>NC_081554.1:187714936-189152436 GCF_963082655.1 Stomoxys calcitrans | reverse complement strand
TTTCATTGGCTAACTCCACAAGAGCATTATCTGAAAAAAAAAAACAAAAAAAAAGAAAATAATTTTTCTCCATCATCAAACATCAAATGAAACGACTCACTTAGATTTTCATCAGGTACCAAACCATTGGCATATAATTGCATATTACCTACAGTGGGTTCATAGTTAAGGGAGGTGAAACGTATATAATTACGGCCATCCTTTTCATAAATTTCACCAGTACTATCAAATTTGGCCACAATATCAGCTGCCAAGTAAAACAGAGGGAAAAATTGTACCATTAATAATACAAAAAACTCACTAAATTATTTCAACACTTACTTAAATTGGCATTAAATTCCCCGCTTGAGGATATTTTATTGTTATTAATGAAAATATTAGCCTTGTATGAGCCCTCTACCTTGAGATAAGGCAATCGTATAACTCCTTTATATTGTGTTAACTTGCCATTGATTTTAAAATCACTATCTTCAATTACTGCATTGTCTAGACCTATCACTTTCATATTCTTTACTGATGCCTTGCCTTGGACAAGGCTATTTTCAAACTGCACAGTTGCCTTTCTCACAACAAAAGGATCTACGGGCATTATATTAAGTTCAGGTATACCATTCTTGCTGATTTTTAGCATATCCTGAAGGCCCTTTTGAACGCATTCACTGAGCTGGTCATCTCTTTTGCAACCAGATACACCTTTTGCTGTAAGAAGAAAAAAAAAACAAATGGGTAAATGAAAGAGTTCTAGTGCCTCTTTACGTATAATGTAAAGAAATACATGGCAAGTAAAACAAAAGACTTAAGACACAAACTTTTAAGTTAACCGCTAGATAACTACAATATACAATAATTAATTTGTTATACCCACCACCATAGGAAGGGGGTATACTAATATTGGTCTAAAACCCCATAAATTAAATATTTTCTTGAACGTCTCGACATTCTCAATCCATCCAGCCATGTCCTTCCTTCCGTCTGTCGCGTTCGCGTTAGCGGTCGAACGCGTAAAGCCAGCCGCTTCAATTTTTGCACAGATACTTAATATTGAAGTAGTTCGTTGAGTATTGCAAATGGGTCATATCGGTTCAGATTTGGATATAGCTCCCATATAAACCGATCTCCCGATTGGATTTCTTAAGCCCCTAGAAGCCGCAATTTTTGTCCGATTTGGCTAAAATTTGGCATAGAGTGTTCTGTTATGACTTTCAATAACTGTGTCAAGTACGGTCTAAATCGGTTCATAAGCCGATTTAATTTCTTGAGCACCTGGAAGCCGAAAATTTCATCCGAGTTGGCTGAAATTTTGCATGTGATGTTCCGTTATGACTTTCAACAACTGTCCCAAGTACCGTCCGAATCGGTCTTTAACCTGATATAGCTCCTATATAAACCGATCTCCCGATTTGACTTCTGGGTCCTCCGCAAGCTTCAATTCTTGTCCGATTTCAAAATACAACGGTTGCATTGGCTAGGTCATGTTGTCAGAATGAATGAAGGCGATTACGGTGGCTTCCAGGGGCTCAAAAACTCAAATCGAGAAATCGGTTTACATGGAAGTATATCAGATAATAGACCGATTCGAACCGTACTTGGCACAGTTATTGGAAGTCAAAACAGAATATTATGTGCAAAATTTCTGTCAAAACGGGCAAAAATTGCGGCTTCTAGGGACCAAGAAGTCAAATTGGGAGATCGGTTTATACGGGATCTATATCTAAATCTTATATAGCCCATTTGCAATCCACAACGACCTACATTAATATTATGTATCTGTGCAAAACTTCAAGTGGCTAGCTTTACACGTTCGTCCGCTACCGTAATTTCGACAATCGGATGGATGGTCGGATATGGCTAAATGGACTATAAAGAATATATATACTTTATGGAGCCTTTGACGAATATATCCGTGTTGTTACAAACGGAATGACTAGATTAGTATGCCCCTATCCTATGATAGTGGGTATAAAAAAATCAATTTCAAGTATTGCTGTTTCACTGTTAAAAACCAAGTACTACGTCACATTTTATTGCACACACGTGTAAGGAACTTTTATTTTTTTATCACTTTTACAGAACAGAAAAAATCATGAACATTTTGTATTCTATACGATTTTATGCAACCGGTAGCATAAAAGCAAATTTTTCAAAAGAATCAAATTTTCTTGTTGTCGCTACCATTACACATGAAAACCAACCGCCTTATTCACGAAATGAAACTTATATAAGGGAAAATTTCATATCTTCCCAACGATGTATAAAACGTTTCCCTAAATTTGCTAAACATTTACTAAATTTGGTGTAAAAAATCTCTAGTTTTGTAATATACACTTTCATGGGAGCTTTATCAATATATTGATCGATTCATCCATTGGAATATACTTTTGCCATGCCAAAAAAATGTTGCTTGCCAAAATTTAGAATAATTAGAGTAAAAATCAGCGTTTCAGAGTAAAAATACCAAAAATCGGTTGTACATTTGTAGGTGGGACCTACACCTAAAGTTGGAGCGATCTGGTACATATTCGGCGCAGTCACACCCCATTCCGAATTTCAACCAAATCAATTAAAAATACTAATTAGTTTGGAGATTGGTCTATATTATCAAAATAGGGGCTGATATGGATCATATATGGCGTGTAAGCAGATACGTGCAAATGCAAATTTGCCCTTGAACATTCCATTAAGGAAGAACTGGGGAAAACTTCTCACAAATCAGCTCAATGATAAGGGACCACATTTTTACAGCCGAATCCGAATGGCGTGGCGCAGAGTGACACCTCTTTGGGGAGACGTTTTTACATGGCAACGTACCTCACAAAATGTCGCCAACATTAGGAGGGAATAACCATAGCTGAAAATGTTCTGATGTTCGTGCCGGGATTCGAACCCAGGCATTCAGTGCCGTAGGAGGACATGTTAACCTCTGCGCTACGGCTGATAAGTACTTTATATAAATTTTTAGTAAAATTGGCAAAATCCAGAGTCCAAAATCATGCAAATCGGTTCAAGACATCAAAAGTTATGGGCCCTTGAAATTAGGAGAAGTGGAAAGTGGTAAACTTTAACACCCTGTATTATAGATATAGACTAAGAACGCCAATGAAAAACTTGGAAATAAGTCCACAATCTTTTATGTGTTGATCTGAGCCGTAAAAAATTTTCTAGACATTTGTAAAGGAGGACATTGGTTTTTAGGTCGTAGCAGCCAAGGTGCTGCAAAAAGTCCTTAGCTGTTTAGGATGGCATGGACTATTTTGCATGTTTTTTTAGATCTCGTCAAGTTCTTTCTCCAGAGTCCCAAATCGGTTTAGTAGATCAAAATCCATAGCACCTTGAAGATTGCAGAAGAGAAAAGTGATCAACTTTGACACCCTGTATATCATCCTGTATTAAAGATATAGACCAACAAAGCCATTTTTCTGGAAGCCTATGTCCTTTCACATATTTGTAGAGGAGGACATATGTTTTTAGGTAGTGACAAATGCTGCAAAAAGTCCTTTGCTGTTAAGGATGGCATGGAACATTTTTCATGTTATTTTTCGATCTCGTCAAGTTCTTTCTCCAAAGTCCCAATTCATCCAAATCGGTTGGGTAGATCAAAATCCATATGCCCTTGAAGGTTATAGAAGGGGAAAGTTATCAACTTTGACACCCTGTATCTCACCCTGTATTAAAGATATAGGCCATTTTGACAACTTTGACACCCTGTATCTCATTCTGTATTAAAGATATAGACCAACAAAGCCATTTTTCTGGAAGCCTATGTCCTTTCACATATTTGTAGAAAAGGACATAGGTTTTTAGGTCGTGGCAGACAAAATACTGCAAAAAGTCCTTAGCTGTTAAGGATGGCATGGAATATTTTGCATGTTTTTTTTATCTCGTCAAGTTTTCTCCAGAGTCCCAATTCATCCAAATCGGTTGAGTAGATCAAAATCCATATATCCTTGAAGGTTATAGAAGGGGAAAGTTATCTATTTTGACACACTGTATCTCACCCTAAATTTAAGATATAGACCAACAAGGCAATTTTTATGGAAGCCTATGTTCTCCTTTACAAATGTCTAAAACATTTTTTACCGCTCAGTTTATTAGATAAAAAGTTGTGAAGTAATTTCCAAATTTCGCCATTTCGCCCACTGTGCAAAGCCAACGCCTTTTAGACTATGTCCTTCTCTACAAATGTCTAGAACGTTTCTTACCGATCAGTTTAACAGATAAAAAGTAGTGGAGTTATTTCCAAATTTTTCCGGCTTTTGGCCCACTGTGTGACTTCTTACAAAGAAAACAAAAGACTTAAGACACATGCATTCTGTTCACTAAAGAAATGACTGTCCATTCACTAACTGTTATTACACCAAACTAAAGTAACTTGGACGTCATTTTTTCACAATTTCCTCACTTGTAGTCTTTTTAAACAGCAGTTTTTCATTATAATTAGGAACATTCTGAAAATCATGCTAGAAATTTTTGTTTATTTTTTTACAGTTTTTTTTCTATTTTCACTCACGCAAACTGTTAATGGGCTTTATAGAGTTTTCTGGCGCCGAAAACACTTCCAAAACATTTAGAATCACAGCCATTATAAATAGTCCCCGTTTTATAGACATTTTGTTCGGTATATCTTTGGAAACTAGAAATTAAAAATTTATAAACAGTTGATCTTAAAAATTACAAGAAATTTAGGTGTGTTTTCAACAGAGATGCTATTCCATCTAAACCACTATTTATCTGACAAAGAGCTTTTTATTCTCATTTTCATTAAGATGATTAATTTACAATAAGCAGGTATGCTAGTTACAAAACAATTGAATATTTATACCACCACTGTGGTACAGGTTGTTATGACTTAGTGCATTATACCCCACACGACCACTGTGGTACAGGGCATTATAACTTAGTGCATTTGTTTGTAACACCCAGAAAGTATATATATATATATATATATATATATATATATATATATATATATATATATATATATATATATATATATATATATATATATATATATATATATATATATATATATATATATATATATATATATATATATATATATATATATATATATATATATGTCCAGCGCCTTGTTTGGGGACAGTAAAAAATCGTACTTTTTACCGTATATTCCAATCCGTTAGGACTTTATACACCGATATATCTCATTTTTTCCCCATTTTACTTCACCCATTCCGAATTATAAAACTTTTTCTACACAACGCATTGTTTCGGGACACTTGTCAGTGCACCGCATCTTTTGGACCCATGTCCTCAAATCCGGCGTTATATGCAACAAAAATTTTATTGCCAGATTTTCCAAATTTTTTCAAGTTCTTTTACGCGGCGTATTCGGTGTCGTCTGCCGGCTTTGACTTTATCATTCACTTAGCAGTGACTACATTATTTTGTCATTAAAAATTAATGTTTGGTTTTGGTTTTGTGTCGCTGAGATTAATGAACATTTAAAAATTATAATTTAATAAAGCAAAAACGAAAATTATAATTTTTTAAATCGGCGCAAGTCGTGTCGTTGCGACAAGAAGTGCCTCATGAAGTTAATTTATAACATAGGCCAAACAAAATGCACACTGCTACTTTTTATTTCGTTGAATACATATTAGTTGGTAACAGCAAACGAAATATTTAACAAGTAAAAGCGTGCTAAGTTCGGCCGGGCCGAATCTTATATACCCTCCACCATGGATCGCATTTGTCGAGTTCTTTTCCCGGCATCTCTTCTTAGCCAAAAAAGGATATAAGAAAAGAGTTGCTCTGCTATTAAAACGATATCAAGATATGGTCCGGTTCGGACCACAATTAAATTATATGTTGGAGACCTGTGTAAAATTTCAGCCAATTCGTATAAGAATTGCGCCCATTGGGGCTCACGAAGTAAAATAGAGAGAACGATTTATATGGAATCTGTATCGGGCTATAGACCGATTCAGACCATAATAAAACGTTTGTTGATGGTCATGAGAGGATCCGTCGTACAAAATTTCAAAAATCAGGCATATCGGATAGGAATTGCGACCTCTAGGGGTCAAGAAGTCAAGATCCCAGATCGGTTTATATGGCAGCTGTATCAGGTTATAAGCCGATTTGAACCATACTTGGCACAGTTGTTGGATATCATAACAAAACACGTCGTGCAAAATTTCATTCCAATCGGATAAGAATTGCGATCTCTAGAGGCTCAAGAAGTCAAGACCCCATATCGGTTTATATGGCAGCTATATCAGGTTATGAACCGATTTGAACCATACTTGGCACACTTATTGGATATCATAACAAAATACTACGTGCAAAAATTCATTAAAATTGGATAAGAATTGCGCCCTCTAGAGGCTCAAGAATTCAAGACCCAAGATCGGTTTATATGACAGCTATATCAGGTTATGGACCGATTTGAACCATACTTGGCACAGTTGTTGAATGTCATAATAAAACACGTCGTGCAAAATTTCATCCCAATCGGATAGGAATTGCGCACTCTAGAGGCTCAAGAAGTCAAGACCCAAGATCGGTTTATATGGCAGCTATATCAGGTTATGGACCGATTTAAACCATACTTGGCACAGTTGTTGGATATCATAACGAAACACGTCGTGCAAAATTTCATTTCAATCTGATAAGAATTGCGCACTCTAGAGGCTCAAGAAGTCAAGACCCAAGATCGGTTTATATGGCAGCTATATCAGGTTATGGACCGATTTAAACCATACTTGGCACAGTTGTTGGATATCATAACAAAACACGTCGTGCAAAATTTCATCCCAATCGGATAAGAATTGCGCACTCTAGAGGCTCAAGAAATCAAGACCCAAGATCGGTTTATATGGCAGCTATATCAGGTTATGGACCGATTTGAACCATACTTGGCACAGTTGTTGGATGTCATAACAAAACACGTCGTGCAAAATTTCATCCCAATCGGATAAGAATTGCGCACTCTAGAGGCTCAAGAAGTCAAGACCCAAGATCGGTTTATATGGCAGCTATATCAAAACATGGACCGATATGGCCCATTTACAATACCAACCGACCTACACTAATAAGAAGTATTTGTGCAAAATTTCAAGCGGATAGCTTTACTCCTTCGGAAGTTAGCGTGCTTTCGACAGACAGACGGACGGACGGACGGACGGACGGACAGACGGACAGACGGACGGACATGGCTAGATCGACATAAAATTTCACGACGATCAAGAATATATATACTTTATGGGGTCTCAGACGAATATTTCGAGTAGTTACAATCAGAATGACGAAATTAGTATACCCCCCATCTTATGGTGGAGGGTATAATAAAATGAAATTCTAATCTACTTTATCTGGCCTACATTTTATCTTTATTAAAATGTTTGATCCGTACAGCTGAGATGAAACAATATACCCGCAATGGTGAAGAAGAAGCTCGTTATGATACTCAATTAAAAGAAGCCATTCCCAAAAACCAACAAACTCTTCATCATTTGTTTGTGGCCCAGTGCCTTCACCGATTTGGCTCTAAAGAACGATGGTGGTTGATCATCGGTGAAGAAGGACCCTTCACTTTACTCTATCAAATTATTCAGCAACAGCGAGGACATTTTTTTGTGGCCCAGTGCCTTCGCTGATTTGGCTCTAAAAACCGATGGTGGTTGTTCATCGGTGAAGAAGGACTCTTCTCTTTACTCTATCACTCAAATTTTGCAGCATTTCTCTAAAGAAATTTTATGGGATGGAATGCCTTGAACGGTTCTTGGGAGAGTATGCTTTTCGGGTTCGCAGGGCGGTGATTCATACGAAGCGATGAGGATCCCGTCTACTAGGACACTGAAGACTATTTTACATATCCGATCCATCGACATACAGATTATGTGTGAGACAGCCACTGACTCCCTGATATTTAACACGATATAGGAATGTGTGGATAGAGGAAGGTCTTACTATCGCGGATTAGGGAGTCGACGGTAGCAAAACTGGATGGAATGATTAAGATGACACTTGATGCCGACTGCGAAGCACAGATACCACTGACACAGTCTTGTATTGAAGAAACTTTGGTATTGCCATCTGGAAGTACATGCTACACGGACCCAGGAACTGAAATCTGTTTCCAACTACCTGACCATAATACGGTCCTGCAGAGGGAGATCCGGACGATCACAGAACGCATAAAGTTGGGTAGTGCTCAAGCGAGGACGTCATGTGTGAACATCTTTACTGCCGTCAATAAACTTGGTTAATCCGAGGCATTTTGGACGCTGCTTTTATAGAATAAAACAAGTAAGGAAGGGCTAAAGTCGGGCAAAGCCGACCTTTTGCTACCCTACACCACATTGGGCATGCTCTCTGAGTCGTGCGAGTTAAAATTTGCCTTGATTTGGAACAAAGAATATCGACCAAATTTGCATAAATGCAGTATTTTTAGAAATCGGATGAAAATATATATGGGAGCTATATATAATTCTGATCCGATTTTGGATCAAAATCAGTACACATAGTAAAACTTATAAAAGAATATGCAAAATTTTAAGAAAATCTGTCAAGGAATACGCTCAAAATGGCTCTAAAAGTAAAAATCGGGTAATAGATATATATGAGAGCTATATCTAGATCTGAACCGATTTACATAGAACTCAACAGCAATGTTGCAAATCATAAGAGAACCCTTCGTGCCAAATTTCGTGAGAATCGGTTAACAAATGATCATTTTATTGAATTTTTACTGCAAATCGGACGAACATATATATGGGAGCTATATGCAAATCTGAACGGATTTTGACATAAATCCTATCAGGTTGTGCTATTTGCAAAGGAAAGCCTTTTGCAAAATTTTGAGAAGATCGGTTAATAAATGCGCTGACAAAGGCTCTAAAAGTGAAAATCGGTCAATACATATATATGGGAGCTATATCTAAATCTGAACCGATTTATATGAAACTCACTTGTTATGTGAAAAGCCGTAATAGAATCCGTTGTGCCAAATTTTGTTGTAATTGGTTAAGAAATGACGATTTTATTGCATTTTTATCGCAAATCGGGCGAACATATGGGAGCTATATCAAAATCTGAACCGATTTTTTCCAACTTCAATAGGCTTCGTCTCTAGGACAAAAAGAAGCCTGTACCAAATTTGAAGACGATCGAATGAAAATTGCGACCTGTACTTTGTACACAAATTAACGTGGACAGACAGATGAACATAGCTAAATCGAACCAGGAAGTAATTCTTAGTCGAATGGTATATTTATCAATGGGTTTATCTCTCTTCCTTCTACAAACAAATGCACTAAGCCCTATACCAGTGGTGGTGTAGGGTATAAACACAGGTAAACGATGAACTCCCAGTGGCAGTGATCAATTGAAAAAAAATCTCCAGTAATTATTAGAAACAAGCTCTGAATCAGATGTCACACTGATGCAGAGCAAAGAAACTTTGAACAATCGATTTTACCCGTAATGAATTTTCGAACCTTTTCCAAAAGATGTGAATATGTGATATGTCAGTACATGAATTGGCCTATGAACATTCCATTTAGAATCAGCGGGGATACTTCTCTGATATCTATGAGTGCTGTCCGATACAAGTTTACGCTCAATGATAAGGGAACTTCTTTTTAATGCCAGCGTATTAAGTTAGGTAAATACATCAGAAGTGTCGCCAACACTATCGCACAAGAAGAAGAGGTTGTGTTTAATAGCATATCGGGGTAGCGGTGCTTAGACTGGCCTATATCACCTTATTGACCGATCATTTGAGCGAAATCTCAGCCAAATCAGTATCAAGAAGTCGAATACGGGAATCGGTTTATATGGGGGCTACATCTGTTTATAGACCGATTCGGGTCATAATTGACATGGATTTTAGAAATCATAACACAAGTTTTTGTGCCAAATTTTAGCCAAATCGTATTAAAATTGAACCTTCTAGGGGCTCAAGAAGTCTTATCCGGGAATTGGTCTATATGGCGGCTATATCTGTTTATAGACCGATTCGGATTATACTTAGCATGGATGTCATAACACAAGTCTTTGTTCCAAATTTCAGCCAAATCGTACAAAAAATTAAGGATTCTAGGGGCTCAAGAAGTCGAATCCGGGGATTGGTTTATATGGGAGCTATATCAAAATCTTAACCGATATGACCCATTTGCAGTTCCCAACGACTTACAGTAATAAGAAGTATCTGGGCAAACCTTTACGCGTTCGACCGCTATCGTGATTTCGACAGACGGACGGATCGACATAAAATGTAAAGACGATCCAGAATATATATACTTTATGGGGTCTTAGACAAATTTTTCGATGTGTTACAAACGGAATGACTAGGTTAGTACTCCCCATCCTATGGTGGTGGGTATAAAAAGACTGACCTTTTTTTGAAAAAAAAAACCCTTTTACGACTCTTTTTCCAAAAATTGTCAACGGTAACCCTGAACAGGACAAAGGATTACGAGATTTCTTATGCATAATCGGCGCGGCAAGTGATAGCATATAGAGAAAATGATAAGTCGTTGGGGCATTTCCTATTCCTAGATGGTGACACAATATCCTACATGAACAGACTTAGTGGCGTGGTATGGAGAAAAATTTATCAGCACGGAATTCCTTACTTGGATTTTTTTTTCAAGATTATTTAGAGCGTAGAAAAAGCCGATTACTGGCTTAGGTGTATGTCCATAGTGACTGCGCACAGCGGGAGTAAAGTAAAACTTTAACAGTTTATTATACTTCACCTACAATTTAAACATCACTATGATAATATTTTTTAAAACATTTTATAAGCATTCTACAAAAATAAAAAAATATAAAGGTTTACATAGCAAGAAGAAAATGCAATATTTGCTCTGGTACTCTGTTGTTGTTGTAGCAGTGTGTTGCACACTGAGGCGGCAGCCCTTGCCGATGGAGGAGTCCATCGGGTCAATCTGCCACGTACCGTGGTACTCGGGCATGGATATTCTTATTGTTTATGTCCTTCCTAAAATAGATTACTTTTCCCCTTCGAATGTTAGCAACCTTGACAATATTGGGCATCTTTCTCCAGCTCTATTTTTATCATAATTTAGACAGCAATATTGTCCTCTTTATTAACGCTGGCCCCAGGTTTTATTAATACTTTCTCCAAAGCTGATGATGAGTACTCCAGCGGCGTCCATTATATGTTTACTGGTGTTCTTAATACCCTTAGCACGTATGGCCGGTGAACCCATGAAAACAACACTTTCCTTTTGCCACTATTTAGCAAACTCCACCGACTCAGAGAGGAAATCATAACCGGAATGTATGGCCTTGGAGCCGGGTTTCTTGACAATTTCTATAATGCATTCAAATAAGATAAGGTAGAAATAGATTCGCCGGAATAGTATGCAAATATTTCTCACCGGCGTCTAGTATACGGCCACTGTGCGCACACTTAATTTGCGGGCGGTTTTTGTAACACGGCAGGCAAACTAACCACTGTTGGCAATAAGAATTTCATTGATTAGTCGAATTGTAGTAGCAGCTTTTCCCGAATTGTCTTTGATCAAAATCATTCTCTGTCACTGAGTTTGACATATAGTGTACTCGGTATTTTGTTGTTGGCCAACTGCCACTACCTGTAAATGGTTTTGACAAAGCCAAATATGTTGTTCTTTTTCGAACAATGATGAGTTTACACGGTACAACAACGTCTATTCACCGGTTCTACCAAAAGTGCGGTACTAACCTCTTTTTCCGCAAGATTTTTCGCTGGTTACTTTTTTAAATAAAAGATTTTAAAGCAAACAAACACGCTGATTGAAAAATTTAATACGACAAATGGATTTTGGAATAAATATGCAATTTTTTTGATTTATGGCCAGTACTAACCTCAGTTTTCACCGGTTAAAACCCATATTTTTCGCGATTACTTTTTTGAAAAACTACAAAAAAATATCAAATATCAAGAAAAACAATTTTATTAAAATTTTGCCATAAGTAATGAGGGAATGTTCTACTAAATGAAATCAGCGTGTTGTTTTGCTTTAAAATCTGTTATCTAAAAAAAGTAAAAAGAGGTTAGTTCCGCCCTTAAATCGAGCTTTATTTCATCGAACATACATATAGACACATGTCTATAAAAAAAAGTGCAATACATACGACAATACTTGGCGATTAGAGAGCGCTCTATTCGTATTTCACGTACATAAGACAAGTCTTATGCCCTGTTTACACTTAGAGCAAATCTAGATTTGCGACGAGCTTTCGCAAAACTCGTGTTTTGCGACGAGGTTTCCCATACATTTTGAGTGTGAGCAAATCTACTTATTTGAGGTGTTTTGCAGCAAACCTCGTTCGAAATTGAAATGCAACACTGCGTTTGTATTGAATACCGGTTATTATTGGTAGTTTTGGCCAGCACTTTTTGTCAACATCTGACAATATCTTATTGAATTTATAAAATTTAGTGTTAAATTTAATGAAATCGTTTCACACATTTAACTGCAGACCACAATATATGTGTTAAACACAATAAAAATTCTGATCACCATAAAAATGCTTTCAAAAACATCCCTGTTGACAAATGCAAATCTCTTTAATCGTAGTGTAAACGGGTTTGGGAGATTATCTCAAATCAAGTAGATTTGGGTGATAGTATAAACATGATTTTATGATTACAGAAAGTGACATGTCGTATGACAAGCCGGCTTGTCTAATAGGTGCTTATTATATGAGATTCACTTTTCAAAAAAGCACACGTAATTTCTTTCGATTAGAGCGTACTCTATTTCTTTTGACAAAAACATAAAGAAATCAGCTGTTTTTGTTATCAGTCTAATGAAAGTGACTCCACACGTGGGTTTAGGTAGGTGATCTCGCGCGAACAGCTGAAAACAGCCGGCCAGTTTGACGGTACTAAGATGTCAGTTCTATGTTAACATTGTATGTGTTCGCGTACTCAAATTGGCATATTTTTACTGCAAATGTTTGCGAACCGACCAATTCACAGCAACGTTCTTTTTTTAGTGTTTCTCTTTCTCTCATTTTACCTGCACACGTGTTGAGAACAATTTCTTTTTTGAAGTGACATTTAGGTGACGAGAGAGCGGACTGCACAATATGATTTGTGGTTGTTGTATAAGTGAGACCACCTTTAATTTGTTACACCATGGTGACTCGAAATTAAATTGTTTTCACAAATTTATGGCTTAACCAGCTTTTTCACAACTTTAAAAATATATATGCATAAAAAAATCTGCTTTTGCTCAAACTTTTAGGTTTTGTCATACGAACAGACAGGTGTGATAGCAAAAATTATGAATCGTATGTGCATTCACAAATTTTGACTGACATTTTCAATTAAGTGTGAGTACAAAAAGTGACATGTCATAAGACATCTACATTAATAGCGGCTTAAAGCCGCTTTTACACGGAATGTAAATGTCTTATGACCTGTCACTTTTTGTACTCACATGTAATTGAAAATGTCTGTCAAAATTTGTGAATTTACATACGATTCATCATTTTTGCTATCACACCTGCATGTTATGTTCGTATGACATAACCTAAAAATTTGAGCACAAGCTGATTTTTTGATGCGTAAAAATTGTTAAAGCTGTGGAAAAGCTGGTTAATCCATGAAATTGCGAAAACAATTTAATTTTGAGTTACTTTCATTCGACTGGTAGCACAAGCCGCTGATTTCTTTATGTTTTTGTCAGAAGGAATAGGGGGCGCTCTAATCGAAAGAAATTACATGTGCTATTTTGAAAAGTGATTCTCATATATTAGTTTTGTTTGTATCACACGGCATGTACAACTCTGCATATGCTAAATTTGACATGTCGTAAGACAAATACATTCCGTGTAAATGAGCCTTTAGTTTGGCATATTTTACTATTTATACAAAAATTTACCCCCCTTAAGGCTCGATCAGACTATATGTGCTAGTCTTATGACATGTCACTTTTTATGTACCATTGGTACTTTGTTATGTGTGTCCAAATTTGTTAAATTACATACGATTCTTCATTTTTGCTATCATACTAGCATGTTATTTTTGTATGACATAACCTAAAACAGTGAGTAAAAGTTGATTTTTTTACGGCTACAAATTGTTTAAGTTGTGACAAAGCTGTGTATTTTAATTTGGAGTTGCTTTCATTCGACTGACAACAAAAACAACTGATTTCTTTATGTATTTGTCAGAAGGAATAGAGGGCCGCTCTAATCGAAAAAAATAACAGAGCTATTTTGAAAAGTGATTTTCATGTGTTAGTTTCATTCGTATCACACTATGTGGCAACTTTAACAAAGGCAAAATTTGACATCTCGTAGGACAAAAACATAAAGTGTGATGGCAACTTTAAAGCCGCTATTGAGGCCGAAACACAATGAGCGCGTTGAATTTTATTTTGAGTGTCGCGTTGCAAAAACAACTCTGCCCATAAATCCCAAAAAAACCACGCGGTAAAGTTAAAATATTTTCAACTTTGACGCTTGAAAGTGAGCGCCATCCAGTGCAGTGTTAAACTTTAACGTGTTGATTTGTTGGCATTTGTTTGCAGAGTTGTATTTTTGCAACGCGATACTCAAAATAAAACTCAACGCGCTCATTCTGTTTCGGCCTTTACACGGAATGTAGATGTCTAATGGCATGTCACTTTTTGTACTCAGATGTAATTGAAAATTTCTGTCAAAATTTGTGTCAATTCACAAATTTTGACAGACATTTTCAATAACATGTGAATACAAAAAGTGACATGCCATAAGACATCTACATTCCGTGTAATAGCGATTCATCATGTTTGCTATCACATCTGCATGTTATGTTCGTATGACATAACCTACAAATTGGAGCACAAGCTGATTATTTTATGCGTAAAAATTGTTAAAGTTGTGAAAAAGCTGGTTAAACTATAAAATTGCGAAAACAATTAAATTTTGAGTTACTTTCATCCGACTGATACCAAAAACCGCTGATTTCTTTATGTTTTTGTCAGGAGGAATAGGGCACGCTCTAAAGGTGGAGTTACATAGCATTCTATTTGCGCGCGTGCGTTTCAAAACCCCATCTCTGCAAACAAATGTCAAAAAAGCGACGTGCAAAAGTTAAAGTATTTTCAACTTTGACGCCTAAAAACACTACTTCAAGCATATCAAAACAGTATGACGCTCAAGTGGAATCGTCAAAGTTGAAAATACTTTAACTTTTGCGCGTCGCTTTTTTGACATTTGTTTGCAGAGATGGGGTTTTGAAACGCAAGCACGCAAATAAAATGCTATGTAACTCCACCTTAATTGAACGAAATTACATGTGCTATTTTGAAGATTCTCATATATTAGTTTTGTTTGTATCACACGGCATGTACAACTCTGCATACGCTAAATTTGACATGTCGTAAGACAAATACATGCCGTGTAATTAACATGCCGTTAATTAAGGAGAATGCTACCATGCGACACATACCCTAAAACCTTGTTTACATTGGCCAATAAATAAAAAAAAGCCATTAGAGCCATTAAATCCTGATTTAGTGATAAATGTAAACGGGGTTTATTGAGACCATACTTATGACCTTACATAATGATGTGCCATGTAAACTTCATGGCTTATCAATCGCTTATTCGTCAAAAACCGCAAGTACTCGTATATGTCAACCATTGCTTTGACATGCGTATAGCTGTAGGCAGTTATTAAGTACTGATAAATACCGAATTACCGATTACTAAAAACGAGAAGATATTTTTATGTATATGTGATCATCATTAAACTAACGGCACAAGAACCGTTATGTTAATGTATACGTGCTTCGTATTTTTGACAAGTGGTATGAGTACAGCATTTCTTGATTAGCTGTTGGATGAAAAGGTAGGCTAAGGTTAGTATGACAAAATGCTAACTATTTAATTTAATTTTAAAATAACTTATGTTTTGCAGAGGTCACCGCGCTGTTGAGGATTGAACACCAAGGAAATAAAATAAATAAGGTATGTATATTTTATAATAAATTTTGGCTGTGTTTTATTTTAGTGCAGTGCAGCGAAATTTGAATGGAAATAACATCTAGCCAGAACTTCGTTGTCCTGGATAAATGTAATTTTTATAAAAATTTTATTGCACTGCACTATATAGTGCTAAACTACAACACAGCAATTGTTTAGACTGCAAATACATATGTAACCTGTTCCAATTTTTCTAATATTACATATATATATTTTTTCTTTACAGATGTATTCTTTGGTGAAATACCAAAAAAACCTCATCATACTCAAACCCAAAGATGTCAAGATGAGTGGATCAAGGACGGCAATCATCAATCATAATGGGAAAAATTGCGTTGCGTTCCTTCTTAATAAAAGTGGTAAGTCATAAGAAATCGAGTATGGTAAAAAAGAACATGTAAAAACGTGCTAGGTTCGGCCGGGCCGAATCTCACATAGGTACCCACCACCATGGATTCCGCTAAATATAAACTGAGGTTGTATTTTGTATCAAATCGGGATAGCAGTGCTTAGGCTGGCCTATATCACCATATTGACCGGTTATAAGATAGGCTTTTGGGCGAAATCTGAGCCAAATCATGCTCAAGAAGTCTAATCCGGGGATGTGTTTATATGGGTGCTATAACTGTTTATAAATCGATTCGAATCATGCTTGGTATGGATGTTAAAATATCAGTCAAATCGGATATCAATTGAGGATCTTAGGGGCTATAGAAGTCAAATCCTGGGAACGGTTTATATGGGGGCTATATCTGTATATGGGGGACGATTCGGATCATATTTGGCATGGATGTGGGAAGTTTAAACAGAAGTCTTCTTGCCAATTTTCGGATGAAAATTGAGGCTTCTATGAGATGAAGAAGTCAAATCCGGGAATCGGTTTGTATGGGGGCTAAATATGCGTATGTCATAGCCATATAAGTAATATATGTATATAGACCGATTGAGACCATACTTAGCATGGATGGTGAAAGTTATAAAACAAGTCTTTGTGTCGAATTTCAGCCAAATCTGATAACAATCGAGGATTCTATGAGCTCAAGAAGTCAAATCTGGGGATCGGTTTATATATCTGTATATAGACCGATCTGGATCATAATTAGCATGGATGTTGAAAGTTTAAACAGAAGCTTTCGTGCCAAGCTTCAGCCAATTCGGATGAAAATGGAGGCTTCTATGAGCTCAAGAAGTCAAATCCAGGGATCGGTTTATATGGAGGCTATATCCAAATCTGAACCGATAGGACCCATTTGCAATCCCCATCGACCTACAGTAATAAGAAGTATCTGTGCAAAATTTCAAGCGGCTATCTTTACGTGTTCGACCGCTATCGTAATTTCGACAGACGGACGGACGGACATGGCTAAATCGACTTAAAATGTCAAGACAATCCAGAATATATTTGCTTATGGGCTCTTAGACAAATATTTGGAGGTGTTGCAAACGGAATGACAAAATGACAAATTGGTATAAACCATAAATTTACCTCTCATTTTGTGCACTTTAGAATCTTTTGTTTGTCTGTCCAGCCGCTGGCCCTATTTTTTTTCACATAACTGTAGCTGCCATATAGTTCAACGATATCCGAACCAAATATGGTGAAGATCGAAACATATTTGGATCTAGTTGTCATAGATATATTTGCCCAATTTTGGACCTTAAGTCTGTAAATGTCGCATTTATTTCCCGATTTCGCTGAAATTGGCAACTGTGAATTGTTTTATGCCTCCCATCATCCAACCCGAATATGGTCTATATTTAACTATATCTGGCATATTGACCGATGTACCGATTTAGGGTCTTAAGCCGATAACTGCTGCATTTATTAACCGATTTCTGGGAAATTGGAACCTGAGAGCTGTATAAAGCGTTCTGACGTCCAAATTTAAAATAGTTCAGATCAAACCATATTTGGATATAGCTATCATATAGACTGATCCAGGTCTTAAGTCTATAAAAATCCGATATCGAGGAATTTCGAAACTCTAAGTTTCTTTATACCTTTCGTCATCCGACCAGAAGATGGTCCAGAGCTGACCATATTTAAAAATAATTGCCATATAGACCGATCTTCCAGTTAATGGTCTTAATTCAATAAAAATCGCATTTATCGCTGAAACTCAGCGCTACACCGATATTCATTTTTCTTTGACTATAGCAAGAAAGTAAGCCTTAGTGTTTAGAGGTCGGCATACCCCCAAAAACGCACCATTTTGACTAATTGGGATAATATGGGTATCAAATAAAAGGTATTTTTCTAAGAGTAATAGTGGGTGGTGTTATTGGCTTTATTATTTTCTTTTTTTAAAACACTCCATTTCGAGTTATTTTTGGTATTTTCACAAGTAACTATTGCAACCACAGCTTTAAAACAAAGTCGAAGCAGTGGGCGACAAAAATCGACTTTATACTATAAATAAATCCATATCGACTTTTCGATGTTTTTTTACTTTTTTTATTACTGAAAGGAAATAAAAAGGAGGTCAGTTTAGCTTTCGGTGTCATAAGGAGACACATAGGACTACGAACATATATAAGTAAAATCGGTGCGGCAAGTGATAGCATGTGTAGGGCATGCAGGGAAGATGATGAGACGTTGGAGCATTTTCTATGTCATTGCCCGGCTTTCACGGCTAACAGAAACCGACACTTAGGTGGGGACATAATACCAGACATGAAACAACTCAGGGGCGTGCCATGCAAAACAATTAAGGATTTTGTAAATAGCACAGAATTCCTAACCTAGGTTTTTTTATTTTTTGTTTTCGAGGTTACTATTAGTATTTAGAGCGCACAACAAGCCGATTACTGGCTTAGGTGTATGTCCTTAGGGGCATGGGCCGGATTAATATCCGCAACTTCTTTTCAACCTAACCTAACCTATCTCTGTATATATAAATTTCAGACTACAAGACATTGTCCTTCCAAAAGGAAAAATTGGAGAATCAAAAAAGTGGTAAGTGTTGTAATATTTGTAAGTAATTATGGTTTAGGACAATTATAGGGAAAAATGTTAGGCTTACGCGGCCAATGTCATTAAAATGTTTTAGATCGATTCATTCGTCAATTCAAAAAAAAAAAAAAACAATTTTCCTTTTTTATGAAATCAGCTTAAAAGAATCGAGTTACAAAATTTTAATGATCTTGACCATAAATTTTTTTTATCTTTGAAATAAGTTTCCTTGTGCTAGCCCTTTTGAATTATTTCATAAGCAAATGAGCTAAGGTACGTTCAAATTAATCAAATATTTGACCCATTTTGTTTTATTTTTGCCCAAAATTACCAAATTCGGATATTCTTGATTTTGTATTCCTGTTAGACATATTTATTCAACAAATTTTGTATGTCCAAACACAAATCGAATAGCATTAACCATTAAAACAAAAAAAGTCTTTTCATTTGCCCTACATTCGATTGCATGTAAAATTTGTGTTTGCTTGTTATACCCACCACCGAAGGATGGGGGTATATTCATTTTGTCATTCCGTTTGCAACACATCGAAATATTCATTTCCGACCCTATAAAGTATATATATTCTTGATCAGCGTAAAAATCTAAGACGATCTAGCCATGTCCGTCCGTCTGTCTGTTGAAATCACGCTACAGTCTTTAAAAATAGAGATATTGAGCTGAAATTTTGCACAGATTCTTTTTTTGTCCATAAGCAGGTTAAGTTCGAAAATGGGCTATATCTTGATATAGCCCCCATATAGACCGATCAGCCGATTTAGGGTCTTAGGCCCATAAAAGCCACATTTATTATCCGATTTTGTTGAAATTTGGGACAGTGAGTTGTGTTAGACCCTTCGACATCCTTTGTCAATTTGGCTCAGATCGGTCCAGATTTGGATATAGCTGCCATATAGACCGATCCTCTGATTTATGGACTTAGGCCCATAAAAGCCACATTTATTATCCGATTTTGCTGAAATTTGGGACAGTGAGTTGTGTTAGGCCCTTTGACATATTTCTTCAATTTGGTCCAGATCGGTTCAAATTTGGATATAGCTGCCATATAGACCGATTTCTTGATTTATGGTTTTGGGCCCATAAAATGCTCATTTATAGCCCGATGTCCCCGAAATTTGGAACAGTGAGTTAAGTTAAGCCCCTTGACATACTTCTGCAATATCGCACAGATCGGTCCAGATTTGGATATAGCTGCCATATAGACCGATATCTAGGTTTTAGGTTTTGGGGCCATAAAAGACGCATTTATTGTCCGATGTCGCTGATATTTGAGACAGTGAGTTTAGTTAGGCTCTTCGACGTCGTTCTTCAATTTTGCCCAGATCAGTCCAGATTTGAATATAGCTGCCATATAGACCGATCTCTGGATTTAAGGTTTAGGGCCCATAAAAGAGGCATTTATTGTCCGATTTCGAAATTTGGGACAGTGCTTAGTGTTAGGCTCTTCGACATGTTTATGCAACTTGGCGCAAATCGGTCCAGATTTGGATATAGCTGCCATGTAGACCGATATCTCGATTTAAAGTCTTGGCCCCATAAAAGGCGCATTTATAATCCGATTTCACTGAAATTTGACACAGTGACTTATGTTCGGCTTTTCGACATCCGTGTCGTATATAGTTCAGATCGGTATGAGGTATATGAGTATAAGGTATGAAATTTTCACCGAATTTTGATGAAAGGTGGTTTACATATATACCCGAGGTGGTGGGTATCCAAAGTTCGGCCCGGCCGAACTTAACGCCTTTTTACTTGTTTTATACTACAATTTTTATGTTCAATCAAAAAAGGAAACAAAAATTGTACATGCCTCAAATGTAGGGCAAAGCCTTTTGAAAGCCTTTTTTGATTTAAATCATGTTTACTCTAGCACCCAAATCTACTTGATTTGAGATAATCTCCCAAACCCGTTTACACTACGATTAAAGAGATTTGCATTTGTCAACAGGGATGTTTTTGAAATCATTTTTATGGTGATCAGAATTTTTATTGTGTTTAACACATATATTGTGGTCTGCAATTAAATGTGTGAAACGTTTTATTAAATTTAACACCAAATTTTATGAATTCAATAAAAAATTGTCAGATGTTGACAAAAAGTGCTGGCCAAAACTACCAATAATAACCGATATTCAATACAAACGCAGTGTTGCATTACAAATTCGAAGGAGGTTTGCTGCAAATCACCTCAAATACGTAGATTTGCTCACACTCAAAATGTATGGGAAACCTTGTCGCAAAACTCGAATTTTGCGAAAGCTCGTCGCAAATCTAGATTTGCTCTTAGTGTAAACAAGACATTAGTGGTTAATGGTATTTGATTTGTTTTTGGACATACAAAATTTGTTAAATAAATTTGTCTAACAGGAATACAAAATCAAGAATATCCAAATTAGGTAATTTTGGGCAAAAATAAAACAAAATGGATCAAATATTTGATTAATTTGAACTTACCTTTATGAAATAATTTGCCTTTGAGTAGCACAGTGAAAAAAATTGGCTTCAAAATTATTAATTGATTAAGTAACGAAAAGCTTTACTATCTTCTTGTGTAGACCAAAAAACGCAAGAAAACTATGTTCCTAATACGCCTGATGTATTTCCACAAACAAAGGTGGAAAAATGCGAAAAGGGCATTCTTGAATTAAAAAATCAGGCATTAACAAATAGCCGTTTAGAAGCGACTCCGTCAGTCTCACCTGCCTTTTCAACCAATGTTATGGATAAAAATATATGCCTTCGGTATATACCGTCAGTACTACCTGTGACTCCGTCAGTATTACCTGAGACTTCATCAGAATTAACTGCTTTTTCGACCCTTGCTAAGGACAAAAATATATGCCTTGAAAGCCCAGAAACTAATATGTCAAATGAAAATATTAATACACCTATTACAAATACGCCTCCAGTATTAGACTATGATGATTCCAGCAGCAGTGAGAGCTTTAACCAACATAAAAACATTCTCCACTTGGAAAATGAATTACCTCTTTCCTCGACTCCTATTAGCATTGAAAAAAAGATCATTGGAAGTTCCGATGTTAATGTGTCTTTCTGTCTACCTAATAACGATACAACAAAATTGAGTAACACAAACGAACCGGACACAACAAATGTAGAGACTAGTCATTCAGAGTACGTACTTAGCTCAAATATCGAAATGACACAAACCCTAGACAGTTCTGAAATAATAATAGTAGAGGACCCACTTATATTAAATAAACTTTCGGTTCGCAATTCAGCCAGCGGAACAAAAAAACATTTTTGCAAATATTGCAAAACTTTGCAGTCAAAATTCGCAAGACATATTTTTTTAAAACATAGGAATGAAAATGAAATAAGTACTGCGTTCCGATTACCAATCAGAAGTCTGGAGCGTAGGAAGATTATTGATCGGATTAGAAAAGAAGGCGACTTTATTCACAATACGTCAAAAAAGCACAATAGCGGCATACTTATAACAACTAGAAATAGACAAAGAAAATTTAACAATGTTCCAGAACATTACAGCTGTTGTAAACACTGCAAAGGATTCTATGCAAAGAAAAATTTAAGAGATCACATAAAAGTGTGCGCAAAAAATGCACGAAAAAATTCTAGGCAAAATTTAGTTGCTGGCAGGCAATTGACACAGTATGTTCACGAAGCCGCAAATGTTACACTAAAAACAATTATATTACCTATTCTGCGAGATGGACCTGTTTCAAATGCTGTGAGGTATGACGAGCTCATAATCAAATACGGAAACAGATTATCACAAAAATACACGTCTCCTCACCATCATGACATGATAAGAGCTCAGCTGCGTTACCTAGGGAAGTTTAAAATTGAAATGGCTATTTTAGATCCAAATATTATCGAATTTAAAGATATTTTACATCCAAAAATGTACGACAACTGCATATTGGCCATTCGGAAGATTGCGAGCTGGAACGAAAATTTAGGTTGGTACGATCATCCACAAGTTGCTATAACACTTTCGTCTCTATTGAAAAAAATGGCCAGAAAGCAAAAATCAGAGTATATCAAAGTCCAGGACGAAAAGAAAAAGATGGAGGTGGCCGACTTCCTTCTATTGTGGGAAGAGGATGCACCGACTGATATAAATAAAAAAGCTGTTGAAGACCAAGCAAATCACAAACGTGTTAAAAAAGTTGTTTTGCCAAGTAAAAAGGATATTGACATATTATACAGATATCTGACGGACATAGTACACAAATGTATTGAATCGTTAGAAAAATCGTTTTGTTTGGAGTCCTGGATACAATTGGTAAAGGCTACTATGATATTAATTCAAACTTTCAACAGAAGACGAGCTGGAGAAATCGAACGGCTGCAAATCTCTAATTTTTTAAACAAAGAAGTCATTACTGATGATATGGAAAAAGAATTGCTGCAATCAGTATCAAAGAGCTCCATTTCATTTGCCAAACAATATGTAAAAATTTCGATTCGAGGAAAGTTAGGCCGCACAGTGCCGGTTTTGCTCAGCCCCGTAAATGTAAGGGCTATAGACATTATATTGAAATACAGATCAAAGGCAGGGATAACTAACAAAAATCAATACATATTTAGCAACCCCTTGGCTTCTAAGCAAGGCAAGCCTTATTTTAGAGCATGTGGACTCCTTAGGCAATACTCGAAGGAATGCGGCGCTAAAATACCAGAAAGTCTAAGAGGGACAGCTTTGAGAAAGCAAATAGCAACCTATATGTCTATTATTAATGCGGAAGATGCGGCGGTCGACAAATTAGCAGATTTTATGGGCCATCACAAAGATATACATAAAAATGTTTATCGAACATCTATACCAGCGGCTGAAATAACTTGTGTGGCAAAAATTTTAATGGCAGCTATAAGAGATGAAGATGATCCTAATGAAGATGATCCCAATGAAGATAATCCCAACGAAGGTGTTCCCAACGATGATGTTCCCAACGAAAATAATCTCACCGAAAATGCTTCTAACGAGGGTAGTCCCAACGATTTTGTGAATGGTAAACCCATTCAAGAAAAATGCTTAAGTATAGTACATCGTCAAAAAACTCGTATAGCTACAAGCGAATTAGACGAAGAGCTTAGTACGGATGAAGATTTTATCCCCTCTAAACGGAAAAGAAGTAGTAAGTTTTAGTAGTAGTAATAGTAAGTAATGGTATTATAGATAGACGTTTTGTCACAGAAGTTATGAAAACATCTGTGGATTTTTATACATGTAGAACGTTCTATAAATCGTATTTTTACTTCAAAATATATCGTCGATTATAGTGGAACGCTCTTATTATGTATAAACATTTAAGCTTTTTGACAAACCGCTACTGATGAGCTGCTGGTTGGTAACCAGGCGAAATCGCGATCTAGGGAACCAGTCAATTGCTATTACAAGCACAACATATTTAAAAATTGGGTTTTTGTTTTTCTATTTGAAATAGAAACAGAGAACCCTATGGTCTGCAGCCGGACAATATCCGATTGTATAAAAAGTCTATACATTTATTGTTTTTTGGTTTGAGTACTTAAAGTAGTGATACGGCTTTGAGTATCACTACTTTTAACGAAAAAGAAGTTACTTATGTCTTTTTTTTTCAATAGCCTCACCATTTGGAAAAACTACGCATCGAAGTTGGAAGGATGATGAAAAAGCAGCAGCCTTAGCGGCTTTTGGTGACCCATTGCTTTTACATCAACTACCCAGCAACAGCGAATGCCTTTCAGCAATAAACAAATGTCCGGCCTTAAGCGAGCGTACACCACAACAGCTAAAAACATGGATAGACAATCAGCGAAGAAAAGATATAAGAAAGAAGCGTTTTCAGGAGTCAAAGTTACAGAAACAAAAGCAAACAAAAAAGAAACAGTAAGAACAAAGTTATTCTTAAACATTGTAGGCTACAATATAATCATCTTTTTTACGGCTTGCGATTTCGTAAAATAAAAGATTTTCTTATCTATATCGTCATGGTTGAAAGCATTTTGTAACCATATTTCTATATAGTGAGAAACAACAAGCAAACCTAAATTTATAAAGTAGAAGACATGTTTATAGCTGAAAACCAAATTTTTTGTTTTGCCAATATGTTCGTCCAGAACTCAGGGAAGTATTGTAATTATTGTTCATTTTAACAATGTATTTTTCATGTTGAGAAAGTTAGTTTTATTTCGTCACCTAAAATGCCAAAAGGCGTAACCCTCAAAAATCAAAAATCGTTTATTGATTGAATCTAGTACACAAGCCTAAAATACATGCTCCTGCATTTGTAATCCAATCATCACGAAATTTTACAAATATGAATTTTTTGGTCTAGAGCCAACGCTATGAATTTTTATGAAAATCGGTTCAGATTTAGATATAGCTCTCACATATATATATATATATATATATATATATCGTCTGATTTTCACTTAAATGGTTGTAGTTGCCCAAATTTGTGACAGATTTGCACGAAATTCGGTATGGAGTGGTCTCTTACCCGTCTTAAAACTCTGTTTAATTTCATCTAAATCGGTTCAGATTTAGATATAGCTTTCATTTATATTTATCGACTGATTTACACTTATAACGCCGCAGTAGGTACAATTTTTCAGTCTTCACGAAATTTTGGTAAGGATTGTTTTATTAAATATCTTCCCATCTATGCTCAACTTGATAAAATTTGGTTCAAATGCGCATATAGCTCCCATATATACAATATAATAATCCGATGTTCCCTCATACCACTGCTAAAGGGTATTGTAACCATGCTAACGGCATTGTAACGTCTACCTAGTTATTTCTTATAAAGGTACAGAACATCTTACTGTGGTGTCGAAACTGGACGACTCTTCTGGCCGTGAACAAATCCATGCGATTTGTAAAAGCATTGGTGAATGGAACCTTGACCACAAGTTGCAAATTCAAGTACAGGTCGTTTTAATTGTTCTTGGGTTCTTCTTAAACAGACACTTCATTCAGATGTCGTCACCAAGTATTTGAAAGTTTTAAAAAGGAATATTTATGGCAAAGATGGCAAGAGCACTTTACTATTCAAAAAATAACACTACTAAGCTCTCAGTTCTCTTGGTTACGCCAAAGCTTGGTTACAATGCCCTTTAGCAGTAATATGAGGAAAGGTCGGACAATTATATTGTATATATGGGAGCTATATGCGCATTTGAACCGATTTTGATCAATTTGAGCATAGTTGGGTAGATATTTAATTAAACAATCCTTAACAAATTTCGCGAAGATCGAAAATTGTTTTTACTGTGGCGTTATAAGTGTAAATCAATCGATTAATACATATGGGAGCTATATCTAAATCTGAACAGAATTAGATAAAATTTAACGGAGGTTTTAAGTTGGGTAAGACACCTCTCCATACCATATTTCGTGCAAATCGGTTACAAATTGGGGCAACTAAGACAATTTAAATTAAAATCGGGCGATAAACTATATATGAGAGGTACATCTAAATCTGAACCGATTTTCATAAAAATTCATAGCGTTTGTCTCAAGACCAAAAAATTGATACGTGTATAAATTTGTGATGATTGGATAATAAATGCGACCAGACGATCAATTACAAACTCACCAAACTTACGGCTTTTGGCATTTCAGAAAAAACAAGTGCAAAAGACGTAACCCACATAACATCCGAAATTCCGAAAAATAAAATTTTTTTCTAACAGAAATAAGTTTGTCTTCTATCTAAAGATAAAATGTGAAGAAATCGGGATTTTAAATTAAACAGTTCTCATTTTATAACGTTTTTTGCTTTTCCTGTAAAATTATGATAATGAGGATTACGCCTTTGGGCACTTTGGACGATAAACTTTTGGAGTACCTCATGTTGTTCTTTGTTATTGGATTGTCTGAATAGCATCACTTAAATCATTCCATGGATTTTTTCTGTAGCCTTATTATTTTCCGATATATTCAGGGGTTCACTTTTCCTTTAAAACTATCAAGTAAATAAAAAGTCAAAATTAATTTCTTGTGTTGACAAACTTTTGGTTTACTGCTTCATTCGTGTTTTAATAAGAATTTGTTTCAACTCGTTAAATGGAAAGTGAAATTTAAAATACACCCAAATAAAGGTAGCTAAATAATGAAAATTCTAAGAAATCAATTATGAAAACGCAATTTTTGGTTCCATATACGATGGAAAGCAAAACCAAGTGGATGATTCCCTTTTTCCATTTCTAGCGAATATTTGATCGAAATTAAAGACTGCTTTTTGCATAAAGCTATTTTACACATTTCGATTAATCTTAATGAAAATTAAAAAAAAAGAAAAGTATTCCTCATAGAACATAGTTCAAATAAGATATGCACCTTTACTCACTCAATTTTTATGCTTTGACAATAATTTCAGAAAATGGTTTATTTTTTAGAACTTATTCTCATACCATCATTTTTTTAACGATAAGTCTGAAAGTGTTGATTGTTTTCCATGAATGTCCCAGTTATTTTGCTAGAAATTCATGGACTTAACTAAATGAATTTAACTAAAGTGCATTTAACATGCATATGGAAACGAACATTCGCAACATTCTGTGAGATTTTTGTTGAATAGGATCCAAACCTTGTAATTCTTTTCTTACGACATTAAAATTATGGAAAATGTACATTCATCAACCAAAAATATGCATATATTGTATAATTGTGTTACACCAAAAACGCCATGTAAAACAAATTGTAAACATGCTAAACTGATGATTACGGTTAGTATTTAGTGGCATCATAGGAGAATATATCCGATGGCTTGGAATATTTCAGAAACTTTACCCCCGAACGTGACTCTGTCTATGATTAAATTAAATACACAATTCTTTTGTTCCAAAAAAAGAATTACAAAGTTTCGACAAAAATCGCATAGAAAATAACTTGGAAATTGATGGAAGTCACAATCAATACTTGCAGACGTATATTTAAAAAGTAATGCTTTTTGAATTAATTACCAAAAAAAAAATACTTTCTAAAACTGTTATGCAATGTCTAAATTGACTCGTTTTGCTTATGTTGTTTTCGAAAACGTCTCAACTGTTCACAACAGTTGAGATGTTTTGCAAATTTAATTTTTTTTGCACTTCAACACAAATTTTATGAGGGATTATTATTATGATATATTTTCTCTTGCTTGTGCTGCAAAATGTTGTTTATTTTATTTTTTTTTTTTTATGAAGAAATTAGATTTTTATTTTTTGACATTACTAGGGGCTGTGTTTATTTGACACAATTTAGGCATTTTTTAAACTCACATGCTCTGAATGACTCGTTTTTATGGCAAACGAGTCGTTTTTCTCTTATAAATTTCAAAGGAAAAATGAGTCGTTTTCAATGCATTACAAAGGGAAAACGAGTCGTTTACTCAAAACAGCTTTGGGTTGAACAGGGCATTAGTCTAAAATGATTGCATGTGCACTATATGAGTGCGTTTGCACCATACTCTTCAGAGTTTTCTATTCCTTTTTTTTTAAATTTTCTTTGATTTTAGTCACCACGTTTTAAGTAAAATAGCTTTCGAAAAAAAAACAGAACTTAATACCCTGTTCAAACCAAAGCTGTTTTGAGCAAACGACTCGTTTTCCCTTTATAAAGCATTGAAAACAACTTGTTTTTCCATTGAAATTTATAAGGGAAAAACGACTCGTTTGCCACAAAAAAAGTCATTCAAAGCATGTGAGACCAAATAAATGCCTAAATTGTACTAAATATACACAGCCCTCAATAATGTCAAAAAATTTATAAAATAAACAACAGTAGCAGAAGCAAGAGAAAATAAATCTTAGTAATAATCCACCATAAAATATGTATTGTAGTGCTTAAAAATGAAATTTGCAAAACATCTCAGCTGGTGTGAACGGTTGAGATGTTTTCGAAAACAACATAAGCAAAACGAGTCAATGTAGACATAGCATAATATTGCTATATTCTCGATTTTAAATATTCGAAAGAAATGCAAACTGAAAGAAACATTCGGTTTTGCTTCACACTGTATATATAGAACCAAATTCAAGTTTGTCGTTTAAAATTCCAATGCTTGGGTATTTACTCAATAACTACCTTCATTGGGTATTTATAAATGTTAAGATATTTTGGTAATTGAAAACATTTTGTACCATTTTTGTATTACTTTTTATTCTTTGTATATAAAACTGATCTTCTGATCTCATGAAATCGGACTATATTTATATATAGCCACTATATAGCCCGATCTCTCGACTTACAGTCGAAAATACTTATGTTATGTAATGAAATATGAAATACTTATGTTATGTAATAAAATAAAAAATCTGTATAATTTTCTTCTTTTTTTCATTATTTGTAGCATTCCAATAACTCATACTAAATTTACATATTTATAGCCGATAAGCCAATTTTGTAAGGTAGTTATGTTCTTAACAGATGTAAACAATAAAATCCAACACCAGACATTTCGCTAAAAAGGACTGTGTTTAAAAATTTACTCACCAAATTTTAAGTAAGGAGAGGGGGTAATGTTTATGGTAAGTATTATATTAAAAAGCAACTTTAGAATAATAACGTGTTTTATTATTACACGCAATAAAAATTCGATCTAGTTGGGACACCCTTTATGATTAATGGAACAAATTTCCAACTAGAACGCAACAAAAATTGCGTTCTAGGCTACGATAATGTGCATTTTCATCAGAATCCTGGATACGGCTATTGTTCTACCTAGGATGGCCACAATGAACTTATGATCTATTATTTCCCCTTTGCCAGGCGGCCCCTTTAGTACATAGTGCGCCAGATAAACATACTTATTTAAAAGGTCAATAAAAATTAAATTACTTCGGTTATTGTTTTCTTTTTTTATTTGAGAATACATTATCCCAAGTTTTGTCCATGCAGTCTTACAAAGACATCCAGTAAATGTCGAAATTTGTGTCCTAAATTTTGGCTAATGCAGTCTTAAGGGCGTACATCGGTTAAAATTTATACTTTGGAGCTAAATAAAAATCTGGACCTATTTTGATGAAATTTTGAACTCCTATTAGGTCGTCAAATATACAGATGTTGATAAAAAATTGTGCCAAAAGCCATAAAAGGCCCAATAGGATGAAATATATTTATGAGAGCTATATTTAAATCTGATCCGATTTTGATGAAATTATTCACACATATTAAAACGTCAAACGAAACACCTCATGCTATGCTTTGTAAAGATCCGACCAAAATTAGGGCTACTACAGCCTTAAAAGCTCTAATAGGATGAAAGATGTGTATGGGAGCTATAAGCAAATCTGATACGATTTTTATTAAATTTTGCAACATATTGGAACATGAATCAAAACACCAAAATTTTATAAAAATCCAACCAAAATTTAATCGAATGAAAGATAAATATGAGAGCTATATGTAAATCTGATCTTATTTTGATAAAATTTTGCACACATATTAAGACACTAAATAAAAACATGATGCTAAATTTTGTAAATATCGGATAACAATTGTGGCTTCTATAACATTAAAAGTCCAAATCGGATGAAAGATATATGGGAGCTATATGTAAATCTGATCTGATTATGATAAAATTTTGTACACATATTGGAATATCAAATCAAACACTTCATGCTAGATTTTGTAAAGATCGAACCAAAATTGTGGCTAATACAGCCTTTAAAGCTGCAGCCCGCCCTTTAATTGGGCTTTTCTCCCAGCTCCGTGAATGAACATTTTTTATGCGATTGGTATATTTGGGTTACCGAGCTACTACATTAGAAGTGAATGTGTAGCACAGTACGAAAAATTGTTTCAATAGAGAAATAAATTCTATTGTTTGTAAAGAAGTCGGCTTTGCCGTTTGAACTACTAAATATATAATTATTTGCTCTTCTGCAGTTTAATGCTGTGCTAAAGTAAAACCCACATTTGTTGTTGTTGCAGCAGTCTGTTGTATTCACAATTTCGTTTACTGGTTCTGTTGAATATCCAGGTCCAGGAACTCTGCGACTAAAATGGAGTGTGTCTAGAGGGAATGGATCTGGCTGGGCAGTTAAACAGATGACACGTGTCATATGGTCCCTGGTCACAATCGGGACACACATTCATCACGTTGGCATCAATCCTTGCTATGTAGGAGTTGATACGGCTACTTCTCTGGTTTGCCGGGGGAGGTCAATTTCTTCAGGTGCAACCGGTGGCCGTCTTTCCAAGGACAACATTCACCTTGCGTCCACCATATTTGCCACCGTGTCCGCATGAATGTCGCCCAAACTCGCTTGATGCCTCTTGTAGCGCTTAATCTCATTTTGATTTTTTCTATTATTGAAGTCAATCGATACCGTTTAGAAACATAAATGTGCTATCAATTATGGCTCTTTTAGATGGCACATCATGGTCGTACTCATCGTGTGTACGTGTTGATTACAGCCTTTGCCACAAACGGTATATAGATTTTTTTCTTTTCTTTGATTTAATTTAATCCCACTATCCGTAACCTGTGGACGCGCCCGGTAGCTCTCAGCTGAGCTTCTCGTAATGGCGATTAACGCCACACAAATTTGAGCTGAGAGTTCCAACCTGTATGGTCATAGTCATCTCCAGATACTTGTCCTTTAATTTTAGTTGAATAGAGTCCCGGTCGGCCAATATGGCCCAACTAATAATATAAAATTATTACTCCACTGTCAAAGAACTTTCATTTGGGTTATAATTGTCCCGATCGTCATGTTCTGTTAATGGGCTGGACATGAGCCAGGCGCTAGGATTCTAATATTAATATCAGATTCGTGCTCTACTATCATATATCTTTCATTTACGTCCAGTCACCAGATTCTGTTCCAAATTTATATACCAGATTCGTAGTCTACTCCCAAAGACCTATAATTTGAAGCCTATTTTGTAACGTTGTATACATACATGCCGGTTTCCGGGTTGGGGAAGTTCCGAATACACCATGGAACGAATACTTTTTGCTTGGTACCTATATAATTTAACAATTATGTGTTTTTGAGTTACCATAACTGGCCATACAAAATTTCGCTAAAATCGGAGCACAAATCTCCGAGATTGGGCGTTATAAAAAAAAAATAATAAAATAAGGGGGATATTCCAGCCCCCCTTCGTATATCAAAAACGAAGTGCCCTATTTTCACCAGGGGCTGGGACTATCATATGTGAAAATTTCATGAAAATCGGCTCTGTCGTTTTTGAGTCTATACGGAACAGAGAAACATATAAACAAATAAGGGCCTGGTGCCCTTTGCTGCCCCTTTTTGACATGGTTAAAATAATTCGTATACATAATTCGTACTCAAAACCCTTTTATTAGAATCCCACATTGTTCCGTTTAGCCTACATGTTCCTTTGGGGCATAAATTTAGACGTGTGTACTCTCAAATACCTTTCGTTTGCGTCCCACATTATCCCGTTCAGTGCACATGTCCATTTGGGGCATAATTTTTGGGTGAGGCGACCCGCCTGGGAATGGACCCAAATTTTTATATAAGTTTCGTGTTCTATTTTCAAGTACCTTTTGATTGAATCCCATATTGTCCCGATCACTTACTATGTCAGTTAGGGGATATTTTTGAGGGTGGGTTGGCCCCTCTAGGACTTCATCCCAAATTTTTATATAAGTTTCGTACTCTACTTCCATTTAGCTTTCATTTGATACACATATTGCCCCACTTTGCCAAACATGTAATTTTTGGGGGTGAGTGGGTTCCCTGACATTTGGGGCCAAATTTTTATATCAAATTCAAATTATATCAAATTGGTCCGATTTGGACCAAATTTGGCACGAACGTTAAGTGGTCTAACAAGTACAACTCATTGTTCAATTTTGTAGAATAAAATATTGGTCTTTTTGGTAGCAATATCAAATAAAGACCGATCTGAAGCATATACGACACGGATGTCGAAAAGCCTAACAGAAGTCACAGCGTTAAATTTCAGCGCATTCGGATGATAAACGCGTCTTTTATGGAGCCAAGACATTAAATCGAGAGATCGGTCTATATGGCAGCTATATCCAAATCTGAACCGATCTGGTCCAAATTGAAAAGGGATGTCGAAGGGCTTAACACAACTCACGGTCCCAAATTTGCGTCTTTTATGGGCCCAAGACTTTAAATCGAGAGATCGATATATATGGCAGCTATACACAAATCTGGACCGATCTGGGCCAAATTGTTGACAGATGTCGAGGGGCCTAACATAACGCACTGTCCCAAATTTCGGCGAAATCGGACAATAAATGCGCCTTTTAAAGGTCCAAAACCTTAAATCAAGAGATCCGTCTATATGGCAGCCATATCCAAATGTTGGCAAAATCGGACAATAAATGCGCCTTTTATGGGTCGTAGACTTTAAATCGAGCTATGGGTCTATATGGCAGCTATATTGAAATCCGGACCGATCGGAGCCAAATTGAGAAAGGATACTGAAGGGCCCAACACAACTCACTTTCTCAAATTTCAGCAAAATCGGATAATAAATGTGGTTTTTATGGGCCTAAGACCTTAAATCGGCGGATCGGTCTATATGGGGGCTATATCAAAACATAGTTCGAATATAGCCTATCTTTGAACTTAGTCTGCCTATGGACAAAAAAAGAATCTGTGCAAAGTTTTAGCTCAATATCTCTATTTTTAAAGAATATAGCGTTATTTCAACAGACAGACGAACTGACACGGCAAGATCGTCTTAGATTTTTACGACGATCAAGAATATATATACTTTATAGGGTCGGAAATGGATATTTCGATGTGTTGCAAACGGAATGACAAAATGAGTATACTCCATCCTTCGGTGGTGGGTATAACAAAGCGCAATAATTTCATTTTTATATAATAGACAAAGATATAACGTAGAAGAAGATATAACATGTTGGGCTAGACCATATTCACACAGGTGTCTATCATCATCTGCCGCAACAAGGACAACCTCCCACTAAGATTCATCCTCTCCAATGATAACGTGAATATTAAACTTCCATGTGTGTTTGATGATCTTATGTGATGTTACATATGTTAATGTGACTCTTAAACTTGTGTTCAATTATATAATTTGTGGTAACTTCAAAAAATTGCCCAAAATGTTTTGTGCGTGAGATTTTTTATTGAATCACCCTATTTGTAAGTTTTTTCTAATTTTATTTTAAACTAAAGCTCATAGAGTCGTGAAAAAGTCATCCTCCTGTAAAAAAAACGTAGTTGTCCTGCCTTAGCAAAAATGGTTTGGCTGCTAAATTTTTTTCAATTTTCAAATGTCCACTCCCATTTGAGATGATTGTGTTTGTCCTCATTGATGAAGAGGGAAGAAACGGAGTATGTACCATGTGCCATCCTCGTTAAGTGTGGTATAACATTGCATTTTCTTTTTGTGAGGATACGAACCAACCATGTGTGGTTCGTATCCAACAGGGACACCTAAACGATACGTCTTTTGCACGATTTCTATTTGGACAATGAAATCAATGCGTATATTGTACTGCACACCCTTTTCGATAACAAAAACTTTTTTCTTAAGATGGTTTTCTTCGGATAAGTCTAATTTCATGTCAGGCCGTTCTTCAGATACCAGAGGTAATTTGTTTACTACGACTGCGTCCATCATTAGGGACCACAATATTTTTTTCCGCTAGAACCTCTCCCAATAGTTGTTCCTTGTAACGCCTAAGATTTTCGCCTTCCTGATCGGCAACTATAATGTAATAAAATGCAATACAAAATGTAAACAAAAACTTAAATGTCAAAATACCATTTAAGATCAAACATCAAGGTAGTTTTATACAAGATAGAGAAACAGGTTGATTTATTGGTGGTAAAAGCAACATTTGAAACAATGTAAATTCGTATTTGTATTTAGCACGCTCACTGAGGATAAATTATTTATTTAAGCTTTATGTTTGATAATAATTGCTATCAGGCGTCATGTATTCGAGATATGACATGTTAAATTTAGCATATTAAAATTTTCTACACAACGTACGATACATATGAAGGCTAAAACTAACTTTTAATGCAGATGTGGGTTGACCCCAGGAATACGAATCTGAAATCCGTTTTTGGGTCAAACGCCCGTGGACCCCCATAGACGCCAAAAACCCCTCACGTTGGGAAATGCTGTAACCTAGACAAAATGAATATGAAACGAAAGGTATTAACGAGTACTTTACAAATATGAAAAAAACTGTCTAACAATTGGACTCGGGAAGGAACTATAGGGCCTTGATAATTTTGGACCCCCTAAACTAGTCAATAGGGGTATCAAATTAATGTGATTGACGGGTAAATAACTAATGTGGTAAGTTAATTGCAAATGAAAATCAAACAAGTTTTATTCATTTGTTTATATTATCTGACAAAATGGAAGAGTTTAATGTAAAAAACTTCACCTTCGACGTGACATGACTATGTTAACTTCCGAAATTATGGCTAGTACTTTATTCGCTTCTCGCGATACTTTTTTCTTACTTTTTTTTAGATAATAGATTTTAAAGCAAGAAAACTTGCTGATTTTATTCTGTAGGACATTCCCTCATAACTAATGGTAAAATTTTAATAAAATTGTTATTCTATCATTGTAATTTTCGTAATATTAAAAAAGTAATCGTGAAAAAAAGAGTTTTCAACTGTGAAAAACGAACATAGTACCAGATATTAGATAATAAATATTAGAGCAAAAAACGTGCTGATTTCTTTCAGTACAATCAAGACATATTTATTTACAGGTAGTGGCAGTTGCCCAAATTCAAATGCAAAACTGCGTTTGTATTAAATTCCGGTTGTTATTGGGAGTTTTTGCCAGCACTTTTCCTCAACATCTGGCAATTTCTTATTGAAATTATAAAGTCTTGCATTTAAATTTAATAAAATTGCTTCACCAAGTAATTTTTGACCACAATATATATGCTGAATATAACAAAAATGCAGTTCACAATGAAAACTCACTTTAATCGTAGTGTAAACGGGTTTTGGGGATATTCCCAAATCAATTAGAGTTGGGCTGAAGAGTAAACGTGATTTCAAAATTTAAGCACCCTTTATATAGGCCCATGCTCCGATAACCGCAATCGAAGAATTTGGCGAATTCAGCTTTATTTACGTTCTGACAATCGAAAATCGCAAAAAATTTGCTGTTTGAAATGGATCAGACTTGCCTCTGCGAATTGATAATAAATGCACTGACTTTATTATAATTTGGAAATGTTTTTTAAAATTGTTATATATAATACATTGCTGCATATGTAATCATATCTTAGTAATTCATTTTTTAAAGCACTTAAGTATTAAGTAATTAAAGCACTTAAGTATTGTTTACACTTAGAGCAAATCTAGATTTACGACGAGCTTTCGAAAAAATCGTGTTTTGCGACGAGGTTTCCCATACATTTTGAGTGTGAGCAAATCTACTTATGTGAGGGGATTTGCAGCAAATCTCCTTCCATATTCAAATGCAACACTGCGTTTGCATTAAATACCGGCTATTATTCGTAGTAGATTTGGGCTCTAGTGGAATAGTTTTAAACCATATATCCACTACAGCCCAAATCTTCTTGATTTGAGATTGTCTCCAAAACCCGTTTCCACTACGATTTATGTGGTTTTTATTAGTCAACAGTGATGTTTTTTTACACCGTTTTTGTTGTGTTCAGCATTTTTATTGTGTTCAACAAGTATATTGTGGTTTGCAATTAAATGTGTGAAACAATTTTATTAAATTTAACCACAAAATTTTATAATATCAATAAGAAATTGTCGATGTAGTCAAAAAGTGCTGGCCAAAACTACCAATAATAACCGGTATTCAATGCAAACGCAGTGTTGCATTTGAATTTGGAAGGAGATTTTCTGCAAATCCCCTCACATAAGTAGTTTTGCTCACACTCAAAATGTATGAGAATCCTCGTCGCAAAACATGAGTTTTGCGAAATCTCGTCGCAAATATAGATTTGCTCTAAGTGGAAACAAGGCTTTAATTAATAATTAAATCAATATATTTTGTATGATAGCAGCTGATTTAAAGTGCGATATTCTCCATCCTATCCTAGTCACCATTGCGAAATAATTACAGGTGATTTCACTTGTACAACAACCACAAGTCATACGGTGCAATCCGCTCTCTCGTCATCTAGATGACGTTGTTCTCATAAATGACATTGTTCTCATTGTACAATTAAAGCCCCGTTTACATTGGCTACTAAATCCGGATTTAAGGCTCTCGTCAGCTGTTTTTATAAAGGGAAAACAGGTGAACGAGCCATTAAATCCGGATTTAGCGGCCAATGTAAACGTGCTTTAAGAAGGTAGCGTCACGAGCCTAACAACAACGAAATCAAAGATACAACCCTGTGGGGTTGGGGGTAGAATTTCCAACTCTTCTGTCAAATTTCTAGATTTGTGCTTACTAACGTATAAATTAAAACAATAAAAATATCGAAAAATAAGCAAATTGTTGAAAAAACTTTAAACTCCTAACGAAGCATTTGACATACGATTGTTTTTGGGTACAACCAAGACATATTCATTTACAAGTAGTGGCAGTTGCCCAACAACAAAATATTAGTTGTATTCGTTTACCCAACAATTTGTACAAATTTGCACAAATTTTTACTAGAAATCGTTCGCGTACTTTATTTGCCAGCAGAAAAGAACGGGAGAGTGCGTGAGAGCAAACACAAATTTGAGAGTTTGTTAAATGAGAGCTTCCAAGTTTCTGCTAGGGGTTTTTTTCCAGCAGCAATTTGCAGCATCGAACAGATGCTTTTTGAAATCTAGCTGTTTTATTCACCTAATTGGCAAAAGTAGAATTGAGGCTGTTCTTACTCTCCTTCAAATTTTTATTGGAAAGTAAACAAACGCAAGTATTGAGTACACTATCTGTCAAATTCAGTGATTAGTGCAATTCTGATTTTAAGTATCTTAAGTTGCCATCACACTATATGTTTTTGTCTTACGACATGTCAAATTTTGCCTTTGTTAAAGTTGTCACATAGTGTGATACGAATGAAACTAACACATGAAAATCACTTTTCAAAATAGCTTTGTTATTTTTTTTCGATTAGAGCGGCCCTCTATTCCTTCTGACAAATACATAAAGAAATCAGTTGTTTTTGTTGTTAGTCGAATGAAATCAACTCTAAATTAAAATACACAGCTTTCGCACAACTGAAACAATTTGTAGCCGTAAAAAAATCAACTTTTACTAACATTTTTAGATTATGTCATACAAAAATAACATGCTAGTGTGATAGCAAAAATGAAGAATCCTATGTAATTAAACAAATTTTGACACACATAACGAAGTACCAATGATACATAAAAAATGACATGTCATAAGACTTGCCCATATAGTCTGATCGAGTCTTTACTAGTTCGCGCCCAGGATTCACTAATAGAAGGTTAGGTCACTTTCGAAATCATAACCTGTATAGGCCCCATGAATATCATTAAGGTTGTCATATGTGCCGAATAAAAATGACACAAATAGGGGAAAATCTAAACAAAGAATGAATGTACAAAGAGAAAAAAGTTGTCAACCTTAATGACAAGTATTGTCAAAAATTCAAAAAATTGTATGTCGGCTGATTGCTTGGCCTAACCTTATTCAGTGAATCCTGGTTCGCGCCATACATCTTTGTGTTTGTATGCTAGGTTCTTAACTATTGAGGCCACCGTAGCTCAGAGGTTAGCATGTCCGCCTTTGATGCTGAACGCCTGGTTCAAATCCCGGCGAGAACATTTTTTAGCGGTGGTTATCCCCTCTTAATGCTGGCAACATTTGTGAGGTACTTTGCCATGTAAAACTTCTCCTCAAAAGAGGTGTCGCACTGCCGCACGCCGTTCGGGAATAAACTTGAATCGGACTGCACTCATTGATATGTGAGAAGTTTGCCCCTGTTCCTTAATGGAATATTCATGGGCAAATTTGCATTTGCAGGTTCTTAACTATAATACACACACACAACCAAAACTCGTTGACAGATAGTGTACTCAACGAGAAAAAATTGTACTCAGCTGTTTGCGGTACACTACCTGTTAGTTATGCATGGGTACAACTCTGAGATTGCAATATTTCTTCTGCTGGGCTAATCTCACCAGCCCGTTTATACTACGAGTAAAGAGATTTACATTTGTCAACAGCGATGTTTTTGAAAGCATTTTTATGGTGATCAGAATTTTTATTGTGTTTAACAAATATATTGTGGTCTGCAATTAAATGTGTGAAACAATATTATTAAATTTAACTCCAAATTTTATAAATTCAATAAGAAATTGTCAGATGTTGACAAAAAGTGCAGGCCAAAACTACCTATAATAACTGGTATTCAATACAAGCGCAGTGTTGCATTTGAATTTGGAAGGAGATTTGCTGCAAATCCCCTCACATAAGTAGTGCTCACACTCAAAATCTATGGGAAACCTCATTGCAAAACACGAGATTTGCGAAAGCTCGTCGCAAATCTAGATTTTATCTAAGTGGAAACAAGGCTTAAACAAGACGTTACGTGTAGCCTGAATCAAATAGTAGAAACGGTGAATAAACGTAGATGTACCGTGTAAACTTATCATTGTTCGATATAGAATGACATGTTGGGCTTTGTCAAAACATCCATTTCCAGGTAGTGGCAGTTGGCCAACAACAAAATACCGAGTACAATATCAAAATAAGTGACAGAGTATGATTTTGATCAAAGACAATTCGGGAAAAGATGCTCCCACAATACGACTAATCAATGAAATCCTTATTGCCAACAGTGGTGAGTTTGTCTGGCGTGTTATAAAAACTGCTCGCAAATTAATGCTCATATTCACAAAACTTAAAGTGGCGTTAATGTCTTGTTTAAAGCCCCAACTAGACGAGCCGACAAGTCTTGTCTTATGTACGTCAAATACGAATAGAGCGCGCTCTAATTGCCATGTATTCTGAAATGTATTGTACTTTTTTATAGACATGTCTCAACATGAATGTTCGAGGCAATAAAAGCTCGATTTAATCGAAAAAGTTGCATATATATTCCAAAATCCATTTGTCATATTATATTTCATCATTCATATAAAAAAATCATTGACCTACCTAATTTCTTATGGTTGTTATCCTTCAAGCATGGTAATTTGTATATATTTTTTTGTGTAATACGGCTGGGGAGCCAATTTTGTAACTTCTAAGCGAAATTTTTTTTTAATATTGTAGTTTTTTTTAGGAATATTTGAATAATTTCCCTTAATATGTACATACATATATAGATTTTATATGCTTATACATTTTTTTATTGTATAATTATAATTATGAAATAACTTTGCTCAGGAATCCTACTTTGTAATACAGATATTTGGCCGTAAGGCTTTTGTATTATACTGAAATATGTAGTGTGCGGCCTAATGTGCGACCCTAGCGACATCTGTTAGCGGATAGAAGACCGCCAGCGCCATCTGATGGTTTTAATTCGCCTCTGTCAACGAAAGAGACAGCCAGCTGACACCAATTGACAATTATGGCTACCACCATAGGTTTTGTTGGTGCCCGCTGGAAGTCAAATTTGATGATGGAGGCGAATCCAAGCCAAGCCGGCCGGTGACCCAAGGAAGCTTCTTTCCTTTTTCGATTGGGACTTGGCAGCGTACGGAGGTGGAGTGATCAACAAGAAAAATACGTAAAAGAAAAGACCAGAAATAAATTTGGTAAATGTGTTTTATTTAAATTCATATGAATGTGAAAAAAACGGATTTAAACAAAATAAAAAGGACAGTTTTTTAAAAAAAAAAAAGAAATAGAAAATTTGAAATGCCTGAAAAGTGAAGAGACGATACATAAAGAGCCAATTGAAATGGTAACGTAAAAAAAAAAGAGAAGAAAAACTTTGTCAGAAATCTGAAATGAAATGAACGTTAAATACCTGAAAAAAGGAATATATTAAAAACCTGAAAAGAAATAGAGATTAAAATTAAAATAAACAAGTGGACATTTCAAAACTAAAAGTCAAAAACATAAAAATCAAAATCCACGCCTCCTCCACCTCCACTGCCGCACAAAGAAGAAGGCTTCCATCACCAACCGCTGCATCAACAACCGCCACATCGGCTACCGACACCCTGGTCACCGCCACACTGGTCACCGCCACATCCGCAACGCACACCATCCACCAGCGAGGGATCCAGACGCTGTTGCATTCCCCAGCGTTCCTAAGGTACTCTTTTTAGTTTCTCCAGACTAGCAAACCAAACTGCTTTACTGACGTTCGACCCTTGGACTGCTTTATTTTTGTTTAAAAAAGGGTTTTTTTGTATTAAAGTATACAATCGAAATAGATTAGGTAGGGGCAACATTAGTGCTTTTTTTTTACTCACCCGTTGTTTGGGTTACAGGCTATAACCAAACATGAGCTCATGGTTAGGTTAGGTAGCAACGCAGTTAAAGGACATTTTCGTCCTCCAATCAGCCGATGTTGGTCCTACGGTGCTAAAAAGGTAGCACAACAAAAAAAAGGCCCTAAAAGAAACATAGAATACTTTTTTAGACAAGAAAAACAGACTGCGACAAATACACTTAAAACTTGACAATACTCACCGAAAACCAGACGGACGGACCGACGAGAACTTGAAGAGACCTTATTGGCCGCAGAGGCCAGCATCAAGGCCGCAGTACCGTTTTGGCGATTCTTGGTCATCCATCTAGAGCTGACGAGGCGACCGACCCATTCTTCTGAAAATAGAGAAAAATTTCAAGATTGTTAATATTGTCGTTGTGAATGGCAATGTGTAGAAGCAGTGTTAACGTTTGCCTTCAAAATCTAATATATTTCATGTTTGCTTGAAAACGATTCTTTATATTCTAAATCTTGTTTTTTTTTGTAATTGAATTTTGCCTTTTTGATTATTTGTTTTTTTTTACATTATTTACCATGTGAATATTCTTTTACTTACTCAATAAAATACTGAAATCTGTACAAGAAGGATTATCAAAAACACTTGCCTTGGTGATTTCTAAAGGATGATGGAAGGCTAAAGCATCGGAATATGGGGTAAGTGACTGAGCAGCGGCAAAGATAGACAGGTGATGGATTACGGGGTACCCTTAATATTACAGGACGAGGGGTGCCATGGTTGGGGTGGGCAAAGTCCTGAGGCGCCATGAAGGATTTTAGGCGCCAGGCAATTCCACAGCCGTAATGTCCTCCAGTTCGTTCCAGTGGGTGTTTTGTTAATGTTCTATTGTCGTCCGTTTCGTACCACCGACAGCTGGTTGTTTATTTTGTTTTTTTTGTCACCTTGCCAGAGGGTTGGATTGGCAAAGAACCGCGCCCCAAAGACTGAGCCAAAAGCCGGTGCTCGAATGCCAGCGACCAGCGCCCGCCAGTCCGACTCCTCACTCCAACGGCAACGTGGACCCTTGGGTCCACGACAAAAAAAAATGGCGCCCGCAACATGGGGCCCGAGCAATCGGGTTGACCGTTTCAATTGTGTGGCTGTTAATATTTGTGTTTGTGGTTTTCTTCTATGTTTTGCGTAAGTCCCGACAGCAGTTTGATTATAAGACAAGCTAGTCGAGTGCGACGTCTAAGCTTGAAGAGGCACTGATACTTTGTATTAACAGAGTGTCGTCCAAAGCCTCCATGGGAAGTAAGTCTGGTGTCGAAGTGGCTGTGAGTCCAGATGAGCCATGCGACTTCCTCGGGAGACAATGGTAGACACTTTCCACCTTCTTCCACAATAGTTTTAAAGCCAATAGCCCAAATTATGACTTTCTGCCTGTCCGTCCGATTCCGAATAAATTTAAATCCTAGCTCCTGTGAGTCCTACATGGTAAAGACTTGCAAAGCTTTATGTAGTCGCCATGGAGCACAGTCCGAAGGCAGCAGTCACGATCCCAATTACCAATCAACAGCAATGGACAATATAGACACCTGAAAATTTCAAGAATGATTAATTTTTGGAGAAATTGATTGTTTTGAGTGTATAGCCATTACCTGTTATGTGTGGAATTGCCAATTTTTATCAACTGTTTATGAAGCCGCAGCTGTAAGTCACTAACCCCATCCGTGATAACATATTTTGGATACGAACCTAGAAGGATATAATAGAAGTTAGTTCTTTATTTTTTGAGTTTTTGGGGTATTATATTTTGAATTTGCATCATTGGATTTTTAGTTTTTAAATGGTAGTCACTAGAGCGAATAGTTATTCCATTGAACCTTCTGTTCCGAACAGCCTTCAAATGGAAACGACAACTACGTCAACAACTACAACTACACAGGCTACAGCCAGCACAACAACAACAAGCGTAGCCAACGCAATGATGGTCACTTCAGCCGTTTCAAGCCCAGCTGTGTCAGTAACACAGGTGTCAGACACATTGAATTCGACGCCAACTACGCCAGAGTTCAGCAGCCTGACAGCCCGAAATATAAACCTGGAGAGGCAAGAGGCGGTAAGGCAAAACCAAGAGGCCAGGCGTGAGACGCATGCAGACGAGCATTTGCAGCACGTTATTGATTCCGCGATTGGTGTAGGCCAAATGGAGATGATTCGTCTGCTCGACGAGAAATTAAGATTATTGGTGCCACAACTGGTACAGCAGAGCATGGCCAACTTAAACAGTGCAGCTAATCGGAATACGTTGCCAAGCCCAGTTCAAGCACGTGCAGAAGCGCAGGTTATCCAGCAAGCCCAGGATTTGCCTAGAGCCCAGCCCGGAGCTAGTGACCACCAGCAACCGCTTAACTACATGGGTTCGAATCAGCAACAGCCAGCGCCACATGCTTATGCACCTCCGTCCCAAGGATGGTCGCAACCCCAATATCAAATGGCATCAAGTAATGCTTACTTGCCGCATGAGCAACCGCTCGACCGATCGAGGCCACTAACGCAAACGATGGGGGTAGGATTACCTCCGTCGCCGCCGGCATATGGGTACCAGGCGCAGGCAGCACAGTCACCTGCAGCTACATACCGGAGTGCAGCGAGAAAGTTCGATGTCGAGAAATGGAGGCTAAAATTTGATGGCACTTCGAAGACGATTGGGGCTGAAGATTTCATGTTCAGACTGGAGCAGTTAAGGGCCGATTACCAATGCGATTGGGAAGAGATTCTGGTGAAGTTTCCCCAGTTCCTAGAGGGGTTCCTTCTGAGCCACATGTAAAAAAGAGTGAAATTCTTTGGCCAATAGAGGCAAATTTTCGGTTGACAGCTCACACAAGCATTAAATCACTCACCTGAAATTCCATTTCCGTAGCTGGGAGTTTCCAATATTAAGCCATGGTCTAATGTAGGTTTAGTTAGTTTTAGTTGTACCCTATGGGGAAATAGGTTAAGATATGATAGATATGAATTGAATTACATACTCACCTGTGATAGATAGCAGAGGAATTAAGTCCCAGGGATCTCTATAGCAGTAAGGAACAAGCTGTAGAACAGCCGTCGTCTTGTGGTAAACTGTAGCATAAGATGACCTAAATGAATTAGAAGAGAATTTAGATTTGAATTGTATTTTATGATTTATACTTAACTTAAGTGGTGATCGTTGCAGAGGTCCGAATGATTTTTGCCTCGTGACCATATTATACCTCAGGTTCATCTCGAATGGTGGGTGTGTGTGTGTGTTCAAGGCAGTAGTGGGCAAATATACAAGTGTGCGTATATTTCCAAGCCATGGGCTTACATCCTTGGGCGAGTGCACAAATTGTGCAATGGGGTGTATATTTGCAATTTTTGATTTAGGGTGGCGCTGTAAAAGGGTGTTAATACTTACCATGGACTTACCCGTATGGTCCAGGTGAGGTTGTTGGAGTGGACTCGTGGTCTTACGCTCTCGCGAGTGCTGAACCGCCAAGAGGGGTCCCGTGGTGTGATGTGCGCAGGATTACGCGCTGATTCGTGCTACTTCTCTCTGCCAACCTCTGGGGTGCCTCGACCGCCGGAGAGCTCGCTGTCAACCTCGCAATGGGTGACCCGTCTTTCTATCACTATGGCATCTTGGACATGGAACGCGAGTTGCGGCGGAAGGCGTTTTGTCCGGACGAGAGATTGTCATCTCTCGATGCCGGCCCCAGGAGATCACTCAACCACGGTAGAGCCTCTTGACGACCTCGGTGTATGTCGGGTCGACCCGTCTTTCTATCGCTATGGCATCTTGGACATGGGGCGAGGGATGCCGTGGTGAGTGATGAGAGGCGGCTAGGAGAAGTCATAGAGGATACACCAAGGTGCACCATCTATTTGATACTTACCAGTTCGTTTATCTTGGGCACACCACAGCGTTAGACCACAAATGGCATGGCTCATGCTCTCAAGCGAGGCAGCCGTTGCGAGTTCGCAGGTCCATGACGTGGGTTTCCTGGAAAGATGGACAAGAAGAAAAGATCAAATTAGTTATGAAAGTGGTTTGTTTTGTTTGAAGGATTTTTTTTGGATAAATTTCTTTTTCACTTTAGTGTTTTTTAAGATTTTCTGATATTTTAAAATTCCCTCCTATTGGCCCTGATTTTTTTTGTTTTTCGAATAGAACACGCAATTTTATTTTAGTTTTTCATAAGTTTTTTTGCTTGTTTTTTTTTGCCAGCTTAAGGAAAAGACAAAAACTTTTTTGTTCTGCATTTCTATTTAAAATTTTGTTTTCGGCTATATTAATATCGCTCCGTTTTCAGAGAAATTTATTTTTCTTTGTTCCGTTTTCCTTATTTTTATTATTATTTCTTTTCTTTTTTTTTTTCAAATTTTCACACAAAATTCGTAATTTTTTTTTGTTTTTTTCATTTTCTTGGCAGAATTTGGTTTTTTCACATTTTTCGTGCATTTTTGTAATTTTCCTCATTGAGTTATTTTCCATAATTTCCCTTCTTATTAATTTTCTTTTGGTAACTTTGCCGAACTAAGTTCACTTTTGAGTTTTTATATCAAGACCATTTTCTTTTGTGTAGAACCATGACACTTTAAATTCAATCACAATAACGTCACTTCACCTTTTTCGTTATGGCCACCGAAAATTTTTGAGGACATTTGGTTTGAAAGTCATGGAGTCACTTCTTAGTACCCCCACCACCATTCATGAATTGAGTGGCTTACACACAATGGCAGGGGTACCGTACGATCATGTGATTTCATTATAACACACGCACTCATATTCATGGAATCACGCACACTGTCACATAATGAACCGTTTCTTTTACCACGTTGGTTGGAGTTTTTTTAAATTGTGGTTAGGATTCTTTTTTATTTCACCATTCGAACCGCAATTATTTTCACTTTACCTTTTTTTTAAATTTTTTTTTCCGATTTGCAAGGCGTTTCATTTGGAATATTGTTTTTTCACCATTTCATTCATGAAATCAGATATACGCCGACGCCGGTGATTGTGTTTGCCGGTTTGTTTCTTTCAATCACACACACAGGGCTCAGAGCACATTTAATTATTTTTGGCATTGTTTTTTTTTATATTTTCACTACCACTGGCGACAAGGGGCATGTGGCATTGATGATTTCTTTTCATTTTATTTATTTTGTGGGCCAGTACGTTGTAAAAGGCGTAGTTTTTGTTTTTTTACTTTGCCGTTCATTGGCACACACACACAAACACTTTGGCCCGCCGGTCACAATTTTCTTGTTATTTATTTCTATAATGTTGGGCACGCACTTCGGGACACTGAACAATCATTTTTTTTTATTACTAGCTTTTGATTTAACACATTTTTTTTTTTACAATACTTACCTTTTTTTTTTGCTTTGTTGGTGAAAATTATTCCCCGCGTCGTCCGTCTGCTGCAATTGCTTCCAATTAATTTGATGAAGGTATATCCGTAAGGTATAAAAATGGTTAACTCAAGGTATACTAGTTGAGGAAGACTTACACATTATTAATGGGACCTACGCACAGTGAGATAGGTTTGGCGTAAGGAGCATATACACTTTATGGCATGGAATACACTGAGAGAAATTGTTATTTTTCTCCCTCCCATCCTTTAACAGTGATGTTCAAAGGATGGTTTGGTTTGTAGTGTGCGGCCTAATGTGCGACCCTAGCGACATCTGTTAGCGGATAGAAGACCGCCAGCGCCATCTGATGGTTTTAATTCGCCTCTGTCAACGAAAGAGACAGCCAGCTGACACCAATTGACAATTATGGCTACCACCATAGGTTTTGTTGGTGCCCGCTGGAAGTCAAATTTGATGATGGAGGCGAATCCAAGCCAAGCCGGCCGGTGACCCAAGGAAGCTTCTTTCCTTTTTCGATTGGGACTTGGCAGCGTACGGAGGTGGAGTGATCAACAAGAAAAATACGTAAAAGAAAAGACCAGAAATAAATTTGGTAAATGTGTTTTATTTAAATTCATATGAATGTGAAAAAAACGGATTTAAACAAAATAAAAAGGACAGTTTTTTAAAAAAAAAAAAGAAATAGAAAATTTGAAATGCCTGAAAAGTGAAGAGACGATACATAAAGAGCCAATTGAAATGGTAACGTAAAAAAAAAAGAGAAGAAAAACTTTGTCAGAAATCTGAAATGAAATGAACGTTAAATACCTGAAAAAAGGAATATATTAAAAACCTGAAAAGAAATAGAGATTAAAATTAAAATAAACAAGTGGACATTTCAAAACTAAAAGTCAAAAACATAAAAATCAAAATCCACGCCTCCTCCACCTCCACTGCCGCACAAAGAAGAAGGCTTCCATCACCAACCGCTGCATCAACAACCGCCACATCGGCTACCGACACCCTGGTCACCGCCACACTGGTCACCGCCACATCCGCAACGCACACCATCCACCAGCGAGGGATCCAGACGCTGTTGCATTCCCCAGCGTTCCTAAGGTACTCTTTTTAGTTTCTCCAGACTAGCAAACCAAACTGCTTTACTGACGTTCGACCCTTGGACTGCTTTATTTTTGTTTAAAAAAGGGTTTTTTTGTATTAAAGTATACAATCGAAATAGATTAGGTAGGGGCAACATTAGTGCTTTTTTTTTACTCACCCGTTGTTTGGGTTACAGGCTATAACCAAACATGAGCTCATGGTTAGGTTAGGTAGCAACGCAGTTAAAGGACATTTTCGTCCTCCAATCAGCCGATGTTGGTCCTACGGTGCTAAAAAGGTAGCACAACAAAAAAAAGGCCCTAAAAGAAACATAGAATACTTTTTTAGACAAGAAAAACAGACTGCGACAAATACACTTAAAACTTGACAATACTCACCGAAAACCAGACGGACGGACCGACGAGAACTTGAAGAGACCTTATTGGCCGCAGAGGCCAGCATCAAGGCCGCAGTACCGTTTTGGCGATTCTTGGTCATCCATCTAGAGCTGACGAGGCGACCGACCCATTCTTCTGAAAATAGAGAAAAATTTCAAGATTGTTAATATTGTCGTTGTGAATGGCAATGTGTAGAAGCAGTGTTAACGTTTGCCTTCAAAATCTAATATATTTCATGTTTGCTTGAAAACGATTCTTTATATTCTAAATCTTGTTTTTTTTTGTAATTGAATTTTGCCTTTTTGATTATTTGTTTTTTTTACATTATTTACCATGTGAATATTCTTTTACTTACTCAATAAAATACTGAAATCTGTACAAGAAGGATTATCAAAAACACTTGCCTTGGTGATTTCTAAAGGATGATGGAAGGCTAAAGCATCGGAATATGGGGTAAGTGACTGAGCAGCGGCAAAGATAGACAGGTGATGGATTACGGGGTACCCTTAATATTACCGGACGAGGGGTGCCATGGTTGGGGTGGGCAAAGTCCTGAGGCGCCATGAAGGATTTTAGGCGCCAGGCAATTCCACAGCCGTAATGTCCTCCAGTTCGTTCCAGTGGGTGTTTTGTTAATGTTCTATTGTCGTCCGTTTCGTACCACCGACAGCTGGTTGTTTATTTTGTTTTTTTTGTCACCTTGCCAGAGGGTTGGATTGGCAAAGAACCGCGCCCCAAAGACTGAGCCAAAAGCCGGTGCTCGAATGCCAGCGACCAGCGCCCGCCAGTCCGACTCCTCACTCCAACGGCAACGTGGACCCTTGGGTACACGACAAATAAATAAATAAAAAAATAAAAATAAAAAAATGTTTCTTACTTATCGCACGATGTGTACAACTTTCAGAGTAGCAATTTTTGAAATTACATATGACTTGTCGGCTCGTCTAATGGGGGCTTAAGTCTTATTTATGTCTTGTTTACACTTAGAGCAAATCTAGATTTGCGACGAGCTTTCGCAAAACTCGTGTTTTGCGACGAGGTTTCCCATACATTTTGAGTGTGAGCAAATCTACTTAGTTGAGGTGTTTTGCAGCAAACTTCCTTCGAAATTGAAATGCAACACTGCGTTTGTATTGAATACCGGTTATTATTGGTAGTTTTGGCCAGCACTTTTTGCCAACATCTGACAATTTCTTATTGAATTTATAAAATTTGGTGTTAAATTTAATAAAATCGTTTCATATATTAAATTGCAGACCACAATATATGTGTTAAACACAATAAAAATTCTGATCAGCATAAAAATGCTTTCAAAAACAACCCTGTTGACAAAAGCAAATCTCTTTAATCGTAGTGTAAACGGGTTTGGGAGATTATCTTAAATCAAGTAGATTTGGGTGTTAGTGTAAACATGGTTTAAAGTAGGGTTATTTGACGGACTTCCTTTATGGAACTGTCAAATAAACCTACTATAAAACTGATTTAAGTTTTGTGAATGCGGGTGTTAAACCCCATTTACATTGGCCACTAAATCCGGATTTAATGGCTCGATCACCTGTTTTCCCTTTATAAAATCAGCTGATGAAAGCCTTAAATCCGGATTTAGTGGCCAATGTAAACGGAGTTTAATGCCCATATTCACAAAACTTAGAACAGCTTTATAGTAGGGTTATTTGACAGTTCTTAAAGGAAATCTGTCAAATAAGCCTACTTTAACGCTACTTCAAGTTTTGTGAATACGGGTGTAAGTGTGCACACAGTGGTAATATACTATGACACCGATGACCCTTTAGGGTTACCAACGGTAACGCTGATCCTGTTATAAGAAAACTATACTAAACTCCTTATTTCCTTACAGTAGTATTTTATCGTCGACCTACCGATCGTTTCGACCTTCTAAAATGTTACATGCGACTCCAAATGCCTCGGATTAACCAAGTTTATTGACGGCAGTAAATGTGTTCACACATGACGTCCTCGCTTGAGCACTACACAACTTTATGCATTCTGTGATCGTCCGGATCTCTCTCTGCAGGACCGTATTATGGTCAGGGATTCGGAAACAGATGTCAGTTCCTGGGTCCGTGTAGCATGTACTTCCAGATGGCGATACCAAAGCTTCGTCAATCCAAGACTGTGCCAGTGGCAGCTGTGCTTCGCAATGGTCATCAAGTGTCATCTCAGTTATTCCATCCAGTTTTCCTACCGTCGACTCGCTAATACGCAAAGGTATGAACTTCTCGTACCCTCTATTACCCTCATTCCTTTATCGTCTTAAGCATCAGGGAGTCGGTGGCTGTCTCACACATAATCTGTATGTCGATGGATCGGATATGTAAAATCAAAATCTTACTCTCTAAATACCTCTCATGTAATACCTATATTGCCCTAATCGATAAAAAGGTTTTTTGGGGGTATTTTTGTGGTAGGGGTGATCCCCCTAATGCTAGGGGACAAAGTTGGGTATCAGAATTGTACTTTACTTTGAACAACCTTTCATATAATACTCATATTGGTCTAATCAAAAAATGTATTTTGGGGGTGGGGTGACCCCCTGATATTAGGGGCAAAAGTTATGCATCAAATTCTTACTCCTCTTTAACACACCTTTTATTCGATACCCATATTGTCCAATCGATAAAAAAACATTTTGGGGGAGTAGTTTTGGGGGTGGGGTAACCCCCCTGAAGCTAGGGGTCAAAGTTGTGTATCTAATCGCCATGAAATGTCGTATGTTTTGCACTTTGTTTTTATAGACATGTGTCTACATGTATGTTCGATGAAATAAAAGCTCGATTTAATCGAAAAAGTTGGATATTTTTTCCAAAATCCATTTGTCATATTAAATTTTTCTTACGTATCACACGATGTGTACATCTTTCAAAACAGCAATTTAAATTACATATGACATGTCGGCTCGTCTAATGGGAGCTTAATCGTTAAAAATGTTTTTTGGTAGGTAGTTTTGAGGGTGGGGTGACCCCCTGAGGCTAGGGGCCAAAGTTGTGTTCAAAAATCTTAATCTACTTTTACACACCTTTCATTCGATACCCATGTTGCCCTAATTATTAAAAATTAGTTTGGGAAAAAATATCGCCATTTTCATGTATAGACACGAAAGTCGTCAGCATTGATATTGACAGCTGTTCGCTGGTGCGGAATACTACCACTGAGCTACCATCCTATTACACATTTTGATGACGAAGTAAAGTCTTGTTTACACTTGGAGCAAATCTAGATTTGCGACGAGGTTTCCCATACATTTTCAGTGTGAGCAAATCTACTTATTGATTTTGTTCCAAGTGTAAACAACACTTGAAGGCATGCAGTCAACAGCACAACTCGAAGCCGCAAGTTGAGTGGTTAGTGAACGGCGTTAATTTTCAACTGTTTTTTAAGACAGGTGGCAACATAGAGTTCTCATATGAAACATTAAAAAAAATAAATTAAATAGAAAATGAGCTTATAACGAACTAATAATGGCAAAAATTAGTTTGAAAAGAAAAGAGGTTTCATGAAAAATTAAAAGGTCGAAAAAAAATTTTTGTGTCCCCAAACAGGGAATGTCCCCAAACAATGCGCTAGAACCACAAAAGAAGTGAGGACAGTCCCCAAACAATGGAAATGTCCCCAAAGAATGCGGGAGACTGAAAAAATGTCCTTGAACAATGCGCTGGGCATATATATATATATATATATATATATATATATATATATATATATATATATACATATATATATCTTGTTTCTTGTTAATTTCGACATTACTGGAGAATTTCATAGAAATCGGTTCAGATTTAGATATAGCTGCCATATATGTACATAGCCCGATTTTCACTCCTAGAGCCACTGCCAGCGCATTTATTAACCAATTTTGCCAAAATTTTGCAACCCTTCCTTCGACAACTACCAAAATATCTAAGAAATTTGCTCCAAATCGGTTCAGATATAGATATAGCTCCCATATATATTTTTGTCCGATTTTGAGAAATATTATCATCGAATATCATGGAAGTCGGTTCAGATTTAGATATAGCTGCCATATATGTACATAGCCCGATTTTCACTTCAAGCGTCACAGTAAGCGCATTTATTGCCCAATATTGGCAAAATTTCGCACAACCTTGTGCTTGACGACTACCACATTATTTGAGAGGTTTGCTCGAAATCGGTTCAGATTTAGATATAGTTCCCATATATATGTATGTCCGATTTTGGGAAATATTGCAATAAAGTGCTCATTTGTTAACCGATTCTCTTCAAATTCGGCAGGAAGGGATTTCTTATAACTCTTAATATAACACGTGAATCTCATAAAAATCGGTTCAGATTTAGATATAGCTGTCATATATGTATCACGCCCGATTTTCACTTCTAGACTCACTGCAAGCGCATTTGCTGACCAATCTTCCTAAAATTTTGTACAACCCTTTCCTCGACGACTACTGCAATATCTAAGAAGTTTGGTCGAAATCAATTCAGATTTAGTTATAGCTCCCATATATGGGTTTCTTCAGAATTTGGGTTATTTGCAATAATGTTGTCATTTGTCAATCGTAGTATTACAGTTTGAACATGTTTTCGGGAGGCCACCGTAGCGCAGAGGTTAGCATGTCCGCCTATGATGCTGAACGCCTGGGTTCGAATCCCGGCGAGAACATCATGAAAATTTTCAGCGGTGGTTATCCCCTCCAAATGCTGGCGAGATTTGTGAGGTGCTATGCCATGTAAAACTTCTCTCCAAAGAGGAGTCGCACTGCGGTACGCCGTTCGGACTCGGCTATAAAAAGGAGGCCCCCTATCATTGAGCTTGAACTTGAATCGAACTGCACTCATTGATATGTGAGAAGTTTGCGCCTGTTCCTTTGTGGAATGTTCATGGGCAAAATTAGCATTTGAACATATTTTCTGGAAATTTGGTACGGAGGGTTTAATAACCCATCTGAAAACATCCTGCCGATGTCCATCAAAATTGGTTCAGAAATAGATATAGCTTTCACTTTGTACTTTTAGGGAAGATGTAGGTTCGGCATCGCCCGACTTTTGCCTTTCCTTACTGGTTTATGATTATATGGGTGATCTTTTGCCATACTCTAGCCTGTAAAAATTATATTTTAAAGTGAGCAAAATGTGCAAAGCCCAACTTAAAGCGATACACCAAAGTCATATGAATTATTGCTGGAATATTAAAGCAGGAATTAATTGTATAGAAACTCAATATTTCGTAATGGCTGTGGCTATAACATATATAAGTAATGTAGAAATGCTTTAAGGTGTTATTAAGGCTTGTCTTAAGACCCTAGGTGGTTAATGGGTTTCTAGGTTGCTTTGCTTATGTGTATATGGGGGTAACAGTTTATCCCCAGTTGTACATGACTTAGTGTTGTAGTGTAATTGAGTTTCAGATGAAGTTTTTATTAGAAAACACATATTTGAATTATTTTGGACAAATTTAAATTTTTAATATTTTTTAAACATTTTTAACACTATTATTGTCATATTAGGATATTTTTTTCTCTACACCCATATCCTTTACAATTAAAATTTTTTATACTGTTTTACACTTTTTATATTTTAAAATATTTTCTGAGCATTTATTTTTAAATTTTCTGCCTTCCCCATTAATTATCTCTCATTTAATAAGTTATTTTATAAAGTTTTTGTTTTTTGTTGCCAAGTGTCATGCACAAATTTGATATTAACGTGTTTCAATAGCAAATCGCCCCATCATCCAGCATCACGTTTAGTTTTAAATCATTTCGCTTTTTGTTTTGCATATATATTTTTAATTTTTTTTTATAATGCTTGGCCAGAGCTAAGTGGCTATTTAAATTTAAAATAAACGCATTTAATTGCAAACATGATATTCCATACCAATAAACATTTCTCTATGTAATTTTGTCATTTTGCCACAAAATGAATATTCAACAGTTTCATGGCTAATTAATCAGAAGTTGGATGACGTCGATAAGATGTGAATGATTTGTTTAATAAGCTAGAATGACACAATTAACATATTGGCGGTATAAAAATGTAAACTGATGGGGATAAAAATTAATAAAGAAGAATGATAGGAAATAGTTTATAGAGAACAAGTATAAAGGCGTCAAGTTCGGCGAATCTTGGGAACCCACCACTATGGATTCTCCTATAATATGTTAGCTATATCTGGATATAGATCGATATGGACCGTACTTGGCACAGTTGTTGGAAGTCATATATGAAAAATCGGACAAATATTGCGGCTTCCAGGGGCTCAATCAGTCAAATCGAGAAATCGGTTTATATGGGAGCTATATCAGGTTATAGACCGATTTGGACCGTACTTAGCAAAGTTATTGAAAGTCATAACAGAACACTACATGCAAAATTTCATCCGAATCAGACAAAAATTGCAGCTCTCGGTTTATATGAGATCTATGGGTTGCCCAAAAAGTAATTGCGGATTTTTCATATAGTCGGCGTTGACAAATTTTTTCACAGCTTGTGACTCTGTAATTGCATTCTTTCTTCTGTCAGTTATCAGCTATTATTTTTAGCTTGCTTTAGAAAAAAAGTGTAAAAAAAGTATATTTGATTAAAATTCATTCTAAGTTTTATTAAAAATGCATTTACTTTCTTTTAAAAAATCCGCAATTACTTTTTGGGCAACCCAATATATCTCAATCTGAACCGATATGGAACATTTTCAATCCCCAACGACCTTCATAAATATTAAGTATCTGTGCAAAATTTCAAGCATGATTTCAACAGACGGACAGACATGGCTAGATCGAATCAGAATGTCGGGACGATCCAGAATATATATACTTTATGTGATCTTAGTAGAATATTTCGAGGTATTACAAACTGAATGACTAGATAAGTATACCCCCATTTTATAGTGGTGGGTATAAAAAAGAAGAATGGTAGGAAATAGATTATACAAAACAAGTAAGAGCGTGCTAAGTTCGGCCGGGCCGAATCTTATATACCCCCCACCATGGCTCGCATTTGTCGAGTTCAATGCGCAGTATCTCTTTTGAGGCAAACAAAGAATATCGAATAAGAACTGTTGTGCTATTGGAGCTATATCAAGTTATAGTCCTATTCGGACCACAAATGAATGCTGAAAATTGTAGAAGTCATTGTGTAATATTTCAGTTCATTCGGATAAGAATTGCGCTTTGTAGAGACTCAAGAAGCAAAATCGGGAGATCGGTTTATATGGGAGCTGCATCAAGCTATAGATCGATTCAGACTATATTAGACACGTATGTGGAAGGTCATGAGAGAAGCCGTTGTACAAAATTTCTTCCATATCGGATGAGAATTGCGCCCTCTAGAGGCTCAAGAAGTCAAGATCCCAGATGGGTTTATATGGCAGCTAGTCATTGGGAGTCATAACAAAACAGCTTATGCAAAATTTCAGTCAAATCGGACGAGAATTTCGCCCTCTAGAGGCTTAAGAAGTCAAGACCTAAGATCGGTTTATATGGCAGCTATTGGGTTGCCCAAAAAGTAATTGCGGATTTTTTAAAAGAAAGTAAATGCATTTTTAATAAAACTTAGAATGAACTTTAATCAAATATACTTTTTTTACACTTTTTTTCTAAAGCAAGCTAAAAGTAACAGCTGATAACTGACAGAAGAAAGAATGCAATTACAGAGTCACAAGCTGTGAAAAAATTTTTCAACGCCGACTATATGAAAAATCCCCAATTACTTTTTGAGCAACCCAAAACATTGACCAATTAGAACCATACTTAGTGCAATAGGAAGTCATACCAAAACACTGCGTGCAAAATTTCAGTCAAATTGGATAAGAATTGCGTCCTCTAGTGGCTCAAGAAGTCAAGATCCAAGATCGGTTCATTCAGGTTTCTGAAACTTAATCCCAAGTTAAATTTCGTAGAGGCCGTAGAAAACTTAAGGGGAGATTGGTTTGTATGGGAACTATATCACATTATAACCTGAATTGAAACGTAATTGGCAAAATTCTTAAAAATAAAAAAAACGCGGTGCAAAATTTCAGCCAAACCGGAAAACGATTGCGGGGACTATGGATTGTACTTGGCACAGCTATTAGAAGCCTAAACAAAACACCTCAAGCAAAATTTCAAAATTTCTGCGGATGAGAATTGCGACCTCTAGAAGCTCAAGATGTCAAGCCGAGATTGGTTTATATGGTAGTTTCATCTGATTATAGACCAATTTAGGCTGTACTGTACCAGAAAAAACTCTCCGTGCAAAATTTCAGTCAAGTTGGATTTTATGCCATTTTGCGTCGTCTTGACTTGGAGATGCTGGAAACCAAGCAGGGGTTCTGATGGGTTTAACATTGGGAAAATCCAGGCTTATCTTGGTCTTCCTTCATCTCAAATAAGGACACAAACCTACCCGCTGTTTCACTAGGGCAGCTACCTTTAACATCCGTTAATGGTAGTGAGCTAAAATGTGCCACGAGTTTACCTGTAGAACGATTAAAAGGGTTTTGGCGTTGAGTTAGTAGCTCATCACCCGGAAAACTTTGGGAGATTACTATGAAATAACGACGAAGATTTAAAATGGATTCCCCTGTGTTGACGACCCCTGAAAACGTTTTAAGGACCATGATTTGCCTATCTGCACCTGGAATATCGGCAAATTTTGCATGCGATGTTCTGATATGACTTCCAACAACGGTCTAAATCTGTACGGTCCAAATCTGTCCATAACTTGATATTGCTCCCATATTAACGGGTCTCTCGATTATCCTTGTCCAGTTCCTATTTAATTTATTTCGCATAAATTTTTAGCAGAATCTAAGACTCCCAAGATTATGCCCGGTCGAACTTAGCACGCTTTTACTTGCTTGGCCTAGAGGCAAAGCCTACCTAAATTGGATGAAATCGGTTCAGATTTGAATATAACTCTAGCATTAATGTTCTCAAAAAATTTTGCACAAGTGATTCTCCATTAATGGTGAGCTTCATAGAAATCGGTTCAGATTCAGATATACTGCAGATTTAGATACCGATTATCATTTCTAGATCCTTAAATATAAAACAGCATGTTGAAAATAAAATCTATGTTGATTATTTAAAATGTTTGTTTTAATGTCCTTGTGTCAGGCTTTCCTTTCTTTATATGTACCCATAATATGTTCGATCCTTTCGCAGGTCATGTTTGTGCATGCACACCGCATAAACATGGCGAAAACAAAAGGCTTATCACCAATGTGTCACCCCATCCGACTACCTACTACACACAACACTTGCAAAAGTAGAAAATTGTGAGTCACTTAAAGAAAATGCATGTGTGGAAAACGATCAGTCAGTGTGCAAAACAAACAAACAAGACCATAAAAATAGCAGGGCTTCTTAGAGTTTTGAATAAAATTTGCCTGATAACAGAGGAATCCGAAAAACAAACTAGAAAACCCTTAGTTATCAACTTGCTCTAGCAAAGAGGCAGTGAGGGAGGTATATATGGCGGTAGCTTTTCCAAAACGAGCATAGTTCAGCATAAGACAGCATAGCAAAGAGATCTTTACATTAACTCAACATTTTGTTTAAACAAAAGAAATTGTCAATAATTTAATTATTTTATTTAAAACATTTAAAAACCAACAAACATAATGGCCCTAATTATCGATGAATCTTTCGAATATCGTCACAAAAAATTCGATCAAGGCAAAAGACCCAGAAATGATTCCCACAACTCGCACAGTGGCGATATCAGTGACTACGAGTATATACATGTGGACATTGAGCGTTTGGATAATGAAGATGTTAATGATCACCATTCCCAGGCATTCACCATCAATACCAGCAACTCTTCCTTGGGTATGGTGGAAGAGCAACCCACATCATCATCACCACCACCACCCTTTAAGAGAGCACGCACCTCGTCCTTTGCCAGCAATAACAGCTATTCGACATTTTCACCCATGACATTTCCCACACCACTACAACGCAATACATCTACGCCTTTGGGCTCTTCCACTTTGGCAACTCTGGCACCCACTACAGCCATATTGCCCAAAATCAGCGATGAAACTTTACGCAGCATTTGCAAATACCATGGCAACATGGTGCGTAAATTTCCCAAAAAGGAAAGAACACCCAAGGATCAAGAGCGGCGCAACAAAAACACCATTGCCTGTCGCATGAGTCGTCGCGTCAAGAAATTGGAACACATAGCCATTGAGGAGCAGTACAAGGAATTTTCCCAGCAAACTTTTCAGATTATAGAGCAGGCCATGCGTTCCACTGCCTATTTGAATGAATTGATGAAACTATCCAATGAGACAACCATGAGTCAAGGCTCATCCATTTTGGATATTGAGGAGAATGAAGTGAAATTGTTTGACTTGAAGCAGGAAATGGATGTGGATGTGGAGGTAGAAGTAGAGGAGCACCAAATGGCAGCAGAGTATATCAATTGTATATCGCCTTCATTGTCTGCGACTTCATCTTCCACAAGCCCTCACGAGAAGAAGCCTTTCACCATAGCCTATTTAATGGGCAATGAACAAAAGTTTTAAGTCATATTGGCTTTATAATTTTATTAAAAATTTAATTTGTAAGCTAATAACAAAATGCCTACTTTAAAATCACTGTGTGATTTATTTGTAAATAATTTAGAAAACTTATATATTAATTAAGATAAAAGAAATCAAATGATTTTTATAATAAATTGAAAAAATTTACCAAATATTTTTTTTTATTTCTTAGAGGGAAAACTAAAACATGTGAAAGCGTGCTAAGTTCAGCCGGACCGAATCTTGGGAATCCACCACCATGGATTCTGCTAAAAATGTATTTCTTATATATAAAAATCTTTTTGTGTTTATTTGTCAGTTTGATTGTCTGTGTGTTCCTTATAGAATCACAAACGGCTGAACCGATTTCCTTGAAATTTGACAGATGCCGCATAATGATCCCGTGGTAAAAATAGGGTATTACATTTTTTGATATCTGAAGGGGGAACAAACCCTCCCCCTTACTCTAATTTTTAGAAACGCCAGATCTGACGGCTGAGGCGATTTTCTTGAAATTTCACAGATGGTGCATAATGATCCCGTGGTAAAAATAGGGTACTAAATTTTTTGATATCTGAAGGGGGAGCGGACCCTCCCCCTTATCCTAATTTTCAAAAATGCGTTTATATCGCATCACCAGATGGGTGACCATTTGCAATCCCAATGACCTACATCAATATCAAGTATCTGTGCAAAATTTCAAGAGGCTAGCTTTACGCGTTCGAACGCTGTCGTGATTTCGACAGACGGACGGACATCGCTACTTCGACTCAGAATGTCGAGACGAGCAAAAATATATAAACTTATGGTATTCAATATCAATATTTCGAGGTGTTACAAACGAAATGACTAGATTAGTATACCCCCATCCTATGGGGGTAGATATAGAAAATCCGATCATTGAGCTCGTCCAAAAAGAGAAACAGACGAAAATTGTGAAATTTAATGATCTTCGCCCTAACGAAAAAGAACATTTTAAGTTATGAATTTCGTTCTACTTACATAATCCTTAATTGTTTTCCATACCACTTCCCTAAGATGTGTCTGTTAACTACGAAAGCCGGGCAATGACATAATAAATGCTCAAACGTCTCATCATCTTCCCGACATCCCTAACATATGCTATCACTTGCCGCACCGATTTTGCATAAGTGAGCTCGTAGTCCTACGTGCCCCGTTATGACACCAAAAGCAATACTGACCTCCTTCTTAGTTATGGGGTGCAAAGTGTTACATGCTCGCTAGTAGCCCACGCCCTTAACTGGGACTGCGTCGACACGAAAAGCATTGGGTTAACCGAGTTTGTTGACGGCAGTCCTCTGGCCTTCACTGTCAAATCATCTGCCCTTTCATTTCCCCTTACTCCGTTATTTACCGGCACCCAAACGATGCGGATTGTGCCATCCTCAGAGAAGGCGTTAATCTCCTTACACTGCAAGACTGTTCGTGACCTTAGCGTTCTGGTTGTTATTGCTCTAATGGCAATTTTACTGTCCGTAAAGATGTTCACACTCGACGTCCTCTCGTAAGCACCACACCACTTCACGCCCGATCGCCCGGATCCCGGCCTGCACGACCGTATCATGGTCAGGCAGTCTTAAACAGATCTCAGTCCTTGGATTCTCAATGTAGACCCCAGACCAACTCTGTTCTCTGGATTTGATTCATCCGTGATCTTCCAGATGGCAATACTAGGTGTTCCGTCAATCCAAGACCGTGCCATTGCCAGCAGTGCCTCTCACTCGACCTTAAGGTTCATCTCAGGTATCCGATAAGAGACCTCTGCTTCCATCTTCAATCCATTCTCCCATCGCATTAAGTCTCACAGCCGCAGTAGCTGCCTCACACTTAATCTGTATATCAATAGGTCGGATATCTAGAATACTCTCCAGTGCCCTAGTGGGTGTGATCCTCATCGCTCCGCCTATGCCAAGACAACGTGTTCTCTGAACCTGTTGTATGGTTCTTATGTTGCACTTTTTCTCCATAGCAATCCACCAAACTACTGAGGCGTAAGTAAGTATTGATCTAATCACGCTCCTGTAGAGCCAGTGGACTATTCTCGGATTCAGGCCCCATTTTGAGCCTACGACCCGTCGCTATAGTGCTCAACATATGTGAGCCTTCTCGGTACGGTCCTGAATGTGACACTTCCAATTCAGTAACCTATCTAAGTTCACACCTAAATATTTGAACTTGTCAGATATCAAAATCGTCTTATTGAGGAAACGTGTTGCGTTAAATTGGCCCACTTTCGTCTTCCTCGCCAACAGGTATATATCAGTCTTCTCTGGGTTAACATTGAGACCTCTGGGTATAATATACAGTGCCCAGCCATATGTAATATGCAAAACCCTTTCGGCCCTTCTGCATAGCTGGTTCGGATACTTACACCTTTGAAGTGTTATAACATCGTCTGCGTAGCAGACGGGTTCAAACCTTTTCTCAGTCAGCATCCGTAATAGATCATTTATGGTGGTCATCCATTGGATTGACGATAAAATGCACCCCTGTGGCGTGCCTTGTGCCACTTTCTCCCTTATATTTATGCCATGGGACAAACACTTTTTATCCATCTGTTCCTTAGCATATGGTTTATCCAGTCTCTAGGGACCGGGTCCACCCGGTACTGGTCTAAAGATTGGATCACACACATTATTAAAAAAGTGTAGGTTTTGGCATCGAAGGAATCTTCTATTCTATGTACAACCTCGTGCAGAACAGTCTCCACCGACCTACATCTGTGGTAAATGCCAGACAAAAAATTAAAATTAAGCAAAACATTAAAGGGGCTTAAAAGTCAACTTGAGACATCGTTCCATATCTAAATACTAAATTGCAATGAAATAAAATTTGTAGAGTAAAATTTGTTGTAAGTCATGGCTGTATAAAAATCCGTGACTCATAACAAACACCATCCCTATTTTGCATTAGAATTTAATAAATTTAACGAAATCGATGCAATTGAAATCCAGTTTGCTAATTGGGGTCACATAACTGATTTATTAGACAGGCAGACAGATTACTCTATTACGACAGAAAATCACGATTTTCTACTAACTAGTCACAATTGATTTCTAAATGCGAATTAATGGTGTTTTATAAACACGTTTGATTAAAAACTTTCCATTCCAACAACTTCAATTGCTAAGTAGACATTCATAATTATCAGGTATACCAGTGGAAACTACAAAAAAACTTATCGACAAAGCGATATATGGGGATTTTTTTTACATTACAAAGCGACTTTGAGAGCACTATTTAATGTACGTAGCAGGAATTTGACAATATTACAAAAATGTTTGGGTGAAATCTATGAAATATTCAAGAGGAATAAGATGGCCCGGAAGTTTTATGATAAAATAAAGTCAAATGTATTACTACAAGTATATTTTCAACCCTCCCTCTCAAGCAGAAAATCGTAATTATACAAATTATAGAAAATTCATTAATTCTACAAATTTCTTGTGTTTAATCTTTGCAAATTCTTGGTCATGAGATATTATAGTGATATACTGTTTAGATATTTCGTTTCAATTTATGTCGATAGGCTTACTGCGGTAATGAAAAATTTGGTTTTGTTGCCAACTTCATAGCTCCTTGTTTATCTACGTTGAGGATAACTAGTTTTCTCTCCAACGCCTTCAAGCTCTTACAGCAATCTTTTTATGAATATTGCTTCTCGAACCACATTTGAAGCTTATTCCGCCTCTGTGCTACTTAATGCCACAACACTTTGCTTTTTGGATTCCCATGAAATCAAACAATTCCCATAATAAAACAAGAATCTCGTGAAAGACTTTCTGTCGATGGAATTTCCTTGAAACAGGCATCAAGACTCGCGTTCCATTCTAATCGTATGTCTGACTGTTTGAGACCGTATAGAGTTTTCTTGAACCGTGGTATTTGAAGATTCGATATTTCGATATTTCTAATAATAAATATATTGGGTTGCCCAAAAAGTAATTGCGGATTTTTTAAAAGAAAGTAAATGCATTTTTAATAAAACTTAGAATGAACTTTAATCAAATATGCTTGGAGTATTTGAGAGAAAGACTCTTGCAATGCCATTAGGAATGATGATATTTGTCACTGGTGTCATGGTAGTGTCATCGCGGAAGATAGTTATCGCTTTCTCTGTCAATGTCCGACCTTAAGTCGTAGCAGGAATAAGATGCTGAATTCTGTTTTCTTTCAGGCGTTGGAGGAGTTTACAGGACTGAATCCAGATACAAGAGATTGAAGTCTTTGTCCTATAATCGAAGTGGTACGAGAGGATACAGTGATTAATTTGAAGCAATCAGTGACGGCTCCAGTTAATCCACCCAGATCAAAAGGGGGAAAGACTATTGAAGAATCACTCTGGGAACTGTATCCACTAAGTCTGTTATTTTTGTTCTATCATCAAAGTCGTCAATCAGTGGAGTCGGCAGTTAATCTACCCAGATCGGAAAGAGAAAGGCTATTGAGAAATCACAATGGGCCGCATTTTGCCTCAGCGTATACTAAGACATCTAATGTCTGGTGTCATCCTCATCCAACCTAACCGAACCTAAGACCCAAAATCGGCAGATCAGTCTGTATGATAGATATACCTAAATATGGTCCGATATGAACCAGGATCCGTAATAGGCTACTTATGGTGGTCACCTGTAGGAACGGGTGTCATGGTTTAATGACTAAGATGCACCAAGTGTAGTCATATTTTTTTAAAAACTGTTTTCAATACCCACCACCATAAGATGGGGGTATACTATTCTAGTCATTCCGATTGTAACACCTCGAAATATTGATGTAGCATCCTATGCAAATTGCAAAATTTTCCCATGAACATTCTATTGGTTGCCCAAAAAGTAATTGCGGATTTTTCATATAGTCGGCGTTGACAAATTTTTTCACAGCTTGTGACTCTGTAATTGCATTCTTTCTTCTGTCAGTTATCAGCTGTTACTTCTAGCTTGCTTTAGAAAAAAAGTGTAAAAAAGTATATTTGATTAAAGTTCATTCTAAGTTTTATCAAAAATGCATTTACTTTCTTTTAAAAAATCCGCAATTACTTTTTGGGAAACCCAATACTAATGAGTGTAGCCCGATTTAAGTTTAAGTTCAATGATAAGGGGCCTCCTTTTTTTATAGCCGAGTCCGAACGGCGTGCCGCAGTGCGACACCTCTTTGGAGAGAAGTTTTACATGGCATAGTACCTCACAAATGTAGCCAGCATTAGGAGGGGAAAACCACCACTGAAAACTTTTTCTGATGGTCTCGACAGGATTCGAACCCGGGCGTTTAGCGTCATAGGCGAACATGCTAACCTCTGCGCCACGGTGGCCTCCAAGCGGAGAAGGCTTTTACTTGTTTGAGTTCTTGCTGGGACTTCAAAACATTCTGAATGCAAGACGAGCATGATAACTTAGGCACCAGCGCACAGTGGGAGAAAATGAAAAAAACTAATAAAATATATGCCTGGTGAGAACGGGTAGAGATATCTATTTGAAATGGAATTTCTAGGCCCTAGTTTGTACGGGAGCCTTTTGGCAGGCCCCTAAAATAGGTCACCGCGATATTTCGAAAATTTGTTGGCATAATCAAGTCTTTGTTTGTTTTTTTTTTGTCGGTACTATCCCACTGTGCAGCGGTGGCCAAACAATTGGTATAAAGTTTGGTTTAATTTCTTTTTCCGAAATGCTTTCTTCTTTCATAGATTAAAACTTTCCAGATTTAAAATTGAGTCATTAGCGTTAGCCTATAATACCTAGACACAGATTTTGAACTGTTAAGAGGATATACACAGGCATTCATAAGTCTTTGTCCTTTGGACAATAGCTTACCAACTGTCGATACTGTTACGGTTTAAGGAAATCCTTGTACTTTAAAATGCGAAGGAGGATCTTGTTTGTGGGGATAAATGCAATCAACAGATTATCGATAGGAACTGAAAGACAAAGAAAACCATCTTCATAGTCATAGCAAGGATGTGTAAGGATACGGCTCTGATTTCAGCTTATGTAATCAAAACATGATATAGGTAAATTGTTGTTAGTTTTCTTTCAAAATCTCCTTTATAATCGCATTGGCTTGCTTTTGTTTCACTTGTTGTTTGTTTAGGTTTTTGTATCAAAACATTGTAAATTTTTATGAATATTTTCTGGTATAAAGCAAAAACAAGTCGCAAAGACAACCAACCTGCCTTCGTTTAGAGACTTGTGCTCTACGACCCTAGAGTAGGTAGGTAGCCTTAGAAGAATGATAATCATAAACCATAGCCAAAGCAAGCAAAAAGATAAGCCTTTTGTTATTGTGTGAATGGGAGAATGCGAGATGTGTACTTTACGTTGATGCATCAACATTCGCGCAGGCGCATGGCTTATCACCTTCTTTTGGGTCTACAAATGATTTCATGCACAGCAGGTCGCAAATTTTCTTTGAACAAACGATTTGATCTTGAAAACGAGTGAGATATAGGCATATGGGTAAACAACGACATTGAATTCCAGTTGCCCCTGGCAGTAGGGGTTTTTAGTTAGATTTTGTTTGTTTAGGATTTTTTGTTTTTAGTATTAAGCCACACATTGTCAGCAACTATTTTTCTAACTGTCCGTCTGTCCCTCGGTGTCTCTATACATCTGTCCTCTGTGTTTGTCTGCCTTGTGTCAATGAACAGTGAAATTGTATCATGCTGTGTCAACAAATGTATGCTGCGGCATTTTGAGTTCCAGGCTTATCTGGAAGTCTACCCGCCATGTCAGTCTATTCAAAGGCAATTGTCCAATTACTTAGAAGTGTGTAAACAAATGCTGGGTGAAGATAGCCCAAGTGTAGCAATAACAAAAAGAAAGGGAGACTTGTTCCTCAATAAAAACGACAAATCATGTTTACACAGATTGCCCGTGGAAGTTAGAAAACCATAGCTAAAGATTTAATTAGAATCTTCTGATAGCATAAAAAAGAATAGTCCACAGTGTTTATTTTGAAAACAAGAAAAACGATCGCAAGGTTTTGTTTAAAAAGGGAAATGTGTCTTTTATTTTAAGGTAAAACGCCCAAAAGGCTTTTGTGATCCTTTTTCTGTTCTTAATGCTACTGGGAAGTGTTACAAAAGTAAATATTTGAAGAATATTTTTATTTGTTTAAGAAACAATTAAAAACGTGCTATGTTCGAACAGGCCAAATATTGGGAACCCAACACCAAGACTTCTCCTGAAAATGTACTCAATTAAACTTGGTGGTAAGGGCACATAAGTACTAACGTACAAAATTTCTGCCAAATCAGCCAAATCGGAGGATTGGTCTATATGGCAGCTATATCTAAATCTAGACCGATCTGAGCCAAATTGAGGAAGGATATCGAAGGGCCTAACACAGCTCACTGTCCCAAATTTCAGCAAAATCGGATAATAAATGTGGCTTTTATGGGCCTAAGACCCTAAATTTGAGGATCTGTCTATATGGCAGCTATATCCAAATCTGAACCGATCTGAGCCAAATTGACGTAAGATATCGAAGGGCCTAACACAACTCATTGTCCCAAATTTCAGCAAAATCGGATAATTAATGTGGCTTTTATGGGCCTAAGACCCCAAATCGGAGATCGGTCTATATGGGGGCTATATCAAGATATTGTCCGATATAGCCCATCTTCGAACTTAACCTGCTTATGGACAAAAAAAGAATCTGTACAAAGTTTCAGCTCAATATCTCTATTTTTAAAGGATGTAGCGTGATTTTAACAGACAGACGGACAGACGGACGGGCATGTCTAGATCGTCTTAGATTTTTACGCTGATCAAGAATATATATACTTTATAGGATCGGAAATGGATATTTCAATGTGTTGCAAACGGAATGACAAAATGAATATACCCCCATCCTTCGGTGGTGGGTATAAAAAAGGTTCTGCTGTGTAAAACGCTTCATCGTTAATCCATTTCCCTACTATCACAATTAAGTGATTAAATATTTTAGGGGATTATAATTTCATTCATTCACAGAGGTTGGAAACAATTAAGTCTTCCTCCAATTTTTTTAATTTATGTGTTTTTTTTTTGTATAAAATGTGGCACAATATATTCCCAAAGGGGGCAAAGCACTTTTGCCACAATGCCGCAAATAAGTGAAGCTAAACGCAAACAAAAGCTCATACTAAAAACTTCCGCCGACCGCGAATTTTCAACTATATAAACAAAAACATTTGTAGTTACATGCATACGAGTTTATATGGGTATAACTTAACAAGTTTACATTTAGCCCACGATAAACCTCATATGAATGAAAATGTAATTGGGCTTTATGTAGAAAATATTCATTGCCTGCAAATTGTGCTAACAATTTTCAGTTTCATTTTTGATTTCTTTTTCTACCAAAGCCATAATTGAGCTTTTGCGTTTTTTTTAACTTTTTATTTTATTTTGTTTTTTTTTTAACTTTTTTTGTTATAAAATGCAACCAACTAGAAATTAATTTCCGTTTTGCAAAGTGCACATTTAAGCAAATACAAAAAGTAATAACAGCCACATACTCGTACTCTAGTGTTTTGTAAACTCAAAAAAAAAAAAATACTAAAAAGTGGAAAATAAAAGCCTAAACACACCATTTCCAATGGAAACGAGTAGGAGCGTGCTAAGTTCGGCCGGGTCGAATCTTATATACCCTCCACCATGGATCGCATATGACGAGTTCTTTGCACGCCATCTCTTTTTAGGTAATCAAGTTATAGTCCGATTCGGACCATAAATGAGTTGAATGCTGAATTTTGTAGAATTTTGTGTGTAATATTTCAGTCCATTCGGATAAGAATTGCAAAGGCACAAAAGTTTCCTTGGAATATTTATTTTCGACAATTAAAGATCTTATAGTGAAATACCATGCTACGAAAATAGTATATCGCTAGACTAAGAGTTTAAAAATATAAGTGCCTTTATCTGAATCCCATATAATCTTTATTGGTCTACGAATTTAAGTTTGGATGTAAGGTGTACTCCATTCTTAAAATACTTCATTTCAGCCCGATATTCTCATAATGACTGATTTAGTGGTGTTTTCGGGGGAGAGGTGGTCCCCCAGATACTTGGCCCTGAAAAAATATCAGCATCGTGCTCTTCTCTTAAATACCATTTATTTATTTAAATCCCATATTGCCATTGGCTTAAGAGAAGTTTACAGGATGAGGCGTCCCCCAAACACATGGCCCCAAAATAGGTTATCAAATTCTTTCTAATCTCAAATACCTTTCATCTGAGCCACATATTGGCATGGTCGAAAAATTTTTTCCTTTGGGGGTGTTTTAGGAAAGGGATGATGACCTAAGTACATGGTCCTACATTTGGATATCAAATTCGTATTCTACTCCCAAATACCTTTAATTGAGCCCATATTGCGATGGTCACTAAAAAATTGCTATTTGTGGGGTATGGTCCCGAAAATGGGTATCAATTCTTGATCTACCCCCCAATACCTTTCATTTAAGCCCCACATTGTCATGGCCGGTAAATATGCCCGATTTAGGGGTGTTTTGGGGAGTTGGGTGGTCCTCCAAATTCTAAGCCCTGAAAATATATCAGCAACGTGCTCTATTCTCATATATCTATATATCATTTATTTGAACCCCATATTGCCATTGCCCTCAAAATTGGATATCACATTCGTTTTCTAATCTCATTTAAACTCCTTATTGCAAATGTCAGCAAATATGTCCGGTTTGGGGTATTGGCCCAAAAAACTATGAATATTGAGTTCCACTCTCTTTAAGACCCAAATTGTCTTGTTGAGCAAATACGTCCTTTTTGGGGGGTTGTTATGGTGGTGGGACGTCCGCTAGACAGTTGGCTCCTAATGTTGATATCAGATACGTGGTCTACTTCCACATGGGGTCTTAGACGCATATTTCGAGGTGTTACAAACAGAATGACAAAATTAGTATACCCCCATGCTATGGTGGAGGGTATTAAAAATTAAATTTGCCAATTTGACCATGAACATGCCATTAAGGGACAGGGCATACTTCTCTCATATCAATGAGTGCCGACCGATTAAAGTTTAAGCTCAATTATAAGGGGCCTCCTTTTTATGCCGAGTCGGAACGTCTTGCCGCATAGTAACACCATTTAGGAGAGAAGTTTTAATATGGCAGGATACCTCACAAATGTAGCATTTGTAAGGGGATAACAAACGACGAAAGTTGTTCAGATGTTCAGGCCGGGATTTAAACCCAGCCGTTCGGCGTCATAGGCAGACATGTTAACCTCTGCGCCACGGTGACCTAGAAAGGAAAGAAGTAAGGATTTACATTTTAAAATATTTTAAAAATTTAAATTTGCTTGTTTTTGCTTCAAAATTTAATGTTAACATATTATTTATACCCACCACCATAGGATGGAGGTATACTAACCTAGTCATTCTGTTTGTAACACCTCGAAATATTGACCTAAGACCTTGTGAAGTACATATAATCTTGATCGTCTCGATAGTCTAAGTCGATCTAGCCATGCCCGTCCGTTCGTCTGTCGAAACCACCATAGCGGTCGAACGCGTAAAGCTAACAGCTCGAGCTTTTGCACATATACTTAATATCGATGTAGATCGTTTGGGATTGCAAATGGGCCATATCGGTTCAGATTTGGATATAGCTCCCATATAAACCGATCTCCCGATTTGACTTCTTGAGCCCCTGGAAGACACAAATTTTGTCCGATTTGGCTGAAATTTTGCATGAGGTGTTCTGTTATGACGTCTACCAATTGTGCCAGATACGGTTCAAATCGGTCTATAACCTGATATAGCTAACATATTATCCGATCCACCGATTTGACTTCTTGAGCCCCTGGAAGCCGCAATTTTTGTCCGATTTGGCTGAAATTTTGCATGAGGTGTTCTGTTATGACGTCTACCAACTGTGCCAGATACGGTTTAAATCGGTCTATAGCCTAATATAGCTAAAATATAATCCGATCTACCGATTTGACTTTTTGAGCCCTGGAAGTCGCAATTTTTGTCCGATTTGGCTATCATTTTACACATAGTGTTCCGTTATGATTTCCAATAACTGTGCCAAGTACGGTCCAAATCGGTCTATAAACTTATATAGCTTCCATATAAACCGATTCCCCCCCGGCTGAAATTTTACACGTTGTGTTCTATTATGACGCTCAACAACTGTGCCAAGAAGGTATAGTCGGCGTTAACAAATTTTTTCACGGCTTGTGACTCTGTAATTGCATTCTTTCTTCTGTCAGTTATCAGCTGTTACTTTTAGCTTGCTTTAGAAAAAAAGTGTAAAAAAGTATATTTGATTAAAGTTCATTCAAAGTTTTATTAACAATGCACTTACTTTCTTTTAAAAAATCCGCAATTACTTTTTGGGCAACCCAATAGCTTACATAAAAACCGATCTCCCGATTCGACTTCTTGAGCCCCTGGAGCCTCAATTTTAATCCGATTTGGTTGAAGTTTTGCACATAGTGTTATCCCATGACTTCCAACAACAGTGCCAAGTGCAGTCCAAATCGGTCTATAACCTCATATAGCTCCCATAAAAACCGATCTCCCGTTTTGATTTCTTGAGCCCCTGGAAGCCGCAATTTGTGTCCGATTTGACTGAAATTTTGCATGCAGTGTTCTGTTATGGCTTTCAACAACGGTACTTAGTACGGTCTAAATCGATCTATAACCTAGAATAAAAGTAAGAATAAAAGTATGCCCTTCAACTTAATTTTTATACCCTCCACCATAAGATGGGGGGTATACTAATTTCGTCATTCTGTTTGTAACTACTCGAAATATTCGTCTGAGACCCCATAAAGTATATATATTCTTGATCGTCGTGAAATTTTATGTCGATCTAGCTATGTCCGTCCGTCTGTCCGTCCGTCCGTCCGTCCGTCCGTCCGTCCGTCCGTCCGTCCGTCCGTCCGTCTGTCTGTCGAAAGCACGCTAACTTCCGAAGGAGTAAAGCTAGCCGCTTGAAATTTTGCACAAATACTTCTTATTAGTGTAGGTCGGTTGGTATTGTAAATGGGCCATATCGGTCCATGTTTTGATATAGCTGCCATATAAACCGATCTTGGGTCTTGACTTCTTGAGCCTCTAGAGTGCGCAATTCTTATCCGATAGGAATGAAATTTTGCACGACGTGTTTTGTTATGATATCCAACAACTGTGCCAAGTATGGTTCAAATCGGTTCATAACCTGATATAGCTGCCATATAAACCGATCTTGGGTCTTGACTTCTTGAGCCTCTAGCGTGCGCAATTCTTACGCGATCAGAATGAAATTTTGCATGTCGTGTTTTGTTATTATATCCAACAACTGTGCCAAGTATGGTTCAAATCGGTCCATAACCTGATATAGCTGCCATATAAACCGATCTTGGGTCTTGACTTCTTGAGCCTCTAGAGTGCGCAATTCTTATCCGATAGGAATGAAATTTTGCACGACGTGTTTTGTTATGATATCCAACAACTGTGCCAAGTATGGTTCAAATCGGTTCATAACCTGATATAGCTGCCATATAAACCGATCTTGGGTCTTGACTTCTTGAGCCTCTAGAGGGCGCAATTCTTATCCAAATGGAATGAATTTTCGCACGACGTGTTTTGTTATGATACCCAACAACTGTGCCAAGTATGGTTTAAATCGGTTCATAACCTGATATAGCTGCCATGTAAACCGATCTTGGGTCTTGACTTCTTGAGCCTCTAGAGGGCACAATTCTTATCCGATTTGAATGAATTTTTGCACGAAGTATTTCGTTATGATATCCAACAACTGTGCCAAGTATGGTTCAAATCGGTCCATAACCTGATATAGCTGTCATATAAACAGATCTGGGGATTTGACTTCTTGAGCTTTTAGAGGGCGCAATTCCTATCCGATTTGGCTGAAATTTTGCATGACGTATTTTATTTTTACTTTCAACAACTGTGTCAAATAAGGTTCAAATCGGTTCCTAACCTGATATAGCTGCCATATAAACCGATCTGGGATCTTGACTTCTTGACCCCTAGAGGTCGCAATTATTATCCGATATGCCTGAAATTTAGTACGACGGATCCTCTCATGACCATCAACAAACGTGTTTATAATGGTCTGAATCGTTCTATAGCCCGATACAGATCCCATATAAATCGTTCTCTCTATTTTACTTCGTGAGCCCCAATGGACGCAATTCTTATACGAATTGGCTGAAATTTTACACAGGTCTCCAACATATAATTTAATTGTGGTCCGAACCGGACCATATCTTGATATCGTTTTAATAGCAGAGCAACTCTTTTCTTATATCCTTTTTTGCCTAAGAAGAGATGCCGGGAAAAGAACTCGACAAATGCGATCCATGGTGGAGGGTATATAAGATTCGGCCCGGCCGAACTTAGCACGCTTTTACTTGTTTTGTATAAATTTTTAGCCCCCATATAGACCGATCCACTGATTTAGGGTCTTAGGCCCATAAAAGGCGCGTTTATTGTGCGATTTTGCCAAAATTTGGAAAGATGAGTTGCGTTAGGGCACTCGAGATCCATCTTCAATTTGGCCCAGATCGGTCCAGATTTGATTATAGCTGCCATTTAGACAGATAGACCGACATTTATTGTCCGATGTCGCCTAAATTTGGGACAGTGAGTTGTGTTAGGCCCTTCGACATCCTTCTTAAATTTGGCCCAGATCGGTCCAGATCTCTCGATTTAGGGTGTTTGGCCCATAAAAGGCGCATTTATTGTCCGATGTCTCCTAAATTTGGGACAGTGAGTTGTGTTAGGCCTTTCGATATTCTTCTTCACTTTGGCTCAGATCAGTCCAGATTTGGATATAGCCGCCATATAGGCCGATCTCTCGATTTAATGTTTTGGGGCCATTAAAGGCGCATTTATTGTCCGATTACGCCGAAATTTAGGATAGTGAGTTGTGTTAACCTCTTTGACGTTTTTCTGAAACTTGGCCCAAATCGGTAGACATTTGGATATAGCTATCTCGATTTAAAGTCTTGGCCCCATAAAAGACGCATTTATAATCCGATGTCACTGAAAATTGACACAGAGACTTATGTTAGGTTTTTCGACATCCGTTTTGTATATGGTTCAGATCGGTTTATTTCTAGATATAGCTACTTAAAAGACCAATATTTTGTTATACACAGGTGAACAATGACTTGAACTTACAAGTATTTGGCCCAAATCGCAACATGTTTCGATATAGCTGCAATGGGACATAAGGTATGCATTTTTCATTGAATTTTGACGAAAGGTGGTTTACATAAATTTCCGAGGTGATGGGTATCCAAAGTTCGGCCCGGCCGATCTTAACGCCTTTTTACTGGTTTATATTGAAAACAACGATTTTTAATTTAAATTATTTACTAAAATAAATATTATTTTTATTTAATAAATTAATCTTAGTTCTATTATAAATTATTACACTAAAAACTTAACAACAAAAGAAATTGGATCTACAGCCATGCTGATAGTCTCTTATCTCAATGTAAGAATCCTTTAAAGCTACTGTTGGCCAAAAACAAGCAATTGTTGTTGTCTCTGCAAGGCCATTTCTTGCAAATGCCTCAAGAGGCATGGTTTTACAACATGTTGTCGTACCATATTGGGGTGATAATTAAAAACATTAATGGGGATTTCGCTAAGAACTGGAGAAGACACAGCAGTTTCTGTGCGCGATTTCAGGGTCCTAATTTCCTTTTTATGCTCCCAAGGTCTGAATAGAGGCTTAGTTGGCTTTCTCTTAGCTGGTGGTTCTTGGGAATCACATTGTAAAGCTGTCTTCAATATATTTTTAATTGTCATCTGATTTTCTTTATCCTCCATGGCTTTGTAAATTCTCTTCTTCATGCGGGCTCCAAATTTTTTGTGTTTAGAATCCTCTGCTTTAAATTGGAATTTCTTATGTTGATACTCTTGAATTGCAGACATTTTTATCTATTTGCTTTTAGACATGAAGCTCTTGAGTTGTGTAGTAAGAATGATCTGTCGTTATTGTTGTGGCAATTCATATATAGAAAGTGAATTTTTACCTGTTACGTTAGGGGTGTCACATGTGACCTACAAAGGCGTCACATATGACAGCACTTTACACTGAACCAAATATTTGGGCGTTGTTGTTCTACCTGTACCTTAATGACCTAGACATCCCAAAAGGGATTTACAATGTCGCTGTAAAAAACAGATCATAAAACTTAAGCCTGTTGTTTATTTCTAAATTACAACTGCGCCATAAACCTCAGGGATAGAATCCTCCGGATGGACTTTCTTGCATACTTGAAAAAAAAGAAAGGACAAACTTCATTGAAGGTAAGGTATAGAATAATAATACTGGGACTATATTGGAAAACGGCGGAGAACAATAAATATAACTTCAAAGCCATGACGCACATTCCCATGCCCATGGTGTATGGGCACCAAAAAATTTTAATGAAAATCTAATTTCCTTCAAATATTTTGTTCAATTTAAATTAAATAAAAAATATTCGATCCAAATCTGAATCGATTTTTTCCAATTTCTATAGGCTTTGTCTCTAGGCCGTAAAACATGTCTGTGCCAAATTTGAAGATGATCGGATGAAAATTGCAGCCTGTAGTTTGTACACAAATTAATATGAACAGACGGACCTAAATTAATCGATTCAGAAAGTGATTCTGAATCGATCGGTATACTTATCAATGGTTCCATCTCTCTTCCTTCTGGGTGTTACAAATAAATGCACTGAGTTATAATGCTCTGTACCACAGTGTTGGTGTAGGGTATAAAGAAATTGTTGCGCTTTGCTTGTCTGTTCCGTATAGACTCAACAACCGCTGGACCGATTTTCATGAAATTTTCACAGATGGTATAGTAAAAGCTTCCGGTGAAAATAGGGCCCAAAATGTTTGATATCCGAAGCGCGGCGGACCCTCCGCCTTACCCCACTTTTCAAAGACGCCAGATCTCGGATAATATAACCTGGGGGACGCCCCATCCCAAAACCCACCCAAACGAACATATTTTCCGATTGGGACAGTATGGGGCTCATAGGAAAGGTATTTGGAAGTTAAATTCGAATATGGTATTAAAAATTGGGACCAAATACCTAGGAGGCCGTCCTAGGCCCAAAACCACCCCAAAAGTAGCGCTCAAAATCAAAAGTGGTCCGATTTGGGAGTACAGTATTAATACCATGAAGGGGAAGGAACAACTTCCAACAACTGTGCCAAGTACGGTCTGAATCGGTTTACAACCTGATATCATTACAATTATTACTTGATTTGCCTGAAATTTTGGAAGTCGTGTTTTTCTTCAGATTTAGGATCTTAGGCCCATAAAAGCCACACTTATTATTCGATTTTGCTGAAATTTGGGACAGTCAGTTGTATTAGGCTCTTCAACAGTCTTCTTTAATTTGGCTCAGATCGGTCCAGATTTGGATATAGCTGCCATATAGACCGATCTCTCGATTTAAGGTTTTGCGGCCAAAAAACACATTTATTGTCCGATGTCGCCGAAATTTGGGACAGTGAGTAGTGTTAAGCCCCTCGACATACATCTGCAATATGGCACAGATCGGTCCAGATTTGGATATAGCAGCCATATAGACCGATCTCTCGATTTAAGGTTTTGGGCCCATAAAAGGCGCATTTATTGTCCGATGTCGCCGAAATTTAGGACAGTGAGTTGTGTTAGGCCCTTCGACGTCCTTCTTTAATTTGTCTCAGATCAGTCCAGATTTGAATATAGTTGCCATATAGACCGATTTCTCGATTAAAAGCTTTGGGTCCATAAAAGGCGCATTTATTGTCCGATTTCGCCAAATTTTGTGACAGTGAGTTGTGTTGGCCCAAATCGGTCCAATTTTGGATATAGCTGCCATGTAGGCTGATATCTCGATTTAAAGCCTTGACCCCATAAAAGGCGCGTTTATAATCCAATTTCACTGAAATTTGACACAGTGACTTATGTTACGCTTTTCGACATCCGTATATAGTTGAGATCGGTTTATTTTTAGATATAGCTACTAAAAGGACCAATATTTCGTTATACACAATTGAACAATGACTTGTACTTATTAGTATTTAGTCCAAATCGGAACTTATTTCGATATAGCTGCTATGGGTCAAAGGTATGCATTTTTCACCGGATTGTGACGAAAGGTGGTTTACATATATACCCGATGTGGTGGGTATCCAAAGTTCGGCCCGGCCGAACATAACGCATTTTTACTTCTTTTAATAATTTTTATTTTTTATTTATAAAAAATATTAAAAAAAAAATTCAATAAAATTTTACTCTTTCTACTTCAAAAAATTGGATTGCATAATTTGGAAATTATCACAATTTTTTCCCTTGACGACTTTGTATTCCCACCACAAAATGTTAAAAAAACTAAATTTTTAAAATAATTTTCAATAAATAAATTTTTATTAATAATTTAGTCTTAATAATAAATATTTTTAATTATCACAGCATTTTTCTTAAATATAAATTCTTGTCACTGATTAATTTTCATTCAGTGCTGTTGTCCAAAAACAAACAATTGTTGCTGTTGTTGTCTTTGCATAGCAACGTGTTGCAAATGTTGCAGATATAAAGCAGATCTCATAGCTTGTTCTCGCATCAAAGCTTGTTGCTGATGATAAGCCACATAATGTTGCTGCAATACCAATTGCTGGTAATGAAGATTATTGTGGTTTAACATGGGATATGGCCTAACAAGGTTGTGAGACCGCCTTTGTCCATTGTCAAAAAGTTGAGATAAAACATTAATGGGTCTGTTCATCAAAACTGGCAGATTTTGTTTTATGCTGCTGGACTTTGAATAGGTATTTGATGTGTTCTTAGGCTTGATGTTCTCCTTATCCGCCTCCTCCCAGGGTCTGAATATGGCTTTGGTTTTAATCCTTTTGTTATCTGGTTGGGTCATCTCTAAATGGTTCTCTTTATCCTCCATATCACAGTGTTTTCTTTTATTCATGTGTATGCCAAATTTTTTGTGTGTATAATCCTCGGCTTTCAGTTGGAATTTCTTATGTTGATATGCGCAATTGGCAGTCATTTTGAATTTAAAGTATGTTAACGCTTTGAGTTGTGTTAGGTGAATAATGCCTAAGTGTCACTGGGACAGGATATTTATACAAATCAAAAGGTTACTTTATATTTATACCTGTTATGACCTTAATGTGACATAATTTCTAACAGGACTCGTGGATTGTTTGTTAATTTTTTGGTAATCACTTTGCCTACCTGTTATCCCTGCCATAAACCCTTCATAACAGGTCATAAAATTTAAATCCTTTTGTTTACCATTTTATTACTACTGCATCATAAACATGTTTTTGATCTGAATTTTTATGGTCTATTTCGCTAAATGTGTGATGACATATTAGGTATTCACATTTGAAAACTAATTGCTGGAAAACTTGGATGGGATTACCAAGGGAAGTAATCGCATAGGTCCTTATAAATATCAATATGGCACATTACATGGCAAAATAACCCTCAATGAACAACAGAAAGGCAGGTTTGTGCAGACAAAAAATCGATTATAAATGATTTCGGTGAAATTTATTTTGGAAATAATGCGTACAAATAATCATAGAAAAATGTTGTCAAAATTTATAGTTGATCAAAGTAGTTATTAAAGTAATACTGAAACACAATTTCCTGTAATAAACCCAATTTTGAAGAAATTGGAAGCCAACCGACGACTTTGTTACAGACAATACACCATTAGCAGAATTTTCAAGGTTTGCTAGGGTTCTTCATCAGTGCTTTTGTGGTTTACAGCACTGATGAAGGGCTCCCACAAAACCTTGAAACATCTAATGCTGATGGTATATTGTTCGTAACCATTGGATTTTCTATAGAAAAAACTTTGTTCAAAATGTTCATAAAATATTTTGCAATGAGATTTCCTACAAGAACTTCTAATAAAATTAAATTTCCTTAAATTTTTCTATGAAAATCTATTTAGACGAAATGTTTTATAACAAGTAAAAGCGTGCTAAGATCGGTCGAGTCGAATCTTGGGAACCCACCACCATGGATTCTGCTAAAATATGGGGCTATATCTGGTTATAGACCGTACTTGACACAGTTGTTGAGCTTCATAACATAAAATTTCAGCCAAATTGGGTAAAAATCGTGGCTTCCAGTGGCTCAAGAAATCAAATCGGGAAATCGGTTTATATGGGAGCTATAGCAGGTTCTTGGCCGATTTAAACCGTACTTGGCACAGTTCTTGGAAGTCACAACAGGAAACTGTGAGCAAAATTTCAGCTAAATCGGATGGAAATTGAGGCTCAAGAAGTCAAATCGGTAGATCGGTTCATGTGGAAGCTATATCAGGTTAGAGATCGATTCAGACCGTACTTGGCACAGTTGTCATAACAGAACACTAAGTGCAAATTTCAGCCAAATTGAACAAAAATTGAGGCTTTCAAAAAGCCAAATCGGAAGACCGTTTTGGACCTATTTGGCACAGTTGTTGGAAGTCATAACAGCAAACTATGTACAAAATTTCAGCTTAATCGTATGAAAATTGAGGCCTCCACGGTCTCAAGAAGTAAAATCGGGAGATCGGTTTATATGGGAGCTATATCAGGTTAGAGACCGATTCAGACCGGTCCGTACCGACCGTACTTGGCACAGTTGTCATAACCGAACACTAAGTGCAAAATGTCAACCAAATCGGATAAAAATTGAGGCTTTCACGGGCTCAAGAAGTCAAATCGGGAGAACGGTTTATTCGGCCGGGCCGAATATTATATACCCTCCGCCGTGGATCGCATTTGTCGAGTTCTTTGCGTGGTATCTCGTTTTAGCAAACAAAGAATAATGGATAAGAATTTTTATGCTATTCGAGGCATATCAAGTTATAGTCCGATTCGGACCATATATGAAATGAATACTGAAGACCATGGTAGAAGCCATTGGGTAATATTTCATTCCATTCGTATAAGAATTGCGTCTTGTTGAAGTTCAAGAAGCATAATCGAAAGATCGGTTTATATGGGAGCATTATCAGGCTAGAAATCGATTCAGACCATATTTGCCACGTATGTTGAAGGTCATGGGAGAAGTCGTTGTACAAATTTTCATGCAAATCAGATAAGAATTGCGCCCTCTAGAGGCCTAAAAAGTCAAGATCCCAGATCGGTTTATATGGCAGCTATATTAGGATATCTACCGATTTGAACCATATTTAGCACAGTTGTTGGAAGTCATAACAACACACCTCATGCAAAAATTCAGCCAATTTAGACGAGAATTGCGCCCTCTAGAGGGCTAAGAATTCAATATCCCAGATCGGTTTATAAGGCAGCTATATCAGTTTATCTACTGATTTAAACGATACTTAGCATAGTTGTTGGAAGTCATTACAAAACACTAAATGTAAAATTTCAGACAAACCGGATAAAAATTGCGCCCTCTAGAGGCCTAAAAGTCAAGATCCGAGATCGGTTTATGTGGCAGCTATATCAGGTTATGAACCGATCTGAACCATACTTAGCACAGTTATTGCAAGTCGTAACAAAACACTTTGTGGCTCAAGAAGGCAAGATCACAGATCGGTTTATATCCCAGCTATATAAGGTTGTAGACCGTTTTGGACCATACTTAGCACAATTGTTGGAAGTCATAACAAAACACTTCATACACAATTTCAAACAAATCGAATGAGAATTGCCCCCTAGTGGCTCAAAAAGTAAAGACCTAAGATCGGTTTATATGTGAGCTACATCAGGTTATGAACCGGTTTGAACCATACTTAGCACAGTCATACCGAAACACACTTCTGCCATAACGGATAGGAATTGCTCCTTCTTGAGGCTCAAGGAGTCAAGAACCCAGATCGGTTTATATGGCAGCTATACCAGGTTATGGACCGATATGAACCATACAAAGTACTGTTGTTGGAAGCCATAACAAAGTCATCGGATGAGAATTGCACCTTCTAGTAGCTCAAGAAGTCAACCCAAGGTCGGTTTATATGGCAGCTATATCAAAATATGGACCGATATTACCCATTTACAATCCCAACCAACCTTCATTGATAAGAAGTATTTGTGCAAAATTTCAAGCGGCTAGCTTTACTCCTTCGAAAATTAGAGTGCTTTCGACAGAAGGACATAGGGACTGACATGGTTAGATCAGCTTAAAATGTCATGACGATCAGGACGCATATTTCGCGATGTTACAAATGGAATGACGAAATTAGTATACCCCATCCTATGGTGGAGGGTATAAAAATCCAATTCTATGGAAAATGATGGTAAGCCAATTTTTTTCTATAGATCTTTAACAAACAACAGAGGAATTGGTTACAAACAACATACCATTGGCAGATATTTCGATGTAGGGTTAGTGTCCTTCTTCGTTATGCCGGAAAACACGATAGCACTGATGAAGGGCTCCAAACAAGCATTGAAACGTTTGCTAATAGTAAGTCCGCCTGTTGTCTGTAAAACTTCTGTATAAAAAATTCTCAACATTTTTATCTATCTTTTCCATTTTGAGGCCTGGTTGGAGCCCTTCATCAGTGCCATAAAACACAATACCACTGATGAAGGGCACCAATCGGCCTCGAAATGGAAAAGATCTATGTTCAACCCATGCATTTTGCGCCATAAGCGTACATGCTAACCTCTGCACCGTCCTGGGAAACATATAATGGAAAATTTCCCAAATTGTATATATTGTGGAAAATTTTGAAGTTTGTTGAGGCTTCATATTAATCAAAGTTTGATTTTCATAAAAAAAATTTTAAAAATTGATTTTCATTCAAATTTAGCCAAAAATTAATTTTACTCGTGTAGCTCCATCCAGCAAAATAAAATGTTTGCCCTTAGCCATTAAAAAAAATGTTTGCCTAAAGGTACCAAATCCTTATAGCATTTTGCTTTACGCCCTAATAACTTTACCCCTATTTGATATTTTCTACCCTTCTCTCCAAAACCATAAAAGTGATCCACAGAGTAAATTATAAAAATCTATTTATAAAATAAAAATCTTATTAAAAAGTTTTCATAGCCACTATTCAAATTTTACTCCCCCTTTTCTGTTTCCTCATTGGCTATTTCATCACCATCAGTTTTTTGCTCTGGTCTTTCAACCCCATTGGTCTTTGGCTTCTTTAAGAGACAATATTCTGGGGGTAACTCTGATTCCTTGCAAGGTTGATGGGTAAAATAAATTCGTCTTATGCGTACATTTGCATAAATCTGCAAGCCAAGAGTCTCGACATAGTTGGTACCATAGATACGATTTGTAAAATCGGCCAAATCCAAATGAAGTCGAATCCAACCGTGTGACATGGCCAAGGGCATGCAGGCACAATGGGGTTGCACTGAAGCATGGTTTTCAAAATTCGAAAAACGAAAGCAACGCAAGAAATGATGGTCATCGATGAACTATAATTTTAAGCAATGCAAAAATTTTAAAATGTTTCTAGATGGACAAATCTTAGCTTTGGTTAAAATGCAGTTTACGGAGAAAATTACAAAAAATCCTTTAATTTGAGTCCCATATTGCCTATATTTCGTACAAATTCACTTAATGCGGAATAGCTGGTTTGGGGCCCCCAGGTCGATACCCAAAAACGGACTTTTTTTCTTGGGGGGTTATGCAAAAATTTGGATTTTTTGTCATTTTCTCCGTAAAGTGCACTTTTGCTCTTACCTTTACTTCAAAGGCAAAACGTTGATGCAGATTCTTAATAAGCAACACCAAATATTGCCACTTAATGCCCAATCTACGGCGCGTAGTTATATACATGGTGTTAGCATTGCTGCCTATGATATCCACAACCTTTGATTTGATATCTTCGTCCATAACCCGTTTCCAGTAACCATTTTGTGCCTGTTTAAATTGTGACTTAATGAATAGCTAAGAAAATAGAATGTCCTAAAGAAGCTACATATACTCACATAAATGGACCAACTGGCCAATGGGTGGTTCACACTGCTGTCCAAGATATTAGCACAACTACTATCTTGTGTGGTATTCATAGGGAAGAGAGAATTAAGGAATTGAATATGGAAATGTATGATTTTTTTTATTTCTTTAAGGGAAAACAATGAGTATGACAACTTTTTCAAGTTTAAAATTGTAAAGGGTAAGTATTTTTTTCTTAAAAACAAGTAAAATCAGGCCGAATCGTGAGTACCCACCTCCATGGTTTCAGTTCAGTATTTTACAAACAATCAAATCGCGAATTTGTTGCGGCTGCTATGGTCATAGCGGAGAATTGGTATTAAGGGGGCATATAGCAGTATATAGACCGATTCGAATCATACTTGACACACATTTTGAGTTGAAGAGGGCAAATCCGGGCATCGCTTTATATGGCGGCTGTACCACAGACCGATTTGGATCATGCTTGGCATGAATATCGGATCTTTGTACAAAATTTTGTCAAATTACATAACAATTGAGGGTTTTAGGGGCTCAAGTAGTCAAACCCGGGAAAAAGTTTATATTGGGGTACTATACCGCAATAATGTTGGAAGTCAGCACATAACTCTTTGTACTAACCTTCAGCCAAATCGTATTAAAACTAGTGAACAGGTGAAAATTTAGACCTCTAGGAACACAAAAAGTCAGATGCACCAAATATGGGGGTATATAGACCGATTCGGATCATGTTTGGCATGAATGTTGGAAGTCATAAAAGAAGTGTTTGTGTCAAATTTTAGCTAAATTAAATGAAAACTGAGGCTTCTAAGGGCTCAAGAACTAGAATTTGGGAATCGGTTTATATGGGGCTATATCAGCTTATAGACCGATTCGTATCATACTCGGCACTGACGTTGGAATTTAGAATGGAAGTCTTTGTGCCAAATTTCAGCCAAATCAGATGAAAATTGAGGGCTCTAAGGGCTCAAGAAATCAAAACTGAGGATCGGTTTGAATGGAGGCTATATCAAAATATGAACCTATATGGCCCATTTGCAATCTCCAACGACTTATATCGATGAGAAGTATCAGCAAAAAATTTGAACGCGATACAAAATTTGCGCTCTAAATACTAACAAGTGGAAGCCACCGTAGCGCAGAAGTCAGCATGTCCGCCTATGACGCTGAAGGTCTTGGTTCGAATCCTGGCGAGAACATTAGAACATTTTTCAGCGGACCGTACTTGGTACTGATATTAGAAGTCATAACACTTTTGTCTACAACAGCCAAACCAAGTATGGCCCCAATCATAAGTTGTTCATAACTTGGTATAACTAAAATAGCATAGCAATTCTTGTCCATTGTCTTTCTTTTGTCTAGAAAGAGATACGGGGCAAAGAACTTGACAAATGCGATCCATGGTGGAGGGTGTATAAGATTCCTGTTTTTGTTCTGATGGTCTCGCCAGTATTCCAACCCAGGCGTTCAGCGTCATAAGCGGACATGCTGACCTCTGCTCTACGGTGATCTCCACTTGGGGTGCTGACTAGAAAACCCGGCCGGTCAGTGATAAGTTATGGGCCAGTAAGGTCTCCTCCTCATCTGGGTGATACGCAGTGTTATAATATTTAGATCTGCCAGAATACCGCTCTTCAAACTGCATTTCTCATGTGGACCACATTCATCTGGAGACTAAGATACTACCCTAGCGAAAACATAACTACATGCTGTCTAAGCAATACCTCCGAGGCTATTATCGCAGGGACCATCTCCAAATCATCATCTTGTATATATGTATCCAGCGCCCTGAAGTCTCAAGGTGGATATTCATGACCAAGAGCGAAAAGTTTATTGAGAACCTCAAAATCAAGCGGGTCTGGACAACATTCATGCAGATCCGGTGAGAAGCACCCGGGTGAATCTTGCCTTTGGAGAACGACCGGCACCCATTGCATTTGAGGTAATTGACCTACCTCGGCAAACCAGAGTAGTTCTGGCTCAATTACAATCCGGCAAATGCAGCCACCTCTACTCCTAAAAAGCAAGGATTGGATGCCAACATGCAAGATGCGCGTCCCGATTGAGACATGGGACCATACGACACACGTCACCTGTTTAACTGCCCAGCCAGACCCCCTCGACTCAGATCTCTCTAGACACAGCCCACCTTAGTGGCAGAGTTACTGGATCTGGATACTCAACTGAACCAAGCAGACGAAAGATGGAACACACCACACTGCTACAACGACAACCACTTGATATCCAATAGCACCAAAATTTAACTGGCAATCATTTGAATTTTTTGTCAGTTCCTTAGAAAAAACTTTTTATATAAATTATGAAATGAAATAAATATTATTTTTATTATTAAATTAATCTTAAATCTATTATAAATAATCACAGTAAAATGTTTATAACAGCAATTTTCATAGGCTAATCTTTCTTAAAGTTCTAAATTTGATCAACAGCCATGTCAATGGTATCTCATGTCAAAGTAGGAATCCTTTAATGCCTTTGCTGCCCAAAAACAAACAATTGTTGTTGCCTTTGCAAGGCCAACTCTTGCAAATGTCTCAAATATAAAGCAGCTCTCACAGACTGTTCCATCATTGCAGCATGTTGCTGTTGATATATCAAATATTGTTGTTGTAGCATTTGTTGTTCAGCTTGCTGGTTGCGACGATTGATAAGGCAAGCCAGAGTGTTGCGATTACGTCTAAGTTGTTCTTTTTCACTGCGTGGTTTAACAGCATATTGGCGCACCATATTGGGGTTATAGTTTAAAACATTTGAGGGTATTTCGCTAAGAACTGAGGAAGACACAGCTTTTTCTTTTGTTGACTGCAGAGCTTTGATTTCCTCTTTATTCTCCCAGGGTCTGAATAAAGACTTGGCTGGCTTTCTCTTAGCTGGTGGTTCTTGTGAGTTACATTGATGAGCCGTCCTCAAAATATTTTCAACTGTCATCTGATTTTCTTTATCCTCCATAATGCCAAATGTTCTCTTCTTCAGATGGGCTCCAAATTTCTTGTGTTTGTATTCCTCCGCTTTAAATTGGAATTTCTTATGTTGATATTCTTGTATGTCAGACATTTTTAATATTTTGTGATATATCTGCTATTAGATATGAATCTGTTGAGTTGTATTGAGTAAATGATGTTTGGTTATGGCAGTGGCAATTTATATATAGGAAGTGCATTTTTACCTGTTTCCTTTGAGGTGTCACATATGACCTATAAAGGTATGGAATGTCATCCAACATACTGCCCAAATGTGTAGCTAGGTGCACAATTTTTTTAAACTACCTGTACCTTAATGACCTAGGCATGCCGAAAGGTCCTGGGATTTACAATGTCCTTAAAAAACATGATCACAAAACTTAAGCCTGGTGTTTATTGCTAAAATAGAAACTGCGCCATAAACATTTAGGCCACGGTCCGGATGGAATTTTTTGCATGAAATTTAATGAGTACCTGCAATAAGGGAAGCGCCAAATCCATTGAAGGTTGTATAACTGGGATTATATTTTAAAACTTGGATTTAAATTTAAAAGTTTGCTGAAAGTATAACGCTTTTCCAGATGTCGTATACTATAAGATGACTCAAAGACAGGCTGAGGACAGTTTTAAGATACTCGACTGATGGTAGCTAGAGATTCTTCAGCAACAGTGTAGTGATTCCGTTGGGGTCCATGGCCTTGGATGGCTTGGCGCCACGTATGACATTCATGACATGGTAAATTGCGATGACTGTCCTTCATCTCAGAGACCACGGAGACCACGAATGGCTCTCCTGCTAGCCCTATCATCTCGGCATACTCTATAAATTGACGATTGAACAACCTCGCGCATCTCTTCGGGTCAGTCGCCAAGAGTGACTGAGATTCGGTCATCCCTTCCACCCGGGTTTCGAGAGTTGCCAAAACCGGTACCATATTTACATTGCTCCAAGTGTTCCAGCCACAGATTTCGCTTAAATATGTCGTTGATCAACGTAAAAATCTAAGACGATCTAGCCATGTCCGTCCGTCTGTTGAATACACGCTACAGTCTTTAAAAATAGGGATATTGAGTTGAAACTTTGCACGGATTCTTTTATTTGCCCATAAGCAGGTTAAGTTCGAAGATGGGCTATATCGGTCTATATCTTGATATAGCCCCCATATAGACCGATCCGCCGATTATGGGTCTTAGGCCCATAAAAGCCACATTTATTATCCGATTTTGCAGAAATTTGGAACAGTGAGTTGTGTTAGGCCTTTCGACATTCTTTTTCAATTCGACCCTGATCGTTTTAGATTTGGATGTAGTTACCATATAGACCGATCCGCCGATTTAGGGTTTTAGGCCCATACGAGGCTCATTTATTATCCAATGTTGCCAAAATTTAGGACAGTGAGTTGTCGGTCCAGATTTGGATAAAGCTGCCATATAGACCGATCTCTTGATTTAAGGTCTTGCGCCCATAAAAGGCGCATTTATTGTCAGATTTTGCCAAAATTTGGGACAGTGAGTTGTCTTAAGCCCTTCTACATCCTTCTTCAATTTGGCCGAGATCGGTTCAGATTTGGATATAGCTGACCGATCTCTCGATTTTGGCCCCATAAAAGGCGAATTTATTGTCCGATGTCGCCGAAATTTGGGACAGTGAGCTAAGTTAAGCCCCTTGACATATTTCTGCAACATGGCACAGATCGGTCCAGATTTGGATAAAGCTGTCATATAAATCGATCTCTCGATTTAAAGTATTAGGCCCATAAAGAGCGCATTTATTGTCCGATGTCGCCAAAATTTGGGACAGTGAGTTGTGTGCCCATTGACATTTTTCTGCAATTTGGCTCAGATCGGTACAGATTTGGATATAGCTGACATATAGACCGATTTCCCATAAACAAAAAGTGCATATATATCCGTTCTCTACTTGTTAATGTTCACCCCATTCTAAGAAGTTTCTCGTGGAGGCCTTATATTCCGACTATTGAACCAAATATAATCTCCCTTAAATCGAAAGTTCAGTCTATATGGCAGTTATATCTAAATCTGAACCGATCTGGGCCAAATTGAAGAAGGATGTTGAGTAGGCTAACATAACTTACTGTCCCAAATTTCAGCAAAATCGGATAATAAATTTGGCTTTTATGAGCCTAAGACCTTTAATCCGCAAATCGGTCTATATGGGGGCTATAGTCCGATATAGGCCATCTTCGAATTTAACCTGCATATGGACAAAAAAGAATCTGTGCAGAGTTTCAGCTCAATATCTGTAGACTGTAGCGTGACGGATAGACGGTCGGATGGACGGACGGACAGACGGACGGGCGGACAGACGGACGGGCCGACAGACGGACGGGCCGACAGACGGACGGGCCGACAGACGGACGGGCGAACAGACGGACGGGCGGACAGACGGAATGACAAAATCAATATACCCCCATCCTTAGGTGGTGGGTATAAAAAGAATGTATCACTGTCTTTGATTCCTTTTAGTTTCATATGTTTAGTAACTAGACTTGAAACAAAATATCTATGAAATCTTAACCACCTTTCTTTTTGGCCCATTTTTTAATGCTCAATTTCTATGCTCTAACCCAAAGATTAAAAACCACAAAAAACCTTAGAAAAAACATAAGGCGTCATTGTTCATTTATTTTCTATATCTTAAATAAAAGATTAAACAATAAGAAAATGAATATTCAATGACAATGATGTTAAGAAAACACCTTTTCCAAGTGACACAACACATGGAAAACAGATCGTCTGGCTTGGTCTGTCTCTCTTTGATGATAAGTCGTAATAATCCTACACCCCAAAAGTAATCGAAGATTTTAGTCATGCTCACTGTAAACGTGAGCTGCTATAACAAGGCTAGCCTTAATAGGCTTAAAACGAACTCAGCAGCATACTACAGGGCTTTGTTGTCGGACTATCTGTTGTTAGGCATATTAGGCGATTTGAAAAACTCATATCATAGGCGGTAAAGTCCCTTTGACCCTCTCTATCTGCATCGCCATAGGGAGATTGGGCCAATTTATATGATCCTTGTATGCATAGTTAAGGCCGCGACATCTTTTTTGTCTCTTTCTCTCTCTCTGCGGCAGGTTTAAGTCGCCTGTCAGTGATTTACGATGTTGCCGATAAACCAATCTCGGGATTAGAAACCAAAACCCACCATTAAAGAGACACACAAATGTTTCCATAGAAAAACCACAAAAGGATTTCACCTTCAACCAAACAACTAGACAGTGACATTGATTATTGTCATACATAAGACAAATACCTTGGTTTTTTATCTCTCCCTTGTCTGTTTGCCTAAAGAGGCTAAACATTCAATTTGCACCTTTTCAAGTGCAGATCAATCTTAAAAGTAACTTCTAAAGGAAACAAAGTATTATAAAGGACCTTGACATTCATGCCATAAAACGCTTGCTTTCCATGTGTGTAAGTGTGTGTGTGTGTGTGGGCCTTGTGATCTTTATGATAATGAAAATCTCTTTGGAAAATGCAAGAACATGTTTTCAACAATGCAAAGACTTCAGATGAATCTCTTTTTTGTCCGACGTTTATCTTTCTACGCCTATCAATGCATAGGCTGCAACATTTTCTATTGTCCCTCATGGATGCTGAATGCCCTTTTTGTAAATTTTTCATTTTGTGTGTTTGTAGCTCAGCTAATTACTGCCTAGATGTCATCAGTAATGGTTCCTCCCCTCTCTTAACGGTTTAGTCATCCTTTCTTTTCCATATGGCAGGGTGTGTTCGAATGTGTGTCATTTCTTGTCCATGGCTTGTTAGTCGAACAATTGTTTTTTAATCAGGCATAAAGGATCTGTTATCCTAAATGCGACTACTGATTGCGGTAAAGGTAATGACATTGATAAATAGGAGGGAAGCTCTACATATTGTGAGACTTGATATATTTTATGGTATAAAAAATCTAGTTTTTATCCGTTATAGCTGAAATTTGGAACGATGTTGCTTTATACCCAAAATCACCCAGGCTGAAGAGAATCTATAATTAACTACATTAGGTAAATTTAGAACAAAAGTCATAGTCCTCCGTGAAGACTCAGGGGCCGTGCACCCTTACTTCGTTCCTGTTCCGATTTTGTCTCTCTTTCTCATCGTCTGGAGTCTATTTGCGGGAGAGCTGGCTTGGTCTTCCCAGAGTACATGAGTACTCTGGTTGTGCGTTTAAAGCTTAGTCTTAGTCTTAGTCTTAGTCTTAGTCTTAGTCTTAGTCTTAGTCTTAGTCTTAGTCTTAGTCTTAGTCTTAGTCTTAGCCTTAGCCTTAGTCTTAGTCTTAGTCTTAGTCTTAGTCTTAGTCTTAGTCTTAGTCTTAGTCTTAGTCTTAGTCTTAGTCTTAGTCTTAGTCTTAGTCTTAGTCTTAGTCTTAGTCTTAGTCTTAGTCTTAGTCTTAGTCTTAGTCTTAGTCTTAGTCTTAGTCTTAGTCTTAGTCTTAGTCTTAGTCTTAGTCTTAGTCTTAGTCTTAGTCTTAGTCTTAGTCTTAGTCTTAGTCTTAGTCTTAGTCTTAGTCTTAGTCTTAGTCTTAGTCTTAGTCTTAGTCTTAGTCTTAGTCTTAGTCTTAGTCTTAGTCTTAGTCTTAGTCTTAGTCTTAGTCTTAGTCTTAGTCTTAGTCTTAGTCTTAGTCTTAGTCTTAGTCTTAGTCTTAGTCTTAGTCTTAGTCTTAGTCTTAGTCTTAGTCTTAGTCTTAGTCTTAGTCTTAGTCTTAGTCTTAGTCTTAGTCTTAGTCTTAGTCTTAGTCTTAGTCTTAGTCTTAGTCTTAGTCTTAGTCTTAGTCTTAGTCTTAGTCTTAGTCTTAGTCTTAGTCTTAGTCTTAGTCTTAGTCTTAGTCTTAGTCTTAGTCTTAGTCTTAGTCTTAGTCTTAGTCTTAGTCTTGGTCATGTTCTTTTTTGGTTTTGATAAAAGTTGATGTCTCCGTTTGTCCTATCTCACCTGACGCGTCCACCTGTCCGGCTCTCAGTTGCCATCTCTCGATAGTCTTCCCTTATATGGCCCGTATATGATCCCTTTGAATCTCACACTCTCCTCTCTAGGGGTTACATCTCGCGCTGCAGAGCCTGGTCCGCTTCATGGACTGTAGATCTTTCGGAAATTTTCCAGCTATTACAATGATATGGTCCTACGAGCCGCCGTCCTCTGTACCGAGAACACGGATTTTCTTCGGCAAGCTGTTTCCATTAAAAGGATTCGCTTGCTCGGGAGAGGTCCACCTATGTTTGTCATCAGTCAACTGAGTTGGCCCTTATCATCGCGGCCTTTTCCCGTCGCGTGCCAGTTTTCCAGTTTTTCTCTTTCTCCAACATCATCCAGACGATATTCTTTTAAATGTTATTTGTCTAAAGTCTCCCATCGTATGGCCCGTGTATGATCTGTTTCAATCTCACTCTCTCCTCTCTGGGGTGGCACCTCGCGCAATAGAGCCTGGCCGCTCCATAGCCTGTAGATCTATCGAAACTATTTTCAGCATTCACAAAGATATGACCCTAAGAGCCGCCGTCCTCTACACCGAGAGCACGGATTTCGCTCGGCATGCCGTCTCCATTAAGAGTCTACGCCTGCCCGAGACAGGTCCACCTATATTTGCCATCATTCGACTGAGTTGCGCCGTTATCATCGCGGTCTTTGTCGCCACGTGTAAGTTGTCCAGTTCTTCTCTTTCTCCGACATCGCCCACACGATAGTCTTTTGCTGGCATATCTCTATAGTATCCTCTTGTATGGCTCATGTATAATCGCGCCCTAGAGCCTGGCTCGCCCCATGGCCTGTACATCTATCGGAACTATTCCAGCTAATACAATGATAAGAACCTAAGAGCCGCTGTCTTAGGTAGAGACACCACGGATTTATCTCGGTCAGCAGTCACCATTAAGAGTCTGCGCCTGCTCGGGAGAGGTCCACCTATGTTTGCCATCAGTCAATTCAGTTCACTTGCAGGACCGTCAAAAACAGATCAGGCAGTCAAAAACAGATCTCCGTCCCGGAGTTCCTGAAGACTCCCAACCCTACTCTGCCCTCTAGCTTTGATCCATCTGTGTAGCATGATCTGCCATATGGCAACACCAGAATCCAAGACCAAGCATCTGGCAGCAGTGTCTCGCACTCGACCTCAAGTGTCTATCTAGGTTATCCTCTTCTTTTCCATCCAGCTTTCCTATCGTCGCCTCGATTATACCGCGATGGCATGACCTGCTGCTAATTCTTATCCATCCTTCCATCGCCTTGAGTCTCATAACCACCGAGGTTGTCGACCGAACCATGCATTACCGAGAAAACTCATTTTTCGCCCGAACAATTTCTATTTGGAATCGACTTCCGGCTAATGTCTTTCCCAACGACGAATATCAATAAACACTACTCCCTCTTTCCCCCCTCTAACCCTTAACTTTCCCAATTGCCAACGCAATGCACTGCATATATAGGGGACATCCCCTGCGTGTGGGTTACGTGAAAAAAAGTAACTTCTCATTATTCTCATCAGATAAATCGTTACATTAAAGCCCTCCCTGAGTGCTTGAAAACCGTGAGACCACCTGAAGCTATTGAATGCGTTCTTCACATTCAGTGTAATCAACAGGACAATCATTTGTCTAGCCGTCTCTACTATCTCCACCACATCTCTTAGAGCTCCGACCATAGACATTCCTGCCCGAAAGCCGTATTGTATAAAGGCCACCTCTCTCATTGATGGCGTCCTGAAGTCATGGCTTTATGAGTCGCTCTAAATGCTTACCGGCCATTACCAGCATAGAATGTGGCCTGTATGAAGACGGGGATGTGAGATTACCCTTTCATACATTCGAAAAAACTCCTTCCAGTAGGCACCGGTTGAACTTTCTCAGAAGAAATTCTGGTCTTTTCTCAACTATCTATCTTATGACTTTGGCCAGTTGGTTTTCTGCTCTGGGTGCTGCGGAGCGCGTTCCTTAACTCCTCTATCGTGAAAGATCTTATGTTGTCAGTGGGCTCTTCATAACTTTCATCTTCTCTACGGTCTTATAGTTCTCTCTTCGTTGTTCCGTCCCTCATCGCCGTTGAGCTCCATGTGCAGGATTTTTCCCAATTTTGTATCCAAGGCCCCGAGGATTTCAGTTTAGTTCCACCGACATTTCTTTCTTGCTCCTTTCTATTACGGCAGCGATTAACTGTTTTGCCTCCTTGTATAGAACGTGTTCTGCCTTAACCTCACTCCTAAGGGAAGCTTCCTTGTATCACTGTCTTAGCTGGATCCAGTTGCTTAGTTGATCAGCTGTTGCAACGTTCCACCAGTGTACTCCGGTTTCATTTTCACTCGGCCGTTTAAATCTCGCCATGGATTTATTGCTTCCGCTCTCTATGATGTTCATCAATCGTCCCACTTTCGATAGAACGTCTGGCATATTATCTGAATGCTGGTCAATTTTCGTTGGGAGTTTCGAGGTGTAGAGCTTTTTCATATTCCACTTTCCTGCACTGGAACCCCTTCTTTAATTAGCCGTGATTCTGTTACGGAAAACCACACACTTGATGACGAAGTTTCTATCACACACAAAGGTGATGTAGTACCATTGCACTCTGATCTCCTAGTTGTGGTTAAATTCCCTCTGTTTTCCGCTTAAAATCCATTTTTTTGCGGCCAGTCGTGCGATATTCATATAATATTTATAACATTGGGTTGGTTCTTCTCTGGACCTGTTCCTTTCCCTTCCAATCCCCAGCAACATAAATAGCAACCCTCGCACTTACTACAAACGCGTCATGGTGCCCTTTAAACGTGTTCCCTTAAAAAAAGGTGTTCCTTTTTTCAAAATAAAAAAAAAATATCAAAATCCCTAAAAAATCTATTTTTATGGATTTTATGTTCCATTGTTAATTGCTATTGTCCATGGAATTTGTTAGGGGTTACCCATCTCCCCTATCCTCGACATGGGATGGGATTTTGTGACCTGGTTTCTGGTTTGGTTGTTTGTTGCCTTTATGAGTGTTGCTCACTTTCTAGCAGCCCTGCGGAGAATTTTATGACATAATTGATTTTTGTTGTATGCATCCTTCGTTTTGTTGTTGTATCAAATGACACAGGAAGAGCACACACACAAAAAAAAAGGATCATTGTTAGTTTACCTTTATTATTGTTAATCTTTCAAAGAAGATTAGAGGCGGCATGATTTGTGTTTCCCCTAGTCTCTAGTAATTCGACCCTATGGTCGCAGGCAGTTTTGTATGTCCGTCCAGCTGCCTGAGGGCTTTATTTTGAATAAGCGCATGGTGCCACAAACAATGACCAATCATTTTTAAGAGTAGTCTTCAATCTTTTCGTACATTTGTAAGGAACTTATCAAAGCATGGATAAGCAAAAGAACCTCAATTCTTCGATTTTCAACACATATGGAAATTCAAACAATAGATGCATAGATTAACTGTGCCTTTTTTCTTTCCATTCATTTGAATTATACAAAAATATGTAAATTATCAAGTCTTGAAGCTGCTGCTATTTTTGAGAGTTTGAAATGGTCTAGAAAAGAAGGATCTACATTTATAGAAATGCATTTTATTGAGTTCATTTTTTGCCCTTCATCTTAGCGCCTTGGACGAAGAAGTTTTAATCTGAAATATTTTTAAAGAGGAACTCATATTTCAGCTCAAAATGTTGTAATTGCCCTCATAAGTCGTTTATTTTCTTGAAAATATTAGCAGCTGTTCTGTCTGGCAGTGAACAGCCGAATGAAATATCGAAAAATTTGGTTTTCTATCATTATTTTAAGGCAAAACTAGGCTAAAGTCGGGCGGAGCCGTGCTAAGATATATAATACCCTACATCTACCCTTCAATTATAAATTCGGGCAATAGATACATGTATATGAGAGCTATATCTAAATCTGAATCGTCTTTTGAACATATCGGTTGAAAATTGTAGTTACTATGGTCGTTTAAGTGCAAATCGGGCGATACATATATAGAGGAGATATTTCCAAATACGGAACGATTTTGATAAAATCTGGCAGATATGTTAAGATCACTAACAGAACAATCCAAATTTGGTGCAGATCGGTTGAAATTTTTAGTTACTACGGCCATTTGAGTTCAAATCCGACGACGCATATATATGGGAGCTATATCTTAATCTGAACCGATTTTTACCAAAATCAATAACGTTCGTCCTTAAGCCAAAAAAGAGGCATATGCAAAATGTTGGTGACGATTGGACAACAAATACGACCTGTACCTTGATTACAAGAATACATACGGACTTGGCTAAATCGAATCAGAAAGTGATTCTGAGTCGATCGGTAGAATTATCAATAGGTCTAGCTCTTCTCCTTCTTAGTGTTGCAAACAAATGCACAAACTTATAATGCCCTGTACCACAGGGGTAGGGTATAACGTGTTAAATGAATTGACACGAAAATATTGGGTTGCCCAAAAGTAATTGCGGATTTTTTAAAAGAAAGTAAATGCATTTTTAATAAAACTTAGAATGAACTTTAATCCAATATACTTTTTTTACACTTTTTTTCTAAAGCAAGCTAAAAGTAACAGCTGATAACTGACAGAAGAAAGAATGCAATTACAGAGTCACAAGCTGTGAAAAAATTTGTCAACGCCGACTATATGAAAAATCCGCTATTACTTTTTGGGCAACCCAATATATAGAACAAGTAAAAGCGTGCTAAGGTCGGCCGGGTCGAATCTTATATACCCTCCACCATGGATCGCATTTGTCGAGTTCTTTTCCGGGTATCTCTTTTTAGGCAAACAAAGGATAAAAGAAAAGTATTGATATGCTATTGCAGCTGTATTAAGCTATCGTCCGATTCGATTGAATGTTAAAGACCATAGTAGAAGCCATTATGTAAAATTTCAGCCAGTTCGAATAATAATTAGGCCCTTTAGGTGCTCACGAAGTAAAATAGGTAGATCGGCTTATATGGGAGCTGCATCAGGCTATAGACCCATTCAGACTATATTTGACTCGTATGTTGAAGGTCACGGGAGAAGCCGTTGTACAAAATTTCAGCCAAATCTGATGAAAAAAAGTCCTCTAGAGGCTTAAGAAGCTCCCAAATCGGTTTATATGACAGCTATATAAGGTCTAAGACCGATTTGAACCACTTTTAGCACATTTGCTGGAAATCATAACAAAATACCTTATGCAAGGTTTCAGCCAAAACGGGTGAGAATTGATCTTTCTAGAGGCTTAAGAAGACAAGATTCAAAATCGGTTTATATGACAGCTATATCAGGTTAGGGGCCGATTTGAACCGTACTTAGCACAGTTCTTGGAAGTCATAACGGAACACGTCATTCCAAATTTCAGTCAAGTCGAATAGTAATTGCGCCCTCTAGAGGCTCAAGAAGTCAAGACCCCAGATCGATTTATATAACAGCTATATCAGGTAAGGGACCAATTTGAACCATACTTTGCACAGTAGTTGATAATCATAGCAAAACTCCTGATGTAAAAGTTCATCCAAAACGGATGAGAGTTGCGCACTCTAGAGGCTCAAGAAGTCAAGACCCCAGATCTGTTTGTATGACAGCTATGTCAAGTTATGGGCCGATTTGAACCATACTTAGCACATTTGTTGGAAATCATAACGAAATGCGTTATTCCAAATTTCAGTCAAGTGGGATAGGAATTGCGCCCTGTAAAGGCTCACGAAGTCAAGACCCCAAATCGGGTAATATGACAGCTATATCAGGTTAGGAACCGATTTGAAGTATACTTAGAACAGTAGTTGGAAATCATAACAAAATCCTTATGCAAAATTTCAGCCAAAACGGATGAGAATTGCGCCCTATAGAGGCTTAAGAAATCAAGATCGGTTTATATGGCAGCTATATCAGGTTATAGACCGATTTGAACCATACTTAGCTCGGTTATTGGAAGTCATAACGAAACACGAAATGGCAAATTTCAACCAAATATGATAGGAAGGCTTAAGAAGTCAAGAACCCCGATCGGTTTATATGACAGCTATATCAGGTTCTTGACCGATTTGTACCGTACTTGGTACAGTGGTTGAAAGTTATAACAGAACACCACATGCAAAATTTCAGCCAAATCGGGCAAAAATTGCGGTTTGTAAGGGCCCAAGAAGTCAAATCGGGAGATCGGTTTATATGGGAGCTATATCAGATTAAGACCGATTGAGACCGTAAAGTTATAACAGAACACCACATGCAAAATTTCAGCCAAATCAAGAAGTCAAATCAGGAGATCGATTTATATGGGAGCTATATCAGATTATAGACCGATTGGGACCGTACTTGACACAGTTGTTGGAAGTCATAACAGAGCATGACATGGAAAATATTAGCCAAAACAAACAAAAATTGCGGCTTTCAGGGGCTTATGAAGTCAAATCGGGTGATCAGTTTATATGAGAGCTATATCTAAATCTGAACCGATATGGCCCATTTGCAATCCCCAACGATCTACATCAAAATTAAGTATCTGTCCAAAATTTCAAGCTGCTAGCTTTAGGCGTTCGACCGCTAGCGTGATATCGACAGACGGGCGGTCGCACGAACGGACGGACATGGCTAGATGGACTCAGAACGTCGAGACGATCTAGAATATATATATATACTTTATGGGATCTTAGTCGAATATTTCGAGGTGTTACAAACGGAATGACTTGATTAGTATACCCCATTCTATGGTGGTGGGTATAAAAACATGAGCATTGACCGACCCAAACCGTCGTATATAACAGTTGAAGCGACACCATCGTTCGAAATGCCCTCAAGACCTAAACTCTAAAGTGTGTTTCGCTCTGTAAGGGGGCTAATGTGGCAAAGCGACCTTTGTCATTTTACTCAATACATTTTTATACCCTCCATCATAGAATGGGGGTATACTATTGGGTTGCCCAAAAAGTAATAGCGGATTTTTTATATAGTCGGCGTTGACAAATTTTTTCACAGCTTGTGACTCTGTAATTGCATTCTTTCTTCTGTCAGTTATCAGCTGTTACTTTTAGCTTGCTTTGGAAAAAAAGTGTAAAAAAAGTATATTTGATTAAAGTTCATTCTAAGTTTTATTAAAAATGCATTTACTTTCTTTTAAAAAATCCGCAATTACCAACAACCCAACTCAATAATTTCGTCATTCCGTTTGTAACACCAGGTAATATGCGTCTAAGACCCCATAAAGTATATATATTTTTGATCATTATGACATTTTAAGTCGATCTAGCCATGCCTGTGGGTTGGGACTATAAATGGGTCCATGTTTTGATATAGCTGCCATATAAGCCGATCTTGGGTTTAGATTTCTTAAGCCTCTAGAGGGCGTAATTCTTATCTGATTTGGATTAAATTTTGCATGTGGTGTTTTGGTATCACTTCCAACAACTGGGCCAAGTATGATTAAAATCGGTTCATAACCTGATATATCTGTCATATAAACCGATCTCTCTAATAGACTTCTTGAACTCCTAAAGGGTGCAATTCTTATTCGATTTTGCACGTTGCGTTGAGGAATAACGTCCAACAACTGTGCCAAGTATGGTCTAAATCTGTCTATAACCTGATGTAGTCGCCATATAAACCGATTTCTCGTTTAGACTTCACGAGCTTCTAGAGGGCGCTATTCTTATCCAATTTGGTTGAAATTCTGCATGCATCGTTTTAGAATGACTTCCAACAACTGTGTCAAGTATGGTCTAAATCGGTTGTAACCTGATATAGCTGTCATATAAACCAATCTCCGATTTTGACACTCTGAGCCACTAGAGGGCGCAATTTTTATTCGATTTGTCTGAAATTTTAGAGTTGGTGTTTTTCTATGACTTCTAACAGCCATGACAAGCACGATCCATATCGGTCAATAACTTGACCGTTATTTGAGAAAATTTCATCAAAATTAAATTTTCGTAGATCAACTTCAAAAAAATTTAAGCAAAAAACTCAAAATTTAATTAATTTTCCATATCCATTGATTAATTTATTTAAGCAATAAATATAGTTTTTGTTTTTCTTTTTTAAAAAAAATAAACCTAAAAACTATCACAGCCATATTATTGACGTTTTCTTAAAACATTTCCATAACAATTACAACATCTAAACACTTAATCCAAGTAAAGAAATCGGTAAAGGGTCCCTTATAAAGGTCCTTGTTGAGCGGTATAGGCAAACATGTGCTGTTGTTGTTGCTGCTGTTGCAATTGATGGTGTAAATGGTGCATATGCTGCTGCTGCTGTTGATGTTGGAGCTGTTGTCGGGCCCACACATGGGCCATCATCACCTGGCGTTGATAGAGGGCCTGTTGCATGGCCATGGCATTTTGACGCTGCTGTAAAGCCATTTGATAGGATATGCCCATGGCAGGATTTGGATAGACCTGCTGATTTGATTGATGGCTTAAGACTGGAGTCTGATGATTGGAAGTTGCTTTAGGATGTTTCTCTTGATGGCTAATGGTGATTTTCTTTTCCTCATTATTGCTCCAGGGACGGAAAAAGGATTTTGCTGGGCGTTGTTTAGTTTTTGATGAATTTTCTGCTTCTAAATTTAATTTATCCTTTGAAGGTTTGGGTGTTTCCTCCTCACGTTTTCTTTTTGTGGAGCCAAGTGAGTGCTTGGCTGTTTGGAATTTGTTAGCTGGCTGTTGTTGTTGGTACATGGCTATATTGGAATTCATTTTTTTTTTAATTTTCTTTCTTGGTTGTTATCACTTTGAGTTCTCCGAGTAGAATGCTGCCTCTACCAGGATGTTTGCTGGTTTTTATACCTGAATTTCCTTTTTACGGATGTGTGGAAAATGTTGTAATATTAGATCACACACATTAATGAGGATTTTTTTAAATTCCCTTTTTCTTTCACTCTCTCACTCAATCTCCTTCTCCCTTATTTCCTTAAAAAGTACTTAAGATTAGCTACAGGTAACGCTTTTACCTAGGATGTGCATTCTTGGCATTGAATGGAAAAACGGTCATTTGTGTTTGCGGAACATTTTTTCTACCTTTTGAGTTCCTAAAACTCTACCTGTGTCTCTAAGAAAGTGCTGTTGTTTTTAGTTTTGTTCCTTTTTTCCTAGGGACCAACTATGGTTTTCATGGTAATTTAACATTTGTTACCCTTAAAACGGTAGCCATAAAACAATTAGCCTAGCACCAAATATTCTAACACTTCGAAGAGAGCAGCAGTAGGAGTCGGCTAAGGCTATAATTCTTGTTAGCGATCACGTTTCAACCATGTTCCTGGTAATCGCTTATTGTTTTCCCTTGTCCATTGTATGCCACACGATGGAAGGTGTAGAACGTTTCTGTGGTCTGTGTGCCCTTCATAATTGCCATAAATCTCCATTGTCTTCAACAACTCAAAGACAGCAGGGTGGCTGGTCTACTAGCTGTCGGACTTTGTTTATCCCTTCGATTGCGGCTTTGAGCTGTAAAGCTGTTTCTTCAGTACCACCCATTAATTACAAATTACTGTTTTGAGGATTGTTTTTTGGGAAAAATTGGACAGGACCATATGAAGACCGGATATTATTGTTAAGCTATCCATAAGGCTTTGTCTCTTTTAGATCATTAATTAGGATTTGTAGTTACTTTAGAGAATTTTAAGAATTTCCTAACCATTATCCCTTACTCTGCGTTCTGCTCTCTATTTACTCAAGTGTCATTTTCATCTTCCTGGATTTGTAGGCGTTGCATGCCAACAGTCTCTATGCTTGCATGACCAACGTATCAAGCCGCTTTGGAAGAACAATTTGGCAATAGGCGATCAGCAGGAATTTTTGCAGCAGCATGTGGGAATATCCAGCCCATTTCCTTTCCAGAACATGTGCGCATAATTATAGGGAAAAATTCTCCACTGGCATTAATCATTGATTAATTGGGAATAACACTTAAATAAGGATTAGGGATTTTCTCACCAACAGACTTGCTCTTAATATACAGCCGGCAGCTACCTTTAACCATTCCAAAGTAATCCAATTATTTTCAGTATGTTTCAGCCTTTCTGAAGGGAATATCCAGATTAGTTAGTGCCGCAACAGAACAGCCAGCCATGGTGGACGCCGGCGGAAAGTGCGCAGCAAAGAAAACAGGTGGATTTTAAAAAGGCCAAGAGGGAGAAAGACCAAGGACAAATGTAGCGAATCCCTGGATAGGTTCAAGAAGGAGAGCGAAGAAAAGTTGCTGAACATATAAGGCATCTAGATTGCGGCAAGTAGTCTCTAAGAACCCCAGAATGTCAAGATTCCAGAGTAGGGAGAACTAAAAATACACCGAGAGCAATCAGGAGAGCAATCTAAGCAACAGCAGCATCCCAGCCCCAATATTGCCAGCCCGAAGTGTATAATTTTTGCAAATAAACTGCAACGGTCTCCCTGGCAAGATCGACAAGATTGTGGATTTAATGCGATCCCGGATACAAAGCTGACCAACACCTGCAGCTTGCACAGTTGTCACGGTTACAATGTGGTACAAAAGGATCGCTCAAGGAGTGGAGTTGAGGGATTGGCCTTCGTGATACGCCATTTCGTGCAGTATAGACCCATCTCGCCTACGCCTGTCGCTAATGGCCCCTACATGAAGTACATGGGGATAGCAACCAGGTCCGGTAATGCCCAGATATAGCTAAACAACGTGTACAGACCGCCGGTTGGTAGCTGTGTCCCAATTAATGGCCAAGCTTACAAACCCGACATAAGTGGGTTTCTACCTAGCCATAATCGTCTGGTTCTAGGTCACTTTAATGCGTATCACATTTTATGGCATTCTCCCTAGGTAACGAGCGGGCCATAACTGTGGCAGAGTAGATTGAAGGCTACACGTTTCGCACGGTGAATGAGGATGCCCCCACTAGGATTATGAGGAGATGTAGTAACTCGCCAGACATTTCCAATGCATCCCCTGATCTCCTGAGTGAGGTATCCTGGCAAGCTATCATCTCTTTGGGGTCAGACCCATAAAGATGGCAGCAATTGCCGGTTGGTAGCTGTGTCCCAATTAATGGCCAAGCTTACAAATCAGACATAAATGGGTTACTATCTGGCCATAATCGTCTGGTTCTAGTGGAACTTAATACCCATCACATTTCCTGACATTCTGCCCTAAGTAACTACCAGCGTGGCATGGCTTTGGCAGAGCAGATTGAAGGCTCCACTTTTTACACAGTGAATGAGGATGCCTCCCCAAGGATTACGAGGAGGTATAGCAGCTCGCCAGACATTTCCATTGCATCGCCTGATCTCCTGAGTGACATATCCTGGCAAGTCGTTATCTTTTTAGGATCAGACCACCTCTCACCATCGCCGACCATCCGACTTCATAGCCTCTGAGCGACGGACGTTTATCAATCCGAAGAAGGCCGATAGGGCTGGCTTCAGAGAGTACACCAATCGCCGCTTCAATCGCCCTCGAATGTGTTAGTACCCGAAAGGAGATTCCGAGACATCATTAACGCACAGCAGCTCTCTTTATGCCAGCCGGTCGAATACCCAAGTGCGGCCCAATTTCTCGACGCAGGCAGTGGTACTCGCAGACGAGCTTGATGGAATTCGTTGTACGGACCCCACTATCTTCAGAATCAGCGAGCTGAATCTGGAAATAAACAGGGTAGTCAACGAACATAAGCGGAATTTGTGGTTGGAACACTTGGAGCAATGTAACTTAAGCCCCGGCTTAGGCAAGCTGTGGTCTACTGTTAAGTCACTCTCGAACCCCGGTAGACGGGATGACAGGACTCTGTCAATTTTGGCGACGTAGCCGTGACTGATCCGAAGAGATGCGCCAGGTTGTTCAACCGTAAATTTATTGTGCAACCCTAGAGTGATAGGGCGAGAAGGAGAGCCATTCGTCGTATCCGATCCCATGGACAGCCATCACAATTTACCGTGGGCGAAGTTATGAATGTCATCCTTGGCTCCAATTCATGCAAGGCGTTGGGCCCCGATGGAATCTCTACACTGATGATGAAAAATCTGGATTTACCTGGAGTTAGGAGGCCACCGTAGCGCAGAGGTTAGCATGTCCGCCTATGACGCTAAACGCCGAGGTTCGAACCCTGGCGAGACCATCAGAAAAAATTTTCAGTGGTGATTTTCCCCTCCTAATGCTGGCAACATTTGTGAGGTACTATGCCATGTAAAACTTCTCTCCAAATAGTTGTCGCACTGCGGCACGCCATTTGGACTCGGTTATAAAAAGGAGGACCCTTGTCATTGAGCTTAAACTTGTATCAAATTGCACTCATTGATATGTAAGAAGTTGGCCCCTGTTCCTTTGTGGAATGTTGATGGGCAAAATTTGCCAAACAAAATGTATTTAGGTACCTTACCGATGCCTGGAAAATGGACAGAGTGATCCCGCTACTGAAGCCTGGAAAGGACCCGAGTTTGGGTGAGTCATGCAGACCGATCTCCCTTCTCTCACCAGTAGCAAAGACGCTTGAGACATTACTCCTCCCGAGTCTCGTAGAACAATTTCCATTCGCCGACCATCAACATGGATTCCGAAGACTGCCCAGGCCATGTAATAGGACAGTCCTCGTTGCACTGGACCCATCGAAGGCATTCGACATGATCAGTCATGCCAAACTATTTGAGGACATCGCCAACACGTCTCTCCAATTATTTGTGTGGTCGCCAGTCATTTGTGGAATCGAGGAATAAAAAGTCGAAGCACCGTAGTGTGAAACAGGGAGTTAACCAAGGCGGGATGATATCTCGAAACTGTTTAACCTTTACCTACGTACTAAATGAATGGCGGGAGGTAAGTGTGGATTTTATCCCGCTAACGTGGACCCCGAGCTATTCTCATACCAGCAATTAGGCCAATTAGTCTATAATCCTTCATTTTAAAAACCCAGGAGAGACTAATTGTAAGGGCTCGTCTCTACGCTTCACAGACATGCGGCTGTCACCATGCTTACAACAATGGCCGCCCAGTCAGTTGACAGTTCCCTTCATGCTGTGTTGGACTACTTCGAGCGGAATTTGGGTGACATCGCCTTTTGTCAGCCTTTTAGACAGTGTAAATTTGGAGTCTATCCACGCCCTGGAGGACATTAGGGTTTCCCCGCTTTAGTTGAATTGAGTTAACAGGATGCTGAAAAGTCGTATTATCAACGCAAACCTGGCAAAGGGCTCGATAAGGAAGATTGTGATCAGAAGGACTCCACAAGCAGAGGTTTTATGCCCTGTATTGTGGCTTCTGGGATTTCAATAAGGAGAAGGTGAAGGTTGTTGCCTATGCGGATGATATGGTCATCATGGTGGGAGGCCATTCCCTTTTTTCGGGGACGTTGAGGAAGCTGTCTGGGTTGTCAAAAGCGATTAGACTTGGTATAAGCCCTAGACAAATAAAGCTTGTACTTTATAACAGAAGAGGGAAGCTGAGGGGACCAGTCCTGGATGGGGTGGAGCTGCCGCTCTCCTTGAAGTTCAAGTTCCTGTGCGTAATGCTTTACCAGAACCTAATTTGGAGATGGAACGTCGAAGAAAGGGCCTTTGAGTACTGAACGAGCTTGAGTTGGACGATAGCAAGGAGTTGGGGCTTAGGCCGGGGACGGTACACTGGATGCTTTCGGCGGTTGTTCGGCCAATTCTCACCTTTGGATGTCTGGTGTGGCATTAGATTCTGAAAAAATGTCCGCTCCGCTCGACAAGATACGCTTTTGTTCAATCGGTTTGATACGATGCTGAAAGACAGGATTATCAATGTAACGCTGGCAGAGGACTCGTTAAGGAAGATTGTGACCAGAGGAACTTCTCAAGGAAGGGTTTTATGCTTGCTTGTTGCTTCTGTGATTATGAGGACTTTCAATAGGGTGAGGGTGAAGGTTTCTGCATACGCGGATGACATTGTTGTCATGTTCGGTGGCCGTTTCCTCTTTACTCTTACGGACCTTGCTCCAGAGACGTTGAAGAAGCTGTCTGTATTGTCAAAAGCGAATAGACTTGGCATAAGCCCTAGAAAAATCAAGCTGGTACTTTTCAACAGAAGAGGGAAGCTGAGTTTTTTAGAGGACTTGTCCTGGATGGAGTGGAACTGGCGCTCTCCCCGGAGGTCAAGTTCCTGGGAATGATTCTTGATCAGAAACTGAATGCGATCGAGTAGAGCGATATAAAGGAATTGGGGCCTAGGCCAGGGACAATGTAGTGGATATTTTCGGTGGTTGTTTGGCTAATTTTCACCTCTGGATGTCTGGTGTTGCATTGAACTCTGCACAACTGTTCGCTCCGCAAGCAGATCGAAAAGATACAGGGTATTGCAGGACTTGAGGTTCCCTCGCTTTTGTTGAATTGGGTTGATACGATGCTGAAAGCCCAGATTATCAACGCAACATTGGCAGAGAGCTCTATAAGAAAGATTGTGACCAGAGAAATTCCTCATGGAGGAGTTTTATCGCCTCTATTGTTGCTTCTGGTATCATGGGGTCTTTCAAAAATGTGGTGGAGTAGAGGGATTGTTGCCTACGTGGATAACTTCGACATCATGATGGGCGGCCGTTTCCTCTTTAATATTGCAGACCTTTTCCGGGAACGTTGAGGAAGCTGTCAGGGTTGTTAAAAGCGAATAGACTAGGCATAAGCCCTAGACAAATAAAGCTGGAACTTTATAACAGAAGAGGGAAAATGAGGGGACCTGTCCTGATTGGGGTGGAGCTGCCGCTCTTCTTGAAGTTCAAGTTCCTCTGCGCAATGCTTTACCAGAACCTAATTTGGAGATGGATCGTCGAAGAAAGGGCCTTTGGGTACTGAACGAGCTTGAGTTGGACGATAGCAAGGAGTTGGGGCTTAGGCCGGGAACGGTACACTGGATGCTTTCGACGGTTGTTCAGCCAATTTTCACCTTTGGAAGTCTGGTGTGGCATTAGATTTTGAAAAAATCTAATGTTTTCAGTGGTTTTTCGGTCAATTCTCACATATGGCTGTCTGGTCCGCTTAGCAAGAAGATCGAAAAGGTACAGCGGCGGTAGTGCTGATCTCTAGGGCAAGGAGGAACACGTCGAGAGAGATGCTGAATGCCGTTTTCGATGTTAGGCCTTTGCAGCAGGGCACCAGGGAAACCTTGTTCATGGCCTGGAGATCCTTTTCCCAAAAAGGAATTTCTGGGACCCTCTGTATACACAGATGGATTTTAATTGATGGGGGCACATAACATAGCAGGAGTCTTCACTGAATTCCTTGATGTCGAGGACGGGTGTAGCGTATTTCAGGCGGAGGTCATCATCGGAGGATTTTAATGGATGGGGGGAACATAGCCGGAGTCTTCATTCATTGAATGAAATCAGGGAGTCTTATAGGCTAATGGACGGTCTTGGAAGGCACCGCAAAAATTTTCAGTGGTGTTATCCCCTTCCAATGTTGGGTTAATTTGTGAAGAATTATGCCATTTGAAAAAATGCTATGGCAACCATGTAAAAATTTCTCCCCGAAAAGGTGTAGCACTATGGCACGCCGTTCGGACGCGGCAATAAGAAGGAGGCCCCTTATCATTAAACTTAAACTTGAATCAAACAGCACTCATTGTTACGTGAGAAGTTTGCCCCTTAATGGAATGTTCATGGACAAAAATTTGCAATTTTTTAATGGACGGTTGCAGCGTATTTCCGGCGGTTAATTCACCAGCACGCTTGATGTATAAGAATTTAAATCTTTCCAAAGGCTTCAGGTTTTTGGGGTTGTTTAATATTTATTTTTTCGTTTACATATAAATGAGATCTTATTTTTTCTATCTATGATAAAGTCAACAATTTTTTTCTTATACCTATTATAAAATATAATAATTTTAGTTCGCTGCACTATAATGTAACAATAATAAGTATTGTGGTTTAAATTTAAAAACATTTATTTTATTTTATAAATAAATTAGTCTTTGTTCTATAAAACTAAATAATATTGCAAATATAAAAAACAATAATAATGAACCTATTTTAGGAATTGGAAAATATGTCAAAATTTGTATAAGTATTTGTTGGTAGGTTTTTTATAAGTATATCACTGTGGTTTTTGGTATTTAGCTCTCTCTGGGTCTCTCAAAGTCCTTTTGATTTCTTTTTTTCTGTGCCAGGGTCTTTCAAAGCCCTTTTGGTTGTTACTTAACTCTCTCCCACTCTGTCACACTCTTCAATATGAATGAGTATTGTGTGTCATGACATTTTGCAAGACATTGGGATGCATTGTGGGCCAACCATTGCCATTCTCATAATACTGCATGATATGTTTCATATAGAGAGCTGCCCTCTGTCGTTGGAGTTTGAGAGCATAAGCATCCGGGGATTGTTGCTGAGAGCAAGACTGAGCAAATTGATAAAAGGCATCAAATTCTGGTTGCGATTTTATTTGTTCACATTTCTCCTCCTCCTGCTCGTCCAAAGCATAAGGACGGAAAAGTATGGGAGAGCTATTTTGACTTCTTGTTGCATTGTTGTTATTAATATCCATAGAAGTTTGGCTGCTGCTATTTGAATCCTCTGACATCTCATCCTGACTATCGCGGCGTATTAAACGCATGCCCAATTTTTTGTGCGAATAGCCGCAATTGAATTTCTTATGGGTATATTCGAATGAGCCAAACTCAGTTTCCATATGAGAAGGTGCCATTATTTTGATTTTTCTTTACTTTGCTTTGATGTGTTCTCTTTGACTGGTCTTTGAAGAATGATGTCTTAGTCCTTTGTCTACGCTTCTTTTATACGCATACCTGGTAAGTAGAGCTTCAAGGCTCTCTCTCTCTCTCTCTCTCTAACAGTATCATATCATATGTCGCTCATATGTAAAAACGAAAAATCCTTACATTATCATTAACTTAAGGTCATAATTTGTGATTTGCTGAGCTAGCTGATCTGTCCAACTTGGCTATTGTCAAAAAAGGGATTCACCTTTAGAAAATCCTTTGCTTTTGTTTATGGCACAGGACTTAATTTTCCCAAAAATGTCTAGCCATGACGACGATTACCTAACAGCATGCGTCTTTGCTACCTAAAGTATCGCCCTTATGCCTTATACTGCCCGAACATTGTTCTGGTTTTGTTTGTGCTCATGTCTGTCCGTCTGTCGGCTATTTCATACACGTATGGGTAATCAATTTTGCACAGTTTTAATGTAGAAGGTTCTGTATGTTCTTCCTTATCCATGTCCTGAATTTTGTCCGTCCTAGCTTACCGCAATATGTTCGTTTGTAATTAACTCAAAGCGGGATATCATTTATGGCTCATATTTTCTCTGGCTCTTCGCCTTGATATCCTTAGATCCCCCTACAAAGTATTTTATTGCTCTCCCTTGAAAGTCCTTGAAATTTAATTAGTCTCCCTTAAACGGTTATTTTTTTCCTGTCCTTCCCAACAATTCGTCATGCTTGCTGGTGAATTAACAGTTTCATGGGGTTTTCCCTACGGGCCGAAAATAAGGAGAAACATTGTCTTAGAAAGGGAATTAAGTGGTATGCAGTTGTGAAATGATATCGATTCCCTAGGCATATCTAATCTTCATGGTGGAATTTTTTTAATCATTGGGATTAATTAATCCTTGCATTGAGCGATCTTTGAAGACAATATATCTAATCGCATTTTACGATCTTCAGGGGGTCAGGCAGACGTTGTATTCTTTTGATTAAAATCCAGCCTAACTTGTAGGCGACATATGTTCAAAGGACAATGTGTTATCGCATAGTTCAATCATTAACTACAGGAAGTAAAAAACGCTGTAGCAAGTCATTTATGGGCGTTTTGAAAATATAACACTAAGGGGGGAAAAAAATTAGAAAAATTAAGAGGACTGAAAAAGAAGATAGAATTAAAATGAAATATTATAAAATAAAATACAAAAAATAATGCTAAATGAAAATTAAATAAAATAAAAACAAGTAAAAAGGCGTCAAGTTGGGACGGGCCGAACTTTGGATACCCACCACCTCTAGTATATATGTAAACCATCTTTCGTCATAATCCGATGAAAAATGCATAATTTATGCCCCCATAACAGCTATATCGAAATATGGTCCGATTTGGACCAAATTCTGCACGGACATTAAGTGGTATAAAGCATATAAGACACGAAAGCCAAATTTCTGCGAAATCGGCTTATAAATGCGCCTTTTATGGACCCAAAATCTTAAATCCAAAGTTCGGTCTATATGGCAGCTATATCCAAATCTGAACCGATCTAGACCAAATTGAAGAAAGATATAGAAAAGCCTAACATAACTCACTGTCCCAAATTTCGGCAACATCGTACAATAAATGCGCTTTTTATGGACCCAAAACCTTAAATCGAAAGATCGGTCTATATGGCAGCTATATCCAAATTTGAACCGATCTAGACCAAATTGAAGAAAGATGTCGAAAAGCCTAAAATAACTCACTGTCCCAAATATCGGCGAAATCGGCTTATAAAGGCGCCTTTTATGGGCCCAAAATCTTAAATACAAAGTTCGGTCTATATGGCAGCTATATCCAAATCTGAACCGATCTAGACCAAATTGAAGAAAGATGTCGAAAAGCCTAAAATAACTCACTGTCCCAAATATCGGCGAAATCGGCTTATAAGGGCGCCTTTTATGGGCCCAAAATCTTAAATCCAAAGTTCGGTCTATATGACAGCTATATCCAAATCTGAACCGATCTAGACCAAATTGAAGAAAAATGTCGAAAAGCCTAACATAACTCACTGTCCCAAATTTCGGCAACATTGGACAATAAATGCGCTTTTAATGGACAAAAAACTTAAATCGATAGATCGGTCTATACGGCAGCTATATCCAAATCTGAACCGATCTAGACCAAATGGAAGAAAGATGTAGAAAAGCCTAACATAACTCACTGTCCCAAATGTCGGGGAAATCGGATTATAAATGCACCTTTTATGGGCCCAAAATCTCAAATCGATAGATCGGTCTATATGGCAGCTTCATCGAATTCTGAACCGATCTAGACCAAATTGAAGAAAAATGTCGAAAAGCCTAACACAACTCACTGTCCCAAATTTCGGCGACATCGGACAATAAGTGCACCTTTTATGGGCTCAAAACCTTAACTCAAGCGATCGATCTATATGGCAGCTATACTCAAATCTGTACCGATCTGGGCCAAAATGAAGAAAAATGTGGAAGGGCCTAACACAACTCATTGTCTCAAATTTTGGCAAAATCGGATAATAAATGTGGCTTTTTTGGGCTTAAAACCCTAAATCGGCGGATCAGTCTATATGGGGGCTATATCAAGATATAGTCCGATATAGCCCATCTGCGAACTTAACCTGCTTATGGAGAAAAAAAGAATCTGTGCAAAGTTTCAGCTCAATATCTCTATTTTTAAAGACTGTAGCGTGATTTCAACAGACAGACGAACGAACATGGCTAGATCGTCTTAGACGACCAAGAATTAAATACTTTATAGGATCGGAAATGGATATTTCGATGTGCTGCAAACGGAATGACAAAATGAATATACCCTCATCCTTCGGTTTTGGGCACAACAAGTAAAAGCGTGCTAAGTTCGACCGGGCCGAATCGTATATATCCTCCAATATGGATCGCATTTGTCGAATTCTTAGAATGGCATTTTATATCAAGAGCTATATCAATATATTGACCGATATGGGCAGTACTTTTCATGGTTGTTAAAAGTCATAGAAAAATCCCACCTAAAACATTTCAGGCAAATCTGGTAATGCGCAAATGCGCCTTCTAGAGGCTCATAAAGGCAAATAAGGCGATGCATTTATATAGCAGCTATATCAGGTTATGGACCGATTTGGACCATACTCAGCACAGTGGTTGAAAATCATACCAAAACAACATGTGGACAAAAATAGCGCCCTCTAGAAGCTCAAAAATTTTAACATTACTAACAGCAGTTCTTGGAAGTTATACTAAAACAACATATGCCAAATTTCAGCCAAATTAGATAACAATAACAATTTGAACCTTACTTAGAGTTGTGTGCGCTCTAAAAATTTTAAACTTACTTGACACAATTATACCATTATACCAAAACAATATGTGCAAAATTTTAGCCAAATTGGATAACAAAAGCGCCCTCTGCTCAAGAAGTCCAATCGGGAAATCGGTTTGTATGGCATCTATATCAGGTTACTCACCGATTTAAACCATACTTGGCACAGTTGTTGCAAGTCACACCAAAACGATATGTGCAAAATTTTAGCCAAATTGGATAACAATAGCGCCCTCTAGAGGTTCAAAAAGTCAAATCGGGAAATTGGTTTACATGGCAGCTTTATCAAGTTATCAACCGATTTTAACCTTAGGTTAGGTTGAAAAGAGGGTCCAGATATTAATCTGCCCCATGCCACTATAGACATACACCTAAGCCAGTAATGGGCTTGTTGTGCGCTCTAAAAACTAAAAAGTAACTTCGAAAAAGAAAATCTAAGTTAGGAATTCCGTGCTACTTACAAAATCCTTTATTGTTATCCATACCGCGCTTCTTAGCTGGTTCATGTCTGGTATTGTGTCTCCACCTAAGTGCAATGACAAAGGAAATGCTCCAACGTCTCATCATTTTCCCCGTACACGGTATCACTTGCCGCACCAATTTTATATAAGTGAGCTCGTAGTCCTATGTGTACCGTTATGATACCAATAACTATACTGACCTGCTTCTTACTTCCATTCAGTAATAGCGTCGTCTTCTCACGATCTAGATCCCTCTATAGGGTTTTCGCCGCCCTACCGACCGTTTCGCTGTTCCACAGGGTTGCATGCGCATTCATCGCCCAAACCCTGATTTGAACCTTACTTAACACAGTTATTGGAAGTTATACTAAAACAACATGCGCCAAATTTCAGCCCAATTAGATAACCAAGATCAAGAAGGGTGATCAGGAGATCAGTTTATATGGCAGCTATATCAGGTTATAGACCAATTTGAACCGTATTAGGCACAGTTGTTGAAAGTCATAACAGAACACTATCCTCAAAATTTCGAATAAAAATTGCGGCCTCCAAGGGCTCAAGAAGTGAAATAGGGAGATCGGTTTATATCGGAGCTATATCCAAATCTGACCCGATATAGTCCATTTGCAATACCCAACGACCTACATCAATAGTAAGAATCTGTGTAAAATTCCAAGCGGCTAGCTGTACCCGTTCGACCGCTATCTTGATTTGGACAGACAGACGAACGGACATGGCTAGATCGACTCAGAATGTCGAGACGATCCAGAATGTGGTCGCAGATCAATATTTCAAGGTATTAATGACGGTGGTTATCCCCTCCTAATGCTGGCAAAATTTGTGAGGTACTATGCCATGTTAAAACTTCACCCCCAAAGAGGTGTCGCATTGCGTCGCGCCGTTCGGACTCTGCTATAAAAAGGAGGCCCCTTATCTTTGAGCTTAAAATTTGAATCGGACAGCACTCAGTGATATGTGAGAAGTTTGTCCCAGTTCCTTAGTGGAATGTTCATGGGAAAAATTGCAATGACTAAATTAGTATATCCCAATCCTATAAACCATACAAGTTTCAGCGAAATCGGGCAACAAATCCGGTTTTATGGGATTTAGATCCAAAATTTGGAAGATTAGTCTAAATGGCAGCTATATCTAAATATAGTCTGATCTGGACCATATGTTTGTCGGGTGGTGGGAGGCTTAATACATGTCACTGTGTCAAATTACAACGAAATCGGGTAATAAATTCAGCTTTTATTGGCTTAAACCCTTAATCGGCAGATCGGTCAGTATGGCAGCTATATCTGAGTAAAGACCGATCTGACCAATATTTGAGTCGGATGTTGGAAGGCTTTAATTAACTTACTTTTTTCAAATTTGAGCGAAATTGCGAAAATGCTAATAACTGCTGTTTTTATGGGTTTTAGCCCCTTGTCGCCAGATCGGTCTTTATGGCAGCTATATCCAAATATTTTCGACTCAGTTCCAGAGTTCCCGGATCTGGATACTCAATAGAATCAAGCAGACGAAAGATAGAACACAACAAACTGCAACAACAACAACAACAAAAACCACTTTGTAGCGAAATTTTAATACGGCAGGGGGATACAGCACTGAAAATTTTTCTTGTAACCCCTCCAAAGGAGTATTCCGTTTGACAAATAGTCCCAAAATCTCAAAATTACCAACGATACCTGGACCAAAATTTTTAGCAACAAAAATGTTGAAAGTCCTCATAATCCGTTAGGGCTTTGCCAGAACTAAAAACTAATTGCAATTTATTATTTTTTTTATATAAAAAAAACTGTTTCATGCAACAAAAATTTAATTTCTGAGCATTTCTTACGCCTTTATTACGAAAGGCTACTTCTTTTGTCTAGAGCTTTTCTGGCTTTGGTTTTCAGTTCGAGGTTTTCGCCCCTTGGTTTGAGGTTTTCTGCCCCTGGCTCCAGATTTCATGCCCCTGACTCGGGATCTTCTTGCCTTGTTTCGAGATGTTGTGCTTGACTTTATACCACCACGTTGGCTTCGACGTTTGGTTTTTACAGAAACAGCTCTTTTTGTTTGGCGTCTTCGCGCAGGTGCCTTTTTTAACTCTTTCCGCTGAATATTTTTCAGCGCCAAGTTTATGCGAGAATTCTGATCCCCAGCGGATGCATTGCGCCAATTTCTACCAGCTACACGAGCATATTCCATAATAATGTCATCAGCGTCCTCTACTTGGCGGTAGTTGTTCGAAGAAAGTTGGTCCATATTTGAAGCAAAAATAGAAATAAAAATATATTTTTTTCCACCAATGATTTTTAAAAGTGAACGTATTTTCTTGTTGAGGGTTTAAGAGGAAAATGTTTGAAGTTTGTTTTTGTAATATTTTTTAGGTTTTTGTATTTTGTTTATTTTTTACAAAGCATTTTATGTTTATAGTAATTTTGTCGGCAGTAAAAAGGAAAACAAGTTAAAGCGTGCTAAGTTTGGCCGGGACGAATCTTATATACCCTCCACCATGGATCGCATATGTCGAGTTCTTTTCCCAGGCATCTCTTCTTAGGCAAAAAAGGATAAAAGAAAAAATTTGCTTTGCTATTGGAGCGATATGAAGTCCGATCCGGACCATAATTAAATTATATGTTGGCGACCTGTGTAAAATTTCAGCCAATTCGAATAAGAATTGGGCCCTGTGGGGGCTCAAGAAGTAAAGTGGAGTGCTCGGTTTATATGGAACCTATTGAGACCATAATAAACATGTATGTTGATGGTCATGAGAGGATCCGTCGTACGGACAAATCGGATTATAAGTGCGACCTCTAGAGGCTAAAGAAGTCAAGATCACAGATCGGTTTATATGTCAGCTATATCAGCTTATGGACTAATTTGAACCATATTTGGCACAGTTGTTGGAAATCACAACAAAACACGTCATGCAAAATTTTAGGCAAATCGGATAAGAATTGCGCCCTCCAGTGGCTCAAGAAATCAAGATCCAAGATCGGTTTATATGGCAGCTATACCAAAACATGGACCGATATGGCCCATGTACAATCCCAACCGGACGGACAGAAGAACGGACGGACCGACATGGCTAGATCGACATAAAATGTCATGACAATCAAGAATATATATACTCTATGGGGTCTCAGACGAATATTTCGAGAAGTTACAAACAGAATGACGAAATTAGTATACCCCCTATGGTGGAGGGTATCAAAAGGCAGTAAGTTCGGCCGAATCCTGGGTACCCACCACCGTGAATTCCGCTAAAAAATTGTCTTTGTTAACTCATATCGTCTTTCAATTATTTTACAACAATCTAATCGGGAATAGGTTGCGGCTGCTATGGTTTCAAGTTGTCATACCGGGAAATAAGTATGTTGACCGATTCAAATCATAATTGACATAAATGTTATAAGGCATAGCAGAAGCCTTTGTGGCAAATTTCAGCCAAATTAGATGAACATTGAGGCTTCTAGTCGGTAAATAAGTTAAATTCGGGGGGTATACCAGTATTGACCACCTCGGACCATACGCCGCAATGATCTTAGAAATGAGAACAGAAGTTTTTGTGTCAAGCTTCAGCCAAATTGGCTCAGGAAGTCAAATCCCGGGACGGTTTGTATGGGGGCTATATCAGTTTATACTCGACATACTCGACACTGATGTTGGTAGTTGGAACTCCAGCCCTTGTGCCAAATTTCAGCCAAATCTGATGAAAATTGAGATCTCTGGGATCACAAAAAGTCAAAACTGGGGATCGGTTTATATGGGGGCTGTATCCAAATCTTAACCGATATGGCCCATTTTAAATCCCCTGTGACCTACATCGATATGAAGTGTCTGGGTGATAATTCAAGCGGATATCTTTATTCGTTAGAATGCTATCGTGATTTCAAAAGATGGACAGATTAACGGACGGACATGCTTAGATTGACTCAGAATGTCAAGACGATCAAGAATATATATATTTTTGGGGATCTTAAGTCAATATTTCGAGGTGTTATAAAGGGAATGACCAGATTAGTATTAGTATTAGAGGGGTCTAACTCAACTCACTGTTCCAAATTTTAGTGAAATCCAGTGACAAATTCACCATTTATGAGCACAAAATTCGGAAACCGGTATTTATGTCATCTATATCCAAACTTAATCCGAACTACACTATACTCAGTACAGATTTCGAAGGACCTTACAAAATTCACTGTGCCAAAATTTTGCAAAATCGGGTAACAAATAAGCCATTTATGGGCCCAAGATCTTAAATCAGGAGAACAAGCCCGTCGCGACATTTTCATCCTCCTTCTCATTTCCTAGAAGTCCAGCGTGTCTGGTAACGTAAATCATCGCTATATCATGAACCCGAAGATTGTCCAGGGATTTTTACATTCTGCCAAACACTTTAAGCACATTTTTCCCGGATTTAAGGCTTTGAGCACAGCCATACTATCCACAAAAATCTTGAGCTTCGAAGGCGACGAACCCCTTCCTCAAATTTCTTTTGCGGTCTTAAAAATAGCTCAGAGATTTTCCGATGTCGAGTGCATCGGATTTGACTTCCAATCCAGTAGCAGATACCAGGAAAAACCGAAGTCTCATCATTCTCCAACATTTGCTTCTCAATAATCTCTTTCGGCAAAACAAATCTTGAAGACCATATCTCGAAACGGTCATGGTAGCAGAACTTCATCGTCCTATGTCTATAGTATCCAAAATCCAACTTTGGCAGTACTCATTTCCTTGAGCACACCTGAGCGCAACCTTGGCGGCAAGACCTCTATCAGCAGCGCTTTCTAACCTGCTTGCAGTGTTAATCTTAATGATCCCGTGTTAACAACTCAGGATCTTTTTAAACTCCCTGGTACGAATCCTCCTATCCACATTTAAAGTATCCAGAATGATGCGACACCACTTAGCCCGGCGGCAACATCAAAAAAATTGTCAGTGGTGGCTTCCCCTTCTAGTGCTGAGGAAACTACCTTTGGTAATCAGCCTTTTAAACTTCTCTATAATTCTATTTAAAGATCTCATTAAACCTCTGTTCGAAACCTGACTGCGGTGTGTGATTAGAGATATTGCGCTGAAACTTTGCACAGATTCTTTTTTTTTCCATAAGCAGGTTAACTTCGCAGATGGGCTATAGACCGATCCGCCGATTTAGGGTTTTAAGCCCAAAAAAGCCACATTTATTATCCGATTTTGCTGAAATTTGGTACAGTGAGTTATGTTAGGCCCTTCGACATCGTTCTTTAATTTGGCTCAGATCGGTCCAGATTTGGATATAGGTGCCATATAGACCGATCTCTCGATTTAAGGTTTTGAGCCCATAAAAGGGGCATTTATAGTCCGATTTTGCCGAAACTTGGGACAGTGAGTTGTGTTAGGCCCTTCGACGTCCTTCGAATGGCAGCTATACTCAAATCGGTCCAGATTTGAGTATAGCTGCCATATAGATCGATCGCTTGATTTAAGGTTTTGGGCCCATAAAAGGGCACTTATTGTCCGATATAGCCGAAATTTGCGACAGTGAGTTAAGTTAAATCCCTCGACATATTTCTGCAACGTGACCCAGATCGATGAAGATTTCCATATAGACCGATCTCTCGATTTAAGGTTTTGGGGTCATAACATGAGCGTTTATTGTCCGATGTCGCCGAAATTTGGGACAGTGAGTTGTGTTAGGCCTTTCAACATTCTTCTTCAATTTGGCTCAGATCGTTTCAGGTTTGGATACAGCTGCCATATAGACCGATCTCTTGATTTAAGGTGATTTTACGGTTAACTGAAAATGAATTTCACATATCCGAACTACGTTTAACTGAAAATTATGGATAAGTGAAACCAAATTGATGCATTTTTAGCGTTTCACTTATCCGGTTTCGGCGATGTGTTGCACACGTTTTACCATCCTTCGGTGGTAAAACGTTTTTACTCAGCGCCAGCCTGGCATATCCCCCATATAAGGGTACTACACGATTACAGTTTTTTTTATGAAAATTTTCAATCATGGTCCAAGTTCTCTTACAGTTCTCATTCATTGCCGTTCATTGATATTTCATTTGTTTGCTTCATGTATTTGCTACACATTTGTAGACTAGCTTCGTAACTGGGCTCTAAAATGCTTAACTCCAAAGCAATACATTGCTGGTATGCTTCATTTCTTCTGTATTGTATGTCAAGAACAAGGACATTTCAATTTATTATTCGCCGCCTTGGCATTTCATTTAAAGGTCTCCCACTAATGACTTTATTTCCTTGAATTTTCGTCTTTCACATTTGCTAGGCAATCAAAATCGTATAAAATACAATTTGGCATCACACAATGCTCTCAAATGGGACACTCATTTTCCCAAAAAGGTCATTTGTTTTAAATTAAAAAGAAATTCACGAAAAAAAATACCGCACACCACCATCAACTTAGTTCTAGGGTGGCAATCTTCCAATACTCCATAGCATATAGAACACATTGACCTTTAAATTCCTAAAACCCTATGTCCCAGAGACAAAGAGAGCGCGATTTGACAAATGCCGGCTTTTGTTGTTAATCTAGGGTCTCTAACAATAGTAAATCCCTGTGACACAACTCATACGGTCATAAAAATGTTCATTGTTGTTTCATTCATTAATTTCGCACTTATGAACAAAAGGATCATTTTACAAGGCGACCATTGGCACCCAGAGACAAATGTTTTCTTGGGTAATTACCCAGGCTCAAGGCTCAGGTACTTTCTGGCAAAGAGTAGAACGATTTAACGAAATACTGATCCTCATCCTCCTTCGACTAGACAGACTCTTGGGCAAAATATTCGCACTTTAAGCAGTTGTTTCCAAGTGCCTGTGTGTGTGTCCTTGGGGAAAATGTGTTCGGCCTTAATCCACTCTTTACAAATTTCATGGTGTCCCAGATTGTTTGTTTCCTGGAAGGTTGTCTAAATCATATGTAGCACCATGGTAAGTACACTACACATAGGCATCAGGTCACACTTCAATATTCGTATTTCATCTCTTTGTCTGACGTCTGTGCGTCTATTCGCCTGCTGAGTAGTTGAAGCGTTAAAGAACACCCTAGACGCCGTATGTCGAATAACAGTTAGGCTCTTAGATGTTTATCCTTGAAGATCTAGAAATACTCTTAGATGGAACAAGCAGACAGACATAAAAATAGAGCCTTAAAGGTCATTGTCATCTGTGTCATTTCGGCTACACTGCCTCAGGCAGGGTTTCAATCATCCGCTCTCTCTCTCTCTCTTCCTCTCTCTTATAATAAACAATATGAGGCGGCATGTGATATTTCCAAAAAAAAAAGAATACAAAATTTAAACACAAAGACCCCACACTTAACACATTTCCCTCATGTCCCGCCAGGAAATGTTCGACAACAGCAAGCAGCAGCAAAAACCCAAGGAAAATGTGTCAAATCCCCTGAGCTGCACTACAATGGCATTGAATTGTCATTAATCATAGGCTTTGTCTGTTTATCTAAGCCCTTTGTCTAAAGAGTGCGTATCACATATCAATTATAAAGGACCTTACTAGGAATAATAGAGGATACTGAAACAAATTTATGCAATTTCATTCGTCTCTGCAAAAATTTGTTTTGGGACTAGCTGACTGATGGTTATCTAGAACTAATTGTTATTCGTAGACATTGTTTTGAAAAGGATTTCATGAGTTGGCCCAAGGGTGAATGCCCATGAGGGTAGATGATGTGTCCTTTTGATTAGAGTCATATGAGACCATACAAAAATTGATGATAATCAATTGTATAGAAATGATTTAGCATAACAATTATTTAACATATTTCCGGTTTCTTAAAGACAAGGGAAAACAACCCTTTCGATAGTTCTCTCAATTGATTGTCATAGCGAAACTTTTCCTTTATTCAAATTTTTCTTTAAGGACAATAAAAGTTTTAAAACTAAACAAAGCAATTCACTGCATTCTAAGTAACATTAATTTTTTTTCATAATCGATCGTTAAGGGGATATAAACATTTTAAGTTATTGAAACAAATTGTATATCAAAACCATGTAAAACAAGTAAAAACGCATTAAGTGCGCCCGTTCCGATGTTTGGTTTAAGCCCATAGACAAACGCTGTGAATTTAGGTAAACTTCGGTATAGATTTACAAAAAGCTCCCATGTATATAGAATTATACTTATAAAGGCGCTGTTACTACAATTTTCAACCGATTCGGTATTGAATATTGTTAAATTTGATCATAATTGGTGCCTTTTTAGTTATATATATGTATTATTACTTTGTATACTTATGTATAACTTTTAAAAATAAAACAAGTAAAAAGTCGTAAAGTTCGGCCGGCTCGAACCCACCACCTCGGGTATATATGTAAACCACCTTTCGTCATAATCCAGTGAAAAACGCATAACTTATGCCCCCACAGCAGCTTTATCGAAATATGGTCCGAGTGGTGGTCTAATAAGTACAAGTCACTGTTTATCTTTGAAGAACAAAATATTGGTCTTTTTGGTAGCCATATCCAAATATACAGAACGATCTGAGCCATATACGATACGTATGTCGAAAAGCCTAACATAAGTCACTGTGTCAAATTTTGGCGAAATCGGATAATAAATGTGCTTTTTATACGGCCAAGACTTTAAATCGAGATCGGTCTATATGACAGCTATATCTAAATCTAAACCGATCCGAGCCAAATTACAGAAAGTTGTCGATTAACCTAACACAACTCACTGTCTCAATTTTCAGCGAAATCGGACAATAAATGCGCCTTTTATTGGCCGAAAACTTTTATAATTCGAGCGTTCGGTCTATATGGCCGCTATACCCAAATCTGGACCGATCTGGGCCAAATTGCAGAAAGTTGTCGATTAACCTAACACAACTCACTGTCCTAAAATTTCGGCGAAATCGTGGGCCAAAAACCTTAAATCAAGAGACCGGTCTATATGGCAGCTATATCCAAATCTGAACCGATCTGTGCCATATTACAGAAAGATTTTGAGGGGCCTAACACAACTCACTGTCCCAAATTTCGCCGACATCGGGCTATAAATGCGCCTATTAGGGGCCCTAAACCTTAAATCAAGAGATCGGTCTATATGGCAGCTATATCCAAATCTGGACCGATCTGGGCCAAATTGAAGAAGGATGCCGACTGGCCTAACACAACTCGCTGTCCCAAATTTCAGCAAAATCGGATAATAAATGTGGCTTTTATGGGCCAAGATCCTTATCGGCGGAACAATCTATATGGGGGCTAAATCAAGATATGGTCTGATAAAGCCCATCTTCGAACTCAACCTGCTTATGGACAACAAGTAAAAGCGTGCTAAATTCGGCCGGGCCGAATCTAATATACACTCCACCATGGATCGCATTTGTCGAGTTCTTTTATATATACTTTATGGGGTCTCAGACGAATATTTCGAGTAGTTACAAACGGAATGACGAAATTAGTATACCCCCCATCCTATGGTGGAGAGTATAAAAAAGAATCAGCTCAATATCTCTATTTTTAAAGACTGTAGCATGATTTTAATAGACGGACGGACATCGCTAGATCGTCTTAGATTTTTACGGTGATCAAGAATATACATACTTTATAGGGTCGGAAATGAATATTTCGATGTGTTGCAAAGGGAATAACAAAATGAATATTCTCCCATCCTTCGGTGGTGGGTATAAAGAGATGATGAGCAGACATTTTTAGCAGATTAATTTTTGTCTATATGTGACTGTGATGTAGACCGATCCTTTAATTTAGGTCTTGAACCAATAACAGGTGCATTTAAATGCGGATTTCGCTGCGATTAAAGAACCCTCCCTCATATAGTTCCGATCGGATCCAGTTTGAATATAGCTGGTATATGAATGTGCCGATATCCCTATTTTAGATATTGTGGCAGTTCGTTGCCCCAAATGTGGTTCAGATCGAATCCTATTTGCATGACAGATTCTCCGTACGTTGTTTAAAGAAAGTGTACTAAAAGCATACGTTCTTAAATAGAGTACTAAAAGCTCTCGTTTTTGAAAGAAAGAGTACTAAAAGCAGCCGTTCTTGAAAGAAAGGGTACTAAAAGCACCCATTCCTGAAAGAAAGGGTACTAAAAGGACCCGTTCTTGAAAGAAAGGGTACTCAAAGCACCCGTTCTTGGGAAAGGGTGATAAAAGCACCTATTCTTCAAAGGAAGGGTACCAAGAGCGCCCGTTCTTGAAAGAAAGGATATTAAAAGCATAATATGAGAAAGAGTACCAAAAGTACATGTTCTTCAAAGAAAGGGTACTAAAGCACCCATTCTTGAAAGAAAGGGTACTTAAAAGACCCGTTCTGGAAAGGAAGGGTACTTAGTGCAACCGTTCTTAAAAGAAAGGTTCTAAAAGCAACCGTTCTTGAAAGCAATGATACTAACAGTACCCGTCCTTGAAAGGAAGGGTACTAAAAGCACCCGTTCTTGAAAAAGGGGTACTAAAAGCTCCCCTTCTTGAACAAAATGGTACTAAAATCACCCGATCTTGAGAGAAATGGTACTAAAAACACCCGTTCTTGAAAGAAAGGGTATTTAAAGCACCAGTTCTAGAAAGAAAGGATACTCAAAGCACCCGTTCTTGAAAGGATACACAAAGCACCCGTTCTTAAAATAAAGGGTACTAAGAGCATCCATTCTTCAAAGAAAGGGTACCAAAAACACCCGATCTTCTAAGAAAGGATACTAAAAGCACCTGGGGAAGGGTACGGAAAGCACACGGGTAAGGGTACTGAAAGAACCCCTTCTTGAAAGAAAGGGTACTAAAAGCACCCGAGTAAGAGTACTGAAATCACACGTTCTTCAAAGAAAGGGTACTAAAAGCACTCGTTCTTAAGGGTACTGAAAACACCCGTTTTTGAAAGAAAGGGCACTAAAAGCACCCATTCTTGAAATTAAAGGTACTAAAAGCACCCGGGTAAGGGTACTGAAAGTACCTGGTCAATCCTTGCTATATAGGAGTTGAGCCAGCTACAGCTGCCGGAACGTAATTGAGCCAGAACAACTATGGTTTGCCGGGGTAAGTCAATTTCTTCAGGTGCAATGGGAGACGCTCGTTCTCCAAGGACTACATTCACTTGGTTTGCCGCATCTGCATGAATTTTATCTACAACCGCTTGATATGCCGCTTGATTTAGAGGTTCTCTCTTGTAGCGCTCTTCACGCTCTAGATCATGTAGATCTATCTTAAGGCTTCTGGACGGTGGAATGGTGTTTTGGTGATGATGTTTTGGATGGTCTCTGCGATAACAGCCCAAAAGGTATTGCTTAGACAGCATGTAGTTATGTCTTCGTGCGGGTAGGACCTTTGTCTCCTGATAGAGGTGCTCCACATGAGAACTGAGGAGACAGCCCGTCGCAGTTCGGAGAGCGGCATTCTGACAGATTTGAATATTATTCCACTGCACTGTGTACGTGGTCAACAAGGTTGATTTCTCTGCACCCCAAATGCTACGGGAAAGTGACTTGAGGATCTTGTTTCTACTTTTGATTTTATCGCAAATTGAAGGGACATGTGGGGAGAATGTGTAAGAGCTGTCAAATGTGACATTTTATGGTCGGAATCATTTCTCCATCGACCATCAGTCAACAATGTGGTTGAAGATTTGATGGCAGATATCTTCAGATTCCTTGCAGCGAAAGTTTGTTGAGACATCAGGCCCCCACCCATGATCGTACAATCCTCCACTCACTTCATACGATCTCTTTGCCGTATGGAGTGAGTGGAATGGAGGATAGGTATAGGTTAAACTGTGCCGGAGATATCACCTCGCCTATTTCACTCTATGTTGCTTCGACTTCTTATCCCTAAGTTCCGCAAATGACTGGCGACCACACAGATAATTCGCGACCCAACGTTTCAGGCCTGGCGAAATCCTCAAATAGAGTCGAATGCCTTCGATAGGAGTGTCATGAGGACCATCCTATCACATGGCCCGGGCTGATTGAAGCCACGGCAAATGAGTGCGGTGATGGCATGCAAAGCAGTTTTTGTGCTATGGAGTCTTCGAAATTCTCCTACGAGGCTCGGGAGGAGTAATGCCTCAAGCGTCTTTGCTACTGGTGAGAAAAGAGAGATCGGTCTGTACGACTCTCCCATATTCGGGTACTTTGAAAGCTTCAGTAGCGGGATAACTTTGCCCATTTTCCAGACATCGGGGACTATAAGAGTGTTCAAAGACAGGTTGAGGACAGTAGCAAGGTATTCAACTGCAGGTAAATCCAGATTCTTCAGCATCAGTGTAGAGATTCAGTCGGGACCCAAAGACTTGGATGATTTGGCTCCACGGATGACATTCGTAACTTCGACCACGGTAAATTGTGATGGCTGCCCATCGGCTCGGAGACCACGGATACGTGCAATGGCATTCCTCCTTGCCCTGTCACTCTCGGGATGCACAATAAATTGGCGGTAGAACAAACTGGCGAATCTCTTCGGATCAGTCACGGTTACGTCGCCAAAAGTGGCTGAGGTCCTGTCACCCCGTCTATCGGGGTTGGAGAGTGACTTAACAGTATATCACAGCTTGACAAAACCGGTGCCTAAGTTACATTACTCCAAATGTTTCAGCCACAAATTTCGCTTATGTTTGTTTACTACCCTGTTTATTTCCAGATTCAGCTCGCTGATTATGGGGTTAGTGGGGTCCGTACAACGAATCCCATCACGCTCGTCTGCAAGTACCACTGCCTGCGCCGGAAAATTGGGTCGCACTTGGGGTATTCGACCGGCTAAAGGGGAGTGTCAGTTCACTGAAACGGCGATTGGTGTACTCTCTGAAGCCAGCCCACTCGGTCTTCTTCTGATTGATAAACGTCTGGCGCTCAGAGGTTATGAAGTCGGGTGGTTGGTCGATGGTAAGAATTATGGGGAGGTGATCTGACCCCAAAGAGATGACGGCTTGCCAGGATACGTCACTCAGGAGATCAGGGAATCCTATTGAAATGTCTGGCGAGCTGCGACCCCTCCTCGTAATCCTAGTGGGGGTATCCCCACCACGTTTTGCCGTGCAAGCCTTCAATCTGCTCTGCCAAAGCTATGCCCCTCTGTTCGTTACCTAGGGAGAATGCGATGAAATGTGATGCGCATTAAAGTCCCCTAGAACCACACGATTATGGCCAGATATAACGCAATTATGTTGGGGTTGTAAGCTTGGCCATTAATAAGGACACAGCTACCAAACGGCGGTATGTACACGTTGTATAGCTCTATCTCGGCAGTACCGGACTTGACTGCTATCCTATACGTAACAACTGTGCAAGCTCAAGGTGTTGGTCAGCTTTGTCTCCTGGATCGCTGCAACTAATAAGTTCTTCCGACTTCTGACCACAATCTCGCCGATCTTGCCATGGTGACCGTTGCAATTCAATGATACACTTCCCAGCACTGGCCTGGCAATATTGGGGCTGGGATACTGCTGCTGCGTATACTTCCGCACGGGAGATGTCGGGGGGTCACATAATCCGACGACAAGGACGCAGAAAGCGACGACGACAACGCTTGTGACCCACTGCTGTCTATATACGCACAGCACCTAGCAACATATTCAGTATGACTATACTCCCGTAGTGATGTAAGGTCAGAGCAAGATCGGAAATGTATCCACTCCATGCACCGGTCACACCTCACCGACACCGACCGATGATGAAGGGTCTGGGGTTCTTTTCAATCCCGGCACGGACCAGAAGCTTGCGGAGAAAGTAATCCGTGATTTGCCTCTCCCATGACGAAAAAAGGACGAACACGTACACAGAGGCGGCAGCCCTTGCCGTTGAAGGATTCCATCGGGTCAATCCGGTGCGTACAACCGGCTGCCAGATGGTGATACCAGAGTACTGCAAACCCAAATCCAATCCAAATTTGCCTATATAACTGACAAATGTCTCGCACTCGACCTCAATTGACGTCTCAGGCATCCGATCAGAAATGTCTACCAATCCATCCAGGCCTCCTTTCGTCGCCTTGAATACACTGGTATGGTATGACCTGCTCATATCTTCTATTCACTCCTATCAAGTTGGCATAAGTCTCATTGTGAAGCGGTGGCTGCCTCATACCTAATTTGTATGGCCGTTGGTCGGACATTTAGAATTGTCTCCTGTAGGAGCAGTTCTCATCACCCCACCTATACTAAGACAACATGTTCTCTGATCCACTAGACCTTGTACATGATGACACCATGCCACGCTCTATTCGCGTAGTCATCGTCTACCAAAGAGCTGGCTGTCTCATTTCTCACCATACCCTATTGAGACAGAATATGTACGCAATGGAATTTAAATGTGTGTGCTTTATTTAAATTCAGTATACAGAGTGATATGGAAAATGAAAATTATTTTTTCAATACACAACAATTAATACTAAGGTAACTTAATCAAATTAATTATGTTGAACTAAAGTAGAATAACATAAAGTATTTTCAACATGCCTCCTCAACATTATTAATTTAACAATTAAGTTTAATGTCCATATTATTAGAACAATAAATATGTTTTGGTTTCGGTACTGGTTTTGTTAGAACATCCGCCAACATATCTTGTGTAGGCAAGTACCGCAGCTCAACAACTCCATTTTGTATTGTGTCCTTAATATAATGATACTTGTAGTGGATATGTTTTGTTCGAGAATGATAAGAACCGAACTCTGCCATTTTTTGCGCACTTTGAGAATCAGTATGTATTTTTATTGGTTTGCCATTGAATAATCCAAGTTCTTCAAGTATTTAACTTAAATATGAGGCTTCTTTAGCTGATTCAGTCAAAGCTATATATTCCGCTTCAGCACGAGAATGTGCAACCACCTTTTGTTTTTTGGATTCCCAGGTGACCGCTCCACCTGCTAGGAGAAAACAGAACCCAGTTTGAGATTTCCTATCATTGATATCTTGAGCCCAATTGGCGTCACAGAATCCCATGAGAGGTGCCGAATTCTTTTTATATATTATTGCTGCATTCCTTGTTGTACTCAAGTACCTTATTACTTGCAAAGCAGCATTATAATGTTGTTTCCGGGGGTCTTTTGAAAATTGCGATAACATGTTAACTGCACATGCAATATCTGGTCTACTATGCAATGCTACGTACAATAAATAACCAATTAATTCTTGATAGACTTTTTCATCCACTTTTTCCCTTTCTTCTTCATTGTTTGGGTCCTTTTCTAGTTTCACATTTGCAGACATAGGAATTTTCACAGGTTTGCAGTTTTCTAGCCCGTATTTCTTTACTAACTGCTTTATATATCCTGACTGCGAAATCGATACTTCATTTGGCTTTACATTTACTTCAAGACCAATACAATGTTGTGATACGCCTAAGTCTTGAATATCAAATTTAGATTGCAGTGCCTTCACAAATTTTTTGGTCATCATTTGGTTATTACTTGCGATTACTATATCGTCTACATATAGTGCAACAATCATAAGTGTATCTTCACTTTGGACATAATAAATGCACTGGTCATAGTTTGATCGATGTAATCCAAACTCTAAAATTATAGCATCAATGCATTTAAACCATTGTCGTCCTGATTGTTTGAGTCCATAGATGGCTTTTTGCAATTTACACACTTTATGTTTTGTTGCCTCCTGAACAAACATCTCTGGTTGTTCCATGTATATTTCTTCGTCCAGTGTGCCATTTAGAAAAGCAGTTGATACATCCAATTGTCTTAATTGAAGATTATGCTCCACTGACAAAGCATAAATCAATCGCAATGAAATTTGCCTTACAACTGGGGCAAATGTATCAACGTAGTCTAAGCCCATGACTTGAGTATAGCCTTTTGCTACAAGTCTCGCTTTTCGTTTTTCAACTGTCCCGTCAGGTTTTATTTTCGACTTGAAAACCCATTTGCAACCGATAGCTTTTCTTCCTTCAGGCATGTTTGTCAAAGTCCAGGTATTATTCTTCATCAATGACGCGTATTCTGATTCAATTGCTTTACGCCATTCATCTGCATGATTTGATGATAAAGCCTCATTTATTGATCTTGGGTCCGTACATTTTTCATCAACCATATTAGACAACTCATCTTTTTTTTAAACGTCCACGATCTAAGCCTCTGCTTTATGGATTCAAACTGGTCTTGGTTATTACTTCCAGCATCTCTGACATTCTCGTTTGGAATTTCATTGGAACTCTCACCACTTTGACAGTCTTCATTTGAAAATTCCGAGTTGTCACACTCAGAAAACTCGTCATTCGTCTCATGGTCAACATCATCGGATGACCGATCATCATCGAATCGTTGATCCACTTTATCAATTTTTGGAGATTTGATTTCAAATTCATAAAACAATTCTTTGTTTGTTTTGTTCACATTCTTGTACAATTCATTCTCAATGAATCTTACGTCACGACTTTTTACAACTTGTTTAGTGCCTGGTCTCCATAATCGATATGCCTTTGATTCAACGGAATAGCCCACTAATATATGTTCATCACTCCTGGCTTCCCATTTGGATTTGGACTTCTTGTTTAAAACGAAAGCCTTACATCCTATTTGGCGTAAATGTTTCACGCAAGGTTTCTTACCAGTCCATATTTCTTCAGGAGTTTTTTCATTGTTTAGATTTGTCGGACATCTGTTTCTTATATACACTGACGTGTTAATCAGTTCCGCCCACAAGGAAGTTGGTAAATCAGCATCTAACATACAGGAACGACCCATTTCCACCAAAGTACGATTCATACTTTCGGAAACGCCGTTCTGTTGAGGGGTGTACTCCACTGTTAGCTGACGTTTAATTCCATTTTTCTTCAAAAAATTCGAAAAATCTGCCCCAACCAACTCTTTTGCATTGTCACTTCGAAGTATTTTTATCCTTTTTCCAGTTTCATTTTCAACAGCCTGTTTAAATTCTTTAAATTTCTCTAAATATTCGTTCTTTTGTCTCAGAAAATAGACATACACTTTACGAGAGAAATCGTCAATGAAAGTTGCAAAATAAATACTTCGTCCCATAGACTCACACTTCATAGGACCACATAAGTCTGTGTGAATAAGTTGCAATATTTCCGTGGAAGATTTTTCATTTTTATGTGGGAAGGATAATCTAGTCTGCTTTCCACGAATACAAGCTTCGCAATCAATTTGCATCGCATTCAAATTTGGCAATCCATTTACCATAGAAAAAGACGAAAGTCGGCTTAAGTCCTTACAATTTAAGTGCCCATATCGCCGATGCCACAAATTAAAATTCTTTTCGTTGCTTTGATGCACTGTATTTGCAGCCTTTTTATCTTCAAACAAATTGACGAAATATACATTGTTTCTCTTGTGGCCTTCAATCAAAATTTCATTTTTTCTCAAAATAAAAGCCTTTTTGCCCTCCATGATTACTTTACAACCGGAGTCTGTAGCTTTACTGGTCGACACAAGATTACATTTCAAAAGTGGTACATATAGTGCGTTATCAAAGTGTATGGTCTTCTTTTTTTCTTGCACATTTACAAAAATCGAAACTTTACCAATACCTTTGATACATACCTCTTTGTCGTCTGCCAGTTTTACTTTACCATTATAGCCTTTGTTGAGTTGGATAAATAGAGATTCCTCATTACACATATGGGAAGTCGCTCCACTATCTATTATCCATTCGCGATTAGATTTCACGATCATAGCAGTTTCTGTTGCACCCATGCAATTTGCTTTTTCCTCAACACCGCGAGAGTTTTCCTCAAATGACAATTTTGCTCTACATTCGCTGGCTTTATGTCCTTTCTTTTTACAACGAAAACATTTAAAAGTCTTTTTGAACATACCTTCAGCTTGAGTTTTGTTGTAATTTGAACCATATTGATGTTGCTTTCTTGCGTAATGTTTAGCTTTCATTGCAGAATCTTGATCTAACGCATTTTTATCACCAATTTCCAACAAACGCGCCTTCAACACCTCAACTTTCGGAAATTCGTTTGCAGTATCCACGGCAGCCTTAATAGCTGAAAATTTCTCTGGCAATGCATCTACAATTATAACCGCAAGAAGGTATTCATCCAATTCAACACCCATTTCACGAATCGAAGCAGCACAAACGTCGAATTCAATTAAAAATTCCGACACGCTCTGGTTTTCAGACATTTTGAAGTTTAGCAGCTTCCTGTAGCACTCTATCTTCTTTCTGATAGTCTTTCGATCAAAAGTATCTTCCAGATGTTTCCACATTTCACTTGATGACTTGATATGTCTCACCATACTCACTATGTTTGCTTCCAAGGATATCAAAATTTCGGCTCTTGCATCCATATCCTTTTCCTTGAATTTTTTCAGGGTCTCCATCTTGGTTTCAAATTGAGTTCTCTGCTCACTCGTTGCATTTTGAGGTAAAATTGGAACTTTCGGACATTTTTCTTCACCCATCACAATATTCAGCAATCTATTTTTATGCAAAATAGCCTCCATTTGCGTTTTCCATGTCAAAAAATTGTTGCCGTTGAACAACGGAATGCGTCCATTAAACGTAGACATTTTTCAACAGATCAGGATACACAGCTTACCAATTCCAAAAAATTTTTCTGACCTACAGAAAATTTCAGCTTTTGAATCGCTTTTCCAGGTATACACAGCTTCCCAATTTAACAATTTTTCTGTCCAACAGAAAATTTCACCTTTTGAATTTCTGTTCCCGGTACACAAAGCTCACCAATTCAATATTTTTCTGACCAACAGAAACAACGGCCTTTGAATTGCTAGTCCAGATTATGTAGTTTGAATTATTCTTATTTGCTCAAAATTCGCGTTATGAGTTCTGGGCCCATAACCTATTGAGACAGAATATGTACGCAATGGAATTTAAATGTGTGTGCTTTATTTAAATTCAGTATACAGAGTGATATGGAAAATGAAAATTATTTTTTCAATACACAACAATTAATACTAAGGTAACTTAATCAAATTAATTATGTTGAACTAAAGTAGAATAACATAAAGTATTTTCAACATACCCTTGATAGGTTGCGTCATAGCAATGTCTGTTAGCCTTCCACATGATTCCAAGAAGCTCCTTACCTCTCTCAACGAGTCGGGACCTCTCATGGACCAAGGCCAAAGCCATATACGCCATCTTATTATCCTTGAATATCATGTTGGTCAGACCGGCCAGTCACTTCTGCCACAAATTGGGCTTCAGAGTCTTAAATACCGCGGAGATCTTTGCTTGAAAGAGTTGCTATCTTTTTTCTAAACGGAATCACTATAACTATTTTGGTCCATTGTGATACCACAGTAGCGGCAGACCAGGCCTCTTTAGGGAATAGAACCCACGGCCGCACAGGTAATCCGAGCACCCTATCAACTCGGATACCAGGCAGGGCAACCTTTGAAAGTCTTAATTCTTAAGATCCCAGTACATCCAATGGATTGTCCATGGGTCAACTGCCCACTTTCTGCAGAACATCGTACGTCTTGAGTAGAAGGTGTACAGCGCTTTATGGCTTGTTTCCTTTGAATTCTTTTTCCAGGACAGCTGCGAGTCTACATCTAGGCCTAGGTATTTCGTACCTTCGCCTCCTTAGACAGTAGCAGTGTGACCCCATTTTTATGGAGGCCCAAATTCCCGCTTTCTCCATTCTCATAATTGCAAGTCAAAAGGTTTTTGTTTTTCTTTTAAAATACCTGACACTTTGATTTTCTCCATTAGTTTTTTGGGGGAAATCATTTTCCCACGTCGTGAAAACTCTTGTGAAATGTACTCTTCAAATCCGTCCGTCCCTCCTCTCCCTAACATAATTCAAAGACAAGAAGTCAGTGCTGCTATTGTCTCCCCCTTTTCAATGTGCCTTCCCTGCAACTTTCACTCACCTGCCGTTTGAAAACGCCCCCTTCAAAGAATCATACCAACGATCAAATCGATAGCCAATCTTAAGAAGCATGGACAATAAATTTCCCAAAAATGAACATACCGGGAATGTTAAAAAAAGCTGTCCAAGTGATAATAGGGGAGGTATCTTTTCATATCATTCAATTGTAGGCCCTTTTTTTGAAAACAGCGGCATTAAAGACACTTCAATCTGATGGAGGAAAAACACAGCAGGGTGCCTTTCTTTTTAGAAAAATGAAAAAAAACGAAACTATGCTGGGACAAAAAACATATGACACAATTTCTATAGACACTCTATGCACAAAGAGAGGGAAGAAGATTCAAACGAAACCAACTGAAATGAAAAATTAATTAGTGTTCATACTTCAAAACAATTGATATCCTGTCGAGACATCGCAGATCCCAAATCAAAGGCTGAACAAATGGATTCCGAGTAGGGAAAGCATACAAAACGACAGACAGACAGACATACGGAAAGACAGACAAAAAGACCGGCATATCCAGCAACCGTTAGCTGCTAAAGGGCCATAAACCATGAACCCTTAGACTCTTGGAATCCACCCTTGGCAAAACTAATCCTCTCAGGCCATAAATTATATCCATATGGGGGATTTCATAAAAGGTGAAAACTGTTTGTTTTGTAAGGGAGAAAGGGCAGACAGACAGACAGAAGGACGGACGGACGCATGTATAGCCATAGCTATTATGAAATAAATGTCACACTGGAAAATTCTGCTACCTGCTAGACCAGTCATGCTGCAAGCAGCATGCAGTCAGTGAATGCTATGCAGAGTATAAAAAGGCCTTCAACGCAGAGCAAACTAAACAGTTCGCTTTGGACAAGCAGCAAGTAAACAACTCAAACTCTCTGCAATTCTCAACTTTAAAAATCTTTGACTTCAATAAAAATGGCTCCCTCACAAATGGAACACCATCAACAGGAACAATCTTTGGGCCATGGATACACCCACAAGAAGTTCAACTGCGGATATTCTCACAAAAAACTTGGCATGCGCTTAAGACAACGTGAGGAGATACAAAGACAAAACAAAGAAAATCTTGCCAGTCAACAAGAGACCTCACCGAAAGCTACCAATACCTCAACAAGGGGACTCTTTAGGCCCTATGCCTTGGGAGATGATACACCCAGAAAACGTAAATTTAGCAGAGATTCAGCTTCAGAATCTAGTGATGAGGAAATCAATAGTGCAAGACAAAGCTCCAGTTCTCCCTCCACTCCTACCTCAACTCCTCCAACTGCTTGCACCTATTATCAACCACAACAACCTATTATGGCTGAAGTTCCCTCTATGATCAATTGCCCTAGTCCAGCATTGAGCCCCAATTCTTATGCTCAACGTCTGCAAAGGCAACGTGCTGCCCTCTATATGCGCTACATGCAACAATTTCATGCAGGAGGTCTTAATAACTCCATCACATCAACATCCTCAGCTTCGTCACTGGCTGCAGCAGCTCCCCTACCCATGAATTTAGCTTATCATCATCCCATGGGTTATCCCAATGTAACAGCACCCATTTTCAATGGTTGCTAGGCATCTTAACGTTAAAAGGGGAGTAAAAATACCCCTTGTATGGCTGTTGCAGCTTTTGTGATATCTCTTTTGAAGAATGAGGAAAAAAGAATTTGAAATTTATTTATAGACCATTTTTGATTAATTATTAGTTTTCTTTAATTGTTAATTACTTATAAAAATTTTAGTTTTTTAAGCTTACAGAGAAAAGAGACTAATTTTCATTATTTATTAAAAATAAGAAAGAAAAAACCAATCATTTAAAAAATTTAAACTTTTGCCTTTTAAATTAAAAACTAAATTCCAAAAAGTATCATGGCACAGTGTTGCAAAATGCAAGGAAAGGGAAATAGGTCGAAAACTTTTATGCTATGGCTGAGCAATACTAAAATTTTAGACATTTGCTGGGCAGGCTGTCAGGGACAAAGATTTATGGGTAGCTACCTTCGTTACATTGGGAGATACATGGTCTCATGTTAACCAATTTTGACCTCCTGTAGCAGGTAAAGACATTCTAAACCGTCTTGTAATATCATCCCTCCGATGACAGACAGTCATTGGACATGCGAGAAGTCAGCCCACTGTTCCTTAATGAAATGTTAGCGCGTTAGGTTAGGTGGTTTAAGTAAAGACGGTGGGATTTAAATCCATAACATACAACTATGGGCATACACCTAGATGAGATTGGAAAAAGATGACGTCAACTTAGCAAGTACATCGGCCTTTTCATTTCTCTCTAAGTCCTTGTGCCCCGTCATCCAGCATAAGGTCAATGTATGGTATTCCTGTAGACGCATCAGTAACTCCCGATAAGTGCCTAGGACCTTGGATCTCGCACACGTTCTGTTTAACGCTTTCCACGTTACCTGACTGTCATATGCGGACATGCTAACTTCTACGGTACGGTGGTCTCCATGTTCCTGTGTCAGGGGTCCAAAAAACCTCCAAAAGTCTTTAGACCATTAGAGTAATAACAATTTGAGGTTAGGTTAGCTTAGCTCAGTGGTGGTAGGCTAGACTATTGTAGAAGTAGACTGGAAGCAAAGAAGAGTAGAGTAGGAGTACAACAGGAGTGCAGTAGGAATAGAGTTGGAGTAAAGCAAGAGGTGATTGAGAGCATAGTAGGAGTAGAGAAAAAGAAGAGTAGGAGTAGAGTAGAAAAAGCTTTGGAGTAGAGTAGGAGTAAAGTAGGAGTAGAGTCGGACTAGAGTAGAAGTAGAGCAGGAGTAGAGTTTGATAGGAGTAGAGAAGAAATAGTGTAGGAGTGAGTAGGAGTAGAGAAAAAGTAGTGTAGGAATAGAGTAGAGTAGGCGTATAGTAGGAGCAGGGTAGAAGTAGGGAAGGAGTAGGAGTAGTGTAGGAGTAGGATACGAGTAAAGTAGGAGTAGAAAAGAAGAAGAGTAGGACTGGATCAGAAAAAGAATTGGAATAGAGCAGGAGTGGAGTAGGAGTACAATAGGAGTACAACAGGAGTACAGTAGGAGTAGAGTGAGTGTAGAGTAGATTAGAGTAGGAGTACTGTATTTCTGCTTTACAGTAGGAGAAGAGTAGAGAAGGAGTAGGAGTAGGAGTAGGAGTAGGAGTAGGAGTAGGAGAAGGAGTAGGAGTAGGAGTAGGAGTAGGAGTAGGAGTAGGAGTAGGAGTAGGAGTAGGAGTAGGAGTAGGAGTAGGAGTAGGAGTAGGAGTAGGAGTAGGAGTAGGAGTAGGAGTAGGAGTAGGAGTAGGAGTAGGAGTAGGAGTAGGAGTAGGAGTAGGAGTAGGAGTAGGAGTAGGAGTAGGAGTAGGAGTAGGAGTAGGAGTAGGAGTAGGAGTAGGAGTAGGAGTAGGAGTAGGAGTAGGAGTAGGAGTAGGAGTAGGAGTAGGAGTAGGAGTAGGAGTAGGAGTAGGAGTAGGAGTAGGAGTAGGAGTAGGAGTAGGAGTAGGAGTAGGAGTAGGAGTAGGAGTAGGAGTAGGAGTAGGAGTAGGAGTAGGAGTAGGAGTAGGAGTAGGAGTAGGAGTAGGAGTAGGAGTAGGAGTAGGAGTAGGAGTAGGAGTAGGAGTAGGAGTAGGAGTAGGAGTAGGAGTAGGAGTAGGAGTAGGAATAGGAGTAGGAATAGGAGTAGGAATAGGAGTAGGAATAGGAGTAGGAGTAGGAGTAGGAGTAGGAGTAGGAGTAGGAGTAGGAGTAGGAGTAGGAGTAGGAGTAGGAGTAGGAGTAGGAGTAGGAGTAGGAGTAGGAGTAGGAGTAGGAGTAGGAGTAGGAGTAGGAGTAGGAGTAGGAGTAGGAATAGGAATAGGAGTAGGAGTAGGAGTAGGAGTAAGAGTAGGAATAGGAATAGGAAAAGGAGTAGGAGTAGGAATAGAAGTAGAAGTAGAAGTAAAGTTGAAGCAGAAGTAGGAGTAGAAGTAGGAGTAGAAGTAGAAGTAGGGGCAGACTAGGGGTACAGTAGGAGTAGAGTAGAGAAGGAGTAGAATACAGCGGGAGTAGAGTAGAGCAAGGAGTAGAGTAGAGTAGACTAGAGCAGTCACGGTCAACATTTGCATTAAATAATCTTCAAACTTTAAATCACATGGACCGTACTATCGATTCAAATCAAGATTTCATGCATTTTTCTGAATTGTATGTATTTTTCTTTCTTTGAAAAACTTTCCTATAGCTCTGAAAATATCACCCTTTGTAAGATTGGCTCAGTGATGGTAGAGTGGAAGCAGAGAAGAGTAAAATAGGAGCAGAACAGGAGTAGAGTAGAGTAGGAGTAGGTTAGGTTAGGCTGAAAAGAAGGTGCCGATATTATTAGTTACAATTTCACTGCTACTTACAAAATCCCTAATTGTTTTCCATACCAGGCCGACAAGTTGGCTCTTATCTGGTGCTGTGTCTCCTCCTATGTGTTGGTGTCCGTTGTTCTCGAAAGCCGAGTAATGACATAGGAAATGCTCCAACGTCCCATCATCTACTCCGCATGCCGTACAAGTGATAGCATGCACTTGCCGCATCGATTTTGTGTCCCGTTATGATAGCGAAAGCTATACTAACCTTCTTCTTACTTCTTTTCACTAATAGCTTCGTCTTTTAACCATCCTGATCTCCCCATGCCTTTCCATCGTCCTGCCGACTGTTTCGCTGCCCCATGCACTTAACTCGGACTGTGTCACCCCGAGAGGCTTCGGGTTAAACAAGTTTATTGACGGCAGTCCTCTGGCCTGCACTGCCAAACGGTCAGCTCTTTCATTTTCCCTTACTCTGCTATGGCCCGAGACCCACACGATGCGGATCGTGCCATAACGCCAGAGAAGGCGTTAACCTCCTTCTTACACTCCATGACTCATGGTGAGTATACTGTCCGTAGAGTTGTTCCCACTCAAAGTCCTCGCGTGAACACCATACCACCTCACACATTCAGCGATCGCCCGGTTCTCCGCCTGCAGAACCATATTATGGTCAAGCAGTCGAAAACAGATCTTATTCTCTGGGTTCTCAGTGTAGACCCCCAGGCCCACTCTGTTCCCTAACTTTGATCCATCTGTGTATCGTGATCTTCCGGGTGACAATAACAGAGTTCCGCCAATCCAAGATTAAGCTTCTGACAGCAGCGTCTCGCACTCAACCGCAAGTGTCATCTCGGGTATCCGATCGGAAACCTATTGTATTCCATTCAGGTTTCCTGTCGTCGCATCGGTTATACTGCGATGGTATGACCTGCTCCTATGCTCTATCCATTCTCCCATCGCCTTAAGTCTCATAGCCGCAGTGGCTATGTCTATGGGTCGGATATATAGAATAGTCTCCAGTGATCTACTGGGCGTTGTCCTCTTCTCTCCGCCCTTGCCAAGACAACATGTTCATTGAACTTTTTGTATTATCCTTACGTTCCACTTTTTCTCCATCGCAGTCCACCAAACTACTGAGGCGTAAGTAAGTATTGGTCTAACCACGCTCCTGTGGAGCCAGTGGACTGTCCGCGGATTCAGGTCACATTCCGAGCTTACATAGTGTCCAACATCTTTGAGCCATCTCAGTACGCTCCTGAATGTGACATTTCCAATTCAGTTTCCTGTCCAAGATCAGTTGTAAGAATTTGACCTTGTCAGATATCGAAAACGTTCTACTGAGGAAATGTGATGTGCAAAATTAGACTGCCTTCGTCTTCCTCGCGAACATGCCTATTTCAGTCTTCTCTGGCTTAACATTGAGACCCCTAGGTCTAGCCCAGTTATATGCCATATGCAAGACCCTTTCGGCCCCTATAACATCGTCTGCACAGCAAACGGATTCAAATCTCTTCTCAATCTGCATCCGTAATAGATTCTTTATGGTGGTCACCCATAGGAGTGGCGATAAAATGTCACCCTGTGTCGTGTCCTGTGCCACCTTATCCCCTATATTTATATGATGGAATCCACAATTTATCCTCCTGTTCCTTAGTATATGGTTTATCCAGTCTCTAAGGACCAGGTCCAACCGTTACTGGTCTAAGGATTAGATCAGTGTGTCGGTCCACACATTGTTAAATGCTCCCGCAATGTCAATACATTCTGCCAATATGTAGGTCTAGGCATCGAAGGTCTATTTTATTTTATGCAAAACCTCATGCCTCCACCGACCTTCCCCTTACAAAGGCATGCTGTTTGTATTTGAGCAGTTCGCTGGATGTCCTACACTTTATTATGGTGTCCACAAGATGGATAGTATGTATAGAGTAGAGTAGGATTAGAGAAGAAGTGTAGGAGCGGAGTAGGAGTAGCATGAAGGCCACAGTATGGCAGAGGTTAGCATGTTCGCTTATGACGCTAAAGCGACATATGAGTTCGAATCCTGGCGAAACATCAGAAAAATTTTCAGCGGTGGGTTTCCCCTCCCAATGCTGGCGAAATTTATAAGGTACTGTAAAATCTGGTATTGTACAGTACGTCGTCCATAAAATGGAGGTTCCTTATCACTGAGCTTAAACTTAAATCGAACAAATCTGATTGATATGTCAGAAGTTTGCTCCTGTTCATTAATGGAATGTCCATGGGAAAATTTCCAATTTGTGGTAGTAGAGTAGGAGTAGGGTAGGAGTAAAGAGAGAGGAGAGCAGGAAAAGTGTAGGAGTAGAGTAGGCGTAGAGTATACGTAGAGTAGGAGTTGAGCAGAGTAGGAGTAGAGTAAGGTAGAAATAGAGAAGGAGTAGAGTAGAATAGAACGAAGTAGAAGTAGAGTCGGAGTATAGTAGAATATAGCAGAGTAGAGTAGAGAAGGAGTAAAGTGAGAGTAGAGTAGGATTAACGAAGAAGAACAATAGGAGTAGTAGAATGAGCGTAGAGTAGGAAAAGAGTAAGAGCAGAGTAGGACTCTATTCCTAGAATAGGAGTAAAGTAAAGTGGAAGCAAAGTAGGGGTTGAGTGCGAGTGAAGTAGGAGTAGAGAAGAAGAAGAATATGAGTAGAGCAGGAGTAGAGTAGACGGAGAGCAGAGGGAGAGAAGAGTAGGAGTGAAGTAGGAAGAGAGTAGGTTAGGTTAGGTAAGAGTGGCAGTCCTTTACAGACTCACTTAGAAAATTTGAAGTCCATTGTGATACCACAGTAGCGACAGACCAAGGCTTCTGGCGGGAATCGAACCCACGACCCATGCACTGGTAATCCAACACGCTACCAACTAGGCTACCCGGGCGCCTAGGAAGAAAGTAGAGTAGAGTAGGAATGAAGTATGAGTAGAGTAGGAGCAGAGCAGGAAAAGAGTAGGAGCAGACAAGGAGTAGAGCGAGAGTAGTAGTAGAGTGAGATTAGTAGCAGAATAAAAGTAGAATGAGAGTAAAGTAGGAGAAAAGATTAAGTAGAGTAGGAGTAAAAAAGGTGTACAGTACGAATAGAGTAGGAGTAGAGTAGGAGTAGAGTAGGAGTAGAAGGGGAGTAGAGGAGGAGTAGAGTAAGAATAGAGTAGGTGTGGAAGTAGCGTAGAGGAGGAGTAGAGTAAGAATAGAGTAGGTGTGGAAGTAGCGTAGAGGAGGAGTGAAGGTAGCGTAGAGAAGGAGTAGGGTGGGGCAGGATTAATGCCAACGGTCAATAAGACGTTATATGTTAGATAATAAACCACTTTTTATAGACAGTGCAGTGATGAGCCAGTTCATAAGTAGGGAGGAAGAAAAATATGAGAAGAGTAGAGTGAGAGTAGAGTAGGAGTAGAATAGGTTTAGAGTATAGAAGGAATGGAGTATGGAGGAATGGAATTGAATAAGAGAAGTAATGAAGACGAAAAGTTGGAATAGAATAGAGTAGGAGTAGGGTAGGAGTAGTAAGAGTGAAGAAGGAGTACAGAAGAAAAAGAAAATTAGTAGAGTTGGAGTACAATAGGGGAGGGCTCCGTAGCTCAGAGGTTAGCATGTCCACTTATAACGCTGAACGCATGGTTTCGAATCCTGGCGAGAACATCATTCAAAATTTTCAGCGGTGGTTACCACATTCTTATGCTGGCGATATTTGTGAGGCACTATACTTTACTTTTACTTTAATTGGTTATTACAGAACATTTGTCCCTTTAGCCGTTCCAAGCGCCTCGATCTTTGCGCTCCTTCTAAAAGGTGTCTCGAGGTATCTCTCACTTTTTCATTTTTCTATCGGACATTTTGCCGTCCCGGTTTGCATGTACCATCGTGATCGCCTTCAAAAGACTTCTTCGCTGGAGCTTTTTAATTATTCTGACAACATGACCTAGCCAATGCAACCGTTGTATTTTGATACGTTTGTGAGGAACTATGCCACGTAAAAACTTCTCCCCAAAGAGGACTCGCGCTGCGTCTCGCCGCTCGGACTCGGCTATAAAGAGGAGTCAACTTATCATTGAGCTTGAGCTGATATGTGAGAAATTTGCTCCTGTTCCTTAATGGAAGATTCATGGGCAAATTTGTATTTGCAGGAGTAAAGTAGGAATATGGTAGGAGTAGAACAGAAGTAATGTAGGATTACATTAGGAGTAGAGCAGGAATAAAGTGGGAGTAGAGTAGCAATAGAGTAGGAATATAGTGGGAGTAGAGTTGGCGTAGAGTAAGAGTAGACTGGGAGTGGAGTAGGAGTCGAGCAGGAATAGAGTTGTAGTAGAGTAGGAGCAGACTAGGAGTAGCGTAGTAGTAAAGTAGGAGTAGAGCGGGAGTAGAGTAGGAATATAGTGGAAGTAGAGTGGAGTAGGAGTAGAGTAGAGTACGAGTAGAATAGAGTAGGAGTAGAGCGGGAGTAGAGTAGGAGTAGAGCGGGAGTAGAGGTAGGAATAGAGTAGAAGTAGAGTGGGAGTAGAGTAGGAGTAGAGTAGGAGTAGAGTAGGAATAGAGTAGGAGTAGAGTAGGAGTAGATTAGGAGTAGAGTGAGAGTGGAATAGAGTGAGAGTGGAGTAGAGTGGGAGTAGTGTAGGAGTAGAGTAGGAGTGGAGTAGGTGTAGAGTAGGAGTAGAATGGGAGTAGAGTAAGAGTAGAGTGGGAGTGAAGTAGAGTAGAAGTAATGTAGGAGTAGAGTAGGAATAGTGTAGGAGTAGAGTAGGAATAGAGTAGGAATAGAGGGTGAGTAGATAGGAGTAGAGTAGAGTAGTAGTGGAGTAGGAGAAGAGTAGATAAAGAGTGAGAGTAGAGTAGCAGTGATAGGAGTAGGGTAAGATAGGAGTAGAATGAGAGGAGGCTTAGAGTTGGCGTGGAGTAGGAGTAGAGTATAAGTAGAGTAGGAGTAGAGCAGGAGTAGAGAAGAAGTAAAGTGAGAGTAGAGTAGGAGAAGAGTAGTTTTGGAGTCGCAGTAGAGTAAGAGTTGAGTTGGAACAGAGCAGGAAAAGAATAGGAGTACAGTAGGAGCAGAGCAGGAATAGAATAGGAGTACAGTAGGAGCAGACTAGGAGTATAGTTGGAGTGGGAGTAAATAGTAGAGTAGGATTAGACTGGAGTAGGAGTTGAGTGGAAGTAATGAGTTTAAACTTGCACTGATTCTTTTTGGGCTATATTCCATATACACCGATCTTCTTATCCCTAAAGGAGCATTTATTGCCCGATTTCAATGAAATTTGGAACAGAGAGATGTATTCGCCCATTCGACATTAGTACCAAGGGTGGTCTGTATTTTTTCTTTTTATATAAAGCTGTCATATTAGTTTTGTTAAGGCCCTCGACATCCTTGTATTTAAGTATCGTCTCGATCGAACCACAATTTGATACAGTTGTCATATAGACAAAATAAGAATTGGACTCTTTAGATGCTTAAGGAGTAAAATTGGGAGGTCGAATTCGTATCCATTTTCAAGAAGTACAGCCGGTAGATCGGGTTATATGGGGGCTACAAATGGTTATTGACAGATTTAGATTTTACTTTACAAAAAGAAACCGGTTTGCAACGTTTGATGCAGTAAACGTAATGAAAAAGGAACCCGCTACGGATCCCCGTTCACTACATGTTAGCTCTGGTGTTTCCTCACTAGACATGAATATGCCCTAATGTAACTTGTTCTAAGGATATAATTTTTTGTATCCTCTAATATATCTTCCACGGAGCTGCAAAATTCCATCCAGGATTTATTATTAGCTGTTTTAGCACGCCCTTTTGGAAATCCTAGTTGCAGAAGGGAAGAGATGCAGAAGTCTTGTTAAAGAGTTTTCTGCAATCCATCCTTGAACCAACCAATAGGACTATAAAAGCCACGTTTAGATACCCAATGGCCTTAAATATAGCCCACTAGATAGTTAATACCTCAGCTAGTTGCATGCGAAATTTCATAATGATGCCACAAAACATTCAAATATGAGACTTATTGGCAGGTTCTTATTCCTTCAAAAATGTTTAACAAAATGAAAACTCAACAAAATATTTTCATGAAAATTTTGTGGATGCCATTCAAATCTATTTTAAATGACTTATTTGCTTGGTTGGGTATAACGATTTGGCAGTAAAGTGCTCTAGTTTAAATTTATGAAACTAAAGGGATTAGGATTAACCACAAAATCCTTTTCTTCATTTTCAGATTGGAACGAAATGCTTGCAGAATGTCAGTCATTGTTTGCACAGTTCTACAAAAGCAGAAACACAATTGTTTTTGTTGTTTTGGGAAAAACAAATGCAGGCAAATGAAAGCCGACAGTCTGTGTTTTTCCTGTAGAACAATGGCATTTGGCAGAAATCCTTTGAGAAGTCTCGAACAATAGTCATTGTGTTTGTAGGTAAGCAGGATAAACATTTTGCCTAAGCGCCGGCCGGTATAATAATAAACAATTTTTAAAAATTGCTAGAAAAACAACAACCTCTATCCAGTATCCCTATAAGCAATACCTTGATTCTGATGAATTTCAAAACCATTGCCAGCCCATTGAGTTCTTAAAAGGTGTTTTTCTTGTTTCTTTTGGCAAATTGTAATTTTACGACTTCAAGGGAAACCATGGCTACACAGACAAGCATCACAGGTACATGAAGTCACTGTGCGATTTAATTATTCTCGGGAAAATCCGCTGTTCCCAGAGCTAAATTCACTTTCGTCATGCAACTCAACTGTAAACTGCAAAGGATCCTTGGCTTATCCTAGGGGAAAAAAATTAATGAATGAAAAAAAGATCCCCTTGTCTGTGTTCATCTAAGGGATGGAGGAAAATAAACACTAGAACACAATGAAAGATCCATCCATGTTTGTTATGTTTAGTTTATTTAGGATGGAAAAACATCAGCAGCAACTGTCAAACAATTAAGGCTGCCTTTATTTGAATTGCTGTCATGACCATGAATGTATTTTTTAAATCCATGATAAATGATTGCAATTAAACATTCAATGGGAAAGGGAAAGCAGTGGCTAATCTCCATTTATATCATGCACCACAGAATGGGAGGGGTGCAGTAACTTCGGCATTCTGTTTGTATGCAAATTTGCCCATTAACATTCCATTAAGGAACAGGGGCAATCTTTTCACATATCACTGAGTGCCGTCTGATTCAAGTTTAAGCTCAATGATAAGGGGGCCTCCTTTTTAAAGCCGAGTCCGAATGGCGTGTCGCAGAGCGACAACTCTTTTGGAGAAAAGTTTTTGCTTGGCAATGTACCTCACAAATGTTGCCAGCATTAGGAGAGGATAATCACCGCTGAACATTTTTTCTGATATTCTCGAAAGGATTCGAACCCTGGCGTTCTGCTCCATAGGCGGATATGATAACCTCTACGCTTCGGTGGCCTCCATTTTCGTTTGCAGCAAGTTAAAAAATTGCCCTATTTTAGATAGCGGTCAATTTTTATACCCACCACCGTAGGATAGGGGGTCATTCCGTTTGCAACACATCCCACCCTACAAAGTATATATATTTCGGATCGTCGTAAAATTCTAGGGCGATTTAACGATGTCCGTGTGTCTGTCCTTCCGTCTGTTGTAATCACTCTACAGCCTTCAAAAATTCAGATATTGAGCTGAAATTTGGCACAGATACATACGTCTTTTTGATGTAGGCTGCTTAAGTTCTTGAACGGGTCAAATCGGACCATATTTGGATATAGATGCTATATAGACCAATCTGACGATAAAGGGTCTAAGGCCCATAAATGCTTTATTTTTTTATCCGATTTCGCTGAAATTTGAAACAGTTTGTCGTTTTAGGCCTCCTGACATCTGACCTAAATATGGTCTAGATCGGACTCTATTTAGTTATAGCTGCCATATAGACCGATCTGGCGATAAAGGGTCTGAAACCCATAAAAGCTTTATTTATTACCCTATTTCGTTAAAATTTGAAACAGTGAGTAGTTTTAGGACTCCCGACATCTGACCTAAATACCGTCTAGATGGGACTATATCTAGATATAGCTGCCATATAGCCCGATCTGCCGATAAAGGGTCTGAAACGCATAAAAGCTTTATGTATTACCCTATTTCGTTGAAATTTGAAACAGTGGGTTAATTTAAGCCTCCCGATTCCTGACCTAAATATGGTTCAGATCGGACTATATCTAGATATAGCTACCATATAGACCGATCTCCCGATTAAGGGTCTGAAGTGCATAAAAGATTTATTTTTTAACCGATTTCTCAAAATTTGAAACAGTGAGTAGTTTTAGGCCTCCTGACATCTGACTTAAATATGGATTAAATCGGACTACATTTAGATATAGCTGCCATATAGACCGATCTCCAAATAAAGGGTCTAAAGCCCATAAAAGCTTTATTTTTTAACCGATTTCGCTGAAATTTGAAACAGTGAGTAGCTTTAGGCCTTCCAACATAGGACCCAAATATGGTTCAGATAGAACTATATTTAGATATAGCTGAATTTTGACTGTTCCGCCGATAAAGGGTCTGAAGCCCATAAAAGCTTTAGTTATTACTCGATCTCATTGACATTTGAATCAGTGGGTAGTTTTAGGTCTCCCGACATCCGTCCCAAACATGGTTCGGATCGGACTATATTTAAATACAGCTGCCATATAGACCGATCTGCCGTTTAAGGGCCTGGAAGCCATAAAAGCTTTATTTTGTATCCGATTTCGCTGAAATTTGAAAGAGCAAGTAGCTTTAGGCCAACCGCCATCTGACCCAAATATGGTAAAGATCGGACTGTATTTAGATATAACTGTCATATAGACTGATATGCCGATTAAGGGTCTGAAACTCATAAAAGCTTTATTTATTACCCGATTTTGTTGAAATTTAAAATACAAAATTTTTAATTATTTATTAAACCACTCACTTTCCGTGCCGAATTTCGGTGCATAAGTTATCCAATTTTCCCCGGATTGTTACGAAAGGGAGTTTACATATATACCCGAGGTAGTGGGTATCCAAAGTTTGGCCCAACCGAACTTTATGCCTTTTTGCTTATTTTCTTTCTTCATTCTGCAGACTACCTGTCGCCGAAATCGATTCGAGAGAGGTTTTTCCGGATTCGCTGTCCTGGAAGAGAAGGGTGGAAGGCGGATACTGTGTTTGAGTTGGATGAGACCTTGGTCTTCACTGACGACTCCAAAATGGGATCAGGGACAAGATTAGGGGTCTACTCCACAAACTCCACATCGATATGTCAGTTAGACTGGCGGACGAGTTTAAGGTCTTTCAGGCAGCGATCTGTGCCATTACGTCGGCCGCAAAGGAGATCCGAAGGATGGACCTACCACCCTCGAAATATATATAAATATGTCTGTGGACTGGATATATGTGGATATACAGGAGATGCCACCGTAGCGCATAGATTAGCATGTCCGCCTATGACGCTGAATGACATCGATAACATTTTCAGCGATGATTATCCGCTCCTACATTTAAAAGGTACTATGTCGTGTAAACACTTCTCCGTAAAGAGGTGTCACACAGCGGTACGACGTTCGGACTCGACTATAAATCAAACAGCAATGACTGATATGTGAGAAGTTTGTCCTTGTTCCTCAATGGAATGGTGAAAAAGGAAAGCTTGCCCCTGTTCCTCAAGCAATGTTCATGGGCAAATTTACAATTTGCAATATGTGGACAGTATGGCGGCCCTGAAGGCCTTGGATACAAGGACGATGAGATCGAAGTACAAGGTGGAGTATTTAGTGGAGTGTTTAGGTGCCCTGAACGGACTCATGCTTGGCCTGGCTTCCCTTTGGCCTGGCTTCCCCATGGCCTGGCTTCACTTTGGCTTGGCTTCTTGTTGGCCTTGCTTCCCGGACACGTCGGTGTTCTGGGGAATGAAAATGCGGACGGGTATGCCAGGAGGGGATCCTGCACGGCAGGCAGACAGTTGGCTGATCTAGCAAACATGCCGATCTTTGCCGAGCTACTGAACATAGTAGCGGAGATGGCCAGTGCGGAGATGGTGGCGAGGTTGGAATCTGTGGATGGATGACGGATTGCCAGAACACTCTGGACAGCTGTTGACCTGAAGAGTAAGAGGAAATAGCCGGTCCTTGTTAAGGGGTCAATGAATACGATTACAGCTGTCATATGCGGACACTGTGCGATAGACTATATGACCGCGCACATGGGAGTCCCGCACAAAGACTACTGCGGACGCTGTCTTGAAGAGAATGAGGATCAGGAAACAATCGAACAACAGCTCTGCTCATGTGCGAGAGGCGCACCAGCTCCACGGGAGGCGGGTTTTCTCCAATCTCGGCGAACTTGCAGATGTGTCTCTAAGGAGTCTCCTAAGACACGTGGTTTGTTTTGATGAGGAACGCGATTAGACGCTATGATGCATGCGCAGACACGATAAGAAGAACGCATTCAATAGCCTCACATGGTCTGACGCTCTCCAAGCTTTCAGAGAGGACTTTAGTATTTTGGCGTATCTGATGCGAATAATGAGGAGTTACTTGCGTGACAGGGTACTTATCTATAACTCGCAAGATGCAACAAGTGCCTATGAGGTCACATCAGAAGCGGCGCAAGGATCCATACTTGAACCGGATCTTTGGAATGTCAGTTATAATGGAATACTTCGGACAGAAGTGCCAGACGGAACTTTTTTAGTAGACGAAATCGCTGCAGTCATCACCAAAAGAGGCACGGAAGGTGCAGAGCATAAACTACGACAAGTGATGCTAAGGGCAAAGTACTGGCTGGACTTCCGCGACTTACAACTTGCCATACAGAAGACGCAGTTGCTACTCCCAAAGAGAAAAAATATGCCAGTGTAAGTGGATATGCACATATACGACATACTGGAGAAGATCAAGAGATCGGTCAAATATCTAGGGATCCGACTAGATACAAAGCTGCCCTATGAAGAACAAATTTTGCATGCGGCAGCAAAGGCGGCGAGGATAACAGCACAACTCAGCCAACTGTTGGCAAATAGCGACATTTAATAGCTTTCTCCTTAGGGGGGAAAAATATGGGGCCAGACACTACCGACAGCATACCGAGCGAAATCCCTGCCGGTAGGACGGCGAAAATCCGATGGGGTGATCCGGGTCGTGAGAGAACGAGGCTATTACTAAAAGGATGTAAGAAAGAGGTTAGTATAGCTTTTGGTGTCATAATAACGGGACACATATGACTACGAGCTCACATATGCAAAATCGGTGCTGCATGTGATAGCATGTTTAGGTCATGTGGGGATGAGACGTTGGAGAATTTCCTTTGTCATTGCCCGGCTTTCGCGGCTAAAAGACACCGCTACTTAGGTGGGGACACAAACAATGAACCAACTTAGGGGCATGGCAATTAACAATTTTGTAAGTAGCACCGAATTCCTAAATAAGATTTTCTTTTTCGATGTTACTTTTTTATACCCACCACCAAAGGATGGGGGTATACTCATCTAATCATTCCGTTTGTAACACCTAGAAATATTCGTCTTAGACCCCATAATGTATATATATTCTAGATCATCTCAACTTTCTGAGTCGAGCTAGCCCTGTCCGTCCGTCCGTCTGTTGAAATCAGGATAGCGGTTGAACGCGCAAAGCTAGCCTCCTGAAATTTTGCACAGATACTTAATATTGATGTAGGTCGCTGAGGATTGAAAGTGGGCCACATCGATTCAGATTTAGATATAGCTCCCATATAAACCAATCTCTCGAGTTGACTTCTTGAGCCCCTGGAAGCCGCAATTTTTGTCCGATTTTGCTGAAATGTTGCACATAGTGTTCCGTTATGGTTTCCAATTACTGTGCCGAATAAGGTCCAAATCGGTCTATAAACTGATATAGCTCCCATATAAATCGATCTCCCGATTTGACTTCTTGAGCCCCTGGAGCCTCAATTTTAATCCGATTTGGTTGACATTTTTAACGTGGTGTTTTATAATGAGTTGCAACAACTGTGCCAAGTACCATCCAAATCGGTCTATAGCCTGATATAGCTCCCATATAAACCGTTCTAACGATTCGACATTTTGAGCCCCTGGAAGCCGAAATTTTGCACATAGTGTTCCTTTGTGACTTCCAACAACTGTGTGATCTTCCGATTTGACTTCTTGAGCTGCAATTTTTGTCCGATTTGACAGAAATCTTGCATGTGGTGTTCTGTTATGACTTTCAACAGTTGTGCCAAGTATGGCCAAAATCAGTCCATAATCTGATATAGCTGCCATTTAAACCGATCTTGGATCTTGACTTCATGAACCTCCAGAGGGCGTAATTATTATCCGATTTGGCTTACATTTTGTACAACGCCTTCTCCCATGAACTTCAATATACATGTCAAATACGGTCCGAATCGGTCAATAGCCTGATAGAGCTCCAATATAAACCGATTTCTCTATTTCACTTCTTAAGCACCTGAAGGGCACAATTTTTACTTGAATTGGCTGAAATTTTACCCAATGATTTCTACTGTGGTCTCCAACATTCAATTAAAATTTTGCACAGATACGCGAAATTTCAGCCAAATCAAAGAATTGCGCCCTCTATTGGCTTAAGAACTCAAGATTCAAGATCGGTTTATATGGCAGCTATATCAGGTTACGAACCGATTTAAACCATACTTAGCCCAGTTGTAGGAAGTCATAACTAAACATGTCGTGCAAAATTTCACCCAAATCGGATAGGAATTGCGGTCTTTAGACGCTCAAGAAGTCAAGACCCCAGATATGTTTAGATGACGGCTTTATCAGGTTATGAACCGATTTCAACCATACTCAGCACATTTGGTGGAAGTCATATCGAAACGCCTCATGCAAAATTTCAGCCAAATCGGATAAGAATTGTTGTTGAAGCAGTGTGTTGTACACCAAGGTTGCAACCCTTGCCTATGAAGGATTCCATCGGGTCAATCCGGTACGTACAACCGGCTGCCATGGGGTTGGGATAAGAATTGTGCCCTCCATTGGCTCAAGAAGTCAAGATCGGTTTATATGGCAGCCCATTTATAATTCCATCCGACCTACACTAATAAGAAGTATTTATGCAAAATTCAAGCGGCTAGTTTTACTCCTTCGAAAGTCTGGCTGGATCGACTTAAAATGTCATGACGGTCAAGAATATATATACTTTATGGGGTCTTAGGCGATTTACAAACAGAATGTCGAAATTAGTATACCCTCATCCTATGATGGAGTGTATAAAAATTCTTTCCTCCATTTACTAACTTCAAAATTTATAAAACTAAAAAAAAAATACACAATTAAAATTTTTCGTCAATAAATTGCTTTTAATAAATAGTCATTATTATCATGTATAAAATTTAGAAATTATATATACAATTTTAAACATAGATGTGTCTAAAAAAAATTATGCAGTACACAATATAAAACTTATAGTAAAATTTTTCAAATTTCTTTACACAATCATATATCACTGGTTGAAATAAAACCCTACAACAACAATAATTTGAATGTTAAGATTATAAATATCACAATTGATTTCCATGAATCCTTATCCCGAAAAAGAGATTTCCCCTTTTACTCCTTCCTTTAACTATTTCCCTACAATGTTGTATGGATAGAAATTTGTTTGCCTTTTTAAAATCTCTCCCATGCAGAGGGCAGCTTGTTGTTTTTGCAACATCAAGGCAAATGTTTGAGGATTAAAGTGATATTGTTGCATACTATAACTGGGAGGAGGTGGCAAAGGTAAAAATGTGGGAGCAAATGGTAGAGTATAGGACTGGGTTGATGGTGGCGGTGCTGCTGATTGGTAAACTGTTGTCGTATAGGCAAATCTTTTGTTAACTCCATTAGTGTTCGGTGATTGATCTTCAGGATGCATGTCATGGTGTTTGCGTTTACTTGATGTATGTTCTCCCAAGGCATATGGTCTAAAGATATCATTTGTAGTTGCTTTTGTGTTATGTCTGGGTGGCGCCAGGGCACTGCTGGTTTTTATGTTGACTTCCTTTTCTGATGTTTGTTTTACTGAAGTGTTTTGCTCCAATGGCAGTTGAATGATTGGGGGAGATGGGGTACGGGTTCCAAATTTCTTATGAGCATAACGACTACCTTGGAATTTTTTATGTGTATAATTGTATCGAGTTTGTGGTATATCCAAAATTTGTGCAGGAGCCATAATTTTTAGTTAATTTTATATTTTCGATGATTCTTCTTTCGAGTTAAAAATCACTTGTGCTCTTTTTTCTGCTTCAGCGATGTTTACTCATTGATGTCTAATGTGATTCTGTTGCGTTTTTCCACATCATCTCAGACTTTATATCTATACATGGACATCCTTTTTCTATTCAGTGACCTGCCTGCATTGTTTTCCCACTTTCATTGCTGCCATTCAGGTAATGCTGCCAACAAATGATGATGCTGACTGGCATCATACCATACACTTACGTGACCTGATCATCAATAAATTATCATTAACCGTAACATTTATGACATGAGCAGAGGCTGCATGCAGGTTATCAACACCACATGTCCCGTAAGCGGTGACCGCTGCTGCTGTCGCACTCAGTGAGAACAACACAGGTCAATTGATTCTGAAAAAAAGAAAAAAGACCTTTTCACATTTGGATTTTATAGGGTTCCCTCTAGCCATTAGGTAGGTAGGAGAAGAGAGGCAATTGGTATGGGACCCTCATAAAAGCAGGGATTTTCTTTTTGAATGCAAGATGTGTTGTCGATGTAAATGGTACATACCTGTAGGGCCTGCGATAGACCTTTTTCAAAGGTTTCTTCTTGCCTGTTTGAATTTATTACATTTTAAATGAGAACTCATAACTTTTCCAAAAACACACTCTTCTACCTGGCTTCAAGGGGTTTTGGGATGACTGGCCGGTTTGGGCAATGATGATGGTTTGTCTGTCCCTGGTCACAGTTATGGTCTGGTGTTACAATGAAAACCAATTAATTTTTCATTTAGCTGCGCACACAATTTTCTAACACTTCTCTGTGTCCCTGGCGTCCTCCTGCTAATCCAGCTTCAGACACACATTCATATATGTATATTGTGTGTTTGTTCTATTGAAATTAAAGTGGAAAACTCGTCTTCTATACAAGAGTCCATAAGGGTCGATCAATTAAGCATTTAATTCGCTTGAAAGAAAACATATACATGGAATATGTGCGAGGCAATCACTCCACTTAGACTATAGATGGTGTGAAGATGTTTGATAATAAATAAGTCTTCTCTTTCGCTCCTTTACTTCACTTAGATAAAAGTAATTAGAAATTCTAACTTTATGATAAAATAAATAACTTTAAAGATTGAAAAGGTTTTAAGCGGCGGGTTTCTTGCAACTTTTACAACTATAGTCATATGACAAATACATATTGTTAAAAACTTAATCAGTTGAGTTGACGTAACGCAGCGTAGTGATAACACTGTGGAACACAAAAAATATAACAGTAAAAAATGCACAGATAAGAGCTGTGTTCGGGAACTAAAAAATTTGTGCAAATTTGCATAAATGCTTATTGGAAGTCGTTCGTGTATTTTATTTGCCAACAAAAGAGAGCGGGAGAGAGAGCAAATTTTGACAGTTCGAAAATAGAGAACCTGCAAACTTCTACTGGGACTGACTTATTTTGCCAGCAAAAAAAGCAGGCGTTACATGAAAATACAAAAGCTAACACCAAAATGGATCAAAAAGGTAAGTAAAAAAACGTGCTAAATTCGGCCGGGACGAATCTTATATGCCCTCCACCATGGATCGCATTTGCCGAGTTCTTTTCCCGGCATCTCTTCTTAGCCAAAAGAAAAAGGATTAAGGAAAAGATTTGCTCTGCTATTAGAACGATATCAAGATATGGTCCGGTTTGGACCACAATTAAATTATATGTTGGAGACCTGTGTAAAATGTCAAGCAATTTGAATAAGAATTGCTCTCCTTGGGGGCTCAAGAAGAAAAATAGAGAGATCGATTTATATGGGAGCTGTATCAGGCTATAGACCGATTCAGACCATAATAAACACGTATGTTGATGGTCATAAGAGGATCTGTCGTACAAAATTTCAGGCAAATCGGATAATAATTGCGACCTCTAGAGGCTCAAGAATTCAAGATCCCAGATCGGTTTATATGACAGCTACATCAGGTTACGGACAAAATACTTCTTGCAAAACTCATTCAAATCGGATAAGAATTGCGCCCTCTAGAAGTCAAGACCCAAGATCGGTTTATAAGGCAGTTATATCACGTTATTAACCGATTTGAACCTAACTTAGCACAGTTTTTGGAAGCTAAGCGAAAGGCGTCGTGCAGAATTGCGCCCTCTAGAGGCTCAAGAAGTCGAGACCCAAGGTTGGTTTATATGGCAGCTATATCAGGTTATGGACCGATTTGTACCATACTTGGCGCAGTTGTTGGAAGTCATAGCGACACACGTCGTGCAAAATTTCATTCCAATCGGATAAGAATTGCGCACTCTAAAGGCTGAAGAAGTCAAGACCCAAGATCGGTTTATATGACAGCTATATCAAAACATGGACCGATATGGCCCACTTACATTCCCAACCGACCTACACTAATAAGAAGTATTTGTGCAAAATTTCAAGCGGGTAGCTTTACTCCTTCGAAAGTTAGCGTGCTTTCGACAGACAGGCAGACGGACATGGCTAGATCGACATAAAATGTCACGACTTTATGGGGTCTCAGTATACCCCCATCTTATATCTTATGGTGTAGGGTATAATAAAAATATTATTTACTGGTAATTATTACATTTGTTTCATTTTTATTTACTTTAAATGAAGATTCATGGCAGAAGCTAGTGTTCAGGAACAGAAAACTCGACCTATGAAGTTGTAATTTTACCTCAAATTTGGAACTTATTTGGAAAACCTTAAAAAATTAAAACATTGTATCCTTCCAGATACCAAGAAAATAGCAATAATCGGTTTCTTAAATGTTTCGATGGAATCGTCCTCACCGGAGAGCTACGATGAAACTAACACCGTTCCTTTAAATTTGTTAAGAAGGGAAGAGGCTGCCATGGGATTCAGTGGGTTTAGCAGTTAAACAAGTGGTGCACAGTGGTATGAGAAGAAATTAGTGCAAATTAGTCTGCCCTAGCCGCCACATGGCCAAATAGAAAGCTCCTTTAGCCTCACATCAGTGGTCGAGCAATTTATCTAGCCACAATTTCCGAAAGCATTAGATGGTCAGTCCATGGTTCCTTAGTCAGCACACCAAGTGCTGCAGATAAGAGACTTGAGACGTTATTTCTACTTTTGTGTACGGTGATGGCCTGTAAAGCAGTTGTAGTCCTATGCAGCCTTCGAAATGCATGCTGATGCTCGGCGAATGAAAATTGTCCAACAAGAGGAGCGGGACGTGTAGTGCCTCATGCGTTTTGGCTACTGATGAGAGAAGGGAGACCGTTCTGTACGACTCCCTCTTGCTCGTATCCTTTTCATGTTTCAGTAGCGGGATCAGACTGCCCATCTTCCAAACATCGGGTACTATAATAGTGTTCAGATAGACTGAGGACAGTTGTAAGGTAATCGATTCTGGGCAGATCCAAATTCTTCAGCATCAGGAACCAGCACTTTGCTCAACTTGGCGCCACTGATGACATTCGTAGCTTCGTGCACGGTTGTTGATGTAGCAGTGTGTTGTACACTGCAAGACTCCATCGGGCCCATGCGTTACTTACAACCGGCGGACATGGGATTGCACGGTAATTTGTGACGGCTTTCCAGCAGCAAGGAGATCACGGATACTACTAATGGATCCCGCTCTAGCCTTTTCACTCTCGGGCCAATAAATAAATCTAAGGAAAATATCTCAAAATATCGCCAGCATTTTTTATTTAAAAAAAAATTGTTTTCCAAGCAAGCGAATAAAAAGCCAACCAAAACAAAAATCTGCTGTTTTGCTGCAAATTTTCACTAGAAGTCGTTTGCCTACTTTAGCTTGCAAATTTTTTAAAGAGAATACAATGGATCTTACTCTCCTGCAAATCTTTACTGCCAATTTTTACTGGAAAAGTACGCGAACAGGCCTACTGTAGAGCACAAAAAAACAGGAAAAAATGCAGATAAAGACTATTCGCGTACTTTTCCAGTAAAAATTTGCAACCTTTAGTCTCTTTTGCTATTTCTTGAATTAAAAAGCTGGTTTTCATAAAACAGTTGTTCGATGTTGCAAACTTCTACTGAAAAATCTCCCAATTGCTCTTATAAGAGCTTGACGAAGATAACCACCTCGACATGCAAATATGGCTACGACAACAACAAATTGGGTATAAAGCTTTGAGGTCAAATAACCGTGTGGACGCTCAACCATAAAACCCAACCAAACGGACATGTTTACCGATTGGAAGAACATGGGTATCAAATGAAAGGTATTTAAGAGTAGAGTACAAACTCGATATAATAATTCGACACCAAGTGTAGGGGGCCCGCCCCACCCTCAAAATCCGCCAAAAATAATATGCTTGCCGATTGGAGTAATTTGGCTATCATATGAAAGGAAATTGGAAATAGAATACGAAGCTTATATACAAATTTCGGGTCCAGTCCCAGACGGGCCGCCCTCCTCAAAAACCATCCCAAACGGACATATGAAAATGTGTATGAGTGTTATAAAGTCTATAAAATACGACATGCGTCAGTTTCCCTCCTCCATTCCGTATGCGATCCTTACGTAGAACATTGTAACCGCCACCACTTTACAAGCTTCAGCTGTTGGTCATCTATATTTATTGGATTGCTGCAACTAAAATATTCTTTCGATTCATAAGGTCCACTTTTTAATTTGAATACAATTAAGGCCACCATAGCGTAGAGTTTAGCTTGTCCGATTATTATGCTGAACGCCCGGGATCGAAACCTGGCGAGACATTTGTGAGGTACTGTACTATTTTGCATGGCATGTAGAAACTTCTCCTCAAAGAGGTGTCGCATTGCGCTAAACCGTTCGGACACGGTCCCTTATCATTGAGCTTAAACTTGAATCGGACACCACTTATTGATATGTGAGAAGTTTGCCCCTATTCCTTCATGGGCAATATAGCATTTTTGCGAAGACAATTGCGATTAAATTGCAAATCGTAAGCTCAGTCAGACAATATATTGGGTTGCCCAAAAAGTAATTGCGGGATTTTTAAAAGAAAGTAAATGCATATTTAATAAAACTTAGAATGAACTTTAATCAAATATACCTTTTTTACACTGTTTTTCTAAAGCAAGCTAAAACAGCTGATAACTGACAGAAGAAAGAATGCAATTACAGTGTCACAAGCTGTGAAAAAATTTGTCAACGCCGACTATATGAAAAATCCGCAATTACTTTTTGCGCAACCCAATATGTTGATGTATCCACATACTTGCATGGGGTAGGGATACTTAGCAAGCTCCGCATATAACCAATCGACATTTAGGTGGTAATGAATGTCCCCAACTTTTGTTTCTCTTTTAAATTTGCAAAACCACAAATATACAGAACGCCTCTAACTTCCTACGACTGTAAAAGGAAAAAAGTTATAAAAATTTGACAGCGATTCTACTTTATTGAATTGAATATTATCTTCTCTATCATCTATAGGGATTAATAAAATAATACGTAAAACTTAGTTAAGCAAAACATGTGAGTTTAGGATTTTTTTTAAACAAATAATACTAAGATAAAAAGTATGGAATGAACATAAATACAAAACGAAAAGGAACAAAGCGTAATAAGTTGTGGCACAAAAAATAAACAGGCAACTTAATGCGAAAAATATATAAATAAAATCCACTTACGATGACAAGAAAACAAGAAACAAGTTCTTATAATTGGGACAGTTCAGAGTAGTTGGTAGGTAGGTTAGTAGGGGGAGATTCTTAACATAGACAAGTTAATAGTTGACATAACTTTGTTTAAAATCTAATTGTGTGTGTGTGTGTATGAGTATGTAAATGGAGTATTTAAAAAGTATACCATGGGGACAGAAAATTAAAAAACGATTTTTTCTGTAGATAAAAAATCTTAAATTTTCTTACGATATTTGAGTGTTGATTTTCATTTTAGTTTTGTTGTTTTTTTTTAGAATAGAATTACAATTTTAAGAACAGCGTTATGGGGCAATGATCACTGCCCATGCATTGACTGCGTATGCAATTATCGACCACACGCTTCACAAAACGCTGCGAGACCAGAAAATAATCCAGACGCCAGCCCACATTGCGTGAACGAGCATTGCCCATATAAGTCCAGAATGTATAGGCTGCCTTGCGTTCGGGATACAAGTGACGGAATGTGTCCACATAGCCCAAGCCCAATAATTCGGTCATTTTATCGCGTTCCTCTTTTGTAAAGCCGGCATTGCGGGTATTGGTCTTGGGATTTGCCAAATCGATTTCTTGATGCGATACATTCATATCGCCACAGATCACCAAGGGTTTGCGATCATTAAGTTTCTGCACAAACTCCTGGAATATTTTCTCCCATTTCATGCGCGCCTCCAGATTGACCAACTTGCGACCCGAATTGGGCACATAGACATTAACCAAAAAGAATTTCTCATATTCGGCAGTGATTATGCGACCTACATCATCGAATTCCTTATTGCCAATGCCATATTCCACATTTATGGGCATAATTTTGGAATATATAGCCACCCCGGCGTAGCCACCGGGCATACACAGCCAATAGGGATGATAACCCGGTATGCGTTGCACCTCTTCAGGCAATTGATCTGTGGTGCATTTGGTCTCTTGTAAACAGAATATATCGGGCTCTTCAAATTCCAGAAATTTCAGGCCATCCTTCTTGACCCAGCTTCTCAAACCGGCCACATTCCAGCTAGATATTTTCAAATTAAATCTAGGCTCATCGCTGTCTGCTGTCGCGTTCTCGGCCAGTGGTGGCAAGTCAAAATCAGCCTTATTGTAAAGTGTGCTTGTGGCATTCATGGGAGCTGCTGCCGGCTCCTTTTTCTTCTTAGCTTTTGAAGCTGTAAAACACGAAAATAAGAGTTTTTTCAGTTGCGTGCCGCACGTCATATCTAACTTACGTTTCGATCCATCTGCTTCATCATTTTCCTCATCATCCTCCTCGCCTAGTACATTGGCTTCATCGCCAACTTTTTTGTCATCGCCAACTTTTCCATCCACAGATGTTGTGGCCTTTTTGGCTTTGTTAGTTGACGGTGCGGCACGTTTCCGACCACCACGAGCAGTTGAGGGTTTCTCATCAGTTTTTGTGTCTAGAATAAATAAAAGATCATTTATGGAAGATAAATAAATTAAATCACACAGAACTCGCAAAAGATTTTTTTTAATTCCTAAGCACTGACTGCGAAGTAGAATATATTAAAATTAACCCACCTTCTTTCATAGCCAAATAAATGCAAATAATTTTGGGAAGCTCTTATCAAATATAAAAAATTCAATTATGCAACAAAATTTTAACAGCTGATATGACAAAAAAATATGGGGAGACCATGGTTAGCATTATGGATGGGTAATAGCAACAGTTCACCAGCCATCTGAATTGAGTCAAGTGACCTAACAAACCATAGCAAATGCCTGTCTTTCCATTGATTTCCAGAAAATCTGCCCATTATTCTATCCATCCAATTTCTTAACCTCTGATCACCGGAGGTTTATTAATCAGAACAAGTAAAAGCGTGCTAAGTTCGGTCGGGCCGAGTCTTATATACTCTCCACCATAGATCGCATTTGTCGAGTTCTTTTCCCGATATCTCTTTTTAGGCAAACAAAGAATAAAAAATAAGAGTTGCTATGCCATTGGAGCTCTATAAAGTTACGGTCCGATTCGGACCATAATTGAACTAAATGTTGGAGACCATAGTAGAAGTCAATGTGTAAAATTTCACACATTGACTTCTACTATGCCCTTTAGGGGCTCAAGAGGTAAAATAGAGAGATCGGTTTGTATGGGAGCTGTATCAGACTATTGACCGATTCGGACCACATTTGACACGAATTTCGAAAGTCATGGGAGAAGCCGTTGTACAAATTTTCAACCAAATCGGATAATAATTACACCCTCTGGAGCCTCAAGAAGTCTGGAGCCTGCAGCTACATCATGTTGTGGATCGATTTGAACCATATATGATACAGCTTTTGGAACTCATAACAGAAGATGTCATGCGAAATTTCAGCCAAATCGGATAAGAATTGCGCCCTTTAGTGGTTCAAGAAGTCAAGATTCAAGATCGGTTTATATGGCAGCTATATCAGGTTATGGACCGATATAAACCATACGTGGCACAGTTGATGAAATTGATAACCTGACACGTCGTGCGAAATTTCAGCAAAAAAGGATTGGAATTGCGCCCTCTACATGCTCAAGAAGTCAAGGCCCCAGATAGGTTTATATGACAGCTATATCAGGTTATAAATCGATGCCAACCATACTTAGCACAGTTGTTGGAAGTCATAACAAAACACCTCATGCAAAATTTCAGCCAATCTGATAAGAATTGTGCCCTTTAGTGGCTCAAGAATTCAAGATCCAAGACCGGTTAATATGGCAGCTATATCAAAACATGGGCCGATATAGCCCATTTACAATCCCAATCGATCTACACTAAAAGAAGTATTTGTGCAAAATTATAAGCGGCTAGTTTTACTCCTTTGAAAGTTAGCGTGCTTTCGACAGACAGATGGACGGACATGGCTAGATCGTCTTAAAATATCATGACGATCAAGAATATATATACTTTATGGGGTCTCAGACGAGTATTTCGAGTAGTTACAAACAGAATGACGAAATTAGTATACCCCCATCCTATGGTGAAAGGTAAAAAAAAACGATTTCAATGTCTAACCAGTGACACTCACAGCTCGCAAACGTGAAGGGATTCGTCGAGCCAATGCTAACGAAGGTGGGGTAAGGGAATTTTATCTAGAAATCAATAGGGCGAGCCATAACATCATATGCAGATATTTTGGATAGAGCACGGCAACTAAAGTGCAATCCCTTAGCTGCCGGTTGTATGTACCGAAAAGTCACAGTTTGGTGCAGTTTATGTGCTGGTGGCATCATTGGACCGTACTTCTTCAAAGATGATGCGAATCGTAAGGTAACTGTGTGTGGGGAGCACGGCAACTAAAGTGCAATCCCTTAGCAGCCGGTTGTATGTACCGAAAAGTCGCAGTTTGGTGCAAATGTACCGAAATGGTAACGAAATGTTGGAAAGTCTACCAAAATTGGACTAAGCGGATAGACCATTTAGGGCGCAGTCACGCAGAAATAATCTTCAAAAATTAAAATATGTACCGTACTATCGATTAAAATTTCAAGCATTTTTCTGAACTTTGTGTTTTTTTTAACTTTCCTATAACTTTTAAAAAATCACCCTTTAGTTGTAGTTGTTGTTGTAGCACTTTATTCTATCTTTCGTCTGCTTGATTATGTTGAGTGTCAAGACCCAGGAACTCTGCGACTAAGATCTGGGTATGACAGGGATCTGGGTCTGAGTCGAGTGGGACTGTCCGGGCAGTTAAACAGGTGACGTGCATCGTGCGGTCCCTGGTTACAATCTATCTTACAATACATCTGGTTACAATACATCTTGCACGTCGGCATCAATCCTAGCTCTGTAGGAATTGAGGCGGCTGCATCTGCCGGAACGTAATTGAGCCAGATCTACTCTGGTTTGCCGGAGGAGGGGAGGTCGATTTCTTCAGGTGCAATGAGAGGCGGTCGTTCTCCAAGGACAACATTCACCCGGTAGCCAATTACCGCATCTGCTACCGTGTCTGCATGAATGTTGTTTAGACCTGCTTGATATGCCGCTTGATCTAGAGGTTCTCTCTTGTAGCTCTGAACCTCACGCTCTAGATCATGTAGAGCTACCTTAAGGCTACTGGGCGGTGGATATCTATCCACAAGATGATGATTTGGATGGTCCCTGCGATAACAGCCCAAAAGGTATTGCTTAGACAGCATGAAGTTATGTCTTCGCACTGGTAGGATCTTTGTCTCCTGATGGAGGTGGTTCACATGAGAACTGAGGAGACAGCCCGTCGCAGTTCGGAGGGCAGCATTCTGACAGATCTGAATATTATTCCACTGCGTGTCACAACGTTGACGAGACCACACCAGTGCTACATAACTTACCACAGACCGGCGAATTGCTTTGTACGTGGTCAACAAGGTTTCTTTGTCAGCATCCCAAGTACTGCCGGCAAGTGACTTGAGGACCTTGTTTCTACTTTTGACTTTATCGTGTAAGAGCTGTCAAATGTAACGCCAAGTATTTTGGGACACTTGATGGTCGGAATCATTTCTCCATCGGCCATCACAATCAGCTCATCGTTCACCTCACGCGTATTTGTAGTGTACAATGTAGCTGAAGATTTGGTGGCAGATATCTTCAGATTTCTTGCAGCGAAATATGAGGCAAGTTCGTTGAGGTAGACGTTCAACCTATCGCAGATGTCATCAATGGGTGCGGGGCCTGATGCCATGATCGTACAATCGTCCGCATATGATACGATCTCTACACCGTCTGGAGGGAGTGGAATGGAGGATAGGTAGAGATTAAACAGTGCCGGAGATATCACCCGACCTTGGGGAACTCCATGTTTCACTCTACGGTGCTTCGACTTCTTATCTGTAAATTCTTCAAATGACTGGCGACCACACAGTTAATTCGCGACCCAGCGTCTCAGGCCTCGCTGGAGGGACGTGTTGCCGGTGTCCTCAAATAGTGTCAAATGTCTTCGATAGATCCAGTGTCGCGAGGACCGTCCTATCACATGGCCTGGCCTGATTAAAGCCATGGCAAATGTGTGCGGTGATGGCATGGAAAGTTGTCGTGCTATGCAATCTTCGAAATCCATGCTGATGCTCGGCGAATGGAAATTCTCCAACGAGGCTCGGGAGGAGTAATGCCTTAAGCCTCTTTTTTACTGGTGAGAGAAGGGAGGTCGGTCTGTACGACTCCCCAAACTCGGGTCCTTTCCAGGCCTCCGTAGGGGGATCACTCTGCCTATTTTCCAGACATCGGGAACTATAAGAGTGTTCAAAGACTTCAGATAAATCCAGATTCTTCAGCATCAGTATAGAGATTCCGTCGGGGCCCGAAACCTTAGATGATTTGGCGCCACTGATGACATTTGTAACTTGCCCACGGTAAATTGTGATGGCTTTTCATCGGCTCGGAGACGACGAATACGGCGAATGGCTCTCCTCCTTGCCCTGTCTTTCTCGGGATGCACAATAAATTGATGGTTGAACAACCTGACGCATCTCTTCGGACCAGTCACTGTTACGTCGACAAAAGTGAATGAGGTCCTGTCATCCCGTCTACCGGTGTTCGAGGGACATCCTCATTCACCGTACAAAACGTGGAGCCTGCAATCTGCGCCGGGAAAGCTATGCCCCGCTGGTTGTTGGGAACCAGGAGAAAATGTCATGAAATGTGATGCGCAATAAAGTCTCCTAGAACTGGACGATTATGGCCAAAAAGTAGCCCACTTATGTTGGGCTTGTTAGATTGGCCATTAACTGGTTCACAACTACTAACCGGCGGTATACGTTGTATAGCTCTATCATGGCAGTACAAGACCTGACTGCTATCCCCATGCACTCCATATGGGTGCACTAACGCCAGGCGCAGTCGAGATGGGTCTATACTGCACGGAATGGTGTATCATGAAGGCCAATCCAGCTCCGTTCCCAACACAATCCTTAGGTTAGGTTGAAAAGAGGTTGCAGATATTAATCTGTCCCATGCCACTATAGACATACACCTAAGTCAGTAATCGGCTTGTTGTGCGCTCTAAAAACTAAAAAGGAACCTCGAAAAAGAAAATCTAAGTTAGAAATACCGTGCTACTTACAAAATTGTTTTCCATGTCACGCCCCCCAAGTTGGTTCATGCCAGGCATTGTGTCCCCATTATAGTGCTGGTATTTGTTAGACACGAAAGCCGAGCAATGACAAAGGAAATGCTCCAACGTCTCATCATCTTCCTCGCATGCCCTACACATGCTACCACTTGGTGCACCGATTTTACATAAGTGAGCTCGTAGTCCTATGTGTCCCGTTATGATACCAATAGCTACAATGACTTCCTTCTTACTTCCTTTCAGTAATAGCCTCGTCTTCTCACGACCAGAATCCGTCGCCGTCCTACCGACCATTTCTCTGTTCTACAGGGTTGCATACGCATTCATCGCCCACGCCCTTAACTTGGACTGCGTCGACGCGAATATCTTAGGGTTAACCAAGTTTATTGACGGCAATCCTCTAGTCTTCACCGCCAAATCGTCTGCCCTTTCATTCCCCCTTACTCGGTTATGGCCCAGCACCCAAACGCTACGGATATTGGCATCCTCAGAGAAGGCGTTAATCTCCTTCTTACAATACAAGACTGTTCGTGACCTTACCGTCCTGCTTGTAAGCGATCCTTACGAACCACATAGTATGCGTGACAACTATGCAGGCTGCAGGTGTTGGTTAGCTTTGTCTCCTGGATCGCTGCAACCAATATGGACTCATAAAATCCACTATTTCGTCGATATTGCCTCTCAGACTATTGCAATTCAATTGCAAGAAAGATACACTTCACGCCACTGGCCCGGCAATATTGGGGCTGAGGTGCTGCTGGGATCAAATGGTCCGACGACAAGGACGAAGAAGGTTTGTGACCCACTGCTTTCTATGAGATCATCCAAATCATGATCTTGTGTATAGGTATTCACCGCCAAGATAGATCTACATGATCTAAAGCGTGAGATCCAGCGCTACAAGAGAGAACCTCTAGATCAAGCGGCATATCAAGCGGGTCTAGGCAGCATTCATGCAGACACGGTAGCAGCTTCGGTGAACAGTTACTGGGTGAATGTGATCCTTGAAGAACGACCACCTCCCACTGCACCTGAAGAAATTGACCTTCCCCGGCAAATCAGAGTATTTCAGGCAGATGCAGCCGCCTCAATTCCTAGAGAGCAAGGATTGATGCCAATGTGCAGCATGTATGTCCCTTTTGTTACCCGAGAACACACGACACACGTCGCCTGTTTAACTGCCCAACACGACCCACTCGTTGTTGTTGTAGCCACATTTTCATGTGAATGTGGCAATAGCCGGTGCCGCCCGGACTTTCACTGAGACTCTCCGCTCGATACTGCTGATCGTGCGCAACTGCACGTAACTCCGTATGGAGCATTCCACATTCCACAACCTGTAGACGTGCCCGGTAGCTCGAAGCTAAGCTTCTCGTGACAGCAATGAACACCACACTGTTTGAACATCAATGTTCCATCCTGTGTGGTGCCCACAGCTATCCCGTGCCACTTACATCAAACCCAGATATCTCTGGTCACTGGATCTGAATACTCAACAGAATCAAGCAGACGAAAGAGAGACACTGGTACAACAACAACTGCTGTCTGTGTTGGTACAGCACCTTGCAACATATTCAGTCCGATTATACTCCTATAGTGACGTAAGGTCAGAGCAAGATCGAAAATGCACACTAACCATGCACCGGTTACACTTCGCCGACACGGAAAAAAACTGCACGTTATAGGACACACCTCCGATTTCGCTGAAATTTGGTGCAGATGCGGGTTGAACACGAATCTGAAGTCTGTTTTTGGGGCAAAGGCCCCTGGACTCCCTAGAGGCCAAAAGCCCCCTTCCCTTGGGTGGAAATTGGCTCAACCTAGGCAATATGGGTATCAAATAAAAAGTAATGTCGAGGAAATTATGAAGATGCAAAAACATGCATACAATTTGTACCCGGGAAGGACTTACGGAGTTTGAGGCTGCCGACTCAGTGTATAACACACTGCTACAACAACCAGTACATTTTAAGAAGAAAAATTTTAAAATGAAGTTTATTTCTAAAACCACCTTGACATTTGAAGTTATGGCATTTGCCAATCAAGATACTTTCATTGGGGTAGATTTTTGTTGCTGTGCTAATGACACTACCTCTTGAAAGTACCATGGCTATTCTTATAGCGTTCTATGAACTTATTTAAACGATAAAACATATTAGACTTTTAAGACTAGACTTCATTATAAACTGAAAATGAATCTGAAAAATCTTTACCTTGTGATGTTTCTGCTGGAGCAATAACCTCTTCAGCCTTCTCCTGTTTTGGTTCGACCACTTCATCGATTTTCTCCGCCTTCCTTTTGCCACCTCTAACCGCCTTTTTGGGTTTTTCTTCTTCATTTGCTTTCAACTCTTTCTCAACAATAGGCTGTTTACGGGAACGTTCTACAATAAATATTCAAATTTAAATCTACATATGTATAATTTTAATACGAATTCTATTACATACTGCCTTTAATGGTTGTGTCCTCAACTGGTGCAATCTCTACTGGTTTTTCGGCAGGTGCTTCCTCTATTTTATTGTTGGCTCTAGCAGCACCTCTAGCTCTTTTGGCGGGTACTTTTTCTACTTCTACTTTTTCTGCGGCAGCTTCTTTGGCACCTCTCTTGGTGGGCTTCTTTGCCACCACTTCAGCTTCTTCCTTAGGAAGTTCGTCGGCATTATCGTTGGCGTTTTCTACTTTAGCGGCCGGTTTCTTGGTTGCTGCTCGTCCTTTCTTTTTAGGTGGTTCTGGTTCAGACTTTAATTCATTGTCAACAGCATTGCCAACATCAGCTGAAGCTACAAAATACAGATTTATGTCGATTTATTTGTATAAAATATAGTATTTTTTATTAAACTCACCATTTTCAGTCGTTTGGGCAGCTTCTTGCTTTTTATCATCCGCTTTCTTTTTTCGTCCCCCGGCTTTAGTTGTTACTTTGGGTTCTTCGACTTTTTTCTCTGCTTCTATTTCTTCAGGAGCAACTTCTTCCTGATTAATTTCGGGTGCATCTTTTTTCTTAACTGCCGCCTTTTTACCGCCTCTACCTTTGGCTTTGGCTGGTGCAACCTCCTCCTGTTTTTCAACTTCTTCAGATATACCGTTTTCACCTTGATCTCCACCGTTTTGTTGCAAAGGGACCTCCACAGCCGCTGCCTTGGCGCCTCTTTTGCTTCCTCTACCAGCAACACCTGCTGCCTTACCTGCTTTTGCTACAGTTTCTTGCTTTACCTCTGCTGGTATGCTGTCCACTACCTCATCACCGCCATTTCCATTTACTTCGATGTTTTCGGTCTCTTTGGTTATAACCTCAACATCTGTTGTCGCTGTTGCCTTTTTTCCCCTTCCCTTGGAAGCTGGCTTTTTTGACGGCTCTTCCTCTTCCTTTTCCGTTGCTGGCTTCCCTGCTCTTTTTCCACGACCCCCACCAACACCTTTACCATTGTTCATTGCTTTTGCCGCCGGTGCTTCCTTGATTGCTGGTTCCTCCGCATCTTTTGAAGTTTCATCTGTAACTTCATTTTGTTTTTCTGCATCTACAGTTGATTTTTCGTTATTTTTCACTATATCGTTGGTTTTACCAGAGTCCTGTTTCAACAAAGCATCAAACAATTCTTCGCTAGTACTGCTCACAACTTTTACAACATCTTTCGGAGTTTCGTCCTTTTTTACTTTCGGTTTGTTGGCTCTAGGCATTTTCCGTATATTTTTTGATGGTATTTGTTGAGCAAATTTCAATTTCTTTCTACAGATAAAAGCAAAAATGTTCTGGATTTGCAAATTTTGCTCGATCCAAGCCGCAAACTTCAATCAGGGACGCCGCAACGAAGTTCGTTCAAAGAGGCTGTCGACAGAGTATAATACATACTCTTTTGGCGCCCATTCATAAGAAAAAACAACCCTCCTCCGCCAATGCTATCATTAGTTTTGCATGAATATTAAGGGTTGCCATTTTTTGCAGACATTTGCACAAATTGCCATTAGGTCTGTTCGCGTACTTTTCTAGTAAAAATATGATTTTAAATATTAAAAACCGCTGGCTTTAAAAAAACACTAGTACGTTGCAGCAAATTCCTACTGGAAGTTTTTCCCAGCAGCTTTCAATTACCAGCTACTCATAATTGTACTTGCTCTCACAAACTCCCGCTCTCGTCTACTGGTAAATAAAGTACAATTACTTTTTGGGCAACCCAATACAACAGGCTGCCCATGGCGAAATAATTAAAGGTAATCTCACTTGTACAACAACCACAAATCATATGGTGCTCTCTACTTAGTAAGGAAAATGAAAAAAAAAATTAAAGTGGCAACACTTGAAACAATTGCCGACATCCTATTTGTGTGTTTTATGTTGTTGTTGTTGTAGCCACATGTCTATACGTGGATGTGGCTTTCCCCGTCTAGCTCCTTTAGGTGAGCAAGCGCGTTCCTGTTGTCGCGCCCGGTAGCTCGCAGTTAAGCTTCTCGTGATAACAATGAACTCCACACAAATCGAAACTCAAAGTTCCAGTCTGTGTGGTGCTCATAGTTATCCTGTGCCGGGATATGTTTTATGGGTTTCGATGGTTCGTTTTTCTTTATTTATTTGCGAAAATCAAATTAAATAGAGAAAAAATAAGTGCAGATAAAAATCGTGTTTTGGTACGGAAACAAAAATTTTTGATTGCTGTCAAATTTCGCTCGTGGAACAATTACCAATTCCGCGACTATTCCGAAAGCAGAATACTAATACCAATCCTTAAGGACTAACAAATTGATCGAGGTTATGACCGTCGCGTTAAAAAATTTACAGAAAAAAGAAATTAAGTAAAAGAAATATACACATATTAGAGGCTAAAACAACCGAAACCTTATATACGCGCATTACGCATAGTTTCCTTCACGGGAAGCAAATCATGCATATTTAGCAAGACAAACTTAAAAGGTAGGAGCAGTTGGTCAAAATCAGTGATCAGCGCAACTATGATTTTGAGTATGTTAATATTGGGTTGCCCAAAAAGTAATTGCGGATTTTTTAAAAGAAAGTAAATGCATTTTTAATAAAACTTAGAATGAACTTTAATCAAATATACTTTTTTTACACTTTTTTTCTAAAGCAAGCTAAAAGTAACAGGGAATAACTGACAGAAGAAAGAATGCAATTACAGAGTCACAAGCCGTTGAAAAATTTGTCAACGCCGACTATATAAAAATCCGCAATTACTTTTTGGGCAACCCAATAGTTCGCGTCACTTTTCTTTGCTTGTGTGTACTATGGTTCTTAACTAAAAAGCACACGAGCAACCGAACGTTATGAAGACTCGTTGACAGATAGTGTTCTCGACGAAGAAAAATTTTACTCAGCTGTTGCTGTACACTACCTAGGTCATGATATTTAGAAAATGCAAACGAAGCAAACTTCAAAGTATTGAGAGAAGAATTCTGCTTGCGACATGTTCTTAGATAATTGTCATTCATCTAAATATATTCACAAGCGCCACCAACCTGTTAATGTGCGAAGTTCAAATTCTTTATATTTAATTTATCTATGTTGACATTTGCTTTAAAATTTTGAGAGCACAACAATTTCTGCTATTTCAATCTCCTTTGTAATATGTTTTCGTCAGTCTGGTGAAATCAACACGCAACGTAGTCAACACTGTAAATGTTTTGTTTACTATTATTGGATATTTATTGAAAGAAGTTAAACTTTGTCAATTAATGAATCCTTTCGATTAATGACATGGATAATAGTGGAGGCATCATAAATATAGAAGATTTATATCACGCATGTCGCGTTTGTTTCAAAAAAGGTGTCATTAATATACTGGATTCTAGTTTAACAATGACCAATGATAATCCAGAAATGGAGAACTCACCCACTGTTGGAACATCTAATTGCGAAAATGTTTTAGATTTAATAGATATATTTAGCAATGCGGTAAGAATAACAAACACTTTCCATGACACAATCATTGTAAAAGTAATTTTCTTACAGATGGATATAATGGAGTTAACGGATGTATTTTCTTTTTTATGTGAGCAGTGCCTGGAAAGTCTCAAATTTTGTCATACCTTTTATGAGAAACTTAAGGATAGCAATGTTATGTTGAAACAACTCTACAATGAAAATCTCAATGCTTGTGTGGAAGAGGAGCATTTAATCGAAGAATCAGAAAATGAAATCGAAGAAGAAGAATTAAATTTTGACAATATTATAGTACCAATAGGCAATCAGGATATTCGGCACAATGAAGTCGAATTAACAATAGAAGAAGAAACACCTGCAGCATTAAAATCCATTGTTGGTAATACCCCTGTACATAGAACATTTGATGAAAATTCTTCGCTGGTGGTAACACAGCTGGTCACCTCCGCGTTAGAGAGTGTGCGCAGCAATGAACAGGAGTATTTAGAATTTAATCCTATACCCAACCTACTAACGGTCGATTGTAAAGCTGTCGAAGTAAAGGGTTTAAAGCAATTGGAATCTTTAAGGAATCCTTCTAGTATGGATAGCCCAAGCGCATCCACAACGTCTCCTATATACATGTGCCAATATTGCCCTCAAGCATTTACCAAAGCCGATTTTCTCAAAACGCATGTTTTAAAAACCCATATTTGTAATTTTTGCACACAGCCTTTTAAATTGGCGAATGATCTCTACCGACACATAAGGCAATCGCACACAGAACATCGCTGTGTAGTTTGTCAAAAGATTTTTAGTTCGACTACAAATTTGAGGCACCATATCAAACGAGTGCACCATATACATTTGCCACCTAAGATGACTTTGCTGGACTTTGTAGAAACAGTGCAAGACGAACGAGATGTCGCAGTCGACTACTCGCCGGAAACCTATGACAGCAGTATTTATTTTTCAAATGAAGATAATTTCCAGTAGTTTTGTGTTAATTATAGTTTAAAACTTTTTTTATTATTTTGAGATAATATATATACATTACCAAAATTCTAAAGCATTTTTGGTGACTTCGCAGCCTTTTTCGTATGATTTTCCACCTTCCAGATACATTGGCGTAAATTCTCGATAGGCCACACAAACTCTTCTCTGGTCAATGTCTTCGCGCAAAACAGAATGCTCAAATTGATATCGAGCTGCACCATATAAAACAATTAAAGATAGGCTATAAGGAAAACCAAAAATGCCATATAATAAAAATTTAAATATATAATCACTTGAAGAAATTTTTCTTACTTAGGCATAGGTATTCTTATCACTTTTCCCTGAAATATTGTCAATTCATCTTTGTCCAGCAAGGGTGACAAAAGATGTTTCTCATATGTGGGCACTAAATCTAAATTATATTTGCAAATATCATTTAGGTCTCGGTCTAATACTTCTTGGTATAGACACAATGTCAAGACAGCATCGCCCAGGCAATTGACTGTTACCACCCGTTCCCCCCATATCCAGCAATCATCAATATGGGGATCAATGGAAGCGCCTTTGGTGGGGTCGTATTCCAATGAGCATTGTTCTATAGTTTGGAAATCTTTCAATACCTCTCTCTGAGCAAGCTTTTGTTGTATGTATTGCGTTGTCTGGGGAAATCCTTGAAAATTACCATTCTGAATTTTTCGTTTTTTGAAATTGGTTTTTGGGCCGAAATTTTGTTTTCTACGTCCACTTTGAGATATACACCATGGTAAGGAATCTAAATCGGCAATTGTTTTCTCAGCCTCTTCAGGGGAAAGGAAGCGTTCTTCAACCAATATCCCCGGCAAATCTAAAGCATTTTCTCCTCCATGTAGCGGATGTTCTGCTTGTATAGTTTGTGTATTCCAACCACGATATAATCTCCTGCATTTGATGCACCAAGACCAGGCTTCAAGCTTTTGATATTCCTTCCTAGGATTTGGTTTCTCTATGTTAAAGTCCTGTTCACACTGCAAGCAGGTGCGTACTCCTTTGCATCCGCAAGGTCTTATAGTATTCATGTTTTATATTACCGTGGTAAACGGTGAAATAGATATTTGGAAATTTGTAATAAATTAAACAGCTGATGAGAATAGGGGGAGACATATGGTTTGACAAAAAAACAATGTTGCCAATAACATAGATTTTTTGCAATAGCAAAAATATTACTATGGACAGTTGAAAAATACGACTATGCATACTGTCAGATACGAAAAACGAACATTTTGCAATTGAAAACACATAGCTTACGCGATTACTTTTTTGAAACACAACAAAAATTTCAATGATAACATAAAGCCCAAAACAGGATGAGCGCGTTGATGAGCGTCGCGTACGCACACGTATACACTCACTCACGCAAATGCTTTTGTGTGTGTCGGCAAAACGTCGATCCGCTCGATGACAAGATGGCGGATTGCCCCCTATGATTTGTGGCTGTTGTACAAATGAGACCACCTTTAATTGTTTCGCCATGATACAAACCAAGTTATTTTAAATAATCAAAATTTATTGATGACTTGCTTAAAAACAATTGTTTAGTAAACTTGCAATAAGAACAATTGAATACTTGGGCATTGCTCACAGATAAAAGTCTTTTTGGATTAATGCTTTTATGGCACCAAGATTTTATTAGCATGTAAAAGCCGGATGATTGCTGATGCCGACGCCTTAGTCTATTTTGGATATCGAACTCATGATGCCAACTCATAATTTGAGGATACTCATAATATCCACTGATAATTCCAGCATACTACAAACTGTCAAAATTGTATATATGTATGCTTCATTTGATTTAAAAAATGTATTAGATTGGTCGATACTAGCCATGATCTGGAGGCCATCATAGCGCAGAGGTAAGCATGTCCGCCTATGATGCTGGACGCTTGGGTTCAAATCCTGGCGAGAACATCAGAAAAATGTTCATCGTACGCACACGTATACACTCACTCACGCAAATGCTTTTGTGTGTGTCGGCAAAACGTCGATCCGCTCGATGACAAGATGGCGGATTGCCCCCTATGATTTGTGGCTGTTGTACAAATGAGACCACCTTTAATTGTTTCGCCATGATACAAACCAAGTTATTTTAAATAATCAAAATTTATTGATGACTTGCTTAAAAACAATTGTTTAGTAAACTTGCAATAAGAACAATTGAATACTTGGGCATTGCTCACAGATAAAAGTCTTTTTGGATTAATGCTTTTATGGCACCAAGATTTTATTAGCATGTAAAAGCCGGATGATTGCTGATGCCGACGCCGTCCAACAATGAATTTACACATAGATTGTAAATGTCTCAAATAAAAACATTTCGTTTTGACAAATTCTTTCAACATTGAAGAATTTATCATCAATTTTCGAAGGGCAATGCCAAAATATATTTTAACAAAATCATCATTAAATCATAAACGTCAAAACTTGCTTGGCTTCTGTTAAAAATCTTACTGGCCCTTGGGTTACTCAAATTTATTCACCACACCAAACGACATATTTTTAACAACCCTACAACTTTGCTATCAATTGGCATGCAGCCATTGTTCACAATATGCATTTGTTCGGTTTTTCAAAATGCTGTTATTGTAACGGACATATAAAAGTCATGTCAAATCCAAAGTCATGACATCCGTGTACACTCTGCACCGTGATATAAGTAGAACTTATTGTCAATTGTCTGTCTGTCATATACTTCATGTATCAATTTTCTTCACACAAACAAATCATTTGGAAAATTTTTTTAACATTACTTTATAAAAAAAAATAAATAAAATTCGAATGGTATTAGTTATCAAATTTCTTTGTTGCAACAAATTCATGCAAGGAACATAAAGCACCGTTTGGCGAAACCAACTCTCAACTCCATCAAAAGAAAAACTAGAAAGCCAACTTCTCCATTGGGGAAAAAATTACAAACAGCTGATCAATTGTCACTACATACCTTATTTCTCGTATAGTGTACCCTTCTTTGAGAGATGAATTGCAGGCAATTATCATTAATTAAAATTAATTAAGGAAAAGTAAGTGCAATACAACACAACAACACACAAGAAGCCATAAAACTAAGAAAAACAGCGTAAGCAGTCATTCAGTCGTAACAAGTAAGTGAAAGTCATGTAATACCGTCTCCATGTATTCCGCACTATCAACATTTTTTTGTTTGCCCCACAGAATGCCTCCCTTAAAATCGTACTCCCCACAAAACGAATATAATGGAAACAATAACTCGCCTACCGACAACACCTCAGGAGCCCATGGATCAGATACCACTGCATCATCCAGCTCAACTGTTACAACTTCGTTGAATATTCAACGATCGACCACAAAGTCGCCACCTTACAATAATGCACAGTACCCATTTAAGGTGCTGGCGAATCTGCAGCAGCTTCGTTCACAAAAAAGATTTTGTGATGTGGATATTGTTGCAGGTAAGGCCAACAGCAATATGCTAAAATTTTATCAATCATTACTTGGGTTAAAATATCTGGACATCCTATGACCACCCTTCCATAATTGATTTCTGTGATTCCAGGCATTTTGTTGCAATAGTGACAATTATTCTATTCCCCTTCAGTAAAAAATGTTAAAATGTAGAAGAAAAACTGCAAGAGGCCACACCCATATGGAGCTTTTGGATACTATGCGTTTAGTGAACACACAAAACGACCAGTGTTAAAACATTTAAATGATAAGATTACAATTTTGTGTTGTCTATTATATGTGGCTGCTGTTGGATTTACTATTTCTAACAATTTTCTGAAGGCAACTTACCTTCGCGCGGATATTGCCTTTTTTGACTTATCTGTCCACCAACGACTCGACACCATCGAATAACCAAGGATATGCACCCGTAGATATTTTGAAGTATTCTACCAGGGTTAGAGGCATAGGTGCATAGTTTCATAGAAGGTTAGATTGAAATCTAACGGTTTTTTAGACAGTTAAACAACTTTTTTTCCATTCTGATGTCACAGTTTATACGCATGTAACGAAAGACCTTAGTCTATTTTGGATATCGAACTCATGATGCCAACTCATAATTTGAGGATACTCATAATATCCACTGATAATTCCAGCATACTACAAACTGTCAAAATTGTATATATGTATGCTTCATTAGATTTAAAAAATGTATTACATTGGTCGATACTAGCCATGATCTGGAGGCCATCATAGCGCAGAGGTAAGCATGTCCGCCTATGATGCTGGACGCTTGGGTTCAAATCCTGGCGAGAACATCAGAAAAATGTTCATCATTGGTAATCCCCTCCAAATGCTAGCGGCACTTGTGAGGTAATATGCCATGCATGGAAGTTGTTAAAAACTTCTCCCCAAAGAAGTGTCACACTGTGGCACGCCGTTCGGACTCGGCTATAAAAAGGTCTCTTATCATTGAACTTAAACTTTAGACAGACAGCGCTCATTGATATGTAAGAATTTTGACCCTGTTTCTTAGGGGAATGTTTATGGGCCATGCACAGAAGCCATGTAAGAACTTCTCCCCAAAGAAATTTCGCACCGCGGCACGACGTTCGGACTCGCAATCCCATGGCCGCCGGTTGTATGTACCGGATTGACCCGATGAATTCCTTCATCGGCAAGGGCTGCCGCCTCAGTGTACCAAACACTGCTACTACAACAACAACAACGTTCGGACTCGGCTATAAAAAAGGGTGCCTTATCATTCAGCTTTAAACTGGAATCAGCCAAAACTCATTGCTACACATAAATTCGATATTCCCTGTACATAAGACGTATCAACACAATCCTAAGGCAGCCGGTTGTACGAACTGGATTGACCGATAAAGTCCTTCAGGCTATAACACACTGCTACAACAACAACGCATTTCTACATTAACTTAATTTCAGGGCGCAGACGTTTATTTGTTCTCCGATTTCATTAACATTTCTTCGAGAAGGTCATATTAGATTTAGATTTATTTATTCAAACATGTAATCGAAGCCCATTTAAGGATTACAATTTTAACGTACAAAGAGGTCAGAGATATTACCCCCTCTTTCAAAAGTGCTTATGGCTAGTTACACTTTGCTATAGCTTACACCTTTTGCCTAATAGGTACCAGTGGGACGGCAGTAAACATGAAACTCCATTTTTATTTTACACCCATGGTTGCGTGGGTAATTTTTTTAGAATTTGTCGTAGATAATAATTTTGACAACCCCTTGTGAACCAAAAAGTTTACCCAACCTTTTTTCCTAATAGGTACCAGTGGTACTACAGTAAACATGAAACTCGATTTTAACTGTACACCCATGGTTCCGTGGGTAACATTTTTTTTAACTTTGGTAGCTTTATTAAACTAAATATGTTTGATGTTTTAATCAATTTTCAGGTGGAGCCACTTACTATTGCCACCGTGTAATCTTAAGTGCAGCTTCATGTTATTTCGAAGCTATGTTTAGACCAGAGCTGGGTCTGAATGAGGTGAACCAGAAGACTGTGGTATTGCACACAATCGACGGTGATATATTAAGTATACTATTGGATTTTATATACACGGGACGTTGTGAAATAACACAGGTATGTACTTATGTTATGGTATTATATATTAAAAAAAAAATATTTTATGAAATATAGAAGAGAGTATTCCTAATTAAATTCGATATAAAAAAATCTACATTATTTGGTTTATCTCCAAGATCCAAGGGAACTTTTAAAACTCTGTGGTAAAATCATCGTCTACGTTTGCCCCTTGGAACAGGGGCAACCTTCTCACATATCAATGAGCGCTATCCTATTTAAGTTTAAGCTCAAGTGGAAGTATGCGCTAAAGTGGAAGTATGCGCTAAACCTACCTATGATAAGCAAGCAAAAGCGTGCTAAGTTCGGCCGTGCCGAATCTTATATACCCTTCACCATGGAACACATATGTCAAGTTCTTGGCCCAGTATCTCTTAGTATACGCAAACAAAGGATAATGGACAAAAATCGATATGCTTTTGAAGCCATGTCAGGTTATGGACCGTTTCGGACCATACCTGGTTTGGATGTTGGAGACTATAGTAGAAGTCGATGTGCAAAACTCCACCCAAATCGGATAAGAATTGCGCACTATAGGGCCTCAAGAAGTAATATCGGTAGATAGGTTTATATGGGAGCTATATCATATTATAGTCCAACTCAGACCATATTTAGCATGCATGTTGAAAGTCATAGGAGAAGTTGTTGTACAAAATTTTGTAGCCAAATCGGATAATAATTGCGCCCTCTATAGGCTCAAGAAGTATAATCGGGAAATCATTTTATTGGGTTGCCCAAAAAGTAATTGCGGATTTTTCATATAGTCGGCGTTGACAAATTTTTTCACAGCATGTGACTCTATAATTGCATTCTTTCTTCTGTCAGTTATCAGCTGTTACTTTTAGCTTGCTTTAGAAAAAAAGTGTGAAAAAGGATATTTGATTAAAGTTCATTCTAAGTTTTATTAAAAATGCATTTACTTTCCTTTAAAAAATCCGCAATTACTTTTTGGGCAACCCAATATATGGGAGCTATATCAGGTTATGAACCGATTTCGACCATACTTGACATAGTTGTTGGAATTCAAAACAAAAGACTTCACGCTTTGGAAGTCAAAATCCGAAATCGGTTTATGTTACAGCAGTTGATGGAAGTCATAACAAAACACTTCATACAAAATTTCAGCCAAATCGGATAAGAATTGCAAATTCAAGATCCAAGATGGGTTTATATGCCAGCTATATCAAAATATGGAACGATATGGCCCATTTTCTATCTCTGAACACAAAAACCGCCCTCGACTGTCACAGATCCCTCAACGAGATGGCTGAACAGTTCACCTGCTCTGGGTGCCGGGCCACAGAGATATCCCAAAGAATTTTAAAGCGGACGAGCTTGCAAAACTAGGAATTACATTACACATTCCAAGGATACTGGAATCTGTGGGTATGCCTCTATCAACCAGGCCTGAAGCACAACGAATGATAGATGGTCACAAAGAGGGGCCTGTGAGCACTTCAAAACTATGCGGTCTAATTTAGACTTAAAGAGTTCTACCGCTTTACTGTCGCTGTGTCCGTCATGACAGGTCACTGTATTATCGAAAATCATGCGGACAAACTAAAGGTTGCCAGCAACGATTTTTTTCAGAAGCAGTGAGGGCATCGAAGAAAAAGAGACTATTGAACACTTTCTGTGGGTGTCCCGCACTAGCAATCAGAAGGAGTTCCATTTTAGGTTCTCATTTCTTTGAGAACCTGTCTGATTTAACGGATGTGAACATTCGCAAGTTGTTGGGCTTTTTAAAGCGAACATTCGCAAGTTGTTTGGCTTTTTAAAGCGATATGGTGTCTAAGTGAGTCTGATGGCAGACTGCCACTCAAACCTAACCTAACCATGGCGCATTTACAATGCCAACCAGCCTACACTGATAGGAAGTATTTGTGCAAAATTTCAAGCGCCTAGTTTTACTCCTTCGAAAGCTATCGTACTTTCCACACACAGACGGGCGGACATGACTAGATCGACTTAAAATGTCATGGCGATCAAGAATATATAGACTTTATGGGGTCTTAGAGCAATATTTCGATGTGTTAAAAAGGGAATGGCGAAGTTAGTATACCACCATACTATCGTGGAGGGTATAAAAATATCTTTGCAAAGTAAAGCTTCAGCTCAATGTCTTAATTTTTATCGTCTTAGAATTTCACGAGGAACAAGAATATGCATATGTATATAATTTATAGAATAGTAAATAAATGTTACGAAGTGTTGCAAACAGAATGACAAAATGAAAAATTTAGAGATTCTTTAAAAAGTCTGAAATTTCTAATAAATATTGCATAAAATCTTATCATGTCACATATAAAACAAACGTTAATATATTTTTTATTCTTTTTATTTCGACAGTCCAACGTCCAAGAATTATTAGCAGCTGCAGATATGTTGCAATTGCCTGAAATTGTTGATGGTTGTTGTGAGTTTCTTTGTCGCGAACTGCATGCCAGCAACGCTTTAGGGATTCTACGTTTTGCTGAGGCCCATAACTGTGAGGCTTTGGCAAAGAGTGCTTTAAATTTTGTCCATGCCAATTTTCCAGCAGTAAGTTTTGTATTAACCTTGCTGCTACTTACATGAGTAAAATCAAATATTATCTTTTTTTCTTTTCCCTCATAGATTACCCAGGAAGATGAATTTCTGGAAACACCACAAACTCTTTTATCGCAATTGTTAACTTCCGAACTTCTACGTGTCGATTCAGAATCTCAAGTTTTTCAAGCAGCTTTGCGTTGGATTAAACACGATGTTACCCAGAGGAGATGTTATGTCTTTGATATTCTCTCTCTGGTACGGCTGGCATTGGTTCCTGTAAAAGTCATAGATCAAGCCTTACGTGATTGCCGTGATATGTCGGTAAAAATTGCTTTGAGATCAATATGCAGAGATATAGCTTCCAAACGGGGTCAATTGGTTCCGCTGAGAGTTTGTCCTCGACAATTGGCTAAGAAAAATATATACATTATTGGTGGATCTCGCAGAGAAACTTCATCCACCTGGAATCCCGCCGATGACATATTTGATACTGTGGCGAAATTCGATATATTTCGCAGGGAATGGTCGGAGACAGCACCCATGGAAATTGGGCGTATACTGCCAGGCGTTGCCGCTTTAAATGGCAAAATTTATGTAATAGGCGGCGAGAGGGGAGCCCAAATTCTGGCCAATGGCGAAGTTTATGATCCACAAAACGATTGCTGGTCGCCTATATCACCAATGATCGTACCGCGTTGTGAATTCGGCTTGTGCGCCATGGACAATAGTTTGTTGGCGGTAGGTGGTTGGATAGGTGATGATATTGGTGGTTCCATGGAACGTTACGATCCCGATAAGGATGTCTGGGAGATTATAGGTAGCTTGCCTGAACCTCGCTTCAGCATGGGAGTAGTAAGCTTTGAAGGTTTAATATACATAGTGGGAGGCTGTACTATATCCACACGTCATTTACCAGATTTGGTGAGGTATGCAATGTTAAAATCAGATGAATTATTAAAAAAAATATTTGTTGGCTAATATTTATTGTTTTTGCAGCTATAATCCGGTAACACAAGAATGGCAACCTTTGGCCCGCATGCAGGTGGCTCGTTGTCAAATGGGAGTTGCTATTTTGGATCGTTATCTATATGTGGTGGGTGGTAATAGCAGTTCCCAAGCTGTCCTAAGTTCTGTAGAACGTTATAGTTTTGATGACAATACATGGTCCACAGTTTGTGCAATGTCGGTTCCTCGAGCCATACCAGCAGTGGCGGCTGCCGATGGCCTATTATATGTGGCTGGAGGAGATCAGGTAAATTCACATAGGCATTCTACATCATGTGAACTATGAATTAATTGAATTTATCTTTAAAGCCCTGTGAAGCGACTTTTTATCGAGCCCAGGTTACAATAAGTGCTGTAGAATGTTATGATCCCTTAACTGATAATTGGAAAAATTGTCCCGATTTGCCTGTCAGCCGCTCAGAAGCTGGTGCCGTTGTTGTATAAAAAAACCGACTCATAATTCTGCCCTGGAGTAGTCGATGTTTCAAAAGCCCTTCAGAAAATCATTTGTCCACCTTATTGCGCAAGATTGTGCTGTTTGGGCAGCCGCAAAAAAAGAAAATCCCTGATAGAATAGGTGGCTACTATAGAATTTATGTTGTTTATGTATTTTTTTATATTGTATTCGTATCTTTATGTATCTTTAACAAAAAAAAATCCCCCGAAAATCATCATTCTCGTATACAAAAACCTTAGTTATGTAATAATCTCTATGTATTTAAATATTTAAGTTTTATACGCCTATACACACACACCCACACATAACCAAAATTTTTTCGCCAAAATTTAAGCATTAAAAAATCCTTGAAAAGGTCTTAATCTAACAACGCCCCAAATCATATTGAATGTAAAGAATTACCCCAATATGGCAACATACGTATTAATTGATGTAACATTGCAAGAATAAACAAATATTTATTGAAATACAAACAAAAGTAGTTTCATATTTGAGAAATTAACAGTCGATAATGAGCCCTGCAGCGAAATTCCTATATTTTATTTTTCTTTATTTTAAGGACCGATAGGTTCCTATAACAAAGTTAAATGCTACACTCTGTCCTTTCTCTGTTCGTCTTTGCGTTTCCATTCAGTTGTTCCAATTGTAAACAACCAAGAGATGGCACTAATTTAAATGTTAGTGCTACTTTCTTAGAGTGGCTTAACGCCTATAACATCGTTCATCATGTGGTAGTTGTCTATAAATGACTTTATTAGCAAGTTTACATTGAAATTTTTATGATCTGGATTTTACTAAGTTCAAAAACAAATTCTGTCCTATTACACTGCGGAACGCCATTGAGGAACACCCCAAGGAGGGGTGTTTTCACCGATACTGTGCAACCTCGTGTTTAATGAAATCCTGATGGATCTCGGTGGGGACGGCACGAGGATTATCGCTTATGCGGACGACGTCGTGCTGCTGGTCCGAGACAAGTTTCTGTCGACGATCTGCGAGATCATGGAAGGCTCACTGAGGAGGTTGTCGCGATGGGCTACCAATCCAGGGAAGACGGAGCTAGTGCTTTTTACGCATAGATATAAGATACCGGAGTACAGACTCCCGTCCTTTGGGGTCACCCTGCTGCTATCGAAGGAGGCGAAGTACCTAGGCAAAGTCCTCCATTCGAAATTATCCTGGAAGAGAAACGCCGAGGAAAGAAACCGTAAGGCACTGTGCCCTTTTTACTCCTGCAGGAGGATGTTCGGTAGGAAGTGGGGGGTGGCTCCCAAGATGATTTATTGGATGTATGCGGCCGTCGTGAGACCAGTACTGGCCTATGGAGCACTGTTATGGTGGGACGCCGTAGAGAAGGAGGCGTGCGAAGGAGTTTGAGAAGGTCCAGAGATTGGCCTGCGTAGGGATCACAGGGCGCTAAGATCCGCACCGCCAGCAGGCCTGGAGGCGATGCTAGATATGCAGCCCGTTGGGGCCTATATTTGGAACTGCGCAGCCTGGGTCGCCCTTAGGCTGAGATACCCCGGCATGCTGAAGGAGGATGGTTCGATTCTGGGTGTTATGGATACGGAGGGTAGACTTAGGAGGATCTCCGATTACCTGTCACCAGTTCCGACTGGAGTGAGGGCATTCGCGATTCGTTTTCCTGAGAGGGACGATCTACACAGATGGCTCCAATATGGAGTCAGGGACTGGATAGGGGTTCTACTCTAATGCACTCAATATCAGTATGTATTATTATTATTTATTAATAGATTTTTGAGTACACAATGATAGAGGTTTGAAATTCAGTGTTGTTGTAAATCTATAAAGCTGGCATAGCAAGAATGCTGTTAGCCATATAATTCATTGATATTACCAAAGGTTGGCTGATTATAGTATGTTAATCTATGTTATATAAAGTTGTTTAACATATTGGAGACTATAAAAAAGAGAAAGTGCTATTTTAAAAGTTAAATTCATTTTGTATAAAGTTTCTATATTTAATACAATTTTCTAAATATTTGTATAGAGATAAAAAATTCGTGCCATTCAATATGCTTATTACTTCGTTTACATTAAGTGTGGGCTTATTAAAGTAAATAATTCTGAGATTTGTGTATATTGGGCACGAGCCGATAAAGTGGAAGGTGTTCTCGGTTTCGTCTGTGTTACAAATTGAGCAAACGCCATCGGTATTGTCTCTGAAAGATCTAGCATTTAAATTAAGTAACCCGCCTCTAGCCTTTACAATGATACTTGTAGCACGTGAAGATAAGTTCGCAGTGAGTTCCGGTATCCTGGTGTATTCAAGCTGTGGGTAAAGGTCATGGAACTGTGAGCCTTTTGCCCTAACCTCAAAATCTAATCTCTCCTTTGATTTAAGTAGTTCTATAACTTCTTTCCAGTACGAGGGTAAATGTGTCGCGTTGTAGTGCAAAGAAAATTGCAGAGATTGGCATATATTGGACCATTCTTCTGCCCAAGACATATTCAGTTCTATGATCTTCAGCGCAAGAATACGTGGTAATCGTCGACAGTCTAGTTGGAGTACTCTGTCAATGTAGCAAAAATGTGTCTTCAATGTAGAACAGAAAAGTGAATTGAATCCAGTTTCCAGATATAACATGTAGTTAGGCGTATTGTTAGGCAGATATAACATTTTCTTAATAAAGAATCTAAACAATTTCTCCACGTCCTCATATCTTACACATCCCCAAATTTCTGCGGCATAACACATTATAGACTTTGAACACGATTCAAAAATTTTAAGTTTATTAGCCTTCGATATTTTTGGGTGATTAATATATCTTGACCAAGTAGAATTTATCGCCATTTTAGACGCAGTGAGCTTGTTCTGAAGATGTTTTCTAAAAGATAAGTTGTAACTTAATTCGACACCAAGGTAAGTGTAACTATTCACAATTTCGATATTCTGATTCCCAAACCGCCAATTCAAGTTTCTAGCGCCTCTTGTGCCCTTCCGGAAAATAAGTATCTTAGATTTGGCAAGGTTTACCTTCAGACTCCATGTCAAACAATACTCCTCAAGAACGTTAATCATATCTTGTAACCCTTCTGCAGTTTCAGACAGAATGACAATGTCGTCTGCATACAAAAGAACTTTAATGTTAGTATCTGCTACGTTCACACCTCCTGGTAAAGAATCGGGTAAGTCATTAACATATAAAGAAAACAGTACTGGGCTGAGTGTACAACCCTGCTTCACTCCTGTTTCCACCGAAAAGTAATCTGAGAATGCATTTCCGTCCCAGATTTTACTCGTAGTATTTTCATACAATAGTTGCAATATCCGCACAATCTTCGTAGAGAGTCCATAGCTTGACAATTTATAAAATAAGCTGTTTCTGGGGATCAGATCGAAAGCAGATGAGAAATCTACAAAGAAAGCGTAGGTAGCCTTGTTCTTCAAATTATTCAAATTAACAATGTTAACCAGATTGAATATATTGTCAAGCGTGGAGTACTCTTTTCTGAACCCAGACTGGAACTCATTTAGAATGTCATTTCTTTCTATCCAAGCAGATATCCGATTCAAAAGCAAAGAGTTAAAGATCTTACAGTTAGTGTTTAGAAGTGAAAGTCCCCTATAATTAGCCGCAATGTTAACGTCACCTTTTTTAAACAACGGTATCAAGGTAGATTCTCTGAAAGATAACGGAATCCTTTCATTAAGGAATATAGTGTTGAAGACAGCCAATATTTCTTCTAGAAAATTGCGAGGAGCGTATTTATAGAACTCATAAGGGATTCCATCCAGCCCTGGAGACTTATTTCTTCTAAGCCCTTTAATAACAAAGAATAGTTCACACAGTTCAAAGGGAGAGTCAAGGAATGGGTCGACGTAATAAGGCAAACACCAGTGTATGTTCTCGGATTCCTTTCGGTTAAGTAGTAATGCCTTAAAATGTACCATGTAATCATCAGCATTAAGATTTCCTTTTGAATTTTGTGATCTATTCTTCAATGAATTCGACAAGTTCCACCAATCCTTGCTACTCGTTACTCTGTCCAGTCTTCTGAGGTTCTCATTATAATATTCCAATTTCTTCCTACTACATAGTCTTTGAAACTTGGTTCTCGATGAATAATATCTTTTCTTATTAACATCAGTATGGAGAGCCCTAAACGCTTTAAGGTTCCTGCGCATTACTGAACGCAAACGGAAGCATGTCCAATCAAACCACGGCTGTTTAGGCTCAAAAAATTTCCTGTTTGTGTTTTTGACATGTGCCTGTCTAATCTTTTGCGTTATACCGCAGATCATGTCGTCCACAGACATATCTGCACGGTAGTATCCATTCACTGGGGTGTTACCCAGATTTAACCCGTATTGAGTCATATTTCTATCGCTCCAATAAAGTCTTCTAGTATCATTCTGTTTAGTCACATTGCTAGAATGCTTTGGGATTTTAAGCTGGAGACAGATGGGCATGTGGTCTGAAAACGGCTTAGCAAGTATTGCAAAATTCTCAATATATTGCAGCAAATCAGATGAGCAAATGCAGTAATCTATCAATGAGCTTCCCATTACACCAAAGAAACTAAGTTTTCCATCCAAATCACCTAAAGTCCTTCCATTTACCACAATACCACCTATGTCCTCAATCATATTCAAAAGCCGTCTCCCTTGTGTATTTATATTCTTATCTTTAGAGCACCTAATTACATTTATATGAGGTTGGTCCCTGATTATATTTTCGTCCAGGACTTGTTGTTCACCTATTCTTGCATTTAGATCTCCCATAATACAGAAGCTGGTTGGATTTAGACTGCTCAAAAATGATACAAACTTATCTGCATCGTTCTTCCAGCTCGTACTATTCAGATAGGTCGGGATAAGTTGGAATAAATTTCCGTCAATATTCACAGATAGCATTGTATGGCTATTGCATTCGGTAAAGTTTAGCTTGTATTTCTTTTTCATTTCTCTTTTGTAACCGAATAGGCAACCTCCACTAGCACGACCCGATTTATGTATTTTAATTGCTTCAACCCAGTGTAGACAATAATTTTGAAAAAATGATGAGAAATAAGTTTGTTTATTAGCAACAACATGGGTTTCAAACAAAAAGAAAATATCAAACTTATTTAAAAAGGTTATAAAGTTTCCAAAATTTAGCGATTTTTCAAGGTTACAAACGTTATAAGCTATTATATGGCACGAATCAGCTAGCTATTGTACATAAGGATTGTTATCGTTTTTATTTAATACTACGTTTTCGTTGCAAACAACCTCACAACTAAAACCGCATTCAGCTAATATATCTTCTAGAAATTTTACATCGTTTGTAGCGGAAGAACGTATCTTTCCATTGAACCAAGTAAAGCGTTTATCGTTGATGTAGATACAAAATTCACCAAGCCGTACTTTTACATCTTTTTTATGCTTAGATATTACTTTGCTAACTTGCCTGAGATTGTATCTAATAGACTGTTCAGCTGCAGTGTAATCCTTCTGAATAAAAATTGCTTGTCCCTTAAGGTTACTTCTAGCATTTAAAACCCTTTGGACTTCGCTGGCGGTACCTAGTGTAAACACAAAAGATTTTCCAGAGGATAGCATTTTGGTGTATGTGACGGTAACATCTACATTCAACACGTCTTTACAGATGTCGGCGAGCTTCTTTTTTGCGGCCGGGATATTATTACAGGATAGTCCACTCACCATGATATTTGTGGTTCTCGATTTCTGGTCAACTAGTTCTAGACGGTTTGTTAATTTCTTTATGTCTTCCTTTAATTTAGAATTCTCATGTTTTAATTCTTCAATTTCATGTTTGATATCCGTCAGATCTTCTTTCTTTGCTACACCCTTCAATTTGTCGTCCAGGACTTCGCATAGTTTGCTCCATGTAAACACGTCTTGATGACTGCTTACACTCATATTTAGGGACGGCGCGTATTTTTTTGGTGTATGTTCTTTATGATCAGGTGATGTCGATAAAAGAGTGCGCTTGCTGCTCATTTAGTATTGCAGTGCACCCTGTGTTTTTCGATAACGATTATTTCTTTTACCAGCTGTATGATGATTATCGATTTGTCCGGCAGTTATAGGTTTGATAGAGCAGTCCAGCTGTTGTTTGTATTTTACTCCTTGTGTTAGTGAAAAATGTGGGCGCCTTCCAGTGATTTAGAAATAGTTTTGCAAATAAGATGAAAAAATAAATGCAAAATTGCGTAGAACTATTCTTCAATAAGGACCAATTTCGTCATCGATGAAACAGCCAAGGTTGTATTATAGTTTGAAGCGCCTATAGTGATGTGTATGAACGTATAGCTTGACTTTGCAGCAAAACAATCAGGAGCGGCCAAAAAACACAACCGTATGCAAATCGAATTCGGATTGAAGTTTGTATCTGAGACTGTCGGACGAGTGTACGGTCTTTCAGGCAGAGGTCTGTGCCAATGCAGTAGCCACAAGAGAAATTCTTGCAAAGGGCTTACCACCCTCGAAACTCAGAATTTATGTTGACAGTATGGTGGCATCAAGGCTTTGGGGTCGAGGATGGTGAAGTCGAGATGCGTGGCGGACTGTTTGGAATCCCTGGATAGGCTCCAGAAAATGAGAGGGCGGACGAGTTCTCCAGGAGGGGTTTGTCTGCGCCGGGCGGACCAGTCATCGGTCTTGCCTACGTACCATTTGTCGAGCTATTGAACACAGTAGAGAGAATGGCGAGGGGGGCGATAAGAAGTCGATGAGTACTTTGACAGGGGTCATTACAGGACACTGTGCCATATGCCGCATGGGGATACCGCACAATGGAGTAGGAGGAGCCTCGATGATGAGGAGGACGAGACTATTGAGCACTTGTTGTGTTTCTGTCAGGGTCAGCAGAGACGTAGGCTCTCCTTTTTGGGGAGCCGTTTCTTCTGTGATCTGGGTGAACTTGCGAACGTAGCTCTGGTACCTCTCCTGAGGTTTGTTGAGGGGAGTGGATGGTTCCGACGGGGGGTGACACAGGCTCCGGCGTATGTAGGTCCGCGCTTGCGTAGGGAAGGGCGGCGACCCATTCAACCAAACCTACACTGCGTTTTTTTGGGATTTTAGTGACACACACAAGCGTACATGCTTATACATGAATGTGCATATCTTGAAAACAGTTGCATTTTTTTGTACTTTTATCGATTATTCAGCATTGAAATCGGGTTTATTTGGGAATTAATAATAAATCCTGCAGAAACGAGATTTTTTTTGTATGGTAAAACTTGCAAAAAAACACAGGACTTAAATCTCGAAAAGGGCATAAATCCGGATTAAGTGGTCAATGTAAACGAAATTTATGACGACCTATTAAAAATACATCATTTAGTCTTTCTTTAAATCAAATTAAATAGCCATATTAAACGATCTTCTGTGCTTAAGAACTAATTTGCCTGTCTATATATTAGGTGCGGTGGTGACAGTGTTGCCCAGCAGCACGTCGTTTGGACTTTTCTAGTAGAAGAAGGTCAGTGAGAGACCGGGCGGTCTATGTTTAGATATAGCTCCCATATAAACGGATCTACAGAGTATAATAGCCTTTAGATTAAATATTTTTAATATTTTAATTTATTTAATATTTTTTTTATTTAGTTTTAACGCCTCTAAAAATAACACCCGGTATATGACAATGACCACACAAAATGTTCATTGGGATGTGAGGTGAAGAATACAAATACCAAATACGTAATCGGTGCTACCGTCTGACTATCACGTTCATCTGGCAACACTTTTAGTTTGTTTATCACCAAAACGAAGACGTATTCGCATCTCCTACTGGTCAAAAGTATTGAAAAATATCTTCAAAGACGGTACAAATTATATTTTAATATGATGTGGTTAATGGCTTACGACTATATGGAAGAATTCCTGCAAATATTAAAAATTTATGTGGCTTTTGTACACTTCATTGAACTGGCCTGTCCGTCGCGATTGCGTTGGGCCCGCGAGGAGTTTAACCAGAATGAAAGGGATATAAAATCGATATATAATCAGTTATTGGATATTGTCAAACAGAGGAATAACCGTGAATTTCGAAAATTTACGCGCATTAACATTTCCACCTACGAACATTTGGTACAATTGTTGAAGAAGAAACTGCAAAAGTATTCGGCTAGAAAACCTATACCACCAGAATGCCGTCTGTTGTTGACACTAATGTGAGTATATGGCGCCAGATTTAAAATCTACAATAGATTCTTCTAACGCACCTATTCTAGGTATTTGGCTTATGATTCCCCCCGACCATTGTTGCAAATGGCATTTCGTCTGGGCTCGACTACGCTGAGGAGTATAATTACGGATACATGCGAATGTATAGCCAATGAATTGGCCTCTGGCTACTATTTGACTTCATTGCGTTCCGAGGACTACTATGAATTGACCGAACAAAATTTGGAGGCCACTGGCATGCCAAATTGCATTGGCAGCTTGGATGCCATACAATTTTTGACTGAAAGAAAGACAAGAGACCCCATAGTGGTTGTGGCTTCCTGTAACACCAAATACCAACTCATCAATGTCGATGTGAACATGCTGGGAGAAGTGATGAAAAACGATAACATAATTAATAATTTACTTCATAATAGGGTTGATAGCCTGCCGGATGACATACAGATGGCTGATAGCGGATTATTGATACCCTCCTACTTTGTTACCCCACGAATTTTCCCCTTTGTTAGGCATACCATGAGACCCTATCCGGGAAAAGTCTTGACTCCATGCAAAGAGGCATTTAATGCCCGACTTAAAACCTGTTCCGACTATTTAGACAATTCCTTCGGCATTTTGATATACAAATGGAAAGTTTTGCAAAATAGATTTGCTGGTCTGCCAGAAATATCCTGCAATATCATTAAATCCTGTATTATTTTGCACAATTTTGCTATAGAACACGATCGTTCGTATCTGCACAATCAGCTAATGGATCATGTGGATGAAACAACGCAAGAGCTGAAATTGGGAGTTTGGCGAGAGGCAGTGAAACTGCCCAAAACAAGATTATTTAGTAATTATGAAAATACTGCTAATAACGACGCTTTTGCAAGCAGAGATTTATTAAAGGATTACTTGTTTAAAGAAAGCACATAATAAAACGTGTATGAAATATTTAAGGTGCGTAGGTTTTATCTTGAAATAAAAGAAGTTCTTGGGTAACAACTTCCAGGAGTCTCTGCTGCAGGCGCATTAAATCAACCGGTGAAAGTTTAGCCTCTTCGACTTGTAGAGCCATCGAATTGAAAAACACTTGATTGGGAGATGGTGGCGAAAAACGTTGCTTTGCATTCTTAAGTAAATTCGAGATCTCTTGACAAGCTTCATTGATGACAGCATCTTTGTCAACTTTCCTTTTTCTGGCCGCATCTTCAGATGACCCTGCCATTTTACTTAAATTAGTCACATTTGCTGTGGAAGTATCTATTTTCTTAATATACTCGTTCAAATCAAAATTTTCGGTTTCATATTCCACTTCGCCAACGTCGTTATAAACACTTGAATCCTGGATAAATTGATTAAAGTCATCATCGTTTTCTTCAATTTTGAAATTAGCAGATGTTCTGAAAAGAAATCAAAATGTTCAAACTTAAAGTTGATAGGTTGACTTGTGAACATACTCTTTAAGGTGGTTGTCCAAAAATTCCAAGTGATGGTAATATTTCCATGTATAATGTGATCGCTCAGAATCATCTTTTTCATCTTCCTTGAACTTGCGTCTCCTTTCTCTTATGTAGGTGTCTCGCAGTGTTTTCCAACGTATGCGAATGGTGCTAGCTAAAAATAGAAAGATGTAAATTAATAACGCAGCTAAATTCAAAGTTATCCGAAAAGCTCTAGGTTACAATGTGCACTTTATCATCAATATTAGTGAAGGAATTTCTGTTAGGCATTTGAATTTAACTTTTGTATGCAAGGCGAGCATGTCAACTGCAGTTCAATAATTATACCTATGTCATACTTATAAACTAAAGACAAATAAAAGCTATTGTACTGTACATTGTCAAGTCCACGTTATAAATATGCTTGGGAGCCCCCGAAAAACATACGGATTTAAGATCTGACGCTCGGCATGGGATAACTGTGCACCACACAGGATGGAACTTTGAGATCTGATATATGTGGTGTTCGCCGTTTACACGAGAAGCTCAGCTGAGAAATGGGGGAGCATCCACAGGTTGCGGACAGTGGGATGCCCGGCTTTTACATGGAGTAGGTGCAGTCGCGGATAATCAACGGTATCTAGTGGAGAGTCTTATTGATAGGCTGGGCGGCACCGGCTCTTGCTTAAATACTTATAGGAATATTCAATATGACAAGGTAAGTAACCAATGGCCATCATGTTCCCAATTTAATGCTAGCTAGAAGTTTTCCCGTCACAAAAGTTCTGACCCAACTTCTATCCGGCAGTCACATCTTGTTTTGGGATTAATGCCGTTATGTTAGATGTTTGTGCCGTTGTCCTATCTGCTATCTGTCCAGCCAAATCTATTTCACTTACAAACCAAGGTATGAGGACACAACACAATGATCCAACTATTGTAGCTTTTCAAACTTGGCAATATATGCAAAATAGTTAAGCAGTCGTTCTAGGAGAAAAAGTTACTTTGCGATGTTGGTAGGGTTGTCGAAAGCATGTATTTATTATTCTATTTACTCGGTAAGATTTGCATGACACAAATACTTACGATCTCGTCGCAATTGTGACGCCACCTCTGCCCACTTTTCAATTTTTTCCTCCCTGTACCTTGGATTTCGATACTTTTTGTCGTATAAAATGGGATTTGCTTTTATGAGTTCTATTAATTGGTATTCCATTTTTACGATAAAAAAATTATTTGGATTTGTGGAAGTGCTATTCAAACAAAACACCACAGATGAAATTATCTACCTTTTCTTTATTTGTAAGCCACAACCTATATTCAAGCGCACAACAAATGCTTAATGGCAAGCATATGTTTAGCGGTGTATAATAGGTATGTTCGCGTACTTTTCCAGTAAATATTTGCAGGAGAGTAAAAACAGCCTTTACTCTCATTCGCTTTTTATTTGAATTAAACAACTGATATTCATAAAATAGCTGTTCGATACTGCAAATTTCTGCAGTATCGAATTACCAAACCCAAAATTGTGTTCTCTCTCGTTCTCTTCCGCTTGCAAATGAATTTCGCGGAATACTTCCAGTAACAATTTGTGCAAATTTACATAAATTTTTGTGTACGCACACACATAATAATAGGTATGTTTGCTTGTGGCAACAAGCGTCAAAGTTGATTATTTTTAAACTTTTCCGCGTTGCTTTTGTAGGGTTTGTGTGCAGAGTTGTATTTTTACAAAACGGCGAACAAAAACAAATCTCTCTTTTGCTATTTATTTGAATTAATCAGCTGTTTTTCGAAAAACAGCTGTTCGATGTTGCAAATTTCTGCAAGCTCTCAATTACCAAACTCAATATTTAGCTTGCTCTCACGAACTCACCCACTCTCTTCTGCTGGTAAATAAAGTACGCGAACGACTTCCAGTAACAATGCGTGTATCAAGAGCTTATTTTTCCAAGTGAAGTAATTTGCTTAATTGTGACAATCAAACGCAGTAAGATGCTACTGCCTCCAGTATGCGTTGTTTTATTTTATATAAGAAGTTATTAAAAGTATGAAAACCATAATTATTAAAACTAATCATATTTTCAATACTAAACGATGCTTAGAAATTTAAAAAAAAACGTACCATGATCTTAATTAAAAACTTGTTATCACTCATCAAAAGTTCAACAAAATGTACATGAACACATCTTTTTTACACAACATGCAAAGAGGACTGAAATAACAGAGAAATTTTTATGCTCTCAAAATTTTACAGCATTGTCAAGCTTATAGGTGTTAGTAATTATTTTATTTTTCTTCAACGCAAGCTACTCTGCTGAAAAAATTAAAAAATCTAATTTACAGTAAAAAGAAAAGAAATAAAAGAAAGAAAGATACCCTATATACGTGCATGACGCCATAGTTTCCTTCATAGAAAAGGAAATAATGCATATTTAGAAAATGCAAACCACTCAAACAGCATGGCATTGAGAGCAGAATTTTGCTTACTGTAAATTTGATTTTGTCGGTAGAGCTGCTTACTTTGACATTTGCTTTCAAATCTTGAAAGCACAAAACTACAATATCTCAGTTATTTCAATCCTCTTTGGCATCCCCATATAAATGAAAGTGTGGCAACTTTATGTTTTTGTTTACATCTTAAGACACATTGATAACTAACAGCGCCATAATTTTTCATACTCGCATTGTAGACAAAATTTTTCCAATAAAATGCAGTATTTCAACAAAGTTAAAAGTACTAATAATACTTTGATACGATATGACTATATGGAAAAGTTTATGGAAATATTTAAAGTATATTTGGCTTTTGTTAATTTCGTGGATTTGGTTTGCCCCAACAGCAGTCGCCTAGTATGGACCAGGGAAGAGTTTTCACAGAATGAGCGCGACATGCATAGTCTTTTCAATCAAATATTGGATCTGATAAAGCAAAAAAATAACCGGGAGTTTCGTAAATTTACACGTATAAATGTCAGCACATTTGAGCGTTTGCTGCGAGTGTTAAAGCCTAAGTTGGTCAAGTATTCGCAAAGAAAACCGATACCCCCAGAATGCCGTTTATTGATTACACTAATGTAAGTGATACATCAAGTTATATCAAACGAAATCAATACTTAAATATATTTCATATTAGATATCTGGCCTTTGATACACCTCGTCCCTTACTTTCAATGGCATTTCGCTTGGGCCTATCTACTTTGAGAAAAATTATTTTGGAAACATGCGAATGCATATCAACTGAACTGTCCCAATACTTTGTGACAACTATGAATGATGAGGACTACTATGAACTTAGCGATGCATACATGGAGGCAACAGGCTTACCAAATTGTGTGGGCGGTTTTGATGCATTGCAATTTCTGACGGAGCGTAAAACGCGGGATCCCATAGTTATGTTAGCATCATGCAACACCAAATACCAAATTATTAACGTTGACGTCGGTCTGATTCACGAAGTCGTTGAAAATGATAATTTTGTCAAAAATTTGATTCAAAACAATCTGCCATCTTTACCCGCAGATATGCAAATGCCCGATACTGGCATTGTGCTGGCCTCGTATGTAGTCACACCAAGCACATTTCCTTTGATAAAACACACCATGCGACCCTATCCGGGTAAAATGTTACGGCCAGATAAAAGTAACTTCAATGAACGTTTAAAGAAGTGTTCAGACTATCTTGATAATTCCTTTGGAGTGCTGCTTTACAAATGGAAAGTATTGCAAAATAAGTTCACATGCTTACCTGAAACAGCTTGTCATATAGTACAATCTTGTGTAATACTACATAATTACGCTATAGAACATGACCGCTCCTACTTTTACAAGGAACTGGTGGATAACTTTGATCCAGACACACAACAGTATAAAAATGGTGTGTGGAGAGAAACTTTAACACTACCCAAGTCGAATTTGTATGAAAATTTTCAACAAAATTCCGACGATGTGGGGTTTGTTAATAGAGATTTATTAAAGGATTACTTATATAGAGAAAATATGTAATGTTAATAAGAATAATATCAATAAAGTTAAGAGTCGTATATCCTATTTTGTTGGTAGGTTAATATTTCTTGGGTTATAACTTCCAATACTCTCTGCTGTAGACGCATCAGATCTACAGCCTGTAGTTTGGCATCTGTGACTTGTATAGCAATTGCATTGAAAAATGCTTGTGTGGCGGAAGGAGGAGTGAAATGTTGTTTAGCACTCTGCAATAAATTTGTCATTTCTTGACAGGCATCATTTATAACAGTTTCTTTGTCGAATTTTTTCTTCTTTGGTAACTCTTCAGTTGTAGTCGGCGCTGGTACATTGTCGGCTGAGTTGCTTGCTGTGGAAGCATCGAATTTTTTCAAGTAATCATTTAGATCGAAAGTCTCCACTTCAAATTCGACATCTTCGGTATTAGTGGGATTTTCTTCCTGTTTCATTTGTAAATCTTCGTCCTCAGAATCCGCTTCATTTTCGATCCTGTATTCCTCTAATTGCCTACATGTATACTAGCTGTTAATATGGAGTTTGTTTTGTATTGTTAGCCTAAAGTACTTACTTGGTGTATTGATCTTTTAGAAATGTTAGCAGATTGTGATACTTCCAATTGCGAGAAGTTAAGACATCCTCATCATCGCCTTTCCTGCGTAAGAGTCTCTTTTTGTAGGTGTCTCGCAAGTTCTTCCATTTGAGTCTGAGGGTAGTGGCTACAAATGCAACGACATTGAAATTTTAAACAATTAAGTGATTTGATTGTATCTACTCGTCGCCGTCCTTGTTGTGGCATGCAGACCGTAAGGCGGCTTAACTTACGATCTCTTCTTAACTTCCTGGCAATCTCGTTCCATTTCTCCATTTTTCTTTCTCTATAGTGAAGGCTACGATATTTTCTGTCGTACAATATTGGATTGGCCTTAACAAAATCAATTAATTCAAACTCCATTTTTAGTTTTCCAAATTTATCCTGATCAACTGAAAACGATTCAGCGTCTGAAACTTATGTGTGTGAAAAATCATATGTTTACCACAATTGCCAGATTGTAAATATCAAAAGTGTCCGTCGAGAAAGAAAAACACAATGGCGTCGACACTCGCCTCTCCGAATGAGTGAAATATGGAATTACAAAGCCATAAGGTGGCATTTAACCGCCGCCAAATTTTGCCGATTTTGAATAACAGGCGTAAAAAACTAAAAACAGTGTCCCGAAAGACAGAGAGTAGAAATAAGTTCACAACTTTTGATTCATTTATTTGAACATTACAAAATGGTCTGGACCATTGTAGTTAAGGATATAGGCTCTCCTTTTCTGATATAGGATGAGTAACAGTGTATTGAAGATTTTTACTCCGGCGCGAGATAACTATGAGTACCACACAGGTTGGAACTTTGAGCTCCAACCTTTGTTGTGTTCATCGTTGTCATGAGAAGCTCAGCTGAGAGCTAACGGGTGCGTCCACAGGTTGCGTGTGGTGGAATGCCCCGTAGACATACTAGGTACTGTTATTGCAGTAGCGGGCAACCAGCGATTTCGAGTGGAGACTATCAATGAGAGTACCGGCTTTTGCTTAGATACGGAGTGCCTATGATGCTCGATATGAGGCTAGAAGTCACTAATTGGTTACCATTCGCTTCTCCTAGGGAACTATGGACACGAGTAGAATAATCGGACTGCTACTGAAGTCAAGAATGCGATGTAAAGAGCAGTCAGTAGCGAAGGAAAGGTATAAGGATTATTAGAGTAGGGAAATGTGACCTGCAAGCATATTGATAGGTTCTGGAGACCGAACGAAGTATGTTAATATTATCATTTGGTATAGGGGCGTTCTCCTACAGAGATCAACATTTTTCCCCAGTTGCTAGTATCCGATAGTGGCGGCGACGAGGATACCATGAAATCAATCTCTGATGGGTGGTATATAATGAATACACTTAGTCAGTAACCCATCTGGAGATCAACAAGGCTGAAGGAGACGATTAGTTCCCAGCTGAAATATGTATTTAGAAGCGAAGTCTACGCGCCGATTAGGCGTATGCATGAGCTCGTGCGCAATCTGAAAATATGACTTTAGGAGCGAAGTCTACGCGCCGATTAGGCGTACGCAACCTGGATAGCAGAATGACTTTGTAGATGACATCGGTATTACGGTAGGCTATTTAAAGCAGTAACTTACACATTTGAAAAGGTCGACAAGTGTCTCTCTGAGACTCTTCGCTCGATACCGCTGATTGTCCGCGACTGCCATTGCCGCTACTCTGTATGGAGCACTCCACTATCCGTAATCTGTGGCCCGGTAGCTCGCAACGTAGCTTCTCATGACAGCAATGAACATCACACAGTTTGGACCTCAACGTTCCAGCCAGTGTGGTGCTCACAACTATCGCGTGTTGTTGTAACAGTTATTGTTGCGATTGTTGTTGTATGAAAAGGATATCTCTTATAACATTGAGCTTAAAAATTGAATCGGACAGCATTCATTGATATGTGAGACGTTTGCCCCTGTTCCTTAATAGAATGTTAGGAATTTGCACAATTGCGTCTGCACAATAATATTGAAATTTAGAAAATATACAATAGTTCATTTAATATTATCATTTAAAATTAAACACAACTAGTTATTTATTCATACTTGTATAAAAAAAAGATGTTAATAATTGGTGTAGCAACACATCGCATTACATCTGTATAACATAAGTAGCCCCATTTTGCCCATCCTGGCACATTACAATTTCTTGTGTGACCGCTTCCAACACTCGTTGCTGCAAACGCATTAGTTCTATGGGAGGTAATTTCGCTTCCTCAACTTGCAAGGCCATAGAGTTGAAAAATATTTGTGTCGCAGAAGGCGGCGTAAAATGTTGTTTAGCACATTCTAACAGGATTGCCATTTCGTGTGAAGCTTCCGATATAATGCTATCTTTGTCCAGCCTCTTCTTTTTTGGTTGCTCTTCGGTACTTGTTGCGTTGCCGGCATTATTTGAAATGTCGAATTTTTTCAAATACTCATTCAAATTAAAGTTTTCAACTTCAAAATCGGGTTCATTCGATTGAAATTGGTCTTCATCTTCTTCTTGCAACTCTTGCATTTCCTCCTGTATTTGTTCTTCTAACTCTTCCTGCAGTATTTCCACTTCTTCCATCTTAAATTCTTCTGGTCTAAAAAAGTTGTTTAAAAAAAGCAAATGGTAAATAACTTTGTAAACCATATCGAGACTCAAATTAAATCTTACTCAGGATATTGATCTTTTAAGAACTGTAAGTGCTCATTATATTTCCAGGTTTTTGAGGGTGTTATGTCTTCGCATTCGTCAGCTTTTCGTTGTAGCCTTTTTTTAAATGTATCACGCAGACTTTTCCATTTAAGTCTTACTGCGTTGGCTGAAAACAAAAAAATAATTGGACAATTAGATATATGATACAATTTAAGTATATAGGATTCCATAGTGAATATTTTTGACATTTTTTAAACAATTTTTTATGTGGTTTATCGGTGAAATTCTTTAAAAATGTTTAGGTTACTTCTCTGGTTTTTTTAATTAAAAGTATGTAAAAATTAATAAAAATAGAATGTTACTACCAATTCTAATGATAATCATGTACAGAATCAGCAGAGAGCATTACAAATTCTCAGATAACTAGGTAATGAATTAAAAGTATAGCAACTCTGCCCTGAAATGATCTGCTCATAAAAGGTAAAACTCAGTGGATAACAATTTGATTTACTCGTACCGAGTAACAAAAATTAAAGAGATTTGAAAGAAAAATGGCGTTTGGCAATTACATATCTTATAAAATGTTAACATAAGTCTAAAGCCTACAAAATTAAAAAATTGGCGACCAAGAAATCTTTCAACGCCTTTGCAAACATGTTCGAGATGTCGTAGAGAGTGAATATACCTCACCACTCTATTTACAGCCAAGCGCACTTTCGCCATAACACAACCTGTCGTGTCAGAGTAAATCTCAATACAGTATAGGATATTCGGATAGGATATTCTGCCGAAGAGTAGCAGTTGTATGTTTTGCACCATCTTATATTACGCCCAAGCACTGTATTCTGTGTACAAAAATTGTAACTGAGATTGAAAGGTTGAACTTCACATCTCGAGAACATCAGAACACAAAATCTATTCAGTAGCATGCAGAAACTTAATGACTGCACGCGAAGTCAATTTTTGATTGAAGAATGCTGACGAAATGATTAGAACCCATGAACAATAGTTGTACATATGAGAAAGGGACACGCCAGTAGCCAATATAATCAAATAAATCATTAAGAAAAGTAATAAAAAGAATAGGTCTCAGCACTGATGCCTGAAGAACCCCACTCCTAACAGGCAAAGTAGAAGAGCAATCACCTTTAATATTCTACAAGCACTTCTACCGAATCCATAAAGTCTGGAAAATTTCGAAACAAGAATAAATATTCGTCGTATTTAAAGATTCAGCTATCTCTCTTCTATAGTTTTTTCGTTGGCTACTGGGGCTTGTTTTGAAGCCAATACTTACGGTCTTTGCGCAGCTTTCTGGCAATCTCATTCCATTTTCTAACTTTTTGATCCTTGTAAGTCATGCTTCGATATTTTTTATCGTATAAAATAGGATTTTCTTTAACAAATTCAATTAACTGGAACTCCATCTTATTAATGTTAATGTTTTTATGTTTTTAACTTGTCAATGTTTGGCCACAATCTAATTTAATACTCGTCATATGGTATTGTTTGGGCACAGTTGCCAGATTGTTAAAATTTAATCACTCATTAAGGGTGGTACTACGTTCGCTTTTAGCGAAATTTTTTCATGATTACTTTTTTAAATAATATTTAGATTTTGAAGCAAAAGAACTCGCTGATTTCATTCAATAAGACATTCCCTCATTACATATGAAAAAATTTTCACAAAGTATTATGTTATCATTGAGATTTTTTTAGTGTTTCAAAAAGTAACCGTAAAAAACCTGTGTGTGTGTGTGTTAAACAGCCCGTATATAAAATGTTCCATGTTGCGCTTTAAAAAGATAATGTTTTTTGAAAAAGTTTAAAAAAACTTCGAAGCATTCTATTAAAATTCGTATAATAAAAAATAAGCAACATATGATGATAAAGTTGATTTATCTCTAGATTTTTTTGGTACGCAACGCTTTCAATGGCATTTAGGTTCGCCAATAACTATCAGCTGATTTGTCAAGCATTGCAACAAAACAAACATTTTTTCTTCGCTTTCGAAGCACGCTTTTAAAGGTTGCCTTTAAAAATAATAAAGAAAAGAATTAATGGAACTGTTAAGTGAACAAGGTTTACGTCTCGATGGTCGACGGCCACACGAGCTGCGCAGAATTAAATGTAAGCTCGGTGTATTTGAACAACCAGATGGAAGCGCATATCTGGAACAGGGTAATACCAAAGTTTTGGCCGCTGTCTATGGCCCACATCAGGCACAGAATAAAAAAATGGACATAAATGAAGTAGTCATCAATTGTCAATATAGCATGGCAACATTTTCCACAGCAGAACGCAAGAAACGCCCGCGAGGTGACCGAAAGTCGCAGGAGATAACTTTATATTTGAGACAGGCTTTAAGGGCTGCTATTAAAACTGAACTTTATCCAAGGTCCCAAATTGATGTGTATGTAGAAGTTATGCAAGCCGATGGTGCCAATTATGCTGTAGCCTTAAACGCTGCCACACTGGCTTTAGTAGACGCTGGCATATGTCTCAAGGAATATGTTGTTGCCTGCACCGCATCGTTGAGTAAGAATAACATTCCCCTTACGGATGTTTCAAATCATGAAGAAATGGCTGGTGGTCCAACGTTAACGGTGGCTTCTTTACCAACTTCAAATAAAATAGCTTTTATGGAAATGACACAACGTTTCCACCTGGACAATTTGCCAAAGGTAATAGACCAAGCTTTGGCTGGTTGTCGTGAAATTCAAGCCATTATGGAGACAGCCGTACGAAAACATTTAATGCAAATGGGTTCTGCCGGTGATTGGAGCAATATTGCTAAATAAAACATCAACTTAAATATACATTTTTTAACAAAAACATTTACTTTTATTTAAAAACAAGTACATTTATTTTTTATGCTTTCTTTTCTTCAGGTATTTGCCAACTCTCAACAAGCTCCACCAACTTTTTCTTGCGAATTTCGAAGGCAACTTTTTGCATAAGGCTTCGCAAATGCTCTCCGCCTTGCAGAAAATCCTTAAGATTATGCACCGTACCACCCTGAATACGATGATCAGTTATTCTATCTTGTACAAAATTGTATGTACGGATTTTCTCATTCCTGTCCAAATTGCCTTGCTGTGCACGACGAGTAGCTCTAGTAGAGGCTTCAGAAGACTCCAGCTGTATTTGTTCCAATTTGGCTTTCAGACGCTTTAATGCTATTTCCTTATTTTTTATTTGTGATCGTTCCGTTTGACTTTCTATGGCTATACCCGTTGGTATGTGCAAAATACGTACTGCTGAATCTGTTGTATTAACATGTTGGCCGCCAGCTCCACTCGCACGTTTGGTTTCGATCTTCAAATCCTTCTCAGCTATAACAACATTAATATCTGCCGGTCGTGGTATGATGGCCACGGAAGCTGTGCTAGTATGAATTCTTCCTGATTTTTCGGTAGCCGGAACTCGTTGCACACGATGTACTCCACCTTCGTAACATATCGCCTTGAACGCCTCCTCTTCATTGACTATGACATTTGCGTGACGCAATCCCCCAATATCAGTGGTATCCTCTGTCAGCACTTCATAGTCCCAACCACAATTATCGAAATAGCTCAAGTACATGTCATACAATTCCTTTGCAAATAGCATGGCTTCCTGACCTCCTGCACCAGCATTCACTTCAAAGATCAAAGAAGGATAATAGCCGCTGTCCGTCAAAATCTGCATTTTCGTTAGAAGTTCGACTTCTGTTTTTCTCATCAGTTCGGAATACACTTGGTTTTCTTCTTCGATTAGTTGCCTCATGTCTTCATCTTTTTCGGCTTCGATATCCTCCCTCGAAGCCATGTTTCCCTTCAGGGCTCTATGTTGTTCTAGCATTTTTACTATGTCCGATAATTGGTTCATTCTCTGATAGTCATTCGCACTGCCTGAAGAATTCACACGCAGATCATAAAACTCTTTCCTGAGTGATTCTAAATACTGTTGTAGTTTTTCGTTTTGAAAATCCAAAGCGTGTGATGATGATGCCCATCTCTGGTTTGATGCCAACGAAATTCTTAATAATTTATTAAGATTTATGATGACTCGGCTTTTGCTTCTTAAATTGTAAAAAGCATTTAAAATCATTTTGATTCTCGTTTTATAATCACGGTTATAATTTATAAACAATGGCCGTGGCCACCATATGGTCATTGAGCCTATCCATTTATTTTGTTAACGCCGGGTACGTCCGTCAAAAACCAAGCAAAGCGCACAGCGCGCTTTGCTATTACATATATGGGTACTATCTTTCCACTTGGCAAAAAGAATCAAAGGCTCTATTACACGGTATGTAGGTGTCTTATGGTATGTCATATTTTGAGTTATACATGCCGTGTGATACAAATGGAAACCACTTTCTAAATAATTTTTTGTTTCGAACCATGGCGAAACAATTAAAGGTGGTCTGATTTGTACAACAACCACAAATCATGTGGTGCAATCCGCCATTTTGTGATCAAAGATGGATTTAAAAAGGTTGTCTTCACGAGAACAGCTGGCCGGGTTTTACGGTATTAAGGTGTCAGATTTTTGTTTCAATTCTCTTTGTTGTTATCTTCTTTCTCGCATATTTTCCGCTCATGCACGTATACGTTGACACACATACATCCAAATTTGTTTGCGTGTGTTGGCAAAACGGCGATCAGCTTGATGGCAAGATGGCGGATTGCACCATATGATTTGTGGTTGTTATACCAATTAGACCACCTTTAATCGTTTCGCCAGCGTATGAGCTAAAAACATGTGAAATAAATAAATGCCTTTTTAGGCTAATGGCTTAAAAGCAGCGCCTCTAAACAACTAATCCTAGTGTAATTCAGTTAGTACAAAAAATTTCAAATAATAATGTTTAACAAATCATGATACTTTGTTCAAGTTTTTTGCAACAATTCCGAAAGCCGAATGGAGTACTCTGCCTATATCGAAAATTTTGACAAAAATTTTAAAGTTCATGTGAATACAAAAATTGACGTCATAAAACAACTACATGCCGTGTAACAGCAGCTTAAATAGTTTCAAATTCGACTCAAGTAATCGATTACTTACTCAAATTGGGTTATTCACTGGCGTTGGAAGCTAAAAATCAAAACAGAAATAAAAAAAATCCGAAAAATAATTAATTAAAGTAAACCGAATAACATTAGAAGCCTTAACTTCAATGATGTCGAGTTCAGCTGCCGGTAAAGATAATGTTTTGAATTATTTTACTGTTCACTAACACTATATGTATCGTGCACACACATGTCCACGGCAATGTGTCTTTCAGGGCAATGGGTAAAATTTTTCAATGCTTCCGGCATCCCTTCTCCAGCTGCTGCCTCATATGCCCATATTTTTGTGGAGAATCGAATACAGATCGATATGTTAATGGATCTGAATAAGGAGTATCTACGTGAAATGGGAATCACTCCCATGGGCGACATTATTGCAATATTGAGGTCGGTTCTTTTTATATATTCATATATATTGTATATATATACAAATTTACCCGCAATGTTATATAAAATCATATATTTAATTTCTTCTCAAATAGACATGCTAAGAATGTTAGTGAGCAATCAGCTCGGGATAAAGTACTCAGCACAGATGTGGTACCAATAGCAGCGGTACCCGCAAATCCCATTTTGCCTTTAGAAAAAACCAAGATAAGGCTTAAATGTAAGTATACAATGTGGCAATACAGATTTGTTTGTTTACACGATCCTTGCCCGTTCCAGCTACTGCAACAACAGCACATCCAACTACATCATCTGCCGTCGTTGCCCCCATGCCACCAATTAAACCTCGTAGAGTCTTGCCAGAACATGAAGGAAAGTATAAAATAAAACTGCCCTCTGGAACAACGGAAAGGAGTAAGCAAATCTTGGCCAAGCAGGCCAAATGTAAGTATTTTCATTGTTTTTTGTTGAAGTAGACTTTGTGTGCATTGTCTTTATTTTCCAAGTATTTGCCTCAATTTCAGTATATTCGGACCGAGAAACTGTCAAAGAAAAACCAACAATTTTCAAGAGGCTGGCCATAAAGGATACCATAGAGCTTGACGAAGATTCAAGTGAATCGTCATCGGTCAGCTCCGGCAATGTCAAAGTAAAAATAACAGGCATAGGCAATAAAACACAAACTTCATCCTCAATATTTTCCCGACTGGGGGGAAAGGAAGATGATGCAGTTGCAATGACAAAGCAAATCAAGCCCATACTAAAAAACACAGCAAAGAATGTAAATAATTTCCTTTTTCCTTTAAGCATTTGACTTTTCTTTACTAATGTATTTTTCATTTTTTTAAAGAGATTGTCTACCATTGTAAAAGCCAAAACCGTAGCTGTGCCAATTGTAAACCCCATGAAGCAAAAAGTTTTTCTAGTTAAAAAAGTCCCTTTGAAAGTAGACGCCGATAATGAGTACAACGAAAGCGTCGAAGTGTCCGATGAAGAAATGTGGGATGATGATGATATAGAAACATCTGGAGGTAGTGAAAAATTTGTAAAATTTGCTTCCACAGCCGAAGTTAGAGAATTTCCCGCTAGAAGACATAGCTCTCCAAACAAGAAGACATTTAATGCCCGTCAAGATATGATGAAAGAAAAGCCCGTTAAAGCCCGTCTGGGCATGAGTAAGTGTTGCCGCAAATAAGCATACATATTTTTTTCTGATAGTTAATAATCTTTTTGTAGACTCCAAATTACATAGCGTTAAGAAACCCATCCACTTCAAAGCTCCCCCACCTGCAAAACAGAAAATAGTACCAAAAATGAAAGCAGATTTAAGTCGACGTGAAGTGCCCGTCCACAAACGCTTAGGCACAAATCCTAAAACAGTCAGTCCATCGGCAACGGTATCCTCTATCTCAAAACGTTTGGGAAAAGTCCATGTTGCTGGCAATGCACCAACTTCGTCTAAGTGGCAAAAAACCTCAGTATTTGACCGCTTGGGTTTTAATACATAGTTTAAGATATGACACTTCAGTTACTTAAAATACTCTACATAGATTTTAATTTTCTTATTTTTAAGTTACCCATACATCGTTTTGCCTTTGTGTGAATGAGGTAAGCGTTTAAAGCTAAGTTTAGTTTTATTTGTTTTCAACATAAATAAAATCAATAGACATACTACATATTTTTTTATTTTTCAGACTTAAAGTAAGAAACGGAACTGATGTAAAAAAATATCACACCTTGATTAATTACAATTGCGAACCCATTAAGTAAGTATAGTTTTATTTTGGGGATCTTATTTAGTTGAAATTCAAAATCTATGCAATAATAAAAGCTGATACATGTTATGAGGTTGTAATCCATGTTGCCCTTTTTGGTAGTTTCCTACGAAATTTGGTAGGTTGACATCAATTTTTGTAGGCTTTCCCAAAATAGAAATACAAAGTATGTTAGATTAGAGTGCCAATCTTAATTAACAGACTAACTTAGACTATTTTACCCATTGTTATACCACAGTAGCGACAGACCAGACCTTAGGTGGGAATCGAACCCAAGACCTCCACACTAGTTATTAGGAGAACATGATAGCCATTGGTTATTTAAGGGCCCCAATAACTAGCCTTATCATATCGAGCAACATAGATACAAAGTGTTTAAGTAAGAGCCGGTGCCACCCGGCAACTCACTGAGACTCCACTCGATACCGTTGATTGTCTGCGACTGCAGCGACTCGGTATGGAGCATTTCACTATCCGCAACCTGTGGACGACCTCGGTAGCTCCCAGCTAAGCTTCTCGTTATTACGAGGAGTACCACACAGATTGGAGTAGCTCAAAGTTCCAGCCTGTGTGGTGCTCATCCTTATCGCCTGTTAGGCCCGCACTATTAATCAGAGCATTTCAACTGGGCTACCGGGGCGACAAAAATACCAAGTAAATTACAGAAGAAATTTGTTACATATATTTTTTTAGCACGATCTCCATAGCACCATAGTTGTTGGATTGTCCTTTTAACAAAGGGTTTTCCAATTTGTGAACGTACTCTTAAACTTATCATCGAACTGTCACTTTCAATTTATTCAGTAAACTCAACATTTTCATTATGGTAAAGTACACGACGTCAGCTAATCATAAAAATTTACTGCCGACATTCGTCGGTGTCGGTGTAGAGTCGGTGACCTCTACTTTAGGAGCGTTAATCATCTTCAGTGACGAAGCTCTTCTTTGGCTTATTGGGTTCGTCAATAAGCAAGATATGCGTTATTGATCAGGTGAAAAACCACATGGGTTTTACGAATCAACGCTTTATCCACAAAAAATAACTGTTTGGTGCGGTTTGCATGCAGGCGGCGTCATTGAGCCATACTTCTTCGCCGACGATGCCCATCGTCACGTTAGTGTGAATGAACAACACTAACACACCATGCTCACTGATTATTTTTGGCCTGAATGGATGACATGTGGTTTCGACAGGACGGTACCACAAGCCAAATAGCACACGTTGCTAAATGCAAATTTGCCCATGAGCATTCCATTAAGGAACAGGGGCAAACTACTCTAACTACATAGCAAAGTACCTCACAAATGTCGCCAGCATTTGGTAAGGATAACCACCATATTAGGACGGCCTCAGGTACTTGTTCCCAAATTTAAATATCAGACTCGTACTCTACACCGTAAGACCTTTGGATTGGGTGGCGCTACTATTGTGCCAGATTCTTTCTCTACTGTAAGAAACCGTACAATTGAGTTTATTATCCGATTGTTCTGAAATTTGAGACAGTGAGTTGTGTTAGGCCACTCGGTATTCTTCCCAAATCGGGAATATTTTTTCAATTTGGCCCAGATGGATCCAGGTTTGAATATAGCTGCCATATAGTCCGATCTCTCGGTTTAGGGCCTTGAGCCCATAAAAGCCGTATTTATTGTCCGATTTCGCTGAAATTTTGGACAGTGAGTAGTGTTAGGGCCTTCGACATCATATTTAAAAAGCGGTCAAAATCGGTCCAGATTTGGATATAGCAGCCATATAGACCGATAACTCAGTTTTGACCTTAACCCCATCGATTAAAGGTCTTGGGCCCATTAAAGGCTTATTTATTGTCCGATTTCGCTGAAATTTAGCACAGTGAGAAAAGTTAGGCCCTTCGATATCCTTCTTCAAGATGGCCCAGATCGGTCCAGATTTGGATATAGCAACCATATAGACATAAATGCGTATTTATTATTCGATTTCGCTGAAACTTGACACTGACTTATGTTAGGCTTTTCGACATCCGTGCTCTATATGGGTCAGATCGGTATATATTTGGCTATAGCTGCCAAAAAGACCAACATTGAACCAAAATTGAATAATGACTTGTATTTATGTCCGTGCCGAATTTGGTCCAAATCGGACCATATATTTCGATATAGCTGCTATGGGTATAAGGTGGTTTATATACCCGTGGTGGTGGGTATCCACAGTTCGGCCCGGCAGAACTTAATGCTTTTTTACTTGTTTATTTACATGTAAAAAAAGGTTGATTTGACTAGGATTTGCTGGAAATATAATTTTATTTAAAATATGGTTACAAAAAAGTGGTCTAAAGCTAATATCACTAAAAATATTTTGATATATTTTTTTTTATTTTTCATTGTGTTTAGTCTATGTAAATAATATGTAATCCTTACCCTCGACTAATTTTAAGCTTTGCAGGTTCATTTCAAAAGCGCCGTTTGTTAAGTCCAATTTCATGCATACAACTATTGGCGGCTTCACTTCGCTAAAATGAACGATGGGTATTCTAAATGTTTGTTGTCGACTACGACAATCGTAATAGCTGTAACATTTATTGATTTTATCTAAAAAATGTAAAAACAATTGAATTAAATATTTCAACATAGTGCTTCCTTCTTACTTTTGTCCACATCACAAAAAGTTTTAACCCTCTGCTTTTGTTTCTCGGGCAAGTTGCGAAAAAACTTTCTTCCTTGCTTACCAGCATTCCAAATAGAAAATCCCTCAGACCAAGGCTTGTGCTGCAGAATGTTGTCCACCAAATGCTTAAGGCGTATATGCCATATTGTATCAGCAGTCACTGTAAATGTGGTTGCCTCATTGTGATATCGATAATGTAAAAGACATTCATCAACTCGCTTAATTACTCCTTGGTTGTCCAAGTGTTTATAGAAAAATATCAAGTCTTCGGGACATCCTTGCCCCTCCTCCGAGAATCCTCCCTTTATTCGATTATACACTTCACGATGGCACATCCATGTGGGCATTATAATGGTTGGACCATTAGAGGTATAGATTTGTATGGTTAATTTATCCGAACTCAGATTGTTGGCCCAGTTGGTAAAGCGACAAGTGGCATTCGAAGGTATGCGAATAAATTTTGAACCTATTATCTGTGAAATAGACATAATTTTTAATGAGGAAATCTTTAGAACACAAAATAATTTTTTTTTATAATTTTTTATAAAAAAATTATAGAAATTTAAAACAAATTTTTTTTTATTATTTTTTTTTTAATTAATAAAACGAAAATCAATTTCCAATAATTTTTTGACGAAAATTTCTATGAAAAATAGAAATTGAAAACATTTTCTATGAAGACCAAATTTTAAATTTCGAACTAATTTCAAATGAAAACCAAATATGATTTTCTATGGAAATTAAAATTTGAGAAAATATTTTATGAAAAACAAATTTCCACGAAATTTTCTATAAAATCAAACACTCATCCGCTTTACAATTCCCTGGGATATCTCTGTGACCCGACACCCAGAAAAGTTGAATTTTGGACTGTTCAGCCATCTCGTTGAGAGATCTGCGGCAGTCGAGGGCGATTTTTGTGTTCAGAAATACGTTCTCCAGACCACAACACCATATAGCATTATAGGTCTGACAACTGCATTATATACTCAATGCATGCCTATGGCTCTCTTGCGGGTGTATAGGACAAGAGTTGCTTCTTTTGCCGTTTCCAAAACATAGGATTTGAAGTTCAATTTCCTGTCCAGCAAAACACCAATTCGGCCTTGTCCTTAAGACTCAAATCAGGTGTCTTTATCAAAAGCCCTTGCTGATCAGTCGTCTGTCGGCTAGTGAAGCCTGAAGCAGCCGCTCCACCAGTCGAGGTTTCAGTAGCACTCTAAGTAAGCGTTTTGGTGGTTTGAGGCCCAACAATGTATATTTGGTGTGAAATTTAGTCACAATAGCCCAAATAGCCGCTTCAGTGGGTCGATTAAACTGACCATAAAATGGATGAAGCGCGCGATGAAATTTCTTAACACGGCACGCATATTGATAAAAATAAATTCAATAATTTGCAAGCGCTGTTCGTTTGTAAGACGATTCATGGTTAAATTGTAGACCAAGCTAAAGATGTTTGACAGTGAAATAAAACACGAAACGTTTGAGAGCTGTTAAACCAGTGTTGCAAAAAGAAAAAAGCTAAAAAATCACCCTTTATAAAAATGTGAATAATTTTTAAAGTCAAAAACCGCAATTTTTACTTTTTTTTCTTAAAATTTGTTTAAATATATATTTACCGCATTTTTATGTTCTTTTGCCAAAGCATATTGCTTTGCAATACGTTCCGATAACATTTCATCGTCGATATCCTGAAAACACAAATAGTTTCCACGTGAAGCTTCTATTGCTCTATTGCGTCCATAGCCAACTGTAATAGAAAAGAAAAAAACAAAATAAAATTACAATAGCTGTGTATGATTTTAGTACTATATAGTGCAGTGTATTGTCAATTGTATGGAAATCGTCTATCCAGTACGACGAAGTTTTGGATAAATTACCAGTGCAGGCTTATAGAACATCTGTCTGCAGAACTACCATGATACGTTTTTATACCCACCCACACCGAAATATCCATTTCCGACCCTATAAAATATATATATTCCTGCTCGTCGTTAAAATTTAAGACGATCTAGCCATGTCCGTCCGTCTGTCCGTTCGTCTGTCCGTCCGCCTGTCTGTTGAAATCACGCTTCAGTCCTTAAAATAGAGAAATTGAGCTAAAAAAAATTTTTTCCATAGCCGGGTTAAGTTCGAAGATGGACTACATCGGACTATATCTTGATAAAGCCCCTATATAGACCGAAACGCCGATTTAGGGTCGTAGGCCTATAAAAGCCACATTTATTATCCGATTTTCCTGAAATTTGGGACAGTGAGTTGTGTTAGGCCTTTCGACATCATTCTTCAATTTGGCCCAGATCGGTCCAGATTTGGATATAACTGCCATATAGACCAATCTCTCAATTTAAGGTTTTTGGGCCCACAAAAGGTGCATTTATTGACTGATTTTTGTCAAAATTTGGGACAGTTAGTTGTGTTAGGCCCTTTGACTTCCTTCTTAAATTTGACCCAGATCGGTCCAGATTTGTATATAGCTAACATATTGTCCAATTTGGCCGAAATTTGGGACAGTAAGTTGTGTTAGGCCCTTCGACATTCTTCTTTAATTTGGCCCAGAACAGTCCAGATTTAGATATAGCTGCCATATAGATCGATGTCTCAATTTAAGGTTTTGGGCCCATAAAAGGCGCATTTATCGTCAGATTTTGTAAAAATTTAGGACAGTGAGTTGTGATAGGCCCCTCGACATCTTTCTCCAATTTGGCCCAGATCAGTCCAAATTTGGATATAGCTGCAATATAGAACGATCACTCGATTTAAGATCTTGGGTATTTAGGACAATGAGTTGTGTTATGCCAACGACATCTTTTTGCAATTTGGCAAAGATCGGTCCAGATTTGAATAAAGCTGCCATATAGACCGATTTCTCGGTTTAAGGGTTTGGGCTCAAAAAAGGCGCATTTACTGTCCGATTTCGCCGAAATTGGGGACCGTGAGTTGTGTTAGGCACCTCGATATATTTCTCCAATTTGGCCCAGATCAGTCCAAATTTGGATATAGCTGCCATATTGATCGATCTCTCAATTTAAGGTCTTGGGCTCATAAAAGGCGCATTTATTGTCTAATTTTGTCAAAATTTGGGACCATAAGTTGTATTTGGCCCATTGACATATTTCTGCAATTTGGCCTAGATCGGTCCAGATTTGAATATAGCTGCCATATAGACCGATCCTCCGATTTAAGGTTTTAGGCCCATAAAAGGCGCATTTATTGTCCGATTTCGAAATTTGGGACAGTGAGTTGTGTTAGGCACTTCGATATATTTCTGCAATTTGGCATAGATCGGTCCAGATTTGAATATAGCTGCTATAGAGATCGATCTCTTAATTTAAGGTTTTGGGCTCATAAAAGGCGCATTTATTGTCCGATTTCGCCGAAATTTGGGACCGTGAGTTGTGTTATGCACCTCGATGTATTTCTGCAATTTGGCATAGATCGGTCTAGATTTCAATATATAGCTCCCATAGAGATCGATCTCTAGATTTGAGGTTTTGGGCCCATAAAAGGCGCATTTATTGTTCGATTTCGCCGAAATTTGGGATCGTGAGTTGTGTTAAGCACCTCGAAATATTTCTGCAATTTGGCATAGTTCGGTCCAGATTTGAATATAGCTGCCATAGAGACCGATCTCTCGATTTAAGTTTTTGGGTCCATAAAAGGCGCATTTATTGTTCGATGTCGCCGCAATTTGGGACAGTGGGTTGTGTTAGGTCCTTCGACATCCTGCTTCAATTTGGCCCAGATCGGTTTAAATGGAGCTCAAAAATTTTTTGTCCGATTTCGCCGAAATTTGGGACAGTGAGTTGTGTTAGACTCTTCGACATCCTTCTTCAGTTTGGCCCAGATCGGTCCAGATTTGAATATAGCTGCCATAAAGACCGATCCCTCGATTTAAAATCTTGGCCCCATAAAAGGCGCATTTATAATCCAATTTCGCTGAAATTTGACACAATGACTTATGTTAGGCTTTCGACATTCGTGTTGTATATGGTTCAGATCGGTTTATATTTGGATATAGCTTCCAAAAAGACCAATATTTTGTTCTACAAAATTGAACAATGACTTGTACTTATTAGACCACTCAATGTTCGTGCCGAATTTGGTCCAAATCATATTTCGATATAGCTGCTATGAGGGCATAAATTATGCATTTTTCACCGGATTATGATGAATGGTGGTTTACATATATACCCGAGGTGGTGGGTATCCAAAGTTCGGCCAGGCTGAACTTATGCATTTTTACTTGTTTTACGATAAGGTATGGCCACCTGTAGAAACACCTCTGTTGTGAATGGCAAAATAAAATAAAAATCTATAAATTATTAAACTACGTCAACAAACCTTAGTAAAATTTATTTGACTTCTATGTCCGCACATGTTTTGCTCATTATACCTTACACCACCACTGTGGTACAGAGTATTATAACTTAGTGCATTTGTTTGTAACACCCAGAAGGAAGATAGATAGACTCATTGACAAGGATATCGATTGACTTAGAATCACTTCCTGATTCGATTTACCTTTGTCTGTTTTTCGATGTTAATTTGTGAGCAAATCAAAGGTCTTAATTTTCGTCCGATGGTCTTAAAATTTGGTACAGCCATGTTTTCCGGCTTAGAGACGGTTCAGATATGGATATAGCTTCCACATATAGGTTGGTCCAATTTGGACTAGTATCGCAGTAATGTGGTCATTTGCTAACCGATTCTATCAAAATTTGGCAGGAAGGATTTTCTCTTGACTCTCGACATTGCGGGTGAATTTCATAGCAATCGGTTCAGATTTAGATATAGCTCACATATGTGTATATATTGTCCGATTTGCATTCCTAGAGCCACTGCAAGCACATTTATTGACCAATCTTCCCAAAATTTTGTACGAAGCTTTCCTCGACGACTACCACAACCCGGCATGGGATTGCTGTGAGCATCACACAGCCTGGAACTTAGCGGTCCGATTTGTGTTCATTGCTGTCACGAGAAGCTTAGCTGCGAGCTATCGGGCGCATCCACAGGTTGCGGATAGTGGAATGCTCCATACGGAATAGCTGCAACGGCAGTCGCGGACAATCATCGGTATCGAGCGGAGAGTCTCAGTGAGAAGCCGGCCGGCACCGGCTCTTGCACAAATACCGAGTGCCTATGATGGTCGATATGAGAAGGCGCCTTTAAATGACCAGTGGTCACCCTGTTCCCGAGGCAATCGGTCATTTTGACCGGAACGAGCTTGCTCACCTCCACATGAAAATTTGGCAACAACTGCCACATATCTAAGAAGTTCGCTCGAAATCGGCTCAGATTTAGATAAAGCTTCAATATATATGCTTGTCCGATTACGATATATTGGGTTGCCCAAAAAGTAATTGCGGATTTTTTAAAAGAAAGTAAATGATTTTTTAATAAAACTTAGAATGAACTTTAATCAAATATACTTTTTTTACACTTTTTTTCTAAAGCAAGCTAAAAGTAACAGCTGATAACTGACAGAAGAAAGAATGCAATTACAGAGTCACAAGGTGTGAAAAAATTTGTCAACGCCGACTATATGAAAAATCCGCAATTACTTTTTGGGCAACCCACATATTGCAATAAAGTGCTCATATGTAAACCGATTCCATCGAAATTTGCCAGGAAGGATTTTCTTATGACTCTTAATGTTATTGGTAAATTTCATAAAAATCAATCCAGAATTAGATGCCTTATATGGCCATGAACATTCCATTAAGGAACCGGGGCCATATATGTATATCACCCAATTTTCACTTCTAGAGAAAGGCATTTATGGACCAATTTTGCCAACATTTTGTACAGCCGACTCCACAATACCTAAGAAGTCGAAATCGGTTTAGATTTAGATATAGCTTCCATATTTATGTTCGTCAGATTTGCAATAATGTTGTCATTTGTCAACCGTGGTTATTACAGTCTTAAGATATTTGCTTGAAATTTGATATGGATTGTTAAATAACCAATCTAAAAATATCCGCCAAGGTCCATCAAAATTGGTTCAGAATTAGATATAGCTCGCACTGTGTACTTATAAGGTAACTGTATGGTGTTATATAGTCGGCACCGCCCGACTTTTGCCTTTCCTTATTGGTTTATTTATAAATTTTACCAATATTTGCACGTTTTTCCTCGTATGATTTTGACACGTTACCATTACTTCGGGTTGCCCTTCGTAGGTTCAAATTTTCGTTTATGCGCTCGTTTAAGTAAACATGATCATTTTGTTTACTGTTGTTCGGACTCGGCTATAAAAAGGAGGCCCCTTATCCTTGAGCTTAAACTTGAATTGGAATGCAATTAGCAAAAGCGCGCGGCCGGGCCAAATCTTATATACTCTCCACCATGGAACACATTTGTCAAGTTCTTTACCCCGTATCTCTTTTTAGGCAAACATATGAAAAAAGGAAAGAATTGCTATAATATAGGAGCTATAACATTAAATTATAATAAATTATCGTCCGATTTGGACCATAATGAATGTTGGAGACCATAGTAGAAGTCGTTGGGCTAAATTTTAGCCAATTCAGACAATAAAAATTGGGCCCTTTAGGAGCTCAAGAAGCAAAATAGGGAGATCGGTTTATTTGGGTTCTGTATTAGGCTATAGACCGATTCAGGCCATAATTGACACATATGTTGAAGGTTATAATAGAAGTCGTTTTACAAAATTTCAGCCATATTGGATAATATTTGCGACCTCTAGGCTGAAAAAGTCAAGATCCCAAATCAGTTTATATGGCGGTTTGTTGGAAGTCATAACAAAACACTTCTTGCTTCAGCTATATCAAAACATGGATCGATATGGCCCATTTACAATCCCAACCGACTTACACTTATAAGAAGTATTCGTGCAAAATTTCAAGCGGCTAGCTTTACTCCTTCGAAAGTTAGCTTGCTTTCGACAGACAGACGGGCGGACATGGCTAGATCGACTTAAAATGACATGACGATGAGGAATATACAATATATACTTTATGGGGTCTCAGAGCAATATTTCGAGGAGTAACAAACAGAATGATGAAATTAGTATACCCCCATCCTGTGGTGGAGGGTATAAAAAATATTTCCGCAGAAAAAAGTGTGGTCGTTTGAATTGGTAACACTTCGTATCAGCTACCCTGTATAATTAGTCAATTAGTTCAATCCTGTAAACTTAGTTCAATCCTGTAAACTTTTCGAATACCACTGCGTGAGACAGCACTTGTTTTGGTTTGGTAAAAATTTTTCTCAAAATTTTGTTTTCATTGAAAATTTGGTGCAAACTGTAATTTTGAAGGATTTCATTTTAAAACTCATTTAAAATTTCGAAAAATGTGACAAATATGTTTCGAAATTTATTTTATTTCCTTGTTTTACCTCCTTTTGTTTTGCCAGTTTCATTTTTCTCAATATGCATTCTTATACGGTATGAATCTCTTAGAATGCATTGCCACGAACACAACAACTTAAAGGTGTTATCGCAGCTGCAGTCATCGAAAACACAAATTTCAATTTGCAGCATTGAGTCTGCCTTGCTTGCAACCCTCATTGAACTTGTTGCTTTCGGAGCTGTATGTGGCGGTGGTGAGGGTGATGTTGCCGACAAAGATGTTGTGTTTGCCACACCTAAGCTCGTTAATGTTGGAGAGGTCATGGTGGTGTTTCTGCTGCTGTTTGACAACACAAACGGAGTCTGCGCTTCATGCATTCGACTTTGTTGGCTTTGTGGTACAGCTGTTTGTTTAACTATCGATTTCATGCAACTATCAATCCACTTTGCACCATTTAAGACTGTAATAATCACAGACTTGAAAAGGAAGGAGAAAAAATCACCACAACTTCTTACAATTATTTGAATTATTTGATAAATTCCTAAAACTTACTATCAGGTCGTCAGCTTCTTGCACTTTCGGCATAGATGTGCTGCTGATGGACATCAAGCGTATCATTTGGCTTGTTGTATCGCTTAGATTCGTTAATATTTTATGCTTTGGCAATTTGTTGTTTTACAAAATGAACTAAATTGAAGTACTAGCGTCTGCCTTTTACACTGACATCCTCTCTTCTGACCAACAAAATAGGGGAACATTTTCATTGTTTTTAGCTGCAAAGATAGCATCTCATTCATACTTTTTTTTGCTCTCACTCAATTGCTCTCTTTGTTGCGTTTGAGATTTTTTTCATACACCCAGAAAAAAAGTTTGCTATTAATAGAGGACTGCATAACAGAGTACTTTAAAATTTGAGTAAGATTTATGCTTTACAAAATGTAGTCTGGCCTTTTACTAACGCTGTGGTTTCCCATTTGAAAAAGCGTATTGAGTGGAAGGTATGGTCCTCAGTTTAAGAAAAACTGATTTTCCAAAGACACAGAATAGCAACACGTCCATGAGATTATACACATCTATGCAAATATTGGGTTGCCCAAAATGTAATTGCGGATTTTTTATAAGAAAGTAAATGCATTTTTAATAAAACTTAAAACGAACTTTAATCAAATATACTTTTTTTACACTTTTTTTTAAAGCAAGCTAAAAGTAACAGCTGATAACTGACAGAAGAAAAATGCAATTACAGAGTCACAAGCTGTGAAAAAATTTGTCAACGCCGACTATATGAAAAATCCGCAATTACATTTTTGGCAACCCAATATAATATACAATTACATCTTATAACATTAAAAAATGCATCGCTTTGATCTTGGTGTTCACCCCTTCTATTCAGGGATTCCACGCCTTCCCACAAGACGTTCGACCTCACTGTCCTCAATCCCATGGCAGCCGGTTGTACGTACCGAATTGACCCGATGGAGTTCTTCATCGGCAAGGGCTGCCGCCTCAGTGTATAACACACTGCTACAACAACAACAACAACCTCACTGTCCTAGAAATCACGGACTTGAGGGCCGCCTTATAATTATACTGATTTTCTTCGTACCGATATTTTGTGAGTCGGAGTATGGCCCCAATCCAGTCCCTGTCTCCATCTTAAAACTATCTATAAAGACCAAGGTATCATTCTCTTCGAACATAGGATTCCCTTCCCATTCCTCCCTCTCAGGAATGCGACTCCCGAGGACACCCCACCCTTGAGGCGTTCCCTTATCATCCGCCTTCTGACTATATTATCTCTGAAGTCCGCATAGATAGCCCTGTCACGTATCATACAGTCACACAGGGAGAAACTAAGTTCGACCCCCGTGTGGTTCAGAGTGGTGACTGTGGCCCATCCTCGTTATTAAACGCCCTTTCAATATTCAGGGAAGCCGCCATCGCGTAGGAGAGACGTTCCGACTTCTCGCAACACTTCATGGAGGGCCGTCTCCTACGACCTGTCCTCGAGGTATTCCTGAAGTTTTTCGACGTCAGACTCTCCCTCACCTTCAAGTCCTTTTTGTTAATAAAATTGTTTCGTTTATAATGTCAAATGCTACGTGTTACAATAAACATAATTGCCTTTTTACAATATATTGGGTTGTCCAAAAAGTAATTGCGGATTTTTTAAAAGACAGTAAATGCATTTTTAATAAAACTTAGAATGATCTTTAATCAAATATACTTTTTTTACACTTTTTTTCTAAAGCAAGCTAAAAGTAGCAGCTGATAACTGACAGAAGAAAGAATGCAATTACAGAGTCACAAGCTGTGAAAAAATTTGTCAACGCCGACTATATGAAAAATCCACAATTACTTTTTGGGCAACCCAATATTTACGATACATTTATTCTACATTTACGGTACATATACGAGAGCATAACCAAGGCTTAAGGTTGAATCGGTAGCCCACCATGAAATATGTGATAACAAGAAATTACAAGTTAGGGGTAAACGCCAATAGGGCGTTGTTGTATCCGCTAATCCATGTTAGCCCTATGTCGTGAAACTGGGGTCTATTCAATGATTCCACACACTCCGCCACGCACTTCGACCTCACTGTACTAAAACCCAAGGCGTTTAGGGCAACCAGTCTAGGTGCGAACTTCATATTCTTTATCAATATATAATTTATACGAATTTAATCCTCCCCATGCCACAACGGACATACACCTAAGCCCCACTTATGTCCCGTTGTCTGTTAGCCGGGCAATGACGTAGGATATGCTCCAATGTCTTATCATCTTCTCCGCATGCCCTACATATGCTATCACTTGCCGCACCGATTTTACATAGGTCAGCTCATAGTCCTGTTATGATACTGAAAGCTATACTGACCTTCTTCTTTCTTCCTTTCAGCAAAAGCTTTGTTTTTTCACGATCCGAATCTCCCCATACGATTTTCGCCGTCCTACGGACGTCTAATCTGTTCCATAGTGTTACCCCCTCTTTGCAACCATCTATCATTCGTTGTCCTTCGGGCCTGGTTCTGAAAACTTAGCTTACATGCCGCTAGAGGCATACTCACAGATTCCAATTTCCCTGGAATGTGTAAGGTAGTTCCTAGTCTCGCAAGCTCAGCCGCTTTACAATTCCCTGGGATATCTCTGTGGCCCGGCACCCAGAACTGGTGAATTTTGAACTGTTCAACCATCTCGTTGAGAGATCTGCGACAGTCAAGGGCGGTTTTTGTGTTCAGAAATACGTTCTCTAGGAATTTAATGGCTGCCTGGCTGTCTGAGAAGATATTTATGCCTGTCGTTATGACATTATATCTTAGTCATTCCACCACTTCCTTAATTGCAAGGATCTCCGCTTGATACACACTGCAGTGGTCGGATAACCTTTCCGTTATGACCAGTTCTAGATCTTCTAGTTTGGAACCATTCGTATAGAAGTCTATATAACTTCTATTACCAGGGATATCGTAGTTCCAATCAGTTCTATCAGGAATAGTGGTACAGTACTTTTTATCAAAAAGCGGTTTAGGTAGGGTGTAATCCACACTGCCTTGAACATCAGATATTGTATCAAGGATAACAAAGTGTCCATAGCCGCCACATGACCAATGAGAAAGATCCCTTAACCTCACGGCAGTGGTCGAAGCAATTTGTCTGGCCACAATGTCCAGAGGCATTAGACATAGCATTAAATTCAGTGCATCAGATGATGTCGTCCTCAATGCGGCTGTGATGCACAAACAAGTCATCCATTGGATCCGGTTGACTATAGAACAGTAGGCGGGCTTTTAAAGCGCCGTCCACCAGACCACAACACCATATAGCATTATAGGTCTGACGACTGCAGTATATACCCAATACATGACGCGCGGTCTAAACCCCAACTTTTTCCAATGGCTCTCTTGCAGTTGTATAGAGTTGCCTTTCTTGCACTTTCCAAAATGTGGGATTCAAAGAAGTGAAAATCGGGCGATATACATATATGACAGCTATATCTAAATCTGAACCGATTTCTACGAAATTCACCAGTAATGTCGAGAGTAACAAGAAAATCCTTGCCGCCGAAATTCGAAAGAATCGGTTAACAAATTACCATTTTATTGCATTATTACTGCAAATCGGGCGAACATATATATGGGAGCCATATCCAAATCTGAACCGATTTCTATTAGATTCACCTGTAATGTTGGGAGTCATAAGAAAATCCTTCCTGCCAAATTTCGAGAGAATCGGTTAACAAATAACCATTTTATTGCAGTATTACTTCAAATCGGACGAACATATACAATATATGGGAGCTGTATCCAAATCTGAACCGATTTTTTCCAATTTCAATAGGATTCGTCTCTAGGCGGAAAAACATGCCCGTACCAAATTTGAAGACGATCGGATGAAAATTGTAGTTTGTAGTCCTGTAGTTTGTACACAAATTAACATGGACAGACCGACGGACATAGCTAAATCGAATCAGAAAGTGATTCTGAGTCGATCGGTATACTTATCAATGGGTCTATCTCTCTCCCTTTTGGGTGTTGCAAACTAATTCACAAAGTTATAATACCCTGTACCACAGTAGTGGCGTAGGGTATAATAAGTCCCAGATCTTGAGAAATACTTAATTTTGTCTTTGGGCTCAATTATTTTTTTGAAGTTGGGACTTATTTTATTTTTATTTAAGACCTAGTTCATTAGGACTTATTTCATTGGGGGTTATTGTGCACAGATTGACCCTAAAATAAGAAATAAGTCCCAGATCTTGAGACATACTTAAATTTGTCGTTGGAATTCTTTCGCTTTTTTGAGCTTCATTTTTTATTTTTAAGTTGGGATTTATTTAAATTTTATTTAAGACCTAGTTCATAAGGTCTTATTTAATTGGGGGTAATTGAGCATAGCTTTCTAGACTACAAAAAAATGCAATTAAGATAGAAATAACCATCATTTTGGTAACAAGTTTTTGCATCTGAGTCTGACTGTTGGCTAGCCACTTAATAGAGGGGAGTGTAAGTAAGTTCAGTGTGTGTTTCGACCACATGCCTTAACCCATAGAACCCAAGGTGTTCTTAAAAGAGTTTAGTTTCTTGCCACTCCGACCAACATCATATGTTGTTGCTTGCGAATTTTCTTGAGTGTGCTATTTAGTGCAAAAGTTGATTGCTTTCAGTGGTGTCGATGTTTCAGCATCAAATGTTTTGTTTTGTTCTGTTTTTATTTTTTGTTTTAATTTTACAGTTTTCATACTTGCCGAGTGTGAAATTTTATCGTTTGTCATTTGTGCTGAAAATAGTTTTTGCTTTGTGTTTCATTTATTCAGATAACAACAGAACATGGTTTGAAACGGCATTCGGTTTTATTTGATTTTATGAAGCCGCCCCAAATTCACTACACAGTGTCTGAGTATGAAGAATTTTGATAAGGAAATTAGTCATACGCTATACTTGTATAGCAAAGAGTATCTTTCATACGCTCCAAGGTACCACTTCCTGGATACAAACTCATATCTCGGCAAACAAAAACATGCTCTACAAAATATTACCACTATCTGGGCACTTGTATGAAGTTAAAGCATAGATACTTGCGAAAAGTAAAATCCGACCTAATGGTAGTAGTATGATGGCGGTGCTCGTATGATAAAATAAATACTTTCGTGAAAGGCGGCAACAACATTCGTGAAAAAAGGCAACAACATTCGTGAAAAGTGGCAACATATGTTTTAAGTTTCAAGCCGCCATGGTGTTTAGTTTTTTTTTTTCTTATTGGAGCACTCAAAAGTAAACCATTACATTGAATTTGTAAATATGGAAAACAATAGTCAATCATGTTATAAAATATTTAATTTGAAAAATCTTAGTCCAACCGATTTAAAAACCGAGCTAAAAACTATTTTAGGGTGTCTGTCTGGGAATTTGTTTACAATATTGGGTGGCTAAGTTTAAACGGGGCTGTACGAGCTGCCAAGACTAGAGCTGGCAAACAATCGATTATCGCCAAATTCGACATTTTTGATAGTTCTCATAAGAAAGTATCGGTACTATCTCCAATTTCCTATCCCCATTATGAGAAGTAACAAGTGATCTTCGCCCTAACAGGTAAACATTTGAAAATGAAACAATTCGGCAGAGCCCGGCCGGGATTCGAACCTGGAGCAGTTCGGCAGGGGAGTTGTACCATTGTCTAGCGTTCGAAGCCATCAATACACCTTCCAACAGATGCACAGAATCATGTGTACCATGGAAGTAGTGTAATTGTCGCAGAAAAAAATCTGTCATTACACGAAAACACATGCATTGGGAAAAGTACAGCTAATAGATAGGGCTCTCGAGCGTGGTTAAAGTGGTACTTGTATCATAAAGGCGTTTTCGCAATAAATACGATTCAAATAAAACATACCAACGCACGGTCCATGAAGCCATCGCACCTAATATGGTTGAAAAGTCTTCTAATCCAAACGAAACGCTTCCCATGATGGTTAGTGTGCTGCGATTTCTGGCTTTCCGTTTTCATTTTCAAAATTCTAACAAAAAAACGAATAAAGATCTCCAGTAGTTCTTTTTTATGCAGATAAAAGAGTCCTAAAAAAACTACAAATAAAATTTGCCCGAATTTTTGCAGAGATGGTTTCAAAATCGCCATTTTTTAGTAAATTTGCTGTGGAGGCTACAAATATTGTTAGGTGCAAAAAATTTATTGCATGGGTTTTGCCGGGCCGAATCTTGGGAACCCACTACCATGGATTCTGCTAAAAATGTATACAAAATAAATTTAGTTGAAGGGCATAATTTTATTCTACATACCAAGCCATCACAAATTAGTTTCTAGGAACCGAACAAATATAATCGAGTTATATATAATCGGTTTATATGGGAGCTATACTAGGTTATAGACCGATTTGGACATAGTACTTGGCATAGTTGTTGGAAGTCATAACCGAACACCACATAGAACTCATAAGAGAACACTATGTGCAAAATTTAAGCCAAATCGGACAAAAATTGCGGCTTGTAAGCGTTCAAGACGTCAAATCGGGAGATCGGTTTATATGAGAGCTATATCAGGCTATAGACCGTTTTCACTGGACACAGTTATTGGAAGTTATTAAAGAACACTAGGTGTAATATTTCAGCCAGATCGGACATAAATTGTGGCTTATAAGGGTTCAAGAAGTCAAATCGGGAGATCAGTTTATATGACAGCTATATGAGGCTATAGACCGATTTGAACCGTACTTGACACAGTTATTGGCACAGTTACTGTCATTAAAGAACACCACTTGTAAAATTTCAACCAAATCGACCAAAATTGTGGCTTCCAGGGGCTCAAGAAATCAAATCGGGAGATTAGGTTTATATGATAGCTATATCCAAATCTGAACCGATATGGCCCATTTGCGACCTACGACCTACGTGAGTTAGAAGTATATGTGCAAAATTTCAAGCGGCTAGCTTTACGCGTTCGACCGCTATCGTGCTTTCGATAGACGGACGGACATGGCTAAATCGAATCAGAATGTTTAGACGATCCATAATATATATACTTTATGGGGTCTCAGATCAATATTTCGAGGTGTTACAAACGGAATGATTACATTAGTATATCGCCATCTTATGGTGGTGGGCATAAAAACATGTGCCCAATTGGAGGATCTGGGCTTTGGAAATGTTAAACTCGAAGGATTGTCCAATTTTTTTTATAAAGAATTACCTATTTTGGAGTACATATAGCATATAATCAGATTTGGACACTTATCGCAGCAAAGTCTTTGTAAACTTTGTCTCGTATCCAAATCATGCATAAAAATTAAAATCGAACCACAAATGCCTTCGCAAATTGCAAAATACGAAGCAGATCTCGGGCAAAATTGCACAGAAAAAGTTAAAGTCGAATATCTCCGAAACCTGTGGAGATATATCCAGCAAAAAAGCAGACCATAAATGAAGATTTGGCAGCCCGAACAATTTATCGAAATACCAAGGTGACCAATTTTAGGGGCCTGCCAAAAGGCGCCCGGACAACCTAGGGCCTTGAAATTTTGCACACGATCTCGTTAACACCTCAGCTCTAAATTCAAAGAAAAATATCTACCCGTTCTTACACCGCATGTTTTTTACTAGTTCCCTCGATTTTCTCCCACTGTGCGTTATGAGGAGTTATGTCCTCAAGGCGACTCTTATGGAAGGGAAGTGTGTCGCGAATCTTTCATATGAGTTGCCTTACTTACTTGCCTTACTTACTGGACTTACTCGTTAAGTCCGAAGAGTCTTTGAAGATCTAAGAATCGCGCAAGAATCTTGAAGACGAGTAAAAAATTAGTGTTTCCAAAATTTATAAAATACTTTTTTAGAAGAGTTGCGCATTTATCGCCTGGACGATTAACAAATAGGTGTTTTGTCATATTTTTTTAAATATTCTTCTATAATAGTTGCACGTTATTCGCCTGGAAGATCTAAAAATGCTTTAGATTGTTCATCAAAAACGTAACAACTCCGAAAAAAGTTAAAAAAATTTTTCGTTTTACTAGTCATATTCATCATACTAAGTACCAATCGTCGTAAAGTTAGAATTCTATTTGGTGTTGTGACAGTTGTCCACTCGAACCAAAACATCGAATAACATAATTCAATACAAGTCCTAAACGTGTCACGTATGAAATTAAAAGCAATCGCGAAAAGTAAACTCAGGCGATTTACAAAAAAATCTTCTGGACGATTATAATACAAGCAATCGTTGTGAAGAGTTGTTAAAACTTTCGCATACGCAACGGATTGCCCAATGATATCCCAGAAGAGTATGTCGCGACTCATACGGAAGAACAGTTGCGTAAAAATCTTCCAGAAGATTGTTTTATTCATCGCGGGGACGAACGCATAGATACATTATATATAGATAAAGAAATTGACTTCGCACATAGACTTTTTAGTGGCGCTTGTGAATATAGGATAATGAAAATTATCTTAGAACATGCCGCAAACAGAACTCTGCTCTCAATGGCAGACAGTTGCGCCGTTTTCATTTTCTAAATATGCATTATGTCCTTTCCCGTGGAGGAAACTATGGCGTAATGCACGTATATAGGGTTTCGGTAGTCTTAGCTTCCAATATGTGTATCTTTTATTTTGTTTTTGGAAAGATTTGAATTTTTGAATTTTCTTGCTTTGAAGAAAAATAAAATAATTACCGACACCTATAAGCTTGACATTCGCTGTCAAATTGTGAGAGCACAAAAACTTCTGTTATTTCAATTCTCTTTGAAAAATGTTTGCAGGGTTGTTTCTTTTTGAGAGATTTCCTTACATATTTATTTGTTCATTGCAACATTGTGTGTTGCATACTTTACGGGGCTCCGATCAATGTGTCAAAGGAGAATGCTGTTAGTAAGCCCCCCAACCCCAAACTTCCAATGTTGGAGGTTATAAAATCCTTTATCATATCAAACAAAAAATAGCCAAGTTTTTTCTTTTAATAAATACATTCATATATTTTTCCATTGTTTCTTTTTCTTTTTTCAAGACGAAAAGCTTTACTACATGGTTTTCTTAAAAGTTAATGATTTAATTTTATGAATTCTAGAACTTAAAAGCTAATTAAGTAAATGGATTAGTAAAATGTTTGCTTTGTCACTTCTTTTCGAGAATATTTTGCCAAAAAGCAAAACAAAAAACGAACAAAGTACGAAGATGATGAATACAGGGCCAAAGCAATTTTCAAAAATTTCTTTCAAAATTCTCTCATAAAATACTATATTTTTCAATTTCAACTGTTTTCACACGAAAAAAAAAAACAAAACACAAATTCAAAGTTGCATAAAAAGTCTTGGAGAAGGATTACCTAGTTAGATTAAAAGTACAACAAAACAAAAAACAAACATAATGTTTCCAATATGGAAAATTCTACATGCAAAGATACACAAATACATTTTTTTAGTGTTGAATGGAGATGATGTTTGATTTACAATGTATGGGGACTTAAACTAAAGTAGTGATCAGTCTTGAGAACAATTAAAATAAATTGGATGCATTACTGGTTGTTGACCTTTTCGAAGTTGCCTAGATTTGTAAGAACTTTCTGCTGAACTGATGTTTCTGGTTGGCACTTTCGAAGGCATGTATGAGTTCATCCATGCCTTTGAGCAGACCCTCTTCACGATTGCCGGGTATCCAATCGGAGCGATGATTGACCTTTACGTTATCGGGCAAAGGGCGGGATTTGGCAAAATCGATGAGCCAACAGCCAACTTTGACATCATCATAGACTATGAAAATACTGGAGCCCACTATTTCGTGTGTCTGAAAGAATGGGGATTTCTCAATTACGGAACGCATGTGCTTGAGACGTTTGATGAGTTCTTTTTGCACACACTTCTTGGAATTCAAAAACTGATCGATGGTCTGGGCAATTTGTTCTGAACTTCTGACAGTTTTCAAATCTTTCATGGGCGCCTTGCCTTTTAAGCGTATGGCCTCAATGCGAAATCCTTTGGATTGAGATGAGGACATGGCTTCACGGAATAACATATAGCGTAGCTTTGTAATGGCCTGTTGGGCATGTTCCTCGGCGGTGGGTGCTTGTGGATCAACTTTAATCATTTTCTGATAGAGATCTGGCCTCAGAGTTTTATTGCTGACTTCAGATTCCAGAAATGTGCGACAACCCATTTTAATGTCCATGACACAGGGGTCCTTAAAGCCCTTTAGCAGGTCTTGCAGCTCAATGAACATTTCACCGGATTCTAATTGTATGTTGCCATAGAAATCGGGAATGATTTTAGAGGTAAGGGGTTCTTGAGACAACTGTTGGTAGGATAATACTTCATAATCACTAAAGCTGGCAACACGCTTGCGCACCACGCCACTGGCACAGGGTACAATACTAAAAAAAGAAGGAGAAAAAAGAAAAATTAAGTTAGTATGCTAAATTTAATAAAGGCTTGGCATAGCTACAAGGTAATCTCATTGGTACAACAGTTTAAAGTTACATAATGCAAGCTTTGTAGAATTATACAAGGGAAAGTCAAAGTATTCTGTCTGAACGAAGTATTCTGAAGTACGATCATTTGCCAACGGAAAAAAATGGAAAGACTCCCATTAACTTTATAGATAATTGTGAAAATGTCATTAACTGCCACAAACAACAGATATTGTAATCAACGATGAGCGTAAATTTATGACAGTTGGCTGCTTAAGTGGTAAATACTGTCAAAGATTGTAAATCAGCTGATAACAACATGCAACCTTATTAAGTCAAACCTGTGTTTTAATATGCATATTGCAAGTAACCTGAAATGTCTCAAATAAGAGAATATGTTAACAAAGAACAAATTAACAACTTGAATGTAGATATTTTTAGAAATTCCAAAAAATGTTTTCTTCGCGCCATAAACTCCCTTGTGATCAACAGGTTTTATTGTCACCTAAATGCCGTTATATCTGGCCAACTGTTTGCATGAGAATACCTTTTAATCGATTATGCCTTGATAATAAGGCTTTAGTTTATACAAATTCTTACCTTTCTGGATGACCGGATAGTTGTAACCATCCCGACGGCTTATTGTTATTGTTTATTTGTTGCTGCTGTTGTTGTAATAGAACCGGTGTTGCTGGGGCACTCAATTCCAGAGCGTTCTGTAATATGAAAAATAAAGAAAAATGTTTATTTAGTGATAAGTCTTATTAAACAAGTTATGTGCATAATTATCAGGGTATACTAAACAAAAAATCGTAAAGAATCTTCAATATCTGCCACCATGATTTTTATGAAGAATCTATACCTAGGAAAAATCAAATAGAAATTACGACTTCTAGGGAATTAAAAAAGTCCTGAAGTCATATCGTAGAACCCATCCTATTAGGCGTCAAAACTATAATGGACGGATAGGTGTGCTAGGTTAAATATATTTCCCATACCGAATTTCAGACAAATCGGATAAAAATTAAGTATACTGGCCCAAGAAGTCAAATTGGAAGATTGGTTATATATATTTTAACAGCCAATGCCAATCGGATTTTCCTATAATGAAATCAGCTAATTTTGACATACTGTAAGTCAGATGATTTTTGCACTATCTTTTTGGTATAATCTGCCCAAGATTCATAGTACAACACTTAATCCACAAAGTTTTAAATCAACTGCCCATCTGACAGTACCTTGTTAAGGGTACCTTCTTAGTAATTGTAAACATACTAAAAATGCATCATTAAAGTAGATTTATTTTACAGTTCTATAAGAAAATCTGTCAAACAATCTACTTTAAGGCTGTATCGTTGTTAGGCTTGTTTGCCTTATGAGGAATTATTGAAATATAAAATTCTCTTTATGGGTTATTTAGGTTATCATTAAGCGGTTTTGTTTCGAAGTTCAATGTGTTTTTTTGGTATGCAAAAAATAAATATATATTTGTTGGCTCTCCTTGAAATATACATTTTGGGGGAAAATTTGGCTCAAAAACAAATGTTTTGTGTACGAAAATGAAAAATAAATATTATATGTCTCTACGGCTGAGGGTATAGAGAAATAAGTGATGTGGTTTCTCCCAACATTTGTTAATATTTAATAGCGCGTGTATATTTAATGACACAAAATAAAGAATTTTTCAAATTCGCTTACCCATATGGTATTTAGCTGATTAATACCATATTGGGAAACTTTTATCACCATTGCAACAAAACTGTTGTTGGGGTTTTACACACATACACCTACATATATTACTTACTTATTTTTTGCTTATCTGTCTGTGGCTTAGTGGCAACGCCTCTATGCAGTTTATACATTTTTAATAAGCAATTAAGTGTCTATTATAATTTGATGCCACCACCATAGCAGCACCTCTGTAGGGTATGCGGGCGTTTGTGATCACGCTAAGTACATCTGTTTCAATTCTATTTGCAAAATAATTGCTTAGTAATTGTCAAAGGGGTAATGTTTATTTGTTTGTTTTTACTATTTATTTAAGCGAAGTGTGCTAAATAATCTATTATTGACGCTGTGACAGTGATTAAAATCTGTTGTGTCGATCATATATAAGTGAATTAGCTTAAATTTCAATTAGATAGACGGTTTAATTGAAGAATTTGATGACGTTAAAGGTATTACAGTTTACAAAAGGTAACAACAATCTTATGACTGTCATTATGACATTTGAAAACAAGAAAAAAATTGTCTTACCACGGAGCATTATAGAACAAAAAAAAAATCATTAACTCTTTCTAGGGTTTTATAATCGTTCAATAAGTGGGGCTAGGGTTGAGAGAATGTCATAATCTATGCCATAGACTCTATGGCTACACACTGCGTGAGCAAAAAACTCTTAATAAGAATAAGAGATAAAGTATACAGTACACAATAAGACTTATAAATAGCACTTTCTTCCCCGACATAACAAAACTAACATTATTTATAATTTCAAGATAAGCTCTCTTGTATTGAGATATAAAAACTAAGCCAAAGCTCCTTTACATAACTTTAAAGAGTTGCCAACCATGTTACATTGTGGAGTTTTGTTGCAATAGCTTCTTTATTGCGCAACTAAAATAAATGATTTATGTCTGGTTTTTTTTTAATTGATGATAATTTATTAGGTTTTCGTTACCTAGGCCAATTAAAAAATTCTTGTCTACATGTATTTAACTAAACTCCTATATTTACTGTGTAGAAAATTTCTTGAAACTCATTTTGGTTTGCACTTTTTCAATATTTGCTTTTTTTCTATTTACCCTGATGTTTGAGATCTGACATGGGTAAATAAAAGCCTGACTTCACAGCAGCTGGCTGGCTTTTATTTATTTGGAAAAAATTCCATTCATGGAAAATTTTTACACCAAATATGAAGATAATAAAAAAACCACCAATACGTAATGGATTTTTTTAAGCCAACTTCTTTTTACATTTACTTGTTAATATTTACAATGGTGGCAATGGATGGATTTACAAAACAAAACAAATGCTGTAATAAATAAATACCATTCGGCATCTGCAAAATTGTTTATACTTACAATGGCAAGGAACTTTAGTAGAGACATACGGCTGGGAGCATCAAAATCACGTTGACCCAAATAGTCAGTGATATTTTCACAGTTTTCATAGGAGAGATTCTGCAATAACAAAAAAAGAGAATATATTAAATAATTAGCAAGAATAACAACAACAAAAATTTTAATATACAATATAACAAGAACAAAAATTATATTATTTGTTAAAAGTTTCATTAAATGCTTACACATATTGTCCAAAACACTCTTCTAAAATTATTTTCATAAAATTTGTATATATGTGTTATATCTGTCTCCATTCTAATGGCAAATAAACAATCATATGAGGTTTAAACACAAAATTTGCCATACATATATTTTATACAGTACTAAAAGGTAAACAGAGAGCCATTTTTACCGTTTTATGCTATGAGAGATTTGAAACCAAATTTGTTATAAACATGTTTTATACAGTACGAAAAATGTAAACATGTCTATGTTTACCGTTATTTACAATTAGGAGTGGGATAGTGGCAACATTTCTATAGTATATATGCATCTATGCATCCTATTTTTATATGTTTGCTAAACGCAAGAGAAATTTGTGTAAGAAAGGGAGAGAGAGAAACTTTGATATCTAAAAGATGAGTGCATTTTGATTGCATTAAAATTAGAAAAGAAATGAAATAAAATGTCACACAAAGCAAAGTCTTAAGGGGCTGTAACACTTAAAGATTTTATTATAACGGTTATTTAAGAATTAATCAGCTATTGGTAAAAATAAAAAAAATTAACAGTACTGCTGTTTGAAAAAAAAAAATAGTAACAGAAATTGAAAAAAAAGGATACTGATTTTTTTTTTATAAAATCATAAAAAGCATATAAAATAACTTTTCTTAGTAATTCATTATAATTTTTTTTAGAAAATTGTGGTGATCACTAATTTGGATTCCTGTTTGCTTGAAGCAGTTATGTGTTTAAATGTATTTTAATTAGATCAGATTATTTCGATTGTCCTCTTAGATATAGACTCTACCATGCTGTTTTAATATTTTAACGTTGTATATGACCGATGATGTCCTTCAATGAAAAAGGACGAAATGTAGGATTAAATAAAACGATTTAAAAAAAATCATATTAACCCTTCGCCTCGAGCTTGAAGTTTCCATCGAAATAATCTGATTTAATCAAACAGGCCGAATTGCAAAATTCTTAACTGGTACTTTAATTAGTAATCACAAAATAGTATATTATTTTCTGCATTCCAGAGACCTTTGATTCCATTTTTTTGACTATAATACTTATTTTATATCTAAATTTATTTATTTTTTAATTTTACTACGTTCTTGGCTAAAATTTCAACACGAACTAAAATTAAATTGTATGCTAAAAAAATTTCATAACCTTTGTGGAGAGACAAAAGGTACATACATTTTCTGTCAAAGTAGTACATCTGACTTACACACATTAAAAAGTAGCGCGTTATCATAAATGACAGCAGTGAAGAACAACCACAATTTTTTTTGTTTAATTTTTTATTCTTGATAACATAGAACAATTTTTTTTTTCATAAATTAAAATGTCATTTTAATAAGACATATACACATGTGCATGTTACCTTTTGGTGATAAAGTATCTACAAATATACCAGTAAAAATAATAAAACAGAAAAATTTTGATAACATCGCAGTTGACCGCAAAACCGCCATACGATAAACATCCAGCGTACGTGATGTTTTCTAAAAAGGGGCCTTGACATTATTTTTGTTTTTGTTCATCACGTTTTACCTGCTAGTCTTATGGTTAAATAATCATATGTTTTGATTTTGTAAAGTAATTTTCAACATTTGCTGTCAAAAGACATATTGGTTCTAAAGTTTTTATTGGCCTCAGTTTTTTTTTACGTTTTAAGAGTAGGTTTCTATTATGTGATTTGTAGTGGGGTATTTTATTGAAAACCAAAATAAGTTTGGTAACCCCCAGGTAACCCTTGAAAGCGAGGTTAATTCAAAAAGTATCATCGATTAAGTTTGACATGTAAACGTACTATTTATTTATTTATTTTTTAATAGTTTTTTTTTAATAATGTAATGACAGGAAAGCGATCGGCATTTTTTTTAATTTTTTGACATTCTCAATATTCATGGGACTTCCACATTTTTTTTATAGGCAAGTGATGTAAACTTCTATTAACGAACTCTGTAAATGATAAGTGAAAGAGAAAGAAATCTTTTTCACACATTTTTTGTATCGATATGCATATGTATTCACCAAAAGTTTGTTATTCAAATTTATTTACAGCATATGATCAATTGTTGTTTCTCAATTCTTTTTTGGTTTTTTCAAAAACTGCAGATTCAAAATTTGTAAAGCGAGACAGCTTTCCGCTTACAAGCTTCCGGACGGCATATTTTTTTTATTGCATAATTTTCATGGTGCATTATTCAGTTTTATTTGCATTTTTGGACAAAAAGAAAAAAATCCGGAAATCAAGACAATTTTTTGTTGTTATTGAGAAGAGTTGCAACTTTGTTTACACTTCAAGGAATGCCTTAAGTTTTCAGGCTATTGATCTTTCATCTTATATAAATGTAATTCGTACCATTTGTGTTGTAGTTATTTTTTTCAAGAATTTATGAAAATTCATTTTATTTCACGAAATATTTTCGAAAGTAGCTTTATATACAACCAAACCATTAGAACCATGGATTACTTCTACTTTTGTTTTAACTTAAAGCATTGGTATAAGTCTATGGGAAACGTATTTTATACACTAATAAGATTCTTTAATAAAAAACAAAACATGCATGTACATATAAAATTGTTTAAGCTGTTAAAAATGTATGCAAATGACGTCAATGCTTATATGAATGTTTGCATGTTTTTTTATACTTGTTTAAAGGCGGAGATTGGTTTTTTGATCAAACACAAAAAGTCAAAATTTCGAAAACAAAAAACAAATTTTGTTACCAAAATAAAATGAAATGTAAAAACAAAAAAAGTAAATAAATAAAAATTCAAACAATACAAATGTTAATGAAATATATAATAAAATCATAAAAATGTATCAATTACAATTTTAGAAAGAAATTAAATTTATAATATATAACACATAATATATATGTATGCAACTATCTACTTGATGTCTAATGGTGAATAGCCCCCATATATTTTATTTTATGGTTAGTATATTTAATTATTCTTACTATTTTAACCACCGCTTAGGATACCGTTTTAAGGTCAATGGAAAAAAGTCACCCAAAAGTATCGAAAATTTATTGCAAAAATTATCTAATTATTCATATTATGTAAAGGACCCATAGAGCGATATCGAAGAAGATCAGTTGTCAATGGTTTGGTGCCTCATTACGTTCCCAGAGTTGCCATATTGGCATTCAAAAAACACCAAGTCATTTAATTTTTTTTTAAGAAACTCCTAGAACCCATATGTTAAGGTTCAATAACGTGCATTTGCATGTATAATTACTTAATATATAGCAGAAGAATGTTAATGAAATTTATGCAAGTGACGTCTTTTTGTGTGTGAACTGGTATTTTAATATTTATTTTTCTGTTGTTGTTTTGGTTTGCAACAAATTTTCCATTGTGTTTGTTCTACCTATGATGATGTGGATGATGAAAGTAAAAAATAGCAAAAATTTGATATATGCATTTGCTGTTTTCGTTTTCTAAACGATCCCCCTAAATAAGATTAATTTGAAGGTTTTGGTTTTTTTTGTATTTTTTTTTGCTGTCAAAACTTTATGTAAACAAACCCGTTCATTTATTAAGGTCGCAATTGACGTCACAACAGTATAGTCTCTAAAATATAGACTTCACACCAAATCACGACATCAGCCAAATAACAGTAACACTGCCTTTGATATATACATACATTTTATTGAAAAGCTTAATTTTGTATATTTTTTTTATTAAACGCAATCGTATATTTTTTATATGCAAATTTTATTAAGCCCCTCGGTTATCTGTGTTGTTGAAATGGCAACAGAAAAGTTGCAAATGTAAGAAAAAAAAACAAATAAAGATTTGAATATGATTTAAATAATAGAGGAATAAGGAATAAATTATAAGAAGTAAGACATAATAGTTGGCTTGGAGTTTCTAGAAGTTTAATTCTAATTACCCTATTACCCAAACCTGTTCCGGTCGTCAAATTTGCAAAACGAAAAAAAATTGTTTTATATACATTTTCCCATCCTTATACTTTTAAGGTTTAAAATCACTTGAGTTTCCTCTTGCTGAATAGTACTTTGATTACAGTATGTATTCGAAGTTTGCAAAATTGAAACCAGGAAAAATGTTTCGTTTTGCGTTTTCGAAAATCTATATTTATAAGTGGGTGTGTAATGTATGAGAGCTAGCTTCAATTGGTTAAAAATGAAAAGATGAATGTTCATACTTTGCCAAAATATGCCAATTGAAAATGCCACAAAAAAGTAGAATACTCTTTTCTGCTTTCGGAAAACATTTTTATTTTATTTCATGAAGTTTTTTCTATCACCTCAATCTTGTCTCTTGGGTTAATTACTCTAATTGTATCCTTTGCCTTAAAATGTTTATTATTCCACACATTTTTTATTTATAATTTTTTATAAGAACTTTGACAGTTGTTCATGTGAATAGACCAATCAAAGAGTATCTAACAACTCTCCAAATCCTTATGGAAGTTATTTTAGTATTTTTTATATTTAAACTATGAAAATTAACTGATACATTTTAAATTTACCTTTTGTAAATTTAAAATGTATGAATTCTTACAATTAAATGCTTCTCCTTGCGTCTAAGTAAATATGGCAACTCTTAAAAGTTGCTAAAATGTATAATAAGAAAGATTTATTTGTAAATGTAAACCCCCCTAAAGCTGGCTGTTAAGTTAGAGTTGCCATACAATTTTAACCTTCCTGCTGCCACCTATTGCATAGGCGTTAAAAACCAGTTGTATTGCTATGCATAATAAACACACAAACCAATTTTTCTAACGGTTTTGGATTATTGTACTTTTTTGACTTTATGAGGGCCCACTTTTTTTACAAAGCTTTTCACCACATTTGCATTTGTTACGCTATAATTAAAAACAAATGTTTACAAAAATTCTTTCGTTTATATTATATGGTTTTGTGTTGTTAAAGCGCCTTTTGTTTTTTTTATTTCTTTCCCTATTAGTGTTTATTAGCTTTTGCATTTTTATTTTTATTATTTTCCTCACTCGACTATTCCATTATAATAATAGCGAAGGTTAGTCAAGTACAGAACGTGGCTTAAATACATAATTAAACGCATGCAAAAATAGAATTGAAATAAATTTTTTTAGAATAACAATAAGTAATGAAGAAAGAAAAATAATTAGAGGCGTGCATAAAATTCAGTAAATGTCTTTTTTATTTGTTTGTTTGTTTGCGCCAATACATTACTACTTCCGGTAAACTAAAATACTTCAACGTTTCACAAATAAATATACAATTATTATTGACTATTTTGACATTTGGAGTTTGATTGGCAAATGTGTGCTATTTATTAACTTTGCTGTAGATTTCATTAATAGTACCCTTAACATATGTTGTTGTAAAAAAACATCTACTTCGCAATGTTGTCTTACTGTATAAGGTTGTAAATTTATGGTTAATCATCAATGTGAGTTCATTAATCTTGAGTATAGCATGTGCTTTATTTGTACTATAGAGAATGAACTTAATTCTATATTAAATTATAATTCACTTTGAATTAAATTATAGAAAGAGGTATTTATATCAAGGACTAAGTACCTAATGCTTTTTATTTCAAATTTTAATTATCAATCACAATTATGACCTTATTTTTTATTGCTGTTTATTCGTTTTATTAAGCCTTATTTAAAGATAGACTAACATTGTATTAGGTCATGGTTTAATTATACACAACTCAAGTTGAAATTGAAGAAAATTATTTTTAATTTGCCTCAATTGTAGATCTACGTCTGGCCAAGACAGCCGTGACGTCATAAATGTCTACATTCCCTGGTGATGATAAGTGACATAATATTTAGAATAGCAGGGTTATTGGTCAATGGGGACGTATGGGAAGTGTATAAAGTAAAAATTTCAAACATATAACAATGACTATCAGCCAAAGAAGATTATGTCATATACCGAAAAAAAAAAATGGAAAGGCCCCATGAATATTAGGGATGATTGCCACATATAGGAGAAGGGTTAGCTGAAGCTGTCATTACACGATAAGACATGTCATATATAATTTCAAAAATAGCAAATCAGAAAGTTAGTCTAGTTGATCGAGCTTTTTTTTCATCGAATATACATGTCTATAAAAAAGTACAAGATATATAGAAAAACATGCAGTTAAGAGCGCGCTCTAGTTTAATGAATACAGAAAGTAGTAGTTCATGTGACATGTCTGATCGTGTAATTATAGCTTTGGGTTAATTGTGTGTCGGATTCTATAAAAAATTTGCTTGACAAAAATTGTGTAAGCTACTTACTGGAACTGAGATTCTTATAGTGTTCACATTTCTAATTCTCAATTACTTGTTTTCAATACTTCAATAATAAAATTAGAGTAGTGTAAAATATGCAGAAATGAGAAACAAAATATGTGTAAGTCAGCTGATCGCTTTTAGCTACTTTCTGCAAGTGTATGCTGCATGCAATCCTTAACTCTTATTAATACAACCGAATTACTTTTATACAATCTGGCAATTTTAATGGCATTGACAAACACAGCTGGTATTTACATCTGTTTAAATTTTCAATGGATAACAACAAGTCATAAAAGTTGTTTCAAAAATATGATAGACTTAATGATTTTATTAATTTTTTCATACTTTGCATATTTTGTTGTATGCAGTAAAGTTCTCATTCAGTCATTATATAACATAACTTGACATTCCACTTCTACATCTTAAATAAATTGCCATACAATTTTCACACCCATGTCTGAAAGCTGTCATATCAACTTTTCTTTAGTCTAACATATTTTTTTTATTTTGCTATGTCTCAAACAAAATTGTGTATGTGTAGAGTATTTTTAGAGAACCTGTTAAAAGATTTATAGAATTTTTATGTAAATTCTAGAACACAACAAATGCTAATTTGCAAATGCATTCATACACGTTTTTGTGTTTGTATAAACTATGCACACACCACTGTGCCGTTTTTAAAATACAGTTGAGAATTGAGTTAATGTAAAATTTTAGTGTTTCTTTAGCTGTAGGTAAAAAAACCTGAACATTAAAGTAAGGAAATAATGACAAACTACTGGTAGTAAGAAATAACAACAGATGAGGTAAATATTATTTGAATTTGCATAAAATTATTAAATGTTAATAGAAATACTAAAAAGAACTTGTTATATTCTTAACACGGTGATTCCCTTACACAAACCTTTGCATTTAAATTAAAATTATCATTCTTAAAATTTGGTATTTAAAATGTATAATTTTAAAGATATATTTCTTAATGTAAACGCTCCTTAAAGCAGAAATGTAAAGTAGGTGTTATTATATAATATTATACATTTATTTCCTTAAAGTTGTTATTTAAAATGTTATATGGTAAAATTTATCTGTAAATGTATACCCCCCTTAAGCTTACATGTTAAATGAGAGTTGCCAAAGTTGCTATTGTATCATTCTTAAGATTTATTTGTAAATGTAAACCCCCTTAAAGCTGACATGTCAAAAAGTGATATGTCAAAAAACTTTCAAATTGCCTTAAAATTGAAAGGTTTGATTGAATATCTTTTTGTTTGTGAGGTTTATGCCTTTTTTGGATTGTTTTTGTTATTTTAATGACAATAATTAAGTGCTTAGAGTTTTTAGCTTTATTATATGCAAATATAAAAACAAAAAGTGTGAATAAATAACTAAGAGTAGATGCAATAATGTTTAAATTTAACTTTTATAGCAAAAACATGTTTGGGATTTTAAACATTTTAATTGGTAATATGTTCGTATATATATTTGTCTTTGTTTTGTTAGTAATAATAAAAAATTAACAAAACAAATTGCAATCGTAAATGGGAACTTTCATTTCAATTGTAGCCCAAAACCAAACCGTCAGTCAGCCATAGTACCACCCAAAGTGTTTTTTCTTTTGGATAAGGCATATATTATAGCAAAATGCCATTGTTATTTATGAGTTTGGAAGAAAAACATTATACAGAAATTCAAGCTTCTTTTTTTAAACACTTTTGCCAGAGGATAAAATAACAAATTGTGTTGTTATTAAAATCCCCTTAGCAATCTACATACATTTTTAGAGAAGCTTGTTTATATTGACATTTTTTCTCAAAATCTAATTAAAAAAATTATTTGAAAACAATTGGTCTTGACAATACTCCAAAGGGGTGTTGGTGTGTGACAATAACTGCTTAGTGTGTGAGGCATTTGAGTGATTCATAATGATTTTATAGAGAAAACAAAATGAGTTGATTCCCTGTAGACATCCAGAAAAAGGAAGGAAATTAAGCTTATCAATTTAGTTTCTGCATGTTATTCATTTTTTAGAACATTAATGCATATGTTCCAACACACCAGGCACAGTTTATTGACATGTCAAATATTTAAACAACATTCCTTATGATACATTTCATCCATAAAATTTCTTTATTTTTTGGTTTTCCCCCCCAAATGTCTTGTTAAAGTTGCTAAAATTTCCAACCAAAGTATTGACGTTTTTCCAAAAAAAGAACACTTGTTTCAATATTTTTTGTGCGAAACGCCAGGAATTTCTTAAGCAAATTTGCATGTGACTATTTGAGATTGGCTGACGAACGAGAAGCTATTGGCTGAAAGCCCTCACCAATGGGAAATTCAAGTCATGTGTGGAATGCAATCCAATGAAATTATATACGACAATTGAGGGTATCTACAGGTGTTGGGAAAACATGTTTAGTAACCACAAAAAGAGTTTTGAATAACCAAAAAGCAATATGTATATATAATTTTTCCTTATATCAAGTGAAATGGGAGCAAATGGTTTTAATAACCATGAACAATTTGCTTGATTATTATGTGGTTTAATTAAAAAGTAATTTGTTGGAGCCAATAGCAAAGATCACAAAAAAATGTTTTTTTTTGCAACTATGAGACAATGATAAGGTCTGGTAGTCTGCCATAAAAGCCAAAAAAGAATGAGGAGCGTTGCGTTGAAAAATGCAGCATAGCCCAAAAGTTAAGCATCATTCCTTTTTTGCCATACGTGAAGTAGTGTTTTGTTTGTTTTATTCTCTCCATTCATCTACACTCCAGTTCTCAGATTAATGTTTGTCTAATGAATCAAACCATGAATGGTCGTCAAGCAAAATTAGGTGGCAAGTATATAAACATGTCAGTTTAACAATGACTTGGTGAAAAAGTAGAAAACGCACATTCTGACAAGAAAATTGTGCAGGGATGTTCAAGCTATTTGAGAAGATAAATGGTAAATTTTTGCCTTGGACAAGTTACTTTACCCTTTCATTGATCTGCTTTGCCGATGAGCCTAACTATTAAACAAAACTTACAAAGATTTGTTCAAAGTTTTAAGTGAATGGTATAAAAAAACGATATTATAAACAAGTTTTTTTTTCTCTGTTATGGGTTATTGGGTCGTTTTTTGTTTTGTTGCGATACAACATTACCATTGATAAGTTTAAACACTTATTTGTTATTATTATTATTGTTATTAATTTGTTTTTGTTTATAATAATTGTACATTTTGTCTTCCCACTCCCTCAGAAGTTATTTTTTTTTTCATTTTACTTAATTAAAAAAACAAATTGCCTTGTTTTTTAATCTGTGACAATATTGTAAAATAACTGCCATTTTTTCCGGTTTTATTACTTTGCTCTCTGGTGATTTGTAAATATGTTTTGTTTTCTGCAGTTGTTATCTGGCGAGCCAACTCTTCTTATCGCAATAATAATAATGATATTGTAAAATAATAATAAAACAAAACAAATTATTGTTTAAACAAGTCATAGCTGTTAGTAATATCTTGATTCTAAGGTAAACATCAAAGGTAATGCGAATTTCTTTTCTTTCTATATGTTAGGGTAATCAAAAACATTGAGATATAACGATAACTAGTTATTGAAAATAAGGCAAAGAAAAAAAAAATGTTTCAGTTAGGGAAAAAGAAATCCTGAATTTGGCATCACTGGTGTCAGGGATTATTTGCATCAAACCTTAATCTTTACTTTGGATAATTGATATGGCAATGCTAGCAGTGAGAGAATGAGGACATGTGTTTGTTTGCTGCTTTGATACCGTTAACTATTATTAATAGAACTAATAATAGGACAAACGTTCTGTCACAGCCAATTAAAGTAAAATAATAAATGAGAAGTTCAGTAAAATTTTAAGTTTTTTTATTAATGTTAAATAGTTGAAATAGTTTTAAATAGTAAAACATTTTTTAGTTTTAGCTATTTCATAAATTTATTTTGCTGTAGGAAAATTGTTTATGAGTGCGTCCGCCAGAAACTAGCAACTTATTTATTTTAAGGAGAGTTTACACTAAAAGATTTTTAGTGTGATTTATTAGGGTTTATTACTATTTAAAGAAAGCGATGCACAAAGCTATGCTACCAATTTAACAAAATTTAGGGGTTAACCCAAATAACAAGATACATAATTTTTTTTTGATAACTAAAAGTTGTCGCAGAGATCTATCTAAACTAAGGCTTGGTTTTATTTAAATAAATTTTTTCCCCATTTTCAAAACTGTTACCCTGCGTAGCCATAAGCGGATATTTACTTTTTGTTTCTCGTATTCTCAGCTGTCAGATCTCCCCATTTAAAGTAATTAAATACAAAACAATTATCATGTCTATTTGCATAAGAATAAAAAATGAAAGAAAGATGCGATTAGTGTGGTAAAAAGTCTTATCAACAACAATAAAAAAATAATTTGAGCTTGTTGTCAATGCCCCAAAAATTATAACGAATTGCTTGTACTAGCTTTATTTATTAGAAAGAGAATTAGAAAACTCGACTAGTTATCTTTTCTATATTACGATTACGTGAGTAAATCTTGCTCTATTTAATTTTAGAAGAGGGGGCAATGACCTGTTTTAGCAAAACGACAAAAAAGACTCCGAAAATATTTATCATTAAAATGCCTTTTAATAACAATGATGCAATAATATAAGCATTATTTCAATATGAAAAAACATGTGATGAAATTTTATTTTTGGCTGATTAGAAAGATTGATAAAGATTTTTTATATATTCATTTGACATTAATGACATCTTAGAAATTTTTTGATTAATTAGCTACCATAGGAATTATAATGTTAATTGTTGTATCTGTTTCTTTGTATTGAAAAGTGGTCCCAACAACATTTAAGGAAACAAATAATCTTTATTGGTGTAAATCCTCCTTAATTATTATAGTTGAACTATTTGTTCTCATTAGCCCATATACCGTTATAATTAAATGCTCAAGTTTATGGTTTATGGATTAAGATATGTATTTTTTCAGAGTTGCCATATAAAAAAATGAGGCTTTGTTTCAAACAAATGTTACGTAGTTTTCGCCCTAAATTCAATAGTTTGCCTGGTATTGATGAAATAGTTTTTGATCAGCTTTTTTTCAACACAGTTCCCAGATTCACTCTACTACAATACACTACATTAAGTGTTACTTTCATTTTATACATTTATTGAATGTAAACATTTTTTAGGTCAGGTTGTGAAACAGAGTTTTTTTGCTTTAGTTTTTAATGGGAATAAACAAGTATTTCTCACCTTGAATAGTGAACTAAAAAAATATATATAGGTAGATTTTACAGATAGCCAGTCAAGAGTAGAACGCTTAAAGATTTATGTAAATGATATTGAAGATGCCTTGTGATTTATTTTTCTCCTCAAAGAACCTTGCAAAAAACCACACAATCTCAGGCATGTACTCAATATGAAGTCATTTCAACACAAGAAAACTTTAAACGTGACTTAAAAAGAGTGAATGCAGCGGCATACATACATAAATTATTTAAACACGCGCCGATCTTATACTGCTGCAATCCACATGTGTTTTCGGCGGCTTGGCAGTACAAAAAGCATTTTTGTTTAAGGGAAATTGCATTTAATTTGTTTTGAGTTTTTAATATGCTTAGCTTTTAACAGACCTTTGACGCAAGTGCATTTGTTTAAATTTTTTATTTAGGCTTTTTTAAGCTTTGAAAAAATAAAAAAGGGAAAAAACGCTCTTTGTTTCTAAGATATTAAACATGCTTCACATTTGTATAGTGGCGTATGTAGATTTAAATGCTTACTAGACCTTGGCTGTTAAGTCTTTGCATGTTCTTGAGCTGCTGCTGTCATTGATCTAACTATACACATAATTTTTTTCTAGGTTGTCTTTGGACCTGTTGGATTTGCCTTTGTTATTTATTAAATTGGCGTGGGAATTATGCCTTGCCAAAGCTCACAGCTATGTTGGGTAAACACAAATCTTGATAGTTTAACCAAAGTCTAATAAACATGCATGCAGCACGGGTTTTAATATATGCCGGAAATAATTGTTTATCAACAATAACTGATTAAAAAGTCATTAAATGTTTCAGAATTTTTCTCCTTCGTTTTTGTTTTGCTACCAAAAATAATTTTTTTGGGTAACTGAACTTTGATATACAATTATTTGGGATTTTTGTTTCGTAAAAAAAATTGTTTAATGTATTCGTTGAAATTTGGTTTTGTTTAAGGATGAGCTCACAGAGATATATGCATATCAGGTGTCTGTGGTATAAGTTGCATTATTCTTTAATAGATTATAGATGCATGGAATTGAAATACATATATTAATGACATTTTTAGGGAAAACTTTAATTAAATGTTTTTTGTTGGTAAAGTCAATGTAAAAAAAAGAATAATTTTAAAAGTTGATTAAGTTTTGGTTTTTTCATAATTTATTGATTGTTTTGTAAAGCCTTTGTTAGAGAGTTGTTTGAATAGTTTAACTCAGTTTTTGTTCTATGTTGAACATTTAATGGTACAACAACATTTTTAGATGTTAGTGCCCTTTAAATGAAGCAAATTTCATTAAGCACCGTTACATGGTGTTAATCCCCTTTACTTGTTATTGTCAAACCATTGGGTTCTCATAATACTCAAAAGTACCGTTATGGTGAAATACTCAAATAATGCTAGTGTTGCCATATTCAATTTTTAAAGGGTCCAAGCAATGTAATGTCAATCCTTATTAAAAACATTTTATATTGAGTAGCAATTTTCTTTTCTTTTTTTCCTATATTTTAATATTTTTGCTGACGTACATGTGAGTTAGCTATTAGTAGACAAACTAATTGTGGGGCGCGCCCCATTTTAAGTTCATTTAGACTAAATAATCTATACATTATTAGTTATCACAATGATTGCTGGTTTTATTTTTACAATTTTAGTTATATATAATCGAACTATAACGTTTTGACACACATACACTTATGCATGCGAAAGTCAATGAAAACTTGTTTATTTTAATCAAAACTCGTGTAAACGTGACTTGCGTCACGATTTTGCCCTGTGACTGCCAATGGTCATTACTGACTATCAAGTATTGGCTGCTGCAGACTTCGAGAGACTTTTCGATGGAAACAAGAGAAATAAAGGCAACAATGTATGGGACTTGTATGTACCACTTTGTGATCCCATAACTTATGTAAACGGTTAACTGAGACCAAGAGATAGCAAAACTAAATTTAAAAAAAGAATTGCTCAAACTTTCTTTGTGGGTTCATAAGCTGGGTATAAGACAAACACGGATATCCGTTGCATGCCATGGCTATGTGTCAGCTGCAAACAAATGACAGCTCTTGCATAGTATGATGATTAGCAGCAGCTAAAACCCCATGTAACCATCGAGATATTATTCATGTGTACCGTCCGTATTGCTAGAAATTTCAGTGGTGTCGTCTGCAAGTATTTAAACTTCGTATAAAACGTGTATTAAGGTTTATAGCAGTCAGTGCTGTGTGTGTGAGTGTGTAGTTAACTGGCGTAACCACCTTTTAGCCACTTTAACCAAGACGATTCATTCATTCCCAATGTTTAAAACCAATTGACGTCACAAAACCAAAAAGACAACGACGATCGTTGGTATTGGAGCTTAATGTACCTATACACACACGCAAACAAAATTGTACAAATGATACGTTGACTGGTTAAATGATTACTTTTGCCGTTGTTCGCTTTTTTTTCTGGGCGAACATCATTGGTTTGGCAAAGTTGGTGGTGTTGATATTCGCAATTTAATGCTTTCTTTTTAAAATCGGTTTTTGTATGGGAAATAAAGGTTGCTTAAGTTGCAAGGGCCGATGTTCATTTTGAATAACTTTAACTACTTGCTCAATTGTGTTTCTTTCTATGGTTCAAATTGAGTTAGTCTGAAATTGAGAAATGTCAAATGCAGAAAAAATTTTACATTATCGGCCCTAGTTTTGTTTTGTCACATGACCAAGCAATTGATTTACGTACAATCCTAGTTTTACTCAAATCGTTATAAGCCCCCTTTCAATTATTGCGCTTAACGCAACATAAGGCAAGACAGAATATGGCAACACTAAAATTGAGGTTAATATCTAGTTACAATACCCCTTAGGCCTAATGTGGGAGTACTAATATTGACATCTATATAGCGGTTAATTGATTGCTGTTACACAGAGTACTACAAAGGTATGAGGGGCAAAAAAAAGCAAGCCTTTATAAACAGTTTCAATTTTTGGAAAATCTTAAATTGATTTAAGCTAAATATAAAACTAAGGAGTTTAAATTAAATCTAGTGCAAATAGCTTTTAATATGATGTACATAACGCTTTATAACTAAAGTGTTGTCAACTTCTGGAAATATGATACAATTTTTTTCATTTTGAAATGTTGAATCGAATCAGTTAGAACATTTTTGTTTACGCTTTCTTCATCTCTGAAAAAGGCCAGTATAGTACCAAGGTACCATTTAACGTATTGCCTCGATTTAAATATTCCGAAGGAGTTTGCAAATTAGGAATTCGCCATACTCGATAAAGCGTTTTTTTGTGTGAGTGGGAGGTTTGTTTCATAGTCAAGTTTGTAGCATTGAACTGAAAGACTTGATTTAAAAATATAATGTATGTATGATAATCAAGTCCCGGCGGAGTTTGCAAATCACGAAATTGTCATAAATTCTTTTTGTGTGGCATTTTTTCAAAATTTAAATTTTATTTGCGTTCATTCTTCCACACCACAGTAAATAACAACAAAATATTTAGCATCTTCCTATAAAAAAATTTACGCTTTAATGTTTCATCATAATGGGGGGTTATTTTTATCGTATGGACATGCCAACGAATTCAATCTATCAATAGCAGACAGAAAACAAATACGTGTTTGACATTTTAACAAGTAATCTTCTATTTATCGATAACGATAAAAGATTTTGTTTACGACTATTGTTTCTTAAGAAAGCTGGCGTGCTGTTTACTACTTACCTCATTATTGTTATTATTGTTGTTGTTGTTAGAATTTGCCATATTCTCCTCATTAGCATTTTTTGTCGCCGTTGAGGAGGATGATTCTGTTGTTTTGTTATTTGAATTTGTATCCAATGCAATTAATTTCCATAACTGTTTCAGACCAATGTTGTCCACACAGGAGAATCTCAATTTGTCATGCGACCAACCCATGGCTGACGACTCGGCGGTTGAAGACGCGCTGGTTGTTGTGGCCGCTGGTTGCAATACAGTTGAAGTCATACTTTTATTGATAAGGCGTTGTTGGCGACGTTTTTAGAATTTTTATAGTTTTTTTATAAACTCTTTTTTTTTTGATATTTAAAACTTGGCGATTTCGCTTAATTGAAATTTTAAGTATACCACTTTAAGTACTTCTTTATTAACCTTTTTTCTTTTTTTGCCACTAATGTAAGCGTTATTTTCACTGTTTCAGCATTTTTTCAATTTTTTTTTTATTTTGAATGCCTTTATATTTATGAACTTTTCGCTAATCCTTATAAAATTCTTCTTTCATTTATTTAACATTTGGCATTAGCGGTTAACCGGTTTGTTTGATTCATAACTGCAAATCTCTGTACTCTTGTAAAATGTGTTTTGATTTCTTGCTGTTGTTGTTGTATAGTTGTCATACATATATTTATCATTTATTTAATAGGTCTTCACTTGAAACTTGTTTTTATGCAATATTTATTTGCTTGCTATGAGCTTGTTTGTTAATGTAGTTGTTTGTGTAGAAGTGGAGAATATGTTCACAAAAAATTTTGATGTTTTGTTTTCTTTAACTTCAATAAGATGTTAAGCTTTTGCTTGTGGCCGTGCGACTAACTGGTTTGCGCTTATAACAGCGTGTTTTTGAGCTCCACTGTGGGGGCATAAATTGTACGAACACACACGCCCAAGCTCTTTAAGAAAAGACCAGGCAAGATGCTCCCCATTAAATTTTGTTCGTGGATCGTTTTGAAGCACGAAGCTAAACGAAGAGAGATCGTTTGTTTACGTGTGAGTGCTCTACTCTTTTTAAACATACCTAAAAGCAGAATATCTCTTTTTGGGGGAGTGTGGAGATTTAAGTGGGGTTTTACTCTCGTTCTCCCACTCTCTCTCTCTCTCTCTGTTTTTCCGAAGCCCCTACCATATGGGAGCGTAATTAATGAATTAATGTAAATTGTTGGGAGGTTTGGCTGGTTAATGAAATGTTTGTTTACCAATTGGGCGTCTGCGTTTTAAGTGTTGTCAATGGGGCTGTTTGTTCATCAAATTTATTTTGAGATTATCAAATAATAATAAATTCAGTTAAAGGTTACAATATACGTAGGCAAGGTGTTTGCACGTAAATGTAAATGGTAAAATATTCTTAGAGAATTTTTAATAATGAGAGACATATAAGTAAAAAAATTATTATTTTGGTTTTATGACTACACAGTCTTAGTGGCGCCTACAATAGAGAAATAAAAGTCCGATATTGCCGTGCAGAAGGGAGTGGGAATGAAATGATAAAGTCAACCAATCCTTTAACAAGGTCATTGTCATTGTTTTTCTGGCATTTTTTGTTATTACAAAAGGTGAGCTACTCCAAAATGCACAAAGTTTTGCCCCGATTTAAACTAGGCAATTTTATTTGCAGCAATAGTTACACTAAAAAAAAGCTGGCCCGAAATTTCAGATTTTTCCTTAGTCGTAGGATTTTAGCAATAGGATTTTAGTCAATAAAAACGAGTCGTGATATTTTAGCAATAAAAATGAGCCAAAGAAGCAAAACTTTAAATTAAAGATACTGTTTTTAAATTTAATTTCCTATTTACTAACGGGCATTACCATCCGTTTCAAATTTTGATGGCTGATTGATTCTTATTTTACTTCATAGATGACTATCCAATTATTATTTTTTGAAAATTTTTTTTAAACTTAGCATTTAACCTAAAAAAATTAAGGAATTGACGACGCTCCTATTAGTAAGGCTATTTTGCGTCTTTAACTACGGTTCACTGTTGTCTTGTCTCAAGATCAATTTCATAACTTTTAACGATATTTCGAAGATCATTTAAAATTTTTGTCCTTGATAATAAGAGGCAAAATTAAGGATTTATTAACCTACACGCAAAAAAATCGTTTGCCATAAAGGAAAATATCGCCAAGTAAATTTCTTTTCTGAAAAATGTTTGCACTTTGTTGTACAAATATACTCTTGCAGAGTATATTTGGATTTATTTCGATGGTTTATTGTTTTGTATTATGATCTACTGTATTCGTTATGCTATAAATAAAACAAAAAAATTTTGTTGTTGTTTTCGCACATTTAAATAACTATTAAAATTAAATACCAACTTTATGATGGATGTTTGTTTATCGCGTAAATGTTACCAAAAAATCTATGCGCCTTAGAAATTCTTGATGTTTTTTCTTGTACCTGGCAGCCATTTGTGTGTTGCTCTAATAATTTTTGTCATTGGACATACGAACATATTTGTATTGAAACCTTAAAAATGTACACTTTCTGAGTTTACCCTCCCCACTCGTCCGAGCTGCTCAATATACTGGTTGCTCTTTGCTCAGTCAAAGCAAAGAAGGAAAAATTGTATTTGAGAATGTGTATATATGAGTGACAAGCACACAATTGCATTTATTTGAAAGCCTATTGATATGCTTGGGATTATTTTCTTGTGTGCGTACAAAGTATGGTGCAATAGAGTGAGTATTCTTCCCAACCACTGGTCTATATGCTCAAATACTCACCCTTTCGCTGTAGTGGAAGATACACAAGAGAATCATCATTGGTCCGGTACACGAACAATCGTTTGCGGCTATCAAAGTACTTTGGCTATTAAAGAGTTTTTGATTTTACAACAAAACCTTTATTAACCTTTTTTCTTTTTTTGCCACTAATGTAAGCGTTATTTTCGCTGTTTCAGCATTTTTTCAATTTTTCTTTTTTATGTTGAATGCCTTTATATTTATGAACAAACAAAAGGAAGGTGCTTCTACCGTAGTCAAAGCTGCTAAAGGGTTTACAATAAACAAAGTTAGTTACATTCAATAATGCTAGGTTTATCGCTTATATTTGATATGTTAAAGCGAAACGTTAAACGGTTACAAAAATAGCAGAACTTTGTGAGAAAAGTATTTTGTTTGTAGTAAAAATTTCCCAAACGTTTTATTTTTTGCATGTTGAAGGAAAATATTTTTCATCCAAGGAAATGTTTCCTTAAAAAGTTGGAAAATTTATAATCTTGAAATTACGTTTGCTAATCCCTGGCTCGAATCTTTAAAATTAGGATAAACATTTTTTTAGTGTAGAGGGCCTATGTATATACGCAGATGTTTCTATACCGATGACATTCACACCGGAGTTTAGCTTGGAGCCCCTGGCTTCTGTTCGGAGATCTGCCATCCATGATTATTCTTCTGTAAACTGAATAAACATCGGAGATGTGGTTCCTCTCTGTCAATATAAAGCAAAAACAGCGGTACGCGGCATTTGGAGGTACCCTTAAGCATAAGCGTAAAAAGGCCTCTGGGGAGTGGGCTAAACAATTCGCGGAAAAAGAATTTTTCATGTTTCATTGTTTTCGACAAAATTTGCTAATTTTATTGCTATTGAAAGGGTTTTAGTCCCCCAGGGCTGTCTGGGCTGTCTTCACTTATGCCCTTAAGCTAAGAATTAAACACGATTTACACACAGAGAGGACAATGATCATTATGAAATGCTTGAGAGGAACAAACAAACTCAGCCCTGTTACAGAACAAACGAGGTCTTCCATTAGTGAAAAAACAAGTGAGGACGAGCTAAAGTCGGGCATAACTGACCTATTGATATCAAATTAAAAATTGAAACAAAGAATTACGACCAAAATCCTTTTATATTGTGGGAGTCATAAAGAAAATCTCTGTGCAAACTGTGAAGGCAGGTTTATAAATGCGTTTGCAAAGGCCCTTATAATCGTCCAAGGACGGGAGTCTGAACTCAGGTATCTTATATCTAAGCATAAAGAACACCAGCTCCGTCTTCCCTGGGTTGGTCCTCAACCCATTTCTGGAAGCCCATCGCGACAATCTTCTCAGTGACCTTTCCATGATCTCGCAGCTCGTCGACAGAAACCTGCCTCTGACCAGAAGCACGACGTAATAATCATTAATCACGAGTTTCCATAGAATCGGCGAGAATACTCCTCCTTGGGGTGTTCCTCTGGTCACCCGCGTTCTGACCACACTATTTCCCAGGTTCGTATTAATTATCATGCCATAAAGCATGATATTGGTACACTGGGAGATTATGGGTTGAATCCCCGTGCGGTCCAGTGCAGCGAATATCGATCCTACCTCCACATTAATGAAGGCCCCCTCAATATCCTAGAAGGCCGCCAAAGTGTTCTCATTCTGTCGGAAAGACGTCTCGACCTCCTGTACCACCTCGTCTCCACCGGCCTGCCTTTAAGCTATGTGTGTTGTGCCCCACTAAAGTTTTCCGGCATCAGTCCCCCTCTCATCTTCAGGTCAATCAGTCTTTCCAGTGTTTTCATCAAAAACATCAACAGACTAATAGGTCTACAATCCTTCGTCGTACTGTGGTTTATTCTTCCCGCTTTGGGGATAAAGACCACCTTGACCTCTCTCCATGCCCTCGGTATGTAGGACCATGCCAGGTTCGCTCCAAGGGACTCCTGCAGCAGTACCGTGATAATTCCGTCCGGTCCGGCTGACCTAAATGGGCGAAAAGTGCGGACCGCCAACGCTATCTTCTCCTTATCGGAAGATACATATGTATATACATATGATAGCTATATCTAAATCTGAATCGAATTCTAAGAACTTCACCAGTGATCAAAGAGTCATAATCAAAGTCATAACCAAATTACGTGAAATCACAAAATTGTTGCAGTATTTGTCAAAAACCGGACGAACATACATATAGGTGTATTGGATCTTAATCTAAATCTAAACCGATTCCAAAGAAAATCCGTATATATTGTAATCATAGAAGAAAGCGTTGTGTGCAAAATATTGAGATGATCGCTTTATTATTCCGCTTGCAAAGGCTCTTGAACTGAAAATCGGGTGAGAACGGCTTGCCACTGAGACGCTACTTTTCGCAGATATATTTTCTCTTTTTTCATTATAAATATATTTTTCTTCAGTATATTTCACTCAATAATATTGTTGAATATTGAAGAATTCATTCACTTCAATCAATTTTATATACTTGTATATGCATACATCGTTATATATTGTAATGTATAGATAACCTTTTAATACATTACATCAAGTCATGTCTACATACAAATGTTTATTAATTACACTATTCGACAAGAATCACTATTTGTTTTTCCTCTCAAGTATGTTAATCTAGAATCTCGGCCTTGTATCAGTGGTGTCAATCTTTGAAACAATGAAAAATAAGTTTTTCGATGTTAAAAGAAAAATTTTATATTCCAGCTGCTAAACCTTGCGCAAAATATGTTCGTGTTTCATATCAGTTAATTCCGGTATTTCAGAGCTTTCCTTTATCATTAATCTTTGATGTTAAAAAAGTTAGAACTCAAACTGTTTAAATACATAACGCTTTTCTGGGCTTCAGACCCTCAACCGGTAGATCGATCTATATGACGGCTATATCTAAATGTAGTCCGATCTAAACCATAATTGTGCCGGATATCGGGAGGCTTAAAACAACTCACCGTTTAAAATTTCAGCGAAATCGGATAAAAAAATTCAGCTTTTACGGGTTTCAGACTTTAAATTGGCAGATCAGTCTATATGGCAGCTATATCTAAATATTGTTCGATCTAAACCATAATTGAGTCGGATGTCGGGGGGCTAAAAATAACTCACTCTCTCAGCGAAATTGGATTAAAATTGCAGCTTTTATAGGCTTTACACCCTTAACCGGCAGATAGATCTATATGGCAGCTATATCTAAATACAGCCTGATCTGAACCATAATAGAGTCGGATGTTGGGACGCTTAAAATAACTCACTTTTTCAAATTTCAATGAAATCGGATAATAAATAAAGCTTTTATGGGCTTCGGACCCTTTAGTCAACACAAACTCAATATCACAATTTTTGATTACAACAGACGGACGGACAGACACACAGACATCTTTAAATCGTCTAGAACTTAACGACGATCCGAAATATATATATGCATTTGAGGGTCGGAAATTTATGTTTCGATATGTTGCAAATGGAATGACTAAATGAATATACTCCCTTTCCTATAGTGGTGGGTATAAAAATGATTGATTCAATTATTTTTTAATTAAACTCATTTAGTTGAAATTTAGCACAGAGAGTTATTTTAAGACTTTAAACATTCGTATCGAATGTGGTCCAGATCAGACAATATCTTGATATAGCCATCATATAGGGTGATTTTTTTGAGGTTAGGATTTTCATGCATTAGTATTTGACAGATCACGTGGGATTTCAGACATGGTGTCAAAGAGAAAGATGCTCAGTATGCTTTGACATTTCATCATGAATAGACTTACTAACGAGCAACGCTTGCAAATCATTGAATTTTATTACCAAAATCAGTGTTCGGTTCGAAATGTGTTCATTCACCGTAACGTTGCGTCCAACAGCATCTTTGAAAAAATACGGTCCAATGATTCCACCAGCGTACAAACCACACCAAACAGTGCATTTTTCGGGATGCATGGGCAGTTCTTGAACGGCTTCTGGTTGCTCTTCACTCCAAATGCGGCAATTTTGCTTATTTACGTAGCCATTCAACCAGAAATGAGCCTCATCGCTGAACAAAATTTGTCAAAATTTGAACACATTTCGAACCGAACACTGATTTTGGTAATAAAATTCAATGATTTGCAAGCGTTGCTCGTTAGTAAGTCTATTCATGATGAAATGTCAAAGCATACTGAGCATCTTTCTCTTTGACACCATGTCTGAAATCCCACGTGATCTGTCAAATACTAATGCATGAAAATCCTAACCTCAAAAAATCACCCTTTATAAAGGTTGATTTTTTAGCTATTATCTTTTTGGCAACACTGGTTTAGGTTTCGTGTTTTGTTTGGTCTATAATTTAACCATGAATCGTCTTAAAAGGAGGCCACCGTAGTGCAGAGGTTAGCATGTCCGCCTATGACGCTGAACGCATGGGTTCGAATCCTGGCGAGACCATCAGAAAAAATTTTCAGCGTTGGTTTTTCCCTCCTATTGCTGGCAACATTTGTGAGGTACTATGCCATGTACAACTTCTCTCTAAAGAGGTGTCGCACTGAGGCGGGCCGTTCGGACTCGGCTATAAGAAGGAGGCCGCTTATCATTGAGCTTAAACTTGAATCAGACTGCACTCATCTATATGTGAGAAGTTTGCCCCTGTTCCTTAGTGGAATGTTCATGGGCAAAATTTGCATTGCATTTGCATCGTCTTACAAACGAACAACGCTTGCAAATTATTGAATTTTATTATCAAAATGAGTGCTCTGTTAAGAAGGACCATCGTGTGTTCTCCATTTTATGGGCGAAGCTCATTTTTGGCTCAATGGGTACGTAAATAAACAGAATTGTCGATTTTGGAGTGAAGATAACCCAGAAGCATTGCAAGAGCTACCAATGCATCCAGAAAAAGTCACAGTTTTTATCAAACATTCAAACAAATTATCATCAAACATTCTCGGCCAATACACAAAGCCACATGGCTGTCATCCGATCAAAACACGAGGAACCAAATTGATCACGTTGTGATAGATGGAAGGCATTCATCAAGCGTTTTATAAGTACGATCGATCAGTGAAGCGAATATAGATTCAGATAATTACCTTGTTGCAGTAAAGGATCGCACCCGTTTGAAATTGGCGAGGAAACCACAATCTGACATTGCACGGCAGATTGACATTGAAAAGCTGCAAACACAACAGATGGCAGCGGCATACTCCACTCGACTGACCCAAATGCTTTTTGAAAGCACTCCTTGTTCCGATGATATAATGGCGCAGTGGCAAACTATAGCCCACTCCATGGAAAATGCCGCGAAATCCGTACTTGGGTACCGGAAGCCTCTCCCAAGAAACCTATGGTACGCCCAAGAGTGTCGAGATGCTACTGAAGCCAAGAATGCGGCATAGAGAGCAACCCTGCAATCAGTAGCAGCGCGCCAGATGAAGGAGAGGTATCGGGAGAAATGGAGAGTTGAGAAACGTCTAATACGCAGAAAGAAAAAGAAAATGGAAAGACGTGAGTGTAAGCGAATTGAGATGTACAGGAGTCAGAATGAAGTCCGGAAATTCTACCAAAGAATTCAACATCAAACCGATGGCTTTGGTGCAGGCACATCCTCCTGCAGAGACAATAAAGGAAATCTGGTAACTGACACATATGGCATGCTGAGGATATGGAAAGAACATTTTACCCAACTGCCAGTGCCCGACGTTGGAGGCGAAGAAGATATCGCACAACCAATCAATAATGATGGTATAGAATGTTTACCTCCTTGTCAGAATGAGATCTTAATAACAGTGACCCGATTGAAGAAAGATTAAGTGGCGGAAGACTTCTTGAAACTTGGTGTCAGAGATTTTAGAATGAACGCAGAAGATCAAGGCGATTATAACGCTATTCTACGTTTGGCGTTGTGGCAGCTTTATATTAATCTGAACCGATTTTGATAAAATTTTACACATGTATTGAGACATCACAAATGTATTGAGACATGCCAAATTTTGTAATGATCGCAACAAAATTGTGGCTACTGCAGCTAAAAAAACGCATATCGGATGAAAGATATATATGGAAGCTTTATCTAAATCTGATGCAATTTGGATGAAATTTTGAACAAATATTTCGTTATCAAATAGAATATCTCATGCAAAAATTAAAAAAAGATCAAAGAAAAATTATGCCTTATATAGCCATAATAGTATATATCGGATAACAGGTATTTATGGGAGCAAAATCTAAACCTGAATCGATTGTTTCCAAAATATTTTGTAATATTTTTTTGAAATATCAATTTACAAAGTTTGGAAATGCTGGTTTGATTGCAAATTATCTTTGCCGCAAATTTTCAATTTCCCCCCATAGTGCAGTGTAGGTATTTCATTCCAATGGTGCGTATACGTTATGCAGAAGTCCAGTTAGTTGCATTTGTCATACGTCACGCAGCAGAAGGTTTGTAAAATAACATAAAATCGATTTGAATTTCTTATTATTTGATTGAAATGAATTTCTAAAACAATTTTTTTGTTATTGTTGCCAACTGCAAACACACTGGAAGGCTATTCAAACTGCTGGCTATGTGAAAATGTGTGAATATATTGAATATATAAAACAAGTCTAACATTATTAAATATATCATCACGTTTGTGTTTAGTGCATGTTTGACATATCGCTTAAGTTGCACGTTCCAAACACATTATGTAATAATTCAAATAAGTTTAAAGCATTCTAAGGTTATACTCTTCCAAATTGAAAAATACACATGAACGATATTTCAGAATTTTAAAATCTATAAATAAACAAAAACAATTGCTAGATGCAATAAATTATCAAACCAGCGAGAAAAGAATTTTCTTATCGTTTGAAATGTGGAATACCTCAACTCAATATGGAAGATCAAAGCATTGTAAGGCAGACAACAGATGAGTGGTGGGGTTATCTCGACACGGACCCAGCATACACATACCAGTAAGCTGAAATCTGTGGGTATGTCTCTAGCGACATGTAAGCGCATTTTTCGGAATGGTGATGACCGTTGGCCACAAATTGGGCTTATTGTAAAGGGCACAATACAATATTTTTTGCAATGCCTTTTTTTCTTGCGTAGGGACGAAAATTGAAAGCTGCACCAAAAGTGAGTTCACTCGAAGGCCAGTTTGGTCCATTGTGGTACCCTAGAAATAAAGGGAAGACAAAGCAAATGTGAGACCTAGGACTAGATGTTATACACGAATAAAAGAAAAACAGGAGGAACGGAGAACCCGAGGAACGGACACCCATTCCCACGCACGTCCTCCTCCGGTCGAAGACAGGCCAGAGCTTCTTTGCAGTCCGGCAACCCTCCACCGAATCCCATCCTGCCACCGACGCCGCCCTGGGCATCCCTTCTACTTTGTTCAGTGGCACGAGAAATGGCTCGGCTGGTCCGCCCGGCGTAGACGATCCACTCCTGGCGCACCCGTCGTCCGCCCTCTCATTTCCCGGAATCCCCTCATGTCCAGGAACCCATGTCAGCGTCACATCGTGGAGTCGCAGCCTATGCAAGGATTCCAAACGATCCGCCACGCATCTCGACCTCACTATCATCGACACCAAGGCCTTGAGCGCCGCTATACTGTCCACATAAATCCTGAGTTTTGAGGGCGGTAAATCCCTTACCTGTCCACATAAATCCTGAGTTTTGAGGGCGGTAAATCCCTTGCGGCTACTGTTATGTCGCAAACGTCTGCCTGAAAGACCGTACAATCTTCCGGCAGTCTCAGAGACAAACCAGTATTGAGTGCGTCAGAGTATTCTCCCAATACAGTCCCTGAATCCATGTTGAAGCCATCGGTGTAGATCGAGGTCTCATTCTCCTCAGGTACAGCATTCGCTCTCCATTCATTCCTCTCAGGAAAACGAAACGCGAAACCCCTTACCCCAGCCTGCAATGGTGCCAGGTAGTCAGAGATCCTCCTCAGTCTATCCTCCACATCTTTAACACCCAGAATCGAACTGTAGCCGCAACTGTCCTCCTTCAGCATGAACTTGGAGGCGCATTTCCGAATATAGGCCTCAATAAGCTGCCTATCCAGCTTTCGCTTTCGGGTCTACCTGCGGTACCGATCTTAGTACCCCTGTGACCCCGACGTAGGCCAGTCTTTTGACCTTCCCGAACTCTTTCGTAATTGCCATTTTTCCACGGCCTTCTGCCATACCAGTGCTCCATAGGTCAGAACTGGTCTCACGATAATCATCTTGGGGGTTACTCCCCACATCCTACCGAATATCCTTCTGCAGGAGTAAAAAGCGCACAGTGCTTCAAGGACTATGCCAAGGTACTTTGCCTCCTTCGACAGCCGCAGGGTGATGCCGTCCAAGGACGGGAGTCTGAACTCCGGTATCTTATATCTACCTGTGATCAGCACCACAGGTAGATATAAGATACCGTCTTTCTTGGGTTGATCCTCAAACCAAGTGTATCCTTCTGTCGGAGAGACGTCTCGACCTGCTGCACCACCTCGTGAAGGGCCGTCTCCACCAACCTGCCTTTGAAGTATGCGTGTTGTGCCCCAACGATGGCAGACTAATAGGCATATATTCCTTCGTCGTACTGTGGTTTATTACCTCCTCCCAGACCTACCTTCTGCCCTTGGTAAGTAAGACCATGGCATGCTCGCTCGGAAAATCCGCTCAAGCCAGGATGGGGTGACTCCAAGGGACTCCTGCAGCAGTGCCAGTATAATTCTGTCAGGTCTGGTCGACTTAAATGCCCAGAAAGTGCGGACTTCCCACCCAATTTTCTCCCCGTTAGCGATGTCCCTGATGAGGTCATCCGTCAAGGCCGTATATGTAGGTAAGTAAAATTGGAAGTTCGGTCTATATGAAACCTATTCCAAAACGTGGACCTATATGGTCCATTTTTGGTCCTAAGTCTTCTACAATATAATAATAAATATCTATGCCTAGTTTCATCCACCTACGTCAACTCCTGCTAACTTTACCATGAACTCACACACTGTGAGACCCTCCCATGCCTACGACGTTGTCTCCCATATAAAACGATAACCTGATTTTACTTCTGGAGTCTCTAGAAGCTCAATGTTCATCCCATTTGACTGACATTTTGCACGATGATTTCTCCTATGACTTGCAACTACCAAGTAAACCGATCTTAAATACGTTAAATCCTGCTATTAATGGTCAACTTTACTATGAAATCATAACACTGTGGGACTCTCCCTCCCCCCATGCCTTCGCTGTTGCCTCCCATATAATACAATAACCTGATTTTACTTCTGGAGTCTCTAGAACGCGCAATGTTCATCCCAGATGGCTGAAAGTTTTGCAAGTAAACCGATCTCCAAATCTTACTTCCCAAGACTTTAGGGGGCGCAATTTTCCAACATCTATACAAATTATGGCCTCCTATTATACTTTTTAAGTAGACTGTGATCATAACACAAGCTAACTTTATAGAAAATATTTTTTTCCAAACAAAAGGAAAATTTTTAAATAAAAAAAAATAAAAAATAAAATTTCTGTGTTTTTTCATTCCAGCAAGCTTGTGCAAAAATGGCGGCTTGAGAATTTTTTAAGTAAATATTCGAGCAACTTCAATTCATTAATTTTCCACATGAATGAGCTCACACGTTCACACAACGATTAGCAAATAGAATGGTCTATAAATAAACAATTATTTACGTTGTGTTGTTCTTCACTTTATTCACATAAGGCAATCACTACATATAGACATCCAATTAGCATTTCCAATCTAAATAAAAATGTTGTATACAAAGTACGAAAGTTTAAATATTCTTTAAATAAAAGCCAATCAACCTTAACAACATAAGAACACTTGCACTTGATGTTGGAATAAGCGAAAACAATAACAAAACTCAAAAATATGATTAGAAGAGATGGCTCAATTTTGTTTTGTTTAGCAAATACCTTGAGAGGGCAACGTGTCATAATATCAAACGAAAACAATTTCATTCACAACTTCACATCTTACATGATAGGCCTTGCCTGGCTCACACACACACACACCAACACTTAAACACCTACGCCAACAGCCATTCTCACAGTCAACTCGCAACATGAACGATGACGATGGCAACCTTTGACTAGTATATTGACTCTATTTTGAGTTTAGACTTTATAATGAATGTCGCTCACCGCCCACCGGGAGACTCTCATCGACATTTATCCCAACTATATGCACATAAACAATCAATAGTTGCTTGCATGGTTCTATTGTGAATCTAGGCGTACGTAGTTTTGTCTTGTCTTGTTTGTTGTTGAAAGCCTCCATCTCTTTTTACTTTGAATAAATAGATGCAGTGAAGCCAATAAATTAGAAGGCGCACGCGTACCAAACATGTGCTGTATGCTTTGCTTGGGTTGGGGGGAGGAAAGTAGAGAATTATTGGCATTTTGTTTTTGTTCATGCCAACATTCGTCCATGTCCCTTGTCGTACGTTGTCTTCTAGTTTTGAAACAAACACATCGTAGAAGTTCGTTGTCGTCTTCGCGGCATACATGCATTGTTGATTACAAAACTCAATTCGCACAATTAGAAGGCGAAAAGAGGCGACAGATAACAGCAGCAACAATAGGCAACACATACAAACACTCTGATGGGCATTGGTGGATTATAAAAACAACAAATCTCTTTCAGTTGAGTATTATGACGCGATGTCATTTGTGGTCGCACTCCTATGTCAGAGTGGCCACTCTGTGGTATTTTTTATGTGCAAAAATCCAAGGCGGATTTAACAGCCGGCCATGTTTGACGGCATTATTTTTTTTTGCATTCTCTTTGTTGTTATCTTCTATCTTGCATATTCTTTGCTCATGAACACACACGTATACACACACAATTTTTTTTTGTGTGTTGAAAAAACATCGGTCACCTTGTTGACAAAATGGCGAATTGCACCATATGATTTTTTTTGTTGTACAAATGAAACCGCCTGCCATGGCAAAACCCCAGCAGGTAAACAAAAAAACTAAAAATCGCAAAATTAAAAAAGTTTTCAATTAACAAAATTAAGAAATGATTAGAATTTTAAATTAATTTTTTAATTGATCCAATTAAAATATTGAATTTTTTTGAAAATTCATTTCTATATTTGGTACACAGATATTTTCCTCCTAGAACATGAACTTGATATGCGTTGTTAGGGAAGAGGCCCGTGAGCACCCGAATAAAAAAACTCTCTCGCGGGGATTCTCCAAACAATTTCGGGTGTGGTGTATGTATGCCCTATAGATTTGTAGTTGTTGTCGTAGCAGTGTGTTGTGCATTGAGGCGGCAGTCCTTGGCCGATGAAAGACTACATCGAGTTAATCCGTCATGTAGAACCGGTTGTCTTGGTATTGCTATAGATTTGTCGAAATGTGGGACAAAATTTTCAATCACGATTGTGATTGAAAAAATTTTGGAATTCAATTAAAAAATTAATTGAATCAATTACATTTTTAATTGGATATGGCAGATATTTTAATCACGGCTGTAATTGAAAAAAATCATATTCAATTAAAAAATAATTGAATCAATAAATTTTTTAATTGAAAATAAATAAAATAAGACATTTAATATGAGAGAAATTCATAAAAATTTATTTCTAAAATTTAAAATAGAGTTGCATGGTGAAACAATTAAAGGTGGTCTCATTTGTACAACAACCACAAATCATATGGTGCCATCCGCCATGTTGTCATTAAGCTGATCGACGTTTTTCCAACAAACAAAGAAATTTGTGTGCGTATGTGTATATGCGAGAAAGAAGATAACAACAAAGAGAATGGTCGACTGCTAAAATCTGTTCGCGTGAGACCACCTTTTTAAATACGCCTTCATAGAGTTGTAAAAATGTGATCTAGGAAAGGCATGTAGTTTAGATTGGGGTATTTTGGGCTAAACATATGTAGGTGTAGAAGTCAAATTGTCAGATTTGTAAATTGCAAATTTCGGCCATAAACATTCCACTAAGGACTGCAGTCATTTATATGTGAGAAGTTTGGCCCTGTTACTGGAGGTGGGCATTTTAGTTCCTTTTAGTGATCGCTCATATAAGTTTCGTTCCACAAAAGGAACTAGTTCATTTCCTTAGTTCCTTAGCTCTTTTTTCATTTTCAATCCCCTGTTTTAATTCGTTTTTACAAAACAAAAGAGTTTTGAATTTTGTTTTGAACCTTAAAATGAATGTTTTTATTGGGTTGCCCAAAAAGTAATTTCGGATTTTTTAATAGAAGGTAAATGCATTTTTAATTAAACTTAGAATGAACTTTAATCAAAAAAACTTTTTTTACACTTTTTTTCTAAAGCAAGCTAAAAGTAACAGCTGATAACTGATAGAAGAAAGAATGCAATTACAGAGTCACAAGCTGTGAAAAAATTTGTCAACGCCGACAATATGAAAAAACCGCAATTACTTTTTGGGCAACCCAATAATTATACCTATAAATACAAACATTCCGATTGTATATGTAATTGAATTTAAAAGTCATATTTTGTACTCTATTTTAAATAGGTATAAAGTCTGGATGCTGAAAAAAACACGAATCGATGTGCATCAAAGCAATTTAGATTTGTTGAGAATAAAAAAAAAAATAATATGTGGATGCCACCACATTTCTTTATTTGTGACACCACATTTATTTAATGTGCCACAATTAATTAATTTTTCTTTAAGAAGGAAAGAGATGCAACTAGTTCCATCCGGAACTAACCAACTCTACCTGTTACAAATTGTCAGATTGCCATTGCCGAATTTGATTTACAGCCGATTTTGACGTATGGCAGCCATTTCAGGTTGTCGTTGACAGAGAACGTGACTTGAATTACATATTTGATGCAATGGCCTGCTATGTTGAGAATCCAACTTATCCATCTGTACATTAGGGAAGTGGCAAAGAGTGCATTGGTTATACAACTGTAGTCAGAGCTACTACTAAGCGGTTAGCGAGCAAAGCTTACTCTTGTGTTACGTCCTTTCAACTGATTTTTATTATAGATACTAGTGCCCAAACTAGTTGAGAAGCAAAAACTGGGTTCATTGACCTGAATATCTTTACAGATGAATCGAAGACGGAAAACGCCATGTACTGCGGCATACTCCGCTATGAACTCGACATCTCTTTTTGTACGTAGTGAAAACATTATAACCTAAGTGAAACCCTGTAGAAGGGATGACAGGACTTCAATCAGTGTGGGTGATGTAACCGTCACCGAACCAAAAAGACGCTCTAGGGTCTTCAACCATCAATTTATTGAGCATCCTGAGTGTGATAAGGCCAGGGGAAAGCCAGTCGTCATCCACATCCAAAAACGTTCGAGACACTGTATCTCCGATGGAATCTCCACACAAATATTGAAAAATTGGATTTACTGAGAGTTGAGTTATTGACTAATGGCCAAGCTGAAGTTGATTATTGTGAGGAGAAACCGTTCTGAGCGATTTCCCTACATTCTTAATGCGTTCTTGTGATATTGCTTTTTAATATAAAGGTCTTGCATATTACACAACTTTTTAGCCACATGGCAACACTGCTTCCCAATAGCTTAAATACGTCGGAAGTTTACTTAGTTATTCATGAATTAAAAAATACTAGTGTGCACAAAATATGCAACGTTTGTATAAATGTCTCTATGCACCGAGGTGGGAGCTACTTTAAAAATGCCTTGCCTTGTCAGAACATCATCGCAAATGCATGAATTATTCACACTTTTCGTGTCAAAATCCTTTGGTTTTTGTAACACAAACATTTGCAATAAGTCGAGGTCAGTCAGCCACTCAGTCACTCCAATCCATCCACTTATCCATCGACATGATTTGTATCACGAAAGCCAAGCCATGTTGTTGGTTGAGGCTATACGTACTCCTAAGCCAACAAAGGGATCACATCACAATCAGTGGCATTCAGACAAGACCCATTAATTGAGGAAGACAAAACAATGACGTTGGTTGGATAAAACAAATAATCGGTCATTTACTGAAAAACAAAATGTGGGAAGACGTTATGCCTGTAGTTTTATACCGAGACAATTACACGCGTATAGTCATTGGCTGGGAGATGCGACATATGTTGGTGCGAAAGCATTTCATTTCGAACAAAGACTTGGTATGTACCTGCCAAGCGCCAAGACAAGTCATATTATTCTATTTATAAGGGTATCGGATTGGTTTCATGGGTTCTAAAGAAACTGAGTATGCGAAGATATTGCACAGTCATACAATATCGTTATAGATCGGTTAGGTCGATATCTTTGGTGCTAGTATAAACTTTTGGTTTCGTATAGGAATGTTTGGAGCCAAAATCCTTGATTTCTAAGGATATAGGGAAACTGGACTTTGTTAAGCCGCCTCTCGACAGGTAAATATTACGCTATGCATGGCACTGATGCCACACTGAAAAATTTTTGCCCTAGTTTTAAGGATTCGGGCTAAAGATTAACAAGCAGTCCCTTTGGTGAAAAATATTTTCCTTCATATTAAGGATTATTTATTTTCAATAATAGGTTAATAAATCCTTATCTTTGCGTCTTGTTATTAAAGAAAAATTTGTAAATGAGGGGTAAATTGACCTTAAAATAAGACCACAGTGAACCTTAGCTAAAGACGTAAACTTGCCTTACAAATAGGAGCGACTTTGAATGTTAAGTTTAGAAAAGGAGTTCTTCAAAAAAAAAAAATTGGACAGTCATCTAAGAAGTAATTTAAGAATCCATCAGCGATCAAAATTTGAAACGGACGATCATGACCATCAGTTATAGGAAATTAAATTTAAAGATAGCAGCTTTTTTTTAAGTTTTGGTTCTTTGGCTCGTTTTCATTGTTAAATCCTACGAATAAGGAAAAATCTTAAATTTTGGGACAGCTATTTTTCAATGTATATGTGCTCTTATATTGACCAGAAGCATGGGTATTTGTGAATGAGGCAGTAATTGCAGTATTCGGGAGGATCATTCACATTAAGACTTGAGCAAAATGTGAGAATAGAAGAAAATGTTCCATTCAAATAGTCATTCAAAATTAAAATTCAAATCCTTGGAATGATTCGCGCAGATAGGCAAGTCCGAAATTTATATGGATATGTCATATTTAGATGTCAATTATTGCTAATGTAACGTAACGTAAATTTTTTAGCAAAAAACAAATTACATCTACATAAAAGTTAAGTGAATATAAATATTACTTAAACCTTAACGTAAAGTTCTAGATGGCAAAATTTATGGGTGGACAGGAAAGTGAATTTTAAAGTAACGTAATAAATGCAGCTTTTATGTGTTTCAAACCCTAAATTGGCAGATCAGTCTTAATGGCAGCTATATCTGAAAGAAAATCGATCGGAGTTATATTTGAGTCGGATATCGGTAGGCTTTAAGCAAATCACTATTTCAAGTTTTATCGAAATCGGGTAATAATACGGCTTTTATGAGCCTAAGACCCTCAATCGGCAGTTCGGTCCTCTTTTATGACAACTCCACTACCATATCCATAGTAATATGCAAATGGGGGCAGTTCTGAATCATATTTGATTCGGTTTCCGAAAACTCGTATACAAGTCTCAGTTTCAGCGCAGGCAATAAATGCAGCTTTTATGTGTTTCAAACCCTAAATTGGCAGATCAGTCTTAATGGCAGCTATATCTGAAAGAAAATCGATCGAAATTATATTTGAGTCGGATATCGGTAGGCTTTAATCAAATCACTATTTCAAGTTTTATCGAAATCGGGTAATAATTCGGCTTTTATGAGCCTAAGACCCTCAATCGGCAGTTCGGTCTATATGGCAACTATAACTGAATATAAACTGATTTGAACCAGTTCGAGTCGGATATTGGGAGGCTTTAATCAACTTCTTCCTGCACCTTTCTTTCAACTTAACCTAACCTTATCCAAAGTAGCATTTATTTGCCAGTATTATTCTACACTATAGCTCAAAACTAGTGCCATTCGTTTCGGTTACGACGATGTCGAGGTATTTTCTTTATCTGTTCGGTTGTACACGGCGTTTTGGGAGTTGAAACCATCCATTCCATTTACTGCCAGATTTCCCATTTTCACTGACTCTCTGGATCTGGCCTACATCACCTAGGGACTTAATTTTTTTTTTGCACATGGTCCCAATAACACCGCAGCCTTAACCATATCAAATTTCAAAGAGTTATCTCTATCCGTTCTCAAATGGCATATTTTTTACTATTTTTTTTCGTTTTTATCCCACTGTGCGTCGTTCTTTAGTTTTCCCATGGGTGAAGACATTGAGCTTAAACTTTAATCAGACAGCACATCATGATGTGTGAGAAGTTTGCCCCTGTTTTAAAATGGAATGTCCATGGGCAAATTTGCATTTTTGAAGACATTGCAGATAATTTATGGTGATGGGTATACCTTTCTATACCCTCCACCGTAGGATGGGGGTATACTAACATGGTCTTTTCGTTTGTACCATATCAAAATATTGGTCTAATATCCCCTAAAGTAAATATATTCTGATTCGAAGTGACATTTTAAGTCGATCTAGGCGATCTACGGAGGCCACCGTAGCGCAGAGGTTAGCATGTCCGCCTATGACGCTGAATGCCTGGGTTCGAATTCTGGCGTGACCATCAGAAAAATATTTCAGCGCTGATTTTCCCCTCCTAATGCTGGCCACATTTGTGAGGTACTATGTCATGTAAAACTTCTCTCCAAAGAGGTGTCACACTGCGGCACGCCGTTCGGACTCGGCTATAAAAAGGAGGCCCCTTATCATTGAGCTTAAAAACTTGAATCGGGCTGCACTCATTGATATGTGAGAAGTTTGCCCCAGTTCCTTAGTGGAATGTTCATGTTTGGCCGTTTGATCATCTGTCTGTGGAGAGCTCGCTAACTTTCGAAGAAGTAAAACTAGGCGCTTCAAATTTTGCACAAATGCTTGCTATTTGAATAGGTCGGTTGGGATTGTAAATGGGTCATATCGATCCATATTAAGATATAGCTCCCATATGAACCGGTCTCCCGATTATACTTCTTGAGTCTCTTGGGAGCTCACTTCTTATCCGATTTGGCTGAAATTTTTTACTGTGACGTTTTCTATGACATTCAACAGATGTGCTTAATATAGTCCGAATCTGTGCAAAACCTGATATAGATTCCATAAAACCCAATCTCCCGATTATACTTTTTAACTCTCAAGAGGGCGTAATTCTTATCCAATTTGTCTGTAATTTTTCACAATGACCTTAAACATACGTCCCAAATATGGTATGAATCGTTCCATAATATGATATAGCTCCCATATACACCCATCTACCGAGTTTACTTCTTGAGCCTCTAAAGGGAGTAATTCGTATCCAATTTGGCTGAAATGTAGCATAGTCTCTGTTTCTTAAATCTCTAAGATACAGGCCAAATATAGTTTGAATCAGTCCATAACCTGATACTTGGCTGTTCGAAAACTATTTAGTCTAGCACAAAAAGCGCGGTATATACAAAAAAAAGTTAAGTGTTTTGGAAACTTCCATCTCTGCTATGAACACATGTTAAATTTTGTTTCGATCTGGCAACTCCTTCATATGGAAACAGGTGTTCACAAAAGACCCATTCGCGATGTTTTTACAATGGAAAAATTAGAAATGCGTGATGTCATTAAATATTCACATAAAAAAAGGTTTATCGGGACAAGAAATTCATAATGGTATGGTGAATGTGTTAGGTGAAAGTGCTTCTTTATATGGAACAGTAAAAAATTGAGTTACTGAATTTAAACATGATCATAAAAGTGTTGAGGATGAACCACGTAGTCGATGTCCAAAAGCAGCAACAACAACAGAAATAGTAGCCAAAGTGGATGGTATGAAATGATCGACGAATAAAAGTGCGTGAAATAGCTAATATCATGGGCATCTGAAATGATCGAGTCCATTTATTTTTGCATGAAGAACTACAAATGAGAAAGCTTTCTGCAAGATGGGTGCCGCATTCGTTAACATTTGATCAAAAACGCATAAAAATGAATATTTCTCAAGCTTGTTTCGATCGTTTAAATAAAATGGATTTTAAGCGTCGTTTCTTAACTGTTGATGAGACATGGATCCACCACGTTGGACTAAGTGTATTTAAGTTTCAGGAGATTATATTGAAAAATAAAAATATTTTTGAAAAACTAATTATTCTCTTTCATTGATAGGCTAAGAAGTTTCCAAACCGCCTAGCTCCCATGTAAACCCATATCCACTTGTTACTCCTTGAGTCCCTATGGGGCGCAATTCTAATCCGATATGGTTGAAAATTCGCACAATTGCATCTATTATGGTCTCCAACATCCAACCCGAGTATGGGCCGAATCAGTTCATAACCTGACATAGCTCCACTGGCATATCAATTCTTATCTATTATCCTTTGTTTGCCTTTAAGGAGATACCGGGCAAAGAACTTTATAAAAGCGATCCATGGTGGAGGGTATATAAGATTCGGCCCGTCCGAACTTAGCACGCTTTTATTTGTTAAGTATATCTTAAAAGTGTATTCGTGACTAATGCTAGTTTGAATGTAACTTTGTGGTAGTCCCTACTTTTAAGTGAATATCTTGCATAAAACAGCTACACACCAAACAATTATCATAATGGCATAAGTCGGCAAACACGTAATAGCCCTATAAAATATACAAAATTTCAAATGAAAGAGGTTTGACGTATGCTATTACTGGAAGTTTTATTTTTAAAAAAACTAACCTGCTTAATTAGTGCTAAAATAAATTAAAAATAGAATTTATACTTGCATTATACTCGTGTTTGTAAACATTTAATTGTTGAAATTGTAACCATTTTATCTGCCACATAGTAATATTGATCTAGTTATTTATAATATTACCTATGGAAATATTTTTATAGTTAATTGTTATATTTGTGTGAAGATTTTAAAATTAAAATTGAAAAAAAAAATGTGTAATTTAGGACACGTTAACAATTTTCTCTCAATTATTTGTCTTTAAATAAAATGCCAAAAGGGTTAACTGCCAGATGACAAAAAAAGTTATGACGATGAGACGTTATGATACTTTACTTGATTGACTAATTTGCCTTCAAGCAAAAGCACTCCTGCAAAATCCGCAAATGGGTATCAAAACACTCTTCCACACAGAACCCATGAAAGACCAGTATTGCTGACATGCAACTGAAACCTAAAATGGTATCTGAATCTGAAGAAACGCAGAAAATCAAAGTGCAGAACATCGAGTTTGTGTTTAAATAAGTTTCTTGGCAGGCAACCGTAGCTCTGAGGTTAGCATGTCAAGTTCGTACTCTACGGGGTACATGTTGACGCCGAATGCCTTTGTTTAAATTCCGGCGCGAATATCAGAAAAAAAAAAAAAAATTACCATTGGTTATCTCCATACAAAATGCTGGCGACATTCGTAAGGTATCCAGCCATGTTTAACTTCTCTACTAAATGGTGTCGCTCTGCGGAAATCTGTTTGTACTCGACAATAAATGAGTAGCCGAGGCGCGGAAGTTTGCTTGTCCGCCTTACGTCGAACCCTTTAGTTTAAATTCCGGCGCGAACATCAGCGAAAAATTTTCAGCAATGGTTATCCAGGTATCCAGCCATGCTAAACTTCTCTGACAAGTGGTGTGGCTAAGCGGCACTCCGTTCAGACTCCGCATAAAAAAGGAGGCACCATATCATTCAGTTAACACTTGCATAGGACTGCACTCATTGATATGGGAGAAGTATCCCCTGTTCCTTAAAGGAATGTTCATGGGAAAATATATATATATGAATGTTAGGGTGGTGACTTTTTTACAACCTTATATCCTTGTACTGTTTTATTTATGATTAGATAAAATCTTACTTATAAGGTGATTCGAATGCAAGAAACTCACGAACAAAATGATTTTAAAATGTTTATGCCCATCACCATAGGATGGGGTATACTAATCTAGTCATTGCGTTTGTAACACCTCGAAATATTGATCTGGGACCCCATTCTGACATTCTGATTCGATCCAGCCATGTCCGTCCGTAGCGGTCAAACGCGTAAAGCTAGCCGCTTGAAATTTTGCGCAGATACTTAGTATTGGTGTAGGCCATTGGGGATTGCAAATGGGCCATATCGGTTCACATTTAGATATAGCTCCCATATAAAACGATCTCCCGATATGACTTCTTGAGCCCTTACAAGCCGCAATTTTTGGCTGAAACTTTGCACATAGTGCTCTTTTATGACTCTCAACAGCCAAGTATTGTCCTCTCTAACTAGATATAACTCCCATATTTTAGCAGAATCCATTGTGTTGTGTTCCCAAGATTTGGCCCGGCCGAACTTAGCACGTTTTTACTTGTAATTGCTGCATTTTGGGCTCTTTTTTAAGTTACTGTCATCAGTTATAGGTACTACATTTTTTGATATTTGATGGGGGGCGGACCCTTCCCCGTACCCCAATTTTAAAAAACGCCAGATCTCGGAAATGGATGCACCGATTTAAGCGAAATTTTATATGCCACCTTATGATATCCCAAAAACATGAAATTGGTATACAATTTTGGGATCAAATAACCTGGGGGACAGGGTCCCCAATCCCCAAAAATAGCACCCAACAGGAAAATTTTACCGCTTTCGGCAATATGGGTATCAAATCAAAGGTATCAATTTATTGGTGTCTGAGGGACCTTCCTAACCCCCAAAATCCCCAGCTGGACATATTTACCGATTGGGACAATATGGGACTCAAATGAAAGGTATTTCGGAGTTAAATACGAATATGGTATTAAAAATTGGGTCCAAGTACCTAGGAGGCTGCCCCAGGCCCAAAACCGCCCTCAAAGTAGGGCAAAGCAAAATAAAAAGTTGGCGATCGGGACAATATGGGACTGAAAAGAATGGTTTTCGGGTGTAGAATACGAATATAGTGTCAACAATTGGATCCAAATACCTAGGGCGTAGTCCCAAGAGTACCGCCAAAAAAAGTAGACCTATCGGGACAATATAGGGCTCCAATGAAACTTATTCGGGAGTATAGTATGAATATGATATTAAAATTTGGATCCAAGTATCTAGCCAGTCGTCTCTAGCCCAAACCGCCCCAAAAGTACCGCCCAAAATCAAAGTGGAGCGATCGGGACAATATGGGACTCAAATGAAAAGTATTCGAGAGTAGAATATGAATATGATGTCAAAATTTTTTTTATAAATACTTAGGGCGCCGCCCATTCCCAAAACCGCATCAAAAGTACTGCCCAAAATAAACAGTGGGTCATTTCCTGCCGTTCAGCAGGACATGTAGATTGCGACAATAAAGGTCTCAAATAAAGTGTCGTTTGGGTCTTAGCGTCCACACTCTCCCAAAAAAAAACAAAAAAAAAAAAAAAAACAACACCAAAGTGTCATGTAGAACGACCGAGAATATATGTTAGTCAAATAGAAGAAAGTGTCAGAGCGCAATCCATCCTACCCAAAAACAAGTAAGAGCGCGCTAAGTTCGGCCGGGCCGAATCTTATATACCCTCCACCATGTATCGCATTTGTCGAGTTCTTCGTGCGGTCTCTCTTTTTAGGCAAACAAAGAATATTGAGTAAGAACTATTATGCTATTGGACCTTTATCAAGTCCGACTATAAGTCCGATTCGGACCATAAATGAATTGAATGCCGAACATTGTAGAAGTCATTGTGTAATACTTCAGTCCATTCGGATATGAATTGCGCCTTATAGGGGCTCAAGAAGCAATATCGGGAGATCGATTTATATGGGAGCTGTATCAAGCTATAGATCGATTCAGACCATATTGGACACGTATATTGAAGGCCATGGGAGAAGCCGTTGTACAACATTTCTTCAAAATCGGATGAGAATTGCGCCCTCAGAGGCTCAAGAAGTCAAGATCCCACATCGGTTTGTATGACAGTTATACCAGGTTATGAACCGATTTGAATCATACTTAACACAGTTGTGGAAGTTCAATCAGACGAGAATTGCGAACTCTAAAGGATCAAGAAGTCAAGACCCAAGATCGGTTTATATGGCAGCTATATCAAAACATGGACCTATTTGAATCATGCTTGGCGAAGTTCTTGGAAGTGATACCAAAACACCACGTGCAAAATTTCAGTGAAATAGGATAAGAATTGCGCCCTCCAGAAGTTCAAGAAGTCAAGACTCAAGATCGGTTTATATGGCTATATCAAAACATGGACCGATTTGGACCATTTACAATCCCACCTGAAAAGTATTTGTGCAAAATTTCAAGCGGCTAGCTTTACTTTTCGAAAGTTAGCGCGCTTTCGACAGACCGACGGACGGACATGGCTAGATCGACTTAAAATGACATGACGATTAAGAATATATATACTTTAATGGGTCTCAGTCGTATATTTCGAGGTGTTACAAACAGAATGACGAAATTAGTATTCCCCCATCCTATGTTGGAAGATATAATAACAAATCCGTATCTGAACGAGACGCGTAGCCCTGAATATCTTGATCGCCACCTTCTAAATGCTTCACATTATGGGGCTCAAACTAAATCGTGCTCCAGCACGATGCTGATATTATTTCAGGGACCGCCCTCTAATCATCTCCCCTCAAACCGGCCATGTTAGCCTGCTATGACACTAAGGAGCTCAAACTATAGTCATTTCATATAAGAAAACGAATTTGATATCAAATTTTGCCAAGTTTTTGGGGGTCGTCTCACCTCATAAACTTCCCCAAAATTAATGGCAATTGGGGTTCAAATAAAAGGAGAATAGAGCACGATAGGGGGGCTCAAAGGTTACCCAAAACACCCCCAAAGAGGACAGATTCACAACCATAGCAATATGGGGTTTCAATGAAAGGTCATTGGGAGTAAAACACGAATCTGATATCAATATTCGGGAAAAGTGTCTATGGGACCACCTCACCCCCATAATACCAACCGAATGGGACGTATTTGCTGACCATTGCAATAGGGCGCTCAAATAAGATGTATTTTAGAGTAGAACACGAATCTGATATATATTTTCAGGGCCAAGGCACTGAGTGGCCGCCTCATCCCCAAAACACCCGCAAACCGATCATGATTGCAGACTATGGAAATATGGGGCTTAAATGGAAAGTATTTGGGAGTAGACCACGAATCTGATATCAACATTCGGGACCAACTGTGTCGAGGACGTCCCACCCCCATAACAACTCCCAAATAGGACGTATTTGCTCACCAAGACAATTTGGCTCTTAAAGAGGGTGGAGCTCGATATTGATAATTTTTAGGGCTCATACCCCAAACCGGACATATTTGCTGACTTTTGCAATTAGGGGTTTAAATGAAAGGTGTTTGATAGTAGAATACGAATTTGATATCCAATTTTGAGGCCAAGTGTTTGTGGTTCGTCTCACCCCATAAACTCCCCAAACCAATGGCAATTGGGACTCAAATAAAATAAATTTGAGAGAAGAGCACGATGCTGATATTTTTTCAGGGCTAAGTACGTGGGTGGCCTTCCCACCCTATATACCCCCAAACTGGACATATTTGTGGATTATGACAAAAAGGGGCTCAAATTTTATGCCAAGTGTTTAACGAAGGCCTCACCTTATAAACTCCCCCTAAACCGCACATATAAACCGACTATAGCAATATGCAGCTCAAGAAGAAGGATATGAATCTGATATCCACTTTTGGGACAAAGGGTTTGGCTACTCCAATCCACAACCAAAACCAAGAGAATCAAGTAGATCTAATACCCAAACTTTGATGGGCGGACCCTCCTCTTACCCTATTTTTTTCAAAATGCCAGGTATTGGAGATGGTTGAGGCAATTTAAACGAAAATTAGTTTGTTTAATAATAAAACAAAAATAGAAATTTGGTATCCTTATTTAGGGTGGGATACCACCTCTGAAACCCGCCAAATGGCAAAATAGAGCACGAATCTGATATATGGGCGTCCACCTCACTCCCAAAAATACTCCCATACCGGATATATTTACCGACCTCGACAATATAAGGCTTAAATGAAAGGTGTTTGGGAATAGAGCACGAAAATGATATCCACATTGGGGCGAAATATCTGAAAGGCCGTACCAACACCCTGACCATGCCATCATAGGGCTCAGATAAATTAAGAGAGTGAAAGATGGCGCAGCGGAGCGGCCCCTGTTCAGCTCATGTATGTATAAAAATTAGGTCCCTACACATGTAGCGGATAGAAATCATTGAAATGAAAGAAGTATTCCTTTTGTTTCTTAATAAAGTCATCATGGGCAAATTTGTATTTGCAATGTTTTGGTGAAAGCCAAAGCTGTTGGTTGGTATTGATTGAATTTTTTTACATTGCCAAATAAGGAACCCTTTTTCTAGTCATTTCTTTGTTTATTTTTAATTCAAATACTTTTCTACAGGCTTGCTATTTTTTGGCAATGGGCGTTTTACGTCAAAGTCTTTCATTTCTTTGCCGATTTTGAAATGCGAATCACTTCGAACTGATAGTTGATTACGGTGTCTGGTGTTGCAATGCAATATTTGTTTTAGATAGTCTAGAGTGGAGGGCAAACTTACCACATGTCGGAAATGAGTATTGGTGGGCTTGACTTATTTTTCCAAGCATTCCAGTTGTTTATTTTTTTTATTATTATTTTCTCCATTTATTGTTTGCATTGCGTTTTCCTATTTGTAATTACAATAATTCGATTGTGACGTCAATGCTTTAAATTCCTTGCAATTATAATGTCGGATATTGCAGTTTCTATGACAAGGGGGGCAACGAAATCGATGATTAATACTTCGTAGTGTATTTTTTAAACTTTAAATTTGTCACGTTAATGAGCAGACTTTTGCCGTTCACAAAGAAGGGGGCACGGCAAAATAAACAAAGCATGACCAAAAACAGTGTCCAATTCTAAGGGACCTGTATGAGTCAAAGATTGAGAGAGTGATACAAAAGAAATTAATGCGAAATATCAAATGTGGGACTGCAGTTGTATAAACATACATACACGCAAAAAAATAATTCGTTTGACATAAAGGAAATTTTTGCCAAGTAAACTTCTTTTCTGAAAAACATTAAACTTTGTTTATGGTAAAAGTACAAGAGTTTAACTTTGTTTACAGTAAAAGTGCAAGAATTTGTGACAAATATAAAGTTTTTTATAACCACCACCACCATAGGATGGGGGTATACTAATCCAGTCATTCCCTTTTTAACACCTCGAAAAATTCGTCTAAGACCACATAAAGTATATATATTCTTGATCCTCTTGGCGTTCTGAATCGATCTAGCCATGTCTTTCCGTCTGTCACAATAGTGGTCGAACGCGATAGCCGCTTGAAATTTTGCACAGATACTTAATATTGTTGTAGGTCATTAGGGACCTATCGGTTTAGATTTGGATATAGCTCTCATATAAACCGATCTCCCGATTTAACTTCTTGAGCCATTTCAGGCCGCAATTTTTGCCTTAAATAGCTACAATTTTGCACATAGTGTTCTGTTATGACTCTCAACAACTGTACCAAGTTTAAATCGGTCCACAACCTGATATAACTCCCATATAAATCGATCTCCTGATGTGACTTCTTGAGCCCTTGGAAGCCTCAATTTTCCAATCAATTTGGCTGAAATTTTGCATATAGTGTTCTGTTATGACTTCCAATAACTGTGCCAAGTACGGTCGAAATCGGCCAAGAACCTGATATAGCTCCCATACATAGCGATCTCCCGATTTTACTTCTTGAGCCCTTACAAGCCTCAATTTTCATCCAATTTGGCTGAAATTTTGCACATAGTGTTGTGTCTTCCAACAACTGCGCCAAGTACGGACCAAATCGGCCGTTTACCTGATATAGCTCTCATATAAACCGATCTCCCGGCAGAATCCGTGGTGGTGGGTTCCCAAGATTCGGCTCGGCCGAACTTAGCACGTTTTTACTTGTTTAAGGTGGAGTTACGCATGCATTTCGTAAAAAATTAAAATAGGTTGGTTTGTATTGTGTCAGTTACACAATAAATGCATGCACGCATCTGGCGGAATAAGTTAACCAACTTTCAACTTTGAACTCGTTTCAGGTTGCAAAACATATGATTTGAGTATGTTTACTATTCAAAAATGGTTTTGCAGTCCGTAAATTAGACAAATTTTTTTATGGTTTCAATATTTAACCACATTATTTACAATTTCCATGGAAATTAACTTGGGAAATGATATAAACTAGCTGACTTTTAAAAAATCGTGTGAAACAAAAGGTGTGTTATATGTAACTTCACCCAAAGGACGCATGTGGGCGCATCTGATTTCTTAAGCACGTATAAGTGATTCGCGTGGTGTGTAACTCCAACTTTATAGTATGTTACTAGTTCGCGCCGCTTTCCGTTGTTTGTGTGTGTTATGAATCTTGACTATAATGTACACACACAACCAAAACTCTTTGACAGATATTACACTTTGCGAGAAAACATTGTGTTCAGCTGTTTGCTGCACACTACCTGGGTTAATATGTCTTGCATAGAGCCAAGATATATTCATTCAAAGGTAGGGCAAGTTGACCCAACAAAATTGTGAGTGAACTATCTGTCAAAATCAGTGATTAGTGCAACTGCGATTTCGAGTATGTTACTGGTTCGCGCCATTTTTCGTTGTTTGTGTGTGGAACATTTGTTTGTGTGTACATATTGTATAATCCGCCATCTTGTCATTAAGCTGATAGGCGTTTTGCCAACACACTCGAAGAAATTTTGTGCGCCCGTGTGTATACGTGTCCGTACATGAGCAGAGAATATGCGTGAAATTAGATAACAAAAAAGAGAATGTAAACAAAAATCTTACATCTTAATACCGTCAAATCCGGCCGGCTGTTAACAGCTGTTCGCGTGAGACCGTCTTTTTTAATCAGACTTGGTGTGTGTTCTCAACTATAATGCACACACACAACCGAACGTTATTTAGACTCTTTGACAGATATTACACTTTGCGAGAAATCATTTTGTTCAGCTGTTTGCTGCACACTACCTGGGTTAATATGTCTTGCATGAGGCAAGATAAATTCATTCACAGGTAGGGCAAGTTGCCACTATGAGCGCACTATCTGTCAAAATCAGTTATTAGTGCAACTCTGATTTTGAGTATGTTACTAGTTTGTACCATTTGGTACCATACCATAGTTCTTAACTTTATTGCACAAACACAACGAACGGATAAATTCTAAAAAACGTGCATTGACGTTTTGAAAGTAAACATAAAAGGGTGGCAATATCCTCTTTTCTTTGTTATATTGTTAAACATACGGCAAGATTTCTTGTAAGTCAAGAAGACGGCTACAGTGGCGTTAACTGTCAAAGTCCTAGTCATGGAAAAAGTTATATAACATACGACCTGGTTTAAGTAGGCCACTATAAAATTGTTGCATATACTATTTTCTCCCTTGTCTAAAGTCTCTTAATTATACAATTTCCATAAGTAAGCATCAAAACTAAACCGGATCTTGGTTTAATTCATCTATAACGTCTTAGTTATTGAAAATGGCAAAATGTTTTAGAACAGAAAATTACGTGGTCGCATCGCATCTATGGCAAGAAGTTGAAAGCGATTTTGAATTGCCATGAACTTCAAGGCATCTATAAATGAACCAAACATGCAAATGTGCAAAAACCAAAAGAAAAACAAAGCATATTAATTTGTACATATGCAAAACATACATACAATGCACATATCCCCATGGTAATAGTGAAAATGGACTAAGTCGAAGAATAAGAACAAGTCCAAAAAACAAAAAAATAATAATGAATTAAAAACAAACTATATTATTTAATGTTTCTGGTTTTAATAGTAAAACAATCAAAATAGAACGTGCGTTTTAAAACGTCTTAAAATTTAAATGGACTTAGACCATAGCCTTTATAAGCGATTGGTTTATGTTTATTAAGACATCACTAGCGTGGAAATCCCATACGAATAAGGGGGTAAAAAAATATATATGTATTTTTAATAATATATGAATTTAAGAAAGCTGACGTTTGCTGTCAAACCGTCTCAAAATATTTGAGAGATTTCAAAAACTTTATTATCGGCTTGAAGTACAATCAAAATATACATGAAAGGAACTAGACTTGCTCCTGTCAATACCTTGAACCTTATTTTCTATTACTCGGCAACACATTTAAGCCGGAACGGGCTACTGCTTCTACCTGTAAATGAATATATCTTGGCAGTGATCAAAGAAAATAGTCAAGAGAAAATAAACTCGCCTATTTCTTGAGATAACACGCTGATCAAACTTACTCTTCAATAAATCGATTGTACAACACATCCTCAGCGTCCCTTCCATGATCTCGCTGATAGTCGAAAGAAAGCTGCCTCGCATATCTCCCAGATTCACATTAATAATCCTGCCATAAAGCATATTATTGGTCCACAGGGAGATTATGGGGTGAATCCCCGTGCGGTCCAGTGCGGCGACTTCTGTCGGAGAAACGTCTCGACCCATCGTACAGGGCCGTGCTCCACTGAAGTTTCCGGCGTCAGTCCCCCTCCTACGTTCAGGTCAAACATTCTTTCCAGTGTTTTCAGCAAAAACGATGACAGACTAATAGGCCTATAATCCTTCGTCGTACTGTGGTTGATTCTTCTCACCTTGGGGATAAAGATAAAGAATTTTTGTCAACATTTTATTCCTATAGAAAAATTTGTCTAAACTTTATTTCTATTACAAATAAAGTCAAAATTTTATTTTTACAGAAAATTTTGTCTTGAATTTATATTTGTAGAAAATTTTTATAGATTTTTATTTATTTAAAATCATTTCGAAGTGTGATTATTTAAAATCATTTAAGAAGTGTGTGTTGTTTTTCAAAACACTTCGACTGGCTAGTATATCATGATTTCTGTTACGCCATGTCATGATACACTAGCCAGTCAAAATGTTATGTATAACAATACACACTTGCTCAAAAGTTCTTTGATATGCTATTCTTTGAATAGAAAGCATTGAACATGATCTCGAGATGAAAGATTTTAAAGATCCAAATAAAAGAACGCAAAAAGACAAGCCAGACGAACCGACCCGTCGCTGTGCTGCAGGTTAATGCGGGGTATACTATACTAGTATACTGGGTATACAAATTTCGTGATTCTGTTTGTAACACCTTGAAATATGCGTCTGAGTCCGCCCGTCCTTCTGTCGAAAGCACGCTAACTTTCGAATGAATAAAGCTAGCCGCCTGAAATTTTGCACAAACAGTTCTTATTAGTGTAGGTCGGTAGGGATTTTAAATGAGCTATATCGGTCCATGTTTTGATATAGCTACCATATAAACCGATCTTGGATCTTGACTTTTTGAGCCACTAGAGGGCGTAATTCTTATCCGATTTGACTGAAATTTTACATGAGGTGTTTTATTATGACTTCCAACAACTGTGATGTGTATGGTTTATATCGGTTCATAACATGATATAGCTGTCATATAAACCGATCTTGGATCTTGACTTCTTGAACGAATAGAGTGCGCAATTCTCATCCGATTTGGCTGAAATTTGGCATGAGGTGTTTTGTTATGACTTCCAATAACGGCGCTCAGTATGGCGCAAATCGGTACATAACATGATATAGCTGCGATAAAAACCGATATTGGATCTTGACTTCTTGAGCCTCTAGAGGGCGCAATTCTCATACGATTAGGCAGAAATTTTGTATAACGGCTTCTCTCATGACCTTCAACATACGTGCCTTACATGGTCTGAATCGATCAATAGCTTGATACAGCTCCCATATAAACCTATTTCCCGATTTTGCTTCTTGAGCCCCTACAAGGAGCAATTCTTATCCGAATGAACTGAAATATTACATAATGACTTCTACAATAATCAGCATTCATTTATGGTCCGAATCTGACTATCACTTGTTTTTATAGATAATTTTGTTAAAATTTTATATCTACGGAAAATTTTTTGCGAAACTCTATGCTGATGCTGATATCTTAAGTACTACGACCAACAGACTGTGAAGCTGTAGGCCGTTCATGGTTCGCTATGATGTCGATGAGATAATTTTAAACCAGTTATGATATGGTGTGATATGTGCCCTGCCTTATCTGAAAAACTGAAATTGGTCATTGAAGCTCGACTTAAAAAAAAACAATTTTGGAGTTTGTTTGAAGAGCTATAGCTCAGTGAAAAAGCTTACAGCCAACAGTCTGGTAGTAGTAGTTGTGATTTTACATAGAATTTGTGGTTATGATCTCAAATATAAGTACTATGAACAACAGGCTGTGAACTGCAAACCGGTCAGACGGAAGGACATAGTTCACGATGGTGAATCCACCAGTGAGCTGACATGTGTCCTGCCTTGTCTGAGGAACTCGTAACTTCTTTTCTTCAGGACTCATTTAATAATCTCTCCTTTGGGTGTTGCATTCGCTTGGTCATTAAGTTTGACTGAATATTTTTTTTAAATTTTTTTAAAAAGAAAATTTTGTCAACATTTCAGATTGAAAGAAAATTTTATCAATATTTTATTTTGAAAGAAAATTTTACTTCTGTAGAAAATTTTATTTCTATCGAAGATATTGTTAAATTTTATTTTTATAGAAAAGTTTGTAAAATTTTTATTTCTATAAAAATTTTGTCAAATTTTTATTTCTATAAAAAATATTCTTAAAATTTTATATCGTAAAAATTTTTATATTGTAAATTTTTTTTTTAAATAGTTTTAATTGCCTTTTTACCCCGCCGTAGCCTCTATTTCTATGTTTCCTTCTACGCCTATGCTTCGTGTGTGCCTCTAAATGTTTTTAGTATGGAAGAGTTTCATACTTCTTGGCGAAAAATTTCCATAGAATGTTTATTTAAATTTTTTTAAAAAGAAAATTTTGTCAACATTTCGTTTTGAAAGAAAATTTTATCAATTTTATTTTGAAAGAAAATTTTGCCAAAATTTTATTTTTACGGAAAATTTTACTTCTGTAGAAAATTTTGTTAAAATTTTATTTCCATCGAAAATTTTGTTAAAATTTTATTTTTAGGAAAATTTTGTCAAATTTTTATTTCTTAAAAATTTTGTCAAATTTTTATTTTAATAATAAATTCATCAAATTTTTATTTTAATAAAAATTTTGTCAAATTTTTATTTCTATAAAAAATTTTCCCAACATTTTTATTTCTATAAAAAATTTTCTCAAAATTTTATTTCTACAGAAAATTTTGTTTAATTTTTTTAAACCAACTTTTGTAAAAAATTTATTTTCTTAAAAATAGTTTCAATAGCCTAGTTTTCCCGCTCAAGCCTATTTTTCTATGTTTCGTTCTACGCCCATGCTTCGTGTTGTGCCTCTAAATGTTTTTAGTATGGAAGAGTTTCCATAGTTCTTAGCTCACTCTCCTTTACCTTCTCTTCTCTTTCACTCTCCACTCAAATGTGGCGTTTGTTGTCTTCATTTCAAATTTGAATTTCAATTTGGAATTGAAATTTAATGCATTTATTCTTAGCTATGAGTTCTAAAGAAAAGTGAGTGAACTTTTGTAAACGAAAACACCAAATAATAGTTAAAAAAAGAAAAAAATAACAAAACTTAAATTCTAATCCAAAGCTATGATTGGGGTTTATATTTCATAAAGAGGCCATGTTATGCATTGACAGGAAACTACGTTACAATTTTTGTCAATCAAACAACATCTGTTTTGAAACGACGTAATGGAAATAAATCATGAAATTAAGCTTAAATTAAATATTTGAATATTAAATATTTATAATAAGGCAGCATTTTGTTTTCCGGTTTATTTTTTCTTTTCCTTTTATAAGGCACAAGGCACGTGACTTCAAAACTTAAAGTCATACACACAGAATGAGTTAAAAAAACCTAAAACTGTCAACTCTCCCTTTATCGGTACCATACTCAATACACAGTCTAGAATAATTAAAATCCAAAATATGAAATCTTGCGATTACTTTGAATTGACGTATTCAACTACGGTATTTGTATTTGTCAGCGTTTTCACATTAATAAAAAAAGTCCCAACATTTCCAATTAATCAGCCAACAGTGAGTGAAACGAGACGTACGCATTTCCGCTATAAAGTGGCGACGCTTTATAGCAAAACACGTGATTGACTTCTAGTGGTCACTGTGGCATTATAAGCGATTCTTATTAAAAATAAAAACAAATCGCGGCGGAGAAAAGCTTCTTAGGAATTTCATAATCTTGCCAAAATAGACTAAAGTAAGCCTTCTTTTGCTCTCTTCTTTTGAAGAGCTGTGTAAAAGTGAAATAACTTTTTCCAAATCCTGAAGTGAAATAACCTATTTTTGACAAAATTTTCTACAAAATAAAATTTTGACGAAAATTTCTACAAAAAAATGCCAACATGGCGATTACTTTAGCCTACCCAATCCATTTTGCACACCACATTTGGCCTTAACGGGTTTCTGTTGTTTTGCTTTTCTATTCAAAATAGAAAATAAAACCGATTGGTCTGACCTTGACGTAAGTTCAATAATAAAATTTGGATAAAAATATAATTTTAATAACATTTTTGACAAAATATTCCATAAAAATAAAATGTTGATAAAATTTACATCAAACATTCAAATATGAATAAAATTTTAGAAAATTTTTATAAGAAAAAAGTTTTAATAATAACTTGATAAATGGGTTAGCAAAGTCTTTAAAAGTGAAAATCGAAAGATGCGTACATATGGGAGCTGAATCTAAAACTAAACAAATTTCTATAAAATTCATCAGTCATCAGAAGAGTTATAAGATAAACCTTCGTGCCAAATTTTATGAGATCAGTTAACAAATTACTAAATTATTGAATTTTAATCAAAATCGAACGAAAATATATATGGGAGCTATATCTTAATCTGAACCGATTTCTATTAAATTTAAAAGCAATATCGGGAGTCATAATGGAATCCTTTGTGCCAATTTTCATGTGAATCTGTTAACAAATGACCAAATTATTGCAATACTAGTCCAAATCGGACGAATATATATATATATATATATATATATATGAGCTATATCTAAATCTGAACCGATTTCTATGAAATTCACCAATGATGTTGAGACTTATAAAATAATCCCTCGTGCAAAATTTCGTGATAATCGGTTTGCAAATGACGATGTAGTTGCAATTTTAGTCCAAATCGGGTGAACATATATATGGGAGCCATATCTAGATCTGGGCTGATTTCTATGAAATTCACCAGTACTTATAAGGAAATTATCCGTGCAAAATTCCGTGATAATCGGTTTGCAAATGACGATGTAACTGCAATTTTAGTCCAAATCGGACGAACATTTATATGAGACCTATATCTAAATCTGAGCCCATTTCTATGAAATTCACCTGTAATTTCGAGGCTTAGAAGAAAACCTCTCGTGCAAAATTTCGTCATAATCGGTTTACAAATGGCGATATAAAAGTAATTTTAATCCAAACCGTACGAACATATATATGGAAGCTATATCCAAATTTGAACTGATTTTTCTCAAATTTTAATAGGCTTAATTTCTAGGCCAGATCTCAAAAACGCCAGATCTCGGAGATGGGTGCACCGATTTAAGCCAAATTTTGCATGCCACCTTATGGTACCCCAAAAACACGCAATTGGTATACAATTTTGGAGTCAAATAAGCTGGGGTGACGCCCCATCCTTAAAATCACCCGAACGGACATGTTTACCGACTGGGACTATAAGGGTATCAAATCAATGGTGACATCAATAAGTCTCACCCCCAAAAACACCATCCAACAGGACACTTTTACCGCTTTGTGTAATATGGGTACCAAATGAAAGGTATTTAAAAGTAGAGTGCAAATCTGACATAACAATTTATTCCTTGATGTCTGAGCGGTCTCCCCACCTCCCAAAACCCCCCCTCAGCAGGACAAATATGATATTTAAATGAAAGGTATTTGGGAATTAAATACGAATATGGTATTAAAAATTGGGTCTAGGAGGACGCCACTGGTTCAAAACCGCCCCAAAAGTAGCCCAAATGAAATAGACTCCAATGAAGGGTATTCGGAAGTAGAGTATATCCCAGTATCTAGGAAGCCGTCCCAGACCCAAAACAGTATCAAAAGTACCGCCCAACATCAAAAGTGGAACGATCGGCACAATATGAGACTCCATTGAGAGGTATTCGAGAGTAGAGTATGAATACAGGGTGGCTGATGAATATTGCTACAATGATGAATATTGCTACATTTTTTTTTCGGTGTATGGAATACATTTTTCTTTTATTCATGTTAAATTAAATTATTAAATTAATTATTAAATTATTATTAATTAAATTAATTAATTAATTAATTAAATTAATTATTAAATTATTATTATTAAATAGAAAAAAAGTTATTACATTTTTTTTTGGTAGCGGCTTTCATCAGCCACCCTGTATGATTATCGAATATTAAAAATTGGCTATAATTACCAAGGCCGTTACAACCATTCCATCTAGAGTAAGTTGAAAGCACACTACTGAATTTGAACAGGGCACTTTAAGACGACTTGATTCATAAGCGCTATAGAGAACAAATCGGGAAAGTAAGATTTTGGTTAGAAGAGAAACAAACAAAAATTTTAAAATTTAATGGGCACATGGAGCAACAGCGAGAGCTAATGTCGTTGTCTTAGCGTTCGAAGCCATCAATACAAGTTCCAACAGATGCACAAAATCATGTGTAGTACAGAAGAAGTGTAATTTGTCACAGAAAGAATGTCTGTTATTACACAAAAATACATGCATTGGAAAAAGTACAGCTAATAGAGAGGGTTGTCGAGCGTGGTTAATGTGGTAATTGTATCATAGATGCGTTTTCGCTATTAATACGATTCAAATACAACATACCAACGCACGGCCTTTTGGCGAAAATTGGTTTAGATTTAGATAAAGTTCCCTCCTACATATGTATATATCGCCCGATTTTCACTCAAATGATCGTAGTTGACGTAATTTTTAAACGATTCGCACGAAATTTGATTCGAAGAGTTTTATTACTCATCTGGAAGCCTTTGCCAAATTGCATCTAAATCGGTTAAGATTTAGATATAGCTCCCAATTGAAGATAATAGCCGGAGTTGAATTATTGGGCTGTCAAGCATGGTAAAATCGGTTCAGATTAAGATAAAGCTCCCATAAATATAATTCACCCGATTTACACTTTTAAGGACCTAGTTACTACAATTTTCAACGAATTTGCATGAAATTTGGCATGGAATGTTTTGTTACTCATTCAAAAGTCTCTGCTAAATTTCATCAAAATCGGTTTAGATTTACTATGAACCGATTTTACCATAACTAATAGCGTTTTATTTGCGCTAAAAAAATGATATATGGTAATTTTTATGATGATTGGATAACAAATGCGATCTCCACCATAGTTCCAAAAAAAATAAAGACGACCTATCAGCACAGAAAGGATATACGGACAGACGGACATGGCTAAGCCGAATCAGCAAGAATTTCTGAGTTGAACTCTACATTTTATCACAGCCACCGCAGTGGTGCAGGCTACAGTTTGTGGTTTTGTAATAAATTCCATATAAATGTATACTTAGTTTTCCAATTTCATGTTAAGACCTAAAATACTCAACTGGATTCCTTAGCACGTATTGCATCCAACTATGGACGTCGTGGTGGCACGGTTTATGGTTAACCGATCGCAATAATATTTCGTATTTTGCTTATTGGGATCAAAAGGAAAAAATGAAGCGTGTGCGTTTCAAAAAAAAAAAAAAACACCTCTGTTTTTTGGGACACTCTAATGTATATATTTTTATCAAAATTAAATTTTGACAATATTTTTCACAAAAGATAAAATGTCGATAACGATCGATAATGTTTTGTAAACATTTACACACAAAAAAATTATTATTAAATTTGTAAAAAGTATTTCAAGAAAATCATCAGCTCTGAATCATACGAACATTTTGCCGAATAAATTTCACGAAAATTTTTAAATAATTTTTTTTGTTAAAGAAAATTTTGCCTTAAGTAAGACAATTTTTCCATTAGGTTTTGTCTTTAAAGAAAATTTCATGGAAATGTTGTCTTTGGAGAAAATTTCATGGACATTCTTGTCTTTTGAGAAAATTTCTTAGAAATGTTGTCTTTAGAGAAAATTTCATGGAAATTTTGTCTTCAGAAAAAATTACATGGAAATTTGACTTTAGAGAAATTGGAAATTTTGTCTTTAGAGTAATTTTCATGAAAATTTTATCTTTAGAGAAAATTTCATGGAAATGTTGTCTTTAGAGAAAATTGTATGGAAATTTTGTCTTGAGAGAAAATTTCATGGAAATTTTGGCTTTAGATAAAATTTCTCAGAAATTTTGTCTTTAGAGAAAATTTTATGGAATTTTTGTCTTTAGAGAAAATTTTATGGAAATTTTGTCTCTTGAGAAATCTTTCTTTAGAGAAAATTTCATGGAAATTTTGTCTTTAGAGAAAATTTCATGGAAATTTTGTCTTTAGAGAAAATTTTATGGAAATTTTGTCTTTAGAGAAAATTTCATGGAAATTTTGCCTTTAGAGAAATTTTCATGGAAACTTTGTGTTTAGAGAAAATTTCATAGAATTTTTGTCTTTAGAGAAAATTTCATGGAATTTTTATCTTTAGAGAAAATTTCATGGAAATTTTGTCTTTAGAGAAAATTTCATAGAAATTTTGTTTTTAGAGAATATGTGATGGAAATTTTGATTGAAAAGAAAATTTCATGAAAATTTCATGGAATTTTTGTCTTTATAGAAAATTTCATGGAAATTTTGTCTTTAGAGAAAATTTCATGGAAATTTTGTCTTTAGAGAAAATTTCATGAAAATTCTGTCTTTAGAGAAAATTTCATGGAAATTTTGTCTTTAGAGAATATTTCATGGAAATTTTGTCTTTAGAGAATATTTCATGGAAATTTCGTCTTTATAGAAAATTTCATGGAAATTTTGTCTTTAGAGAAAATTTTATGGAAATTTGTTAAAAGAGAAAATTTCATGCAAATTTTGTTTAAAGAGAAAGTTTCATAGAAATGTTGTCTTTAGAGAAAATTTCATGAAAAAATTTGTCTTTAGAGGAAATTTCATGAAAATTTTGTTTTTTAGAAAAAATTTTATGAAAATTTTGTCTTTAGAGAATATTTCATGGAAATTTTGTTTAAAGAGAAAATTACATGAAAATTTTGTTAAAAGAGAACATTTCATGGAAAATTTTGTCTTTAGAGAAAATTTTTGGAAATTTTGTCTTTAGAGAAATTTGTTGGAAATTTTGTCTTTAGAGAAAATTTTTGGAAATTTTGTTTTTACAGAAAATTTTATGGGAATTTTGTTTAAGAAGAAAATTTCATGGAATTTTTGTCTTTAGAGAAAATTTCTTGGAAATTTTGTCTTAAGGGAAAATTGTTTAAATTTTTTTTCTCCTGCCCATTAATGAGGTTTCTTTCTTACGTTCTAAAATTACCTACAAACTACGAATCAGAAAGGCCATTAAACTTAAAACATGCTCTACTCTCAAAATCTAGTTGCCAACGGTATAGTGTGCCAGATTGAATGTTGTTGCCTTAATTGTTATCCTCCAGCCATAAATTACTTTTGTTCTTTTGATTACCAAACACTAATCAGTGGATTCGTCAGTGTGTTGTTATTGCTGTTGTTGTATTATTGGTGCAATGTTGTACTACTTGGTGATTTTCCATAAATTAATGACAGCTGGGCAGGCAGACAGACAGACAAACAGACGGACGGACAGACAGACGGAGGGACGGACAGAAAGAAAGATGCCTGTCCGCGGTGGCCCGTTTGTGGTTTTATCAGTAAATCGGGTTTTATTTGCTCTTGGCTTCATTTTGGGTCCATGCTATGACGTCAATTGAACGCTGCCGACTATGCAGCGCCTCTTCATAGAAGCCACGTAATGGACAATTAAATTTAATAAATTTGCATGTTGATCGTTTCTTTCAATATAAACGATGTTTAAATGAAAAAAATAAGACATTTTTAAAAGTAGAATTTTTCTATAAATATATTTTACAGATTTCGCCTCTAGACTTTGATATGAGCCCATTAATAAAAACAATTAAAATGTTAATAATATATTAAAAAGATAATTTTTTTTTAAATTATACCCATTTACTTAAATTGGCTTGACAGAACCTTTGTCCCTTTAGCCGAACGTAGCAAAGCGTTCCATCGATTTTTAAATTATAAAAAAAAATTAATTTTTTAAAGTTTTAAATAATTTTTATAATATTGTGATTGTTTAATTGATTATAATTTTCTATTTTTTTGAGATTTATTTGTTTTATAAAAATTTTTAACTTTAATTTTTCAACATTTTTTTACAATTTATTTTAATTTGTCTTTTTGCGCTCTCTTTTCCTTTTTTTTAACATTTTTTTACAAATTATTTTATTTTGTCTTTTTGCGCTCTCTTTTCCTTGGTCTTAAAATCGTTTTGGGTTTTCATTGTTTTAATTTCAATTAAATTTTTTTTTTGTTTTTTGTAATTTTGTTTTAAGATTTATTACAAACTGTTATATTTCATTATTTTCATAACTTTGTGGTGTAAATAATAATAGCTGCTCTAAGTTCTCCGCATTCTAAGGGATGTTCTAATCATTAATGTCATCATTTTACAAAATATAGTCTGAAAAAAAAATATATTAGATATTCACAACGAGTGTTTATGGCACATATTTATCTGGTTTTGCGTTTTATGATTGCCAAGCAAACAGTAGAACTCTCGTGTTTGTAGCGTGACGCAAATCGAGACATTGAGTTTTTGCTTTGAAATTCTATCCGGGTAATAAACACTGCCATAGACACTTCACAAATGTGTCTCCAAGTGATTTATTTGAATAGCACCTAAGTGAAGCAAAAGCAGTGAAGTGGTTCTAACAATTGATTGAAAGCCATCTCAGCTAATTATGAGGGAGTTAAAAAAAAGAATAGTTTTTAAAAATTTTCCATAGAAATAAAATGTTGAGAAAACTTTTTACAAAAAATAAAGTTTTGACAAAACTTTCTTTAGATATAAAGTATTGAAAAAATATTTTTGTAATAAAACCATAGTGAGAAAATGCAAAAAAAATTAAAATTTTGAAAAAAAAATTTTTTATATATAACCAGTAAGGAAAGGCAAAAGTCGGGCGGGGCTAACTTTATAATACCTTACACCTACTCTATAAACACAAAAGGGTGAGCTACATGAAATTCTAAACCAATTTTGATGGACCTCGGCTGATGTGGTAGATTATTAAAATTCCTGTATCAAATTTCGAGCAAAGCAAATATGTTCAAAGTGTAATAACTACGGTTTACAAATGACAACAAATTATACAAAATCTGACGAACAAATACATGGGAGCTATATGTAAATCTGAACCGATTTCGACCAAACTTTATGGATATTGTGGAATTCGTCGAGAAAAGCGTTTTACAAAATTTTGGGAAGATTGGTCAAAAAATGCGCTTGCGGTGAGTCTAGGAGTGAAAATCGGGCGATATATATATGAGGGCTACATCTATTGCCCAAAAAGTAATTGCGGATTTTTCATATAGTCAATAAATCTGAAGCGATTTCTATGAAATTCACCAGTACTATCATAATAAAGTCCTTCCTGCCAAATTTCGAAAGAATCGGTTAACAAATGACCATTTTATTGCTGTATTACTGCAAATCGGACGAACATATACATGGAAGCTAACTCCAAATCTGTACCGATTGCTATAATATTCATTTTTAATATCGAAAGTCATAAAAAACTCCTTCCTGTAAAATTGCGAGATAATCGGTTAACAAATGACCATTTTATTGCTGTATTACTCCAAATCGGACGAACATATATATGGGAGCTATATCCAAATCTGAGCAAATTTCTATGAAATACTCCAGTAATGTTGAGAGTCATAAGAAAATTCTTCCTATCAAATTTCGAGAGAATCGGTTAACAAATGACCATTTTATTGCATTATTACTCCAAATCGGACGAACATATATATGGGAGCTATATCCAAATCTGAACCGATTTCCATGAAATTTACTAGTAATATTGAGAGGCACAAGAAAATCCTTCCTATCAAATTTCAAGAGAATCGGTCAACAAATGACCATTTTACTGCTTTATTACTGGAAATCGGACGAACATATATAGGGGAGCTACAATATATCCAAATGTGAAACGATTTTTTCCAATCTCAATAGGGTTCGTCTCTAGGCCGAAAAACATGTCCATACCAAATTTTAAGACGATCGGATGAAAATTGCGACCTGTAGTTTGTACACAAATTAACATGGACAGACAGACGGACGGACAGACAGCCGGACGGACAGACAGACGGACGAACAGACAGACAGAGCTAAATCGAATCAGAAAGTGATTCTGAGTCGATCGGTATACTTATCAATGGGTTTATCTCTCTTCCTTTTGGATGTTACGAACACATGTACTAAATTATAATACCCTGTACCACAGTAGTGGTGTAGGGTATAAAAATCAATTTGTGTTTGTTTGTTTGTTCCGTATAGACTCAAAAAAAGGCTGAACCGATTGCCTTGAAGTTTTCACAGATTGTGTAGGTTGGTCTGCAAAGAAACCTAGGCTATATAATTTTTTTGACACAGAAGGGGGACGGACCCTCACCCAAACCCCAAAAGTAACACCCAAAAATAAAAGTGTACCGATTGGCACAATATGGGATTCAAATGAAAGGTATTCGGGAGTAGAATACAAATTTGATATCAAAATTTGGGTCCAAGTACCTAGGGGGCTGCCCCGATCCCAAAACCGCTTCAAATAGGCATATTGGACAATAATGACAATATGGGACTTGAATGAAAGGTATTTGAGAGTAGAAAACGAATCTGTTATCCAATTTTGGAGCCAAGTGTTTGGGGATACACCCTTAAGCACCCCCTAAACTGAACTTTATTTCCGGTTATGGCAATATCTAGCTCAAATCAACGGTATTTTGAAGTAAAGAACGAATTTGATATCTATTTTCAGGGCAAAGTGCTGGTGGGCGCCCCATCCCCAAAACACCCTCTAAACGGGTCACGTTTACCGACCATGGTAATATGGGGCTAAAATTAAAGGGATTTGGGAGTGAAGCACAAATTTAGTATCAATATTTGTGTCGAAATGTCTGTGGCGTCATCCCTCCCCTAAAACGCACTCCTCATTACCTAATTTTCAAAAACACCAAATCTCCGAGATTGGTAATGAGATTCGTTCGAAATTTTGTTTGCACTCTCACAGTAAAAACAAAACATGGTTTCTATTGTTCGGGTCGGGTGCCTCGGGGAATATCCAAAACCCTCCAAATGGCCAATCACGACCATATAGACCTCAAGCGAAAGGTGCTTGTGAGAAAAAAACGGGCATGAGGTGATTCTAGGGAATGAGAGAGCGGACAAGTGCGTCAGGAGGGGTTCGTCTGCGCCGGGTGGTCATCGGTCTTGCCCACGTGCCATTTGTGGAGCTACTGAACACAGTAGAGTGGATGGCCAGGGCGGCGTCGGTGGCGAGGTGGGACTCGGTGGATGGTTGCCGGACTGCAAAGACGCTATGGCCGGTCATTGACCGGAGAAGGACGAGTGAGTTGTTGGCGTTCGATAAAAGGTCGATGAGTATCTTGACAGGGGTCATAACTGGACACTGTGCAATAGGCCGCTATTGAACACAGTAGAGGGGATGGCCAGGGCGGCGTCGGTGGCGAGGTGAGACTCGGTGGATGGTTGCCGGACTGCAAAGGCGCTATGGCCGGTCATCGACTGGAGAAGGACGAGGGAGTTGTTGGCGTTCGATAAGAGGTCGATGAGTACCTTGGCAGGGGTCATAACCGGAAACTGTGTCGTAGACCGCATAGCGGCGCGCATGGGGATACCGCACAATGACTTCTGTAGGAGTTGCCTCGATGAGGATGAAGAGGAATCCAATGAGCACTTGCTGTATTAATGTCCGGGTATGAAGGGACGTAGGCTATCCTTTCTGGGGAGCCGTTTCTTCTGCCATGTGGGTGAATTTGCGAACATTCCTCTGGTGGGTCTTCTAAGATTAGTTGAAGGAACAGGATGGTTTCGACGGGGGCTGCCATAAGCTCCGGCGTAGGTACATCCGAGCTTGTGTGGGGAAGGGCGTTTCTTCACCCTCCGCTCGGGTTCTCAATTCCTCTTGTCTTTATTTTATTCGTGTATAACCTCTAGTCCGAGGTCTCACATCTTCTTTCTCTTCCCACAAAGGGCCAGACTGGCCTCCGAGCGAAAGAAATAAAATTTTAACAACATTTTCTATAGTAATAAAAATTTTACCAATTTCGTCACAATTGCAGGTTTTTTTGGATATTTTTATTTTTTAGTTTTTCCCTATTTTCCTGTTTTTATTTATATAATTTAGCAATTTTTCTTCAAATGGCATCGTCTACGATCTACGGTAGCGATATTAAGTGAACGTAACTAAACTTCTTTCACTATTTACACAGCCGGGCATTGATTAATAGCCCATGATTAATTCTAAGCATAGCCATGTGGGAAGGTAGACAAAAGAGTGACGCACATTCAAACCAATCATCCGTTTTCGTTCTTAAACAGCTAACTTTGATTTTAACACAGATTAAGATTTAATTTTTGGAGTCTCCACAATTTGCGTTGTTCGAAAGGAGATTTGGTTTTTAACCCAAATTCATTTTGTTGCAAAAAAGCAAAAAAAAAGAAAATAATTTATTTTATTGCTTTGTTTTGTTTTAGTATTTATTCTTCTTGGGAATTAAAGCTTAAAAACTGACGAAATTAGGCAAAAAAAAAACGTAAAGTCGCTTTAAGTTCGGCTCAGGTCCGATTGTTTTTACCCCCATGGTTGAGGGTATTAAAAAAACCAAAACATAAATAATTGCTGAGATCTTTTTAAAAACAAAAGAAGGAAGGCAAGAGTTATCAGAGCAATGACTTTAGTATAAAAATATTTTCAAAACAGAAAATATTTTGCGATTAAAAAAAAAAAATCATGCGATGGGGAGAATTTGCTTTAATTTTTTATTTTTTTTTTAAATGCATGTCTCAAATTTTTAAAATTCCTGCTAAAATCGCAGTTTTGCACTTTTAATTAATAAAATTTTGGGTTTTTAGATAAAATTTCTCAGAAATTTTGTCTGTAGATAAAATTTCTCAGAAATATTGTCTGTAGGTAAAAATTCTCAGAAATTTTGTTTGTAGATAAAATTTTTCAGAAATTTTGTTTGTAGATAAAATTTCATTGAAATTTTGTCTTTAGATAAAATTTCTCAGAAATTTTGTCTTTAGATAAAATTTCTCAGAAATTTTGTCTTTAGATAAAATTTCTCAGAAATTTTGTCTTTAGATAAAATTTCTCAGAAATTTTGTCTTTAGATAAAATTTCTCAGAAATTTTGTCTTTAGATAAAATTTCATTGAAATTTTTTTTTAGATAAAATTTCATTGAAATTTTTTCTTTAGATAAAATTTCATTGAAATGTTGTCTTTAGATAAAATTTCATTGAAATTTTGTCTTTAGATAAAATTTCATTGAAATTTTGTCTTTAGACAAAATTTCATTAAAATTTTGTCTTTAGACAAAATTTCATTAAAATTTTGTCTTTAGACAAAATTTCAATTAAATTTTGTCTTCAGATAAAATTTCATTAAAATTTTGTCTTTAGATAAAATTTCATTAAAATTTTGTCTCTAGATAAAATTTCATTGAAATTTTGTCTTTAGATAAAATTTCATTGAAATTTTGTCTTTAGATAAAATTTCATTGAAATTTTGTCTTTAGATAAAATTTCATTGAAAATTTCATTGAAATTTTGTCTTTAGATAAAATTTCATTGAAATTTTGTCTTTAGATAAAATTTCATTAAAATTTTGTCTTTAGATAAAATTTCATTGAAATTTTATCTTTAGATAAAATTTCATTGAAATTTTGCCTTTAGATAAAATTTCAGTAAAATTTTGTCTTTAGATAAAATTTCATTGAAATTTTATCTTTAGATAAAATGTCATTGAAATTTTGTCTTTAGATAAAATTTCATTGAAATTTTGTCTTTAGATAAAATTTCATTGAAATTTTGTCTTTAGATTAAATTTCATTGAAATTTTGTCTTTAGATAAAATTTCATTAAAATTTTTTATCTTTAGATAAAATTTCATTGAAATTTTGTCTTTAGATAAAATTTCATTGAAATTTTGTCTTTAAATAAAATTTCATTGAAATTTTGTCTTTAGATAAAATTTCATTGAAATTTTGTCTTTAGATAAAATTTCATTGAAATTTTGTCTTTAGATAAAATTTCATTGAAATTTTGTCTTTAGATAAAATTTCATTGAAATTTTGTCTTTAGATAAAATTTCATTAAAATTTTGTCTTTAGATAAAATTTCATTGAAATTTTGTCTATAAATAAAATTTCATTGAAATTTTGTCTTTAGATAAAATTACTCAGAAATTTTGTCTTCAGATAAAACTTCTCAGAAATTTTGTCTCTGGATAAAATATCTCAGAAATTTTGTCTCTGGATAAAATTTCTCAAAAATTATGTTTTAGATAAAATTTCTCAAGAAAGTTGCCTTTAGATAAATTTTCTCGGAAATTTTGTCTTTAGATACAACTCAGAGTTTCTCAGAAATTTTGAGGTTTAAAAACCCTCAAAAATATATTCGACTAATGCCAATAAGGTTCAAAGAACCAGATTTCAATATTTTCTTTTATGGAAATTTACAACCCTTTTCAGACATTCATTAAACTTTCTTGAGTTCACAATCTGTAAATGAATTTCTTTCAGATTTATCTATGGTCAAAGACCTGCGCCGAAAAATGTTTTCCATTTCCAATTACACCTACTGCCTTCAATATGCATTTGTGTCAAACAAAATTTCTTGTTGCTGGTTGCATGGCCAGTTGAACCAGAAACATTTCATTGAACTCAATTTTTCAATTTTTAACGAATGGCAAAATACCTCCAAGTAGGTGAGGGATTGACGTCATTGCTTGAACTGAATGACTGACTGGTTCAGTGGCACCCCTTCCTTGGAAAAGTAAACCTTTGAAATAGTCGTCATCATCTGACTTAGAATCCTCATTTGCATAGAAAGAAGTTTTGGCGGCAAATGTTGGAAGCCATATTTGAGTTTCGAACTTGGTTTTAAAACCAATCATTTTTTTTTGCCAACTTTCCGTTGTGTTAATTGAAGACAAAGCCGTTGAACCCTCTTTTTTGCCAGACTGGGCAATGGTCAAAGACCAGACACATTAAAATTTACTTCCCATTCCAATCTACTGGCTTTAATATTGCAATGAACGTTTCGAAATTTTTGTTCTGGTTTTACATCATGTACGAATTTTTAACTAAAACTCGATCAATGCTTTTATTTTAATGAAATTTGATGTTAACCTTCTTCAAGAGTTCAAGAAATATTTGACGTCAGCAGCTGGAGTAAGTGGAAGAGAAGAATCCTAATGTCACCAGATAAAATGAAAGCGCTATAGACATTTAATGGAACGGTTATTTGTAAAAATACTTAATATTTTCACCTCTTTATTTAGGTAGGTTTGAACGCATACGAGTGGCAACATTGGCACAAAAACTCCCACCCCTGGATGGGACAGCTATGCAAACAGCTGATTGATTCAAAAGTACTATAAACGGAATAAATGAAACTTAAATTAATACTCGTATTGAACTTAACTGAAGTAAAGTTGCTGGTGATCGCAAAAGTCCAACGAGTGCGAACTAGTTCAGTTCGTCCATTTTAGTGACTCTTTTAATTGGAATAGTGCAACCATGAGCAATAAACACTTTCAGTTAGCGAATGGTTTGAGGGAGAACATAAAGCAGTGTAAATATGTGTGAAATCCACTTCGGCCATATCAAAATCCTACTCTTTTCGCATATTTCTAGGACTTAACCTGTGATCAAATCAATAAAAATGCCACACGTTTTCCCATACGAATTTGAGTGGTTTTTATTCAATGTCAGACTTAATGAAAATAAACACGTAAAAAGGCATTAAGTTCGGCCGGGTCAAACTTTGATACCCACCACCTCGGGTATATATGTAAACCCCTTTTCGTCACAATCCGGAGAATATTGGACAACTTATGCACCCAACAAATTCGGCACCGACATTAAGTGGTCTAATAAAAATTAGTCACTGTTCAATTTTGTTGAACAAAATATTGGTCTTTTGTGGCAGCTATATCCAAATACAAACCGATCTGAACCATAAAGGACTCAGGTGTCGAAAAGCCTAACATAAGTCACTGCGTCAAATTTCAACGAAATCGGATAATAAATGCGCTTTTTATTGGACCAAGACTTTAAGTCGAGAGTTCTTTCTATATGGCAACCTTAACCAAATCTGGACCGATGTGGACCAAATCAAACAAGGATATAATAACCATCCTATTTTATTATAACTCCACTACCATATGCGTAGTTATACCTAAATAGGAACTGGTCTCGATCATATTTTATCTAGATCCCGAGATCTCATATACAAGTAACACTTTCAGACAATAAATCACTTTTTATGTGATTAAGACCCTAAATTGGAAGATCGGTTTATATGACAGCTATATTTATATACTTTGGGGGCGGATGTCAGGAGGCTAAAAACAACTCTTTATTTCAAATTTCACCGAAATCGGACAATAAATAAAGCTTTTATGGGCTTTAGACCCCTTATCGGCAGATCGGTCTATATGACAGCTATATCTAAATATTGTCCGATCAGAACCATATTTGAGTCCTATGTTGCATGGCTTAAAACTCCTCATTGTTTTAAATTTCAGCGAAATCATTTAAAAAATAAAGCTTTTATGGGCTTCAGACCCTTTATCGGGAGATCGGTCTATATGTCAGCTATATCTTAATATAGTCAGATTTGAACCATATTTGGATCGATATTGAGAGGCCTAAAACTACTCACTGTTTCAAATTTCAGCGAAATTGGATAAAACATAAAGCTTTTATGGGCTTCGGACCCTTTATCGGGAGATCGGTCTATAGGGCAGCTATATCCAAATATAGTCCGATCTAAACCATATTTAGGTCAGATGTCGGGAAGTCTTAAACTACTCATTGTTTCAAATTTCAGCAACATCAGATAAAAACAAATAAAAGAGTGCTAAGTTCGGCCGGGCCGAATCTAATATACCCTCCAAAATAGATCGCATTTGTCGAGTTCTTTTCCCGATATCTTTTTATAGGCAAACAAACGATAAAAGAAAAGCATTGCTATAAAATGGGAGCTATATCAAGTAATGGTCCGATTTGGACCATACTTGATTTAAATGTTGGAGACCATAGAAGAAGTCATTGCGTAAAATTTTAGCCAATTTTATTATTTTAGCCGAGTAAGAATTGCGGTTTATATGGGAGCTGTATCAGGCTATAGATCGACTTGGACCATATTTGACATATGTGTTGAAGGTTATGTTGCACAAAATTTAAGCCAAATTGGATAATAACTACGCCCTCTGGAGGCTCAAGAAGTCAAGATCCCAGATCGGTTTAAATAGCAGCTATATCAGGTTATGGATCGATTTGAACCATATTTGTCACAGTTGTTAGAAGTCACAACAAAACACGTCATGCCAAATATCAGCCATATCGGATAAGAATAACGCCCTCTAGTGGCTCAAGCAGTCAAGATTCAAGATCGGTTTATATGGCAGCTATATCAGGTTATAGACCGATTTTAACCATACTTATCACAGTTGTTGGAAGTCATAGCGAAACGCGCCTTGCAAAATTTTAGCCAAATCGGATAAGAATTGCGCCCTTCAGAGGCTCAAAAAGTCAAGAACCCAGATCGGTTTATATGAGAGCTATATAAGTTTATAGACCGATTTGGACCATACCTAGGACAATTGTTGGAAATCATAAAAAAACGCCTCATGCGAAATTTCAGCCAAATCGGATAAGAATAACGCCCTCTAGTGGCTCAAGACGTCAAGATCCACTACCCACTACCTTCGAAGGGGGGTATACTTGTTACGTTCTTAACCCCTCGAATTATTGATGTGGTGTATATATTCTTGATGGTCTTGACATTCTAAGTCGATCTATTCATTTCCGTCCCTATGTCCGTCTGTCGAAACCATGAAAGTGGTCGAATGAATTAAGCTATCCCTTGAAATTTTGGGCCACTTGCAAATGGGCCATATCGGTTCAGATTTCGATATAGCTTCCCAAACTGAACTTCCAAAGCCTTTGAAACTGCATTTTATATCCGATTGGGCTGAAATGCAGGTAGTGTTCTGTAAGGATTTCTAAAAATCATGCCTAGTAGGGTCCAAATCGGTTTATAACGTGATATAATAGCCTAATAAAACAATCTCCTGGTTTGACAACTTGAGCCCCTATAGACCGAAATTGTTATCGGTTAAAATTCCTCACGTAGTGTTTTTTATACCCTCCGCTATAGGATGGGGGAATACTTCTGTTTGTAACACCTTGAAATATGCGTCTGAGACCCCATAAAGTATATATATTCTTGATCCTCATGCCATTTTAAGTCGATCTAGTTATGTCCGTCCGTCTGTCTGTCGAAAGCACGCTAACTTTCGAAAGAGTAAAGCTAGCCGCTTGAAATTTTGCACAAATACTTTCTATTAGTGTAGGTCGGTTGGGATTGTAAATGGGCCAAATCGGTTCATGTTTTGATATAGCTGTCATATAAATCGCTCTTGGGTCTTGACTTCTTCAGCCTCTAGAGGGCGCAATTCTCCTCCGATTTGACTGAAAGTTTGCACGTAGTGTTTTGGTATCACTTCGAACAACTGTGTTAAGTATGATTCAAATCGGTTCTTAATCTGGTATAGCTGTCATATTAACCGATCTTAGATCTTGACTTCTTGAGCCAATAGAGCGCTTAATTCTCATCCGATTTGGCTGAAATTTGGCATGAGGTGTTTTGGTGTTTTATGACTTCAAATAGCTGTGCTAAGTATGGCGCAAATCGGTACATAACCTGATATAGCTGCCATATAAACCGGTATGGGATCTTGACTTCTTGAGCCTCTAGAGTGCGCAATTCTCATCCGATTTGGTAGAAATTTTGTATAACGACTTCTCTCATGACCTTCAACATACGTGTCTTATATGGTCTGAATAGATCAATAGCTTGATACAGCTTCCATATAAACCTATCTCCCGATTTTGAGCCCCTACAAGACGCAATTCTTAACCGAATGATATTACACAATGACTTCTATAAAGTTCAGCATTTATTTATGGTCCGAATCGGATTACAACTTGATATAGCTCCAATAGCATAACAGTTCTATTCAATATTCTTTGTTTGCCTAAAAAAAGATACCGCGCATAGAACTCGACAAATGCGGGCCGAACTTAGCACGCTCTTCCTTTTTTTTAATATTTTCGGCAGAGCTGTTTGCTTTGAAGAAAAATAAAATAATTAATTTAAATAAAATAAAGCTTGACATTTGCTGTCTAATTTTGAGAGCACAAACATTTCTCTGTTATTTCAATCCTCTTTGACTCACTTACAAAGAGAACACCTCGTATCATACCGTTAGACTTCAATCTTACAACACTCATTAATATGATGGTTGTTTGCCCTTTGTTTGTGAATGAAATGGTTGTATGTTGGTTGTTGTTGGATGTTAATGTTAATCTAACCTTTTGTCTATCGCAGCCAGTTTGTCTAGTCAGAAAATATTTCACTTCAAATTAACGTCAAGCCCCATCATATGGGTAATTAGCCAACGATATGAATCACTGATGTTGATTTCTATGAAAAAGGGAATTGAAGCCAAACAATAGCCATCATGGGGATTTCTCTCTAGATAAACAGACGACAATCACTTGAAATTCTGAGAATATGGCATCGATATATGACGGTATGGCCAAGTCTTGAATTTGCTCAAATAAAATTTCTCTTGCATTTGTTTTTAATACAGATTCGATACAATTCAATTTAAGACGAAATCAATGATTAATCGAAGCCAAAGGCGGCGGCATTATATTGACTAACTACGACATCATCTCAGTACTGTACCGTTATAAATGACGTAATGAATCGGTTTGCCGGCCTCATTCTTCAAGATGAAATGTGCATCACAAAAATTCAACTAAATTTAAAATTTATGACCGGTTTTCCATGTCTGTATCGCTTCAGCATTTGCAGCCAGTTTGGCAGATCGTTTCAGTTACAGAAATAAACAAGCTCACGCATGCATGCACGCATGAGCATAATCATCATCAATGTCAGCGTTGTTTGCTGTCGTATTGGCCTCAGTATGAAATATTTGACAGACATTTTAAATATGTGCCAAAAGATCACTAAACTTGGGCTGGTGTGTTAACGGTAACGTAAAAGCCGGTTGGGGGAGGATTACTTCATTGATGTCTGAGAAATTTAAAACGTCATTAAATTTCAATTACGCTGTGCCATAACCGAAAATTGTATTACGTATTATGACACCTCGAGGTTTGTTATACTTTTTTTTTTTTCTTTGTATAATAAGTTTGCGGTTATTCGCTTGTGGATTGAATTGTTGTTGTTTTTATTTTAACTGAGTCATTTCAAATGCATTGTTGCTTGTTTTTCAAATTTTTTTTTGTGGGGCACTAGGTAATGATCCGTTAGATGTAATGCAAATATTCCCACGAACATTTCTGTTAGGAATAAGAGGGCGAGAGAAAGAGAGTACCATGTAGGATATTAGAAAGAGGTGAGCAAAACGTAGAAAGTTTTTTGTTTTTGTTAACTTCCACCATTCTTTTATGATAAAATGTCAGTGGAATTTTTCTAAAGACGTAATTTGAAAGAAATGTTCTCTAAAGAAAAAAAATCCAAGAAAATGTTCTCTAAAAACAAAATGTTAAGGAAATTTTCTCTTAAGAAAATTTTTTCAAAAAACACAAATTCAAGAAAATTTTCTGTAAAGACCAATTGGCGCTGGCCTTGCGCTTGCGCATGATATGGTGAAACCTATAAAACTGTTGCCAACGACTTGATGGCTTCGGACAAAATTAGATAATTGGCTGTGGAGTTGTTGGCGCTCTTTGTTGGCCCTCTGTGGCTTTAGTGGTTGGGGTTAGGTTGTTGGCGGCTTCTTTGGCCCTTGGACCCATTGTGTTTCTTGGCTTGTTGCTGTTGCTGGCCTGCTAAAGCTGAGCGCTGACGTTGGCCAAGGCGTGATTTGGCTGTGGTGTCTGGTCGTCCGGGTCCTCAGAGACAGCAGAAATTGGACGAGGTTTCAAGGACTCCCTCGATCCGCGGAAGGACGGTGGCACACTGTTCGAAGGTGAACAAGTAAGCCCCAAGTCACCCATTTAAAATGGAGCTTGAAGCTATTTACTACTGACTCTCAAACCCCATCAACGACTTGATGGCTTCGGATAAAATTAGGTACTTTGGCTGTGGAGTTGTTGGGCGCTCTTTGTTGGCTCTCTGTGGCTTTGGTCGTAGGGGTTTGGGCTTTGGTTGCTGGCAGCTTCTTGGGCCTTTGGACCCATTGCGTTTTTTGGCTTGTCGCTGTTGCTGGTCACCCTGCTGACTCTCAAAGCCCACCCATTTGTGGTGCATGGGGCGGTATCGAAGGACCATGCACAATCAGACGTGGAGTGGGGGTTGGGAGATCGCTTGTGGATGAGTGGTTGTGAGACTTGTGAGGGGATGACGTCACGAATGATATTTCCTGTGTGAATGCTGAGTGGACTGAAATTTCGCGGGAGTTTTAATTGTAGAAATAAAAAATGTAGAAGAGTTGGCGGTTTTATTGGAAAAAAGGGAAGAGAATTGTAGGTCGTGTGTGTTTCTCACCTTGCTGCCATTGTAGAAGAAGTGACAATTGAAAGCCAAAAGAAAATGCAGGGTAGCTTAAATACTAATTGAACTTATATTAGGAATTCACAATAAATTTACAACTTAGTACTAATACATAATAAATAAAGTATATTCCTATATGCTATAAATGCATCTTATAATTGACAATTTTACTTCATAATAGTTAAACTTACTCTACGATAAATACTTAAATTAAAAGAACAAATTCAAATTTGTCCACCAATTTTCAAGGGAATTTGCTGTAGAGACAAAATTTCAAGGGAACTTTCTGTAGAGACAAAATATGCAGGAAATGCAGGAAATTTTCTTAGAAAAAAAAAACACTTTTTCTCTAAAAACAAAATTTCAAAGATATATTTTCTAAAGATAAAATTTTAAAGGATTTTTTTCTTAAGGAAATTTTATTTTATCATAAAGTAAAAAAAATTTTTTCTTTAAAGAGTCTACTTAAGATGTCTGTATTAAACAAATTTTCCCATGAACATTACATAAGGAACAGGGCAAACTTCTCACATATAAATGAATGCTGTCCGATTCAAGCTTCATCTCAATTATAAAGGGCCTCTTTTTAATAGCCGTGCCGCAGAGCGACACCTCTTTGGGGAGAATTTTTTGCATGGCAAAGTACCTCACAAATGTCGCCAGCATTAGGAGGGCATAACCGCCGCTGAAAAATTTGTTTTCTGATGTACTCACCATGATTCAAACCCAGGAGTTCAGCGTCAAAGGCGGACATGTTACCGTCTACGATACGGTGGCCTCCATCTTAGTCTTTTAAATTCTTTTGACAGTATTTGTGTGCAGTAGGAATGTTAATCCCTATGTGTTGAAATACATTTTACAAACTTCATTTTTCTTGTTTTTTACTTTTTGTTATGTTACCTATTTTGAGTCGCAATAAATGTTGTTTTGTTTTTCTCTTATGGTTTTATCTATCCACGCAAATGTAAAAGCGCGTGTCTGCCATTTTCAAAGAGAAATAACATTCCACCACGAGGTGATAACCTAGAGAGAGAAATATTTGCAGCATTCTATATCTGTATAGAGAACGATATAAGACACATGGCTGTGTGAAAAGTTTCTAAAGGAAAATAAATATTTAAAATTCAATTAAAACAAATGCTACTACCTACCCACCCACCACAACAGAAATGTTTACATAATCTTTCGTTTACTTACTGACTAATAACGCAGTCCAAGATTCCTGAAAGAAGACAATGGCAAATAAAAAAAAAAGATAATTGAAGAGTTTTTCTATTGCAATAAATATTTCAATGTTAAAATGAAAGCATCCACAAAGGCAAAGAGCAAACAAAAATATTTACTTTATATGAAATACAATGCAGTACACCACCTTCTTGGAAGAAACATTAGACTATGATCAGTAAATATTTGTATTTAACATCCAGAAGAAGAAGAAAAAAAGTTTTTAACAAAGTATTATTTTGTTTCGGAGAAAAAAGGTACTTTCGATTTCTATGAACTCATAAATAAATTAAATTAAATAGAATCGAATTTAAAGTTTTGTAGAGTAACAAAAAATTACATCACAGCACCTAGATAAATTCAACTAAACCTTTCAATAAATTCAACTCAACGGTTTAATCTATTCACCTCAACTTTTTAAAAAATTCACCTCAACTCAACAGGGGACAGGAAATGCAAAAGTTGAACTCAGTACATAATCATAAGTGTAGTATAGTGTATCATAGTAAGGTAGCTTGCTGTCTAAGTTTCTAGTACACTCCACTCTGTTATTTTCCCGATAATTTCTTCGGACGCTAAGGTGATATCCGGTATAGTGCCATCGCACCCGGATCTGCTAACGGTTGGCATGTTTCCTCTGTTTACAACGAGTAAACCAGTTCTTGCAAACATTGCTAGAACTCGTCTTCCTCTTAAGTTAGTCGTTGGCATGCCCCACTCTAACGCTCGAGAGTTGAAATCGCCAGCAAATATGTATGCCCTCTAATTATCATCCTGCCTCTTCGATTTCATCAAGATTCTCTTCAAATGCGTCGTTACTATCACTAGGGGTGAGATAGCAGATAAATCACGTGTGGTGATTTAGCTGCACTCAGATGTATCCATTACGATTTCCGCTGCTTATATGTGAGATGGTAGTCTAGCCGTATTTAACTGGTGATTTTTTAGCTATTATCTATTTGACAACACTGGTTTAAAGAGCTCACGCACGTTTCGTGTTTTGCTTCACTGTCAAACATACTGAGTTTTGTCTATAATTGTACCGTGAGATAATATCCAATTTTTTTCCCCAAAATCCAAGAGCTTGACTTGCATGACATGTGGTTTCAACAAGACGGTGCCACATGGCACACAGCACGCATAACAATTTACTTATTGAGAGCCGAGTTCGGTGAACATTTTATTTCACGTTCGGGACCGGTCAATTGGCCGCCGAGATCGTGCGATTTAACGCCTTTATACTATTTTTTGTGGAGTTATATTAAAGCTCATGTCTATACAGACACGTTCTCGCCAGAGTTGATGCAAGATCTATGAGTACTTACGTTTAGTTCAGAGACAGGTCGGGCATTAATCTGGATATCGTATCAACAGAACCTACATTAACCACTTAATAGTTACGAGTAACAGATCGTTTTCCAAGCCTTGCCAGGGGTTTAGCGGAAAGCAGGCAGCGGAAGCTTTAGACTGATACCAATTGGGTTGCCCAAAAAGTAATTGCGGATTTTTCATATAGTCGGCGTTGACAAATTTTTTCACAGCTTGTGACTCTGTAATTGCATTCTTTCTTCTGTCAGTTATCAGCTGTTACTTTAAGCTTGCTTTAGAAAAAAAGTGTAAAAAAGTATATTTGATTAAAGTTCATTCTAAGTTTTATTAAAAAAGCATTTAATTTCTTTTAAAAAATCCGCAATTACTTTTTGGGCAACCCAATATTTCGTGATGAATGTCTCTTCTACTCAGGAAACATACTACCACAACTGTCAGCCGTAGCATCAATCGAAATACGTTATCAGTCCACGAGGGCATAACACCCCCGACTGCATCTATCTGTAGAACAGCTCTGTGGGTGGATACTTAGGCAATTGGCGGCATCCGTTCGCCATGTCCCCAAGACGTCGCCGGGTATATCCTTTGCCGCTGCTTATTTTTCACAGTTTACCTATAGGTCGTTCAGCTATCCGCCACCTGCTGGACCAGGTAGCCTGAGATCGGCACTACCGCTAGATAGCCTGTAAAGATCTTAATTTTTAACACAAAAACAAATTTGAATTTTTTTCTTAAGTTTTTTGCCTGTTAAGGAGAAGATCATTTTATCTAATAATTTTCATTTCTATTTCAAGCTTAATGATTGAAGAATTTTGTTTTCCCTATGCAATGAAAAAATTTCGATAAAAGGTCGGCTTTGTCCGACTTTGCATGTTTTTTTTCCAATTATGCCTTCTAAAGATCGATTCCATCTCCTTCGCTGCAGGGCTGTCAGGTCTCTTCAATTTGATTGGGTTCCAAATAAGAACCGTTATATCAATCGATGTTAAGTACCTTCGATATCTTGCCAGCTCTACACTATATGCTAAGATTGCAATCATCGGACAAGATTACTTACTTTACTTACTGATCTTTCCATCGGGCTTTTGTTCTTCCCGGTTTGCGTGTTTGCAAACACGGTGTGGCTTCAAAAGACTTCTTTGGTGCAGCTTCTTCATCCATTCTGACAACATGACCTAGCCAACGCAGCCGCTGTATTTTGGTACGTGTAACTATGCTATCGTCGTCATACAGCTCGTGGTTCATAGTCGCCTACATTCTTCATTATCGCAAACTGGTCTATATATTTTACGAAGAATCTTTCTCTCAAATACTCCAAGCACTGCCTCATCTGCTTTCACAAGTACCCATGCTTCAGAACCATATAACAGCACGGGTAGTATCAGTGTCTTGTATAGTGTAATCTTCGTCTATCGAGAGGTGGCCTTGTTTCTAAACTGCTTACTTAGTCCAAAGCAGTATCTGTTTGCCAGCATCATTCTTCGCTTAATCTCAAAACTGGTGTCATTCGTTTCGGTTACGGCGGTGCCGAGGTAGATGAAGTTATTGACTGTCTCAAAGTTGTGGTTCCCAACTATCTCCATTTTCTTTACCTACTCGGTTGTGCAAGGCTTTTTGGGAGTTGAAACCATCCATTTCGTCTTATTTCCATTTACAGCCAGACCCATTTTCATTGACTCTCTTTCGATTCTCTCAAAGGCTGTAGTTACTACTTCCGTTGACCGACCTATGATATCGATGTCCTCGGCATAGACGAATAGCATGTGTTCTCTTGTGATTAGTGTGCCATATCTATTCACATATGCATCTCGTATAATCTTCTCCAGCAGGATGTTAAGGAGATCATACGATAGGCTGTCTTCTTGTCTGAAACCTCGTTTGGTATTAAATGGTTCGGAGAGATTCTTTCCTATTCTTACTGAGGAACGCGTATCAGCAAGCGTCATCCTGCAGAGTCTTATTAATTTTGCAGGGATACCAAACTCAGACATGGCTTGAAATACTTTTGAACGTAAAGGAGTATCGAAGGCGGCTTTGATGATATGGTAGGTGTTGATTTGTCCTTCTCGGGTCTTTTCCAGGATTTGGCGCAGTGCGAATATCTGGTCTAGGGTGGATTTACCAGGTCTAAAGCCGCATTGATAGGGCCCGGTCTTAAATAGTTCAGAGGGTAACTTGTCGGCTCCTGCTGCTTGTTGTTCTTTAGTCCGGTCACTGCTACTTGGACCTCATTCTGACTAAGAGGTAAACATTGTATACAATCATTAGAGACTGGTTCCGCCGCCAACGTCGGACACTAGCAGTTGGGTAAAATATCCATATCCTCAGCATGTTATCTGTGTCAGTTACCAGATTTCCCTCTTTGTACCTGCAGGAGGAAGTGCCTGCATCAAATCCATTGGTTTGATGTTTAATTCTTTGGTAGAATTTCCGGACTTCATTCTGACTCCTGTACATCTCAATACGCTCACACTCACGTCTTTTCATTTCATTTTTCTTTCTGCGGAATAGACGTCTCTCCTCTCTCCTTTTCTCCGGATACCTCACCTTCATCTGGCGCGTTGCTACTGATTGCAGGGTTGCTCTATATGCCGCCTTTCTTGGCTTCAGTAGCATCTTGACACTCTTGGTTCTATTATGGGTTTCTTGGAGGAGGCTTCCGCTACCAAGTACGTATTTCGCGACATTTTCCATGGGGTGGGCTATAGTTTGCCACTGCACTGGGCTATAGTTTGCCACTATATCATCGGAACAAGGATTGCTTTCATCAAGCAGTTGCGTCAGTCGAGTGGAGTATACCGCTGCCATTTGTTGTGTTTGCAGCTTTTCAATGTCCAGCTTCCGTGCAGTGTCAGATCGTACTTTCCTCGCCATGTTCGAACGGGTGCGAACCTTTGCTGCAACAAGGTAATGATCCGAATTTATTTTCGCTCCATGGATCGATCTTACGTCTAACACGCTGGATAAAAGTCTCCCATCTATCTATCACAACGTGATCAATTTGGTTCCTCGTGTTTTGATAGGGTGAAAGCCATGTGGCTTTGCGAATATTTTATGTTGAAATCTTGTGCTACTAACTACCATGTTTTTTGCCGCGGCGAAATCAATCAACCTCAACCCATTACTGGACGTTATCTCGTGGAGGCTAAACTTTACGACTGTTGGACCAAAGATGTCTTCCTTCCCTATTTTCGCATTAAAATCTCCCAGAACGATTTTAATATCATTGGCGGGGCAGCGGTCATATTCCCTCTCTAGGCGCTCGTAGAAAATATCCTTGGTCTGCTCATCTTTGTCTTCCGTCGGGACATGGGCAAATATAAGGCTGATGTTGAAGGATTTCACTTTTATGCGGATTGTGGCTAGCCTCTCATCCACCGGAGAGAGGCTAGCCTTAATTTAAGTCTAGCTGGAGACTTAATTTAATTTTGTAGAATAATACAAAAATCCGTTTGTATTCAAAATCCCCTTCTTGAGATATTTCCTATGATGCCTCTCAATGAAGAGCATCGTATGATTAGTCTTTGGGTTTTTGCATAATTGACGTCAACACAACGATTCTGGTGTGGTAAAGTGTTATTTCTGTGGTTTCAATACTAATCGCTTTGATCACCATGGTGTCAGAGCCATAGAGCTTCTATCAGAAGTGAAAAATTTCGTTTATAAACAAAAAAAAAAAATCCAAGTACAGAGCACGTATTCAAGCAAGCAACTCAAAACAACAACAATAAAGATTCCTTTTTATTTAGAAACAGATATCACTAGCGACAGACAGACAGGCTAACTGACTGACAGACAGACAGCCAGACGGACGCACAAACGTAAACAAGAAGTGTAGAAACACATGAACCGTATGTTCTCATCAATGCGTTGCAGGCGTTACGCTAAAACTACAGCGAAGCCTTTGTTGTTGTTTTTGGAATATATCAGCGATTAAAAAACTTACACATTTTTCTTGTTTTGTTATTAATGAATTTACATTTATTAACGCTTCATTGAAGGCGATTATGACAGATCTGTTGTACGTCACACTGACAATTCCCACACCACCGCATCGCTCACCACAATGAACAATGATGATGAATGTTTAACATCAAAAAACCTTCTCAAACTGTTTTTTTCATTGTAACAATGTGATGATGCGAATGTTGACAATGATGATGATGAAGATAATGATGATTATGATGATGAATGTTTAACATCATAAAAACCTTCCCAAACAGTTTTTCCATTGTAACGATGTGATGATGCGAATGATGATGAAGATAATCATGATTATGCCAATGTTCGTCATCGATATCATTGTAATGAGACAAAACAGAATCAATCAATGGAAAATTGTACAACATTTTCATATAAAACAAATGCGTGTTCTCTAATGGTGATTTCGATTCTGAAAAAAAATGTTACACTAATGTTGCACTTATACGGGACAACATTTTGGGAATGCTGCCTTATCCCTCTCATAGTTTTACACTTTTTACATTTTCAATCGAACATGTTAATATGCCCGTATATTGTAATTTCAACCAAATAATGCTGTAAAATGTAGCAATGCATCTAATATGCCGTTAGCTAAATAAAACGCGATTACTTTTTCCTTTTTTTATGTATTTCTTTTTAATATTTTGCCAAACATTCTACAAATTGTTTTCTTCTTCTTTTTTTCAACCAAAATTTGCTTTTAACGGTGGCATGCACATGAGATGATAGCAGCTGATTTAAAGTGCGGCATTCTCCATCCTAGCCTAGCCACGGTGTAGAAAATGCAGCATTTTTTCACTTTCAGTGGGCAACACCATTACAAACGAACATTTACCCGGTGGTGGGGTTACACTTTTTTGGAGAATCGAACACAAAATTTCGATCTCAGTGCAACATGTCGAAAAAATGCTGCACTTTTTTTCACAATCGAAATCACCATTAGTTTCTTTCTATCATTAGGCACAGTGGAATGATAAGTAAGCAAATCAAAAATATAAAAATAAATTTCAATATTTTTCACTTTCAAAATTTGCAATAAAGAATTTTATATATAAAATTCAATTTGTGTTTGTTTGTTCCGTATAGACTCAAAAACGGCTGAACCGATTACCTTGAAATTTTCACAGATTGTGTAGGTTGGTTTGGAAGGAAACAAAGGCTATTTATTTTTTTGATATCGGGAATGGGGCAGACCCTCCCCTTTTCCCGAAAAGTACTACCCAAAAATAAAAGTAGACCGATTGGGACAATATGGGATTCAAATGAAAGGTATTCAAGAGTAGAGTACGAATTTAATAATAAAAGTTGGGTCCAAGTACCGGGGGGGGGCCGCCCCAGCCCCAAAACCCCTTAAAATAGGTTTATTTGACGATCATGACAATATGGGACTCAAATGAAAGGTATTCGGTAGTAGATTACGAATATGGCCAGGAAGTAGGAATAGGCTTTATAATTTATTGATATCGGAAGAAGGCGAACCCTCTACCGTTACGTTGTTTGTTTGTTCCGTATAGACTCAAAAACGGCTGAACCGATTACCTTGAAATTTTCACAGATTGTGTAGGCTGGTTTGGAAGAAAACATAGGCTATATATTTTTTTGATATCGGGAGGGGACGTACCCTCCCCCTTATCCCAAATGTACTACCCAAAAATAAAAGTGAACCAATCGGGACAATATGGGATTCAAATGAAAGGTATTCAATAGAGTACGAATTTCATAATAAATGTTGGGTCCAAGTACCTGGGGGGCCGCCCCAGCCTCAAAACCCCTTAAAATGGGCGCATTAGCCAATCGCGGATATATGGGACTCGGTTTGTTTGTTCCGTATAGACTTAAAAACGGCAGAACCGATTTTCTCGACATTTTCGCATATTGTGTAGGTTGGACTGGAAGGAAACATAGGCTATATAATTTTTCGTCATCGAAAGGGGATGGACCTTCCCCCTTATGCCAAAAACACAACCCAAAATCAAAAGTGGACCGATCGGGACAATAAAGGTATCAAATGAAAGGTAATGGAGAGTAGAATACAAATATGGTATTAAAATTTAAGACTTAGTACCCATCGGGCCGCAACAACTCCAAAACTCCCACAAACAGACATATTGGACGTTCATTTCAATATGGGGCTCAAATGAAAGGTATTTGGGAGTAGATTTCGAATTTGACATACAAATTAAGATCGAAGTATAGGGGGTCACGCCAAACCTCGAAAACGCCATTAGAGCCATTATGACTATAAGATACTTGGCTAAACCGATTTTCTTAAAATTTTCATAGATTGCGTACGTTTGTCTGGAAGGAAACTTAGGCTATAAAAGTTTTAGATATCGGGTGGAGGCGGAACCTCCCTTTAACCCCAAAAACGCCACCCATATCCGAAAGTGGTCCGACGGGCACAATAAGGATATCAAATTAAAGGTATTGGAGGCCAGAAAAGGAATATGGTTTTAAATTTGGGCCCAAGTACCCAGTGATCCTCCCCCCAACCCCAAAACTACTCAAAACAGATATATTCCAAGTTCATGTCAATATGAGACTTAAATGAAAAGTATTAGGCAGTAGATTACAAATATGGCATAAAACATAAGGTCCAAGTAATGGGAGGTCGCCCCCCCCCCCCAATACCCTCAAATGGGCATATTAGCCGACCATGGCTTTATGGGACTGAAATGAAAGGTATTCGAGAGTAGATTACGGATATGACATTAAAATTGGCGTTCAAGTCTAGGTGGCGATACATCAAATGGGTTATTTGACCTATTATGACAATTTGGAACTCAAATAAAAGGCATTTGAGGGTAGAAAACGAATTTGATATCCAATTTTGGAGCCAAGTGTTTTGGGCTACGCCCTAAAGCAACCCCTTAACTGAACTTCATTTCCGTTGGAAATAAAGAACGAATTTTATGTCCATATTTGAGTCGAAATGTCTGAAGTGCCACCCCTCCCCTAATGAGAACATTACCCTAAGGAAGAATATTACCCCCAGGAACCGAAAAGGGGCAAATTCTCACACATCAATGAGTGATTTTCGATTCACGTTTAAACTCAACCAAATCTGAACGGCGTCCCGCACTGCGACACCTCTTTGGGGAAAATTTTTTAAATGACCATGCATGGCATTGCTCCTCGCAAATGTGCGATGTTCTCGCCATGATTCGAACGCGTTCAGGGTCATAGGCTACAATGGCACAAATTCGATATCCCCAATCAGGCCGAATTGTCCCCACCCTAAAAAGATATTGGGGAGTTAAAGAAGGCGCAGCGGAGCGTTCCCGGTGCGGCTAGTATACCATAAAGAAGCAGTGAGGGTACTTTCACATACAGTTTTAGGTAAAAGTGTCTGATAAGCCACTTCCTTAATAACAAAGATCTCAACTTTATTTACACCACAGTGATAACAACAGTCCCTATACGAATACGCCCAGCCCAAGTTTTTGTGGATATACCCAATTATCGGTATTTTTATTATTTATTTATTTCACTACTATTTTTCTAACACCCACTATTGTTTACCTTCTATGCAATGATTGGGGTGGTTTAGTTCATTGTTTTTGTTTTATTTTTTGTGTCACCATTGCATATTGAGTGTTGGGCCACGAGCAAATCATTTAAAACGATGGTTGATTGCGATTGAAACACAATCAAATGTTGATCACTTTGTTGTTGTTATTTGTCAATTTAGTGACAATGGTGTTGTTCAACAACGCGCTCTCATTCTCACTTTGTGATTTTCCATTTTATTATTGTTGTCACATTGCTGTCTATTGTGAGTGAGTGATGTGTTCTTCTTCTTCTTCTTGTGGCGATCGTCAAAACAATAACCGTTCTTAAATAAGCAATAAATTGAAATTGATTTAAAATTAAATTAAATGAATTTATTTTAAGTTGGCTTTTTTTATTATTGTATTTAAAGTCATTGGGCATGCACGAGTTGAGTGAATGGTTGGTAGCTATATGACATTTATTCGTAGATGGTAAATGGATGGTCGGTCAGTTGCATGGCCATCAAGATGAAATGAGTGACAGAAGAGATGGAGACAAAAAAGGAATAGAAGGAAAGCAAAGCATTGCAAACTTTTCAAGATGATCAGAGGTTAACAGTGCTTTGGGAAAATATATACAAAATTTATAAAAACTGAAGGCAAATAATTATAAATCATTCCCATTTATTTTGACAACATATAGTCCATAACACATTGAGAACATATAGTCAAGGAGGTTTCTTTTTGTGCATCCCAAATAACGCCTAATATTTTCACTAATTACAGTGACATTTGCGGAAATAATATAAAATATTGTAAATTAAAATAAAACAAAATTAAATAAAATTAAATACAATAAAAAAAATAAAATGAAACAAAATAAAACAAAATAAAATAAAATAAAATAAAATAAAATAAAATAAAATAAAATAAAATAAAATAAAATAAAATAAAATAAAATAAAATAAAATAAAATAAATTAAAATAAAATAAAATAAAATAACATAAAAAAAAATAAAATAAAAAAAAAATAAAATAAAAAAAAATAAAATAAAATAAAATAAAATAAAATAAAAAAAAATAAAATAAAATAAAACAAAATAAAATAAAATAAAATAAAATAAAATAAAATAAAATAAAATAAAATAAAATAAAATAAAATAAAATAAAATAAAATAAAATAAAATAAAATAAAATAAAATAAAATAAAATAAAATAAAATAAAATAAAATAAAATAAAATAAAATAAAATAAAATAAAATAAAATAAAATAAAATAAATAAATGATTGAAATGAATGAAATGAATGAAATTAATGAAATTAATGAAATGAATGAAATGAATGACATGAATGAAATGAATGAAATGAATGAAATGAATGAAATGAATGAAATGAATGAAATGAATGAAATGAAATGAAATTGCAGTCGTATTGAAACTTCAAAGAAAATACTTAGTGCAAAATTTTGTTAAGACCCGACCAAAATTGTGGCTGCTGTAGCCATAAAATTCCATATCGGATGAAAGTTTTATATGGGAGCTATATTTGAAACTGAACCGATTTTTACGAAATTTTGCACACATATGAGGACGTTGAATTAATCACCCCATGCCAAATTTTGTAAGAATCGGATAAAACTTGTGGCTTCTACAGCTTTAAAAGGCCATATTAGAAGAAAGATATATATGGAAGGGATATCTAAATCTGAACCGATGCCGTTCAAAATCAGACAGACGGACAGTCATAACAAAACACCTCATGGATGAGAATTGCGCGCTCTATTGGCTCAAGAAGTCAAGATCCAAGATCGGTTTATATGACAGCTATACCATATTATGAACCGATTTGAATCATACTTAACACAGTTATTGGAAAATATACCAAAACACTACGTGCTAAATTTCAGTCATATCGGAAAATTGCGCCCTCTAGAGGCTCAAGAAGTCAAGACCCAAGATCAGTTTATATGGCAGCTGTATTAAAACATGGACCGATTTGGCCCATTTACAATCCCAACTGACCTATACTAATAAAAAGTATTTGTGCAAAATATCAAGCATCTAGGTTTACTCCTTCGAAAGGAAAGTTGGCGTGCTTTCGACAGACAGACGGACGGACGGACAGACATGGCTAGATCGACTTAAAATGTCATGACGATCAAGAATATATATGGGGTCTTGGACGCATATTTCGAAGTGTTACAAACAGAATGACGAAATTAGTATACCCCCCATCCTATGGTGAAGGGTATAAAAAAGGCGCAGCGGAGCGGGCTCGGTTCGGCTAATTCACCATATAAAAACTTGAATTTTTTTTGATCGTCTCGACATTCTGAGTCGATCTAGCCATGTTCGTTCGTCTTTCGAAATGACGGTATCGGTCGAACGCGTAGATCTTGCCGTTTACAATATATTGCGTGAGATGTTCTATTTCATGTCCCAGTAGGTGTCATTAAAATTGGCACAAGTTTCGATATAACTCCCATATAATCTTTTATCCGATATGGCCTTTTAAAGATGTGGAAATCCAAATCTTTTGTCCTATGGTAGGAAAATCTTACAAGGTTATAAATTGATATTTCAATTGGTATCCAAATTAAGTATGACTAGATTTCGAGATAGGTTCTACATATAAAAAGTAAAGTACATGCACTAGGTGGTAGGGTAGGGTATTATATATTCGGCACCACCCGACTTTTGCCTTTCCTTACTGGTTTGTATTAATTCTCTTAATTTTTTAACCGGTTCACACTCGTGCTCTTTTAATATCGAGATTTGTGTGCCAAATGAATTTGTTATAATATTGTATTTGATAGAATCTTTAATGACATATTTTTTCTTATCATCAAGCAGAGTTTATGTGCTTAAAAATATCCCATAAATAAATATTGAATTAATAAAAAATTCAAACAAGATTTCTTGAACAGGTAGATCAGAACGATTGACTGATCTATTCAAAATATTGAAAAATTAAAAAAATATATATTTTTTTACTTGCTAGTACGCCTCACAGTTAGTTTAGTAACATGAGCGGAAAACAAGTTCAAATAATGCCATTTGAGTCTCATAGCGACACAGTCAAGGGGGAGGATTGATATTCAAATGAAATACCTCAATAGCGGTAGTGTAACGTCTGTATATGCATGAATTAAATATACATAAATAAATTAACAGCAAAACAAACTGTACTTAGACCATATTAACAGATCTTATGAACAGATATTACATTCAGATGGTGTCTTTTTTACTCAGGTGCCAATAGGAATTTAATTTACTTAAAATCACACTTATGAATGGAATGAAAATGAAGAAAAACTAAAATTTGAAATGTTTCGATAAACGAGACATGTTTTGGACTGAAGACAGCGAGAGTACAAAACCAATTGTTAAGTTATATAAGCCTAATTTTCAAACCCATATCCCTTTCAAAAAATTTTAAATGTTTTTATGTTATACTAGCTGACCCAGACACACTCCGCTGCGCCTTCTTTTACTTTATATGGAAAAAATTCTCATTAAAGATCTTTTAGAGAAATACCATGCAAACTTGACTAACAGTTCAACAATATAAGTGCCTTTTTCTGAATCCCATATGATCTTTATTGGTCTACGATTTTAAGTTTGGATGTAAGGTATACTTCATTCTTAAAATACTTCATTTCAGCCCGATATTCTCATGATGTCTGTTTTAGTGGTGTTTTCGGGGGAAAGGTGGTCCCCCAGATACTTGGCCCTGGAGAAATATCAGCATCGTGCTCTTCTCTCAAATACCATTTATTTAAACCCCATATTGCCATTGGCTTAAGAGGAGTTTACAGGATGAGGCGTCCTCCAAACACATGGCCCAAAATAGGTTATCAAATTCTAATTTTCTAATCTCAAATAACTTTCATTTAAGCCACATAATGGCATGGTCGAAATTTTTTTCCCTTTGGTGGTGTTTTGGGAAAGGGGTGATGCCCTAAATACATGGTCCTACATTTGTATATGAAATTCGTATTTTACCCCCAAATACCTTTATTTGAGCCCCATATTGCGATGGTCACTAAAAATTGATGTTTGTGGGTTAATGGGTATCAATTCTTGCTCTACCCCCCAATTCCTTTCATTTAAGCTCCACATTGACATGGTCGGTAAATATACCCGTTTTAGGGGTGTTTTGGGGATTGGGGTGGTCCCCCAAACACTAAGCCCGGAAAATATATCAGCAACGTGCTCTATTATCATATATGTATATATCATTTATTTTGGGAAAGGAGTAGACCCCCAGAAAATTGGTCCCGCAAATGGGTATCAATTCTGGCTCTACCCCCCAATTCCTTTCATTTAAGCTCCACATTGACATGGTCGTTAAATATGCCCGTTTTTGGGGTATTTTGGGGATTGGAGTGGAAAATATATCAGCAACGTGCACTATTCGCATATATCATTTATTTGAACCCCATATTGCCAAATTGGGTATCAAATTCGTTTTCTAATCTCATTTGAAGTCCTTATTGCAAAAGTCAGCAAATATGTCCGGTTGGGGGTATTGCCCTAAAAACTATGAATATTTAGTTCCACTCTCTTTAAGACCTCAAAATTGGATATCAAATTCGTTTTCTAATCTCATTTGAAGTCCTTATTGCAAAAGTCAGCAAATATGTCCGGTTGGGGGTATTGCCCCTAAAAACTATGAATATTTAGTTCCACTCTCTTTAAGACCCAAATTGTCTTGGTGAGCAAATACGTCCTATTTTGGGGTTGTTTTGGTGGTGGGACGTCCGCTAGATAGTTGGTCCCTAATGTTAATATCAGATACGTGGTCTACTCCCACATACCTTTAATTTGAGCCCCATATGGCTATGGTCGTAAATTTTCCCCCTCTTGGAGATGTTTTTGGGGAAAGGCTGCCCCCAAAAACTTGGTCCCATATTTGGACATCAGATTCGTATTCTACATTTAAATACCTTTTATTTAAGCCCCATACTCTCATGGTCAGTAAATAAGTCCCGTTTGGGGGGAGTTTTGGGGAAGGGGTGGGCCCCCAGAAACGTGGTCCCTCATTTAGATATCAGATTCGTATTCTACTCGCAAATACCTTTCATTTGAGTCCCATATTGCCATGGTCGGTAAATATGTCCGATTATGGGGGGGGGTTTTGGGGCTTGGGGGGTACCCCTAGCACTTGGTCCGACAATTGGATAACAGATACGTTTTCTTATTCTAAATACCTTTCATTTGAGTCCCATATTGTCGTGATTGGTCTAAATATATGTTTGGTACGTTTTAGGGTGGGACAGCCCCCCTAGGTACCCCTTCCGAAATTTGGATACCAATTTTTTATTTTTAGGGTACTATATAAGAGCACATAAAATTTCGTTTAAATCGCACCACTCATCTCCGAGATCTGGAGTTTCTTAAAATTTGGGTAAGGGGGAGGGTCCAGATAGTACCTGGAGGGTCCAGACAGTACCTGGCCCCCCAGGTACTTGGCCCCAGCCCCAAACCCCCTTAAAATAGGTTTATTTGACGATCATGACAATATGGGACTCAAATGAAAGGTACTCGGGAGTAGATTACGAATATGGTCGGAAAGTAGAAATAATTTTTTAATAACGGAAGGGGGCAAAACCCTCCACCGTTGCTCCAAAAACACCACCCAAAATCAAAAGTGGACTGATAAGGACAATATGGGTATCAAATGAAAAGTATGCGGGGTCACCCCACCCCCACAAAACGCCCAAAATGGGCACATTAGCCAATCACGAATATATGGGACTCGGTTTGTTTGGCAGACGGCAGAACCGATTTCTCGAAATTTTCGCTTATTGTGTAGGTTGGTCTGGAAGGAAACGTAGGCTATATAACTTTTCGGCATCGGAAGGGGGACGGACCCTCCCCCTTGTGCCAAAAACACAACCCAAAATCAAAAGTGGACCGATCGGGACAATATAGGAATCAAATGAAAGGTATTGGAGAGTAAAATACGAATATGGTATTAAAATTTGAGTCTAAGTACTCATCGGCCCGCCCTTACCCCAAAACTACCCCATACAGACATATTGGACGTTAATTTCAATATGGGGCTCAAATGAAAGGTATTAGAGAGTAGATTATGAATACAACATTAAAATTGGCGTTCAAGTCTAGGTGACACTTTTTCTCCTAAATATACGTCAAATGGGTTATTTGACCCATTGTAACAATATGGGACTTAAATGAAAGGAATTTGAGAGTAGAAAACGAATTTGATATCCAATTTTGGAGCCAAGCGTTTTGGGGTAGGCCCTAAAGCATCCCCTAAACTGAACTTCATTTCCGTTGGGAATAAAGAGCGATTTTGATATCCATATTTGAGTCGAAATGTCTAAGGGGCCATTTCTCCCCTAATGAGAACATTACCCTAAGGAAGAATATTACCACCAGGAACCGAGAAGAGGCAAATTCTCACACATCAATGAGTGATTTTCGATTCAAGTTTAAACTCAAACAAGTCCGAACGGCGTACCGCAGTGCGACACCTCTTTGGGGAAAATTTTTTAAATGACCATACATGGCATTGTACCTTGCAAATATCGCCAACATTAAGAGGGGATAAACAGCGCTTTGTGAGATGTTCTCGCCATGATTCGAACGCGTTCAGCGTCATAAGCTACAATGGCACGAATTCAATATCCCCATTCAGGGCGAAGTGTCCCCACCCTAAAAGGATATTGGAGAGTTAAAGAAGGCGCAGCGGAGCGGGCCCGGCTCGGGTAGCGTGTTATATTTTTTGTAGTCCTATCGCAAGTAACTATAAAAACCAAAATTTGATTCTTGCCAATAATCGTAAGTTAAATAAGTCCAACTTCGCCCATACAAACATACAACACCAATACCAGCATTTGAAGGTTGGCCATATCGGACTTTATCCCCATTACAAATATAACTCCCAGATGCTGCGCATTGTGAATTAGTTAAGCTGAATTAATGCCATACAAAGAAAATGCTGCGTTTGTTGTTTTCTTGAAATCTCTATGCATTTGAAATAAGGAAACTTGTATAGGAATGCTAATCCTTTATGACAAGCTGCCTAGCTAGCTGGCAGGCCGTCCGGCAGTTGGTCTTCAGAATTTAGATTTAGAATATACGAAAATAGCCATATGGAGATGGATTTCCATTGAAATGATTTTGGAGTCGTTGGCAATTTTATGTAATGCGCAGGCATATGGTAGCTGCGCGTTTTAATTGCTATGTACATAAATCAGCCACAATTTGGTTGCAATGCAATGAACAAAACATCCGTGAGAGGCCATACGAAACGAGCAAAAACGTTGTTGTTCTTGATGGTGGTGGTGTTGGTGATGAAACCGAAAATTTGTTCTATTTTATTCGTTTGATTTGTCGTTTGATTAAATTGCAAGTTTTTCTATGAAAATGGAAATTGTACGGCTATGTGAATGTGCGTCAGGAGAAGAATCATTTAGCAATCGTTTTCCATTTCATGAAAACAAAATTCAACTAGAAGTTTCCTTTCTTACATAAGACGTAAGAGAAATGAAACTGAAAAGAACTTTTAAAATTTTTTGTTAAGATACCATTTCCTTTAGATAGCTGGACACATGGCTCTGAAAAAAATTACAAAATTTTAATTTTATCGAAAAATTTTTAAAAATTTATTCCTATAGAACATTTTGTCAAAATTTTATTTCTATAGAAAATTTTGTCAAAATTTTATTTCTATAGAAACTTTTGTCAAAATTTTATTTCTATAGAAAATTTTGTAAAAATTTTATTTTTATAGAAAATTTTGACAAAATTTTATTTTTATAGAAAATTTTGGCAAAATTTTATTTCCTTAGAAAATTTTGTAAAAATTTTATTTCTATAGAAAATTTTGACAAAATTTTATTTCCTTACAAAATTTCATTTTTATAGAAAATTTTGTCAAAATTTCATTTTTATAGAAAATTTTGTCAAAATTATATTTTTATCAAAAATTTTGACAAAATTTTATTTTTATACAAACTTTTGACGAAATTTTATTTCCATAGAAAATTTTGTCAAAATTTTATTTCAATAGAAAATGTTTGCAAAGTTGGTCCCATGCTCTATTCTCATATATCTAAATATCATTTGGATATACCCCATATTGCTATTGGCCTCAAAATTGGATATTAAATTCGTTTTCTAATGTCAGAAAATATGTCTGGTTTGGGCCCCTTAAAACTATCAATATCGAGCTCCACTGTCTTGAAGACCCAAATTGTCTTGGTGAGCAAATACGTCCTATTTGGGGGTTGTTATGGTGGTGGGACGTCGCGTGAATAGTTGTTGCCGATTGTTGATATCAGATTCGTGATCTACTCCCAAATACCTTTCATTCGGTTTGGGGGATGGGGCGCCCACTCAGTGACTTGACCTAGGAAATATATATCAGATTCGTGTTATACTCTAAAATGCCTCTTATTTGAGCCCCATATTGCAATGGTCAGAAAATACTTCCTGTTTGGGTGGTATTATAGGGTAGCCCCACAGACACTTTTCCCGAATATTGATTTCAAATTCGTGCTTTACTCCCAAAGACCTTTCATTTGAGCCCCATATTGCTGTGGTCGTAAATTTGTCCTCTTTGGTTGGTGTTTTTGGGAGGGGCGTCCCCCCAAAAACACTTGATCCCATATTTGGATATCAGATTCTAATTCTACACTCAAATATCTTTTATTTAAGCCCCATATTCCCATGATCAGTTAATAAATCCTGTTTGGGGAAGAGGTGGTCCCACATTTGGATATAAAATTCGTATTCTACTCGTAAATACCTTTCATTTGAGTCCCATATTGCATGGTGGGTAAATGTGTCCGATTTAGGGGTGTTTTGAGGGTTGGGGTGGTCCTCCTAACACTGTATCGACAATTGGATATCAGATACGATTTCTTATCCTAGATACCTTTCATTTCAGTCCCATATTGTCGTGATTGGTCTAAATATATATTTGGTAGGTTTTAGGGTGGGGCGGCTGCCCCACCGAAATTTGGATACCAAATTTTTATTTTTAGATTACTATATGAAAGCACACAAATTTTCGTTTAAATCGCACCATCCATCACCGAGATCTGGCGTTTCTGAAAATAAGGGTAAGGGGGAGCGTCCGCCCCCCTTCAGATGTCATAAAATGTAGTACCCTATGAAATTTTTCATGAATTTCGGTTCAGCCGTTTTTGAGTTTATAAGGAACACACAAACAAACTAACACAAATTAATTTTTATACACAAGATATTGTAAAAATTTTATTTCTATAGAAAATTTTGTCAAAAATGTATTTCTATAGAAAATTTTGCCCAAATTTTATTTCTTTAGAAAATTTTGTCCAAATTTTATTTCTTTAGAAAATTTTGTCCAAATTTTATTTCTAAAAAAAAATTTGTAAACATTTTATTTTTTTATAGAATGTTGTCAAAATGTTATTTCTATGGAAAATTTTGTCAAAATTGTATTAAATTCAAGTTAAAATAAATTTTCATAGCAAATTTTGACAAACTTCTAATAAATTTTGGAAGACCACACGCCAAGCTCTTACAGTTCTTTTAAAACTTTTATAACCATTACCTACAATAAGGTATTAGTAAATTAAAGCATACTTTTAGGCTGTTTAATTGATGTCCCTTCAAAATTCACTCGTGAAGCTAGTTTTATTAAATGGCATTGAAATTCCATTTAAAGATGAAGTTAAATATTTGGATGTTGAGAAAATTTTTAAATTCAATGTAAATGGTCCGAAAAAAATTTCGCATCGTTTCAAAAAATTCTTTGTAACAAATCTTTGCTAGTAATTACAAAATTATTATTATGGAGGCCACCATAGCGCAGAGGTTAACATGTCCGCCTATGACGCTGAACGCCTGGGTTCGAATCCTTGCGAGACCATCAGAAAAAATTTTCACCGGTGGTTTTCCCTTCCTAGTGCTGGCAAGATTACTACAAGTACTATGCCATGTAAAACTTCTTCTGTGATATTTTGGAAAAATTCAATTAAAGATTAAGGCTTCATGAGAATTCTCACTCTCGACAGTAGCCAGCACCAATCGTGGGTAGCTACATCTTAACCAATTTTTTTTTTGTTATTTTTTTTGTTTTGTTTTAGTTTTTAGCTTTAAGTACAAACCCTAGATCTCGGAAGCAAGGACGTCGACTATACAAATGTCATGTGTTCATATACATTTAACAATTTATGCTAAAGCAAGGTGCTGAATTAACTTTCTACATATGTTATTACGATAATACATTATAGTCATAAGTTTCTTTATTATGTTTCTAATTTTCGTTCATTGTTATACATGTAAACTTAAACTTGTAACAAGGAGTTTACAAGAAATCAAAGCATACTTTTAGGCAGACCACTATTAGTTTTCTATTAAAGGGCATTGGAAACAAGTGATTTCCCTATGACCATGTAAAACATAGAAAAGGCAGTACAAAAACATCAATTAATTGTAGATATCAAAAACCTATAAAAGGTGAAACACATATTTTCACCTGTTTTAATAGTCTTTTTCAACTTTAACACAAAGCATTGTTCCTTTAGTCCTTGTGATGCCTTCAAAAAATAAGATACAGCCACAAAATATAAAGCAGCAATCGACTCCTGTTTATTACATAACATTTGAGGATTATTTAAAACCCAACAATTTTCATAAAAATCCCAAATCTTTGCTGCTGGTGGATAAGCAACAAAAACGTAAACCAGAATTACGTTTAAAACTTTTAGAACATCCTGTCTTGGTGGCTGGACGTAAATCCAAATGGAAAATTTTCCAAGAAAAATTTAAAAAAATTGCAAAGGCCACTACTTCAAGAGCAAAAAGGCCACAAACCGTTCGTTCACCGAAGCACAAACCAAAGCTAAAACCAAAGGCAACGAATGCAGGAGAAAATAATGAAAATATCAAAGAATTGGCAATTAAACTACCCACATTTTTGGCTTTTCTCAAGGCTCGCAATGATGATGGCTTGTGTAAGCGTAAATCCGGGTTCGAAATCTATTGTGAAATGGCCAGTATACATGGTTTCATTAATTTTGTGGGCTCCACCACTGGCCAAAGGGCCTTTTGGTGTTTTGTCATTTTTGTGGCCATTTCAATGTCCGGTTTTATTCTTCTGCTTTCACATCTGATGAACAAGAGCACACCAACAATTCTATATACGCAAAGTACACAGCATCCCACATGGTATATACCATTTCCTTCGGTTACGATTTGTAATTTGAATTTGATGTCGAAGAGCAAAGTGAGATCATTGGCAGAGAGATTGTGAGTATTGAGTGGAAGTTATTTTTTTATTAAAAAACCAATTTTCAAAAAAAAAAAAAGTTTTAAGGAAAACAAATTTGGAGAAAATTTAAGGCAAAGAAATCGAGGAAACTAAAGAAAATCGATTTTCTTAAAAAATTTGAAATTTTTTAAGAAAATAAAAATCTAGAAAAATTTTTCATAAAACTCAAATTTCTTTGAATTTTTTAAACAAAAAACTCAAATTTTCAATTTGAGTTTTGAAATTTTTTTTTTTAAATTTTATGAAAACAAAATTTACAACAATTTTGAAAATTTCTTTCTAAAACACCTTACCTCTAAAGTAAGGGGTGATTTTTTTGAGGTTAGGATTTTCATGCATTAGTATTTGACAGATCACGTGGGATTTCAGACATGGTGTCAAAGAGAAAGATGCTCAGTATGCTTTGACATTTCATCATGAATAGACTTACTAACGAGCAACGCTTGCAAATCATTGAATTTTATTACCAAAATCAGTGTTCGGTTCGAAATGTGTTCATTCACCGTAACGTTGTGTCCAACAGCATCTTTGAAAAAATACGGTCCAATGATTCCACCAGCGTACAAACCACACCAAACAGTGCATTTTTCGGGATGCATGGGCAGTTCTTGAACGGCTACTGGTTGCTCTTCACTCCAAATGCGGCAATTTTGCTTATTTACGTAGCCATTCAACCAGAAATGAGCCTCATCGCTGAACAAAATTTGTCAAAATTTGAACACATTTCGAACCGAACACTGATTTTGGTAATAAAATTCAATGATTTGCAAGCGTTGCTCGTTAGTAAGTCTATTCATGATGAAATGTCAAAGCATACTGAGCATTTTTCTCTTTGACACCATGTCTGAAATCCCACGTGATCTGTCAAATACTAATGCATGAAAATCCTAACCTCAAAAAAATCACCCTTTACTACCCAAAAATAAAAGTGGACCTATCGGGACAATATGGGATTCAAATGGAAGGCATTCAAGAGTACAGTACGAATTTCCTAATAAAAGTTGGGCCCAAGTCCCTGGGGTGCCGCCACAGCCCCAAAACCCCTTAAAATAGGTTTATTTGACGATCATGACAATATGGGAAAGGTATTCGGGAATAAATTACGAATATGGTCAGGAAGTAGAAATAGGCGTTATAATTTGTTGATAACGGAAGGGGGCGGACCCTCCCCCGTTACCCCAAAAACACCACCAAAAATCAAAAGTGGACCGATAAGGACAATATGGGTATCAAATGAAAAGTATGCGGGAGTAGATAACGAATCTGGCATACAAATTCATGTCGAAGTATAGGGGGTCACCCCACCTCCACAAAAACTCCCAATATGGTACTCGGTTTTTTTATTCCGTATAGACTGAAAAACGGCAGAACCGATTTTCGTGAAATTTTCGCTTATTGTGTAGGTTGGTTTGGAAGGAAACATAGGCTATATCATTTTTCGGTATCGAAAGGGGGCGGACCCTCCCCCTTATGCCAAAAACACAACCCAAAATCAAAAGTGGGCCGACCGGGACAATACAGGTATCAAATGAAAGGTATTGGAGAGTAGAATACGAATATGGTATTTAAAATTTGAGTCTAAGTACCCATCGGGCCGCCCCAAGCCCAAAACTCCCCCAAACAGTTCATTTCAATATGGAGCTCAAATGAAAGGTATTCGGGAGTAGATTTCGAATCTGACGTACAAACTAAGACCGAAGAATAGGAGGTCACGCCATTCCTCAAAAACGGCATTAGACCCATTATGACTATATGATACTTGGCTAAACCGATTTTCTTAACATTTTCATAGATTGTGTACGTTTGTCTGGATGGAAACATAGGATATATAATTTTTAGATATCGGGTGGAGGTGGACCCTCCCCAAAAAAGCCACCCATATGCGAAAGTGGTCCGACGGGCACAAAAGGGTATCAAATGAAAGGTATTGGAGACCAGAAAACGAATATGGTATTAAAATTTGGGTCCAAGTACCCAGCGGACCCCCCAACCCCAAAACTTCACTAACCGGATATATTCGAAGTTTATGTCAATATGGGACTCAAATGAAAAGTATTAGGCAGTAGATTACAAATTTAGCATAAAACATTAGGTCCAAGTAATGGGAGGTCGCCCACCCCCCAAAAATACCCCCAAATGGGCATATTAGCCGACCATGGCTATATGGAACTCAAATGAAAGGTATTAGAGAGTAGATTACGAATATGATATTAAAATTAGCGTTCAAGTCTAGGTGGCGCTTTTCCTCCTAAAGATACGTCAAATGGGTAATTTGATCCATTATGACAATATGGGACTCAAATGAAAGGTATATGAGAGTAGAAAACGAATTTGATATCCAATTTTGAAGCCAAGTGTTTTGGGGTACCCCCTAAAGCAACCCCTAAACTAAACTTCATTTCCGTTGGGAATAAAGTACGAATTTGATATATATTTTCAGTGCACCGAGCCGGTGGCCGCCCCAGACCCAAAACATCATCCAAACGGTTCATATTTACCGGCCTTGGCAATATGGGGCTCAAATTAAAGGGATTTGGAAGTGCAGCACGAATTTGATATCCATATTTGAGTCGAAATGTCTGATGTGCCATCCCTCCCCTAATTACTAGAATTAGAACATTACCCATAGGAAAAACATTACCACCAGGAACCCAGAAGGGGAAAATTCTCACACATCAATGAGTGCTTTGCAATTCAAGTTTAAACTTAATGATAGGGGACCTTTTTTGTAGCCGAGTCCGAACGGCGTCCCGCAGTGTACCTCTTTGGGGAAAATTTTTTAAATGACCATGGCATTGTACCTCGCAAATGTCGCCAACATTAAGAGGGGAAAACACTTCTTTGTCCGATGTTCTCGCCAGGATTCGAACGCGTTCAGCGTCATAGGCTACAATGGCATGAATTCGATATCAGGATTCAGAGCGAGGTGTCCCCACCCTAAAAAGATATTAGAGAGTTAAAGAAAGCGCAGCGAAGCGGGCCCGGTTCGGCAAGTCTTCTATAAAAATTAAATTTTGACAAAATTTTCCAAGAAAATCAAGTTTTAATCAAATTTAAAAAAAATTGCAAATTTCGAAAAAAAAAAATTTAACCATATTTAAAAAAATGCAAATTTCAACAAAAATTTCTAAACTCATTATGAAATTCAATTTACGAAGAATTTTTTTAAGTGAATCCAATTTTCATGCAATCGGATATTGTCCGGCTGCAGATCATAGGGTAATCTGTTTCTATTATAGATGGAACACAAAAAAAACCGTTTGTTGACAAAATTTTCTAAAAAAAAATATAATTTGGCCAACATTTATAAAAAATCTAATTTTGACAAAAATTTTTAATGAAAATCTTTCAAAAAAATTTTCTATGAAAATTAAATTTTAACGAAATTTCTTATAAAGAACAATTTTCACTTTTTTCGTTTTTATTTATTAAAATTAAAACAAAAAAAACTAATTTAAAAAAATTTTGATTTTCGGAAGCTTGCTATGAATTTTTTATCTTTTTTTTTGTAACAAAATTTATTTTATTCCAAGTCGCAAAAAAAACAATTTTACTGCTGATCACTTGGTAAATCTTTTTCGCTTGGTGTTGTATGCTACCGCAACCATTGAGGCGAGTCCAGAAGAATGGCTACAGCTTGGCGAAGTTTTGGAAAGGAACAACATGACCTTGTATCAATTGGAGAATAGGCTCAAACCGAGTTGTGAAACTACCATACTGAGATGTAAATGGAAAGGACGTTACGAGAGATGTAGTAATATTTTTGAAATAATTAAAACTTCACAGGGTAATTGTTGTTCGTTCAATAAGCTGGTTTTGAAAAGCAATGCAAATAAAAGGTGAGTAAAAAAGTAAAAAAAATTGCTTTAAAATTTTATTAATGAATTTTTTTCTAGAATTTTTTTGTTAAAGTTTTTTCTAAAATATTTTTTATAATTTTTTGGAAATTTTTAAATATAAGTTTAGATTTCCAAAAATAACACACACTGTATCTGTAAAGTTTACTATTTTTTTAGGAAATTTTTGTTTTTATAAAACATGATTTTTTTCTTTTTTTTTGTAAAATTTATTTGTTATTTCAAACCTTTTTTGTTAAATTTTTGTGAATTCTGTTTTTATAATTTTTTTAAGTTTTATTTTTAATTAATTTTGTGTAAAACAACACCAACATTATTAAAAATAATTATAATTTTTTTAAAACAATTTTGCAGAACCGATTTCATAACAAACGAAAATGTCGAATACACCACCAGTTGTGGCCCCCAAACCGGATTGACCGTTCTTCTAAATCCTGAATTGGAGGATTATCATTTGGCAGCTCGCAAAACTCCCGGCATGAAAGTTTTCATTCAAGATGCATATGATTTTACCCCAAAATATGCCTTACACAGTGTCATCACTCCGAAAAGTGTTAATTACCTGAGTATAACACCTCAACAGACACGTGCTAGCGACTACATAGCTTCACTGAAGTTGCATGTACGGCGGTGTTATTTGCCGCAAGAACGAAAACTCTTCCACTTCCCCACATATTCGCAACCCAACTGTTTGGCTGAATGCCGTTCTGCAAGGATGTATGAAAAATGTCACTGCACTCTAAACTATTGGCCTAAAAAGATGAATTGGACCATTTGTGGCTGGCATGATAGGGAATGTGTTTCGAAACATAAAGGTAGGTGGGAAAGATGAAGATTTTTGAAAGCCTTCTACGATTTGTTTTTCTATTTTTGCCAGATGTTTATTCCTCAATTTTGAAATCTTACAATGCCGATTATCGCCAAAACTATTATGCGGAGAGTTTCATTTGTGATTGTTATCCTTTGTGCGATTTTAATATGTATGCCATAAGTGAGGATTCGGGTAAACTTAATCGGCAATATGCACTAACAGATCAAAGATTTTTGTGAGTAGTGAAAATGATATGTGAAATGATATATGAAAACGGGAAACGGCACAGCTTAATCCAATTTGATGCTCATAATATTTTCCAACACTATGCCAAAGAAAACGACTGTGATATGACTATGACATGGTTATGACATGGCTATGGCATGGCTATGATTTGGCTATGATATGGCTATGACATGACTATGACATGACAATGGCATGACTAGGACATGACAAGGATATGGCTATGACAAGACTAGAGCATGACTATGGCATGACTGTGACATGACTAAGTATTACCATGCCAATGACAACTGACTCTGACAGCGACATTGACATTGACATTGACATTGACATTGACATTGACATTGACATTGACATTGACATTGACATTGACATTGACATTGACATTGACATTGACATTGACATTGACATTGACATTGACATTGACATTGACATTGACATTGACATTGACATTGACATTGACGTTGACGTTGACGTTGACATTGACATTGGCGGATCATATCGATAGCTGGGTACAGAACCATCTCAAGCGAGGGATGATCCTCTTTGGTATGCTTGCTAGGAAACATTCTAATATATATAAGAGAGTGACACTGACTCTGACAATGACAGGACATTGACACTGATATTGAAACTTACACTGACATTGAAACTTACACTGACATCGACACTGATACTGACACGGACTCAGACATTTTGACTGAAATTTTCATTGACACTGATATGGACACTGACGTGAGAATTTTCATATATTTCGTCAGACGTGTCGGATACTAGACAAAGTCGGATCATAATGTTAGCTGGGTACTGAACCATCTCAAGCGACGCGGCACACGTTGTAGAATGGATGATCCTCTTTGATATTCTTGCTAGGATACATTTCAATATATATAGGAGAGTGACACTGACTCTGACAGTGACAGGACACTGACTCTGATATTGAAAATTACACTGACATTGACAATGACAGTGACATTGGCATTGAGAATGACACTGACACTGATATGTTCACAGACGTGAGAATTTTCATATATTTTGTCCAACTATGTGCAGACATGTCGGATATTAAACAAAGTCGGATCATATTGTTAGCTGGGTACAGAACCATCTCAAGCGATGCGACACACATGGTACAAGGGATGATCCTCTTTGATATGCTTGCTAGGAAATATTCCAATGTATATAGGAGAGTACTCGAATACGGATGCACACCAAGATAGGCCATTGGTAGGTCTGAGAGAATAACAACGATTGAAAACTGGAAGAGGCGATGGGATTATTTCCCAAATGGCCGTTGGTCGTAAATTATTGAAAAACATAGAGAAATGGTTAATGCGAAAGCATGTTGAGCTAAATTTCAACCTGACCCAATTTTTAGTTCCCAAAAGACTGAATGAGGAAGAGATCGCCCGAAAGGCGTTACAAGCCACACGGAGCTAGCAAAGTGCAGATAGTGTCTGAGAAAGTGGAGTAAGACTGTAATTTGGGTAACCCCGATGTATGGAAGTGGCTATGACATTACAATTGCATGACTGTGACATCACTATGACATGACTATGGCATGATTATGACATGGATATGGCATAACTACAACATGATGACTTTGTGAGATGACGGCCTTATAGATAAGGGTGTTGATGAGCATATTCTACTATTTTCATTTCTTTTTTTCAAATTTCGAGCACACTAGCTAATATACCTAATTACTGTTAATTTTCCTTATATTGATTTTTTTTTTAAATTTCCTTTCCAGCAAAGACATCAACATCACCAACCACATGGTGTTGCATGTCTACTATGGCACTCTCTATGCCGAGCGTTTACGTCTCGATGTCTATGAGAATTGGTTAACTTTTATTGGCAATTTCGGAGGCATTACGGGCCTACACATGGGCTACAGTTTTGTGTCCGGTTTCGAAATGATATTTTTTGTATTTGTGCGACCCGCTTGCAATTGGTTGACTAAAAAACAGATACGCTATCGCATACAAAGACGACAAAAGAAAGCCAAGTTGGAGGCGGACAAGAAGCGAAAAATGGAAGAGGAAAAGGAGAAACAAGAGCGTATAGAGGCATTTCTAAAGATGCGACCACATTGTCCTCAATATTAGTTTCAAAATATAATAATATAAATAAATGGAGTGTTTATGGAAATTAATAAAGCATGATGGGTTTTCTTGAGTTCATGAGCATACTAATTACAGGTTTCACATTTGGGCAATTAATGACGGTCATGGTCATGTCAGCTTAATGGGAGTTGGAGTATAATTGAATTAAACTATCACTTGTTGTGTTGAATTCTTATTTATCAATGATTAGAATCATCATTAAAGGCGTCAGTAGTTAAGTGAGTGGTTTCGTGTACACTTGTCGCAACATGCAGAATAAAATTAAACCCGTATATGATATTAAGACCGTGGTGCCTTATAGACAAAATTTTGAACAATATCCGAAGCCTTCATTCTCCTCTACGGTGGCTTCATCAAATTTCCCCAAAAAGCTTCGCAAATCTTCAAAACCCAAAACCAAAGTTCAACACATCAAAAAATGGTTTATGGAAAATTTTCGTAATTTTTGTAATACCACCTCGTTGCATGGCTTCAATTATATCACCCGTTTGGATTTGTCCAAAAATGAGCGTTTCTTTTGGTTGTTTATAACCATTATATCGATTATAGTTTCCATTGTATTGGTTATGATCTCGTATATATGGAATCGAGAAACACCCACGGTTACAGTGATTGAGAGTTCTCATTATCCCACCTGGAATATACCATTCCCCGCAGTGACTTTGTGTAATTTTAATAAAATGTCCAAAACGAAATCTATGAATATGGCCAAGGTGTTGTAAGTCAAAAATCATAACATATTCTATTTTTATAGAAAATTTTTTGAAAACTTATTTTTTTTATTTTTTTTTAAATTTATTTAAAAAAAAATTTTTTTCAACATTTTATTTATAAAAATTTTTGTTAAAATTTAAATTTTTAGAAAATGTTTCCAAGTTTAATTTTTATAAAAAATGTCGAATATTATTTTTACACAATCGGATATTGTCCGGCTGCAGACCGTAGGGTTAGTTGTTTAGTTTACAGAAATTTTGTTTTTGCTTTGTAGTAGCATTTGACTGGTTTCCTAGATCGCGATTTCGTTTGGTACCACCATACCGTAGGATTTGTCGAAAAAAAATTTTGTGAATTTTTTTTTATAAAAAAGAAGAAAATTTTGTCAAAATTTTATTTTATGGGAAATTTTGTCGAAATTTTTTTATAGAAAATATTTTAAAAATTTTAGTTATATATAAATTTTGTCAACATTTTTTTTATAGAACGTGTTTTTAATTTTTGGATGTTTTGGGTTGCCCAAAAAGTAATTGCGGATTTTTTAAAAGAAAGTAAATGCATTTTTAATAAAACTTAGAATGAACTTTAATCAAATATACTTTTTTTACACTTTTTTCTAAAGCAAGCTAAAGGTAACAGCTGATAACTGAAAGAAGAAAGAATGCAATTACAGAGTTCCAAGCTGTGAAAAAATTGTCAACCCAATAGAAAACTAGCTGAACCAGGTCCGCTCCGCTGCGCTTTCTTTTATTTTATATGGAGCAAAATTTTCCTTTGAATATTTATTTTTGCCAATTAAAGAGCTTTTAGGGAAACGCCATGATACGAAAATAGTATATCGCTTGACTAACAGTTTAACAATATAAGTGCCTTTATCTGAATCCCTTTACTGATTTATGAATTCGATCAACGGGTTTAGGGTCATCTAAGTTTGGATGTGAGACGTACTCCATTCTTAAAGACCTTATTTGAGCCCGATATTCCCATGGGGGTTATGGAAGTAAGAAGGTTTAGGGAGTGATGTGAACCCCCAGAAACATAGTCCCGTAAGTGGGTACGAATTTCGTGATATACTCCCAAAATACCCTTCAATTGAGTCCCATATTACCTTGACCCGTAAATATGTATGTCCGATTTATGGATGTTTTCGGGGTGAGTTGATCCCCAGTCCTTTGGCCCAGAAAAAAGTATACGCATCGTGCTCTTCTTTCAAATACCATTTATTTTAAGACCATATTGCCCTTGGTTAGAGGGAAGTTTATGGGATGAGGCGTACCCCAATCACTTGGCCCCAAAATTGGTTATCATATTTGTTTTCTAATCTCAAATACCTTTCATTTGGTGGGTAAATTACAAGAATTTTATATTCTTGTTGTGCGGGTGTAAATAAATAAATTACAAATTACAAATTAAATTTGTACTTTTGGGGAAAGGGCGTTGCCCCAAATAAATTGTCCCACATTTGGATATCAGATTCATATTTTACTTCCAATACGAATCTGATTTCCAAATGAGTCCTATATTACGATGGTTAATAAATATTTGCTGTTTGTAGGGTGTTTTTGGAAGGGGTGCTCTACTCCCCAATACTTTTCATTGGAGCCGCACATTGACCTGGTCGGTAAATATGTCCAATTTAGGTGTATTTTGGGGAGTGGAGTTATCCCCCAAACCCTTAGCCCTGAAAATAAATCAGCATCGTGCTCTACTCTCAATTTCATTTATTTAAACCCCATATTGCCAATGTTGGACTCAAAGTTGGATATAAAATTCGTTTTCTAATCTCAAATTATTATTGCAAAAGTCAGCAAATATGTCCGCTTTGTGGAGAGCTCCACTCTCTTTAAGACCCAAATTGTCATGGTGAGCAAATACATCCTATTTGGGGGTTGTTATGGGGGTGGGACGTCCGCTAGACACTCAGTCCCGAATGTTGATATCCGATTCGTGGTCTGCTCCAAAATACCTTTCATTTGCGTCCCATATTTCCATAGTCGGCAAACATATCCGTTTTCATTTGAGCCCCATATTACCATGCTCGTAAATTTGTGCTCTTGGGGGGGTGTTTTTGGGGACGGGCGTCCCTCAAAACACTTGATTTCACATTTGGATATCATATTTGTATTCTACACTAAAATACCTTCTATTTGTGCCTCATATTGCGATGGTCAGCAAATAAGTCCTATTTGGGGTGTTTTTAGGGAGGGACGGCCCCCCAACACTTGGTCGCACATTTTGATAACAGATTCGTATTCTACTCGTAAATACCTTTCATTTGTGAATACCTTCCATATTGCCATGTTCGGTAAATATTTCCGATTTTGGGGGTTGGGGTGGTTCCCCAAACACTTGGTCCGACAAGTGGATATCAGATTCGTTTTCTAATTTTAAATACCTTTCATTTGAGTCCCATATTGCCATGGTCAGTAAATAAATCCTTTTTGGAGGGTGTTTTGGGGTAGGGGTGGACCCCCAGAAACTTGGTCCCACATTTGGATATCAGATTCGTATTTCAGACTCAAATATCTTTTATTTAAGCCCCATATTGCCATGGTCAGTAAATAAGTCCAGTTTGGGGGCTGTTTTGGGACGAATGGACTCCCAGAAACTTGGTACCACATTTGGATATCAGATTCGTATTCTACTCGTAAATACCTTTAATTTGAGTCCCATATTGCCATGGTCGGTAAATATGTCAGATTTAGGGGTGTTTTAGGGGTTGGGGTGGTCCCCCAAACGCTTAGTCCCACAATTGCATATCAGATACGCTTTCTAATCTTAAATACCTTTCATTTGAGTCCCATATTGTCGTGATTGGTCTATATATGTATTTGGTACGTTTTGGGGTTTTCGGATGGGGTACCAAGGGGGGCCGCCCCCCTTGCGCTTTCTAATCTTAAATACCTTTCATTTGAGTCCCATATTGTCGTGATTGGTCTATATATGTATTTGGTACGTTTTGGGGTTTTCGGATGGGGTACCAAGGGGGGCGGCCCCCCAAATGCCAAATTTTTGTATTTAGGTTACTATAAGAGCGCACACAAAATTTGGCTTAAATCGCACCACCCATTTTCGAGATCTGGCGTTTTTGAAAATTATAGTAAGGGGGAGGGTCCCCCGCCCTTCGGATATCTAAAAATGTAGGACCCTATTTTCACCAGGGGCCCAAACTCTACCATCTGTGAAAATTTCATGAAAATCGTTTCAGCCTTTTTTGAGTCTATACGGAACAGAATTTAATTTTTATATTTCAAAAAAAATTTTAAGTTAAAACTTTAAAAAAAAATAATTTTTTCCAGAAAACGCCCTCCCAATACCAGCGAAGAAGATATTCTACAGGTTTTTAATACCGTCATGTACTACAGCTTTGCCTTCAATCAGTCCAGTGTAAATTTCGAACTGGCCCAGAAGGTCTTGGCGCTCAACAATATGACCTTAAATGATTTGGCAAGAACATTGACTCCAAACTGTATGGATATGATATCGCGATGTTTTTGGAAGGGTACCAATACAAGATGCGATGGGCTATTTCAACGTATCAAGTCCATGGGTTTGGGAGATTGTTGTTCCTTCAATTTTTTTGGAGAGGAGAAACATAATTTTCCAGAGTAAGTGGAATAAGAAACAATCAAAAAATCAAGTTTTCTTATAAAAAAATCTAATTTCAGTAAAATTGCCTATCAAATTCCCAAACGACCTTATCGTGTAACCGGCTGTGGTTTTCCCACTGGCCTCTCGATTCTGATCAATCCCTTTGCCTATGACTATTTTGCCTCTTCGTTTAGCAGTTATGGTTTTCGCCTATTGATACATGATGCCTATAATGCTCCTGATGAAAATGCTGAAACAAAAATCATATCCTCTGCCCGTGAGAGTTTTGTTCACATCAATCCCGAGTCCACCTATGCCACAAATGAAATCTATAAAATGAACATTGAGGAGCGCAATTGTTTGTTCCCCCATGAGCGTAGACTTATGATAATGCAACGTTATACCTTCACCAACTGTATGTGGGAGTGCCGCATTAATTATATCCTCAAAAGCTGTGGCTGTATACCCCATTCATTGCCCAATAATGGCACATATCCTGTGTGCGATGTCAAGGATTTGCAATGTGTCATGAAGAATCGATGTATGTGGAAAATATAACGGCCGTATTCACAAAACTTAATGAAGCCTTAAAATAGGCTTATTTGAAAGATTTCCTTTATAGAACTGTCATTAAGTTTTGTGAATACAGCCTTAAGAGTATGTTTTTAATTTTTCTTTTTTATTTTTCTCAGTAATCTTTACTCGAGCCCTAAACGATTACAATGTCACCCTGTCTGCTGTTAAGGATACAAAGAAATTTCCCTGTGATTGCCTACCCGATTGTCAATCGAATCGTTATATGTCAGAAATCACTATGGGGCGTTTGAATGTGAAGTTGCTGTTCCACAATGAGGATGTTGAGTAAGTAAAATAATTTAAGAAAAAACAAGTTGTAGTCCGATTCGGACTATGAATGAATTGAATGCTAAACATTGTAGAAGTTATTGTGGAATATTTCAGTCCATTCGGATAAGAATTGCGCCTTGTAGGGGCTCAACAACTAAAATCGGGAGATCGGTTTTTATGGGAGGTGTATCAAGCTATTGATCGATTCAGACCCTATTAGACACGTATGTTGAAGGTCATGAGGGAAGCAGTTGTACAACATTTTAGCTAAATCAGATAAGAATTGCACCCTCTAGAGGCTCAAGAAGTCAAGACCCAAGATCGGTTTATATAATAGCTATTTCAGGTTATTAACCGATTTGAACCATACTTGGCACAGTTGTTGGATATCATAACAAAACACGTCGCGCAAAATTTCATTCCAATCGGATAAGAATTGCGCACTCTAGAGGCTCAAGAAGTCAAGACCCAAGATCGGTTTATATAACAGCTATATCAGGTTATAGACCGATTCGAATTATACTTAAAACAGTTGTTGGATATTATAACACAATACGTCGTGCAAAATTTCATTCCAATCGGATAAGAATTGCGCACTCTAGAGGCTCAAGAAGTCAAGACCCAAGATCGGTTTATATGGCAGCTATATCAGGTTATGGACCGATTTGAACCATACTTTGCACAGCTGTTGAATATCATAACAAAACACGTCGTGCAAAATTTCATTCCAATCGGATAAGAAATGAGCACTCTAGAGGCTCAAGAAGTCAAGACCCAAGATCGGTTTATATAACAGCTATATCAGGTTATAGACCGATTCGAATTATACTTAAAACAGTTGTTGGATATTATAACACAATACGTCGTGCAAAATTTCATTCCAATCGGATAAGAATTGCGCACTCTAGAGGCTCAAGAAGTCAAGACCCAAGATCGGTTTATATGGCAGCTATATCAGGTTATGGACCGATTTGAACCATACTTTGCACAGCTGTTGAATATCATAACAAAACACGTCGTGCAAAATTTCATTCCAATCGGATAAGAAATGAGCACTCTAGAGGCTCAAGAAGTCAAGACCCAAGATCGGTTTATATGGCAGCTATATCAGGTTATAAACCGATTCGAATTATACTTAAAACAGTTGTTGGATATTATAACACAATACGTCGTGCGAAATTTCATTGCAATCGAATAAGATTTGGGCACTCTAGAGGCTCAAGAAGTCAAGACCCAAGATCGGTTTATATAACAGCTATTTCAGGTTATGGACCGATTTGAACCATACTTGGCACAGTTGTTGCATATCATAACAAAACACGTCGTGCAAAATTTCATTCCAATCGGATAAGAAATGCGCACTGTAGAAGCTCAAGAAGTCAAGACCCAAGATCGGTTTATATGGCAGCTATATCAGGTTATAGACCGATTCTAACCATACTTGGCACAGTTGTTGGATATTATAACAAAATACGTCGTGCGAAATTTCATTGCAATCGAATAAGAATTGCGCACTCTAGAGGCTCAAGAAGTCAAAACCCAAGATCGGTTTATATGGCAGCTATATCGAAACATGGACCGATATGGTCCATTTACAATACCAACTGACCTACTCTAATAAGAAGTATTTGTGCAAAATTTCAAGCGGCTAGCTTTACTCCTTCGGAAGTTAGGGTGCTTTCGACAGACAGACGGACGGACGGACATTGGTTTGCAGTTTTTTCTCAGACATTTGTCACCTTTTTGCATATTTTGGCCTATAAAGCCAAACCACTGAGATTTTCGATCCAATACTAAGACAAAAATTTTAGCCAAGACAATAGTTAAGAACTCTCTAGTGCATCGCAAAAGCATTTGAACGCTCCTTCAGGTTGTTTTGGCCTTGTGAAAGTGTAATTTGTTTGTGAAAATATTGATAAATTAGCATTTTCAGTTGTCCGTAGTAAACTATGAGGGGCTCTCATAGCTTTATAAAAATTTTATGTATACCGACATTTGGGTTCGGAATTCTTGTTTTTCCATAATACTTAACACTAAACTCCATTTTCCCATATTTCATTGCAGGAGAGCTCCCAATGACACCAATAACATTTTATTGCATGTGTTCTTTAGTGATCTCATGTCCACTAGATATCGCAAAGAGGTCTATCAGAATTGGTTATCAGCTTTGGGTAAGCATTGACATTATTTTAAAATTGTATAGACCCTATTTTTAACCACTATTTGTTTTCTTTTCAGCTTCTTTTGGTGGCCTTTTGGGCTTAATAATGGGCTTTAGCATTGTGACCGCATTTGAGTTTGTCTACTTTCTTACATTTCGTCCAGTTTTTAATTATTATAGTGCTCAATGAATGTGAATTGCTTAATATTATGTAAAAAAATCATATTCAAAAGGAATGGTTGCGTATGAGCAATAATAATAATAATAAAGGCCATGGTGCGTATACATAATGGCAAATAAACGTAAAGAAAAGGCCACGATGTGTATAAGTAATAACAATAAACGTTACAGCTTAAAATACCAAACACCAAAATTTTTAAGAAGAATTACAAAATTGAATGAAATATTTTAACTTGTCTAGCTTCATAATAGGGAGTTTAATCCATAATTTTCCAAAAAAGAAACGAGATTAGAAATGGGACAATGGGGACTATGTTTAGACATAGCTCTTTTGTTTGAATCTTTGACTGGGCCGGACGTATTTTTATTTCGCTTTGCAAACATTTTCTGTATCTCGAAATAGGTAGTATTTTTCGGAGAAATTTATAAGTCACCCAAGGATAGCTACAATAGTGTTATCCATTAGGCGGTTGATGATTTGTGTCTGTTTCCAGTGAAGCGGCAGATCAAGAGCCCGGGAGTACGAGTAGAATTGACTCCAAAGACTCAACAGCTGCGGTGGTGGTATCAGGCCGTATCAAGTTGCTTGCTTCTGAGACCTCGACTGGTGGAGCAGTAAAGCGAGGCTTCACTAGCCGACAGATGACTGCACAGCAGGGGCTTTTGACATGGACACCTGTTTCGAGTTTTAAGGACAAGGCCTCACTTATTGCCTAGGTCATCGGGCTTCTCTGGCAAACCAATAGCTCTTTAAGAAGTTGGAATAATAAGAGTCACATCGCTCTCAGGTTTTTCGAGAGGCTTGGTGCGAATCATCTTCACCGATAAGGAGAGAACCTCCCTTAATTAGGTTAGGAGATTCGCTCAACGGCCTAAACCAAAGGCTAAACAGCATCAAAGGCTAAACGGCACCGCAGTCTGTCAAAAGGTCATCTGGAGGGCATCCCACGCTCAAAAGAACTAAGGCGACCAATAGTAATATGGGTCCAAAGACCTTTGCTAATGTCGCTAGAGACAGCTTATGGATTGTAGTTATCGACTAGGGAGAAGAACAAGGCCGCATACGTAGGAAAAATTGGAGTGGGATAGTCAATGGACCGTCAGCTGTATACTCCGATGTCCTTGCGGAATTACCTGGGCCTCCTTCAGTCTGCGACGATGCAGGTTGGTATGGGGGCCGATACAAACTTATTACCTTCGGGAATCAACGCTTAAGGGAGATGTATCGTTGAGCCCTAGATGTATCGTTGATCCCTACGGTCATCTGGGAGGCATCCCATGCCCAAAAGAACTAAGTCGATCAATAGTAATATGGGTCCAAAGACCTTGGCTAATTTCGGTAGAGACAGCTTGGGGACGGTAGTTGTCGCCAATGGAAAAAAACACGGCTTCATACCTAGGAACAATTGGAGTGGGATAGTCAATGGACTGTCATTTGAATACTCCGATGTCCTTGCGAAATTACCTGGGCCTCCTCATGCGACGATGCAAGTTGGTATGGGGGCCGATACAAACTAATTGCCTTCGGGGATCAACGCTCAAGGGAGATGTCACTATCATACTTAACTCCGGCTGTCTCGTAGGTCTCAGCAAGTCTGATGGATTTGTGTCCTACGGATTCAACAAGTCAAAACTGAAGGTCAATAGAAGCGGTAGAGTTGGGGAATCAGGAGACGACTCATCAGTTATTGCCCCTGCCACGATCGGAACAGAAGAGGAAGGCATCGAAACGGAAACCGACAAGCCCTGTATGGGTGAGTCATCCGGTTGAATTGGGCTCAAGGTGTGCGCCAGCAGGGAAGGCCGGAACTCAAAAGGTACTTCGGCAGCAGCAGCTAGTGAAGCATCTAAGGAGGAATCGTTCACACAGCAAGTCTCGGGTGTCCTGAGAAAGAATGTTTTCACTGCTTTCTCAACTTCCCCTGGATGCGAAAGGAAACTCATCATAACAAGATGGAATGAATCTTGTGAGGATGAACTCCTGGCGTACTAAGAAAACGAGCCAAACGCAACAGTGGTGGAAATTCTGAATCCTGTCCGGTTTCTGCAGATAAATATCTACCGTAAAGCTGCTTCGGCGGCACTAAATGTACTTCTGATGGCAAGTGGATTCGAAGTGGTGCTTATTCAAGAGCCATGGGTGTGTGGAGGAATGGTTCCTGGACTAAAAATTCCTGAATTTAAACTTCTCAAGGGTACAGGGAATGGAAGACGCAATGTATCTCTTCTTGCGTTGCTAAGCACTAAAGATTCATTAGTAGCCAGTCTTGAAATAAATAAGTCTGGCTGGTTTCCCTACATATGGCACTCGATTCAGAGATGCCGTCTTCAATCCTTAAGTTGCTGGTTGAACCCACTTCTGCAGGGAAAAAGAGCCTCATTGTAGGAAGTGATGCAAATGCACATCACCACATATGGGGGGATATATTTGAGTAAGAGGGGGCCCCACCAGAGTAGAGTAGAGTAGAGTAGAGTAGAGTAGAGTAGAGTAGAGTAGAGTAGAGTAGAGTAGAGTAGAGTAGAGTAGAGTAGAGTAGAGTAGAGTAGAGTAGAGTAGAGTAGAGTAGAGTAGAGTAGAGTAGAGTAGAGTAGAGTAGAGTAGAGTAGAGTAGAGTAGAGTAGAGTAGAGTAGAGTAGAGTAGAGTAGAGTAGAGTAGAGTAGAGTAGAGTAGAGTAGAGTAGAGTAGAGTAGAGTAGAGTAGAGTAGAGTAGAGTAGAGTAGAGTAGAGTAGAGTAGAGTAGAGTAGAGTAGAGTAGAGTAGAGTAGAGTAGAGTAGAGTAGAGTAGAGTAGAGTAGAGTAGAGTAGAGTAGAGTAGAGTAGAGTAGAGTAGAGTAGAGTAGAGTAGAGTAGAGTAGAGTAGAGTAGAGTAGAGTAGAGTAGAGTAGAGTAGAGTAGAGTAGAGTAGAGTAGAGTAGAGTAGAGTAGAGTAGAGTAGAGTAGAGTAGAGTAGAGTAGAGTAGAGTAGAGTAGAGTAGAGTAGAGTAGAGTAGAGTAGAGTAGAGTAGAGTAGAGTAGAGTAGAGTAGAGTAGAGTAGAGTAGAGTAGAGTAGAGTAGAGTAGAGTAGAGTAGAGTAGAGTAGAGTAGAGTAGAGTAGAGTAGAGTAGAGTAGAGTAGAGTAGAGTAGAGTAGAGTAGAGTAGAGTAGAGTAGAGTAGAGTAGAGTAGAGTAGAGTAGAGTAGAGTAGAGTAGAGTAGAGTAGAGTAGAGTAGAGTAGAGTAGAGTAGAGTAGAGTAGAGTAGAGTAGAGTAGAGTAGAGTAGAGTAGAGTAGAGTAGAGTAGAGTAGAGTAGAGTAGAGTAGAGTAGAGTAGAGTAGAGTAGAGTAGAGTAGAGTAGAGTAGAGTAGAGTAGAGTAGAGTAGAGTAGAGTAGAGTAGAGTAGAGTAGAGTAGAGTAGAGTAGAGTAGAGTAGAGTAGAGTAGAGTAGAGTAGAGTAGAGTAGAGTAGAGTAGAGTAGAGTAGAGTAGAGTAGAGTAGAGTAGAGTAGAGTAGAGTAGAGTAGAGTAGAGTAGAGTAGAGTAGAGTAGAGTAGAGTAGAGTAGAGTAGAGTAGAGTAGAGTAGAGTAGAGTAGATTAGAGTAGAGTAGAGTAGAGTAGAGTAGAGTAGAGTAGAGTAGAGTAGAGTAGAGTAGAGTAGAGTAGAGTAGAGTAGAGTATGACGTCTTGAAAATCTTTTTCACCGGTTCAGTTAGTTGGCCCCATATAAACAAAACACACGATATGACTTCTTTATAATATTTACCATATATGGTCCAAATCGGACTAAATCCGTGTTAAAAGGTTGCTAAAATTGAAGATTTACCAAGATTTACATTGGTGCGCAATTACACACACACTATGGCACATGTTTGTGTATATGCACAAAAACATAAACCATTGGGCTTGGAAAAAGTGTGCACATGTATTAGTGGGCCCATCACTGATAAAGAGTCAAAGGCGGAAATAAGAAACTGCGCAACAATGACCAAATCCAACTTTGTGGACTCGTGGTAAACATCTTGCAAAAGATTCCTAATAAAGGCAACATGTTTTCGCAACATGTTTACTTACAATCCATTTAGCAGAGCTTGTAATAGACTTCTATGTGCTTCGATCTCCTGGGCTCCTTCTCCGAACTCTAACACCAAGTTTCGAGATGTCTTTCACCTCGTGATCTTTCCAACGCAGTTTTGGTGTACCATAGTGCTTGCCTTCAAAATACATCTACGCTGGAGCTTCTTTATTTATTGGGCCAAAAGAACCTACCCAACGCAATGGTTGTATTTTGTAGCGCTTAACTTAGTCATACCGCTCATACAGTTTGTGGTCCATCCAATGCCGCTACTCTCCATCAATGCATACTGGTCCATAAATTTTACGAAGTATCTTTTTCTCAAACTCTCCAAGCACTACCTCATCTGATTTCACTAGAACCCATGACTCGGAGCCATATTACAACACTGGTAGTATCATTGCCTTGAACATATAGTGTAATTTTCGACTGTCGAGAGGTGGCCTTGTTCCAGCAACATCAGTTAACAACATATACACCCAAAGAAACTTCTAACCAACATTGTTTAGCAACATTTCAAAAAACGTTGGGGAATCAATCTCTTTTTTTTTTTTTCTTGAAAATTACCACATGTCAAAAACATAACAATTACCATGTCCAATTAACATATCAAAATTATTTTTGATTTCTTCTATTGAGCGCTAATGCAACTGTATAAAAACCAAAAACCTGCTGTTTAAGTTGGACAGTAAGCCAAGTGTTTTGTAAAATGGTATTTCCCAAAAATTCGAGCAGAAGAAGGAAAAATCGCCTAAATGAATTTCTTAATAAAAGTTCTATAAATGGATTGCGTATATTGCTCCATTATACACATTTCAGATATGCAAGGTAACTTAAATATGCAGAAAAAAATAGTTGGTTAATTAAAGTTAAAAAAATAAATTTTTACCTTATAAAATTTTATCTTAAAATATATATTTTTTTCTTTTTTCCATTTTTTAGATTACTTTGGAAAATCCTTATCGTTGCCGTTATCATTTGGACGCAATTTATTATTATCAATTTAATCATCGAATATATAGGCCAGCCAACGGAATTACATATGTCCACAAAACGTGTCCATATAGCCAATAGTCCATTTCCCGCCTTTGGTGTTTGTGATGGCAACAAATTCAGTCGCAAGAAATTACAAGCCTTTGCTGCAGAATTGTAAGTATTAGCCACATAATGTCGATGGGCCGTTAAGCAGGGGAGGTGAAGGGAGGCGGCTATAATGATTGTCTTAAGTGCACTTAATTAAAATGTCAGTTTTTCTGAAGTAGCTCTGCTAATAGGGATATGATAAGAATAGATTTTATATGGTTTGGTATTTTAGTGATATCAATACAAGAAAGCTGTGATTTAAGGGGAAACCTTTTGTTGTACACAAAACGAAATTTGTTATTTTTATACCCTCCAACATAGGATGGGGGTATACCCCGTCCGTCCGTTCGTCTGTCTGTCGAAAACACGCTAACATTCGATTTAGTAAAGCTAGCCGCTTGAAATTTTGTACAAATACTTCCTATAGGTGTAGTTCAGTTGGGATTGTAAATAGGCCATATCGGTCCATGTTTTGATATAGCTGCCATATAAACCGATCTTGACTTCTTGACTTCTTGAGCCACTACAGGCCTAATTTTTTTATCCGATTTGGCGGAAATTTTGCATGACGTGTTCTGTTATTATTTCCAACAACTGTGTTAAGTATAGTTGAAATCGATATATAACCTGATATAGCTGTCATATAAACCCATCTGGGGTCTTGACTTCTTGAACCTCTATAGAGCGCAATTCTTATCCGATTGGAATGAAATTCCAAGAATAAGAATATATATACTTTTTGGTGTCTGAGACGAATATTTCAAGGTTTTACAAACAGAATGACGAAATTAGTATACCCCCATCCTATGGTGGAGGGTACAAAACACGTTTGAATCCTGACAGTGTGGCAACCCTGCATTACACGAACCTAAAATGATGTTTTTTTTTAGTTTTTGCATGTACTATAACATGAATAATTGCCAAAAAAATTAGCTCTTTTTTAGGTGTCTTTGTATGTATTAAAACCCTCGACATCCATACTGAGTATGGTAAAAATCGAACTATATTTGGCTATATCTGCCATATATATCCATATCCCGATTTAAGGTTTTGGGCCCATAAAAACCACATTCATTTCCCAAATTTGGAAAACAACCAACTGTAGTGAGTTGAGTTAAAACCCTCGACATCCATGCTGCGTATGGTCAAGAACTGACTATTTTTGGATATATTGGGTTGCCCAAAAAGTAATTGCGGATTTTTTAAAAGAAAGTTAATGCATTTTTAATAAAACTTAGAATGAAATTTAATCAAATATACTTTTTTTACATTTTTTTCTAAAGCACGCTAACAGAAGAAAGAATGCAATTACAGAGTCACAAGCTGTGAAAAAATTTGTCAACGCCGACTATATGAAAAATCCGCAATTAATTTTTGGGCAACCATAGCTGTCATATATACCTCTCTTCCGATTTAAGGTCTTGGACCCATAAAACCCGTATCTATTGCCTGATCTCGCTCTTATTCCTTAAAAACACCATGCAAATTAACTTTTTACTCAATAAATTTTATTTTTTAATATCTTTACAAATCCAAAAGTTTTCTTAGTTCTTGAAATAACCCAATTTTTGAACCTCTTGGACCATGGCGGTAATCGAGTCCAAAGTCTCTTCGCCAGTGGGAATGATTTGAGCAGCGGGCAATTTGAAACCGACCAAAGCATTATTGCCAGAGGGACGCAATTCATAGCAGAAAGACATTTTAGTGCCCACGTTGGCATAGGCCCAGTCAATGCTAGCTCCAGCAGCAGGATAGATGGCATCGTAAATGTTACCTCCAATGTATTTGGTGCCATGACGCTTTTGAATGGCAGCAACACTGACATCGAAGACGCGCTCAAAGTCCTCATGGTTTTCGGGCAAATCACCGGTATGGCCATAGGGATACAACAAGAGCTGGGAGTAGGCATGGAAAGAGATGTACAAAGCAATCTTGCCCTCCAAAGACTTGATGTATTCGGAGAAGGAGCGTGTTTCAATTTCGGAGAAGGCCTCAGGACCGGCATAGGTATCGGTGCAGGGATTGTTGCTGGCACCTACAGTGTTCCATTCGAAACCCCAATTGCGGTTGGGATCAGCACCAAAGCAGTTGCCATAGGGTTTACGGGTCTTGCGCCACATACGATCGGTGGTGTGGGTGTAGACATAGCCATCAGGATTGGCATGGGGGAACACATACCAGGTGTAGTTATCAGCCAATTGCTTAACGCTCTCCACCTCGGAAGTCAACAATTGGTTGATGATATAGGTAGCAGTGGCAGGGGCAATCCATTCGCGGGCATGAATACCAGCTTCTAAGAAAATTCCAGGCTTTTCGGTTTTGCTCTTGGTGATCTTAACACCCAAAATGGTGCGGCCCTGATAAGTTTTGCCACCTTCAATAACGGTAACCATGCCAGGGTAGTCGCGGGCCAATTGCTGCATCCATCTGTAGGTATCATCCAATTGATGGTATTTGTTCCAGGCATAAGTTTCGGCACGAGCATTGGGATTGGAGGGGGCCACCTCATCCTCTTCGTGTTCGAAATGGCTTTGCAAGTTCGATTCCATCAGTTCGTATTCAATTTCATTGGTGCCCATAATTTCCAAGAAATCGGGAACCTTGTGGGGAGCCACCACAACCTTGAGGGGCTTGTTCACAAAGTGAATGCCATCCAAGAACATAATGGAGTCACTGGAGCCATCCAATTGCTTGAGCACCTCCAATTCAGCTTCGCTAGAGGCAGTGGCGCTATAGATGCGATAGTTGTCATAGCGGGCACGTTCTCCTGCAACGAAGGTCACTGCCAGCAGGCAGAAACCCAAAACTAGGTTAAGTTTAAAGGCCATCACTTTTTGTCAGTAGTCAACAAAGTGAATGATGAGAACAGTTGCCTTCGCCATGGCTTTTATAGCCACTATCGTCGTGTGCCGTTTGCAACATTGAGGATTACCTGGAGCTTTACAAATTGATAATACGAATAATTGTTGGGTTTCCATACAATGCAAAGATAACCAAACGACAATTAATTGGTGTAAATTTTCCCAAGCAGTGCAGTGAGAAAAAAACTAAAGAACTATAAACAAAACTAATTTTGACAAAATTTCTTTTAGAAGAAAATTTTGAAAATTTCCTTATAGAAGAAATTTTTGACAAAATTTCCTATAGAAGAAAATTTTGACAAAATTTCCTATAAAAGAAATTTCCTATAAAAGAAAAATTTGACAAAATATCCTATAGAAGAAAATTTTGACAAAATTTCCTAAAGAAAATTTTGACAAAATTTCCTAAAGAAAATTTTGACAAAATTTCCTAAAGAAAATTTTCACAAAATTTTCTATAGAAGAAAATTTTTGACAAAATTTCCTATTGAAGAAAATTTTGACAAAATTTCCTACAGAAGAAAATGTTGACAAAATTTCCTTTAGAAGAAAAGTTTGACAAAATTTCCTATAGAAGAAAATTTTGTCAAAATTTCTTATAGAAGAAAATTTTGTCAAAATTTCTTATAGAAGAATATTTTGACAAAATTTTCTATAGAAGAAAATTTTGACAAAATTTCCTATAGAAGAAAATTTTGACTCACGGGTAGAGTACCTTGGGGGCCTCCTCACCCCTAAAAACCCACCAAATATATACACCATACACCATAGACTAGAAAACGTATTTGATATCCAATTGTCGGACCCCAAACACCAGTAAATCGGACTTATTTGCCGACCATGGCAGTATGGGGCTAAAATTAAAGGTATTTAGGAGTAGAGCACGAAATTAATACCCACTTTCGGGAAAAACTTTCGGGAAAATCTTTCTGGGAAAAAATTTTTGGAAGTGGGTTTGTCTGAGGGACAAACCCACTCCCCAAAACACCCCCAAATTGAACAAACATATTTACAGACCATGGCTATTTGCGGCTGAATTGAAAGGTATTTGGGAGTAGAACACGAAATTGATACCCATTTTCGGGACCATGTTACTGTGAATCTCCATCACCCATGAGAAATAAAATTTTCTATCTAAATAAAATTTTGCCAAAATGTTCTATAGAAATAATATGTTGACAAAATTTTCTATAAAAATAAAATTTTCACAAAAAAACTAAAATTTTGACAAAAAGTTTCTATAAAACTAAAATTTTGAACAAATATTCCACAAAAAGTTTCTAAAGGGTGATTTTTTTGAGGTTAGGATTTTCATGCATTAGTATTTGACAGATCACGTGGGATTTCAGACATGGTGTCAAAGAGAAAGATGCTCAGTATGCTTTGACATTTCATCATGAATAGACTTACTAACGAGCAAAGCTTGCAAATCATTTCCAGTGAATGGGCCCTAGAAAAGTTGGCAGAAAATCCGCTTTTTTATCGACAAATTTTGTTCAGCGATGAGGCTCATTTCTGGTTGAATGGCTACGTAAATAAGCAAAATTGCCGCATTTGGAGTGAAGAGCAACCAGAAGCCGTTCAAGAACTCCCCATGCATCCCGAAAAATGCACTGTTTGGTGTGGTTTGTACGCTGGTGGAATCATTGGACCGTATTTTTTCAAAGATGCTGTTGGACGCAACGTTACGGTGAATGAACACATTTCGAACCGAACACTGATTTTGGTAATAAAATTCAATGATTTGCAAGCGTTGCTCGTTAGTAAGTCTATTCATGATGAAATGTCAAAGCATACTGAGCATCTTTCTCTTTGACACCATGTCTGAAATCCCACGTGATCTGTCAAATACTAATGCATGAAAATCCTAACCTCAAAAAAATCACCCTTTATAAAATAAAATTTTTAACAAATATTCGGTATAAAAATTTTTATACCAAAATTTTCATAAAAAGTTAAAAAAATTTTTTTTTTTAATAAATTAAAATTTTTTTTTAAATAAAATTTTTACTTAAATTTTTTTAAAAATAAAATTTTAATTTTTTTTTTAATACAATTTTTAATTTTTTTAAAAATAAAATTTTTACAAATTTTTTTTTTTTAAATAAAATTTTAAAATTTTTAAAAAAAAATTCTAAAAATTCTGATAGAAATATATGTTTTCAAAAAATATCCACAAAAGTTATTTTTCCATTGTATTCCCATCTTCTGATTAATTGATTCATTGATGATTTGACAGGCCGCATGCACTTGTCGAACTCATCAAATGCTCAATAATGTCAAATGTGAATTCAAATCAAAGTTGTAAATTCTTCAAATAAATGCATAAAAGTAACTGCTTTAGGGTTGATATTTATTTCAGAGCAGAATGGTAATCTCATACTCGTCGGTTTTCAAGACTGACTGTTTATTACGTATGTTTTGTTATCACAATTATCTTAGAAACATTTACAAAACTTTTTTAAAATCAAAGAAAATTCTCTATGACCCATAAATATTTAAGGCATTAAGACTTATTCTTAGGAAAACCCATTAGACATTTTTATTTCTTTGTATTATTGGTATACGGGTCTCTAGAACTTCACATATATTGTGCTTGTAGTCGGAAACAAAAACCTTTTTAGGCAATACGTTCAGAAATAGAATATCCACTGGCGATTCATGTTGCTAATTTCATTAAAAGTTAGTGAGGAACAAATATTTTAAAAAAGAAAATAAATATTCAAGGAAATTTTATATACAAATTTTGACTTTAAACTTTGGTAAAAATTTTCGACAAAATTTAAGTATAGTAAAACACGTAAAAAGAGTTAAGTTCGGCCGGGCCGAACTTTGGATACCCACCCCCTCGGGTATTTATGTAAACCACCTTTCGTTAAAATCCGGTGTAAAATGCATACCTGATGCCCCATATCAACTATATCGAAATATGGTCCGAATTGGACCAAGTACTAATAAGTACAAGACATTGTTCAATTGTGTATAACAAATTATTTTTTTTTGTTGCTATATCAAAAAAAAAAACCGATCTGAACCATATACCACACGTATGTCGAAAAGCCTAACATAAATCACTGTGCCAAATTTCAGTGAAATCGGATTATAAATGCACCTTTCATGGCCCCAAAACTTTAAATCGAGAGATCGGTCTATATGGCAGCTATATCCAAATCTGGACCGATCTGAGCCAAATTGAAGAAGAAGGTCGAAGGGCCCAATATAACATACTTTTCCAAATTTCGGCGACATTGGACAATAAATGCGCCTTTTATAGGCCAAAAGCCTTAAATAGAGAGATCGGTCTATATGGCAGCTTTATCCAAATCTGGACCGATCTGGGCCAAATTGAAGATAGATGTCGAGTGGCCTAACACAACTAACTGTCCCAAATTTCAGCAAAATTTAATAATAAATGTGGCTTTTATGGGTCTAAGAACCTAAATCTAAGGAACGGTCTATATGACAGCTATATCCAAATCTGGACCGATCTAGGCCAAATTGAAGAAGGATATCGAAGGGCCTTACACAACACACTGTCCCAAATTTCAGCAAAATCGGATAATAAATGTGGCTTTTATGCGCCTAAGACCCTAAATCGGCGGATCGGTCTATATGGGGGCTACATCATGATATAGTTCGATATAGCCCATTTTTGAACTTAATCTGCTTATGGACAAAAAAAGAATCTGTGCAAAGTTTCAGCTCAATATCTCTATTTTTAATTACAGTCTGTATCTTGATTTCAATAGACAGACGGACGGACATGGCTGGATCGTCCTAGATTTTAACGCTGGTACTTTACTTTATGGGGTCGGAAATGGATATTTCGATGTGTTGCAAACGGAATGACCCACCTACCCAAATTCAAACAAATGGATAAAATAAAATAAAATAAAGTAAGAAATAAAATAAAATAAAATAAAATAAAATAAAATAAAATAAAATAAAATAAAATAAAATAAAATAAAATAAAATAAAATAAAATAAAATAAAATAAAATAAATTAACATAAAATAAAATAAAATAAAAAAAATGAAATAAAATAAAATAAAATAAAATAAAATAAAATAAAATAAAATAAAATAAAATAAAATAAAATAAAATAAAATAAAATAAAATAAAATAAAATAAAATAAAATAAAATAAAATGAAATGAAATAAAATAAAAACGACAATAAACAAAATTTTAACAAGCATTTTCAATGAAAATAAAACAATGAAATAAAAACAAAACTTTGCCGAAATTTTGTGCCACCGGTGCGAAATTTTACACTGCCGCCTTGATGCTGAACACTGTCTTTAAAATGTAAAGGGTGATTTTTTTGAGGTAAGGATTTTCATGCATTAGTATTTGACAGATCACGTGGGATTTCAGACATGGTGTCAAAGAGAAAGATGCTCAGTATGCTTTGACATTTCATCATGAATAGACTTACTAACGAGCAACGCTTGCAAATCATTGAATTTTATTACCAAAATCAGTGTTCGGTTCGAAATGTGTTCATTCACCGTAACGTTGCGTCCAACAGCATCTTTGAAAAAATACGGTCCAATGATTCCACCAGCGTACAAACCACACCAAACAGTGCATTTTTCGGGATGCATGGGCAGTTCTTGAACGGCTTCTGGTTGCTCTTCACTCCAAATGCGGCAATTTTGCTTATTTACGTAGCCATTCAACCAGAAATGAGCCTCATCGCTGAACAAAATTTGTCAAAATTTGAACACATTTCGAACCGAACACTGATTTTAGTAATAAAATTCAATGATTTGCAAGCGTTGCTCGTTAGTAAGTCTATTCATGATGAAATGTCAAAGCATACTGAGCATCTTTCTCTTTGACACCATGTCTGAAATCCCACGTGATCTGTCAAATACTAATGCATGAAAATCCTAACCTCAAAAAAATCACCCTTTATATCAGGCAGCACTCATTGATGTGTAAGAAGTTTGCCGCCTGTTCCTTAATGGAATGTTTTGCAAATTTTCGCAGGATTCGAACCCAGGAGTTCAGTGCAATAGGCAAACATGCTAACCTCTGCGCTACGGAGGCTTCCGATATGAAATATTCGTGGGAAAATGCAAATTCCCAATTGCCGCAAGTTTAAAAATCAAATTTCTACAACATTTTTTGCGAAGGTCATTTTATCGAAATTTTTTCTAAAAACCAAGTATGGACACAAATTTTTATAAAACTTCAAGTTATGTAAGATTTTGGTGACAGTCTGCAATTAGACTCACATAAGCACTTACACCATTGTATGCGGAGACATTTAAAGTGACACATAATTCTGTGCATCATATGGTGTAATTCTCGGTACAGTTGCGTAGTGAAGAATAGTTGGATTTTTGTTGCTTCGTCTACCAAACTACTACACCATATAGCAACTGTCTGTCAACTGCAGTATACAGCTAGTGTAAAAACTACCCACTTTTCCCAACGGCCCTCTTCCAGGTGTGTAGGGCAGAAGAGTTTACTTTTTAACCCTTTCCAAAATGTTGGATTTTTAGTTCAATTTCCAGTCGAAATAGTCTTTTAGTAAATACGCGTTTACTAATCTTCCTTACGGTAGTATTTAGAATCCCTAGGTAGATTGCAGATTCTTTGCGATTGATGTGGGTTTTGCATTGTTAAAGGTTCACTCAAAGTTAAGCAATGCCATCATTGTATATTCATTGACAGCGAGAGACCTTCTGTGTGGCTCATTAGGTCATAAAGGGCTGCTCCACTGGACTTGCCTTTGTTATAGACAGGCGAAGTCTATGAATCTTCACCCTGAGATGGTTTTATCAACCTATCTAAAGTCTTTAACATAAAGTACGAAAATTGTTTACATTTCTATAAATTGATTTTTCGGCTTTTGAAATTAAAATGAACTTTACCTCTCTCCATCACTCAGCTGTATAAACCGTCTTTCGATAACTTTCGCATTGTTTATCGCCCACATTTAAGAGAGTTGCACACTCACAATACACTCTCTTATTTTTAACTGAAGCGAAGAAAATGGAGAGCCAACACTGTCAATCCCTCTACTTCTCCTATGAGATAAGCCAGTAAGCGCTTTTTGATAGCTGCATTACTTGAAATGGTTCTGTGCAAAAATCTAGGAAGTCTGGACAATAGAAATTGAAAATATAATAAATTTGTCCATGCCACTGTACATTTTAAATCATTTTCTCCAAATTGATAAGATTGCAAGTAAGTAAATTCACATAGGCACCACACAGTGGGGGCAAATGGTAAAGAATGTAGTTTGGTAATAACAATGCTTGATCAAAAATTTGCTTTTATAAAAATTCAGTCGAAATTTTATGCAAAAATACAATATTGTCAAAATTTTATTTCTATAAAAAATGTAAGTAATGTAAGAAAATTTCATTAAATTTTGTTTTTAAAGAAAATTTTAACAATATGTTGTTATAGAAAATGTTTCCAAAGGGTGATTTTTCAGATATTATCTTTTTGGCAACACTGGTTTAAACTGTTTTCACACATTTCGTGTTTTGTTTCATTGTCAAACATCTTCAGTTTGGTCTATAATTTAACCATGAATCGTCTTACAAACGAACAACGCTTGCAAATCATTAAATTTTACTGTCAAAATGTGTGCTCTGTTAAGAAAGTTCATTGCGCGCTTCTTCCACTGAGCGACGAAGTTTTTTTGTTGGCTAATAATAAGCAGAATTGTCGATTTTGGAGTGAAGATCAGCCGAAGCATTGCAAGAGCTACCAATACATACATAAAAAGTAACAGTTATGGGCTGGTGGCATCATTGGACCGTACTTCTTCAAAGATGATGCGAATCGTAACGTAGCTGTGAATGGTGAGCGTTATCGTGAGATGATATTCTATTTTTTTTTTTTTTGCCCAAAATGCAAGAGCTTGACTTGCATGATATGTGGTTGCAACAAGACAGTGCTACATGCCACACAGCATGCGTAATGCAACGGACTTATTGAGAGGCGAGTTCAGTAAACATTTTACTTCGCGTTCGGGACCGGTCTTTGCTCCCTCAAACCTTTCACTTGAGCCCAATGTTGATATGTTCGGGCAATAGTTCAGTTTTGGAGGTGCATTTGGCCCCAAAACTGGCTTCCTGTTCTACTCTTAAATACCTTTCATTTGAGTTCCACATTGTCACGATGGATCAAATAACCTATTTGAGGCTGCAAAGTCGAGATTTTTAGGCTGGAGTCGGACTATTGAGCCGGAGTCGGACTCTGGTTCGGAGTTGAGCATGCTTGCCCCGACTCTGAACCGCTCTCCGACTCTGGGTTAATATTCCGACTCCGGCCAAAAAACTCTCAAATAGGTTATTTGATCCGACTTAGACTCCGACCCGGGGTCGGAGTCGAGGGCTAGCCTCCCCAGCCCTGGATTTAATAAGGTTAAGAGCCGCCTAGGTGCTATAATACAAATTTTAATGTAAATTTCCTAATCTACCCCCAAATTGCTTTCATTTGAGTCCCATATATCCAGGGTAGACTAATATGCCCATTTAGGGGTTTATGGGGGCGAACACACCTCCCATTACATGGACTTTATTTTTTGCCATATTCGTAATCTACTCCCGAATACCTTTCATTTGAATCCCATATTGACATGAACGTCTACTATGTCTGTTTGGGAGAATTTTGGGGTTGGAGCGGTCCGCTGGGTACTTTGACTCAAGTTGTAATATTCGTATTCTACTCTCCAATACCTTTCATTCAATACCCATATTGTTCCGATCGGTCCACTTTTGACTTTGTTTGTAGTGTTTTTGTAGTAAGAGGGAGGATGCGCCCCTCTTCCGATATTGAAAAAATTTTATGGTTTATATTTCCTTCCAGACCATCCTACACAATCTGTGAAAATTTCGAGAAAATCGGTTCTGCCGTCTTTGAATCTATACGAAACAAACAAACAAACCGAGTCCCATATAAAAGTAATTGACTAATATGCCCATTTGGGGCGGAGTGACCCCCTTTACTTCGACCTGATTTTGTATGCCAGATTCGCAATCTTCTCCCGAATACCTTTCATTTGAGCCCCATATTGATAGGAACGTTCAATTTGTCTGCTTGGAGGAGTTTTTTGGGTTAGAGTGACTTCCTGGGTACTTAGACCTAATTTATAATACCATATTCGTATTCCACTCTGTAATACCTTTCATTTTATACCCATATTGTCCTTATCGGTCCACTTTTAATTTTGGGTGATGTTTTTGGGGTAACGGGGGAGGGTCCCCGCCCCCTTCGGATATGAACAAATTATAAAGCCTATACCTCCTTCCATATTCGTTATCTACTGCCGAATACCTTTCATTCGAGTGCCCCATATTGTCATTACCGTCCACCTATTTTAGGGGGTTTTAGGGTCGGGGCGGCCCCCAGTTACTTGGACCCAATTTATAATAAGAGATGCATACTCTACTCTTGAATACCTTTCATTTGAGTCCCATAGTGTCACGATATGCCAACTTTTATTTTAGGGTGGTACTTTTGGTGTAAAGGTGAGAGTCTGCCCCTCTTCTGATATGAAAAAATTATATAGGCTATTGTGCCTTCCAGACTACGGTTCAGCCATTTTTGTGTCTATAAGGAACAAACAAACTTTTATACCCACAAACAAGCAAACAAACACAAATTCATTTTTATATTCACCACCATAGGATGGGGGTATACTAATCTAGCCATTCCGATCGTAACACCTCGAAATATTGATCTAGGACCCCATAAAGTATATATATTCTTGATCGTCTCGAAATTCTGATTCGAACTAGCCATGTCCGTCCGTCTGTCGAAATCACTATAGCGTTCGAACGCGTAGAGCTAGCCGTTTGAAATTTTGCACAGACACTTTATATTGATGTAGGTCGTTGGGGAATGCAAATGGGCCATATAGGTTCAGATTTGGGTATAGCTCCCATATAAACCGATCTACCGATTTGACTTCTTGAGCCCATGGAAACCGCAATTTTCATCCGATTTGATTGCACATAGTATTCTGTAATGACTCCCATCAACTGTGTCAAGTACGGTTCAAATCGGTCAAGAACCTTATATAGCTCTCATATAAATCGATCTCCCGATTTGATTTCTTGAGCCCCTAGAAGCCTCAATTTTCATCCGATTTAGACGAAATGGATGGTTTCAACTTCCAAAACGCCTTGTACCACCGAGCAGATAAAGAAAATGTAGAAAGTTGGGAACCACAACTTGAGATAGTCGGTAACTTTTTCTACCTCGGCACTGCCGTAACTGAAACGAAGGACACCAGTTTGGAGATTAAGCGAAGAATAATAGTGGCAAACAGATGCTACTTTGGACTAAGTAAGCAGTTTAGAAACAAGGCCACCTCTCGACAGACGAAGATTACACTATACAAGACACTGATACTACCCGTGTTTTTAAATGGTTCTGCAGCATGAGCACTTATGAAAGCAGATGAGGCAGTGCTTGGAGTATTTGAGAGAAAGATTCTTCGTAAAATATATGGACCAGTTTGCGATAATAGAGAATATAGACACGAGCTGTACGGCGACGATAGCATAGTTACACGCATCAAAATACAATGGCTGCGTTGGCTAGGTCATGTTGTGAGAATGGATGTAGAAGCTCCAGCAAAGAAGTCTTTTGAAGGTAAACACGGTGGTGGCGTAAACCGGGAAGACCAAAAGTCCCATGGAAAGATCAAGTGGTGGGAGACACTTCGAAACTTGGTGTCAAAGATTTTAGAATGAGCGCAGAAGATCGAGGCGCTTGGAAAGCTATTCTACATTCGGCTAGTAGAACAATCTGTCATAGCCAATTAAAGAAAGAGAGAAGTTCTGTTATGACTCCCAACAACTGTGCTAAGTACGGTTCAAATCGGTCAAGAACATGATGTAGCTCCCATATAAACCGATCTCCCGATTTGACTTTTTGAGCGCTTACAAGCCGAGATTTTTATCCGATTTGGCGAAATTTTGCATATAGTGTTTTGTTATGACTCTCAACAACTGCACCAAGTACGGTCCAATTCGGTCTATAACTAGATATAGCTCCCATATTTTAGCAGAATCCATGGTGGTGGGTTCCCAAGATTCAGCCCGGCCGAACTTTGCACGCGTTTACTTGTTAAATATATAGATTTTGTAGCAAAATTTTATTTTTATTTAAATTTTCTATTCGTTGAATTGTTTGAAACTCAAGTTTTTTACTAGATTTATTTTTCTTTAAAATATTTGTTCAAAACTTTATTTCTAGAAAAAATTTTGTGAAATTTTTTTTTCTGTGGAAATTTTTTTTTAATTCTTTTTCAAGGATATTTTTAAGAATTTTCTTTTCATTAAAATTTTTTATTTTTCAGATTTTATATATTTATTATAAATATTTTATTTTTATTTGTTTTTAATATATTTTTTAGCTGTTTTTTATTACTTCTTACTTTAAGCCATTTTCATATCCATCTCCTTTTCCCCCACTGTGCTCTGTTATATTTGGCTTAAGGTCATTTTTAGCACCATGTTAATCACCCAAGAACTTTCACTGCGATTAATTAACTCATAAATTTAATTAATAAATACAAATCAAGTAAAAGCGATAAGACCCAACAACACACACAAGATTTCCACTTAAAGTGGGAAATTATCAAAATCCCAACAATCATAGATTTATTGCTTGACCAAAATCCAAAGCAAATAAAAAATTATTTTAAGAATTTCAAGTTTTTTACAAAAATTTCGTAATACCAGTTTCCTTGACCATGGCCACCAAGGAATCCAAGGACTCTTCAGCAGTGGGAATAATTTGAGCAGCGGGCAATTTGAATCCAGTCCAGAAGTTCAAGCTGGAAGGACGCAATTCATAGCAGAAGGCATACTTGACATCCTGCTCACCATAGGCCCAGTCCACACTGGCTCCAGCTGCGGGATAGATGGCATCATAGATATTTCCTCCAGTGTATTTGGTGCCATAACGTTCGGCAACCGCTTCAACGGCCACATCAAAGATGCGTTTCAAGTCGGTATAATTTGGAGGCAACTCACTGGTATGGCCATAGGGGAAGAGCAACAATTGCGAATAGGAGTGATAGGAGACGTATAGGTGGATCTTGCCCTTCAACTCGCTGGCAATGTATTCAGCAAGGGATTTGGTTTCTATTTCGGAGAAGGCATAGGGTCCGGCAAAAGTATCGGAGCAGGGTTTATCACTGGCTCCCACCTCATTCCAATGGAAGTCCCAGTTACGATTGGGATCGGCACCAAAGCAATCGCCCTCATAGGGGGTGCGAGTCTTGCGCCACAAGCGATCGGTGGTGTGGGTATAGACATAGCCATCGGGATTGGCATGGGGCAATATGTACCAATCAAAATTTTCGGCAATTAGACGCACATCCTTATCCTTGCTGGTCAACAATTGGTTAAGCATGTAAGTGACGGTGGCAGGGCCAATCCATTCGCGGGCATGCATACCTCCCTCTATGAAGATACCCTTCCTGCCTGGTCCATAGGAGAGCTTTACACCCAAAATGTCACGCTTTTCATAACTGCTGCCAGCCTTGAACACAGACACTAGCTCAGGGTACTTCTCGGCCAAACTGTGCAACCATCCATAAGTATCCTCCAGTTCATGATATTCGGTCCACTCATAATCGCCACTGCGTCTCTTGGGATCGGCCACCTCATTGTCCTCCAATTGGGCCTGAGCATTGGTATCCATGAGCTCATAGGCTATGGCATGGTTTTCCATAGAATTCACAAAGTCTGGCACTTTGTGGGGAGCTACTATCACATTAATTTTCGCCTTCATATAGTGTACAGCATCCAGGAAAATATACGAGTCCCTTGAACCTTCCAACTGCTTAATAAAATCCAATTGTTCCAAGGTCTGTGGTTGCACCTGATAGACATGGTAATTGTCATAGCGAGCCTTCAGGGCCAACGAAACGGAGGCAAAGCCCAATATGGCCACGGCCAAAGCAATGGATAAATGTTTCACCATGTTTCGCGTACTCTCGACGTATAGCCGCCAAACTAAGAGAATTATTGGCTTTTATAGCTACAATGCGTTTAATTAGCTTGATTTTGCGGTTTAATGATAAGGTGCTGCTACCTATGAATGGGGGTTTTCGCAGCATATTTCCTTAAGCAAAAGATATGAAAATGCTTGCGGGAAGGCAAGTGGCTGAAATGTTAGACAAGAATTGTAGACAGCAGGTGATGGCTGATAAGCCTACCATCATGGACTCAATATCGCAAGGAACGAATGAACTTGAAACGGAAGAGAAGGGAAGAGAAACAAAAAAACTTACTGGGATTTTTTTCATTTCTTTATTTATTTATTTTTTTTTTTGTTAATTTTATTCTTAAAAAAATTTTCGATTTTTTTTTTTTTTGGTTTTTTGCGCTATTTTTTATTTTGGCCGTTTCATTTTGTCGTTGAATTTTTTTTCTCCAGCTGAAACGAATATGGTTTGTTTTTGTTTCTTTTAGAGTAGAAAACAAAATAAAAACCATTTTTTAAACAGTTTTCGACAAAATGTGGTTGCTATTAATGTATTGGGCGGGCTATGGAGATCGCGATTTCGAAGCTAACCTACCCTGATATAATCCAATGTTCGCTATACATTTAAGTGCTTTCGGCTTCCCTTTGACATGGTACAAATTTTAAAATATTGGGTTGCCCAAAAAGTAATTGCGGATTGTTTAAAAGAAAGTAAATGAATTTTTAATAAAAATTGAAAATGTGAAGATGTGAATTAACAATGTGAAAAAATTTCTCAATGCCGACTATATGAAAAATCCGCAATTACTTTTTGGGCAACCCAATAATTAATATATAATTAATTTTAAAATATTGGGTTGCCCAAAAAGTAATTGCGGATTTTTCATATAGTCGGCATTGAGAAATTTTTTCACATTTTTTCACAAAAGAAAGTAAATGAATTTTTAATAAAAATTGAAAATGTGAAAATGTGAATTAATAATGTGAAAAAATTTCTCAATGCCGACTATATGAAAAATCCGCAATTACTTTTTGGGCAACCCAATAATTAATATATATTTGCCTTTAACTCCCAAATACCTTTCGTTAAAATCCCATATAGTCTCGTTCGATTTACATTTCTTTAGAAATTAGTTAAAAAATTTTTTCTATGTAAAAATTAACCGATTGGGGGTACACACAGAGGAAAATGTATACCAAACGTGCTCATTTCAGTACCATACGGTATCGATAGTAAAACAAGGCCCTATGGTACAAAAACAATACCGGATGGTATGGATGAAACATAAATGACTAGTACCGTTTGGTATTAGCCTTATTACCTAACTGGTATCGGTTTTAATACCAATATGTTATTGGTTTTAGCACCAGACCGTTATTGGCTTTAGTACCAAACCGTTATTAATCAATCCACCAAAAAAACCATTGAAAATAATTTTAATCTAATTTTATTTCGATTATGTATGTTAATAATTACAAAAAGTAATGTTACACCGTGACCAACCTCAATTCTTTGTATTCAGCTATTGATTCCATATCCATAGATTTCCAGAAGTGGCTTTGATATGAAGACACAAACACAGCATAGGTTTCCACATAAGAGACTATCAGGTTTTTGATGTATAATATCCTTAGAATTTGTCCTATTTCCATTTTCACCGCTTTCGAGTATTTGAGCAGGTTTCTACCCACTCAAATTGTATTAAAACGCACTCAAATTGTATTAAAACTCGCTCAAATTGTATTAAAACAACAATAACAAGTAAAAACGTTCTGAGTTCGGCCGGGCCGAATCTTATATACCTTCCACCATTGTTCGCATTTGTCGACTTCTTTCCCGGTATCTCTTTTTAGACAAACAAAGGTTAAAAGAAAAGAATTGCTATGCTAATCGAATTGAGTGTTGGAGACCACAGTAGAAGTCTATGTGTAAAATTTCAGCGAAATCGAATAAGAATTGGGCCTATTAGGAGCTCAAAAAGTAAAATAGGGAGATCGGTTTATAGGGGAGCTGTATCAGGCTGAAGACCGATTCAGACCATATTTGACACGTATATATTACGACGTCTCGTTGTACAAAATTTTTAGCAAAATCAGATAATAATAACGCCCTCTTGAGGCTCAAGAAGTCAAGATCCAAGGTCAGTTTATATGGCAGCTATATCAAAACATGGACCGATTTGATCCACATTTGGCACAGTTGTTGGAAGTCATAACAAAACACCTCATGCAAAATTTCAGCCAAATCGGATAAGAATTGCGTCCTCTGGTGGCTCAAGAAGTCAAGATCCCGGATAGGTTTATATGACAGCTATGTCAGGTTATGGACCGATTTGAATCATATTTGTTGGAAATCATAACAAACCACGTCGTGCAAAATTTCATTCCAATCGGATAAGAATTGCGCACTCTAGAGGCTCAAAAAGTCAAGACCCAAGATCGGTTCATATGACAGCTATATCAGGTTGTGGACCGATTTAAACCATGCTTGGCACATTTATTGGAAGTCACAACAAAACACCTCATGCAAAATTTCAGCCAAATCGGATAAGAATTGCGCCCTCTAGTGCCTCAAGAAGTCAAGACCCCAGATCGGTTTATATGACAACTATGTCAGGTTATGGACCGATTTGAACCATAATTGGCACAGTTGTTAGAAACAAAAACAAAACATCTTATGCAAAATTTCAGCCAAATCGAATAAGAATTGCGCCCTCTAGTGACTCAAGAAGTCAAGATCCCGGATCGATTTATGTGGCAGCTATATCAAAATATGGACCGATATGTCCCATTTACAATCCCAACCGGCCTACACTGATATGAAGTATTTGTTCAAAATGTCAAGCGGATAGCTTTACTCCTTCGAAAGTTAGCGTGCTTTCAGCAGACGGACGAATGGACAGACGGACGGACATGGCTAGATCGACTTAAAATATCATGACGATCAAGAATATATATATTGTACTTTATGGGGTCTTAGACGAATATTTCGAGGAGTTGCAAACAGAATGACGAAATTAGTATACCCCCATCATATGGTGGAGGGTATAAAAATGTGAAGGCGTCAATTCCTAATAGCCTCCTTTGTCTGGTATTGAATTGATACCAAATGGTATTAAAAATCTTTTCCAATGACCCTAGAGAACTCAATTTTCATCCAATTTGGCTGAAATTTAGCATTAGGACTTCCGTTCTGTCTTTCAATGGGTCTTTAAACTGATATATCCGCCATAAAAACCGATCCCCGGATTTGACTTTTTGACCATCTAGTAGCCTCAATTTTCCTCTAATTTGACACAAAGGTTTCTGCTATTAATTCCAACTAGAGATGTGCGCATAAGTGATTCTCCACCCAAAAAATGTTACTCACGAATTTTTTATGTCGACTCACGTTCACGCACGTTCACGAGACGAAAGTTTTGCTCACGCACGAGACACTCTTGAGAAAATCATCACTCACGAGAAAATCTCGACTCATGGCTCGACAACTCACTTGTACAATTCCATTTCCAACATCCATGCCAAGTATGATTCGAATCTGTGTATATACTGAAAGGTCCCCCTTATAAACCGATGCCCGGATTTGATTCATTGAACTCATAGTAGCCGCAATTTTATCTTATTTGGCTGAAATTTGGCCCAAATACTTCTGCTATGACTTCCAACATTCATGATATGATTCGAATCGATGAACTAAAAGAGACCCCATATAAACAGATACCCGGATTTGACTTAGTGTGCTCCTAGAGGACCCAACTTTCACCTCGTCCAGCGCCCGTGACTAGTATGATCCGAATCGGTCTACATACTTATATAGGGCGCTTAAATACCGCTTATCCGATATGACTGCTTAATCCATAGCAAATTCAAATACGAACAGAGCTAATAAAGGCAAATATTTAGCCGAATCCATGGTGGTGGATATCCAACATTCTGCCCGGTCAAATTTAGCACGTTTTTACTTGCTATAGAAAACTTTCGTTTAATTTGTGTGTTTTTTGTTATTCCCTTTGTTTTTAGATTCCGCAGACAACAACGCTATAGACCATTTTATTTGGCCAGATCAGAAGAGGAAATGTTTCACTATTTATTCGCCTTAGATGATTTCTACCTCTTCCCCTTTAATGAGGGTAAAACCAATCAGACAGTATTGGAAAAATTGGATATGATTTTAAAATCTACCTACAACACAAGTCAATATCCAATGCGAGATATTCTAAAAGATCTTGGACCTGATTGTAATCAGTTAATAATAAAGGGTATTGTATATGGAATTCCTGTCAATATATCGGAATATTTTCGTAAACGCTTGACATCATCGGGTGTATGCTGCATGTTCAACTATAAGAGAGAGAGTTATGCCAATGATATGTAAGTGGAAAACTAATGTTTTGGGTTTTTATACCCTCCACCACAGGATGGGGGTATACTAATTTCGTCATTCTGTTTGTAATTCCTCCAAATATTCGTCTAAGACCCCATAAAGTATGGGGTTGCCCAAAAAGTAATTGCGGATTTTTCATATAGTCGGCGTTGACAAATTTTTTCACAGCTTGTGACTCTGTAATTGCTGCTGTTACTTTTAGCTTGCTTTAGAAAAAATGTGTAAAAAAAGTATATTTGATTAAAGTTCATTCTAAGTTTTATTAAAAATGCATTTACTTTCTTTTAAAAAATCCGCAATTACTTTTTGGGCAACCCAATATATTCTTGATCGTCATGATATTTTAAGTCGATCTAGCCATGTCCGTCCGCCTATCTGTCGAAAGCACGCTAAAGCTATCCGCATGAAATTTTGCACAAATACTCCTTAACATGGACCATATCGGTCCATGTTTTGATATTGCTGCATTATAAACCGATCCGGGATCTTGACTTCTTGAGCCACTAGAGGACGCAATTCCTTTCAGATTTGACTGATATTTGCCAAGAGATTTTTTGTTATAGTTTCTAACGACTGTACCAATTATGGTTCCAATCGGTCCATAACCTCAAATAGCCGTCATATAAACCGATCTGGGTTTTTAACATTTTGAGTCTCTAGAGGGCGTAATTCCTATCCGATTTGGCTGAAATTTTGTATGAGGTGTTTTATTATGACTTCCAACAACTGTGCTGAGTATGATTGAAATCGGTCCATAACCAGATATAGCTGTAATATAAACCTATGTGGGGTCTTGACTTCTTGAGCGTCTATAGGGCGCAATTCCTATCCGATTTGGCTGAAATTTAGCATGGGGTGTTTTATTATGGCCTCCACAAACTGTGCCAAATATGGCTCAAATCGGTCTAAAACCTGATATAGCTGCCACATTAAACGTTCTGGGATCTTGACTTCTTGAGCCTCTAGAAGGCGTAATTATTATCAAATTTGGCTGAAATTTTGAACAACGACTTTTCCCGTAACCTTCAACATACGTATGAAATATGGTCCGAATCGGTCTATAGCCTGATACAGCTCCCACATAAACCGATCTCCCTACTTTACTTCTTGAGCCTCTAGAAGGCTTAATTCCTATCCCATTTAGCTGAAATTTGGCATGACGTATTTTGTTATGACTTCCAACAACTGTACTAAGTATGTTTCAAATCGATCCATAACCTAATATAGCTGTCATATAAACGGATCTGGGATCTTGACTTCTTGAGCCTCTAGAGGGCGTAATTATTATCCGATTTGGCTGAAATTTTGTACAACGGTTTCTCCCACGACCTTCAACATACGTGTCAAATATGGTCTGAATCGGTCTGTAGCCAGAAACAGCATCGGTCTATAGCCTGAAACAGCACAACAGAGATACCGGGAAAAGAACTCAACAAATTTGATCCATGGTGGAGGGTATATAAAATTCGGCCCGGCCGAACTTAACACCCTTTTACTTGTTTTTAATTTTTTGTTTTTCAGATCTATACGTGAAGATGATAATAATTTTGCACGAGAACATGATCCTGTTCAATTTCAAGCCAATTCTATATTAAATTCCATACAATTTGTTTTACAAGCCGATCCTAAAGATGCCACAACGAGAGATTTTGATATAGATGCTTTTGTGGTAGGTCATAAATGACATTTGAATTCAATGAACAGCATTGCTTTAGCTTTAACAGATCTCTGTTAAAATGTTAACAGTGTTACAGCATAAACAGAGTTCTTCTAACAACACATTGAAAGGATTAAAGCCGATCCTAAAGATGCCACAATAAGAGATTTTGATATAGATGCTTTTGTGGTAGGTCATCAACGACATTTGAATTCAATGAAGAGCATTGCTGTAACTTTAACAGATCTCTGTTAAAATGTTAACAGTGTTACATCATTAACAGAGTTCTTCTAACAACACGGCGAAAGGATTACAATTCAGGCGGTTTCTTTATGTTTCTATTGAAGTTATCTGTTTTTGTTTTTAATTTATTTTTAGATCACTGTCTTTCCTCAGAACGATTATGCCAGCATACAATCCAGTCATATAGGAGAAATTTTGGTAAATTACTACTCCATTGTGGAAATACCCATTCAACCTGAATTTTATGATTCAACCGATAATGTGCGACAATTTGATCCCCAAGTACGAAATTGTTATTTTCCGGATGAAGGCCAAAAGCTATTGAACAGGTAAAACAAAAATCCACCAATTCCCTGATTTGGTTAACAAAATCTTACTTTGGTGTCCGACGTTCTAAACACAGAACTTATTATTCCATTGATGAGTGCCTGCTCCATTGTCGATCTGAATCAATGCTTAAGCATTGTGGTTGTATTGCCCCTCCCATGGCATCTACACATAATCTTACGATTTGCAATCTCATCGATGTGAAATGTCTACGCGAATGGAATGCCATGTGGTATGATTGGAACTATTTCGATTATGTTCAAAAGGCATCTGATGAGGATTATTCAGAGACAGGTCATAAATGTCCCCAATGTTTGCCCACATGTGATGGTGTGAAATTTCGCATCTACCTCAATGAAATGACCATGAGAAGAACCAATGGAGAGGCTTACAGTCATGGACTGCTGTAAGTGCTTTTGATAGCTAGCCTCCAAGATTTGGATTTCCATTTTTTGTTTTCTCTCAAATAGCAAAGGCATAGATGACAAAAAGCCCTTGGCCATTATAAAATTATTTTTCAAACAACGTTTTGCCCATGCCACAGAAATGGATATTGTAGGAGATTGGGTGGTGCAATTGAGTGGGTCGTCAATTATGCCCAGATTCCCTATTCTAACTGTTTTGCCTTTTATTTCAGATCGTTTTGGTGGAATTATGGGCTTGATGTATGGTTTCAGCATTATCAGCTTAATTGAGATTTTTTACTTTGCCTCTGGAAAATGTTTCACTTTATATTGGAAACAATGGAGACCCAAGATTAAAAACAGGCTTTCGGCTATGTCTGCTGCTAAAAAAGAGACTCCCAAATACCATGAGGATCCTCCACCAGCCTATGGCTTATATTGGAATGAATTACAACCAAAACGTCGCTCATATATAAAGCTTTTCTATGAAAAAAATTATTAATAAATAAATAAAAAAATTACGAAATTATAAAGAGCAACAACACAAACTGCAATGACGCACAAATAGTTCACCACGGCTTAAATAAAACAAAAATTGTGTAAAATTTTGAATTTTTTACACAACAGAACACAAGAGGGCAAGTTAACAAATGTCTCGCATAAGAATTGGAGACGATGATATCTGCCGCTGATTTTATCAATTAATTTACAGATTAGGATCCATCCTCTTCCAACCCAACCTAACCAGATAAGTTCTGGCTCAGATATGTTCCTATTGACCTCGGATTGTTGGCAAAGTATTATTGAAGCCACATTTTTGCATGTGGAGGTAGCTGTCTTCGTTAAGCTCCTATAGGTGAGTAAGCACGATCCGTTCCTTAGGACCAAACCCCGCGGAAACGTTGTTGCCACATTTGCTGTAAATGCACAGATTGATTCACTCAAAGAATATTCACCCAGCAGATCTAACAGCAGGAATCTGGCCGCTTCAATCGGGGCGTTCCATAGTGATTATGCAGTCAGATTAGTAGATTTTTCCGGGCCTGTAAACAGGTGATTGGAATTGGTTGTCAGGTTTTGGGGACGATATCATCTAACTAACCACCGTAGCGCAGAGGTTAGCATGTTCGCCTATGACGCTGAACGCCTGGGTTCGAATCCTGGCGAGATCATCAGAAAAATTTTTCAGCGGTTTCCCCTCCTAATGCTGGCAACATTTGTGAGGTACTACACCATGTGAAACTTCTCTCCAAAGAGGTGTCGTACTGCGGACGCTCGGACTCGGCTATAAAAAGGAGGCCCCTTATCATTGAGCTTAAACTTGAATCGGACTGCACTCATTGATATGTGAGAAGTTTACCCCTGTTTCTTAATGGAATGAATGTTCATCAGCAAATTTTGCAAAAAAATTTTGCATTTTGCATCACCTAACCTTCAGCGGGAACGTTATGACCAATGGTTATGTAAGTCGCTTGTCATATCGAGCGTCATACACTCTCAGTAATTAAGTAGGGGCCATTGCCGCCCGGTATTTGCAGCTACCCCGTGTGAAACATTCCACAACCGCACCTGTGGACGCACCAGGAAGCTTTTAGCAGAGCTTCTCGTGATAACGATGAACACCACACAGATTGGAATTAAAAGTTTCAACCGGGATGGCAAAGTGTGAGATGTGTGCTCTGCTTCTAATCAGCGACAACGCGCCATCTGTTTATCTTTCCAGCCAATTTTTACTCAAATTACTTTTGACGCATACCAGCAAAATTTCATGGTTTCCAGATTTGAACATTTAACGAATTAAGTATGAAAGCCATAGACTTTTACAACTACAATACATGGCAACCGGATTGACCCTATGAAGTCCTTCATTGGTTAGGACTGCCGCCTCAGTACACGACACACGGATTGACTTGTATGGATGAAAAAACGAAAAATCGTATAGCAAAATCGTAAACTACATACAATTCTAAGAAGTTTCTTCCAAGAAACCATGTATCAAAAATAAAATCCTAATCCGCGCCTTCGACTTCAACAATTTTTTTCCTGTTCTTTCGATATTCTTGTAATCAAGGTGCAGGTCGCATTTGTTGTCAGATTATCGTAAACTTTTCGGACCAAATTTAAACCCCCTTTACACTGCTCTTTAAATACAGATTTAATTCCTCGATCATCTGTTATTAAATGATGAAGGTTGAGTTATATTAAAAAGTATAATAGGTTTATTAATTTTAAGAATTTTTGGGGGGAGCATATTAAGATGATTAATTTTCCCAAGTCCTATAGTAATCATTTTACCTAAAACTTTAAAGTTATTAACATTATTTGTTTGTATTATTGGAGGAATAGTAGGATATTTAATTTCTAATGTGTCATTATTTTTTATAAATAAGGCATTAAATAATTATAAGTCTTCTTATTTTTCCCTTTATAAAATCAGCTGACGCGAGCCTTAATCCGGACTTAATGAGCAGTGTAAACGGGGTTTTATGGCTACTAGAACCTTAAAAGGTCATATCGGATGGAAGATATATATGGGAACTATATCGAAGTCTACACCGATTTTGTTCAAAATCAAAAGCGTTCGTCCTTGGACCCAAATAAGTGACTTGTGCAAAATTGTACGATAATCGAACAACAAATGTGACCTGTACCTTGATCACAAGAATATCAAGTATCGAAATAACAGAAAAAATATGGTGAAGTCGAGAGGCGCGGATTAGGTTTTTATTTTAGATGAATGGTTTCTTCGCAAAAACTTCTTAGAATTGTATGTAGTTTACGTTATTGGTGTAAGATTTTTTAACAAAAAAAATCGACCCGGCCTAATGTACAAACAAACTTCCAATTCAACGAGCTGGATGATCCCCAAACATGTAGGGAAAGGCAGATGGTTAGATCTATTGTATGATATCTTAATATTAACACACAACCTAATTAAATAGAACTGGGCTGCTGCATGTCCTGAAGTGCTGTTAACGCAAGCGTCAGCTCAGCCCCCAAAAAGAATGGGCTATTTTATATCACATACCTGCAAACGTGTCTTCCTGCAAATAGACAAAAGTAAGTATCACAAGTTTTAAGAAAAATAAAGTATATAAAACGCCTTACCTTTTAAAACAATGTTAAGCACCTTAAATATTCAATTATTCACTTAATAGTGTGCAATTTGTTTACTTTAACTTTCACTTAAAAATAAAGCGATCCTCACAACAGGAAAAATAAACACAATATGAAGAACCGTTATAAAGCTAGAGAGATGCCAGATTAGCATGTGCTTACCTTAGGCCATGTATATGGGCAGACACCTAATATAATGGGATGTTAGCACATTAAGACACATCGATGAAGAACAAAATGTTTAATACTAAAATATTTTTTATCAAAATTAAATTTAGCAGAAGTTTGGAAAATAAATTTTAGCTAAATTCTACATGTATTGTAATAATATTCAATTGTGATATGTAAATAAAACTATGCTGATGTTGGCTTTCTTAAAATTCTTCTATGGAAATAAAATTTTAACAAATAGGTTATTATTTTATTATCTATTTTTTGTACAATTTTGCTAAATTTTGATTTTTATAAAAAAAATAAAATTTTGTTCAAAATTTTTTTTTATGAAATTTACAAAAAATTTACTAAAAAAATATATTTTGAAAATTTTTTGTTTTAAAAAAACTACATTTATTTTTTAATTGCCTTATTCACAAAAGGCTTAAAAAAGGTATACTTGACATTCTATAGAGGAAATATGTCAAATAAACCTATTTCAAATCTGCTTTAAAGGGTCGATTATAGATGGCAACTCAACTATAGTTGCGTTGCCAGAAGATAAAATCATGAAATAAAAACATATTAAGTTGAAAATTTTTAAGTTTCATTCGATATCAGTGTCTTGAACGTTCAACTATTAAATAAATTGTAAAAGAGTATGCAATTCTATGCAAAAATGAACATTTCTATAACAAATTTGCCCGTTGGCAACTCAACCTAAGTTGGGTTGCAATCCATAATCGACCTATAGATTTTGTGAATAAGGTCGTTACGACCGTTACGTTGTGTTTTTTCTACTCAAAAAAGAGTTGAAGTAATTTTTTAATACCTAATTTTTGTAAAATGTTGAAGAAATTTTAAATTTTTATAAAAAAATAAAATTTTGGTAACAAAAAATTTTTTTTTTTTAAATTTGTTCGGAAAGTATAAGTCATAGGTTTAAAAATATACATTTATTTATTAAAGCTATTACAATTCATTTAAACTAATTTAATCTAAAATAGGGTTTTTGAAATTTGCCAATGGGCATGCGATTACGTTGTCGGAGGCGTCTCACAGCTTCACGCAAATATTTGGGTTGTAAGGCTCCAGTGTCGCCCATTTCCTCCATAACATCTAGGGCTAAAATGAAAAGAGTTTAAGATTCAAAATGGAGGAATTTTAGATATTTTTTTACGATATATTAATAAAGGAAGAAGTTAAGCGAGATCTTCGACACGTCGGTGAAGAAGCCTGAAGATGGTTTGGAGAGTTCGAAAGTGAAAATATTTTAAAGGAATCCCTGGGTTTTAACAGGTTGTCAAACTTCCATCAAGATCAACATTTGCTACTTTTGAGGCGAAAAAAATGGAAATGGATTAGCACATGGGCTGGACTTATAGTTTGGGTGGCTCACGACTGACTGATCAGAAGAGCTGATGTGCTCTTCGTTTACCTACACGACACGAAGAACAACCACCACAATTTACAGTTAATGAAGTAACAAATGTCATCCGCAGCACCATTTCGTCCTGGGAGTGGAGTACATGATTACTGTCCCTGAAATGTCTCTAGGTAAGAAGGGAGTGTGTAAAAGCATGTCGTGAGTGAGTAAAAGCATGGATTTCGCACCACGACTGCCCTGCAACGATCAGACACAATTTGGAAGTATATGACCGACCGTCGCGGGGACATGATGGTCTTTGGTTATTTACAGGCGTCAATAAGCCGCATTTTCAAATCGAACATCATAGGCACTTAGTATTTAAACAATAGGTGGTCCCGCCAGGCCTCTGCGAGACTCTGCACTCGATACCGCTGATTGTCCACGACTGCAGTTGCAGCTGCTCCGTGCGGAGCATTCCACTATCCGCAAACTGTAGGCGCTTATTGCGCAGCTTAAATACAAACATATTATTATTCGCTTCATGGAAAAATATTTTTTTTCAATCGTGAGTCATGTTTTTCTCATGAGTTTTAATTTTCTCGTGGGATAATTTTTTGTCTCGTGAGCATGCATAAACGTGAGTTGACATAAAAGTCGTGCGCAAGCGTGCGCGAATACAATTATTTTCTTGTTAGCGTGCGTGAAAAATCTCACGACATCTCTAGTCCTCAATTTAATGGTGCAGCACGTTGGGTACTGACTAGAGGTGTAGTCGTGTCACGCGTGAGTCACGTGAGTGAGATTCAAATCTTATCACGTGATCGTGCGCGATTGAGTCATGACTTACGGGAAAATTATGAACTACAAGTTGTTAAAAATCAAAATAAAACACTTCATGCAAAATTTCGGCCAAATCGAATAAGAATTGTGCTCTTTAGAAGCTCAAGAAGTCAAGACCCAAGATCGGTTTATATGGCAGCTATTTCAGGTTATCTACCGATTTCAACCATACTTAGCACAGTTGTTGAAAGTTATAACGAAACACGTCACACGCCCTCTAGAGGCTCAAGATGTCTAATCGGGAGACCGTGTTATATGGCGGCTATATAAGGTTATGGACTGATTTAGACTATACGTGGCATAGTTGTTGGGACTCATACCAGAAAACTTCATGCAAAATTTCACCCAAATCGGATAAGAATTGCTCCCTCTAGAAGGTCGGTGTATATGACAGCTATATCAGGTTATGAACCGATTTAGACCATACTTGGCACAGTTGTCGGAAGTGATACCAAAACACGAAATCGGATAGGAATTGCGCCGACCGGTTTATATGACAGCTATATCAAAACATGGACCGATTTGGCCCATTAACAATCCCAACTGACCTACAATAATAAGAATTTCAAGCGCATAGATTTTTAATCCTTCGAAAGTAAGCGTACTTTCGACAGATGGTCGGACAAATGTCATGACGATCGAGAATATATATACTTTATGGGGTCTTAGATGCATATTTCGTTACAAACGGAATGACGAAATTGGTATACCCCTATCCTATGGTGGAGGGTATAAAAATGATGCTGCCAATGGAAGCCATAATGGTTTTAAGGGTTGCTAATATAATTTGTGTATGTCATTTTCTCACTATAAGACAAGTACTACTTTTTCACTTATATTGCCCCAACTTATCGCCGATGTTTGCAAAAAAATATTATTCGCTTCATGGAAAAATATAGTTTCAATCGTGATTCGCAAGTTTTTCATGAATGTGAGTAACATTTTTGTCTCGTGAGCGCACGTGAACCTGAGTTTTTTGTCTCGTGAGCGTGAGTAAAAAATCACTCACGTGCACATCTCTAGTGCTGACAAAGAACCTTTGTTGACTTGTTATAAAACAATTGACCATTCCGTAATGAACTATGCAGCACCAGTGTGGACTCACCAGCTGTGTGACAGCTGTGTGTGGAATAGGAGCCAAATCAGGCAGAAAGTTGCTCTACGAACTGCAGCAAAACATGTCTTCGGTAATCATTACTAACACCTCCGTCAGAAGGCATAAACCCTTCTTGTCTGTCTAAGCAGCATCATCAAATCGCCATCTTGTGGATAATAACCACCGCCCGATGAAATTTATGATCTACAGCAAGAGGTTCAGCGCTACTATAGGTAATCACTAGATCAACATGCATTTCAAGCTGGTGGTTAAGGTAGCGGAAGAGATGAATAAGTATCAAGTGAATGCCGTCCTTGGAGACTATTCGTCGTCCATTGGATCCGAACAAGGTTAAGTGCGATGGCAAACAGATCATTTCTTGATCAACTACGTCTTAAGGGCTGATGTTTTAACCAGCTAAATGTGTCCCGCTGGTAATATGAGCTTACCTTCTTCCACTATTTCACCCACAAAGACTTTTGCTATACCAGACATTGCTATGACTACATTCTGTGATACTGAACAGCCGGTAATTGTTTGCATTAGACGCTTGACGGCTGCCTTGGGAAATGCCGATCTTCTATACATTTCATAACGATCTAATTGTTCTTCGGTAAAATTGGAAACTAACACCCTAGAAGAAAGAACAAGTACAATAAAATTACTTAAGGGCTTTGTACATTCGAATGCGTCAAACTTACTGCATTTTTTCACGTTCCTCCTCCTCTATTTCCTTTTTACTCTTTTGTTTCTTATTTTGTGGCTGCTCATCTGCATCATCTCTATGATCTGAGTTCTCCGATTTAATTCTATGCAGTTCATCTCTATCATCTCTAGATTCCTCCCTATTGTCCTCGGACTTGGGGCCGCCCTGTTCATCGGACGAAGAATTTTGGCTACTCTCACTGGTCTTGTGATTGTCTTGATGGTGGGAATCGAAAAACTTCAAATCATCTGAATCGTCCAAACTATTGGATTTGGTGGGTGGAAAGAATATATCGTCCATTTGGAAAGAATGTTTTTGGTCTATTTGCAATATTTATTTGTTTATTTGGCTTTATGTGGCTTGTAAGCTGTGTTCAATAATATTTATGACAGCAACAGAGTTGTATTTTAACAAGCGTCATTTAAAGATCAACCTAAATTAAAGCGGCCAAGCACAACATAGAGAATTTTATAAGGCGTTCAGACAACATGAGCAAAACAAAGCAATGTAGGCATAACTTTATTAATAAAATAGTATTTATTTAACTAATTTCGTTTAAAACTTTGAATGTCTAATAAATAAATTGAAATAATAATAACTAATTTTCAAGTTATTTCCATTCCATTTTTCCATTTGTCAGACGCCGCGCCGCTTAACGCTTCGATTTTGCTTTGTTACTCATGAAACTCGTGTTTCGTGTTTCATTCTTTCTTTTTCGCGGATGAACGACTTTTTTAGGTTGTTCTGATTTAGAGCTTATTAAAATTGAACAAGAATATAGAATCTACGTTTCTACATTTCTTTTTGTATAGTCTTACTCATTATTTTAAAAGCTCGAAAACATGTCAGCCGTTGTGGAAGAAACAAAAGTTGATGGTAATGTCCAGGCCACCAAACAAGAGCAAGTGCAGGAAACAAATGGTGATACTAACACTGCACAGGAGGAGCCTAAAAAACAGAAAAAGCCCAAACCCAATAACAAGAAACTGAGACAAGGTAAGTAAACCAAATGTGTTCTTATTCGGCTCCCTGGCGGTGAGGGGGAAGTCAAGAATCTACAACCAACCAAGAATCTATAGCCAACCTTATTTTGTCAATGTTACTTTATTTTCACACTTCCAAGCAGGGGGTCTAATGGCGACTCCTTGGTTACCTGTTTTCTGGTTATCAACATGTCGGTAACCCATATATATTTTAATTTTTGTATTCTCTGTATTTTTGTTGCAGAAGCCGCTGCCAAAAAAACTGCCGATGGTGGTGGCGAAGAGGGCGACAATGCCGGAGGTCAGGAGAAAAATAATGAGATAAACGGTGGTGAAGCCGCCGATGGCGAAAAGAAATCTTCCAACAAAAAGAAGAATAAAAATAAAAACAAAGGCGCCGGCAGTCAAAAGAAGGGTGGACAAACAGAACCCCCTTCCGTGGCCATTGCCGAACTCTTCCCGGATGGCAATTTTCCTGAAGGTGAAATTATGAAACATCCCCAGTGTCCCGATGATAGCAAAGCCATTGATCGTTTTACCAACGAAGAAAAACGTGCCTTGGATCGCATGCACAATGACATCTATCAGGAATTGCGGCATGCCGCTGAGGCACATCGACAAACGCGTCAATACATGCAACGCTACATTAAACCCGGCATGACCATGATTCAGATTTGTGAGGAACTTGAGAATACTGCACGTCGTTTGATTGGTGAAAATGGTCTGGAAGCTGGTTTGGCCTTTCCCACCGGCTGCTCATTGAATCACTGTGCTGCTCATTATACGCCCAATGCTGGCGATACTACCGTACTACAGTATGATGATGTGTGTAAAATTGATTTTGGCACACACATCAAGGGTCGCATTATTGATTGCGCTTTCACATTGACATTTAATGATAAATACGATAAGCTATTGCAAGCTGTTAAGGATGCCACCAATACCGGCATCAAGGAGGCTGGCATTGATGTGCGTCTATGCGATATTGGAGCTGCCATTCAAGAAGTTATGGAATCATACGAAGTGGAATTGGATGGCAAGACATATCAAGTGAAGGCGATAAGAAATTTGAATGGCCATTCGATTAGTCCATATCGTAAGTATATACGATAGATAAGAATAATGAATCGAAAGAGAAGTTGAAGTAGTAGTGACAATTAATTCAAATTTGTGGATGCGCTTGTTGGTAGGGGTGTAAGTTTTCATCCAGTAAGAGTAAGACGTATAGAGATATAAATTAAATCTTTATGTTATTTGCTCTGATATGAAGGTCGGAGCGTCAACCGAGTCCTTCCCGCGTATTTTGCTTAAGTAGAAGCCCTCTGAGACATGTCTTGAATATTTTTTTTTTTCTTAGAGATAGTGAGAGCTGAAGAATTACATGAGAAAAAACTCTAAGTTAGCAGTTTTAGTAGGCAAGCAGAGTTCGAACACCAGCTCGGTGTTGGTTCATGCGCTATCAGGTCTCGGCGTTGAATAAGGTCGTAAAGTAGGACACTTGCCAAACACTTGATGAAAGTCGCCTATGTGATATACGATGACTATTCGCGCAGTCATCGTGGTCTAAGGACTATAGGTTTCTTGGGCGCCAAGGCCTTGTACCGCAGTATCCATAGCGCTATGAGTAAACAACTTTTTTTGTTTCTGGTTTTAGTTCAGTTAGGTTTAGTTGCAGAGCAGAGTCCCCATCGGCGACAGTCCTTGCCGATGGGGACTCCATCAGATCAATCAGGTGCGTAAAACCGACTGCCATGGGATTGAAGTCACTTGCCAGCAGCGCTGACAAAGAAACTTTGTTGATCACGTACAAAGCAATTGAACGGTCTATGGTATGTCATACAGCGCTAGTGTGGTCTCGTCAATTGTGTGACACGCGGTGGAGTAATATTCAGATCTGTCAGAATTCCCATGTCCAAAAGCCTCAAGGTGGATTTTCACGACCTATAGCGTGAGGTTCAGTGCTACAAGAATGAACCTCTAGATCAAGCGGCATGGGTCTGAACAACATTCATGCATCGCAACATCCCATTGCGTCTGAAGAAATTGACCTCCCCCGGCAAACCAGAGTAGTTCTGCAGCCGCCTCAATTCCTACAGAGCAAGGATTGTTGCCAACGTGCAGGATGTATGTCCCGGTTCTGACCAGGGACCACAGGACACACGTCATCTGTTTAACTGTCCAGCCAGACTCGCTCGACTCAGACCAAGATCTCTCTGAACGCACCCCATCTTAGTCGAAGAGTTCCTGGATATGGATATTCAACAGAGTATTCAATATTTAAGCAGACGAAAGATAGAACACAACACCCTGATATAGCAACAACAACCCGGCATGGTATAACTATGATCATCTACAAGCTGTAACACTGAGTTTCAATCTGTGTTTTTTCCTTCGTTATCAAGAGAAGTTTAGCTGGGAGCCGCTGGCGTTGTCCACAGGTAGCGGATATTGGAATGCTTCATTCGGAGAAGCTGCAACTGCAGACGCGGTATCGAGTGGAATCTCAGTGAGAGGCCGAATAGCACCGGCTCTTGTTCATATACTGAGTGTCTTTGATGCTCGATAGTACAAAGCAAGTTATTGGCGCCTTTAAATAACCTATGGCCAATGGCGAGCTTGACGAGAATCGCCACCTGCACATACAAATGTTGCTACAACAACATGACTACTTACTCACTTTACTCGTATATCTTAGGCCTCTTCATCCATCACTTCTAACATTCAGACATATTACCTTATTTTCCATCTACTAAGGTTTTTTTTTTATTTCTTTCCTTTCTCTCCTTTTCCAGGTATTCATGCTGGCAAAACTGTGCCCATTGTCAAAGGTGGTGAGTCAACGCGCATGGAAGAGAACGAATTCTATGCCATTGAGACTTTCGGCTCAACTGGCCGTGGTCTGGTTCATGACGACATGGATTGTTCGCATTATATGAAGAATTTCGATGCTCCATTTGTGCCACTGCGTTTAGCATCATCCAAACAGCTATTGGGTACCATCAATAAGCACTTTGGTACACTGGCTTTCTGTAAACGTTGGTTGGATCGGGCCGGTGCCACCAAATATCATATGGCTTTGAAGGATTTGTGTGACAAAGGTGTGGTTGAAGCTTATCCACCACTGTGCGATATTAAGGGATGTTATACAGCTCAGTATGAACACACCATCATGTTAAGACCCACATGCAAAGAGGTTGTCTCACGTGGTGATGATTACTAGAATTGAAAGGAGAAGGAACAAAGAATGGAAGGAAATAGAATTATGTGCAGTTTTTTTTGTTGTAAATGTGCCACACGCAATAGGTGGAGAAGCGAAGATTCACTCGATTTATGAAGGTTAACTGCTTGAAATTTGAAAGCAGTATCTGTTTTTGGAATCCATATATATATATGCATTATACAACATACACTATGATTATGAATAACGTTTATTTTTTATTTGTTTTTCTTTTTTTTTTCTACCAAATAGACGACAGATACCATCCAAACTGGTTTCTGTTGTTAATTTTTAAATTTATTGTTGTTATCAAATAACAGAAATTTTCGGTTTACAAACAATTTCATAAAAAAGTCATCTAAATTTTTTTCTCTATACTAAATAATAAAGGAAATGTATTTCATATGCGAAAAGGGACTTTTTAGAATTTCTTTTGTTGCTCCATAGGTGAGCAGGCTTACTCTGGTCTAAAGAACCGATCGCCGAGGGAAAGAGATGATGTTGTTGTTCTAGCACTGTGTTGTTCACTGAGGCCGCCAATCCGTTACGTATAACCGGCTGCCATGAGATTGCCATGGAAAGTGATGGCCGTTGGGTATTTAAAAGCCTCAATTAGTTGAATTGTAACTCGCCGAGTGTTATAGATACTCAGTATTTAAGCAAGAGCCAGTGCCGGTAGGCCCCTCTCCACTCGATATCGCTGATAGTCTGCGACAGCATTTGCGGCTAATCGGTATAATGAGCATTGCACTATCTGCAACCTGTAGACGCATCCGGTAGCTCTCTTAGCTGAGCTTCACGTGTTGAGAAAAACCACGAACAAATCGGAGCTCAAAGTTCCAACCCCTGTGCCGGACCCCGTTTATCTCCCCCTCCTCATCACATACTCTAGAGAAGTCAACCAGTCTGAATTCATGTTACCGCAGCCCCAGTATAAGAGACATCTTATTTCGCAGCCTCAGCACCATCCCACTCCTTATTCGTATGGTCTTCGGTTTTCCATTTCTGGGCAGCCCACCTCTTGATGGCTCGGGATCCAGCAGTCTGACTGCCTTCCTTTTGGTTCGAAGAAACTTCTTACGTTCGAAGAAACTTCATAGTCTCGACCTCATATGGCACTACGCTAGCGCCTTCAGTGCCACTTTACTGTCCACTGATGTATACATTGAGCGTCCCATCAGGTAGCCGTTTCCATACCGAAATCGTCTACATTGCCTTTAGGTCAGCTACAACCGTTCAGAAGCCTATTTGTAAATTTGCAAATTTTGTGCATGAATATTCCACTAATCACATATCAATGTGTGCAGTCTGATCGAAGTTTAAGCTCAATGATAAGGGGCCTCCTTTTTATAGCAGAGTCCGAACGGAGTGCCGCAGTGCGACACCTCTTTAGAGAGAAGTTTTACATGGCATAGTACCTCACAAATGTTGCCAGCATTAGGAGGGGAAACCCACCGCCGAAAATTTTTTGCTGATGGTCTCGCCAGATTTCGAGCCCAGGCGTTCAAACTAACCTCTGCGCTACGGTGGCCTTCAGAAGCTTATATGCTCCCTAAATCCAAGGAACTTAATACTGACCCGGTGCCACTGTTAATTTAGACCCATACGTATGTCCAGTAGGTCTCGTACCCACAGTCAAGAGAACCCCTTTCGACAATATTCAACCCGTCAACAAGGAAGGTCTTCACATGTAAATAATCCGTCGAACCGCATATAGCTCCGCACAACGGCATCCCCTAGCGGAGCAAAAGAATGCCCAAAATTTGAGGAGCGCCAGCTTTCTGACTACATTAGTTTAAATGGGATATTCCTTGTTACGCAAAACCAACAGCTAAGTGCAAAGAAAGGTCTAAGCATGGCATTCAACGCCACTTTTAAGTCACTCCCCCTTGCTCCAGAAATAAGCACTCTGAACACTCTCAATCATGCTGCGGAAGGCACACATGCCACACCAGAAATACGAAATGAGAATTGGCCAAACCACCGCCGTAAAAATCCAATGTACTTGACCGGCGCAAGCCCCAAGAGGGGTAGAGCGCATTCAGTCTTCTTTTGTAGCTTTCATTGACGTACTGTATCCAGTTTAATCTCTGGTCAAGAATCACTCTCAGACAATTGTGGTAGCTTTAGCCATCCAGTTAAAGTTTTCTGAATCCAACAAGCTTTCGCCTCCCAGTGAGTTTCATGCCACGTCCATAGGCCCTCGCCTATCTATACAGCTTACTCACCGTTACATGAACGAGGTCCTTAGTAGAAAAGAGGAATTAGCCATCCACAATGATTCGGCATGGGCAGCAACATTTACCCTCTTCTTCTTGAAAAATCTGGGATAGTGCAGGCTGTCGACCCTCGTATAAACTGGGACCACATGTCATCTGTACATTCTATCCTACTCAAATTATAACTAGCTCCCTCTACAAATGCAAATTTGCCCATGAACATTCCATTAAGGAACTGGGATAAACTTCCCACACATCACTGATTGCTGTCCGATGAAAAATTTGAATGATAAGGTGCATCCTTTTTATAACTGAGTCCGAACGGCGTGCCACAGTACGACACCTCTTTGGGTGGGGAGAAGTTTTAACATTGCATAGTACCTCACAGATGTCGCCAGCATTCGGAGGGGATAACCACCGTTAAAAACTTTTTCTGAAGTTGTCGCCAGGATTCGAACCCAGACGTTCGGTGTCATAGGCGAACATGCTAACCTCTGCGCTACGGTGGCCTCCAAGTTCTCTACTCCCTGTGAAAAGCGACAGGTCATCCTTTCTGAGTTTTGTGACAAGCCCGTTGGCCCTCGCCTATCCAGATAGCTTCCTCACCGTTACTTCAACGAGGCTAAGACAGCTTCCTTTACGTTCCTTTAACGAGACCCAGAAAGCTTCCTCACCGTTCCTTCAATGAGGTCCTAAGTAGTAGCAATGACATTCGGACGTGATATCCTAATGAGTGACCCGAAAGCACACCCCAATTCACGGCACAATCCTATGGCAGCCGGTTGTACATACCGAATTGACCCGATGAAGTCCTTCATCGGCAAGGATTGCCGCCTCAGTGTACAACACACTGATACACCAACAACAACACGGTACTGCTCGGGAAAACTCGCGACCAGGGTGTTGGAAGAGGGCAATGAGATTCTGCGCGGCATGCACACAAGTGTTGCTACTAAAGTTAGGTTATGTTAGCTTAAAGGACACAGGCTTTACAACAGGGACCAGCCAACCCATGCATCGGGAATAATTAGGCTGTAGAAGGATAAATTAGAGGCCATCGTAGCGCAGAGGTTAGCATGTCTGCCTATTACGCCAAACGCCTGGGTTCAAATCCCGGCGTGAACATCAGAAACATTTTTAGCGGTGGTTATCCTCTCCTAATGCTGGCGACATTTGTGAGGTACTGTACCATTTGGTATGGTAGCCATGTAAAAACTTCTTCATAAATAGGTTGTTGTTGAAGCAATATATTCATGTGGAGGTGGCGATCCTCGCCAAGCTCCTGCAGGTGAGCAAGCTCGTTCCGGTCCAAGGGCCATTGGTTATTTAAAGTCGTCAATAACCCGTATTCTCATATCGAGGTTTATAGGCACCCAGTATTTATGAAAGAGCTGATGCCACCCGGCATCTCACAGAGACTGTCCGCTCGATACCGCTGATTGTCCGTGACTGCCGTTGCAGCTACTCCGAATGGAGCATTCCACTATCCGCAACCTGTGGACGCGCCCGGTAGCTCGCGTGACGGCATTGAACACCACACAGATCGGACATCAATGCTCCAGTCTGTATGGTGCAAACAGTTATCCCGTGCTAGTCCACAAAGAGGTTGTCGCACTGCGGCACGCCGTTCGGACAACGCTATAAAAAAGGAGGCCCCTTATCCGTGGCTTCGTCCAGTTACATTTCCAATGTTTAATATGTATGGTGATGGCGTTAGCTGCATAGTACCAAGAGTCTTTACGACTGGCTTCAATAGAATTATCCGCTTATATGGCTGTTTTTGATTTGCAAATTTCCCTGGCTGGAGAACAAGGGCCAGCAGGCAGGCAGAGTTGAACAAAATAAATCTTTCTATTGAGATTTCTCCTTCCTTACTTAGCCTAAGAGGTTTGGCTTTATTTATGACTTCAGCATGATTTTCGGCTTAAAATAGCTTTGGTCTGGCTTCGAGAGGTAGTTTATTGACATTTGTTAGGATACTTTTTCGTCTTATCACTGGGTGCCCAAAAAAACTGACAAATGGATTGCAGTTCTCAAGTTTGATTCCATTGTCTGCTGCCCATTGATTTGCCATCACTATTTGATTTGTTTTCCCCGGCAAGAGATTTGATTACCCATTATAGCTTACCGGCTACTTGGGGTGTGAAGCAGCAGTTCTCGGGGACTGCTACTTTATTCTCAGGATGCTGAGGTTATTTCGGCGTAGCTTATCATTCAACCCCCACCCACCATTAGAAATAAGACTCCTTAGATATTTTAAATAACGTTAATAATTAATATAGGCCATCTTCATCACGAAGATGATGATTATGATAATGATTACAGTAACTAAACGGTAAAAGTAGTGGTTGACATTATGTTAAAAATGTATGTATGCATGTATGTGTGAACATTATAAAAGTATTATATCTGTGGTATAGTTCAAAGGCAATCCTCCGCTTAGAGAATTGCTGGGTTGTGAACTGCGAATAACATCTTCGGCAGCCATATGCACATCCTGTGTGTAGACTTCTTTGGCTACCAGTGTTTGTGTTTCCACATAATCGAGACCGGGTTCGGGTTTGGCACCCAGCAGCAGATTGCCCTTTTGCACACCCATATATTGGGTGGCCTTGGCATTCAAGGGCAATAGGCCACAGGTCTCAGCATGGACCTTACGATGAGCTTGTAGATTGGAGACGCAAGTAAATCTTTTGCCACAGCCATTGCAAAGGAAACGCTTAATGCCAGTGTGGACAGACATATGGGTCAATAGACTCTCGCGATAGGGATACTCTTTGGGACAGAGCTGGAAAAAAAGAAAGACAATAAAGAAATTTTAAATTCCCTTGACAGTATAGTAGACAAACTTACATGGCACTTAAAGCGCTTCTCATCCGAATGGGCAAATTTGGCATGCGTTTTGTATTGGGCCTTGATTTTGAAACTTTTGCCGCATTGATCACAGGAATAGGGGCGATCATCCTGATGCAATAACATGTGTGTCTTCAATATACCCGCTGTGGTCAAGCATTTGCCACAAACTTGACACTGATATATGGGCACACGCCCACAATCCGAACGCACATGATCCATTAATTGGGTTCGGCCCATGAATTTCTTGCCACATTTGTCACAAATCAAATTCCGTTTAAATTGAATTTCCTTGGTACCATGCATGCGGGTGCGATGCGATTTAAGGGCATCGCTGCCTTGCATGAATTTCTCACAGATTTCACACCACAATAGCTCTCGGTGCAACATTTGCGCATGCGTTTGGGCCTCTTCGCGGGTGGCAAAATACTGGTTGCAATAACAGGGACACTTGTGCAACAAACTGCCATCTTCTCCATGTTTGGGAATGTGATCCTTGAGCCGTTTCTCCATCAAATAAATTTTGTCGCAGATATGGCATTTGAAAACCTCATCGGGGGCCAAATCATCGATTACGGGTTTCACCATTTCCTTGATCTCTTCATCGGTCTTATTGTGATCCTCGCGCATATGCCTTTCGAATGGTTTTCTCATGTAATACAATTTAATGCACAACGGGCACTGGTAGGATTTGTCACGCTTTTGCAAACGAGCCTTTAGTTCTTCGCTTGTTATACGAGCTTTTCTATTCTCCTCGGGGTTACGTTTGACTCTTAAGCCCCGCGGGCGATATTTACGTTTGCCTGCGTTCTTTAAGAGACCCTTGACGGTGGCGCTCTTCGAAAAGAATGGCTGACAATTGCGGGAGACCTTAACGAAGGGGCTTGTTTTCAAATCGGGAAAGCGTATCGTTATGTCTTCCAACAGCACACGGCATTCCAAGTTTAACTCATCGATGGAGAGAGGGGGGAACTGCAAGAAAAGTTTTGTATTAAAAAATTTAATTGATTTTTGAAGATTTTTTGTGGCAAATATGCACTTTAAAGGGTGCACCTCCGATTTCGCTGAAATTTGTTATATAGATGTGGGTTGACCTCAAGAACATGAATCTGAAGTCCTTTTTTGGGGCAAAGGCCTCTGGACCCCCTAGGGGTCAAAAACCCCCTTTGAAGAAGTGGTGCGACCTAGACAATATGGTTATCAAATGAAAGGTATTGTCAAGTACATTACGAATATGCAAAAACATGTCCAAAAATTGGACCCGGGAAGAACCTACGGGGTCTTGAAAATTTTGAACCCCGCTAACCCTAGGCAACATGAGTATCAAATGAAAGGTATTAATGAGTAGATTACGAAAATCCAAATATATTTCTAAAAATTGGACCCGGGAAAAACCTACGGGCCCTTGAGGATTTTGAACGCTGTTAACATAGGCAAAATGGATATCAAATGAAAGGTATTAACGAGCAGACTACGATAGATATGCAAAAAAAATTTATTAAACTCTAAAGGATCTCAAAGGGAAAAAAATAAAAACTTTTCAAAAAAAAAAAAAAAAATCACCAGATTTTACCTCCCCCAAAGGAAGCTGGGGGGTTTTGGCCCCTGGGGGCCCTGGAGCATTTGTCGCATAACCTGTCTTCAGATTCGTGTTCCTGGGATACAAATTAGGGAGGTGCAAAAAATGAAAAAAATTGGGGGTGCGCCTTGTAAAGTGCATTTTTCCCAAAAATGTTATGGATATTCAAAAAATCGCGCGATTTTATTTGGTTTTTATAAACAACTCTTGAGACTTCACCTAGACTTAGCTTGCAGCTTAACTTCTCATGACAGCGATGAACACCACACAGATTTGACCTCAAAGTTCCAGCCTGTATGCTGTTCACAGCTATTCCGTGCCCAGTATTTTCGTCAAGCGAAATTTTCGGTAGCAAGGAGAATGGTGACAAAAAACTATGCTCTCGTTTGGCTAGTCGGTCACACTTTTCACTCTTTTTGCTGATAAATTACGCTTTTCCAAAAACTAAGCGTATTTTACGTGGTGCAAAAAATTATCAAAGCTAAAAATTTCTTCCAATGAATTAAAAAAATTTTGTTTAGGCTATGTCAGTGCATTTTTTAAGACAACGAACATTACGTTTTAGGTGCTTGCTGCCCTCAACCCAACTTTTGCCCAAATATGGTTTTTATAAGAATTTTTTGAAATTTCACTTAGACTTTGGCATTTCTTACTCACTCTTACCTCTGCCTTCACCTCCAACATATCCTCCAAAGGAAAATGTTCATTTTCCTCATCACTATCTTCATTCTTCACCAACACCACTTCGGTTTCTTCCAAAATAAATTCGTTATCCGAGTCTTGAGAAGGCTTGTGATTCTTTGCTGCTTTTCGTTTTTTAGTAGTTGGGCTTTGTTTGTCATCATTAGCCTTCTTAGTGGGTGTGGTGGCTTCACTATCCAAATGACTGTAGTCGCTTTCATTAAGTAGACACTCTAATATCTTATCCTTTTCATTAAAGATGTTTGTATCCTCCGATGCTTCGGATTTTACCGCATTCACATCGACGGCTGTATATTCCAACTCATCGACAGTCTCTACCTGTAAATGGGGACTGGTGGCATCCTCCTTGGCCTCTTGTTTTATCTTAATGGGAAATTTGATATCTTTGACTTCTTCTAAATCATCATCATCGGAGTCATCATCCTTTTCGAAATCAGGCACATAATCATCTTCACTATCATCAGACCAGGCTGTTGATTGTGCGGCAGGATTGTTTTCAGAGACATTGAGTTCTTCCAAGGGTTCTAGTTCTGGTAGACGAATTTTACGACGCTCTCTTTTCGGGCGTTCGGATATTGGCTTCCCGCTTGCTTTTAAGGGTTTATCATCATCGTCGTCATCATCGCTTGCTCCTGCTCCCCCTGTCCAATCGATGTCTTCATCGTCACTATCATCAGCAAGTTGGCGCTTGGGCTTTCTACCGGGTTTCCTACCGGGTTTTTTGCGGGTTAAATTTGCCTCTCCGGCTGTACGTTTTCGTGCAGTTGACTTAACTTTTGGCTTTTCAGCGGACTCTTTTTTCAAAGCATTGGCTTTTTCCAAATCTCCGGGTTTAATAATTTTATTTACATTGACCACCTTGATTTCCGAAGTGGGATTTAGTATGGCCGGAACTAAAATAAAGGGACATAAATTAGAATATGAATAAAATACGCTGCAAAGATGGTGCCAAGAAACAACTTGTCTACCCCAGCAGTCCCTTTTTGGAGTTTTAATCCAATTACTTACTTCTGGAGGTATGCTTCCTTATGCGATTTCTTGGCGGATCATACTCTGGCTGACCACAAGTATCAGGTCTATTGCGCCGATGTTTAATAAGATTCGAATAGCAAGAGAAACGCGAGCTGCAACATTTGCACTCGACTAAGCGAACGCCGGTGTGTATAGTGGAATGGGTTACAATGCTTTCGCGATGGGAGAAACTTTTGCCACAAACCTGAAAACAAAAATTTTAATATTTATGCATCCCTCTTAATCGCTTCCCACCCCTCCCACTTACATCACACTTGTAAGGCTTCTCTCCCGTATGGGTTCTTTCATGCTCCACCAAACGTGCCTTCTGCTTGAAGTTCCTGCCACAATAACTGCAACAGAATTTCAATTCTCCCGAATGATTATCTTTGTGATGCTTCAAATTATATTTGGTCACAAATGCCATGGGGCATAGATCACATTTGAACGGCTTAATGGAGCCGCAATCATTTTCTATGTGTCTCCGATAGGGCTCAATGGTCTTGTAGGCTGCACCACATTTCTCACAATTGTACAATTGACGATCCACTCCCTTGTGAATGTCACGTATATGCGTTCTGTATTCCTCCTCGTTGGTGAATGTGGTGTCCTTACACAGGCGACATGCTATGGTGGTGTGTTCGGTCTCGCGATGCTTCTTCAACTCTTCGTCCGAGCAAAAACGGGCCTCACAAAAGCGACATAGAAATCCTCCAGGAGGTTCATGTTTTTTCACATGCTTAACATAGCCATGTAAGGAGATTAAAGCCTTATTGCAAATGGGGCAGAAAAGTTTGGGTACACCCTCTGTGGATAGTTTGACAAGCATTTGCAATTGGGCTTCCGTGGAGGTGGCAGCTGCAGCAGGAGTATCGGGGGGATCTAAATCTGAATCTAAAATGACAGATAAAACAATAATTAAATAATAATTAAAACAAGCAAAAGCGTGCTAAGTTCGGCCTGGCCGAATCTTATATACCCTCCACATTTATCGAGGTTTTTGCCCGGTATCTCTTTTTAGGCAAACAAGGTATGATGGATAAGAATTGCTATGCTATTAGAGCCACCTCAAGTTAGGGCCAACTTGGATAAGATTTGTGCCCCTTAGGGGCTCTAAAAGTAAAATCGGGACATCGGTTTATATGGGAGCTGCATCAGGTTAAAGACCGATTTAGACCATATTTGATGTTCGGCGAATGAAAGTTGTCCAACGAGAAGAGCGGGATGAGTAGTCCCTCATGCGTTTTGGCTACTGATGAGAGAAGGTAGATCGGTCTGTACGACTCCCCCTTGTTCGTGTCCTTTCACGTTTCGGTAGCGGGATCAGACTACCCATCTTCCAAGCATCGCGTACTATAACAGTGTTCAGATAGGCAGAGGACAGTTGTTAGGTAATCGACTCTAGGCAGATCTAGATTCTTCAGCATCAATGTAGATTCTGTCTGGAACCAGCGCTTTGCGCGACTTGGCGCCACGTTTAGCATTCGTAGCTTCGTGTACGGTTGTTGTTGTAGCAGTGTGTTGTACAGTGAAAGACTCCATTGGGCCAATGAAAGACTCCATTGGGCCAATGAAATACAACAGGCTGCCACTACGGTAATTTGTGATGGCTGTCCAGCGGCACGGAGATCACGGATATACGAATGGCTCCCTTCATAGCCTTTGCACTCTCGGGTCAATAAATTGACGATTATCTAAGGAAAATACCTCTCAAATATTGCCAGCATTTTTTATTTAAAAAAAAATTTTTCCAATAAGCAAATAAAAAACCAACCAAAACAAAAATTAGCTGTTTTTCTGCAAATTTTCACTGGAAGTCTAAAGGGAGTAAAATGGCTCTAACTCTCTGGAAAAGTACGCGAACAGACCTATTGTCTAGTGGGTCAACAACAAATAACAATTTGACAGCTACAACCCTGTCATAGCGGTCTTTTTTGACACTTGTTCTACGATGTGTTATGAACACCACCACCAAGAAAAAAAATTTATGAAAACAGCGATTAAAAATACACTAAACAAAAATGTATAAAAATTTGCTAAATAAAATATCAAACACAGCTATAACAATCCAAACAAACCATAATGCTTACCCATCTTTTTTTAATAAGACTTTATTTTTGGCTTTTTAGTTACTATTATTTGCTGTTTTCCTTCGGGTCTTTAATGTCTCTTCTTTCATACTTCACCACAAATGGAACTGCAATTTTTTCTTTTCTTCCAATCAATTCTCAATTTTCACACAAGCCCCAATGAATATGCATAAAAATCCAATGTATTGCGATTGTAAGCCAACGAAAGTAAGCTATTATTCATTTATTGTTTTGTTCTTTTATGCATTAATGTTTTTTGTACACATTAAAAAATTTTTGTTAAATTTGTGTTAGACACATTTTTTTTCAATATCAATCACGGAAAGAAATAATTTTTTCGTCTTCGTTGTAGATTTTTCTGCTGACTACACCTTGAGAAAAGTCACGTCTATTGTGATGGCGATGTGGTGTATGTGTATCAAGCATTGGCGTTGTTCATATGTAGTCACAGAGCTGCCAAGCTATTAATGTTAAAAACGATTGGCCTGAATTGTGATGTTAGTGGTAACCCTGACACCAACTGTTAGTGAAATAGCGGGTTTTTTCAAGTGCGGTCGAAAAATGTTTGCAATTGTGGAAAAACAATAATATTTCAATTTTCTGAGGAAAAAATAAGATTGCATTAAAATATATTCATAAAATGTGGCATACGTGTTTACTTACATTTGGGGTTTTTGGGTTTTATCATGTCCTATCGACTTAAAACAAAGAATATAAATTTAGTGTGTTGAGTGGGAGGCCAGGTTCCTTTAGAAATTTTCCAACTAGAAAAGTTCTATTGCAAAAGAAGCTTCAGGCATTATTAGAAAATAAACTGGTTTATTCTGTTTAAAGAAGTGTATGAGGGGCAGTAAAATCCGATCGATCAAATAAGTGAATTTGCTATATAAAAAATAACAATCCGTCTAATGAATGAAGGCACTCGAAGTTGTTTACACTGAACGTGTGCTGCTGTTTGTTTTTCCTATGCCCGCGGGCATAGAGTTAATGTGCGGTTGTGTGTTGTTGTCCATCTATGGTTTAAAGTGAAATGAAAGTTTAATGAAATTGGACCTTTGTTAGCCTGATAAACTAAGATCATCGAGGCAGGTAAGTTTACACAAAAACCAAATCAACAACCATTTTTTTTCAGCCTGGCCAAAGCCCAGTATATACTGCTTTGACAATATATGGATATCTGTTTACGCATGGGAAGGATCTTTGAATCTTGATGAAAACTGAGGAGATAGCTCGCTGTAGTTTGATGTTGCATACACATGGTTGAAGCCATCCTTGCCCAGCTTTTTAAGGGGATTTGAATGGTACCGGTGCATAAAACCATTCGCTGTATGAAGTTAAAGTTCGTTGTTGTTGTTGTAACAGTTTTTTGTGTTCTATCTTTCGTTTGCTTGATTCTGTTGTGTGCCAAGATCCAGGAACTCTGCGACTAAGATGGGGTACGTCCAGAGGGATCTCAGTCTGGCTGGGTAGTTAAACAGGTGACGTGTATCGTGTGGTCCCTGGTCACATCAATCCTTGTTCTGTAGGAGTTGAGGCGGCTGCATCTGGCGGAGCGTAATTGAGCCAGAATCACTTTGGTTTGCCGTGTGCAATGGGAGTAGGTCGTTCTACAAGGACTGAAGTCCGTTTTAAGGGCTCGGGTCTGGGGCCTACTCTCTCATCAAGTGAAAGTGTAGGGAATATAGGCAATTAAAGGAAAATTTTTTGTAGACTACGAATATGAAAAAAAGGCATTAAAGTCAATCTTTGAATCCTGATATTCACATGAGAACTGAGGAGAAAGCTCGCTGTAGTTTGTTGTTGTTATTGCAGCCACATGCATACACGTGATAGAAGCCATCCTTGCCGAGCTTTTTAAGGTGAGCTGGGTGGTTCTGGTGCATAGAACCAATCGCTGTATGAAAGTTAAAATTCGTAGAGCTTCATTGTAGCGGGTATTTATCTTGCCAACACACTGGAGCTGAATAGTTTGCCACTGATCAGCCTTTTGTCTTTTATATAGCCTACAAGCTTTTTTGTCGGCTTTCCAAGGGCCTGGGACCTTCGCCCTCATCAAGTGAAAGTGTGGGGGATATAGGCAATATGGTGTTCAAATTAAAGGAAATTTTTCGTAGAATACGAATATGGGGAAAAAGTCATAAAAGTCAATACAGAGGCAGCAAGGCCTTAAGAATTTTGAACCCCTTTTGAAACCTTTTAAAAAAATGTGTGGGTATATGTGAAATATATTTTACTGCTAGCATTGGCGTTAATAAGGGATTACCGCGTGGAGGTGATAGTCGGATTTTAAGCCTCTGAAAATTTTTACTTTCGTGAATTCCTTTAAATCTAGGTAGGATAGGGAGTCATTTAGTCATTCCGTTTGCAACACATCAAAATATTAATTTCCGACCCACAAAGTACATATATTTCGGATCGTCGTAAAATTCTAAGATGACCGTGTGTCTGTCCGTCCGTCTGTTGTATTTACTTTAGAGCCTTCAAAAATTGAGATTTTGAGCTGGAATTTGGCACAGAGACGTCTTTTTGATGCACGCTGGTTATCTTTTTGAACGGCCAAATCGGACCATATTTGGATATAGCTGTTATACAGACCGATTTTCCGATAAAGGGTCTAATGTCCATAAAAACTTTATTTTTCATCCGATTTTGAAACAGTGAATAGTTTAAGGCTTCCCGACAACTGACCCCAATATGGTTCAGATCGGACTATATTTGGATATAGCTACCATATAGACCGATATCCCGATAAAGGGTCTGAAGACCATAAAAGGTTTATTTATAACCCGATTCAGCTGAAATTTGCAACAGTAAGTTATTTTAAGCCTCCCGAAAGCTGACCTATATATGGTTTAGATCGGTCCATATTTAGATATAGTTGCCATATAGACCTATCTCCCGATAAAGGGTCTGAAGCCCATAAAAGCTTAATCTAAGCTTTTATGGGCTTCAAATTTTGTTCAGCGATGAGGCTCATTTCTGGTTGAATGGCTACGTAAATAAGCAAAATTGCCGCATTTGGAGTGAAGAGCAACCAGAAGCCGTTCAAGAACTGCCCATGCATCCCGAAAAATGCACTGTTTGGTGTGGTTTGTACGCTGGTGGAATCATTGGACCGTATTTTTTCAAAGATGCTGTTGGACGCAACGTTACGGTGAATGAACACATTTCGAACCGAACACTGATTTTGGTAATAAAATTCAATGATTTGCAAGCGTTGCTCGTTAGTAAGTCTATTCATGATGAAATGTCAAAGCATACTGAGCATCTTTCTCTTTGACACCATGTCTGAAATCCCACGTGATCTGTCAAATACTAATGCATGAAAATCCTAACCTCAAAAAAATCACCCTTTATTATCCGATTTCGCTGAAATTTAAAACAGTGGGTTATTTTAAGCCTCCCGACATCTGACCCAAATATGGTTCAGACCGGGCTATATTTAGATATAGCTGCTATACAGACGGATCTCCCGATAAAGGGTCTGAAGCCCATAAAAGTTTTATTTATTACCCGATTTCGCTGAAATGTGGAATTGTGTGCAGTTTTAAGCCTCTCAACATCCGACCCAAATATGATACAGACCGGACTATATCTAGATAAAGCTGCCATATAGACCGATCTTCAGATAAAGTGTCTGAAGGCCATAAAAGCTTTATTAATTACCGATTTCGCTGAAATTTGCAACAGTGAGTTATTTCAAACCTCCTGATATCTGAACCAAGTATGGTTCAGATCGGACTATATTTAGATATAGCTGCCATACAGACCGATCTCTCGATAAAAATTCTGAAGCCCATAAAAGCTCTATTTATGACCCGATTTCGTTGAAATTTAAAACAGTGAGTAGTTTAAGACTTCCCGACAACTGACCCAAATATGGTTCAGATCGGACAATATTTAGATATAGCTTCCATACAGAGCGATCTGCCGATGAAGCCCATAAAAGCTTTATTTTTTATCCGATTTTGCTGAAATTTGAAATACAAAATTCAACTGGGACTTTTATTTATTGGACCACTCAATGTCCGTGTCGAATTTGAGTGCATAAGTTATCCAATTTCACCAGATTGTGGGGAAAGGGGGTTTACATATACACCCGTGGTGGTGGATATCCAAAATTCGGCCCGGCCGAACTTAATGCCTTTTTACTGTTGTTGTTGTAGCAGTGTGTTGTACACTGATGAGGCAGCCCTTGCCGATGAAGGACTTCATCGGGTCAATCCCGTACGTACAACTGGCTGCCTTGGGATTGCCTTTTTACTTGTTTGTATTGGTTATCACTTCTCATTGCTTTGGGGTACTCGAATGTGCAAAAATTACCCTGAACTATCATTCAGGTTATTAATATTTTCTAAATTTGAATCCTCCAAATCGTGTGAACTAGAATCTGAATCCTATGCTTGGAAATTTGTAAAACTTTTTTAAACTGTTTTTTCATTATCGTATTCTAATTTCCTTTAATTTGAGTACCATATTGCCAATGTTCGAGAAAAGTGTCTCAGTGATTTTCGATTTTCGAGAGGAGAGTCTCAGTGAGGAGTCAGGTGGCACTGTCTCTTAAATACTGAGTGCCAATGATACTCAAGATGACAAGGCGAGTTATTGGCGCCTTCAAATAACCAATGGCCAACATCAGCGTCTGTTCTCAGGTTAGGGGCGGCTTGGAGCAAGCGGCTCGCCACAACGAGGGATACATGTGCAATCCCACAAAACCCATGCGGTTGAGGCACTGGTCCATTAACCTGCCCCCGCAAATCTATGAGAACTACTATGATGAGGGGGAACCCCAAAAACAGACTTCATATTAGGTTTTCTGTATTATGGTCTTAAATTTGACATATAGACCGATGTTCTGATTATTCGTTTTCGCTGAAATTTGGAACTAGTTTTCCAAGGGCCCCCGATATTTTTGTTTTTTGTTTGAGTGTTTTAACGTTCTTATATTAACGTCCCAGCTAACAAAATGTTCCAACTTCGGTTCTACATTAGTCCGACCATCGGATGAATCATCCGAAATCGGATCCAATGTTTTACAGACATTGTAACTAAAAACGTGTCGAGGGAACGACACGGTTGAGGAAAATCTAATATATTTACCGGCATATCGTACCGATGTCGGAGCAAAATTCCAGGGAAATTCTAATGGGAAATTTTATATCGTACCGAATTGGGACATAATTCGTGAATTCGGACCGATTACTTGACGAATGTCGTACAAAATGCGGATGATTTTGCCGACGATTCGATCGAACCGTCCAACTATGTTCAGACAAATCTGGAAGCGATGCTGGATATGCAATCCATCGAGGGCCATATTCGGAATTGCGCCGTCAAGTTCAAGCTTAGGCTGAGGGAGCTCGGCATGTTGATGAAATACGTTTGCGTCCACAGATCGATTCTGGGTGTTATGAATGCGGAAGTAGAGTGAGGAGGATCTCCGACTACCTAGCACCGGTGCCGACTGGGGTGAGGACATTCGTGATTCGTTTTCCGGGGAGGGATGAATGAAGAACCAATGCTGTATTTAAGGAAAATGAGACCACGAACGACACCGATAGCTCCAAGATGGAGGCAGGGGCTGAATGGGGGTCTAAACTGAAGCATTGAATATCGGTAAGTCGCTGAGACTGCCCGACGATTGTACGGTCTTTTAGGCAGAGGTCTGTGCCATTACAGTAGCCTGAAGAGAAATTCTGGTAAGGGATTTACCGCCCTCAAAACTCAGGATTTATGTGGACAGTATGGCGGCACTCAAGGTAAATACTTAGCAGTGATCTTGGACAGGAAATTGAATTGGAAGTGTCATATTGAAGAGCGTACCAAGAAGGCTCACAGATGTTGGGCACTATGTAGACGGGCCCTTCCCAGACCTGAATCTGGGAAAAGTACACTGACTCTACATGAACTTGATTAGACCAATACTTAGTTACGGCTCAGTAGTTTGGTGGTAGGATAACACAACAGGTTCAGAAAACATGTTGTCTTGGCATAGGCGGAGCGATGTGGACCACGTCCAGTAGGGCACTGGAGACTATTCTAGATATCCGACCCTTGATTAAGTGTGAGACAGTAATTGCGGCTATGAGACTTAAGGCGATGGGATAATGGATATGGAATAGGAGCAGGTTATACCATCGCTGTATAATCGAGGCGATGATAGAAAATCTGGAAGAAATTGAAGAGGTTTCCGATCGGATAACTGAGACGACACATGAGGTCGAGTAGGAGGCACTGCTGCCAGCGGCATAGTTTTGGATTAACGGAGCCCAAGTATTGCAGTCTGGAATATTATGTTACACGGATGGATCAATGTTAGTGAACTTATTGGGTCTACATTGAGAACCCAGGGACTAAGATCTGTTTTAGGCTGCCTGAACAGGCAAAGATCCGGGCGATTACGGAATGCGTGACGATATGTGGTACTAACGCGAGGACTTCGAGTGCGAACATCTACACGGACAGTAAACTGGCCATAAGGGCAATAACAACCAAGACGGTAAGATCACAAACAGACTTGGAGTGTTAGAAGGAGATTAACGGCTTCTCTGAGAAAGGCGCGATCCGCATCGTTTGGGTGCTAGACCATGTTGTTGTAGAGATCTTCGTCAAGCTCCTGTAGTTGAGGAAGCTTGTTCCTGTCCAAAGGCCCGATCGCCGCGGGAACAGGGTGCCCATTGGTTATTCAAAGGAGCCAATAATCCGCCTTTTCATATCAAGCTTCATAAGCACTCAGTATTTGTGACTGCCGTTGCAGCTACTCCGTATGGAGCATTCCACTATCCTTAATCTGTGAACGCACCCTGTAGCTCGCAGCTAAGCTTCTCGTGACAGCAATGAACACCATATACATCGGACCTCAATGTTCCAGCCTGTGTGATGCTCGCAGCTATTCTGTGCCGGTTCATAGCGTAGTAAGGTGGAATAAAAAAGCAGACGATTTGGCAGTGAAGGCCAGAGGACTGCCGTCAACTGCCAGGCTTTCGCGGCCAACAGACACAGGCACTTAAGTGGGGACACAATACCAGATATAAACCAACTAATTGGCGTGGTACGGAAAACAAGGATTTTGTAAGCAGCACGGAATTGCTGAATTAAATTTTCTTTTTAGAGGTTATTTTTTAAGTATTTAGAACGCACAACAAGCCGATTACTGGCTTAGGTGCATGTTCATAGTGGCATGGGGTGGATTAATATCTGCACCCTCTTTTCAACCTAACCTATGGCGGCGTTCAAGGCCTGGGGTCGAGGATGGTGAGGTGGAGAGTCGTAGTGGATTGTTTAGTGTCCCTGGATAGGTGAATCTCGACATTACTGGTAAATTTCATGGAAATCGGTTCAGATTTAGATATAGCTCCCATATATATATATATATATATACTAGCTGACCCGGGCCCGCTCCGCTGCGCCTTCTTTTACTTTATATGGAACAAAATTTTCCTTGGAATATTTATTTTCGACAATTAAAGATTTTTTAGTGAAATACCATGCTACGAAAATAGTATATCGCTTGACTAACAGTTTAACAATATTGGTCTACGAATTTAAGTTTCGATATAAGGAGTACTCCCAGATACTTGGCCCTGAAAAAATATCAGCATCGTGCTCTACTCCCAAATACCTTTATTTGAGCTTCATTTTGCGATGGTCACTAAAAAATTGCTGTGTGTGGGGTATTTTGGGAAAGGGGTAGACCCCCGGAAAATTGGTTCCGAAAATAGGTATCAATTCTTACTCTACCCCCAATACTTTTCATTTAGGCCCACATTGTCATGGTGGGTAAATATGGCGGATTTAGGGGTGTTTTGGGGATTGGGGTGGTCGCCCAAGCACTAAGCCCGGAAAATATATCAGCAACGTGCTCTATTCTCATATATCTATGTATCATTTATTTGAACCCCATATTGCCATTGGCCTCAAAATTGGATATCAAATTCGTTTTCAAATCTCATTTAAACTCCTTATTGCAAAAGTCAGCAAATATGTCCGGTTTGGGGTATTGGCCCTAAAAACTATAAATATTTAGTTCCACTCTCTTTACGACCCAAATTGTCTTGGTGTGCAAATACGTCCTATTTGGGGGTTGTTATGGTGGTGGGACGTCCCCTAGACAGTTGGTCCCTAATGTTGATATCAGATATGTGGTCTGCTACCAAATACTTTTAATTTGAGCCTCATATTTTCATAGTCGGCAAACATGACTATGGTCGTAAATTTTTCCTCTTTGGGGGATGTTTTTGGGGAGAGGCGGCCCCAAAACACTCGGTCCCATATTTGGATATCAGATTCTAATTCTACACTCAAATACCTTTTTTTAAGACCCATATTCCCATGGTCAGTAAATAAGTCCTGTGTTTGGAGGGTGTTTTGGGGAAGGGGTGAACCCCAGAAACGTGGTCCCACATTTGGATATCATATTCGTATTCTACTCGAAAATACCTTTCATTTGAGTCCCATATTGCCATGATCGGTATTTGTCCGATTTAGGGGTGTTTTGGGGGTTGGGTGGTGTTGTGGGGGTGGGGTGGTCCCATAGACACTTTTCCCGAATATTGATATCAGATTTGTGTTTTACTCCCAAAGACCTTTCATTTGAGCCCCATGTGGCTATGGTCGTAAATGTGTCCCCTTTGGCGGAGGTTTTTGGGGAGAGGCGCCGGCGGATATCAGATTGTAATTCTGCACTGAAATACCTTTTTTTAAGCCCCATATTCCCATGGTCAGTAAATAAGTCCTGTTTGGGGTATGTTTTGGGGAAGGGGTCCACCCCCCCAGAAACGTGGTCCCACATTTGGATATCAGATTCGTATTCTACTCGCAAATACCTTTCATTTGATTGCCATGGTCGATAAATATGTCCGATTTAGGGGTGTTTTGGGGCTTGGGGTGGTCCCCCTAGCACTTGGTTCGACAAATGGATATCAGATACGTTTTCTTATCCTAAATACCTTTCATTTGAGTCCCATATTGTCGTGATTGGTGTAAATATATGTTTGGTAGGTTTTAGGATGGGGCGGCCCCCCTACGTACCCCATCCGAAATTTGGTACCAAATTTTTATTTTTGGGGTACTATATGAGAGCACATAAAATTTCGATTAAATCGCAACACCCATCTCCGAGATCTGGCGTTTCTGAAAATTAGGGTAAGGGGGAGGGTCCGCCCCCCCTTCAGACATTAAAAAAATGTAGTACCCTATTTTCACCACGGGATCATTATGCACCATCTGTGAAAATTTCAAACAAACAAACACAAATTGATTTTTATATATAAGATATATATCGGCCGATTTTAATTTCTAGAGTTACAGCAAGCGCATTTCTTTTTTCCAATCTTGCCATAATTTTGTACAACGCTTTCTTCGACGACTACCACAATATCTGAGAAGTTTGCTAGAAATCGGTTCTGATTAGGATATAGCTCCCATATATATGTTCGTCCGTTTTTGTTCATTATTGCAATAAAGTGATCATTTGTCAACCAATTCTCTCGTTATTTGTCAGTTGGGATTTTCTTATGACAGGTGATTTTCATTGAAATCGGTTCAGATTTACATGTAGCTCCCATATATATATTGCCCGATTTTAACTTCTAGAGTCACAGCAAGCACTTTTATAGTCTAATCTTGCCATCATTTTGTACAACTCTTTCTTTTTATCTGCAACGCTTTCCTCATAATGAGAAGTTTGCTCGAAATCGGTTCAGATTTAGATATAGCTTCCATATAGATGTCGCTCGATTTTGAGCAATATTGCAATAAAGTGCTCATTTCTTTACCGATTCTTTCGTAATTTTGTAGGAGGGATTTTCTTATGACTTTTAATATTACTGGTGAATATCATAAAAATCGGTGCAGAATTAGATATAGCTGTCATATATGTTTATAGCCCGATTTTCACTCCAAGAGCCACTGTAAGCGCATTTATTGGCCAATCTTGCCAACATTTGGTACAACGTTTTCCTCGATGACTACCACCAAAACTAAGAAATTTGCTCTAAATTGGTTCAGATTTAGATATAGCTATATGTATATATATATATATGTTCGTCAGATTTTGGGTAATTTGCGATAATGCTGTCAGATGTCATCCGTAGCTATCACAGTTTGAACAGATTGGAATGTTTAATAAGCCATCTGGAAACACCCGCCGAGGTGCATCAAAATTGGTGCAGAATAGGATATAGCTCGAACATTGTACATACAAGGGTAGGTGTAAGGTATTATACAGTTGGCACCGCCCGACTATTGCCCTTCCTGACTGGTTTTTTTTATAAAAATTAAATAATTTTTATAAAAACAATTAATTTTTTTTTATAAAAACAAATAATTTTTTTTATAAAAATCAAATTTTGAATAAATTTTTTTTATAATAATAAAATTTCAACAAAACTATCCATAAAAATTAAATAAAAATTTGTTTTCTTATTTATTTTTTATTTCTTTTCATTTCATTTTAATTTATTCAAAACTTAAGCCTATTTTTTGTGTTGTATATTCAGCAAAGATTTTTTTCATTAATTTCATTAATGTTTTCTTTAGTTTCGTCTTACGAATATCTAAGTATTTAGAATTACATGTCTATTTTGTAGAAAAGAAAAGCGCATTTGAACCTCTTAAGCATTTAAATAACTATTGAGTCCCTATGAAATAGTATCACTTGTTTTCGATGCTTAGTTATAACAATGAGTCTAATATTAAAAAAAATATATATTTACAACAATTTACAAAGGTTCTTAAATATTAGCTAAGGTTTGGTTTTAAGGTACGATGGATTTTCATGGGGCATTATATTGCCTGCGGATGATCATGGGTACGCTCATAGGCTTCGATTTTCTCTATGATGCGATCGTTTATCATCTCCTTGACATTGATGGACCACAGAAAATCATAATGATTCCAGTCATCATAGGGTATTCGATATAGCTCGGCACAGGGTAATAAGGTGGCCAAGTATTCAACATCCTCGACGGCTGACATGTAGTCATTGTTGCTGTAGTACATGTTGACACAGGACTTGATGTTGCTCACCTCATAGTGGGGAGGGGTTTTTTGATTGTATTTCTTGAGATTGAGATCTATGCCATAGTCGAATTGTTTAAAATCTCCCGAGGTATACAACTGCAAATAGTGAATGATTTGGGTGGTGGAGGCACCGGCTGGATGGGTCTCACACACATGGGGCAGAAGGGTCTGTAAAAAAGAAGAAATTCAAAAATCCTCAGTCTCAGCAAAAAATATATGGCGAAATTTTAATTCCCCAGTCTCGTACTCACATGATTTAAATGCCTCGTACCCCAGCCTCCTATAAAATTCAAAATGCCCGAACACAAAAATGTAAAATGTGATTCCGGAGAGCAGACATATTCACAGAACAACTTTTGCACACTAGTTGTGGGCAACAGTTCCACTCCGGCCAACACCATGCTCAAAAATGAGGGATAACCCAAGAATATGCCTCCCACCTTGGACAATAAAAACGAATGATTTCTCATAAAGGCAATGGGCGCCAATAAATGTACTGTCCTGACTTTTTCATTATACCAAGGCATCGAAGACATGAGCACAAAAAATGTCGTAGTACCCTGAGAATGTGCCACAAAATGTACCGAAGCCACATTGCTCTCCTCCAGCACATAGTCCAACATGGCTGTCAAATCATAGACACCTATTTCATGCCAACTGAAATTCCAAAAATCTGAAGAGTCAGGACGTTTATGTTTGTGTTGCCGCGAATAGGTATTGCCTCGGGCATTGCCCAACCACACATCATAGCCCATATCGGCAAACATATAGGCCAGTGAAGTTTCCGGTCCATTTATAATCCAATCATCTGAGGCACATAGTATGCCATGTTGTAAGAACACTACAGGTTTGGTGGTGCTGGTGGCATTATTGTCTTTGAGTTTTGGTGAATCTGGAATGCGATACATGGTGAGAATGTAATCATCATAGGTGTGGACTGTATGCTCCTCCACAGGATAATTGTGATTGGAGATCAAGGTGGCCTAAAGAATAAAAAAAAATTAAAAGAGATATTAAAAAAAAAATGTATAACAAAAATTTAGTGTGGCTGAATGAGGTTTTCTATAACAGAATTAAAACTCAGCCTGGCTGAATAAGGTTTTCTATAGGAAAACTGAATTTCAGCCTGGCCGAATAAGGTTTTCCATGGGAAAACTGAAATTCAGCCTGGCTGAATAAGGTTTTCCATGGGAAAACTGAAATTCAGCCTGGCTGAATAAGGTTTTCCATGGGAAAACTGAAATTCAGCCTGGATGAATAAGGTTTTCCATGGGAAAACTGAATGTCAGCCTGGCTGAATAAGGTTTTCCATGGGAAAACTGAAATTCAGCCTGGCTGAATAAGGTTTTCCATGGGAAAAGTGAAATTCAGCCTGGCTGAATAAGGTTTTCCATGGGAAAAGTGAAATTCAGCCTGGCTGAATAAGGTTTTCCATGGAAAAACTGAAATTCAGCCTGGCTGAATAATGTTTTCTATGGGAAAAGTGAAATTCAGCCTGGCTGAATAAGGTTTTCCATGGGAAAACTGAAATTCAGCCTGGCTGAATAAGGTTTTCCATGGGAAAACTGAAATTCAGCCTGGCTGAATAAGGTTTTCCATGGGAAAACTGAAATTCAGCCTGGCTGAATAAGGTTTTCCATGGGAAAACTGAAATTCAGCCTGGCTGAATAAGGTTTTCCATGGGAAAACTGAAATTCAGCCTGGCTGAATAAGGTTTTCCATGGGAAAACTGAAATTCAGCCTGGCTGAATAAGGTTTTCCATGGGAAAACTGAAATTCAGCCTGGCTGAATAAGGTTTTCCATGGGAAAACTGAAATTCAGCCTGGCTGAATAAGGGTTTCCATGGGAAAACTGAAATTCAGCCTGGCTGAATAAGGTTTTCCGTGAGAAAACTGAAATTCAGCCTGGCTGAATAAGGTTTTCCATGGGAAAACTGAAATTCAGCCTGGCTGAATAAGGTTTTCCATGGGAAAACTGAAATTCAGCCTGGCTGAATAAGGTTTTCCATGTGGAAAGTGAAATTCAGCCTGGCTAAATAAGGTGGGAAACCACCGCTGAAATATTTTCTCTGATATTCTAACCAGGATTTGACCACTAGCGTTCAGTGTCATAGGCGGAGATGGTAACCTCTGCGTTACTGTCCATTTTTATACATTTAATTTTATATTCCTATACAAATATATATCACCATCATCTTTGTCGTGTGTGTTATTTCTACAAAGTAATTAAATTGTCATAAAATGTCTCTAAACAAATCCAAGTTGTTTGCCAAATGTATTTTTTTGAAGCAATTTGAAAAAGATTCTAGAAATTTCACCCAAAATAGATCAGTTTTGTCGTTATTATTGATCGGTCAATACATAGCCAACATTTGTTGGCTTATTTAAAATGTTTAGTTGTGAATGTTGTTGTATGCTTACATTAAAGGGGGAATACTCTAACGAAACATTAAGAAAATTGCTTACGTTTATGGTATTAGGCATTGCTATCGATTAATCACTTAGCATATGACGAACGCCAGATGGGCAAAACTGTCTTTTATTTGCCAAACGTGTCGTTTTTACTTTTATAGACTGATTGAAATCAGATTTTTGTGGAAAATTGGTAATTTGCTTGTTAAATTCGCATCATCTTATTTATAAATGTTTAGTTTGTTTGATTTTATGTGGATATGGAAGCAAGGATATCAACAAATCTCACAATCAGTTTTTAAGGGCATATCCAAAAATAATTAGAGACCCTCAAGTGCTTTAAATCGTTTATTCAATTAATTTTGACACCCTGTATTTAGGTCTCCCCTTCTATGTCCATAATTGCAATTTTATGGTCGTATTCATATCAATTGTTTAAACATTGTGGGGTCATTTCCACTTTTTTTTTGCCTTTGAAAACACTGTGCATCATCATTGTAGATTTGGCTGTAATTGTATTTTTTTGCTTATAGATTTACCTACAGCTAATTGTTATCCAATTTATGTCCTCCCACATTCTGTTATAAATGGCCATTAAGCCAACTACATTGTTTTCGCTTTTGCTCTCTCGCTCTCCTTCGATATACTGTGAGCCTTTAGCCAACACTAGATGAGTATACATTTGAGAGCAAGTTTAGTTTTATGCCGTTCGACTTATGTTCTAACATTCTCTTCTCAAACTTAGAGATAAACCTTGCTCATATGCCCTCTCCCACTTTCGCTAATATGACTTTCCTCTCCCCCATTATGTTTAATAGCTCTTATGTCAGCCATCTGTAGTAGTAACTCTCTTGTCCTAGTATCTGTACATAGTCAAGGTAAGGTTGGTGAGTACACAAAGGCGGTTAATGCATTTTTTGTTGTCAATCGCCGATAAGTGTCCATTGAATATGTATGTACACATGTCTGCCCCCTGTTTTCTGATATCTCTACTTCATCGAAGCTAGGCTTATGCTGTTCAGTGACATTGCAGTTGTCTGCTAGTTTAGTTTTATGCTTTTCAGGTTTATCTACCGCATATGTTTAGGTTTAAGTTCTAATAGTTTAGGTTTTTTAATTAATAATTAAAAGTTAATGAATCTGATTAGTGCAAAAGTTGTTTTCACTCGATCCCACTCTCTTTTACTCTCTTGATTTTCTAAAACCAACTTGTTCATAACATGTCAATACATTTATGAGCACTAATATGATGCTTATTTAAGTCTCTTCTCAATATAGTCTACTATGTCTAATGCAAGCTACCTGCCCTCGTTGCAGTGTTGCCAGATTAGGGTAAATTTCCTCAAACAGGGGATTTTTTCGTGATTGGGAAAATTTTTTTCTCATTTGTGGTACGGGGATTTGGGATGGGGAAAAAAGTACAAATTGAGGATTTTCTAGGGGAAATTCCATTAGAATAGCTTTAAAAGTATTTTTTTGAATATACAAATTTTACTTATGTTTAGTGCTGGTCAATACCCTTTGATTAGTTATGATTCAATAAAAAGTATATTCACCTACACGCGTGTTTACTGTAGAAATGTATCTCACGAGATGAGAAATTGCACATGACATAGACATGGGCTTTAGTCTATACATAGGCTTTAATTGTTTCAAACAATATAAAGTCGACTAAGGTCGCGACATACAAAATACTACAACTTTTTGTATCCACCAACAGTTTGAAATATTGATGAGCGACCCAATAAGGTGTATACGTTCTTCGTGGTTTTTAAATTCTAAGTCCAACAGCAATGTCCGTACCTCCGTCCGTCTGTTGTCACGAGCACAATAGCGGTCAAAAGATTGCAGCTTGAAATGTAGGGCCATATGCAAATGGGCCATATGGGTTCAGTTTTGACTTTCGAGCTTCTAGAAGCTGCAATTCCAATTAGGCTGAAAGTTTTCACGCGGTATTTTTTTACAGTTTGCAACAAATTTGCCAAGTACGGTCCAAATCGGTTTATAACTCGTTATAACTCCCACATTAACCTATCTCCCGATTTGACATCTTGAATCCCTGAAAGTTGCAATTATTATTGGGTTTGGTTAAAATTTGAGACGAAGTGTTTTTTATGACTTTCGATGACAAAATGAAATTGCACCAAACCTTTGATTGTGGGCATAAAACTAAATTGTTATTACAAATTAGTAAATCTTTTTCTAGGGGGTTTTATAAGAAGAAACCAATTTTAATTTGGGAATTTTTGGGGAAATTCTCTCGAAATTTTAGAGATCTCTCTGAAAAAAAAACTGGCAACCGTGCCTCGTTGCGCTGGGTTATAGCGAAATGTGCAACGCCGCTTTGTCTTTGTTTGTTTGTTTTGTATAAACTCGAAAACGGCTGAACCGATTACCTTGAAATGTTCACAGATTATGTAGGTTGGTCTGTAAGGAAACATAGGCTACATAATTTTTTGACATCGGTGGGGGGTGGACCCTCCCCTTGCCCCAAAAGTGCTACCCAAAAATAAAAGTAGACCGATCGGGACACTATGAGACTCAAATGAAATGAAATAAAAATGGGATCCAGGTAACTAGGGGACCGCCCCAACGCCAAAACCCCCTAAAATAGGTTTTTTGGACGATCATGACAATATGAGACTTATAAGAAAGGTATTCGGGAGTGGATTACGAATTTGGCCAGGAAGGAGGAATAGTCTTTATATTTTGTTGATATCCGAAGGGGGCATACCCTCCCCCGTTATCCCATCCCAAAAACACCACCTAAATTAAAAGTGGACCGATCGAGACAATATGGGTATCAAATGAAAGATATTGGAACATAGAATACAAATATGGGACTAAAATTTGGGTCTAAGTAACCATAGGGCCGCCCCAACCCCAAAATTCCCCCAAACAGACATATTGGACGTTCATGTCAATATGGGCCTCAAATGAAAGGTATTCGGGAGTAGATTACGAATATGGCATACAAAATCAGGTCAAGTATAGGGGGTCATCCTATCCCCCAAAAACGCCTTTTTATTTGTTCCGTATAGACTAAAAAACGGCAGACCGTGTTATCGATTATGGCAATATTCAAATTAAGGGCTCAAATTAAAGAGATTTTGGGAGTGGAGCACGAATTTGATATCCATATTTGAGTCGAAATGTGTCCCCTGATAAGCACTTCTCATTACCCTAATTTTCAAAAACACCAGATCTCGGAGATTGGTAATGCGATCCTTTCGAAATTTGTTTGCACTCTCACAGTCACTAAAAGCAAAACATAGTTTATATTGTTGGGGTCGGGTGCAGCGGAGCCGCTCAAAACCCGCCAAATGGATATCTGGACCAATCATGACAATATAGAGCCATGTGTTTGGGGAGCCGCCCCACCCCTTAATACCTCCCTATTATATAAAAGCTTTTTGGTGTGGAAATTGATTGATTTTCGGGAAATTGATATTCATTTTCGAGACAAAGACCCTGGGGTCCATCCCACTCTCAAACCCAAATTATTTACCGATCATGCCATTATGGGGCTCATATGAAATGTTTTTGAAAGTAGAGCACAAATGTTATATTTACTTTAATGACCAAGTGACCACCGCCGAAATACCCCCTAAACCGTAAATTAATGGTAAATACCAATACGTTAATATAGGGCTAAAAAGAAAGGCATTTGGGAGTAGAGTAAAAATTTGCCCAGGAACCCAGCAGGGGCAAACTTGTCACACTTCAATGAGTGCTTTCCGATTCAAGTTGAGCTTATCAATGATAAGGAACCTTCTTTTATAGCCGAGTCCGAACGAATTTTTCATATGACCATGCATGGCATGGTCCCTCGCAAATGTCGCCAGCATTAAGAGGTGGTAACCACCGCTTTAAATTTTGTCCGATTTTCTCGCCAGGATTCGAACGCATCATAGGCGGACATAGGCTACAGCAGCACAAATTCGATATCCACATTCAGGGCGATGTGTCCCCACCCTAAAAAGATATTAGAGAGTTAAAAAATGCGCAGCGGAACGAGTCCGGCTCGGTTAGCTTGGTATAAAAATAAAACTTTTATTGCAAAATATAATTTTAACAAATTTTAACCAAATTTTTTTTAAGCAATAAATTTTTAACAAAATTTTGAGAGAAGGCAGTTTTAGCCTAGAAGACGTACCTTTTTGATAAATCCTACCTAAGAGTTTGGTGTGGTGCCGAACGAAATCGTGATCATGACAAAGCAAACACATTTTTCTGCCTAACTTTCAAAATAAGGCTTTTTTTGTTTTTCTTTTTGTAATAGAAAGAGAGAACCCTACGGCCAGCAGCCGGGCAATATCCGATTATATGAATTACTTCAAAACCGAATAAATTTGGCCCAAACAATGTTTTATTTTCTTTTTAAAAATTCTATTGATTTTAGCATTATCATGCATTTTTTATTTCATATCTTTTATTCCTTTAGTTTTTTTAAAACTATTTGTTTTAATTTTTTATTCCATGTGTTAATTGTTTGCAAAATGTATTTTTAATTTTTGTTAACAGCAAAAACAACAATCAGTCATATAGATGTGCTATGAATATTTTTTTGCCTATTTTAAAAGAAATATATTACGCTCATACGACAAAGTCCAATTTCAATACGTAATGTGTGTACTCTATCAACAAACGATATCTATGTACATGTGTTTGTATAGGTTAAAAAAAAAAACAAATAGCCACATTTGGCAAAACCTTTTTATCTCATGGAAATAAATTTGAAAAGAGACATGCATATTTAAAATACAAGACTTGTTTTATCACCATAACACTGTCCCTCGTTCAAACAAACACTTACAGCCCACCCACACCCACAAAAAATAATGAGTATCGGACAACAACCCTCTTCCTCTCTTTCATTGTGCAAAACAATTGAGATACAGTTAACATTAATCTCTTTCATTGTGCAAAACAATTGAGAACAGTTAACATTAAGTCTGGATTTTAGTTACACATTATCATTTTGTTTTTGCTTATCTCTCTCTCTCTCTTTCTCGTGCTCCCTATTCATCTCTTTTTTACCTTGACCAATGTATAGGCCCCCTTATGTCTCTCCCAATGGAGTGGGTTATTGATATGGGTAAGCAGTGTTATCAGCAACAACAATAATAACAAAAGGACCACGAAGCTCGAGCGTAACACGCTCGTGGTCAATTAGAGTCAGGGTGCGGATTATCTACATTGTGTTATAACATAGCATATAGGGCTGTTGAAAAGCCATATCGATAATGATGTATGCTGCTTATGTTTTTTTTTGTTTATAATCTCGATTTTGCATTACTATGCATACATTGATCGAAACAGTTTTTTTTTTAAATTCTGGTATTTACTTATTTGTTTTGGTTTTGTTTGCTGGGGAATTTGCGTAATATTTATTGTGCCTGTCCCCTTTTTTATGTATGCATATAATTATCTTTGTGGTTACCCTGCAAACATTTTTGATCGTCAAATAATCTTTCGCGAATCTTGTAGATGAAGGTTATGATGGCGAACGAGCTCGTCTGAGAGTGGTAGACGATTCCCCCCGTTGTAAGAAGTTGGGTCCTCAAGGCGACTCATTTTGAGGGGTGTTCCGCGAATCTTCCATATGAGTTCCTAACGAGTGTTCTGAAAGAGTAATAAAATACTCTCCTAAAAGAGTTGCAATGAATTGTAAAAGAACTGTCGCGAACAGTTCCTAAATTTTCCGCACACTCAAAGGATGGTCCAATGATATCCCAGAAGAGTGTTTCGTGACTCATACGGACGATTAAAATGCATGAGTTGCGTAACAATCGTCACGAAGAGTAGTTAATACTTCCGCTCACGTAATGGATTGTCCAATGATATATTAGAAGAGTATTTCACGACTAATACGCACGATTGTAACGCAATGAATTGTAAAAGAATCGTCGGAAACAGTTCCTAAAACTTCCGCACACGCAAAGGATTGTCTAATGATATTCCAGAAGAGTGTTTCGCGTCTCATACGGACGATTAAAACGCAATCAGTAAGAGAATCGTCGCGAACAGCTGCTAAAACTTAAAAAAAAATCTCCCAGAAGATTGTTTAATTCAGCGCGGGGACGATAGCCCTTACAAAATGATGAAAAATGTTTGCAGGGTATACATATGATATAATAATGTTAGAGTGTGTTTAGTTTTTGTTTTTCATATTTCCGGGGGCTTGTAATCTATTCCCTAGAACCAATGATATGCTTTAATGGGGGTCGCACGCGCCTTATTGGGATCGTATTTATGTTTTATAGTTTCATAAGCATGTTGTTTACTTCTTTGCTCAAAAACTTTTCTTAATCAAATAAGGTGTAAGATAACAATGGTACACTCAAAGAAAACTTCTAAACATTCTGACATCTGCTTCAAATTCAGTTTGAGGGCACAATAGTACGGCATGAGTTTCTACACCTTCGCTTAATCTTGGCCTTTCAAGACGAGATAATTACAAATATATCTGCTGAGCACCTGGGTTCGAACCCTGGTAAGAATATCAGAAACATTTTCGTTTGGGTTATCCCCTCCTAATGCTGGCGTCATTTATGAGGTACAACGACATGTAAAAACTTCTCCCCAAAAAGGTGTTTCCCCTAGGCACGCAGTTCGGTTATAAAAAGGAGGTTACTTATCATTGAGCTTCCAATTCAGTTTCCTGTCCAAGATCACACCTAAGTATTTGACCTTGTCATATATCGAAATCGTCTTATTGAGGAAACGTGGTGCGTTAAATTGGCCCACCTTCATCCTCCTCTTGAATATGCAGGCTTCTCTGGGTTAACATTGAGACCTCTAGATCTAACCCAGTCATATGCCATATGCAATTTCCTTTCAGCCCTTCTGCATAGCTCGTTCGGATCATTACCCCTTAGAAGTATTATAACATCGTCTGCGTATCAGACGGGTTCAAATCCCTCCTCAGTCAGCATCCTTAATAGGTTATTTATGGTGGTCACCCATAGGAGTGGCGATAAAATGCCCCATTGTGGCTTGTCTTTTGCTACTTTCCCCCTTAGATTCATGTCATGGGACACACAATTTATCCACCTGTTCCTTAGCATATGGTTTATCCAGTCTCTATGGACCGGGTCCACTCGGTACTGGTCCCCATTGTGGCTTGTCTTTTGCTACTTTCCCCCTTAGATTCATGTCATGGGACACACAATTTATCCACCTGTTCCTTAGCATATGGTTTATCCAGTCTCTATGGACCGGGTCCACTCGGTACTGGTCTAAGGATTAGATCAGTGTGTCTGTCCGTGGTAGATCAGTGTGTCGGTCTATGGTTTTGAGTAGAAAGGACGTAAGGCTTATGGGTGTCGCATAACTTGGCCTGCCGGACTTGGGTATAAACACCACCCTTGTCTCCTGCCTGTCTTTCGGAGTATATGCAAGTCCTAGGCACGCTGTGAAAATGTTGGCCAGACGAGGCGCCAGATAGTCTGCATTTTTCTGTAGTAACGCCGGAAATATTCCATCAGGTCCGAGTGACTTAAATGGTTTGAAGCTCCTCAAGGATTCCTTCACCATAAATTCCGTTGCCTAGCGAGGCTCAAAATTTTCACTGAACATATTTGTAATCTACTGACTAATACTTTTCATTTGAGTCCCATATTGACATGAACTTCGAATATATCTGTTTAGAGGAGTTTTGGGGTTAAGGGGTCCACTAGGTACTTGGACCCAAATTTTAATATCATATTCGTGTTCTGGTCTCCAATACCTTTCATTTGACACCCTTATTGTGTCCATTGGACCATTTTCGAATATGGGTGGCTTTTTCGGGTAAGGAGGAGGGTCCGCCTTTAAGAAAATCGGTTCAGCCAAATATCATATAGCCATAATGGGTCTAATGACGTTTTTAAGGGGTGGCGTGACCCCCTATACTTCGATCTGATTTTGTATGCCAGATTCGAAATCTACTCCCCAATACCTTTTATTTGAGTCCCATATTGTCATGATTTTAAGGGGTTTTGGGGCTGGGGCGGCCCCCCAGTTACTTGGACCCTATTCTTATTATGAAATTCGTATTCTACTCTTGAATACCTTTCATTTGAATCCCCTATTGTCCCGATCGGTCCACTTTGGGTAGTACTTTTGGGGTAAGGGGGAGGATCCGGCCCCTTCCCGATATCAACAAATTATTGTATAAAGCCTATGTTTCTTTCCAGACCAATCTACACATTTTGTGAAAATTTCAAGGTAATCGGTTCAGTCGTTTTTGATTCTATACGGGACAAACAAACACAAATTGAATTTTATATATAAGATACACCAAACGCCAAGCTACCTACTTGCAAAAATTTTTTAAAAAAATTAAGTTAGTTAGCTTTTTTACTCTTTTTTACACAAAATTTTACTCTTTTTACCCTCCTTACAATTTTTATTACGCTCTTTGATGGTAAATTGTTGGCATCACTGATTATGACTTACTCAATATTCATGGGGCCTTTCCACTTGTTGTTTTCTGCAAGTGATGTTACCTACTATAAGTGAACCCTGGTTTTACCGTTTTTTGACATTTTTCTCAGGGTGTTTATATATGTTTCACATGGGGCAGCTGTTATGTACGAGTATGTGACTTTCTCACCACTCCTACTGACCAGTTTACGACCCCCTTTCAACTAAAATTATCAATTTTATGATAATAATAAGTGTATACGTTGTTGAATTGCTTTCTCTTGCTAAATTTATAATTTATGTTGATTAGTTTTACACGTTTTGCAAAAAATTTTATAGTTAAATTTTTTGCGCATTGAAAATACCCAAATTGTACTCATTTTTGATTATTTAGTGCTGGGGTATTTATGATTAAATTTCAAGGTTAATTTTTGCAATGTCGCTCTTATCAATAGTGATAGTGTTTCATGGTCATCATTTGATTTTTAACTATAATTAGGGTTTATTATGAAATTATTGTGGCAACTTTAAGTTCAAATATGTCATGTATATAGGTAGGGGCGAGCTCACGCTACTAGCGGGTGCCGCAGGTACCGAGTGGATGACCTATAGGTTAACTGTAAACAATAAGCAGTCCTCAAACACGAGCGTGGAAGACCGAGGACATGCCATAAAAACATCTACGCGACATGGCGAACAGTTGCGGCCGGCTGCCTTAGTATCCACCCACAGGGCTGCTCTACAGATAGATCCCTGGCGAAACACTTAAAGGTGGTCTCATTTGTACAACAACCACAAATCATATGATGCAGTCCGCCATTTTGCCATCAAGCTGATCGAAGTTTTGCCAACACACACAAAGAAATTTTTTGTGCATGTGTGTATACGTGTGCGTTCATGAGCAGAGAATATGGGGGGAAAGAAGATAACAACAAAGAGAATACAAACAAAAATCTGACAAGTTAATACCGTCAAACCTGGCCAGCTGTTTACGTGAGATCACCATTTTTAATCCACCCTGAGTTAGATCCAGTCTGGAGAGTGATGGTTTCGCGGACACCCCATTCAGGAGGACCTGACACATACCCTGGAATATAATTTTGATAACGGACTATGATTGATGCATTCAGCTGGCAGTTGTGGTATTCTGTTACCTGAGTATTAGGGAATGAAATCCCTCACGAAATGGCTTTCAGGTTATGAAATGCTTGCTAACCATTAAGTTGGCAATGTAAGTTCTGTTGATACGATACCCAGATTAATGGCCGACCTGGCTCTGAACACATGTTCTTATAAGATCTTGTGTCAAACCTCAAGAGAACCTCACTACTTGCATAGGGGCCCTTGGGGCCAACATAAAGGGCGACTAAATTTTTTGACACAGATAACGGCTAGAAGCTGGGAACCAATCAAAGTGTAGACGCAAACTAACACAGCAGCAGAGGAGACTCCATCTCCTTTGAAAGTAGATAGAAAATACTCCGATCCTCCAGTAAGCCTCCGAGCCCAGTGTCGAGAAAGAAAAAGAAGTTAGAAGTATGGCGTTAGACTGTACCTCAGCAAAGAATAACGCAGCAGCATGCGAGATCAGGATCAGTTCTCCTAGACAAGAGCTATTCTACAAGATGCAACTATCAAAAGAAGACGCGATAGGAGAATTGTCCTTCGCCCAGTCGCATTGGCCATAGGAAGGTACAATGGAATCATAACACCTGAGATCTCCAACATGGTGTATCAGAGATATAAGAACTCTTCGATATCATAGAAAGCTACCGTGCAAACTGGAAAAACGTGTAGAAGCAGAAACAACTTAGTAGGCCAAAAAAATAGTTTAGACTCCTATGACATCGAATAACATGTCTACGACTTTGAAGGTGCAGTATAAGAGGAGCGCATCGTATCCAGTTGATGATAATCCCGGCAAAAAACGCTATCGCGGAAATCTAGGTAGCGACCGAAGGCATGGCACAGCTATGCAGACGTTCTTACGAACCTTAGGTGAAATCGGAAATCGAAATCGCTCCATCGAGAAGATAAAAACGGGTGAAATTCTCCACGAACGTACACGATCGGAGCTTTGAGAGATATGGTGGAAATACAGAGAGATAGAAAGAGAGAGGGTTGGGTTGGATGTGAGTCCATCTGATTTAAAGGTTACCGTTCCTAATCCGAACTCGGCCAAGGTAACTACACGATGACACAGAGAGATAGAAAGAGAGAGGGTTGGAATGATGAAAACCAATTGCAAAACTGATCTCTGCTGATGTGAGTTCATCTGATTTAAAGGTTATAAAGATAGATTACTGTTTCTAATCCGAACTCGGCCAAGGTAACTACGCGATGACACAGAGAGAAATAATGATAGAGAGAGAGTTTTAATGATGAAGATCAATTTCAAAGCTGATCTCCGCTGATGTGAGTTCATCCACAGCATTGGCAATATGATTATGAGACGCAATGAAAGTTGTGCAGCTTCGAATTGAAACTCTACCAAAGTGAATCAGTTTGCAAAGATCAACTCTGCAGATTGTAAACACTAAGTGCCCAAGTCATTGATAAATATCATGCACTGATTAACTTCCATCATAATCACCACAGTTGTCGTATGACTTTTAAGCAACTACAAACAAAATGTATGTATGTCATGGTAATGTATGGGTGTCGTATGAATAACACATCACACCATTCGTTTTGTGAACTTTTGATCGAACAGTTAATAGCGATACTTCTAAAATGGTCACCCATACATGCGTATATCCTTTTACCCGTATAACGTCAGCTGTATTCAGAGATTTCAATTTATTTTGAAATCTTATCTTTTGCCATATAATTTAATTGTGTTATAAAAAACTACTTGTTTTTTTTTTGTATCAACAAAAGAAACCCGAAACACAGTCACTTTAGCAAAATCTTATCCTTCTTTTCGTAACATAAGTAATTACCTACCCCCTGTTAGTTGCACTTTGGACTAATGATGGCTGAAATCGATGGGAGATAGATACCCCCCATGTTATCTTATCTTATCTGGGTAGTTTAAAAATAAAGCAAATTTTAAACAAAAACATTGTAGGCCATAAAATTTCGATAAAAAAAAACTTGTGTGGTAGACTTTAGGTGTTGTTTGAGATATTAAAGTTAACACAGTAGTCTGAAACACCAAAAAGATCCATAGTCAGCGAGTGCAGAAGTCAAACATCAAGTCAACTTGAAGGTGAAAGAAACTACAAAGTTGAACACATTTGACACTCTCAATCTCATCTGAAGTTAGGGAGGCAGGATTCACTAATAGAAGGTTAGGTCACATGCAAAAACATAAAGTGGATAGGCCCCATAAACATCATTAAGGATGTCAAATCTGACGATTGAAAATGTCATCATATAGGAGAAAACGTAAACAAGGAATGAATGTAAAAAGAGAACAAGTTGACATCCTCAATGCCAAGTACTGTCAAATATTAAAAAAAAGTATATCGGCTGATCGCTTGGATTAACCTTATTCAGTGAATCCTGTTAGGGAGGAGAGACAACCATACCGCACTTATGGCAACCCTACAATGAATGAAGAATCCAAATAATATTGTAGCTTCAAATACATCCCTGGGTTAACAGATAACAAAAGCTTAAGAGCTTTAATGAATAAAATAAACAACATAAAATATGCATACAGAGCGAATCAAACAAACAACAAAATATTCTCCAACATCAAAACTCCAATCGACAAACAACAACAAAGCAATGTTGTTTACGAAATAGAATGTAAGAGAACTGACGAACAAAGCTGTGACTTAGTATAGTAGGAACAACAAAACGAACGCTGCAAATAAAAATGGGAGAACATTAAATTGACATTGAAAAAGGAACACAGAAAACAGCTTTGACGCAACATATTTTGAAAAGTGGACCTAGAGCAGACTTAGAAAATGTCAAAATATTAGATAAAGAAAACAAAGAGAGAAAGAGATACACTTTAGAAAGCTTAAGAATACAACAAACAAGTAAAAGGCCAAGGGCCGAACTTTCACCTTTCACCACCTTTCGTCAAAATCCGATGAAAAATACATACCCAATGCCCCATAGCAGTTATATCGAAATATGTTCCGATTTGGACCGAATATTCATAAGTACAAGTCATTGTTCAACTGTGTGTAACAAAATATTGGTCTTTTAAATAGCTATATCTAAAAGTAAACCGATCTGAACCATATATGACACGGATGTCGATAAGCCTAACGTAAGTCACTGTGTCAAATTTCTGTGAAATCGGATGCGCCTTATATGGAGCCAAGACTATAAATCGAGATATCGGTCTATATGGCAGCTATATCCAAATATAGACCGATTTGGGCCAAGTTTCAGAAAAATGTCGAAGAGTCTAACACAACTAACTGTCCACCTTTTATGGCCCCAAAACCTTTAAATCCAAAGATCGGTCTATATGGAAGCTATATCCAAATCTGGGCCGACTTAACTCACTGTCCCAAATTTCGGCGACATCGACAATAAATGTGCCTTTTATGGGCCCAAAACCTTAAATCGAGAGATGGGTCTATATGGCAGCTATATCCAAATCTGGACCGATCTGGGCCTAATTGAAGAAATATATCGAAGGGCCTAACACAACTCACTGTCCCAAATTTCAGCAAAATCGGATAATAAATGTGGCCTTTATGGGCCTAAGACCCTAATTAATGTCGTGTTGTTAATGAATGTGCTTTTGACGAAAAAATGCATGTGAATATATCCTAATTTATTGTAAGTTAATTATATTTTCATGAAGATCTGAAATAAATGTAATGTTTTAATTAAATAGACGTATCCCCTAAAGATGTTAACAAAAATTCACGAAACTTTGGGACAAAGAAATGAAAAGGAATGTTTATCTACGGAACTTAGGTCTAAAGAGCTTAAGATAAAATCTAATACATACCGATTTTGGTTTTCACCCACGCTATTCAATTAATTAGGACGTCATTTCGCAATAAAGGTTCTCAGGGTTAGAAAACCTCAGCAAAAATATTTCAAATTTTTTTTGTCAACTTTAACACTCTGTATCTCATCAGGCATGATCGATTTGGAAAGTCTTTATTCTCCTTTGCAAATGTCTAGATTATTTTATAGTGCTCATATCATTAGGACATTTGCATATTAAATTACAATGAATCACCGTTTCTAACGACATAAAATGTTGGCAATAGCTTGGCTTTCCTTAGTACATAACTATTATTTCAGTGTTCATCACTTTAACACTATGTTACTATGTTTTTGAATACAATAAAATGTTGAGCGGAAGAGAGCGAGGGAGAGAGAGAGGTAGGAAACAGCGACCGTTACAATTCATCAACTACCTTGCATATATTAGAGCTATGCAGTTCACATCACTTTAGCTAAACTGTTATGCATTTGATTAAATTAAGAGATACAGCGTAGGTGAGAGAGAGAGAGAGATGAAGCAAAAGAGCAATCTTGACAATTCACCACCTACCACACAACCCTCTTCTTCTTTTATCTAACTCATTGTATCAAATGTTAACGCAAATGAATATCAAGAAACGTGCACTTGCATTTAACTATTTCCTCTATGGATAACAAAGGTATGCATTTACATAGACAACTTTGGAATGTACAATTATAATAAACAATTAAATATATTAAAAAAGTTGTATGATAGTGCAATAAATATGGCACCATCCACTACATGACTAAATCACTCTCATGCGAGATTCTTCGCATGGGAAAATGTGCGCGCAAAATGTTTTGTTTCAAACTCAGGTAGTGGTGTTGTCATTTGGCTGTTGCTCGTTTTTTTTTAATTCTCTTTCACCCATAGACATACACAAACACCACAGTACTATACGTCATCATTGCTAAACTGAGACCTCAACTTTGAACTTGAAAAATACAAAACAATATTTTAAAATTTTGTTTTCGTTAGCGTTGAACCACAAATACATTTATAAAACGTTGGAAGTATGATAATTTGGTTAATGAATAAATTTTGGGGGAAAATACAAATAACGCTAAGCAATAATTTGGAGACCATGTTATGACTGTCAATATGTTCACATTTCGCGAAAAATTTTCGTGATTACTTTTTTGGGATAATAGATTTTGAAGCAAAAGAAGTAAAAAGGAGTTAAGTTCAGCCGGGTCGAACTTTGGATACCCACCACCTCGGGTATATATGTAAACCACCTTTCGTCAAAATCCGATGAAAATGCATACCTTAAGCCCCATAACAGCTACATCGAAATATGTTCCGATTTGGACCAAAAACTTATAAGTACAAGTCATTGTTCAGTTGTGTATAACAAAATATTGGTCTTTTTAGTAGGTATATCCAAAAAAAAAACCGGTCTGAACTATACATGACACGGATGTCGAAAAGCCTAACATAACTCACTGTGTCAAATTTCAGTGAAATCGGATTATAAATGCGACTTTTATGGGGCCAAGACTTTAAATCGAGATTGAAGAAGGTTGTCGAAGGGCCTAACACAACTCACTGTCCCAAAATTTGGCAAAATCGGATAATAAAAGATTTGACTGATTTTGGCTGAAATTTGGCGCAGTGTCTTGGATCTTTCGACATCTTTATCGAATTTGATCCCAATTGGACAATGTCTTGATGTAGCTCGCATATACATCGATCTACCGATTTAAGGTCTAAGGCACATATAAGCATCATTTATTACCCGTTTTTTCTTAAAATTGGCACAGTGAGTTTTCTTTGACCTTCAACATATTTAAGGCTCATGCGGGACAATATCTTGATATAGTCCCCATATAGAGCGGTCCTCCGATATAAGGCTCAAGGCCCATAGAAATCGCATTTATTACCTGATTTCGCTTAAATTTGGCACAGTGAGTTGTCTTGAGATCCTCGACATTCGTAGTAAATATATGGTCCCAATTGGACTATGTCTTGATATAGCTCGCATCTACATCAATCTACCGATTTAGGGTCCGAGGCCCATATGAGCCTCTTTTATTACCCGATTTCTCTAAAATTTGGCATAGTGAGTTGTTTTGGGGACCTTCGACATCTGTATTGCATATGGTTCAGATCGGACATATAAACCGATTTTGCGACTGTGTGTACACTAGAGTGTGCCAACAAATAAAAAGTATTTCCTTTTGATCCCAATAAGCAACATATGAAATATTAAGGCGATCGGTTAACGATAACGCTTGCCACCCCGACGTCCAAGTTTGAATGTAGTGTTTTCTAAGGAATCAGTTGAGTAATTTAGGTCCTATCATGAAATTGGTAAACTAAGTTTACATTTATATACAATTTATATACTTTAGCCTGCACCATGACTGCGACTGTGGTAAAATGTATGGTTCGACACAAAAAGTCCTCTTTATTCGGGTTGGCAATGTCTTTCTGTCCGCATATAATTTTTGCGCCGTTTCTCTTTTATATGGCTCCAAACACTTAGCCCGCAAATTTGGCGGGGAGTGTTTTTGGGAGGGGCGGCCCCCAAACACTTGGTCGCACATTTGAATACCAAATTCGTATTCTACACTCAAATACCTTTTATTTAAGGCCCACATTGCCATGACCAGAGTAAATAAGTCCTGTTTGGGGAAGGGGTGAACCCCAAGAAACTTGATCCCACATTTCGATATCAGATTCGTATTCTACTCGCAAATACCTTTCATTTGAGTCCCATATTGCCATGGCCGGTAAATATGTCCGATTTAGGAGTGTTTTGGGGGTTGGGATGGTCCCCCTAGCACTTGTTCCGACAATTTGAAATCAGATACGTTTTCTTATCTTAAATACCTTTCATTTGCGTTCCATATTGTCGTGATTGGTCTAAACAAATATTTGATAGTTTTTGGGGTTGGGGCGGCCCCCTAGGTACCCCATCCGAAATTTGGATACCAAATTTTTTTTTTTAGGTTACTAAAAGAGAGCACCCAAAATTTCACAGATCTGGCGTTTCTGAAAATTAGGGTAAGGGGGAGGGTCCACCCCCCTTCAGATATCAAAAAATGTATTGTAGTACCTTATTTTCACCACGGTATCAATATGCACCATTAGTGAAAATTTCAGCAAAATACAAACAAACAAACATACACAATTTTATTTGTTCTGACTTTCAACAACTGTGCTAAGTGTGGTGGAAATCGGCCCATAACCTGTTATACCTATCATATAAACCGATCTGGGGTCTTGACTTCTTGAGCCTCTAGAGGGCGCAATTCCTATCCGATTTGACTAAAATTTGGCATGGCGTGATTCGTAATGATTTCCAACAACTGAACTAAGTATGGTTCAAATCGGTCCATAACCTGATATAGCTGTCATATGAACCGATATGGGATCTTGACTTCTTGAGCCTCCAGCAGGCGTAATTATTATCCAATTTGGCTGAAATTGTGAACAACAGCTGATCTCATAACCTTTAGCATACGTGTCAAATACGGTTCGTATCGGTCTATAGCCTGAAACAGCACCCATATAAACCGATCTCCCTCGTTTACTTTTTGGGCCTCTAGAGGGCGCAATTCCTTTGGTTTGATTTCTTGAGCCTCTAGAAGGCGTAACTATTATCCAATTTGGCTGAAATTGTGAACAACGGCTGCTGCCATAAACTTCAGCATACGTGTCAAATACGGTTCGAATCGGTCTATAGCCTGAAACAGCACCCATATAAAACGATCTCCCTAGTTTACTTCTTGAGCCTCTAGAGGTCGCAATTCCTTTGACTTGATTTCTTGAGCCTCAGAAGGCGTAACTATTATCCAATTTGCCTGAAATTGTGAACAACGGCTTCTCCCATAACCTTCAACAAACGTGTCAAATACGGTTCGAATCGGTCTATAGCCTGAAACAGCACCCATATAAAACGATCTCCCTAGTTTACTTCTTGAGCATCTAGAGGGCGAAATTCCTTTGACTTGATTTCTTGAGCCTCAGAAGGCGTAACTATTATCCAATTTGCCTGAAATTGTGAACAACGGCTTCTCCCATAACCTTCAACAAACGTGTCAAATACGGTTCGAATCGGTCTATAGCCTGAAACAGCACCCATATAAAACGATCTCCCTAGTTTACTTCTTGAGCATCTAGAGGGCGAAATTCCTTTGACTTGATTTCTTGAGCCTCAGAAGGCGTAACTATTATCCAATTTGCCTGAAATTGTGAACAACGGCTTCTCCCATAACCTTCAACAAACGTGTCAAATATTGTCTGAATCGGTCTATAGCCTGAAACAGCACCCATATAAATCGATCTCCCTAGTTTATTTCTTGGGCCTCTAGAGGTCGCAATTCCTATCCGATTTGACTAAAATTTGACATGGCATGTTTTGACTTCCAACAACTGTACTAAGTATGGTTCAAATCGGTCCATAACCTGTTATAACTGTCATATAAACCGATCTGGGATCTTGACTTCTTGAGCCTCCAGAGGGCGCAATTATTATCCGATTAGGCTGAAACTTGATATAGCTTCAATAGCATAGAAATTCTTATCCTTTATCCTTTGTTTGACTAAAAAGCGATACCGGGCAAAGAACTCGACAAATGCGATCCATGGTGGAGGGTATATAAGATTCGATCCGGCTGAACTTAGCACGATTTTACTTGTTATATTGGGTTGCCCAAAAAGTAATTGCGGATTTTTCATATAGTCGGCGTTGACAAATTTTTGCACAGCTTGTGACTATGTAATTGGATTCTTTCTTCTGTCAGTTATCAGCTGTTACTTTTAGCTTGCTTTAGAAAAAAAGTGTACGAAAAGTATATTTGATTAAAGTTCATTTCAAGTTTTATTAAAAATGCATTTACTTTCTTTTAAAAAATCCGCAATTACTTTTTGGGCAACCCAATATTTAAGATTTCATACTAGGGCCTAAAATACTCAACTGGATAACTGCCACCGTAGCGCAGAGGTTGGCATGTCCGCTTTTGACGCTAAACGCATGGGTTCGAATCCTAATGCTGGCAACATTTGAGTGAGGTACTATGCCATGTAAAACTCCTCTCCAAAGAGGTGTCGCACTGCGGCACGCGTTCGGACTCGGCTATAAAAAGGAGGCTCCTTATCATTGAGCTTAGACTTGAATTGGACTGCACTTTGTTGATATGTGAGAAGTTTGCCCCTGTTCCTTAGTGGAATGTTCATGGGCAAAATTTGCAATTTTTGGATACCTGCATCTTTGCATCAAGCTCTGCATCCAACTTTGGGCGTCGTGTCGGCTTGGGTTATCGTTAACCGATCGCCATAATATTTGGTATTTTGCTTATTGGGATCAAAAGGAATAAAAGAAGGGTATGCATTTCTCTATTTGCAAACAAATTTTTTCCTTTACAGCATGGGACGGTCTAGAGTGCAATACCTACTGCCCGGCCGATTTTGGCGTGTTTCATTGCAATTATTTCTCACTTTCATTATGATTTCAATGATTTTTCGTACTTTATTCTCTACTCACCGTCACTTTAAAGCCATTGGCCTGTGGTAGTTCCGCAATAACTAGCAACACCAGTAGCAGCAATAGCCAAATCCAAATATTTTTATATTTTAAGTGTGCCACAGTAAACATGTTGAATGCTGGCCGAAACTATAGCTCTTTGGGAACAGAAATTTTGTAATTTAATTGTTTTTTGTTTTTTTTTTTTTTATTAGCAATAATCTGTGCTAATATCTGTAGAGCTGCAATCCACTGAGCACAACTCAGCTTAGCTATGACTATGTCGTTATGGTAGATTTTGTAATATTTGCTATGGTTGGTGTTGTTTTTAGTATTTTTGCTTGTTTGTTTTTTTTTTGCAATCTTTGCTGCTTATGGTTTAAAATTTATCGTAGGCAGGTTGATTGGTAGGGGAGAGCTTGAGTGTTGGAAACGCCGCTAACTGAATCAATCTACTTGCTAAAACACTTGTTGATCAATAATTTAGTTGCTTTTTTTTTCTGGGGGAGCTGTTTTTTTTTTGGCTAGTTGGAATATTTTCTGGTTTTTTATTAAGATTTCAGCTATGATTTAGGCGTTTTGTTGCTTTAGAAGGCCATGTGGTCCAGCTGAGTTTAGGTTTAAACACAAGTGGCCTACTTTTCTTGATATAGGCTGTCTAGTAGCTGTTGGTATAATGTTTGAACTGTAGGTGTTTTTTTTTGTTTTTGCTTTTTGGGTTAATCACAGGGCAGCAGGAACATTTGTATGAAGTGTAATAAGGGATTTTGGATTTTTTTTTAACAAAAAATTAATTTTTTCCAAAGTTAGGCACTTTTTTATAAAATGTTAATTTTTTATTAAAAAAAAACTTTTATTTAAAATTTTTTTCGTATTGTAATAATTTTTTTTTATTATTTTTTTCTTTAAAAATATTTTTTTTCAAACAATAATATTTTTTTTTTAATATTTATTTATTTTCTGTTTATTTCTGAACTTAAAGCTGCTGTTTTGTATAGTATCGCTGATGGTTGCTGCTGAATTGTTTCAAATGTCTCAAACCTCAAAGGGGTCTTGAATAGATTTCATCCTAGAGATTTTTTGTTCCATCCACAGAATTCATTCAAGCAATAAGTGTTGCACTCTCTTATTATTATTATTGTTGTTATTATTTTGTTATGGTTTTGTGTGCGTGTGTGTGTGTGTGTAAATATACTTCATATATTTATTTTCAGTATTTCTTGAAATGCGGGCAAAAAGAAATACCAACAAAAAACAAACAAAACAGCAAAAATTCAAAATTGCCGCGAATGGTTGGGAATTGACGGTTGATTGGCTGGCTGGTTGCTTGAATGTTTCGTTGTACGCTATTGATAAGATTTTGTAGTCTTCATGGTTTCGTAGTGTTGTTGTTATTGTAGTGGTTTTTTCTTTTGTTTAATAATTTATGTGTTTGTTGTTGTAGGTATATAAAGTATTCTTGCTCACTATCGATTCTTAGTTCTTTTCGTTATGTCTTGCCTTAGTGATTTTTTTGTTTTTGTTTTTTTATTTCTGCAAAGTTGATTTTATTCAAGTGACGTAGTTTTTGTTAATGTTTACCACTGGGTTTTGAACCCATTTCTTTTTGTAATTGTTGTTGTTGCCGTTGTTGCTTTTTTTGGCTAGGCTAGTTGGTTCTGTTTGTTTTCGCAATGCTTTCTTCTTTTTTTCGTCCAAAGTTCGTTGTGGTCTTCTAATCTGAAAGTCATACAAAGAAATACAACGAAACAGTCATTAATAAATTTGTATTTAGATGGACAAAGTGATTACTAATGTTATGGCCATAATACTAAATTAAAATTGCCTTTTTTTCGGAAGCAAATGAACGTTATTAAGATAATGCCTAATAATAAATGCTGGCAAATGAAGAAAGGTTAAGTTCCCTCAAACCCATGAATCGCCATTGAAGGAGGTAATATCGTAAATAGGGAGCTTGGTATATATGATAGCTATTTCCAAATATGGTACGATCTGAACTATACTCCGCGCAGATGAAGAGGGGACTAACACAGCTCGGAAAAAATGTGTCTTCTAAGGGCCTTAGACATTAAATCGGGAGACCGGGCTATATGAAGATATTGTCAGATCTGAGACATATATGACCCCGACGTCGAGGATTTTATGAAAACTCCATGTGCCAAATTTCAGTGAAATCGGGTAAAAAATGTGCCTTCAATGGGCCTTAGACCTTAAATCGGGAGATCGATCTATATGGGAGCTATAACAAAATATGTTTCGATCTGGACCGTATTCGACCTTGATGTCGAGGATCCTAACAGAACTCACAGTACCAAATTTTAGCGAAATCGGTTACAAAATGTGGCTTCTATGGGCCGTAGACCTTAAATCGGGAGATAGTTCTACGGGGGGCTATAAGAATATATTGTCCGATCTGAGCGATATATGACCCCGACGTCGAGGATTTTAATACAACTCACAGTGCCAAATTTCAGCGAAATCGGTTACAAAATGTGGCTTCTATGGGCCGTAGACCTTAAATCGAGAGATAGTTCTACGGGGGGCTATATCAAGATATTGTCCGAACTGAGCCATATATGACTCCGACGTCGAGAGTTTTAAGGCAACTCACTGTGCCAAATTTCAGCGAAATCTGGTAAAAAACTGTGGCTTCTATGGGCCGTAGACCTGAAATCGGGAGATTGGTCTATATGAGGGGTATATGAAGATATTGTCCGATCTAAACCATATTCGACCCCGACGTCAATGGTCCTAAGACAATCAACTGTGCCAAATCGGGTAATAAATTCGGTGGGTCTCGGATCGGTAATTCTATGGGTCTTAGATCGAGAATCCAGTTTTGGGGCCAAGTGTTTGAGGGTTAACCCCAAAGTACCCCCTAACTGAACTTATTTCGCGAACATATCAATACTTATTTTCTTTATTTTATTTTTTTATTTTATTTTCTTTTTATTTTATTTCATTTTATTTCATTTTATTTTCTTTTATTTTCTTTTATTTTCTTTTTATTTTATTTTATTTTATTTTATTTTATTTTATTTTATTTTATTTTGTTTTATTTTAATTTATTTTATTTTATTTTATTTTATTTTATTTTAAATTATTATATTTTATTTTATTTTGTTTAAGTTTTATTTTATTTTATTTTGTTAAAACTTTTTATTTTCTTCAACTTATTCCTTTGGAATATCATTTATTAAATAATTATTTTAACATTTTTACCCTGACCCAGTAATTGGTTCATAAAAAACATTTTTTCTTATTATTTATCATAATTATTTTGGTTTAATTATCATATAAACTAAATATACAATAAACACCTAAAATGTGCTACACTTTAAATGCAGTGACCTCTCACTCAAGCCGGGTTACTTAAGCAATGTCTGCAAAAGTATAACCAAACAAAAAAAGCCAATTAAATTAAAATACACAATCATTGACTACCATCAAATTGCATGACAATTAGTGTTACATAGGTGTAATAATTTACACTAGGTAGCAAAAATTAATTTTAGTTTTAAAAATCTATGATTTTATTTAATACTTTGCAAAAGATAATTATGGAACAAGCTCAGTTCAAAACAAGTAAATACCACATTTCGTCAAAATCCAGTGAAATTTGCATACCTAATGTCCCATATCAATTATATCGAAATATGATCTGATTTGGACCAAACACTTATAAGTACAAATCATTATTCAAATATAATATAACAAAATATTGGTCTTTTTAGTAGCTACATCTAAAAATAAACCGATCTGAACCATATACAGCATGGATGTCGAAAAGCCTTACATAAGCCAATGTGCCAAATTTCAGTGAAATCGGATGGTAAATGCGTCTTCTATGGGGCCAAAACTTTAAATCAAGATATCGGTCTATATGGCTGCTATATGCTAATCTAGACCGATTTGAGCCAAGTTGCAGAAAAATGTCGAAGAACCTAACACAACTGACTGTCCCAAATTTCGGCGAAATCGGACAATAAATGCGCTTTTTATGGCCCAAAAACCTTAAATCGAGAGATATATCCAAATCTGAACCGATCTGAGTAAAGTTGAAGAAGAATATTGAAGGGCCTAACATAACACACTGTCACAAATTTCGGCGACATCGGATAAATTATATGTTGGAGACCTGTGTAAAATGTCAGCCAATTCGAATAAGAATTGCGTCCTTTGGGGGCTCAAGAAGTAAAATAGAGAGATCGATTTATATGGGAGCTGTATCGGGCTATATACCGATTCAGACCATAATAAAGACATATGTTGATGATCATGAGAGGATCCGTCGTACAAAATTTCAGGCAAATCGGATAATAATTCCGACCTCTAGAGGCTCAAAAAGAGGGTTATGAACCGATTTGAACACAGTTGTTGAAAGTAAGAATAAACTACGTCATGCAAAATTTCAGTCAAATCGGATAGGAATTGCGCCCTCAAGAAGCTCAAGAAGTCAAGTCCCCAGATCTGTTTATATGACAGCTATATCAAGTTATGAATCGATTTGAACCATACTTGGCACAGTTATTGGATATCATAACATAATACTTCGTGCAAAAATTCAGGCAAATCGGATAATAACTGCGACCTCTAGAGGCACAAGAAGTCAAGATCCCAGATCGGTTTATTTGGCAGCTATATCGGGTTATGAACCGATTTGAACACAGTTGTTGAAAGTAAGAATAAAATACGTCATGCAAAATTTCAGTCAAATCGGATAGGAATTGCGCCCTCTGGAGGCTCAATAAGTCAAGACCCAAGATCGGTTTATGTGGCAGCTATATCAGGTTATAGACCGATTTGAACCATACTTGGCACAGTTGTTGGATATCATAACAAACCACGTCGTACAAAATTTCATTCCAATCGGAGAAGAATTGCGCACTCCTGAGGCTCAAGAAGTCAAGACCCAAGATCGGTTTATGTGGCAGCTATATCAGATTATGGACCGATTTGAACCATACTTGGCACAGTTGTTGGATATCGTAACAAAACACGTCGTGCAAAATTTCATCCCAATCGGATAAGAATTGCGCACTCTAGAGGCTTAAGAAGTCAAGACCCAAGATCGGTTTATATGACAGCTATATCAGATTATGAACCGATTTGAACCATACTTGGCACAGTTGTTGGATATCATAGCAAAATATTTCGTGCAAAAATTCATTCAAATCGGATAAGAATTGCTCCCTCTAGAGGCTCAAGAAGTCAAGACCCAAGATCGGTTTATATGACAGCTTTATCAGGTTATAGACCGATTTGATCCATACTTGGCACAGTTGTTGGATATCATAACAAAACACGTCGTGCAAAATTTTATTCCAATCGGATACGAATTGCGCACTCTAGAGGCTCAAGAAGTCAAGACCCAAGATCGGTTTATATAGTAGATATATCAGGTTATAGACCGATTTGAACCATACTTGGCACAGTTGTTGGATATCATAACAAAACACGTCGTACAAAATTTCATTCCAATCGGAGAAGAATTGCGCACTCCTGAGGCTCAAGAAGTCAAGACCCAAGATCGGTTTATGTGGCAGCTATATCAGATTATGGACCGATTTAAACCATACTTGGCACAGTTGTTGGATATCATAACAAAACACGTCGTGCAAAATTTCATTCCAATCGGATAAGAACTGCGCACTCTAGAGGCTCAAGAAGTCAAGACCCAAGATTGGTTTATATGGCAGCTATATTAAAACATTGACCGATATGGCCCATTTACAATACCAACCGACCTACACTAATAAGAAGTATTTGTGCAAAATTTCAAGCGCCTTGCTTTACTTTGTCGAAAGTTAGCGTGCTTTCGACAGACAGACATGACTAGATCGACTTAAAATATCATGACGATCAAGAATATATATTCTTTATGGGGTCTTAGACGAATATTTCGAGGTGTAACAAACGGAATGACTAGATTAGTATACCCCAATCCTATGGTGGTTTGTTTGTTTGTTTGTTCCGTATAGACTCAAAAACGGCGGAACCGATTAACTTGCAATTTCCACAGATTGTGTAGGTTGGTCTGGAAGGAAACATAGGTTATACAATTTTTTGATATCGAAAGGGGGCGGACCCTCCCCTTGCCCCAAAAATTAAAGTGTACCGGTCGGGACAATATGGGACTCAAATGAAAGGCATTGAGGAGTAGAGAATGAATTTCAAATCAAAAATTGGGAACAAGTGACTGGGGGGACGCCCAAACCCTAAAACCGCCTAAAACAGGTTTATTGGACGTTCATGTCAATATGGGGTTCAAATGAAAGGTATTCAGGAGTAGATTACGAATGTGGCGAAAAAATTAAGTCCATGTAATGGGAGGGGTCCCCAACCTCAAAAACCCCCCAAGTGAGCATATTAGACTACCATGGCTATATGGGACTCAAATGAAAACAATTTGCGAGTAGATTCTAAATCTTAATGACATTAAAATTTATGTTTAAGTACCTAGGTGGCGCTTAACCTACTTAAAACACCTCAAATAGGTTATTTGACCCATCTTGACAATATGGGACTGAAATGGTGCCAAGTGTTTGCACCCCTAAACTGAATTTATTTCCAGAACACATCAAAATGGGGCTCAAATGAAAGGTTTTTGAGAGTAAAGAACGATTTTGTAACCTATTTTTAGGAAAAAGTGGCAGAGTGCCACAGCCCCAAAATATTTGAGAGTATAGCATCATTGGTGGATTTGCATACTTTGCACTTCAATGACACCAATTCGATATCCACATTAGGAGCGAAATGTCTCCCTGTTAAAACTGTACCAAAACAGTACTTTTATATCGACCGCTGCAATGTAGGGCTCAAATAAAATGTGTAATAACGTCAAAGATGGCGCTGCGCTGCTTGTTTGTTTCTGTGCTGGTGCATAATGATCCCGTGGTGAAAATAGGGTACTATTTGCTTTATGGTGTCTCAGACGAATATTTCGAGTAGTTACAAACAGAATGACGAAATAAGTATACCCTCCCCATCCTATGGTGGAGGGTATAAAAAATAGTTCCCTTCCCGTGGTGAAAATAGGGTACTATTTACTTTATGGGGTCTCAGACGAATATTTCGAGTAGTTACAAACAGAATGACGAAATAAGTATACCCTCCCCATCCTATGGTGGAGGGTATAAAAAATAGTTCCCTTCCCATTGTGTACTTAAAAGTTGTGGGGCATATACCTACCAGTTTGGGGGCGGCCTAAATTTTTTCCTTATTTAATTTAGCACCAGCATGCTAAGTAATTTAATAATACCCATATTAGTTATCATAATAATAGCATATTAATTAATTATATATTTTTCATTTTTACAGATTTTTTGCATGATTGGCTGCCATCAAGTCTTTTGCCTAGCCAGGTAAGTCAGCTGAAGAACTGAGCTGAAGAAAAATGAAAATCTCTTTTAATAACATAAATTTGCTTTTACGAATGACAGTCTTTATGGGCATAAACGTTGAATGTTCTTTTTTTCTTCAAAATATATCTACGGTATTAAGTTGATATATAATTTAAAGGAACCAAAGTTCAATTTGTTTTCAATCAAGCACACAAAAAAGTGTCTTTTTAAAATATTTATTGTCATACAGAAAACATTTCTTTAGGACATTGGACTGGACTCTGGATATTTCACTTTTGAATAATAAATATGGACATGTGGAAATGACCATTACATTAAATATTAACCTTTGGATGTATGGATGCTTAATAATCAGGTTTTTTTTTTATTACCTTTTTTATGGGCTTAAGAGTTTCCCACCGAGGAAAAAGCACAATTATTAAGCTTATAGACTATTTTAATTTGTAATAAACCAACGAATAATTGGACAATTAACTAATGGACGGAAATGTTAGTCAACCCGAAGCATTGAGAGAAAAAAGTGTGCAGAAAATGCACACAATTTATTTCCATAGAATAGGTATCAAAATTTTATTTCTTTGGAACAGTTCGTAAAAAAATTTATTTCTCTAAAATATGTTGTCAGGTTTTATTTTGTTTTTGTAAAATTTTCATTTTTTGTAATTTGTTTTATCAAAATTTTATTTTTTATTTGATTTTTATAAATTTATATATATATAAATTTACCCAAAAATTTATTTTTTTTAAAAACTAGATAGCCGCTCCTTTGCGGCTTCTTTTACTTTATATGGAAAACAAATTTCCTTGGAATATTTTTTTCGACAATTAAAGAGCTTTTAGTGAAATACCATGCTATGAAAATAGTATATCGCTTGACTAACAGTTTAACAATATAAGTGCCTTTATCTCAATCCCATTCGAATTTAAGTTGGGATATAAGGTGTACTCCATTCTTAAAATACTTAATTTCAGCCCGATATTCTCATAATGTCTGATTTAGGTGGTCCCCCAGACACTTGGCCCTGAACAAATATCAGCATCGTGCCCTTCTCTCAAATACCATTTATTTCAACCCCATATTGCCATTGGTTTTGAGGGTAGTTTACAGGATGAGGACTCCCCCAAACACATGGACCCAAAATTGGTTATCAAATTCATTTTCTAATCTCAAATACCTTTCATTTGAGCCACATATTGGCATGGTCGAAAAATTTGTACCCTTTGGGGTGTGTTTTGGGGAAGGGGTGATGCCTGAAATACATGATCCTACATTTGGATATCAAATTGGTATTCTACTCCCAAATACCTTTATTTGAGCCCCATATTGCGATGGTCAGTAAAAAATTGCTGTTTGTGGGGTATTTTGGGAAAGGGGAAGACCCCCAGAAAATTGGTCCCGAAAGTGGGTATCAATTCTTTCTCTACCCCGCCATTACTTTCATTTAAGTCCCACATTGATATGGTCAGTGAATATGCCCGGTTTTGGGGTGTTTTGGGGAGTGGGGTGGCCCCCCAAACCCTAAGCCCTGAAAATATATCAACAACGTGCTCTATTCTCATATATTTGAACCCCATATTGCCATTGGCCTCAAAATTGGATATCAAATTGGTTTTCTAATCTCAAATGCCCCTCTTCCGATATCGAAAAAATTATATTGCCTATGTTTCCTTCCAGACCAACATACACAATCTGTGAAAATTTCGAGAAAATCGGCTATGGCGTTTTTAAGTCTATACGGAACAAACAAACAAGACGAGTCCCATTAGTTCTGATGGCTTATATGCCCATTTGGGGATTTTTTGGGGGAAGTGGGGTGACCCCCTATACTTCGAACTGATTTTGTATGCCAGAGTCGTAATCTACACCGGAATACCTTTCATTTAAGCCCCATATTGACATGAACGTCCAATATGTCTGTTTGGGGGTGTTTTGGGGTTGGGGTGGCCCGATGGGTACTTAGACTTTATTTTAGTACCATTTTCGTATTCTACTCTCCAATACCTTTCATTTGATACCCATATTGTCTCGATCGGTCCACTTTTGATTTTGGGCGGGGTTTTGGGGTAACGGGCGGACCCTCCCCTCACCTTTCGATATCAACAGATTATAAAGCCTATTCCTTCTTCCTGGCCATATTCGTAATCTACTCCCGAATGTCATTCATTTGAGTCCCATATTGTCATGATCGTCCAATAAACCTGTTTTAGGCGGTTTTGGGGTTTGGGCGGCCCCCCAGTTACTTGGACCCAATTTTTAAGATGATATTGGTACTCTATACCTGAATACCTTTCATTTGAGTCCCATACTGCCCCGGGTCGCTACACTTTTATTTTTGTGTAGTACTTTTGGGGTGAGGGGGAGGGTATGTATATCAAAAAAATTATATAGCCTATGTTTCCTTTCAGACCAACTTCACAATCAGTAAAAATTTTAAGGTAATCGGATCTGCGTTCTTGAGTCTATACGCAAAAAACAAACAAACCGACAAACAAACACAAATTGATTTTTATACCCACCACCATAGGATGGGGTATACTAATCTAGTCATTCGTCTAAGACCCCATAAAGAATATATATTCTAGATCGTCCCGACGTTCTGAGTCAATACAGCCATGTCCGTCCGTCTATCGAAATAACGATAGAAATCGAACACGTAAAGCTAGCCGCTTGAAATTTTGAACAAATACTCCTTATCAGTGTAGGTCGGTTATGATGGAAAATAGGCCAAATCGGTTTATGTTTTGATATAGCTGTAATATAAACTGATCTTGGGTCTTGATTTCTAGAGCTTCTGGAGGGGGCAATTCTTATCCGATTTCGCATGAGGTGTTTTGTTATGACTTCCAACAACTGTGCTAAGAGTGGTTTAAATCGGTTCATGTTTTGATATAGCTGCCATGTATACCGATTTGGGATATTGACTTCTTGAGCCTCTAGAGGGCGCAATTCTTATCTTATATTTGGCTGAAATTTTGCATGTAGTGTTTTGTTATGACTTCCAAGGACTGTGTGTAGTATGCTCTAAATTAGTCCATATCCTGATGTAGCCGTCATATAAACCGATCTGGAGTTTTCTCTTCTTGAACCTATAGAGGGCGCACTTCCTATTGGATGTGGCTGAAATTTTGCATGACTTGCTTCGTCATGACTTCCAAAAACTGTGTCAAGTATGTTTTAAATCGGTCCATAACCTGATAAAGCTGCCTTATAAACCGATCTTGAATCTCGATTTCTTGATCAACGATTTGGCTGAAATTTTTCATGGGGTGTTTTGTTATGATTTGCAACAACTGAACCAAGTAGGGGTGAAATCTGTACATAACCTGATATAGCAGTCATGTAAACTTTAGAGGGCCCAAATCCTATCGCTAAAATTTTGGATGATGTGTTTCGTTATGACTTTCAACAACTGTGCAATGTATGGTTCAAATCGTTCCGTAACCTGATATAGCTGCCATATAAACTGATTTGGAATATTTAGCCTCTAGAGGGCGCAATTATTATCTGATTTTGTTGAAATTTTATACAACGGCTTCTACCATGACCTTAAACATGCGTGTCAAATATGGTCTGAATCGTTTTATAGCCTGATACAGCTCCCCTATAAACCGATCTCCCTATTTTACTTATTGAGTCCCTTAAGGTCGAAATTCTTATTCGATTTGGCTGAAATTTGACTTTTACTATGGTCTCCAACATTCATTCCATAACTTGATATAGCATATCAACCTTTTTTTATCCTTTCTTTTCTTTGTTTGCCTAACAAGAGACGCCGGGTAATGAACGATTTGGCTGAAATTTTTCGTGGGGTGTTTTGTTATGATTTCCAACAACTGAACCAAGTAGGGGTGAAATCTGTACATAACCTGATATAGCAGTCATGTAAACTTTAGAGGGTCCAAATCCTATCGCTGAAATTTTGAATGATGTGCTTCGTTATGACTTTCAACAACTGTGCAATGTATGGTTCAAATCGTTCCGTAACCTGATATAGCTGCCATATAAACTGATCTGGAATATTTAGCCTCTAGAGGGCGCAATTATTATCCCGATTTGACTTCTTGAACCCTTCTAAGCCGCAATTTTTGTCTGGCTTGGCTGAAAATTTGTATGCAATGTTCTGTTACGACTTTAAACAACTTTGCCGAATACGGCCAAAATCAGTCTATAAACTGCTATATCTCCCATATAAACCGATCTCGTATTTTGAATTCTTGAGCCACTAGAGGGCGTAATTATTATCCGATTTTTCTGAAATTTTGCATGAATTGTTTTGTTATGATTTCCAACAACTGTGCCAAGTATGGTTCAAATCGGTCTATAACCTGATATAGCTCCCATATAAACCGACTTCCGATCTTTAATTTTTAAGCCGCTAGAGGGCACAATTATTATAGTGATTGGGCTGAAATTATGTACAACGAATTCTTCTTTGACCTCCAACATACTTGCCAAATATGGTGTGAATCGGTCCTAAACCTGATATAGTTCCCATCTAAACCGATCTCCTGATTTTACTTCTTGAGCTACCATAGGGCACAATTCTTATCCGATTTGGCTGAAATTTCGCACAATGACTTCTACTTTGGTCTGCAACAGCCAAAACAAGTATGGCCCCAATATGTTCATAACTTGGTATAGCTTTAATAGCATAGCAATTCTTTTCTTTTGTTTGCCTATAAAGAGATATCGGCCAAACAACTTGACAAATGCGATCCTTGGTGGAGGGTATATAAAATTCGGTCACGCTTTTACTGGTTTATATATTTTGTTTTAATTTTTACTTTTTTTATATGTATTGGCTGGCATTGAAGAATTCCCTTTATATTGAGTCATTTGTTGATGTATTAACTCTTCATTCAATGACCAGACAAACCCATTGTATGGCTACAAGCATATGATGACATTCATGAATGACTTATCCCAATTGGGTGCCGGTCAAATAACCTGTTGTATGAGCAACGTCAAAACGGTTCACAAACATTTTGGCACGTTTGGAAAAAAAGAAAAAACAAAAATAATAAAATAAACACGCCATAGGAAATTTAATTGAAGTGGAAGATTTTTAATAAACAAAAATTGAGCTTCCATCAGCATTAGGATTTTTTTAAACCATTTAAACAAAATTTTATAAAATTTTTCACTTTCCGCTTTGTTTTTTTTTTTTAGTTTTAGCATTTAAGTTCTTTCTTTGTTTTTTCCGTTTTTTCTTAACATTTAAAATTCAATTTCTTCTTCTTCCTCAAACTCTTTCAGTTTACACCATGTACGAATAAACACTTTTTTTCTTCCCCTTCTACTGAATTATGGCATTTCACAGCGCCACTAAACTGAAGTGTATGACTTTACCGACAACTTAAATAATTCCAAATAAATTAATTAAATATTTAAAGACATTACACACATGATTACAATGACAGGCTAGTTGTATGTGAGCGCGCACAAACCAACGCTAACCGTAGTACCGGTGCTAAAAAGAAATGCCACTATGAGGCGGCTTATGAAACGAACAAGAAACGTGTTGTGTTTGCTTAAATTTGCCGACTAAAACTAAACTGAAAACTTAAATTGTACGACTTGCCTACCAAGGGGGCAAAATATATCCCATACATCCAAATAAATATTCATTGAATATCTTTGTCTGTTTGCTTACTCGATTTGGTGTCTGTCTGTCTGTCTCTAGCAATTGCCTTATGGGGGTAGCTTTTTTTATTGTGGCCATTCATCACACAACACAAGTGGTGAGATGGGGCTTGGTGGATGTGTGTGTGTGTGTGTGTGTGGCTGTGTGCTTAAAGATCATCAACATGAGAGAAAAGACGTCAGACAACATGCTCAGCTGATTTACGAGGTTGGTGGGGAAAATTGTGTTAGACATCAATTGAAGGTGAATTACAGATAAATACAGAGAGAGAGAGAGAGTAAATGAGATTTATGACTATTATTGTAACTAACAGCACTATTGATGTTAAGGATTGAATGATTGAATTACAGATAAATAAAGAGAGAGAGAGAGAGAGTAAATGAGATTTATGCCTATTATTGTAACTAACAGCCCTATTGATGTTAAGGATTGTTACTCTATTCGGCTTTTCATGGGAGAGAGAATAAATGAGATTTATATCTATTATTCTTAATAATAGTACTATTGATGTTAAGGATTTATACTCTTTTCGGCTTTTCATGTGAACTACTGTCAAACTCCATATTAAAAAATTTGAAATGAAAAATGTGTTAAAAATGAAAATTATTTTTAAGGCTAATGACTTAAAAGTAGCAATTAGGCACAATTAATTCCAGTGAAATATGATGGCAGAATTGTGTTTGTGCAGAAAATTTTCCGTAAATATTTTAGAGTAAATTAAGATATTTTATTGAAGTTTGTCACTACAAAAAACAGAGTACTCTGCTTTATGCAGCAATTATACTGTCATATGTGATCCAATAAAGATATTTTCATATATGTTAACTAAGTTTACTGTTTGTAATACTGAGAGCCTTTATAATTTCAATCTTAGTTTTTTACTCAACTTTCTCAACCCTCCCTCGTCAAGTGTAGTATGTAAATAAAGCTTTGATTCACAACAAATTGCATCCTCTTTTTAAGTCAAAGCTTATGAGCTCAGAGAATTTTAGCATAACGATAAAGCATTCCAATATCTTAAGATCTCTAGAAATCTCTCGACATCATGCAACGTGGTACACACTTTTATAACCCTACTCATCTAGTGATATAATAGAATGATGTCATATCACATCAATAAAAGTCATTTAAGCTTTTTTGAATTTGAGAATATTTTTTGGTTTTTTATTTCTATTTTTGTGTGTGTTTAATAAAAATCTCCCCGAATGCAGAACGCAATAGCATACATAAGTCTTTTAAGAAGCCAGTTAGCCGAAGTAGTGTTTAGCTCAGCTTATGAATGTGGGGGTGGTGTATGTGTTTTTCAACAAAAGCGTTGTTGTTTCGCATATGTGGCATTCCTAACCTTTTAGCGCCTGACCCCCAATTGTCTTGTAAGATTTTGAGGAAATTTCTTCTATTCGTTATTTAAGAATATATAGAAAAAATCAAGCACGTCGTTGATAATATGACCACATCCGTTCATAAAAGTCTGTCAACACACAGATGTTATCAGATCAACCACAAATGTTTACAAAGCAACAACAAGTTTTGTAAATGAAACGTCCACACCCGTTCACAATTTGACAAAACAAACAAACAAATGTTGCCCATGAACATTCCACTAAGGAACCGGGACAAACTTCTTACAAATCAATGAGTGCTGTCCGATTCAAATGGGCAAATTTGCTTTTTGCATTTTGTATGTTGACGCGACGGCAAGTTCTCAACTTTTTTATACCCTCCACCATAGGATGGGGGTATACTAATTTCGTCATTCTGTTTGTAACTCCTCGAAATATTCGTCTAAGACAGCTTAAAGTACATATATTCTTGATCGTAATCACATTTCAAGTCGAACTAGCCATGTCCGTCCGTCCTTCCATCCATCCGTCTGTCTTTCGAATGCACGCTAACTTTCGAAGAAGTAAAGCTAGCCGATTGAAATTTTGCATAAATACTTCTTATTAGTGTAGGTCGGTTGGGATTTTAAATGGGTTATATTGGTCAACGTTTTGATATAGCTGTCATATAAACCTATCTGCGGTCTTGACTTCTTGAGCGTCTAGAGTGCGCAATTCCTATCCGATTTGGCTGAAATTTTGCACGACGTGTTTTGTTATGACTTCCAACAACTGTGTTAAGAATAGTTCAAATCGGTCCATAACCATGATATAGCTGCTATATAAACCGATCTGGGGTCTTAACTTCTTGAAGGCGCAATTATTATCCGATTTAGCTGAAATTTTCCATGTGGTGTTCTGTGATGACGTCTAACAACTGTGCAAAATACGGCCCAAATTGGTCTATACCGATCTCCCGATTTGAATTCTTGAGTTCTTACAAGCCGCAATTTTTGTCCGATTTATCTGAAATTTTGCATTCGGTGTTCCGTTATGACTTCCAACAACTGTTGAAAGTACGTTTCATATCGGTCTATAACCTAATATAGCTACCAGATAAACCGATCTCTTGATTTGACTCCTTGAGCTCTTACAAGCCTCAATTTTTGTCCGATTTGGCTGAAATTTTGCATGTGGTGTTGTTTTAATTGGTTCGGAATTCTTTTGAGACTTAACAGGTTTTTTATCGTTTTTGAAAATACTTTTGATAAATACTTTCTTAATATGTACGTTACGATTCGCATCATATTTGATGAAGTACGGTCCAATGATACCACCAGCCTGTGACTTCTGCTCCTGGTGCATTGGTAGATCTTGCAATGCTTCTGGCTGATCTTCATTCTAAAATCAACAATTCTTCTTATTTAAATGAGCATAATTTGTCCACTTTACGCCGCTCCATATTATATTAGGACTCCTCTTTCCCAACTCGAGTTAGAATTTTTCTAATACTTCTCTATTCTTAAATTTTTTTCTATCCATTTGGTGTTAATGGGTTAAGACAGGTTAGCTTCATGCCACAAGAAATTTAAAATTGTATGTTTTTACCGTTTGATTTGGGCTGTGCATATTTTAAAGTTTTCCAATTTTACAAAAACTCTATGATTTGTCTTAACTTTTTCGATTTTTGGTTATATTTTGTTTTTGGTTTTCCACTGTCTTGTATTAACCCACTGTAGGGTGATGTTTACTAGAATTATCCATAATGTTGACATGAATACCAACTGCCTAGAATTACACCATTTGAAATAGTGAAAGAGAGATAGAGAAATAGCGGTAGAGGGAGAGGGAGAGACCAGAAATGTATTATTCGTTAATATCTCCCCAGATGTAAAATATTCTCTCCTTCTCTTTAGTTTGTTTTGGTTTTACAGTGTTGCCGCATAGTTTTAAAGAAGCAACCTTTTCAGATACAAAGACAAATCACCATTTTTTACTCTCCACCATAGGATGGGAGTAGAAAAACATCGACATTCTGTTTGCAATTCATGGAAATAGTGAACTGAGATCCTAGTAAAGTAAATACACTCTTGATGCGGTGACATTTTAAGTTGATTTAGGCAAGTCCATTCATCTGTCTGTCTTATCTGTCTGTCTGAATATGCAACTTTTTTTATTGAAAAAAATTTTCAATTACTCTTTTAAAAATTGTGATTAATATTATCATTTCCGTGGTTGAGGCAGTTTCAATTGAAAAATTAATTGGATCAATTATTTTGTGATTGAAGACGATTTTTAATTTTTTCTTATGTTTTTATATAAAAATTGTAGGACAAATGCGATCCATGATGGCTATATAAGATTAGACCAGGCCGAACTTTTTTTGTTGTATATATTATTTCCTTTATTTTTTATTTCATATTATTTTTTTTTAATTTTATTTGATTTTAGTGTTTTTTATTTGTTTAATTTATTATTTATTTAATTTTTTTAATATATATTTTTTTGTTTTATGTTAAAATATATTTTTTGTTATTTTATTTTATTTTATTTCATTTCATTTCATTTTATTTTATTTTATTTTGTTTTATTTTATTTTATTTTATTTTATTTTATTTTATTTTATTTTATTTTATTTTATTTTATTTTATTTTATTTTATTTTATTTTATTTTATTTTATTTTATTTTATTTTATTTCATTTTATTTCATTTCATTTTATTTTATTTTATTTTATTTTATTTTATTTTATTTTATTTTATTTTATTTTATTTTATTTTATTTTATTTTATTTTATTTTATTTTATTTTATTTTATTTTATTTTATTTTATTTTATTTTATTTTATTTTATTTTATTTTATTTTATTTTATTTTATTTTATTTTATTTTATTTTATTTTATTTCATTTTATTTAATTTTAATATTTTGTTTTCAATTTTTTTTGTCCTCTCGTCTCTTTCAGCTTTTTTGCTGTTAAATTTTAGTATGGCAACACTGTTTTGCAAAATTTGTTGTAATATATGAGTGGTCAACGATCTGAGAGAGATATAGTAGGAGCATATGTATGTGTGTGCTTGTAAGTTTTTGTTGAACATGTCATCACTAAAATCATAAAGTATTGACATGATAATAACAACTTAAAAGCTCTTTTGGGGTTTCAACCAAAAAAAAAGAAGGTGTGTTTCATGCTGCTTAAGGTTGTTGTTATTTTTTGTTGTTGTTAAAGGGGTATGTTTGCTGGGGGCTGAGAGTAGTTGTCGCTCACACTTAACATGAGATGTCATAGTATGAAACAGAAGTGGTGTGTTTACAGCTATGTCAGACTAGATAGATGATAATGACGTTGTTGTTTTTGTTATTGAGAGAGAATGCCATATCAACTAATCAAACGGAAATATGTATGAGTTTTGACTTTATTGATAATATCCAAACTATTTTTTAAGATTTTGCCTATTTTTTTTTGCATTGCAATCTATTATTATGGTTTCCATATTGTGTGCTATAGTTAGTGTATGTATGTATGGGTTAATGAATGATGAGTCTTCATTAAAAATGGCAATGATTTTGACAAATACCAAAATACTAAGAGGAAGATAAACCTCAATTGGATGGAATGACGGATGTAGATAAACCTCAAAATAACCTTACAAACAAATATTAGCGCATGTTCTTACTGTTTTGGTGGCTGCTGTGGTTTTTTTTTTATCAAGATTACACTAGACAACAAAAACTTTTTGAAATTCAGGTGGCTAAGAAGATAAATCAGAAGATTAGTTTAAATGCGAGCTATATAGGTTATGGAGCCAATTGTGAACCATAGAAGATTCTGGTTTATCAAAATGCCAGTTGCTGACAATGAAGGCAGCATGGCGACACTTCAACTTAACGGAGTCAACAGATGAAACAGTGACTAAAAGAGAAAAGTACCAGCGCAAACTTGCTCATGAACAATCCATTAAGGGATTTTTATAATAGTTATCTAAATGGTATGAATAAATGCAAATTTGTTGATAATTTAACACTGAAGCTGTTACGATAAAAGCATTCGCTTTGATTGTTGAATATCCTCGATATTGTAATTGAAGGAAAACGGAAATAATAAAATTAAGTCTTATGGTTACTTAAAAAGCTAGGCATTAGCCATGTTAAGCATGCGTTTTGAAAAATTTAACTGTGTAATTTCTTTATTTTGTTGTTCTTTATTTTTTTTGTAGCTTTGTGTTATTAGTTTTCATTTTTGCATACCTCTTCTAAGCTATGGTTTATAATGGGCTATGGCCATCATAGAATAGTCAGTTTAAACCATAATCAATCAATGGTGAACATAACCACAATTCATTGAAACTTTAAATAGCATAGGAAAAGAGTGAATCTTAGGAAAATAATGTGAAAAAACCCAAAAATAAATAAATAAAAAAATTATTAAAAACATAAAATTGAAATCAAAACTCAAACTTATCCCAATATTCTCAAAAAATATTTCCTAAAACCATATTCTGCCGCTTAAAAACCAACAAAAATCCTCTATTAAATAACGCAATAAAACCAAAACAAAATCAAAACTAATTTAAAAGAAAAATTATATCAATGCAAATCTTTAGTGTGTCAAGTTCAACAGGTTTTGAGTCATTATAAGCATACTGAAGGTGAAGGCAAGACACTCCATTATGTTATCTCTTCCCCCTTTCCAATGCGCCAAAAGCCAGTGAAAGTGAACGAAAGCAACTTGCGATAGCCGATTCCAGTTATAAGAAGACCACTAAAAGTTGAATGACTTGGATTTGTGCATTTTGAATGGTTAAAAGCTGGTTAGGATAAGTCCTAAGCGGATATTTCTGAAAATTGTGGGGTCTAAACTAAATAAAGGTGTGATTTAAGATTTGAGGTTTCTTTTATGATTATGAAATTAATATATTAAATATTTTAAAGAAGTTTTGGTTTAAGTTTAGTTAAAAAAAAAAAAAAACAAAACACAATTGATTAGAAAAATAAAAATTTAAAAAAGAATTAAAGCAAAGAAAAGGAACTAAAAACTTGAATATTTTAGACAAAAAAATTAAAAAAAAATATTATATAACTAAAAAAAAATATTATATATCAAAAAAAAAAAAAAATATATATATAATCTTGCAATGGAATCTCAATAATAAAAAATAAATCATTTTTGAAACCGGATTAAAACTAACGAGTAAAAAGGCATTAAGTTCGGCCGGGCCGAACGTCTTTTATGGGCCCAAGGCCTTAAATCGAGAGATCGGTCTATATGGCAGCTATCAGCACTGTCCCAAATTTCGGCGACATCCGACAATAAATGCGCATTTTATGGGCCCAAAACCTTTAATCGAGAAATCGGTCTATATGGCAGCTATATCCAAATTTGGACCGATCTGGGCCAAACTGAAGAGGGATGCCAAAGGTCCTAACACAACTCACTGTCCCAAATTTCGGCGACACCGGACAATAAATGCGTCTTTTATGGGCCCTAGACCTTAAATCGAGAGATCGGTCTATATGGCAGCTATATCCCAATCTGGACTGATCTGGGTCAAATTGAAGAGGGATGTCAAAGGGCCTAACACAACTTACTTAGCCCATCTTTGAATTTAACCTGCTTACTTTTGACTTTTTGAATTGTCGACTTTTTCTGACCTGCTGCTTTTTTTTCGAAATTTTCGATTTCTATTCTCGTTTTTCCTATTTTCGTTTTTTCGATATTTCGTCTAGTCGACTTTTTCGTTTTTTTGCCTTTTTCTAATTTTGACTTTTCGACCATGCGATTTCAATTTTCTACTTCTTCTTAGAATTTTTGACATTTTTTCGAATTTGTGACTTTATGACCTTTTTCGACTTTTTTACACTTTTTTCGAATATCTTCGACTTTTCACGACTTTTTCGTCTTTTTTCGAGTTTTTTTTTGACTTCGTTTTTTTCGATTTTTTTCGATTTTCTTTTTTTTTATTTTTTACTATTTTCTTTTTTATTTTTTGACCGTGTGTTTTTTTTTCCTTTGGACTAGTCTATTTTTTCGAAAATTTTTGACCTCTTTTCAACTAGTCGATTTTTTCTGAATTTTTCGACTAGTCAACTTATAAACAATTGTGAGTTTTTGACTTTTTTTGGATTTCTTACAACTTTACGACGTTTTGCAACTTTCATTCAATTTTTTCCATTTTCGACTTTTTTTTAGATTTTTTCGACCATTTTTGATTTTACCTTTCGACCTTTTTCGTCTATTTTGGATTTTTCGATATTTCGTCTAGTCAACTTTTTCGTTTTTTCGCCTTTTTTTAATTTTGACTTTTCGACCTTGCGATTTCAATTTTCTACTTGTTCTTAGAATTTTTGACATTTTTTCGAATTTATGACTTTTTGACCTTTTTCGACTTTTTTACACTTTTTTGGAATATCTTCGACTTTTCACGACTTTTCACGACTTTTTTCGTCTTTTTTCGAGTTTTCATTTTTTTTTACTTCGTTTTTTTTTTGATTTTTTCGATTTTCTTTTATTTTTTCCTATTTTCTTTTTTTATTTTTTGACCGTGCGTCTTTTTTTTAACTTTTGGACTAGTCTATTTTTTCGAAAATTTTTTACTTCTTTTCAACTAGTCGCTTTTTTCTGAATTTTTCGACTAGTCAACTTATCCACAATTGTGAGTTTTTGACTTTTTTTGGATTTCTAACGACTTTACGACGTTTTGCAACTTTCATTAAATTTTTTCCATTTTCGACTTTTTTTTAGATTTTTTCGACCATTTTTGATTTTACTTCTGACTTACTGATTTTTTTCGACTTATTACCTTTTTTCGTTTTTTTTTAGCTTTTTTTTGCTTTTTTTTTTGATTTAATATGTTTTTCGATTTTTGAATTTTTATTTTTTAACTATTTCGCCCTTTTTGTGACGAGTTATTCGAGTTTTCGGCTTTGTTCGACATTTTCCGATTTTTTTCGACTTTTTTTTTTGTTGGTTTTCAACTTCTTTCGACTAATTTTGAATTGATTGCGACATTTCGAAGTTTTTCTGACTAGTCAATTTATCAGAAATTTCGCCTTTTTTTGAATTTGATTTTTTCGACTAGTCGACTTTTTTGAAGTTTTTTCCGACTTTCCATCTTTTTTCCACCTTTCGACTTTTTACGACAATTTTCGACTAACCGACTTTTCGATTATTTGTCTTTTTTCGACTTTTTCTTACTTATTTCTGACTTTTTCGACTAATCAACTTATCAAAAATTTCGACTTTTTAAAATTTTTTCAACTTTTTGACTAGTCGACTTTTTCAAGATTTTTCGATCTTAAAATTTTTTCCACTTTTCTAATTTTCGTCCAGTCAATTTTTTCGATCTTTTGTCTTTTTTCGGCTTTTACGGCATTTTTGGATTTTTTTCTGACTTATTTCTGTTTTTTTCGACTAGTGAAATTATTCGAAATTTAGACTTTTTTTTTGACATTTTTTCGATTTTTTTTTCAACATTTTTAATTTTTCGACTAGTCGACATTTTTTCGACCTTTTGTCTTTTTACGATCTTTCGACTTTTTTCCCCATTTCGAATTTTTTCGACATTTTTCGACTTTTCAACTTTTATAGACATTTGGAAATTTTTCGACTTGTCGAATTTTTTAAGTTTTCGACTTATTTTGAAATTCGAATTTTCGAGTTTGTTCGACTTTTTTCGACATTTTCGGACTTTTAACGACTTTTTTTCGAATTTTTCGACTTCAAAGTCGATTATTCGACTTTTTTAAACATTAACTCGTCGACTTTGACTTTTTACAGAAAAAGTCGATAAATCGATTAGTAGAAAGTCGACTTTTAGATTCCAAATCTATCTTTGTCTATTTAGCCACGGTTTGTAACGACTTTCAATAGTCGTGCCATATAAACCGATCTCCTGATTTGACTTCTTGAGCCTCTAGAGGGCGCAATTGTAAACCGAAGCGGTGGTCACCATGCTTTTTTTTCATCCTCAAGAGGTAAATAACCTGTTTAGTGTTGTTTCGGCTAGCTGCCAAGCCAAATTAACAAGAATGCCTCTAATCATTTCTTTGTTGTTGTCGTTTTCATGGAATGACGTGTCAAATGTATGACCCCCTAAATCCCCTCACATTGCAACATTAAATGTGGCTTTAAGCGATAAGAAAAATTATTTGCTTACTTACATTTTCTTACCTCCAGCAAAGGTTAGAATGCCATGCCAAGTCGTTTAAATATAAATTAGCTAATGTTTATATTTATTTTGGTTTATAATTGTCCATTTAAGTGCCTTTTCAACACTCGTGATTTTTTAAATCACATGGCATTATTACAAAAAACCTTTTTAAGGAAGTGTAATGGCTCAATTGAACTTTTGATCTCCCTTCAATGGTTAAACACAAAAATGACGTAGATTTGTTTTGTTTCAGTAGCATAGCTTAGAAGAAGCTTCCAGTGTTTGGAGGCCTATCAATTGACGCACTTTATGACAACATTATGTGTTTTGCATTCGGTGTGTTGCCATTAAGTTAATTGAAACTATTAAAAAAAAAATCAAATCACTCACGCTGATAAGAAAAGTCAGGCGATTGTTTTTTTGTATAATGGCAAAAAAATCTTTGATGCCTTCCCACAAATTATCTAAAAATAAAGAAATTCATACTAAAAATAAAAAAAAATTTGGCAAATTTAAAAAAAAAAATTTTTTAATTTTTTTGAAAAATTTTTTACAAAATTTTTGAAAAAGAATTAATAAAATCTTGTATATAAAAATCAATTTGTGTTTACTTGTGGGTTTGTGTGTTCCTTATAGACTCAGAAACGCCTGAATCGATTTTCTTGAAATGTTCACAGATGGTACATATTGACCCCGTGGTGAAAATAGGCCACTACATTTTTTGTAATCTGAAGGAGGGGGGCGGACTCTCCCCCTTACCTTAATTTTCAGAAACGCCAGATCTCAGAGATAGGTGTTGCGATTTCCGCGAAATTTTATGTGCTCTCATAAAGTACCCTAAAAATAAAAATTTGGTATACAAATTTCGGATGGGGTACCTAGGGGGGCTGCCCCACCCCGAAAACCTACCAAACATATATTTACACCAATCACGACAATATGGGACTCAAATGAAAGGTATTTAGGCTAAGAAAACGTATCTGATATCCAATTGTCGGACCAAGTGCTAGGGGGACCACCCCAAGCCCCAAAACACCCCTAAATCGGACATATTTACCGACCATGGCAATATGGGACTCAAATGAAAGGTATTTGGGAGTAGAATACGTATCTGATGTCCAAATGTGGGACCACATTTTTGGGGATCCACCCCTTCTCCAAAACACCCCCCAAACAGGACTTATTTACTGACCATGGGAATATGGGGCTTAAATAAAAGTTATTTGAGAGTGGAATTCGAATCTGATATCCAAATATGGGACCAGATGTTTGGTGGGCCGGCTCTCACCAAAAACATCCCCCAAAGGGGACAAATTTACGACCATAACAATATGGGGCTCAAATGATAGGTCTTTGGGAGTAAAACACGAAAGGTATTCGGGAGTATATTATGAATATGGTCAGAAAGTAGGAATAGACTTTATAATGTATTGATAACGGAAGGGGCCTCCATCGTTACCCCAAAAACACCACCCAAAGTCAAAAGTAAACCGATATGGACATTATGGGTGTCAAATGAAAAGTATGAGAGATCGGATGACGAATCTGGCATGTAAATTCATGTCGAAGCATAGGGGGTCCCCCTACACCCACAAAACGCCCAAAATGGGCATATTAGCCAATCACGGATTTATGGGACTCAGTTTTTTATTCCCTATAGACTGTAAAACGGCAGAACCGATTTTTTTCGCATATTGTGTAGGTTGGTCTGAAAGGAAACATATATAATTTTTTGGTATCGGAAGGGGGAAGGACCCTCCCCCTTATGCCAAAAACATAACCCAAAATCAAAAGTGGGCAATATAGGTATCAAATGAATGCTATTGGAGAGTAGAATACAAATATGGTATTAGAATTTGAGTTTAAATACCCATAGGGCCGCCCCAACCCAAAACTACCCCAAAACAGACATATTGGACGTTTATTTCAATATGGGGCTCAAATAAAAGGTCTTTGGGAGTAGATTTCGAATCTGGCATACAAAATCAGATCGATGGATAGGAGCTCACGCCACTATATTGACTATATGATACTTGGGTTAACCGATTTTCTTAAAATTTTCATAGATTTTGTACGTTTGTCTGGAAGGAAACATAGGCTATACAATTTTTTGATATCGGGTGGAAGCGGACCCTCCCCCTTACCCCAAAAATGCCAACCATATCCGTAAGTGGTCCGATGGACACAATAAGGGTATCAAATGAAGGGTAAGGGAGACCAGAAAACTAATATGGTATTAAAATTTGGGTCCAAGTATCCAGCGGACCCCCCCCCCCCAACCCCAAAACTCCTCTAAACATGTCAATATGGGACTCAAATGAAAAGTGTTAGGCAGTAGATTACAAATATGGCATAAAACATTAGGTCCAAGTAATGGGAGGTCACCCAACCCCCAAATATCCTGAAATGGGTATATTAACTGACAATGACAATATGGGGCTCAAATGAAAGGAATTGGGGAGCAGATTATTAGGTCCAAGTAATGGGAGGTCACCCAACCCCCAAATATCCTCAAATGGGCATATTGGCTGACAATGACTATATGGGGCTCAAATTAAAGGTATTAGGAAGCAGATTACGAATATGGCATTACAATTTGCGTTTAAGTCTAGCTGGCGCTTTTCCTCCTAAAGATTCGTCAAACGGGTTATTTGACCCATTACGACAATATGGGACTCAAATGATAGGTATTTGAGAGTAGAAAACGAATTTGATATCTAATTTTGGAGGGAAGCGTTTTGGGGTACGCCCTAAAGCACTCTCTAAACTGAACTTTATTTCCGTTGGGAATAAAGAACGAATCTGATATCTATTTTCAGTGCAAAGTGCCGGTGGCCACCCCAGCCTCAAAACACCCTACAAACGGTTTTTATTTACCGGCCATGGCAATATGGGGATAAAATTTAAGGGATTAGGAAGTGCAGGACGAATTTGATATCCATATTTGTGTCGGAATTTCTGAGGTACCATCCCTTCCCCCCTAATGAGAACATTACCACCAGAAATCGAGAAGGGGCAAATTCTCACACATCAATGAGTGCTTTCCGATTCAAGTTTAAACTCTGTGATAAGAGACCTTTTTGATAAGCGAGTCCGAATGGCAGCCCGCAGTGAGACACCTATTTGGGGAAAAGTTTTTAAATAACCATGCATGGTATTGTATTGGGTTGCCCAAAAAGTTATTGCGGAGTTTTCATATAGTCGGCGTTGACAAATTTTTTCACAGCTTGTGACTCTGTAATTGCATTCTTTCTTCTGTCAGTTATCAGCTGTTACTTTTAGCTTGCTTTAGAAAAAAAGTGTAAAAAAAGTTTATTTGTTAAAATTCATTCTAAGTTTTATTAAAAATGCATTTACTTTCTTTTAAAAAATCCGCATTTACTTTTTGGGCAACCCTACCTCGCAAATGTCGCCAACATTAAGAGGGGATAAACACCGCTTTGTCCGATGTTCTCGCCAGGATTCGAACGCGTACAGCGTCATAGGCTACAATGGCGCGAATTCGTTGCCGCATTCAGGTTCTGACATAATTTTTCTATATTTTCAATCTCCTATCTTTCCACACACAATCTTTTAACAGTTCTCAGCTGATTTCAGGTGAAATTGGATTTTCCCTTACTAAAAAGAGCTACAAAGTGCACTAATTGCCTAAAGAAAGCCAATAAACATAAATTTGTTGTTTACTTGTGATAAGATATCATCAAACTAGTCACTAGTCCACGGGGCAAGCCTCCTTAAATTTATGTTCGCTTAAGCCCATAAAACTTTTGTTTTGCATGATACATGAGTTGTCATTTCTTTGGTGAACTATGGCATAGTCAATTGAATTTTGCCATATTGAAATATTTTTCCCACATGTAGTCTACAAATGAAAATAGAAATCAAGGAAATTATACAACCTAAGTTTAATTGACTCATAATTAGAAAAAAATAATAAAAAAAAATAAATCGCACACATCTGTTGATGATCTGAAACAAAAACGAAAAAAAAAAATATTTCATAATAAATCAATGATTGACATGTGAGATTAGTCAGAGACTTGTAGCAAATGCACACGGGTTTCGAGTGGATGCGTAAATTATGGGTCATCTACACTTTTTCACGGCTATTAATGTGAAAATGTGTAAAGAACAGCAATTCACACATACATAAACAATCCCAGTCAGGGTTGCTAGTGTGTGGCTTTAGTTCTTGTCCTACAGCTGCATATCGGTGAATAATAAAAACAACAATGTTTATGTGTGTGGGTGTGTGTGTGTGTGTTTTTTTTGTAAGATTAAGAACAAAAGCTATTGTGTCAGCCGCCAAACGGTTAAAAAAAAATAATTTTTTGTTATCATTAGAATTCAATTTTTGATTTTTCTGTTTTTATTGCCCCACTTACTCCCCCTTTTTTCTAAGTCTCTTAAGTCTTTGTTCCTTTAATGATGATTAACAATGACCCGCCTGGTGGTGATTTCGAAGACATGATAGATGATGAATAATATCTGAGATAAGATCTGGCTTGCAAATCTTCGCAGTAATTGAAGTGGGATTATAAAACAAGGAGAATATGCGATAGTCTCAGTCCCCACTAATTTGTTTGTTCAGATGTGTTATAACATCTTGATGCCCTACATTAGGAGGGTGAAGGCAAAATTATTTTATTTTAATCTTAATTTTAAAAAATACTAACTAAAATTCAACGTAAGGGCAATACAACTTGTTCAGAATGTTGAGGTGAGATCATGAGGACCAAACTTACCAAGACTCCAGATATAATTTTAGATAGTATAAGGCAGCTTTGAGACTCAAGGCAATGGGAGAACGGATATAGGGTATGAGCTGGTCATACAATCGCGGTATTATCGAGCCGACGATAGGAAGCCTGAACGGAATGGAAGAGATTTTGTATGGAATACTTCAGATGACACTTGAGCTCGAGTGCGAGACACTTTTACAGTCTTGGATGGTCGGAACTCCGATATTGCCATCTGAAAGTTCGTGCTACACGCATGGATCAAAGCTAAAGAGACAAAAAGGGGGGTCTACTTTTAGGATACAGGGACTGAGATTTTTGTATGACTGTCTGACCATAATAAGGTACTGCAAGCGAAGATCTAGGCGATCACAGAATGTGTCAGTTGGTATGGTATAAAAGCGAGGACGTCGTCACTACGCACAGTTAAATTGCCGCCAGGGCTATAACAACCCGGACTGTGAGGTCACGGACTGTCGTAAATGTAAGAAGGGTATTAAAACTTTGTTTGAGGATGGCACGATGAACAATGTTTGCTTGCCAGGGCGTAGCGAAGAAAGGAGGAATAGAAAGACGATAAGGCATATACAAAAAAATTAAATTTATAATTAAAAATAAAAAAAATAAATATAAGAATTTTAAAAAATGGTAAACTTTTACGGTTCAAGAAAATAGTTTAAAATCTACAAAAATTTTAAATTTAAAAATATTAAAAAAATTACGATTTATAAAAAATTATGGTTAAAAAAAAACAAAAATCTGCGATTTATAAAAAATTAACAAATCTATAATTTTTAAAAAATTTTTAATAATTAAAAAAAAAAAAATAAAAAAATCTATGTTTTTTAAAAAATTAAAAAAATCTATAATTTAAAAAAAAGTAAAAATCTACGATTTTTAAAAAAATTAAAAAAATCTAAGATTTTTTAAAAAATTGAAAAAATCTATGATTTAAAAAAAAATAAAAAATCTATGATTTTTTAAAAAATTAAAAAAAATCGACGATTTTTAACATATTGAAAAAATCTGTGATTTTTAAAAAATTTTAAAATTTGAAAAATTTTTGAAAAAATTAAAAAAATCTACGACTTTTAAAAAATCTAATTTTTTTTTAATCTATTTTTTTCTAAAAAAAAATAAAAAAAAATATAAAATTTAAAAATTCTGATTTTCTAAAAAAAAAAATAAAATCTATGATTTTTTGAAAACTTTAAAAATCTAAAATTTTTAAGTCTTTAATTTTTAAAAAATTTAATAAACTAAGTTTAAAGTAAAAAAATTTACAATTTACAAAGTAAGATATAAAAAAAATTATACGATTTTTAAATAATTTTAAAATCTAGGATTTTTTCTCATATATAAAAATCTATTATTTAAAAAAATCGAAAATATGCGATTTTTTCTAAAAATTTTTAAAATCTTTAATTTTTCAAATATTTAAGAATCTATGATTTTTAAAAAATTTAAAAATCTAAAATTTAAAAAAAAATTTAAAAATTACGATTTATAAAAAAAAGTTCAATATCTTAAATATTTAATTTTTTTCTTTAGAATGTATAAATCTGAGACTAAAGTTAAAAATCTTCAATTAAAAAAAAATTAAAACAACGATTTAAAAAAAAAATAAGAATCTAAATTTCAAAAAAAAAAAAAAATTAAAAAATTTTGGATTATTAAAGAAAGTAAAAAATCTGCGGTCTTTAAAAAAAATTTGCGAAAAAAATACAAATCAACGATTTTTAAAAAAAATTTTAAATGTTTGCCATTAAAACAAAAATAAAAATCTACGACTTTTTCAAAAATGTTTCAAGAAATTTTTCAAGAAATTCAAAAATCTACAATTTTTTCAAAAAATTAAAAAATTTAAAATTTTTTCAAAAAGTTTAAAAATATATGATTTAAGAAAAAATTAAAAAAAAAAATTAAATTAAAAATCTATAATTTTTAAAAAATTTAATAATCTAAGATTTTTTTAAGGCAGTTTTAATGTACGATTTCTTTGAATACTTAAATATGTACGATTTAAAAAAAAAATTAAAAAAAAATTTAATCTGCAATTTATAAAAAATGTTAAAATCTACGGTTAAAAAAACATAAAAAATGATAACATACAATTTTAAACAAAAATAAAAAATCTAGGAGTTCTAAAAAAAAGAATTCAAAATAAACAATTTTCAAATAAAAATAAAAAATCTTCGATTAAAAAAAAAAAAATATGAAAATTTACGATTTTCAAAGAAAGTTGAAATTCTGCAGTACTGAAAAAAATTACAAATTTGTGTTTTCAAAAAAAAATTCAAAAATATTCGATTTTTAAAAAATTAGAAAATCTTCGATTTTTAAAAAATTTTTTAAATCTTCGATATTTAAAAAAATTTTTAAATCCTCGATTTTTAAAAATTTTTGGAAATCTTTGATTTTTAAAAAACTTTTTATATCTACGATTTTTTTTAAAAAATTCTAAACTGCAATTTTTGAAAAAAATTCCAAATTTACGATTTAAGAAATATCTATAATTTTTGAAGAAAAAATTAAAAATCTAACATTTTTGAAAGTTTTTGGGATTTAAAAAAACTAAAACTTCGACTTTTAGAAAAAAAAAAAAAATAAAATCTACGATTTTAAAAAAATTTAAATTTCTTAGATTTTTAAAAAAAATTTAAATTCTTAGATTTTTTAAAAAAATTTAAACCCTGGTTTTTAAAAAATGAAAGCTCTGATTAAATCATCATTTTTTATAAATTTCGTATCAAACGCGGGATTGCAAATTTTGCCCATGAACATTCCACTAAGGAACAGGGCGAAACTTCTCACATATCGATGAGTGCAGTCCGTTTCAAGTTCAAGTTTTTATATGCGAATCCGAACGGCGTGCCGCAGTGCGACATCTCTTTTGGAGAGAAGTTTTACATTGCCATAGTACCTCACAAATGTTGCCATCATTAGGAGTGGAAAACCTCCACTGAGAATTTTTTTCTAAGGGTGTCGCCAGGATTCGAACCCAGGCGTTCAGCGTCATAGGCGGACATGCTAACCTTTGAAATTAAGTTTTTTATATATTTTTTAATTATTTTTTTTTTTTTTTAATTTTATACTTTGTTGCATTATTCAAATTTCATGCCCATTGTAGAGTGTAGCCATAAATAAGACGTCAATATTTTCTATTTAAAGAAAGTTATGTTGGTTGGAAAAGCCACACAAAGAAGTGGAACAAAACACAACTACACCCTCTTCAAATGATGTTCGATAAGATTTGCCAATCGTTTTGCGAGCCATACGCCATTGGCATTCGTACTCGGCGAAATGGCAAAAGATTAGAATTCTAATAAATGAAAACGGGTTAGTTGACTTCCGAGGAGAGCAAACAACGTTGAGCATTATCAAATAGACCGTGACAAAGCAATGAAGTAAAAACGCTTAATTAAAATCAAAGAAAAAAACTTAAATTGTGTTTTTAAGTTCATTTAATAAAATAAGAAAACAAAGCGGCTGTTTGAAAAATAGAAAAAAAAAATAACAAAAACAAAATGTTTTCAAAATATTGTGAATATTTGTTAATATTTAACACTTTGCTAACAGCTGTAAAAGCTTTGCAGACGGTAAGATTTTGGAATTTTTTTGCAAAACAAAAGAAAAATAAATCAAAACTTATGAATTTTCCTGTTAAATTTCAGGAGCATTATATACTTGAACGTGAATATCCCTTGGAAAGGCATCGCATTAAAACCGATGACGGTTACATTCTCACCGTTCATCGTATTCCTCATTCACCTTCAACACTCACTCAATCTCAACAAATTCCCCACTCCGCCACTCAGCATCGCCCAAAACCAGTTATTATGCTACAGCATGGTTTTGGTCTTAGCTCTGAGGGTTGGGTATTGCCAGACCGTGAAATTGCTTTGGCCTATCAACTGGCCGATGCCGGCTTCGATGTGTGGCTAGGAAATCAACGTGGGAATTCCTATTCGCAACAGCACACCCACTATGACACCTGGACGGATGATTTTTGGAATTTTTCTTTCCATGAAATTGGTTACTATGATTTGGCTGCCGTTTTCGATTATATGTTGATGAAGACCAATAACACCGCAGTCCATTATGTGGGTTATTCCCAGGGCACCACCTGTCTGTTGGTATTATTAGCCTCTCGTCCTGAGTATAGGCAAAAGGTCAGATCGTCTCATTTGTTGGCTCCTGTTGCCTATATGGAGAATATCAAATTGCCTCTGGTCCAATGGGCAAGTAATTTCGCTTTGAATTTAGGAGAAATGGCAGTGAATTTTTTGGGTCACAATGGAGTTTTGCGTTCGCATTATTGGCCCTTTTATCGTACACTGTGTAATTGGGTGTGTGGAGAGGGTGCATATTTGCAGGATGCCTGTAGACAGGCCTTTGCCTATTTTGGTGGTCCCGGCATGAGTAACATCAAGCAGGTGAGTGATTCGAAAGAAAAAAAATAATTTTTTTAAGTGCTTGAAATAAGTGAACGAAAGGAAAAATTTAAAGGCAAGGATTTGAAAAATGTGGTTTGTCCATAAGGATGATGAGGACAATGACTAACGAAATTATTTTTTTAAACTACAAAAAGTATTTTTTACGGAGTTTAGTGCAATATTAAAAATAAGATTATTCAAATCGAAAATAATATATAAATTTAATCAAATCGTGAGGAACAATATAACAGTTTTACCAATATCATCAACAATATAACACTTGTTTCCAAATCGTGAATAGTAGTATCACAGTTTTATCCACAACGTGGATAATAGTATAACAGTTATATACAAACAATGGAAAATATTTTGAAAGTTTTATGCACAATGTGGATAAAAGTATAACAGTTTTGTTCCCATCGTGGATAATAGTATAAGATTTTTATTCAAATCGAAATGATAGATAAATTTATACAAATCTTAATGAACATTTCAACAGTTTTGTCTATATCATGAATAATATAACACTTATTTCCAAATCTTGAATAGTTGTAGAACAGTTTTATCCACATCGTGGATAATCGTACAACGGTTATATCCAAATAGTAGAAAATATTTTGAAACTTTTTTGTCCAAATTGTGGCTTATAGAATAACAGATATGTGCACATCATGGATAATGGTATAATAGTTATATCCATATGGTGAATAGTCATACTATTATCCACGATGTGGATAAAACTCTTATAATATCATACAAATCGTGGATAAAAGTGTTATACGGATAACACTTTTATCCACGGATTTTGGACAAAAGTCTTGTACTTTTATACACGATGTGGATACAACTGCTTCGATTTTACCAAACTCATGGATGAAAGTGTTATACTGTTATTCACGATCTAAACTCAACCTATTGTACAAATTGTGGATAAAAGTGTTATTCTATATTATACCTTTATTTAAATTGTGTTTATAAGTTTAGTCCCAATCGTGCATAATAGTATAACAGTTTCTTCATATTGTGGACAAGAGTATAACAATTTTATCCACATCATGGATAAGACTATAACGGTTTGCCCACATTAATCCACGATTTGGATAAAAATATAACATTTTTATCAGCGATTTGGATAATGGTATACGACTTTTATCCAAAATTTGGGTAAAAGTATAACAATTTATCAAAATATACAATTCTTTTGTCCCAAAGGTGGATAATAGTATAACCCTTATCCCAAAGGTGGATAATAATATGAGACTTTTATCAAAATCTTTCGTAATAGTATAACAGTTTAGTCTAAAATATGCATATTTGTATAACAGTTTTATCCACATCGTGTATAAAAGTTTAAAGTTGTATCCAAACAGTGGAAAATATTATGCATCTTTTTTTGCGCCGAGGACAAAAAATAGTAGATTTTTTCTTATCGCGGATAATAGTATAACAGTTTTATCCAGAACGGTGATAATAAAAAGATATTCACAACGTGGATACCAGTAGAACAGATTTATCCAAATGATGGATTACAGTAAAACAGTTTAATACCAATCATAGATAATAGCATAACAGTTTTATTCAAACCGTGATAACAATACAATAGTTTCATCCAAACGACGAGTAACGAGTAACTAACCTATTATCCAAATCGTGGACAAAAGTGTTATTCTAGCACATACGATGTGGATAAAACTTTTGTACCTATATCTAAATCGTGTTCATAAATTTTATCCATATCGTACATAATAGTATGACAGTTTTATCCACACCTTAGATATAGTATAACAACGACGCTTTTTTTGCACATCGTGGATAATAGTATTGTACGTTTTGGATACTAGTTTTGTTTCAACCAAATCGTGGATCATAATTAAATAGTTTTATCCACATCGTGGATAATAGATCAATCTTGAGGATAACAGTTTTATCAAACTTGAGGATAGCAGTTTTATCGAACTGGTGGATACAAATAGAATAACATTTTTTTTGTGTATAATAATATAACAATTTTATTTAAAAGGATAATATAGATATTGTAAAATCCCAGATTTTTAAAAATATCCCAGATATTTGTAGAAATATCAGATTTTTGTAAAAATTACATTTTTTGCAAAAATCCCAGAATTTTAATCAAAATCCCAGATTTTTATTTTTATCTTATCAAAATCCATGACTTTTTATCAAAATATCAGATTCCAGAATTCCAGATTTTTTATCAAAATAACAGATTTCTATCAAAATCACAGATTTTTATCAAAATAACAGATTTTAATAAAATCCCAGTTTTTTTTTTTTATCAAAATCCCAGTTTTTATTATAACAAGGCAAGATTTTTATGAAAATCTCAGATTTTTATAAAAACCTATCACAAATTGAAATTACAGAGTATTTTAAAATCCCAGATATTTTTAATCAAAATCCCAGATTTTACCAGAATCTCTGTTTTTTACCAAAATCTCATATTTTTATCAAAATCACAGATTTTTTCAAAATCCCACATTTTTATAAAATCCCACATTATTATGAAAATTCCAGATTTTTATGAAAATTTCAGATTTTTATCAAAATCCAGATTTATATTAAAATCCCAGATTTTTGTCAAAATCCCAGATTTTTATCAAAATCCCAGATTTTTGTCAAAATCCCAGATTTTTATCAAAATCCCAGATTTTTATCGAAATCTCAGATTTTTTTCCAGATTCCAGATTTTTGTCTAAATCCCAGATTTTTATAACAAAACCAGATTTTGATAAAAATCCCAGATTTTTATCAAAATCCCAGATTTTTATCGAAATCCCAGATTATTATCAAAATCCCCTTTTTTCCAGATGCTAGATTTTTTTCAAAATCCCAGATTTTTATCAAAAAACCAGATTTTTATCAAAATCCCATATTTTTTTATCAATATCCCAGATTTTTATCAAAATCCCATATTTTTTATCAATATCCCAGATTTTTATCAAAATCCCAGATTTATATCAAAATCCCTGATTTTTATCAAAATCCCTGATTTTTATCAAAATCCCAGATTTTTAATCAAAATCACAGATTTTTATCAAAATCCCAGATTTTTAATAAAGTCCCGCATTTTCATCAAAATCCCTGATTTCTGTCAAAATCCCAGATTTCTATTAAAATCCTAGATATTTATCATAATCCCAGATTTTCATCATAATCCCAGATTTTCATCATAATCCCAGATTTTTATCAAAATCTCAGATTTTTATCAAAATCTCAGATTTTTATCAAAATCTCAGATTTTTATCAAAATCCCAGATTTTTATTAAAATCCCAGATTTTTATCAAAATCCCAGATTTTTATCAAAATCCCAGATTTTTATCCCACATTTTTTATCAAAATCCCAGATTTTTATCAAAATCCCATATTTTTTGCCAAAATCCCAGTTTATTCATTTCATTAAAACAAAACTCATTTTAAGTCTACTCTGGCAACCAATCTTACACTCACCCCTTAAGTAATATTTATTTCAATTTCTGAGAAAATAATGGCGACTTTTATCATGTTTATAAATCCTTGCCAAAATAATTCCTTGAAAAAACCTATTTCTTTCTAAAACTCCACCATTTATATGTAATAATTTTTGTTTTGTTTTTTATTTCCCTCCTTCTGTAGTCGGTACTCTCAGATGTTTGTGGTGCACAACCGGCTGGGGCGTCCATCAAGCAAATCCTACACTTCATTCAAGTCTATGTCAAGGGTAAATTCCAACAATACGACTATGGCAGCAGTCAACACAATGAAATGCATTACCAACAGGCGACTCCACCTGCCTATGACATCAGCAGCATTAGCAATTGTGTCCACCTCTATTATGGCGTAACCGATCACTTGGCCGATGCTCAGGATGTGCACAAATTGGCAAAGCGTCTGCCATGTGCAGTGGTACAGCCCATAAGCGATGAGCATGACAAATGGAATCACTACGATTTCCTGTGGTCCGAAGATGCTAAACGGCTTATAAATGAGCACATTATACGTGTGGTAAAGGAGACTGAAAGTCTTGTGACGACTACAACTGGAGGTGGTATTTAGGGAGGTCATTGCATTGCTTCGCCTCCCACTTTAAAATTTAAGTAGTTTTTTCTCTCAACATGCGACTGATAATTTTTAAGTTACATATGTAAGTAGGTAGAATGGCAATAAATTTTTATAATGATGCGATAGTTTTTCTGCGTTTCTTCTTTTTTACTTTCGTTATGCATATTTAGTCTAATGCATGCTTCAATGATAGAAACTTGTTCCTTGAGCTGATAGCCTTGAGTGTATAAATCAAAACGAACGTTTTTTCTAAACTATATGTTATGAGAAACTTTTGCAAACATTTTTACTTCATTTAAGGACTTAAAGGGGGAATAAACTGTGGTTTAAAGAGATTGGTGCTATTTTATTTTATAAAATTTTTTTTTTAATTAATTTTTTTTTAATAATATTTAATGTTGACTCAAGTTAAGATCTTCAAAATGTTAAAAGTAAATCATTTTAATTTTCTCTACCAACTAAGTGACATTTTAGAAAATGCCAACAGCAACTACAATGGCAGTGGCAATGGGTGCTTGCATACAAGGATAACAACATTACAACATAGTCATGTCATGAAGGCACTCATTTTTTGATTCATATGTGGGTAGAAGTGTGTTGTTGCAAGAATTGTTGTCACTTGTCCATCGCAATGTTTGTAATGCTGAAATAGTGGGGCGAAGGGGAAGATCGGAAGCTAAAGTTGAAAAAAAACAACAACAATAGGAGACGATACGCGGGTCTCAATGCTATTGTCATGACAACCATTCTTCTTGCTCTTCTGTACTTGCACATTCATACCACTGTGCCAGCTAAACAGCAGACAGCATTTCGCTATGAATTGTTTTGTATGGGGACTGTTTACAAGACTTCAACAAGAAAGGCAAATAAGAAAATCAAAGACATCGTCATTACCATCAACCCATCCTCATTGCTATTACCAAACAACATTGGTAATGCTGTGCTCATTGAACATTGAAATACAAAGAATTGTTAAAAATTTGTTTTTAAAGAAAATTTTAACAAAATTTTATAAATTTTTTTTTTTGAAATTTTATTTAAAAAAAAAAATTTATTAAGAAAAATAATATTAAGGAAAAAATTAAAAAAAAAAAAATTTGTTTGGAAAGGTAGAAAATTTTGTCATCGTCATTACCATCCTCATTGCCATTACCAAACAACATTGGTAATGCTGTGCTTATTGAACATTGAAATACAAAGTATTGTTAAAAAATTGTTTTTAAAGAAAATTTTAACAAAATTTTATAAAAAAAAATTTTTGAAATTTTATTTTTAAAAAAAAATGTTTTGAAATTTTATTTTTAAAAAAAAATTTAAAATTTTTTTTTTAAGGAAAATAATATTAAGGAAAAAATTAAAAAAAAAATTTGTTTGAAAAGGAAGAAAATTTTGTCAAAATTTTATTTCTATAGAAAATTTTATCAAATTTTTTTTTTATAGAAAACTTTGTCACAATTTTTTTTTCTATAGAAAATTTTGTCACAATTTTTTTTTCTATAGAAAATTTTGTCAAAATTTTTTTTCTATAGAAAATTTTGTCAAAATTTTTTTTCTATAGAAAATGTTGTCAAAATTTTTTTTCTATAGAAAATTTTGTCAAAATTTTTTTTCTATAAAAAATTTATAGAATAATAGAATAATATATAGAATAATTTTATGCTTTTCAACTAAATTTATTTTGTATACATTTTTAGCAGAATCCATGGTGGAGGGTTCCCAAGATTCGGCCCGGTCGAATTAATCACGCTTTTATTTATTGTCCTCACTGTGCCTCTTTTCACTTCATCACGGCGAGTAGTTAAAGAATCCGTGCAACACCCCAAAATAGCGGTGGCGGCAGCAGCAGCTGCAGTTTTCTCTCCAATAGACCTCCTCCAAGCCATAATGTCTGGCAATGAACTACTTTTCTTATATTTGACAAGACCACTATCAACAACAGCAGCAACAACTGCAACAAACCAACACCAATAACAACAGCAAACAAACAACATCATCAGCAGTTGCAACAACAATAATAGAAACAACAATGAAACAGCAATTACCAGCACTGCAAAAATTAGGTAACACAACGAGGACGACGACAACGACAATAATGATGGCAAAAGCTAAAATCCAAATGGCAACCCCCTTCACACACTTCCTCTCTCATTCTCCTTCACTCTCTCTCTCTCTCTCTTATAAAAAAACTATAAAAACTCTTTAAAAGAACTCAGTACGGTTGCAGCTGACAAACACACACACACACACACACATATACAAACTCAAAACAGCCACAACATTGAACCCCATTTCCCGTTTGACAAATGCAACAACAAAGACTAGAACCTCTCAAAAAAACGACTGTCAAAATCTAAACACATAAACCAACAAAGCTCGATATGGACTTGAACTTTTACCGAAAATGAAGAAGAAAGACACAAAAGTTTTTGAAATTTTTTTTGTTAAAGCAAAACAAAATAAAAAAAAAAACAAGAAGGAAGAAGAACTATGCAAAGAGTCAACCATATAATCAACCAAGTAAAGGACCATAATATTTCGCAATCAAAAACTTTAAAATGATTTCCTCCTTAAGGAACTGGAGGGGTAATGCCAAGGACTTTGCATGCATTAGAAGATATTAGGAAATTAAAAGAAAAGAAAACTGAAATATAAAGTGGGAACAGAAACAAAAAGGAAATTTTATTTCCTGAAATTTAGTTTTATTTAAAAAAATATAATAAAAAAAAAAATAAAAACAAATAAAAAAATTTAAATATTAATAAAAAAATAAGAATTAAAAAAAAAAAAAATAAAATTAAATTAAAAACAAATAAAAGCGTGCCAAGTTCGGCCGGAACGAATCTTATTGGGTTGCCCAAAAAGTAATTGCGGATTTTGTAAAAAGTGTAAAAAAAGTATATTTGATTAAAGCTCATTCTAAGTTTTATTAGAAATGCATTTACTTTCTTTTAAAAAATCCGCAATTACTTTTTGGGCAACCCAATATATACCCTCCACCAGGGATCGTAATTGTCGAAAAAAGGGACAAAAGAAAAGATTTGCTCTGATATTAGAGCGATATCAAGATATGGGCCGGTTCGGACCACAATTAAATTATATGTTGGGGACCTGTGTAAAATGTCAGCCAATTTGAATAAGAATTGCGCCCTTTGGGGGCTCAAGAAGTAAAATAGAGAGATCGAATTATTTGGGAGATATTTATATCAAGCTATAGATCGATTCAGACAATAATAAACACGTATGTTGATGGTCATGAGAGGATCCGTCGTACACAATTTCAAGCAAATCGGATAATAATTGCGACACCTAGAGGCTCAAGAAGTCAAGTTCCCAGATCGGTTCATATGGCAGCTATATTAGTTTTTGGACCGATTTGAACCATACTTGGTACAGTTGTTGGATATCATAACAAAATACTACGCGAAAAATTTCATTCAAATCGGATAAGAATTGCGCCCTCTAGTGGCTCAAGAAGTCAAGTTTCAAGATCGGCTTATATGGCAGCTATATCAGGTTATTGACCGATTTGAACCTAACGTAGCACAGTTGTTGGAAGTCATAGCGAAACACGTCGTGCAAAATTTCATACCAATCGGATAAGAATTGCGCCCTTTAGAGGCTCAAGAAGTCAAGTTTCAAGATCGGCTTATATGGAAGCTATATCAGGTTATTGACCGATTTGAACCTTACGTAGCACAGTTGTTGGAAGTCATAGCGAAACACGTCGTGCAAAATTTCATTCCAATCGGATAAAAATTGCGCCCTCTAGAGGCTCAAGAAGTTAAGAACAAGATCGGTTTATATGGCAGCTATATCAGGTTATGGACCGATTTAAACAATACTTAGCACAGTTGTTAGAAGTTTTAACAAAACACGTCATGCAAAATTTCAGCCAAATCGGATGAGAATTGCGCCCTCTGGAGGCTCAATAAGTCAAGACCCCAGATCGGTTTATATGATAGCTACTACAGGTTATGGATCGATTTCCACCATACTTACCACATTTATTGTATATCATAACAAAACACGTCGTGCAAAATTTGATTACAATCGGATAAGAATTGCGCCCTCTAGAGGCTCAAGAAGTCAAGACCCCAGATCGGTTTATATGGTAGCTATATCAGGTTATTGACCGATTTGAACCTAACGTAGCACAGTTGTTGGAAGTCATAGCGAAACACGTCATGCAAAATTTCATTCCAATCGGATAAAAATTTCGCCCCCTAGAGGCTCAAGAAGTCAAGACCCAAGATCGGTTAATATGGCAGCTTTATCAAGTTATTGACCGATTTCCACCATACTTAGCACAGCTATTGTATATCATAACAAAACATGTCATGCAAAATTTCATTCCAATCGGATAGGAATTTCGCCCTCTAGAGGCTAAAGAAGTCAAGACCCCAGATAAGTTTATATGGCAGGTTGAGGTTATAAACCGATTTAAGCCATACTTGGTACAGTTATTGGATATCATAATAAAACACGTCGTGCAAATTTGATTCCAATCGGATGAGAATTGCGCCCTCTAGAGGCTCAAGAAGTCAAGATCTAAGATCGGTTTATATGGCAGCTATATCAAAACATGGACCGATATGGCCCATTTACAATCCCAACCGACCTTCACTAATAAGAAGTATTTGTGCAAAATTACAAGCAGTTAGCTTTACTGCTTCGAAAGTTTGCATGCTTTCGACAGACAGACGGACGGACGGACATTGCTAGATCGACATAAAATGTCACGACTTTATGGGGTCTCATACGAATATTTCGAGTAGTTACAAACAGAATGGCGAAATTAGTATACCCCCATCCTATATTGGAGGGTATAACAAGTAATAGCGAGATGGGATTATATAGGAGCCATATCAAGTTATGGACCGATGGCGACCCTACTCGTCAACATTGTAACCAAATCGAATGATAATTATGCCCTCTAGAGGCTCCAGAACTAAAATCGGCGGATAGGCTTATATGGGACCCATATCCCAACCAGGGCTGCCAAGTCTAGCCCTCGATTTTTGTTGGGGAGCGACTCGAAGTCGGAGCTAGCGTGCTCAACTCCGAACCAAAGTCCGACTTTGAATAAAACGGCCCATGCCAAATTTTGCAAAGATCGGACCAAAATTGTGGCTTCTACATCCTTAAAAGGCCATATCGGATGAAAAATATATATGGGAGCTATATCTAAATCTGGCCCGATTTTTATGAAACTTTGCACACATATGAGGACGTTGAATAAAACGGCCCATGAAAAATTTTGCAAAGATCGGACCAAAATTGTACCTTCTACAGCCTTTATAGGTCAAATCGGACGAAAGTTATATATGGAAGCTATATCTAAATCTGAACCGATTTAGATGAAATTTTACACACATATTGGGACGTCACAATAAACATTTCATGCCAAATTTGGTATAGATCGGACCAAAATTGCGGCTCCTACAGCTTTAAAAGGGCATATCGGATGAAAGATATATATGGGAGCTATATCTAAATCTGGACCGATTTCAATAAAATTTCGCAAACAATTTGGGTAGTTAAAAAAAAACACTTCGTGCCAAATTTTGTAAGGATCGGACCAAACTTGTGGCTTCTACAGCTTTAAAAGGGCACATCGGATGAAAGATATATATGTGAGCTATATCTAAATCTGGACCGATTTCAATAAAATTTCGCAAACAATTTGGGTCGAAAAAAAAACACTTCGTGCCAAATTTTGTAAGGATCGGATCAAACTTGTGGCTCCTAGAGCTTTAAAAGATCATATCGGATGAAAGATATATATGGGAGCTATATCTAAATCTGGACCGATTTTTTCGAAATCAATAGCGGTTGTCCTTGGACCAAAAAAAAAATTTTTTTGGAAATCGGACAATAAATGCGAACTGTATCTTGATTACAAGAATGCATGGACAGACAGACAGACGGACAGATGGACATAGCTAAATCGAATCGGAAAGTGACTCCAAGCCGATCCGTATACTTATCGATGGGTCTAGCTCCTCTCCTTCTTAGCGTTGCAAACAAATGCACAAATCTATAATACCCTGGTGCAGGGTATACAAAATTCCAATTTTTTTTATAACAAAATAAAAATTTTAAATTTTAAAAAATTTGTGAGTGGTAATCGATTTCAAGCGGTTATCGAGCCACAGCCCAGGTAGTTCAATCTTGCTACCATATTGTATAACGAACTAGCCAGATAGTTGTTTGAGACTTTGTGTTTGGATGATTAACGCAAATAGGATAAACCAAAACATCGACAATAAAGCTTGGGAAAGAAAACTTTAGATAGACTATACAACTACAACTCTATTGATTAGAGTATTGTTGACCACCCAGAGTGCTTTCCATAATGACTGCCTTAAAAAAGTATTGTAAATCTCACATAATTGGGTGTTTCTTTGCCTTTACCTACCATTTGATTTTTTTTATTATGGTTGTTACCACCATAGCGTATGAGTAACATTTATTATTTGATGATAATTAAAATGAATCATACGATCCATGGGACAAAGAAAATAAAACCAGAAATTTTAGTTCTTTTTGTTTGAGTTTCAATGATGTCAGTTCTGAAATATAAAAATACAGGAAATTAAACAAAGTAAAGTAAACATAACTAAAAACAAGTTTCCCTATACCCCAACGCATATATTTTAGAAAGTTTTCTTCTGAAAAATTCAGGGATTTTCATTGCCCAAATTTTTTTCAACTTTTGCCTATATAATTAAGAAAAAACTTCTTTGTTATATGTGTAGAAAAGAAAAATAATTTATTTTCAATTTTTTCCCTCTTCCATATATGACAATAGCTGCTCAATAATGAATGACAACAAAATCTGCTTTTTTGAATTCTAATTTTGTCTCAAACAATTAATCATTGCAGTTATTTTTGGTTTTCGGTAAATATACATTTCCAATTGATTAATGATTTGAAATATTGTCCCCATTTTGTTTGTCTTCTTTAGAGTCACCCTAGGTTTTTTGTGTTTTTGTCCTCTCTCCAAGCTGTGGCATCTCCCCCTTTTCTGCTTCCCCCCCACACCCCCATTCATGTTGAGTTTCTCTGAGGTATAAGTCTAATTTTTTCCTTCCCCAAGAGGTAAGAGTGGAAAAAATGTCACATCAGTTGTAGAGTAATCATAAATTTTGATAAGAATTCATTGGTTGGTATTGTTGTTAGATACAATGACAAATAGAATAGTTGTTCGATTAGCAAACAAGACACAAAACGTGTTCTATGTTTTGTTTGGAAAATGAGACTGGGAAAAAATACATCTATGATTATTTTTTTTTCTTTAACCTCACAGAGATATTATTTCTGACAAAATTTAATGGCCTCATAATGCAAACCGATGCTATTAATTTGCCTTAAATACATTCATACTTTATGTTGTACCGACCAACCATATATGACCACCGTTGCGTATGATTTACATTAATTATATTTTCTAATTAAAATAAATCATACGTTTAGTGGGTCATAAATAATAAAACCATATTCGAAATGGAATTTTATTATTAAAGCACATATGTATGTATATGCTATAATTAATGCTCCAAATGAAATCTAATATAGTTGAGACGTATCATTTAACACCATCAAATTGTGATAAAGGGCAAAATATTTGTTGACCCACCATAGAAGTTTAAGAACGAAGGCAGTGGCCAATAAAGTGAAAATATGTACACAATGGTTAAGCTATTGATTTAAGCACTACATAAAGGTTCAGACATTGAAGGGCATCATTTTATTCTACATACCCAACATCTGTCAAACCACCAAAAATTAAAACTTCTAGGAACCGAACCAGGATGATTGAGATACCGGTTCACATGGGAGCTATTGGGTTGCCCAAAAAGTAATTGCGGATTTTTCATATAGTCGGCGTTGAGAAATTTTTTCACAGCTTGTGACTCTGTAATTGCATTCTTTCTTCTGTCAGTTATCAGCTGTTAATTTTAGCTTGCTTTAGAAAAAAAGTGTAAAAAAGTATATTTGATTAAAGTTCATTCTAAGCTTTATTAAAAATGCATTTACTTTCTTTAAAAAATCCAATATATCAGGTTATAGACTGATTTGAACCGTATTTGGCACAGTCGTTGGAAGTCGTAATAGGACATCTCTTGCCAAATTTCAGCCAAATCGGATAAAATTTCGGCTTCCAGTTACTTAAAAAGTCAAATCTGGAAATCGGTTTATATGGGAGCAATATCTAAATCTGAACCGATATAGCCCGTTTCCAGTCTCCAACGACCTACATCAATATTAAGTATCTGTGCAAAGCGACTAGCATTACGCTTTCGACCGCTATCGTGATTTCGACAGACGGATGAAAATTTTCGGAAAAAAGAAAATGACAGAAAAAGTTTGCAATTTTTAAAAAAAATATTTGATTTTTTCGGCATAAAATTTTTTAATAAAATAATTAATATTTTAAAAAATCCAAATTTTTAAGTTTTTGGGGAATCTTCCATTTTTAATAAAATAATTATTATATTAAAAAATCCAAAATTTTTGATAAAAATTGTAATTTTTAAAATTTTGTAATTTAAAAAAAAAAATAATTTAAAAAAAAGTTTTTAAAAAAGATTAAAACAATTTTTTTAAAAATCTGCTTTATAATAAAATTTATTATAAGAAATCAACTATTTTTAATGAAAAATTTAAAATCTTAAAAAATCAGCGATTTTTAATAAAAATTTAAAAATTTTTAAAATCATCGATTTTTAAGAAAAAGTTTCAAGTTTTAAAAATCCTAGATTTTTTTGTTTAAATAATTAAAATTTTTAAAAGTCCACGATATTCAATTGAAAAATAGATTAAAATGTTTTATTTAATGACTTCCAATAATAACATTAAATGGTTTAATAATCCGTGATTGTCCCAAATTTCGGCGAAATCGGACTATAAATGCGTCTTTAATGGGCCCAAAACCTTAAATCGAGAGATCGGTCTATATGTCAGCCATAGCCAAATCTGAACCGATCTGAGCCAAATTGCAGAAAGATGACGAGGGACCTAACCCAAATCAATTTCGGCGACATCGGACAATAAATGTGATATTTACGGGCATAAGACCTTAAATCGAGAGATCGGGCCAAATTGCAGAAGAATGTCGATGGATGTAACACATTTCACTATCCCATTGAGAGATCGGTCTATATGGCAGCTATATCCAAATATGAACCGATCTTGCCCAAATTGAAGAAGGATATCGAAATTTTTTTGCCAACATCGGACAATAAATGCTTTTTTTATGGACCAAAAACCTTAAACCGAGAGATCGGTCTATATGGCAGCTATATCCAAACCTGCACCGAACTGGACCAAATGAAGAGGGATGTTCAAGGGCCTAACCCAAGTCACTGTCCCAAATTTTGGCAATATCGGTCCAAATCTGAACCTATCTGAGCTAAATTGCAGAAAGATGACGAGGGACCTAACACAAATCACTCTCCGAAATTTCGGCGACATCGGACAATAAATACGCCTTTAAGAGGTCCGAGGCCTTAAATCGAGAGATCGGTCTATATGGCAGCTATATTCAAATCTGAACTGATCAGGTCCAAATGGAAAAGGGATGTCGAAGGGCCTAATCCAACTCACTGTTCCAAATTTTGGCAACATCGGACAATAAATACGCCTTTGAAGGGCCCAAATCCTTAAATCGAGAGATCGGTCTATATGGTAGCTATATCCAAATCTGAACCGATCTGAGCCAAATTGAAGGAGAATGTCGAGTGGCCTTGCACTGTTCTTAAATCCAGGAAAATCGGATAATAAATGTGTCTTTTATCGGCCTAAGACCTTAAATCGGTGGATCGGTCTATATGGGGGCTATATCAAGATATAGTCCGATATAGCCCATCTTCGAACTTAACCTGGCTATGGACAAAGAATGAATCTGTCCAAAGATTCAGCTCAATATTTTAAGAGACTGTAGGGTGATCTCAACAGACCGACGGACGGACAGAATATACATGCTTTATAGAGCCGAAATGGATATTTCAATGTGTTGCAATCGGAAAGACAAAATGAATATACCCCCATCCATCGGTGGTGGGTATAAAAACGTAATTCGCAAATCTAGGTCGCAATCAGAAACCTAACTAATGCCAAATAAAATCGAACGCAGAAGATCAAAGTAGACACTGCCAAAATTAAAAGTATATCCCATATCCTTTACTGCAATATCTTTCATCAAATCACGCCGCAACTGAACTTCGACAGACAAAGTCGGATGGTATCCATCCTCAGGTTCCGAAAATGGCAAACATCTACATAAAGAAATGTCTACAATCGAGGTGAACACCAGATCCAACTTCCAACAAAGCAAGCACTGGCCAAAAATGTTCTCCCAATATACATCCATACCAATTGAAAAAAAAAAAATATTTAAAAGGATGAGATATCACGCGGTATGGGCTAATTAAACTTAACAATCTCAAAATCATTGTCATTAACATCACCAATCCTTCATCTAATGTAGTCAGCAATGTTCTCTACAGATGTTCCAGAATGCAGTCTGGATATAAAAACACTTTTCCTCGGAGCCACTACGACTAGTCCACCATTACTGTTAGGAGAAAAAGACTCATTTTCAACAACAAGGACGATGTAGAGGCAGGGGTTCGTGAGGGTTGTCCTAAACTAAAATCTCCGTGCCATTACGTGACGGAGCCACAAATGGGCGATGGACAATCGACGAGGATTTCTTCTGTTTCGAAGAAGCATCTATAAATTCAAATCTCTCAAACATCTTCTCAAAATTCTTCATTCTAGTGAAAACTGCGTTGAAATCCTTGCTCATGGCAGCTATTTCAACCTTAGATTCCTTGAACAGGCGATAGAAATCGATTTCCAAGGACCGGCAGTTAACACACGACCAGTGAAGCCTATTTTTACGATCAGTTATAAGAGAAAAGTTCCTACCATTGAAACCCGCACATTTTAAGTGGACATGTTTCTCATGGTGAAGGCCACCGTATCGCAGAGGTTAGCATGTCCGCCTTCGACGCTGAACGCCTGGGTTCGAATCCTAGCGAGACCATCAGAAAAAATTTTCAGTGGTGGTTTTCCCCTCCAAATGCTGGCAACATTTGTGAGGTACTATGCCATGTAAACTTCTCTCCAAAGAGGTGTCGCACTGCGGCACCCAGTTCAGACTCGGCTATAAAAAGGAGGTCCATTATCATTTTGCTTAAACTAGATTCGGACTGCACTCATTGATATGTGAGAAGTCTGCCCCTGTTCCTTAATGGAATGTTCACGGGCAAAATTTGCATTTGCTTCTCACACAAACAGCAAGTTATAAAGCGCTCATTAACATAAGGAATGTTACACTTATCGTACAAACAATCGATGATATTACAATTATGCCTAAAAGTATGCTCCAAAAAAAAAAAAAAAATAAGTGTCAAGTAATCTATTTAGACAAATGGATGAGGAAGAAGCAACAACAAAAATGCAATAAAATATCAAACGTAAATCAAAACAAAAATAAATTAATTAGGAAACGCAATGAAATGCGAACACATAATCTTTAATTTATCTCAATGACGAGCACGTCACAACGCACTTAAAGGGCGAGACAAAATTTCACAAATAATGTATCATAGGCTTAATGAAACACGCATTGACCATTAAAATCTTTTAATTTTCTATTAACTCTTAGCATAAAGAAAAGAAATATATCTGAACACCACAAGAGTTACTAGATTATTAGCAAAATTTTAATATTTAAAAATCGACGATTTTTAGTAAACAATTTTAATATTTTAAAATCGACGATTTATAATGAAGAATTTTAAATTTTTAAAAATCCACAAAAAAATCATTTCTGTAGAAAATATGGTCAGTATTTAATTTCGTTTAAAAATCTTTTAATAACTTTAAAATATTTGTATGTCCACAGAAAATTTTTAATCTTCCACCCGTGCGTATGATGAATGTTGCTCATACTGCCCTAGAACTTTCTATTATTAATATACATCATACGTTCGGTGGTCCATAGATGCTAAAATTTAAATATTTAATCCTGTTAAACAAACTTTAAGCTTAATATATAATAAAATTATCACATTTTATTTCTTTTGTGTGTCTGAGAAAAGCCCGGCCATTAGGCAGGCTTTTTTTTGTGGTATCAAAGAAAAAAAGTTACATTAGCGATAAGTTTTTTCTTTTTTTGGCCATAGATTTTTCTACCCCAAAAAGGAACTGTAAGGGAAGCTACATTAAATGCAGGCTCATTTTGAACATGAATATTAGCATTATATACTACCAGCATTAACGACATTAGAAGCACATTCATAATCTCCCGACTAAGAGGAGTGGAGGAGCCCAGAAATAATCATTCATTTGTAGCCTGTGTAGGCGGCATAGTCACTTCATTCTTGTACAGTGTACGCATTTTTCCATAGGAAATTGCTGTGTGTCATTGCCAATGTTTGTTGAGTGGGGGGGGGAGGAAGGAGGAGGATTGTTTCTGGTCTTGGTTTCAGCAATAGTTTTACCAATTGTGATGATGCTTTTGGTGGCAACGGTGTTTGTGTCTTTTTTTCACAGATGCTGCTGGTTTTGGTGGAATTGTTGAAAGCAGTTGTTTGAAAAGCCTTGTGGCTTCTGGCTGAATTTTGGAGGCGGTAGTGGTGTGTGACATTAACAAGTCTGTTCTATTCAATTTCAACTGCAGCATTATCATTATTTTGATCGCTCACATCATTCAAATGTCAGCGGTTCTTTGTTTTTTTTTTTTAGTCTTTACATACACCAGAGAGAGGTTCGAAAGACTCGAAAGGCTCGTGATGTATTGATTGACAGCTGGAATTGTTTTAATAGCAGTTGAAGTTTTAAGAAGAAATAAATATATAAAAAATATGAAGTAAAAAACAAATTAAGACCAAAAAATGATAATATTTAAAAAAACTTAAAAAAGATTTTAATATATTCGAATATTTTAAAAACAATTTAAAACTATTTTTTAAAATATATTTTTGTATTTTATATATACAAAATCTTATATATACAAAATCTTATCCAAATTGGATAACATTTATGACCTCTAGGGGCTGAGGAAGTCAAAATCCCATATCGTTTTATAAGGCAGCTACTGTAATATACACCTAAATTATAACCTTCGAAAGCCAGAATTTTTTGCGACAAACAGACGGGCGGACGGACATGGCTAGATCGACTTAGAAATTCATAACGATCAAGAATATATTTACTTTATGGGGTCTTAAAGGAATATTTCGAGGAGTTACAAGCAGAATGACGAAATTAGTATAGCCCCCTCCTAGGAGGAGGGTATATATAAATTTTTGATATTTAAAATTGGAATACCTTACACCAGCACTGTGGTGCAGGGTATACCAAGTATTATAACTTAGTGCATTTGTGTGTAACACCCAGAAGGGAGAGAGATGGACCCATTGATAAGTATACCGATCGACTCAGAATCACTTTCTGATTCGATTAATTAAGACCAAAAAATGATAATATTTAAAAAAACTTAAAAAAGATTTTAATATATTCGAATATTTTAAAAACAATTTAAAACTATTTTTTAAAATATATTTTTGTATTTTATATATACAAAATCTTATATATACAAAATCTTATCCAAATTGGATAACATTTATGACCTCTAGGGGCTGAGGAAGTCAAAATCCCATATCGTTTTATAAGGCAGCTACTGTAATATACACCTAAATTATAACCTTCGAAAGCCAGAATTTTTTGCGACAAACAGACGGGCGGACGGACATGGCTAGATCGACTTAGAAATTCATAACGATCAAGAATATATTTACTTTATGGGGTCTTAAAGGAATATTTCGAGGAGTTACAAGCAGAATGACGAAATTAGTATAGCCCCCTCCTAGGAGGAGGGTATATATAAATTTTTGATATTTAAAATTGGAATACCTTACACCAGCACTGTGGTGCAGGGTATACCAAGTATTATAACTTAGTGCATTTGTGTGTAACACCCAGAAGGGAGAGAGATGGACCCATTGATAAGTATACCGATCGACTCAGAATCACTTTCTGATTCGATTAAGCTATGCCCATCTGTTCGTCTGTTCATGTTAATTTGTGTACAAACTACAAAATCGCAGTTTTCATCCGATCATCTTCAAATTTGGTACAGGTATGTTTTTCGACCTAGCGACAAAGCATATTGAAAATGGAAAAAATCGGTTCAGATTTAGATATAGCTCCCACACATGTGTTCGTCCGATTTGCAGTAATATTGCAATAATATGGTCATTTAATAACCGATTCTCTCGAAATTTGGCAGGAAGGATTTTCTTATGACTTTCGACATTACTGATGAATTTCATAGAAATCGGTTCAGATTTGGATATAGCTCTCATATATATGTTCATCCGATTTGCAGTAATAATCCAATAAAATGGTCATATGTTAACCGATTCTCTCGAAATTCGGCACGAAAAATTTTCTTAGGACTCTCGACATTACTGTCGAATTTCATAGAAATCGGTCCACATTTCGATATAGCTGCCATATATAAATATTACCCGATTTTCACTTGTACGGCTACTGCAATCGTATTTATTGACCAATCTTCCTTGACCAAAGCGTACAGCGCTTACCCCGACGACTACCACAATATCCAAGAAGTTTGCCAGAAATCGGTTCAGATTTAAATATAGTTCCCTTATATAAGTTCGTCAGTTTTTGATTTATATTGCAAAAAAGTGCTTATTTGTTTGATTTGATTTGAATTTTGACTTTACTTACAGGTATTCTTTTTATTATTTTTTGTAGAATATATTTTTTTTTTTTAATTTTTAAAAATTTTTTTTGTACAAAATTTTAATGGGAGACTTATTTTTGCAAAATTTTGTATAAAAGAAAATTTTGACAATATTCGAAAATGTTCTTCAAATATTCTACTGAATAAATTTTTTTACACATTTGCATTTAAAAAACAAAATAGGATATTAAAAAATCAACCTTTGTTGAAGCAGTTTTAGAAATTCCTTAGTGGTCCATCATTGCGTATGAGCGATGTTATTTGAATTATTCCATTTATAAAATTCATACGCCCCATAGTCCTTTAGTTTTTTGTTAATCCCCTTTATGGAATCTTCAATTTCTCGTGTGCTGTTAAAACCAACATAACTGTCAATGATATCCTCCTAAAAACAAGCATTCAAACGAAAACTAGGATGGTATGCTGCCTCACAAGTCGTAGACAAGAAGTACAGGCCAAAGCAGCAGTAAAAGTATTACACATACCTTAAGGCGCTCAAAATTGATTGACACTAACAATGATATACACAAACGTTGAATATTTCATACGATGCCACATGACGTTGAAAAAAGAAGACTTTGACGAGCAAGGGCCCAGAACAGACAAGCGGAAGATGAATATGGTAAAGTAGCAAAAAAGAGGAAGACAATGGAACTACACTCATAGGTGGGGATAACAACCTAGAGGAGGGAGACATAGAGAAAGAGCGATAGAGACCAAAATCCTACAAACAAATAGCATATGCCTTGATATAAGAACGTCGTGAATATGCATATGAGTAACTACACAGATATTTTATGCAACCATATCTGAGTATAATGGTGTGTGTGTGTGCGTGTTTGTGTGGGGAGTAGGAAAAAATGAAGTGAAAAGGATGTGATGAATAAACATGCCTTAACACTCACCATCACACCTTCTACTAAGTTCCAAGGTATTCTTTGAAGTTTTTGTTGTTTGTAACTTAGCACAGCAACTTTGCATTGTATGGAAACTCAGGTTAAATACCCATAGATAGTGAGGAAATAGATAATACAACCATAAAAATAACATTAACTGATACATAATATACAACAATAACAGAAGAGGTTCCAGCAGCTACCGTTAAAGTCTAAAATAAATCAGTATGTCGAAACTGAGTTGATACGAAAATGGGTGGTAGCCAGAGATAAATAACGATGAGTTATGTATTGGACTCAGTCAGTTAAGTTTTTTTTGACAGGGTCGATGATTTGTCTGCAATTGTTTAAGGATCTCGAAATCATTATCCTAGCATACTCTTCTGTAAAGGCTGAACATACAAATCATGCAAAACGAGAACGCTCGCCATATGTGAAGCTGAATGGTATTCTCCATCTCTAAAAAAGTCGACAACCGACCAGATGTCTGGCGAGTGATCGGAAACTGAAGTAACCACTCCCACAAGGAAGAGTACACCACAAGACAATGTACACCACAAGGCAGAGTATACCACACGGCAATGTACACCACAAGGGAGAGTACACCACAAAAGAGAGTACACCACAAGGCAGGGTACACCACAAGACAGAGCACACTTGCCAGTTAAGAAAAAATCAACCGACCAGAGCTCTTACTAGCGATCTGTAACTGAAGCTACCACTACCACAAGACAGAGTACACCACAAGACAGAGTACACCACAACACAGAGTGCATCGAAGGCTGAGTACACCTCAAGGGAGAGTACACCACAAGGGGGAGTATACCACAAGGCAGAGTACACTTGCGTGTTAAGAAAAAGTCAACCGACCAGAGGTCTTACTAGCGATCGGTAACTAATGTTACCACTCCCACAAGGCAGAATACACCACAAGGCAGAGTACACCACAAGACAGAGTACACCACAAGGGAGAGTATACCACAATGCAAAGTACACCACAAGGCAGAGTACACCACAAGGGAGAGTACACCACAAGACAGAGTACATCTGCGAGTTACGAACAAGTCAAAGCAAGAAATACCTATCAACGGACTTGTTATCACCTACGAAGATTTCTTGGTAAGACCAACAGCCAGCTTCCTCTGTGCAAGGAAGAAGGGACTTTTCCGACTGAACTTAAGCCCAGACCAGAGAATAAACTATAACGTGGAGAAAGAATTGGACCTCCTAAGTGATCAGCAATCCTTCGTTTGTGATGAAGTTAACAATGAAGATGAAAAAGGCAGCTAGCTCTTACCTATGAAGATTTGTTCGTAAGACCAAAGCCGAGCTGCCGAGCTCACACAGAGGCCTAAGGAACTAATCTGTCCAAACTGGTAGCGGTTCTTAAACTCGAAAGAACAAAGCCGGACACGAAAAAGAAATCCAGACTCTTTTGTCAATCGCCTGAAGTTGAGATGGAGTTGAAGAAAGGGGCGAAAAATTAATCGCAGCTTCTCCAGAATCTATGGAATCGAGGTACATGGCGCCTGGCATAACATTTGCCAAAAAGTATGGAAGGTTTAAGAAGTTTATATGTTTTTTAGATCGGATAAAAATCATCAAAGCAGAAGGAGGAGGAGGTAGCGACATCTGGATATGAACTGGCGATGGAGATTTTCTGTCTTAACCTGGAGGTGTCTCCCGCCACTCTTCGAGGAGCCATCCATTCTCGGCAGTCTTTTTATCTTGCTAGGACTTGTTGCAGACTAGGCACAGGTAAAGTTGTGTGGGTTGCCCACCAAAAGTATGTTCACTCGGAGGCCAGTCTGGCCCATTGTGGTACCCTACAAAGAATGGGTAGAGAAAGATGATGTGAGACCTCGGACTAGAGGGTATATACGAATAAATGGAAGTCTGGAGGAATGGAGAACCCGAGTGGGGGGGGGTGAAGAAGAAGCAAGCGCGGATGTAGCTACGCTGGAGCTTATGGCAACCCCCTTCGGAACCATCCGGTTCCTTTAACAAATCTCAGGAGATCTACCTTTAGGTACGTTCGCAAGTTCACCCAGGTCACAGAAGAAACGGCTCCCTAGAAAGGAGAGGCTACGTCCCTGCAGTCCCGGACATGTACACAGCAAGTGTTCAATAGTCTCCTCTTCATCCTCATCGGTGCAACTCTTGCAGAAGTCATTGTGCGGTATTCCTATGGGACCTTTTGCACAGTGTCCGGTTATGACCCCTGTCAAGGTACTCATCGACCTCTTATCGGACGCCAGCAACTCTCTCGTCCTCCTCCGGTCGATGACAGGTCATACCGCCTTTGCAGTCCGGCAACCATCCATCGAGTTCCACCTCGCCACCGTCGCCGCTCTGGCCATCCCCTCTACTGTGATCCTTCCATGATCACGCTGATCGTCGCCCTGCCTTGGGCCAGCAACATGACGTTGTTGTTATAGCCACATATTCATGTGGAGGTGGCGATCCTCGTCAAGCTCCTGTTGGTGAGCAAGCTCTTTCCGGTCCAAAGGACCGATCTCTGGGGGAACAGGGTGGCCATTGGTTATTTAAAGGCGTCAATAACTTGCCTTGTCATATCGAGCATCATAGGCACTCAGTTTTTCTGCAAGAGCCGGAGCCGCCCGCCCTCTCACTGAGACTCTCCGCTTGATACCGCTGATTGTCCGCGACTGCGGTTGTAGCTACTCCGTATGGTGCATTCTACTACCCGCAATCTGTGGACGCGCCCGGTACCTCGCAACTAAGCTTCTCGTGATAGCAATGAACACTACACAGATCGGACCTCAATGTTCCCGTGCCGGGACGTCGACCGCATAAGCGATAATCCAGGTGTCGTCCGTACCGAGATCCATCAGGATTTCATTAATCACGAGATTCCATAGAATCGGCGAGAACACTTTTCCTTGGAGCGTTCCTCTGGTCACCCGCTTTTTGACCACACTATCTCCCAGGTTCCCATTAATAATCCTGCCATAAAGCATATTATTGGTCCACTGGGAGATTATGGGGTGAATTCCGATGCGGTCCAGTACGACGACTTTCGATCCTATCTCCACACTATTGAAGGCCCCCTCAATATCCAAGACGGCAGCCAAAGTGTACTCCTTCTGTCGGAGAGACGTCTTGACCTCCTGTACCACCTTGTGAAGGGCCGTCTTCACCGACCTGCCTTTGAGGTATGCGTGTTGTGCCCCACTGAAGTTGTCCGGCGTCAATTCCCCTCTCACCTTCAGGTCAATCAGTCTTTCCAGTGATTTCAGCAAAAAGGATGACAGACTAATAGGCCTATAATCCTTCGTCGTACTGTGGTTTATTCTTCCCGCCTTGGTGATAAACACCACCTTGACCTCCCTCTATGCCCTCAGTATGTTGGTCAATGCCAGGCTCGCTCGGAAGATCCGCTCAAGCCAGGGCAGGGTGGCTCCAAGTGACTCCTGCAGCAGTGCCGGGATAATTCCGACTTAAATGGCCGGAGAGTGCGTACCACCCACGCTATCTTCACCTCGTCATCGATGTCTCTGATGAGGTCATCCGTCATCCGTGCCACATGCAGGTATTGCGATATCTTGATCGACGACATCTTCGTGGACACCTGGGAAATACGCCTCCATCAAAAGTGCCACCGTCTCCTGCAAACTCTCAGTGTAATTCCCGTCCTCCCTCCTCAGGAAGCTAGGCGTGATGGGTTCCTTCGAGAGCACTTTGTGCAACCTAGATGCCTCCTAGTGCTTTCCATTTCCTCACAGAATTTTGCCCAGGAACTCCTCTTCATTTTCCTCGACTCCTTCTTGCAGACTAACGGCAAAACAAACAAAAAAATTAGGTCCCTGGTAGAGTGATAGACTTTATTTCACTTGTCCAGCAAAAACCATGGAGGGTAAGCATTGCAGATCGATTTTATGTTGGGTATGTGCCAACGAAGACCACCCTTAGACTGAGAAAGTGTTGTAACGTGGGTTCTTCAAATCAGAGTCGCGGAGTCGACCGAAGTCAAGTTTTTGAAGTCGAAGTCGAGGGTTTACCCTGAGTCGAAGTAACGTTTGGAGTTAATCAAGCTTGCACTAACTCCAAACCGGGTTTCTTCTCCGACTTACCAGCGCTCCCTAAAACTTTGATAACTCTTCTATTTCCACAGGGACTGACGATACAGTGTGGTGGCAGGTTAAATGCGGCGCAAAGGGTTATGAGCGCACTCTCTTGCTGATGAGCTGGATGTCGTTTACCCATAAAAGGAGATACCATAGTTTCCCAGGAATTTTTAAAATGGATTAGACACCAGGACAAAATGGGATGGGGCAACGGGCGTCGCTAAAAATGCTCTGACATTGCCAAAGGCTCGACCATGTCAGGTCTTGACAGGTTAGGAGATACAAAGAGAATATTCGAAACATGGGAAATGCTAGAAGGCATTGCAGGTTCCGACCCATCATGGGGTTACACAAAATGAGTCGGCCGATGAGCTGGCCAGCAATACTTAGCTGATAAGCGTGGATCTGGCTACTGCGAGAGCCTCTTGGTAGAGTGTTCGCTTTCTATAATAACAGCGCGAATGACCGTAATTCTGTCGCCGAGTACTTCGGAACGTCGCTTATGCTGGGGCTGAGAAAGACATTGGCCATGTGAGGTAGAGACTGATTAAGAGATACAAAAGGTTTTTCTTGGTTCATGTAAGGCTCTGCTGGGTCTAGGGCCATAAAGGAGTCGCGAGGAATCAGGTGTCTGACAAACAAGCCATGAACGGGTCGGTGACCGGTCATAACGCCCAGAGGACATAACACCCAAAAGTGTTTTGGACTTCCTTACCCCCCCCCTTTCCCCAAAAGTTCAACCCACAGATAAAAGTATGCCGATCGGAACAATATGGCGCTCAAATGAACGATATTCGAGAAAAGAGTACTAGCTTGATTTTAAAATTTGACTCAGGTACCGAGGGGCCCGCCCCTACCCTAAAACAACCTTCAAATAGGCATATTGAATGATAATGGCAATATGGGAGTCAAATTAAAGGTATGAGGGAGTAGATTAGAAATATGTTCTGAAAGGAGCTATAAAGGGCTATAGAATTTGTTGATATCGTAAGGGGGCGGACCCTCCCCCTTATCCTAAAAGCACCACCCAAAAATAAAAGTGGACCGATCAGGACAAAATGTGACACAAATGAAAGGCATAAGGGAGAAGATAACAAATATGGTCTGGAAGGAGCAATAGGCTATAGAATTTGTCGATATCGTAAGAGGGCGGACCCTCCCCCTTACCCCAAAAGCACCACCCAAAAATAAAAGTGGACCGATCAGTGACTCAAATGAAAGGCATAAGGGAGAAGATAACAAATATGGTCTGGAAGGAGCAATAGGCTATAGAATTTGTTGATATCGTAAGAGGGCGGACCCTCCCCCTTACCCAAAAAGCACCGCCCAAAAATTAAAGTTAAATTAAATTAAAAAAAAAAAATAAAAATGAAAGGCATAAGGGAGAAGATAACGAATATGGTCTGGAAGGAACAATAGGCTATAGAATTTTTTGATCTCGTAAGGGGGCGGACCCTCCCCCTTACCCCAAAAGCACCACCCATAAATAAAAGTTTACCAATCTGGACAATATGTGACTCAAATGAAAGGCATAAGGGAGAAGATAACAAATATGGTCTGGAAGGAGTAATAGGCTATAGAATTTGTTGACATCGTAAGAGGGCGGACTCTCCCCCTTACCCCAAAAGCACCGCCAAAAAATTAAAGTTAAATTAAATTAAAAAAAAAAAACAATAAAAATGAAAGGAATAAGGGAGAAGATAACGAATATGGTCTGGAAGGAACAATAGGCTATAGAAATTGTTGATCTCGTAAGAGGGCGGACTCTCCCCCTTATCCCAGAAGCACCACCCATAAATAAAAGTGCGCCGATGGGGACAATATGGGATTCAAATGAAAGGTATTCAGGAGTAAAATGCGAATTTAATACTAAAAATTAGGTCCAAGTAACTGGGGGCCGCCCCACCCCCAAATACCCCCATATGGGCATATTAGCGGAGCATGGCGCATATGAGACTCGAATACAGAACTTATTTACTGAACATGCCATTATGGGGCTAATATAAAATGTATTTGAAAGTAGAGGACGAAGCTTATATATTTCTTTAAGGGCCAAGTGTCTGGGTGGCCAGCCTACCCCCGAAATACCCCCTAAACCAATACGGTAATATAGGACTCAAAAGGAAAGCATTTGGGAGTAGAGAAAAAAGCCGGGGGAAACTTCTCACACATCAATGACTGCTTTCCGATTAAAGTTTAAAATCAATCATAAGGGACCTTTTTTATATTTAAGAGTGCCGCAGTGCGACACCTCTTTGAGGAGATTTTTTGACATAACCATGGATGGTATGGTACCTTGCAAATGTCGGCAGCGGGGACAACCACCGCTTTAAATTTTGTCCGAAGTTCTCGCCAGGATTCGAACGCAATCGTTCAGCGGCATAGGCGTACATAGGCTACATAGGCATGAATTCGATATCCACATAAAGTTCGAAGTGTCCCCACCCTCAAAGGATGTAAGAGAGTGAGAGAAGGCGCAGCGGAGCAGGCCCGGTTCGGCTAGTTTTATATAGAAATTAAATTTGGCAATAATTTTTAGGAAAAAAAAGAATATTTAAATTTTTTTAAGGAGCTAAAATTGTGAGAAATTTTTGTATTGAAAAAAGTATGCAAATTTCTTTTTTTCTTTTATTTTTGTTTCTGGTATCTCAACTTTCAACTTGCTTCAAAGTTCCTTATAAAATTGTTGGAGGGTTTTTAATTTTAATACATCAGCACCTATGGCATGATAAGACTTTTACACTATGCTTTCTTACAAAAAAAGAAACTGGAACAACACAAGTTTGGTTGTTGTTGTTGTTGTTATTATGTTTAGCTGTTTTTACATAAGAACATGTCTAAATGGCAGCGAAAAAAAAAACACAATACAGCCTAAACAAGAATGTAAGAATAAAAGGAGAACAATGCTTGGGCAAAACTTATCATCAAATCTAACCTTTTTACATAACTCAGCACAATTTTTGTAGCCTCCAGACAAAACTGTTTATGGCCTTCCCGCGCTATAAACATAGAAAGGATATCCCCATACCTACCACCAACAACAACATGAAATACAGCAGTAGCAGCACCAAATCCCAACTGAAAAGAATGAAAAAAAGGTTTCTTAACAATAGTAACAACAAACAATGGTCATATCCTGACGGCCAAAGGCCAAAAAAGTTCCTTTCTTTCTATTTTTGGCAAGAGAATGCCAAACATAATAACAAAAACAACAACATAACGTTATGACCAAGGAAAATGGTTTCTTTAGCAGTATGAGCGGGCGGGTGAGAGAGAGCGAGAGAGAGAGAGAGATTAGGTAGGTGGCTTTAAAAGCCACTAAGCAATAAATACAAAAACCTAAGGAAAAACAAAACAATGACAGCTACAACAACAACAACTGCCATCACCATTACCATCAAGACAAGAAACGAACAAGACATTACAACAACAACAACAACAAATTGATGTAAAAAGTACCCAAATCAAATTTAAGTGTTTGATTTTAAGCATAATTTATTAGGTCACATACACATTGAAACACAAACAAACATATACATGATTGCTAGAAGACAGGGTTGCCATTAAAAAAAATCACAAAAAAATTTTAAAAGTTTTTGAAAAAATTTTCCATACATATAGAATTAAAAAAATTGAAGACTTTAAGGTTTTGAAAAATTTTTTTAAAATAAAAAATTTCTACATGCAAACATATACATGTTTGCTAGAAGATAGGGTGACCATGCATATGATGGTTTCTATATTAAAACAAATAAAAAGGCATTAAGTTCGGCCGCGCCGAACTTTGGATACCCACCACCTCGGGTATATATGTTAACCCCATTTCGTCACAATGCGGTGAAAATCGGATTACTTAAGCACCTAAATTCGGCACGGACATTGAGTGGTCTAATATATTTGTCACTATTCAATTTTGTAGAAGAAAAAAAAATTGGTCTTTTTGGCAGATATATCCAATTATAAACCGATCTCAACCATATTAAGGTCGGATATCGTGAGGCTTAGAAATACTCACTGTTTCAAATTTCAGCGAAATCGGGTAATAAATAAAGCTTTTGTTGGCTTCAGACACCTTATCCGCAGATCGGTCTATATGGCAGCTATATCTAAATATAATCCGATCTGAACCATATTTAGCTCGGATGTTGGGAGGTCTTAACCTACTCACTGTTTCAAATTTCAGCGAAATTGGGTAACAAATAAAGCTTTTATTGGCTTCAGACCCCTTATTGGCAGATCGGTCTACATGGCAGATATATCTAAATATAGTCCGATCGGAACCATATTTAGGTCGGATGTCAGGAGTCTAAAAATAACTCATTGTTTCAAATTTTAGCGAAATCGGGAAATAAATAAAGCTTTTATGGGCTTCAGTCCCCTTATCGGCAGATAGGTCTATATGGAAGCTATATCTAAATATAGTCCAATCTGTACCATATTTGGGTCGGATGTTAGGAGGCTTAAAACTGCGCACTATTCCAAATTTCAGCGAAATCGGATAAAAAATAAAGCTGTTATGGCCTTCAGACCCTTTATCGGGAGATCGGTCTATATGGCAGTTATATTTAAATATGAACCGATCTAATCCATATATAGGTCAGATATCGGGAGGCTTTAAATAACCCACTGTTGCAAAATTAAGCTTTTATGGCCTTCAGACCCTTTATCGGGAGATCGGTCTATATGGTAGCTATATCCAAATATGGTCCGATTTGGCCTGTTGATGAACTTAACCATCTGTGCCAACTTTCAGCTCAATATCTCAATTTTTTAAGGCCCTTGAGTGATTACAACAGGCGTTAAAATCGTTAAAATTGTCTTATTGCAGAATTTTACGACGATCCGAAATATTTGTAGGGTCGGAAATTGATATTTCGATGTGCTGCAAACGGAATGACTAAATCAATGTAACCCCTATCCTATGGTGGAGGATATAAAAAAAATTAATGGCGATAAGCCTACTACTTTTGACAGCAGGTGTGATTTTATGCAAAAGTCATTAGAATCCACTCACTTTTTTCAAAGATTTGAGACAAAACGTAAGATTTTACACTAATTTTGCTCAAAAGTAAAATTTTTTAAATTTTTCGCAACGAAACTTAGTATATAGGCCTGAATCCGAGGATAGTCCACTGGTTCTACAGGAGCGTAGTTAGACCAATACTTACTTACGCCTCAGTAGCTTGGTGGACTGCTAAGACGAAAAAGTGCAACATAAGGACCATACAACAGGTTCAGAGAACATGTTGTCTTGGCTTAGGTGGAGCGATGAGGAACACGCCCACTATGGCACTGAAGACTATTCTATATATCCGACCCATTTTCATGCAGATTAAGTGTGAGGCAGCCACTACGGCTATGGGACTTAAGGCGAACATAATACGTTCCTGCAGGCGGAGATCCCGGCGATCACGGAATGCATGAAGTGGTGTGGTGCTAACGCAAGAGAGGACGAGGCTATTACTGAAAGGAAGTAAGAAGGAGGTCACTATAGCTTTTGGTATTATATTGGGACACATAGGACTACGAGCTCATATATGCAAAATAGGTGCGGCAAGTGATAGCATGTGTAGGCCATGTGGGGAAGGTGATGAGACGTTGAAGCATTTCCTAGATAATTGCCCGGCTTTCGCGACTTAAAGACACAGGTGCTTAGGTGAGGACACAATACCAGGCATGGAATTTTGTAAATAGCACCGAATTCCTAGAAAATTTTGTCAAAATTGTTCCTATAGAAAATTTTGTCAAAATTTTTTCTATAGAAAATTTTGTCAAAATTTTTTCTATAGAAAATTTTGTCAAAATTTTTTCTATAGAAAATTTTGTCAAAATTTTTTCTATAGAAAATTTTGTCAAAATTTTTTCTATAGAAAATTTTGTCAAAATTTTTTCTATAGAAAATTTTGTCAAAATTTTTTCTATAGAAACTTTTGTCAAAATTTTTTCTATAGAAACATTTAGACAATTTTTTCTATAGAAAATTTTTTTAATAGAAAATTTTGTCAAAATTTTCTCTATAGAAAATTTTGTCTAGAAAATTTTGTCAAAATTTTTTCTATAGAAAATTTTGGCAACATTTTTTCTATAGAAAATTTTGGCAACATTTTTTTTTATAGAAAATTTTGTAAAAGTTTTTTCTATAGAAAATTTTGTTGAAACAATTTTCTTCAGTAAATTTTGTAAAAATTTTTTCTATCGAAAATTTTGTCAACATTTTTTCTATAGAAATATTTTTTTTTTTGACATTTTTTTCTATAGAAAATTTTGTCAAAATTTTTTCTATAGAAAATTTAGTCAAAATTCTTTTCTATAGAAAATTTTGTAAAAATTTTTTCCATAGAAAATTTTGTCAAAATTTTTCTTTAGAAAATTTTGTCAACATTTTTTCTATAGAAAATTTTGTCAAAATTTTTCTATAGAAAATTTTGTGAAAGTTTTTTCTATAGAAAATTTTGATGAAAAAATTTTCTTCAGTAAATTTTGTCAAAGTGTTTTTGTTTTTGTTACAGGTACTTCTTATCGATGTAGGTCGTTGGGGTTTGCAAAAGGGACATATTGGTTCAGATTTAGATATAGCTCCCATATAAAGGGTGAATTTTTTTAAGGTTAGGATTTTCATGCATTAGTATTTGACAGATCACGTGGGATTTCAGACATGGTGTCAAAGAGAAAGATGCTCAGTATGCTTTGACATTTCATCATGAATAGACTTACTAACGAGCAACGCTTGCAAAACATTGAATTTTATTACCAAAATCAGTGTTCGGTTCGAAATGTGTTCAAATTTTGACAAATTTTGTTCAGCGATGAGGCTCATTTCTGGTTGAATGGCTACGTAAATAAGCAAAATTGCCGCATTTGGAGTGAAGAGCAACCAGAAGCCGTTCAAGAACTGCCCATGCATCCCGAAAAATGCACTGTTTGGTGTGGTTTGTACGCTGGTGGAGTCATTGGACCGTATTTTTTCAAAGATGCTGTTGGACGCAACGTTACGGTGAATGAACACATTTCGAACCGAACACTGATTTTGGTAATAAAATTCAATGATTTGCAAGCGTTGCTCGTTAGTAAGTCTATTCATGATGAAATGTCAAAGCATACTGAGCATCTTTCTCTTTGACACCATGTCTGAAATCCCACGTGATCTATCAAATACTAATGCATGAAAATCCTAACCTCAAAAAAATCACCCTTTAAAATGATCACCCGATTTGACTTTTTGAGACCCTGGAAGCCGCAATTATTGTCCGATTTGGCTGAAATTTTCCATATAGTGTTCTGCTATGACATCCAACAACTCTGCCAAGAACGGCCCAAATCGGTCTATAACCTGATATAGCTTCCATATAAACCGATCTATCGATTTGAATTCTTAAACTTTTACAAGTCGCAATTTTTTTTTGTGTTTTCTACAAAAATTGGCTTAAAATCGTGTCGATTTTTTTTTTCAATATTTAATTACTTTGGGAGACCTCGTTTTCTTCATAGAAAACATTGAATCTTAAAAACTCAACTAACTGTACTCATTGGCAACCTTGTCACCTCATTCATTTTTATACGCATTGGCAACCTTGTCACCTTATTCATTTTTATTACACACACACACACACACACATACATAAAACCATATCCATGCTCTGACTACCATCACACTTAAACCCATACATAAGCATTCATACATACATAAACAAAAAATTTATATTATCCTCGTAAAATAAAGACAAAGGAGGAGACCTTAAGAAAAGTTTCACATGAATACAAGTAGCTCCTGTTAAAGAACCGAACCTTGAGTTAGGTAAGTAAAGTAGTGGGGTATATGGCCACATAACTGTGATTCGTTGTATGTGTCTGTTTAACAAAAATCACTGGCAGCATTTGTAGCCCTCCAGTTCCCCCGGGCGAGGTTAAGCCTCAAGAGAGCCTTAACGAAGAGGATCTTCTAATTTCCCCAGAAAAATCAGAAACCATAAAGGTTTATGCCAATTCAATTCAATTTTAAGCGTGGGAAATTCGGCTCTTTTCTGTTATTGGCTTTAGGACAAATGGCAAGTGTCAGCAATAAATTTTGCACGAACTACACAAGGAAACAAGCAGTTTAGGAAACCTTATAAGGCTATGCTAAAGAATATAGGAAAACAATCAAATGAATTTGAAAAATAATTTCAAAATATAGTTTTGTTAAATTTTTAACTTTACACAATTTTTTTCAAATTTTATTCAAAAAAAAAAAATGTTAAAATTTTTAATGCTGTGTTTGAGGAGTATGAGACCTCGATCTTCACGGATGGCTACAAGATGGAGTCAAGAACTGGATTTTGGGTGTTCTCCGACGCACTTAACATCGGTATGTATGTGAGACCACCGGAAGAGTGTACGGCATTTCAGCCAAAGGTCTGTGCCATTGCAGTAGCTGCAAGAGAAATTCTGGTGAGGGATCCACCGCTCTCAAAACTCAGGGTTTATGTAAACAGTGTGGCTGCACTCCGGGCCTTGGATTCGAAGACTGTTAGGTTGAGATGTGTGGCGGATTTTCTTGAGTCCCTGGATAGGCTATGGGTCCACGATGTCTCGCTTATTTGGGTTCCCGGATATCAAGGGTTTCCGGGAAATGAAGGGGCGGACGAATTCGTTTGCGCCGGGTGAACCAGTCACCTGTTTTGTCTACTTGCTATTTGTCAAGCTACTGAACACAGTCGATGATATGGGCAGAGCGGGGTCGGAGCCGTAATGGGACTCTGCGGGTGGTTGTCGGACCGCTGAGTCGCTCTGATCTGTCATCGACCGGAGGAGAATGAAGGAGTTACTGGCGTTCGATAAGAAGGCACTGAGCACATTGGCAGGCATCATAACCAGTGTTGTCGTTTTTGGTAGGTTCCTACCAAATTTGGTAGGTTTTTATTCTCTTTGTAGGTTGGTAGGTGGACCTCAATTTCAGGTAGGTTTTTCTAACATAAAAACTCCAAGTTAATTACTGAGAAAATCGGCATGGATGACTCAGTCGTTAAGAGCGCAGAATAAAATCATGGATGTCGAGGTTCCAAAATTTACCCAAAGGGTTAATTTTTACCCTTTGGCTTCATATTGCAATGGTCAGCAAATCCTTCCTATGGGGGTGGTGTTGTGGGGGTGGGGTGGTCCCATAGACACTTTTCCCGAATATTAAAATCAGACTCGTACTTTACTCCCAAAGATCTTTCATTTGAGGCCCATATTGCTATGGTCGTAAATTTGTCCCCTTTGGGGGATGTTTTTGGGATATCAGATTCGTATTCTACATTCAAATACCTTTTATTTAAGCCCCATATTTCCATGGCCAGTAAATAAGTCCTGTTTGGGAGGTGTTTTGCAATGGTCAGCAAATTCTTCTTATGGGGGTGGTGTTGTGGCGGTGGGCTGGCCCCATAGATACTTTTCCCAAATATTGATATCAGATTCTTGCTTTACTCCCAAAGACCTTTCATTTGAGCCCCATTTGGCTATGGTCGTAAATTTGTCTCCTTTGGGGATGTTTTTGGGGAGAGGCGGCCCCCCAAACACTTGGTCCCATATTTGGATATCAGATTCGTATTCTACATTCAAATACCTTTTATTTAAGCCCCATATTTCCATGGTCAGTAAATAAGTCCTGTTTGGGAGGTGTTTTGGGGAAGGGGTGGACCCCCAGAAACGTAGTCCCACATTTGGATATCAGATTCGTATTCTACTCGCAAACACCTTTCATTTGAGTCCCATATTGCCATGGTCGGTAAATATGTCCGATTTAGGGGTGTTTTCGGGGTTGGGGTGGTCCCCCAAACACTTGGTCCGACTTTCATCTTAAATACCTTTCATTTGAGTCCCATATTGGGGTGATTGGTCTATAAATATATTTGGTAGATTTTCGGGCTAGGTACCTCATCTGAAATTTGAACACCAATTTTTGTTTTTAGGTTGCTATTGGAGAGCACACAAAAATTTGCTTAAATCGCACCACCCATATTCGAGATCTGGCGTTTCTGAAAATTAGGGTAAGGGAAGGGCTAGCCATGTCCGTCCGTCTGTCGCCTGTTTGTCTGTTGAAATCACGCTACAGTCTTTAAAAATAGAGATATAGAGCCGAAACTTAGCACAGATTTTTTTTTTCCATAAGCAGGTAAAGTTCGAAGATGGGCTGTATCGGATTATATCTTGATATAGATATAGATATAGACCGATCCGCCGATTTAGGGTCTTAGGCCCATAAAAGCCACATTTATTATCCGATTTTGCTGAAATTTGGGACAGTGAGTTGTGCTAGGCTCTTCGACATCTTTCTTTAATTTGGCCCAGATCGGTTCAGATTTGGACATAACTGCCATATAGACCGATATCTTGATTTAGGGTCCTGCGCCCATAAAAGGCGCATTTATTGTCCCATGTCGCCAAAATTTGTGACAGTGAGTTGCGATAGGCCTTTCGACATCTTTCTTCAATTTGGCTTAGATCGGTTCAGATTTGGATATAGCTTCCACATAGACCGATATCTCGATTTAGGGTCTTGCGCCCATAAAAGGCGCATTTATTGTCCCATGTCGCCAAAATTTGTGACAGTGAGTTGTGATAGGCCCTTCGACATCCTTCGTCAGTTTGACCCAGATCGGTCCAGATTTGGATATAGCTGCCATATAGACCGATCCCTCGATTAAAGGTTTTGGATACATAGAAGACGCATTTATTGTCCAATGTCGCCGAAATTTCTGACAGTGAGTTAAGTTAAGCCCTTCGATATACTTCTGCAATATTTTACAGATCGGTCCAGATTTGGATATAGCTGCCATATAGACCGATCTCTCGAATTAAGGTTTTGGGTACATAAAAGGCGCATTTATTGTCCAATGTCGCCGAAATTTCTGACAGTGAGTTAAGTTAAGTCCTTCGGTATAATTCTGCAATATGTTACAGATCGGTCCAGATTTGGATATAGCTGCCATATAGACCGGTCTCTTAATTTATGGTTTTGGGGCCATAAAAGTCGCATTTATTTTCCGATTTCGCCGAATTTTGGGACAGTGAGTTGTGTTAGGCCCTTCGACAATCTTCTTTAATTTGGCCCCGATCGGCCCAGAATTTAATATATCTACCATATAGACCGATCTCTCGATTTATGGTTTTGGGGCCATAAAAGGGTCATTTATTGTCCGATTTTGCAGAAATTTGGAACAGTGGGTTAAGTTAGGCCCTACGATATTCTTCTTCAATTTAGCTCAGATCGGTCCAGATTTGGATATAGCTGCCATATAGACCGATCACTCAATTTAAGGTTTTGGGCCCATAAAAGGGTCATTTATTGTCCGATTTTGCAGAAATTTGAAACAGTGGGTTAAGTAAGGCCCTACGATATTCTTCTTCAATTTGGCTCATATCGGTCCAGATTTGGATATAGCTGCCATGTAGACCGATCTCTCGATTTATGGTTTTGGGGCCATAAAAGGCGCATTTATTGTCAGATTTTGCCGAATTTTCGGACAGTGAGTTGTGTAAGGGCCTTTGACATCCATCTTCAAGTTAGCCCAAATCGGCCCAGATTTTGATATAGCTGCCATATAGACCGATATCTTGGTTTAAAGTCTTGTTATACATAATTGAACAATGACTTGTACTTAATAGTATTTGGTCCAAATCGGAACATATTTCGATATAGCTGCTATGGGGCATAAGGTATGCATTTTTCACCGGATTTTGACGAAAGGTGGTTTACATATATACCCTAGGTCATGGGTATCCAAAGTTCGGCCCGGCCAAACTTAACGCTTTTTTACTTGTTATAAAGATAGTTTTGCAATAGAAAAGTCTTCAACATTTATTTTTTATTGACAATTTTTTAAAAATTTTATTTTTGTATAAAATTTTTATTGCTTTAGCAAATTTTGCCAATTTTTTTTTTAATTTTGCAATATATTTTAGGATTTGTTTTGCTACTGATTCACTTTATGGTTTTATTTTAACGGAGATCATGCATCTATGAATACCTTAGGTGTCCTTCGACCTTTGTGTGTGTGTGCGGGTTTTTTCTTCTTTTTTTTTCTTATAGTGTTTATATCTTTTTAACACTGTTTTTGTTTTATCCTTTCGTTGTTTTTATGCTTCCGTTTTTTTGGTATTGTAAATCAGTTGATGATGTACGATGCTGAATTAACGAATTACACTAAAAGGATTAGATTGAGTGGCAGATAAAGATGGTGCTTTTTTTTGCCAGCATTTTCTAGGTTATTGAATTTTTTTCGGGTTTCCCCCGAATGTGAGTAATTTATCACAGCCAAAGGCAGAGGCAAACATTTTTTTTTCCTGCTTAGCTAGCCAGATGACAGAATTTTGTTTATTGATTTTTTTGCCTTTTCGGCAAGCAACACATTTTCAGATTTTTTACATATGTAAATGAAAAAATTTTTCCCATTTTCCATATTCATAGCAAAAAAAAAACATCAAAATCAATTTTCTAGTTTCCCTCACCTTGCTGTAACTGTGGGTTTGCTTTCTTTCTACAGATTTTCTCCAGATTGTGTCATTGGCCATGGAGGTTCACGAACTTTTTGCTCTTCAGGCGTTCCTTTATGCTTCTGTTAACATAACAAATTGGCTGTCATATCAGACTTCCATTGGAGTCTTTGTTTTGAAGGAAATATGGACAATATCAAAAGACGGTCGAGAGCAAATTAATGCTTTGAAAAGAAGGGGCAAAAAATAGAGCATTGGCCAAAGTGATGTTTAAAAATACTGAGCAGTTGGTGAGAAGATGATGAAAAATAATAAAGTCCACATTCATTGGCTGCATATTTTGGGTAAGTGAATCAAAATAATTTAAAAAAAATAGGTTTAAACACAAACAAAGACAAACTAGCCATTGGTCTTAGCGGCATGCTATTCCAGCAACAAAATAAAATAATTTTGTTACAAAAATTAAAAGAGATAAAACTTTTCTATCGAAAATTTTAACATCATTTTTTTTTTATAGAAAATCTTGTCAAAAATATTTTTTATTGAAATGTTATCAAATAGTTTTTTTTATTTTGCTGTGTTCTTTGATTCACTTTTCCCCTCAAATCGCGCTAACAAAAAGTTAGCTGAAAACAGATCGGAATTTCTTCTGAATAGGTTTAACTGTTGTCTACTGCGGCGATGTCGTCAGCATATCCTACTAGAAAGGTTCAGTCTGTCATTTCTGTTCGAAGTATTCTATCATAACTGGCATTCCAAAGATCCGGTCCAAGTATGGATCCTTGCGTCGCTCCTGATGTGGCCTCATATTCACTCGTTGCATTCTGAGAGTTATAGATAAGTACCCTGTCACCCAAGTAACTTCTCATTATTATTATCTGATACGCCTTGATATTAAAGTCCTCTCTGAGCGCTTGGCCGTATCCAGCACACATAATGGTCTGTATGATGATGGGGATGTTGAATCACCTTTGCCTTTGCTTATGAGCACCAGCTTTTGGCTCTTCCATACCTCCGGGAAAACATTTTCCTATTATAGACACCTGTTAAACATTTTCAAAAGGAATTCCACAGGGAATTGAAAACAGCAATTGTTTACGTTTCGTCTGAGATAATAGTCCAGAGGATGCTGGAAGGCGAGAGGAAGAGGGAGGCGGTGATGAGATACGCCGTACAAGTACTGCGCAGAAAGAAGGTTGACCTGGACGCAACGGAGTAGAGTATGAATGCGGAGGTATGGATGTAGACACAATGAAGATGATATGGTTTATCACTAGATATGAGGTCCTCCTCGAAGTAATGCGAAAGCGGTTCCAAGGTGGAATTAAACCCCAGGGATGATACAAAGTGGGTTTTTAGCCGGTAACATTGATATCGGGGTCCGGCATAAGGCGAGAGACGCACTCGCCACATGCGTAGGGCATTTTCCCATATAGATCCGCAAAAAAAAACAATAAAAACCCTCTTGACATTCTGAGTTGATTAAGCCCTGAATGTCCATCTTTCTGTCTGTATTTAGAAAGCACAGTTCCTTTCGAAGGAGTGAAGTGACATGAAATTGTTTCAAAATACTTTCTATAAGTGTAGGTCATCTAGGATTGTAAATGGGTCAAATCGGTTTATAACTTAATATAGCTGCCACATAAACCGATCTCGGATTTTGACTTCTTGCGCCTCTAGATCGGATAGGACTTGCGCCCTCTAGAGGCGCAAGTCCTATCCAATAACTATTCTGGATATGGTCTAAATCGGTTTATAACCTGATATAGCTGCCAGATGTAAGAGATGTTTTATTTTGATTTCTAATAACTGTACCAAGAATGGTCTAAATCGGTTGATAACTTGATAAAGCTGCCATACAAACCAATGTCGGATCTTGACTTCTTGAACCCTTAGAGGGTTCAATTCTTATCTGATTTGGCTGAAATTTCGCACGATGTGTTTTGTTCTGACTTTCAATAACTGTGCCAAGAATGGTTCAAATCGGTTCATAACCTAATATAGCTGCCATACAACCCAATGTCGGATCTTGACTTCTAGAGCTTTAAGACTTTAGAGGGCCCAATTCTTATCTGATTTGGCTGAAATTTCGCATGAAGTGTTTTGTTATGACTTTCAATAACTGTGATAAGTATGGTCTAAATCGGTTCAAAACCTGATATAGCTGCCAATGTCGGATCTTGACTTCTTGATCCCTCAGAGGGCCCAATTCATATCTGATTTGGCTGAAATTTCGCAAGTAGTGTTTTCTTCTGACTTTCAATAACTGTGCCAAGAATGGTCCAAATCGGTTCATAACCTTATATAGGTGCCATACAACCCAATGTCGGATCTTGACTTCTAGAGCCTTTAGAGGGCGCAACTCTCATCAGATTTGGCTGAAATTTCGCATGAAGTGTTTCGTTCTGACTTTCAATAACTGTACCAAGAATGGTCCAAATCGGTTCATAACCTGATCTAGCTGCCATACAACCCAATGTCGAATCTTGACTTCTAGAGCCTTTAGAGGACCCAATTCATATCTGATTTGGCTGAAATTTCGCATGAAGTGTTTTGTTATGACTTTCAATAACTGTGATAAGTATGGTCTAAATCGGTTCATAACCTGATATAGCTGCCATGCAAACCAATGTCGGATCTTGACTTCTTGATCCCTCAGAGGGCCCAATTCATATCTGATTTGGCTGAAATTTCTCATGAAGTGTTTTGTTCTGACTTTCAATAACTGTGCCAAGAATGGTCCAAATCGGTTCATAACCTGATATAGCTGCCATACAAACCAATGTCGGATCATGACTTCTAGAGCCTTTAGAGGGCGCAACTCTCATCTGTTTTGGCCGAAATTTCGCATGAAGTGTTTTGTTTTGACTTTATATAACTGTACCAAGAATGGACTAAATCGGCTGATAACCTGATATAGCTGCCATACAAACCAATGTCGGATCTTGACTTCTAGAGCCTCTAGAGGGCGCAATTCTTATTCGATATGGCTGAAATTTTTTTAAGAGATGTTTTGTTTTGATTTCCTTTAACTGTACTAAAAATTATCATAATCGATTGATAACCTGACATAGCTGCCATACAAACCAATGTCGGATCTTGACTTCTAGAGCCTCTAGAGGGCGCAATTCTTATCTTATTTGGCTGAAATTTATGTTTTATCCCATAAATACCCCAAGTGATCCATTAAAGCTTGCAAACAATGCCATGGCATTATAAACACTGTAGACAAGAAATTAGCAAAAACGCTTGTAACACAGCTCCACAAGTGGTGAATTAAATATTAGGTTGCCCGAAAAGTAATTGCGGATTGTTTAAAAGAAAGTAAATGCATTTTTAATAAAACTTAGAATGAACTTTAATTAAATATACTTTTTTTACATTTTTTTCTAAAGCAAGCTAAAAGTAACAGCTGATAACTGACAGAAGAAAGAATGCAATTACAGAGTCACAAGCTGTGAAAAAATTTGTCAACGCCGACTATATGAAAAATCCGCAATTACTTTTTGGGCAACCCAATACACTCACAAAAGGGATTTTACCAATACTACGAATTTAGGGTTCTTGTGAGAATTAGTGTGCAAACTTGAATTTTTCAAAACAAAAATAAACAAAAAATTTGTAGCCATGACAAACAACTTGAAAGCTTTTATTTACAGAATTTAGGCTAAAAACTATTTAAATTTGCTTGAAATCCAAAAGAATTTTAGGTATGAGCAACACAAAAAAAAAAGGCTGAAAAACATGTTTCAACATTTTATAAGTGTTAGAACATTTATGTGTTAGTCTCTGTGTATGTGTGTGAGTTTGTGTATTTTGCACGAAACCTACGAAAAAAACGCTAGCCATGAAAATAGGATACAAAATAGATATCCCTCATACTTTGCCAGCGAAACCAAAAACAAAAAAAACATGTATAAATCTAAAGGATGGACAACAACAGTCGCTTGTTAATTTAAGTGTAAGGCGAATATATAGAGTACAAACAACAACTACAATAACAACATTGTGTGCATATACTCTAACAGATAAACCGAGGGACAGACAGTCATACAGACTAACAAATGCCAGGAAGGACAAATGGACGGACAATTAAGACAAACATAGAGACGAGCAATTCACTTGGCATCGCTGGGTTCTTCCATGCCTTGTGTGTTGTCTATGATGCTCTTAAGTTTCTGTGTGTGTTGTTTTTTTTGTTTTTGGAATCTTTTAAGAGTAACAACTTGCATGTGTAACTGTGTGTTGGTGTTTGTGTAGCGCACACTCAGGCAATTTGACAGACCACTAAAACAGGTGGGTGTTTTTTCCCTCGCTGTGGGGGGGTGCTGAGAGGAGTCTCTGACATGGTTAACATGAATGAAGAACATTGTGCAACAAAAACTAGAAGAAGAACAAGAAAAGAACGAAATGCTTACTAACGAAAAAAATAACAAACACATGGCACAAGTGGTTGCTAATGCAAGTAATTTATAACATGCATTTTTATGTTTTTCACACTCAGACACCCACACACACACACATACACATAATACAACTACCTCCTTACAATCACATGTATATTTGCAAATAAAATCAACAGCATTCCTTGCAGTGCATATGCTGAGTAAAGCCAGAAGGCATTTTCAAGATTTGGTTCCACTCTAAAGGGGCCTCCAAATTTAATTTATAGAAAAATAAAATTCAAAATATGGTAACCATGGCAGAAATGAAACTTAAGATATTTTGTTATATGTCATAGTTTCTAATTACATCAAAATCTTCCACAATATATTGGATTGCCCAAAAAGTAATTGCGGATTTTTTAAAAGAAAGTAAATGCATTTTTAATAAAACTTAGAATGAACTTTAATCAAAAAAATTTTTTTTTCACTTTTTTTCTAAAGCAAGCTAAAAGTAACCGCTGATAACTGACAGAAGAAAGAATACAATTACAGAGTCACAAGCTGTGAAAAAATTTGTCAACGCCGACTATATGAAAAATCCGCAATTACTTTTTGGGCAACCCAATAACATGTTAAGAATAAATCAGAAATTATAGGAATATGCTTATGTTGAAAGGTTGCCATAGGGCAATCCAATATAGTCTAAAGAATAAGTATTGGCTTTGTAACTGATGTTAAAAGTCTTCTTGAGGAGGAAAATTTTGACAAAACACTTTCCAATAAAGAAAATTAAAATTTTTTTGTGTGATAAAGTCTTGCAAAAAATTTTCTACAGAAATAAAATTTTGGAAAAATTTTGTATAAAAACAAATTTTACCAAACTTATAAAAACAAAGATTAAAAAAAAATTAAAATAAAGAATTCATGTTCTACAGAGAAAATATTGAGCAAATTTTTTATAGAAACAAAAAAATTTTGACAAAATCTTCTGTCGAAACAACACAATGAAAAAATTTTGTAAGAAAATCCGTACAAGTTAGTTTAGGTTAGGTTTAAGTGGCAGTCTGCCATCAGACTCACTGTGACGCTTTCGTCCATTGTGATACCACAGGAACATAAGATCGCCTTAAAAGGCCCAACATCTTGCGAATGTTCATATCCGTAAAATCAGACAAGTTCTCAAAAAAAAAAAAAAAAAAATGAGAACCTAAAGTGGAACTCCTTCTGACTGCCAGTGGGAGACTCTCTCTCTCTCTCACTCTCCTCACAGCTTCGGCAAAAGTCGTTACTGGTAGCTTTTAATCTGTCAGCATTTTTTCCGCTTAGACAGTGACCTATCATGACGGACACAATGACTGAGATGTCTATTTTAGTTAGTGATAGCAAAGCGGTAGACCTCTTCAAGTCTAGATTAGGCCACATAGTTTTGGAATGCTCACAGTCCCCTCTTTGTGACCATCTGTCATTCGTTCTCCTTCGGCTATGGTCGTGAAAACTTAGCTTAGTTGTCGCTAGAGGCATATTCACAGATTCCAGTTTCCCTGGAATGTGTGACGTAGTTCCTGGTCTCACAACCTCGTCCGCTTTGCAATTCCCTGCGATATCTCTGTGGCCCGGCAGCCAGAACAGTTGAATTTTGAACTGTTCAGCCCTCTCGTTGAGAGATCTGCGACAGTCAAGTGCGGTTTTTGAATTAAAAAAAAAAAACGTTCTCAAGGAATTTAATGGCTGTCTGAGAAGATATTTAAGCCAATCGTCGTTATGACATTTTATCTTAGCCATTCAAACACTTTCTTAATTGCAAGGATCTCCGCTTTATACACACTGCAGTGGTCGGATAACCTTTTCGATATGACCAGTTCTAGTTTTTCAGAGTACACCTCAAAGTCCAACTGGTCGTCTAGTTTTGGAACCATCTGTGTAGAAGTCTATGTAACTCCTATTACCAGGGATATCATAGTTCCAATCGGTTCTATCAGGAATAGTATTCGTACAGTACCTTTTACCAAAAAGCGGCTCAGTTAGGGTGTAATCCACACATCTGACATTGTATCAAGGATAACACACTGTCCATAGCCTGCACATGACAAAAGAGAATCTCCCTTAGGCCACACAGCATAGGTCGCCGCAATTTACCTAGCCACAATGTCCAGAGGCATTAGCTCTATCATTAAATAGAGTGCATCGGATGGTGTAGTCCTCATTACGGCTGTGATGCACAAACAAGCTATCCTTTGGATTCGGTTAAGAATTGAACAGTGGGAGAACTTTTGAAGTACCATCCACCAGGCTACAACACCATATAGCAATCTCATGGCAGCCGGTTGTACGTATAGGATTGGATCTATTGAGTCTTTTATCCGCAAGGGCTGCTGCCTCAGTGTACAACACACTGCTAGAACAACAGCCATATAGCATTATAGGGCTGACAACGGCAGTATATACCCAAAGCATTACACGCGGTTGAAACCTCCAACTCTTGCCAATGTTTCTCTTGCAGGTGTATGAGGCAAGAGCTGCCTTCTTGCACTATCCAAAATGTTGGATTTGAAGTTCAATTTCTTGTTCAGCACAACACCCAGGTATTTTGCGCTTTCAGTAAAAAAGAAGATTCCTCCCAAGGAGGCAGGTTCCACTGTAGGCAACTTGCATCTCCTGCTAAAAAGAACTACTTCTGTCTCGCACGGATTTACGTCTAGACCGATCTCGGTAGCCCACTTTGTTGTAGCACGTAGAGCTTCCTGAAGTATATTTCTGAGAGTGCTGGCAAACTTTCTCCTAACCGCAATAGCCACGTCACCAGCATACGTGACCAGGGACAAAAATATATTGTTTGTTGGCTATATTCCAAAGTAGAGGAGATAGTACAGCTCAAGGAGGCGTTCCTCTGCTGACCCCTCTTTTTAGATCCACAGATCTCAAGCCTGCCGTAATGCATATTTTAGTAAGTTATTAATGAACTTTCTTACGGTAGAGTTAATGCCTAGAAACTCCAACTCCTTTATGATTTCGGTTTTGCATTAATGGAAGCACCTTCATTGTCAAGAAATGCTACCAGTGTATATTCCTTGACAGCGAGACTACCCTCTATGTAGCCGACTTGGTCGTGAAGGGCCGTTTCAGTCGACTTGCCCTTACCATATGCATGCTGTTGCCGCGACAGGCAATCTCCAGGGATCTTTGCCCTCAGATATGTTTCCATCAATCTTTTAAGAGTCTTCAGCATAAAGGATAACAGACTAATAGGGAGAAAATCTTTCGCCTTCGTGTGGTAAAGTTTTCCTGCTTTCGGAATGAAAATGGCATTTGTGTCTCTCCCTCTCAGAGGTATATATGACATGCTGATACAAGCAGAGTATGTCTCCCTAAGCCAAGGAATCAGTCTATCAGACACAGCTTGTAATTTAACCGGTGATACATCATCAGGGCCTGGTGACTTAAAGGAGTCGAAATTTTTATTCGTTTAAAGTATTTTCGCCTTAGACATAATTTTCCTAATAACCTCCGACGAATTTCATACCAGTGACAACTTCTTCCGGCGCCACGTTGTCCATTGGAGAATTTCCCGGGAAATGTGTGTCAATGAGTAGTTCTAGTGCTGCCTCACTAGACATTGTCCATACATTCTCTGACTTCTGAATATACCCCACCGTAATAAGTCTCCGGGATAGGATCTTCCTTAATCTATGGTTGCCCAAAAAGTAATTGCGGATTTTTTAAAAAAAGGTAAATGCATTTTTAATAAAACTTAGAATGAACTTTAATCAAATATACTTTTTTTACACTTTTTTTCTAAAGCAAACTAAAAGTAACAGCTGATAACTGACAGAAAAAAGAATGCAATTACAGAGTCACAAGCTGTGAAAAAAAAATTTGTCAACGCCGACTATATGAAAAATCCGCAATTACTTTTTGGGCAACCCAATAGAAGCCTTAGATGTATCCTCCGAGGAGCTGCAGAATTTCACCCAGGATTTGTTCTGAGCCTGTCTCCGTTGCGAGTGTAGTCGGATAGACTGTTGATCTACCTTTCCAAAAGCCGCATTTAATCTCTTATAGATAATAAAAAGAATTTTTTTCGACATTTTCCTATTTGTCCGTCCTTTTGTCTTTCTGTCACGCCAAAATTATGACCCAAATGGACATGTATACCAAACGAGACAGTATGGGATTCCAATGAAAGGTTTTTGAGAGTTAAATACTAATATAAATTATCTTCAAATTTGGACCATGTCAAAAGCGGGGCGCAAACACTTAAGAGTGTAGTGAAACACACCGGGTCTGCTAATTTTTTTTTATACCCTCCACCATTGGATGGGGGTATACTAATTTCGTCATTCTGTTTGTAACACCTTGAAATATGCGTATAAATTCTTGATCGTCTTGATGCTCTGGGTCGATCTATGTCTGTCCGTCCGTCTGTCTATCCGTGCGTCTGTCCGTCCGTTCGTCTGTCCGTTCGTCTGTCCATCCGTCTGTCCGTCCGTCTGCCCGTCCGTCTGTCCGTCCGTCTGTCCGTCCGTCTGTCCGTCCGTCTGTCCGTCCGTCCGTCCGTCACTCCGTTCGTCTGTCTGTCCGTCCGTCCGTCTGTCCATCCGTCTGTCCGTCCGTCTGTCCGTCCGTCTGTCCGTCCGTCTGTCCGTCCGTCTGTCCGTCCGTCTGTCCGTCCGTCACTCCGTGCGTCTGTCTGTCCGTCCGTTCGTCCATCCTTCCGTCCGTCTGCCTGTCGGAAGGAGTAAAGCTAGCCGCTTGAAATTTTGCACAAATTCTTTTTATTTGTGTAGGTCGGTTGGGATTGTAATTGGGCCAAATCGGTTCAAGTTTTGATATAGCTGCCATATAAACCGATCTTGGGTCTTGACTTCTGGAGCCTCTAGAGGGCACAATTCTCGTCCGAATTGACTGAAATTTTGCACGTGGTGTTTTGGTATCACTTCCAACAACTGTGCTAATTATGATTCAAATCGGTTCATAATCTGGTATATCTGTCATATAAACCGATCTTGGATCTTGACTGCTTGAGCCAATAGAGCGCGCAATTCTCATCCGATTTTGCTGAAATTTTGCATGAGGTGTTTTGTTATGACTTCCAACAAATGTGCTGAGTATGGTGCAAATCGGTACATAACCTGATATAGCTGCCATATAAACCGATCTGGGATCTGGTCTTCTTGAGCCTCTAGAGGGCGCAATTCTCATCCGATTTGGCAGAAATTTTGTACAATGGCTTCTCTCATGACCTTCAACATACGTGTCTAATATGGTCTGAATCGTTTAATAGCTTGATACAGCTCCCATGTAAACCTATCTCCCTATTTAGCTTCTTGAGCCCCTACAAGGGGCAATCCTTATCCGAATGACCTAAAATATTACACAATGACTTCTACAATGTTCGGCATTCATTTATGGTCCGAATCGGACTATAACTTGATATAGCTCTAATAGCATAACAGTTGTTATTCAATATTCTTTGTTTGCCTAAAAAGAGATACCGCGCATAGAACTCTCGACAAATGCGATCCATGGTGGAGATTCGGCCCAGACGAACTTAGCACGCTTTTAATTATTTATGATTAAATTTGAAAAAAATATAAAGGAATATTAAATCCCTTCAATCCCCCACTGTCTTTCATACCACACAACTATAAGATCAATGAATTACCTTGTAAATCGTATCACTACAACCCAAAAATACCTGCTCACATTTCAATGTCTTAAGGAACAGAACAAACCTAAAAGACTCCCTCCTTGCTGTAAATTCTTAACATGCAAAGTCTTAGACTATGAAAAGCAAAAGAAAATGGGGGTGATGAAGTACTGGCGCCCCTGTTAAGCTTTTCTTATTATGGCAAGAGCAAATTTTTTACCTCAGATTGGAAGATATCAACGCTGCACTGCATTAAAGCACATCCGCCTTGAATGTAGCGGATTTCGTGTAACTACATGTGGCCTTCACAGTTACAACCATCCTTTGGACTTGCAATCGCGAGAAACTACACATTTAGAGACTATTGCAAGAAATGGGGTTTTTTTTATTATCATTGAAATCCAAACAAACGAACGAAAAGGACAAAATTTGTTAAGATGTGACGATGATAGTAGGGGACCTAACAAATTTACTGTTGTAGAACATATGTACATGGGAAGAGGAACATACCAAGAAAGCAACTATGGTCATACCTAAGAATAACATTTACATACATAACATATGCTTGGATATGATATGCTTGCAAAGAAACAACGTGAATCTTACCCCACCCCCACCTTGGCCCTGCATGTAAGTCGAAAAAAGCAAGAAAAACTACTACTACTAACGAATCTTTTCATTGCCCTGCATGAAATCCCTTAAAGGACATTTCGTTTTGCATGCATAAGTAAGGATTCATAAAAGTAACATAAAATCGCAAACGAACATTCTTGACGCATTTATTGCCAAGATATTAAAAAATAAAACTTTGAAAGGCCAAAACATGCCATGGAAAGACAAATTTTGGAGAAATCTCCAAACGAGATGCGGACCTATAAAAATGAGGCATAATAAATGAAAAATTTAAGAACTAAAAATCATGGAATTAGAAATCGAAAAAAAATCACAAGAAATGGTTAGTGAGTTGCTATTCACCCCAGATATTAAACTGTCGTTAAACTTAAAACCTTTTTTTATAAACAGAAAATTATTAATTAAGCTACCAACAATTTAACATGAAAATAAAATACTGCCTTGTTGACAACATGCCTTGACTAACTAACCAAACAAATAAACGAAACAAGAGCCTCCCTATAGGACTATGAAGGGAAACAAACACATCTCCTCTAGTGACATGGTGACAACCACAAAATGCCACTACACTTACATCAACCAACACTACACCACCACTGCACTTACTAGGCGCAGTGCTAGCTAGCGACCACACAACTAAAACCAGTGTTAGCATCCGTATCCGGCACTATCGTCGCCAACACACTAAAGAGCAAAGCCAACATCCGTTGTGCTGGCGAGTAGCATCAATGTTCGCGCGCTTAGAAAATGCATTGACGACATTACTCTGCAAAGCTTTCATTTGTTTCCTTTATAGATGGACTTAACCAGTGGGTGTGTGTCTGAGTTAGTTAAGGGGGGAGCATTGGGGAATTTTAACAAAAACTTTTACCAAAAAAAATTTTGTCAAAATTTAATTATTAAAAAAAACAATTTTAAAATTTTTTTGTTAAATAAGAGTTTTGTTAATGGAAAATTTATTTTTAAAGAATTATTTTATGGAAAATTTTAACAAAATCCTACACACAATTTTTTCCAATTTTTCCTTAACCCATTAACACCTGATCTTCGATTCCCTTGTTCGATTTTGATGAAATTTCATATTTGTATTATTTAAGAAATAAATATTAAAATGGTGATTTTTTTTTAATTTTTTAACAAAATTTTTTCTTTAAAAAAATAAAAAATTGTAAGAAAAATTTTTCAAAAAATTTTTCTAAAAATTTTGAAATAATTTTGGTAAAAATTTCAAAAAAAAAATTAAAAAAAAATGTTTTTTTAATAGCCCCCCTATGTTTACACAACAAAAAAAAAAGAATCATTTTATAAAATATTTCATGACCAATTAGTGAAGAAAAGTGGATTTTAGGTTAGGTTAGGTTGAGCGAATTGCCCACCAAATAGGAGTTCACTCGGATGCCAGTTTGGCCCATTGTGCTACCCTAGAAGGAAAGGGAAAAGAAAGAAGATGTGAGACCTCGGACTAAAGGTAATTCACGAATAAAAAAAAATAATTGGAGGAACGGAGAACCCGAGCGGGGGGTGAAGAATCGACCATCCCCACTCAAGCCCCGATGTACCTACACCGGAGGGTATGGAACCCCCGTCGCAACCATCCTGTTGCTTCAACAAATCTTAGGAGGTACATTCGCAAGTCACCCAGATCGCAGAAGAAACTTCTCTCTAGAAAAGAGAGCCTACGTGCCTGCAGACCCGGACATGAACACAGCAAGTGTTCAATAGTCTCCTCCACATCCAAATCGAGGCAACTCCTACAGATGATATTGTGCCGCATTCACTTGCGTACCGCCATGCGGCATATGGCACAGTGTCCGGTTATGACCCTTCACAAGGTACTCTCATCCTCATCGAGACAACTCCTACAGAAGTCATTGTGCGGTATCCCCATGCACGTTGCTAGCGTCCTATGGCACAGTGTCCGGTTATGACCTCTGTCAAGGTACTCATCGACCTCTTATCGAATGTCAGCAACTCCCTTGTCTTCCTTTGGTTGATGACCGGTCATAGCGCCTTTGTAATCCGGCAACCATCCGCCGAATCTCACCTCGCCACCGACGCTGCCCTGGAAATCCCATCTACTGTGTTTAGTGGCTCGACAAATGGCACGTAGGCAAGACAGATGACTGGCCCGTCCTGCGCAGACGAACCCCTCCTGGCGCACTCGTCCGCCCTCTCATTTCCTTGAATCCCCCCATGTCTAGGAACCCATGTCAGCGTCAGCCATCCCCTCTATTGTGTTCAGTTGCTTTACAAATGGCACATAGGCAAGACCGGTGGCTGGTCCGCCCTCTCATTTCCTGGAATACCCTCATATCTAGGAACCCATGTCAGCGTTACAACGTGAACCCGGAGCCTATTCAGGGACTCCAAACAATCCGCCACGCATCTCGACCTCACCATCCTTGACCCTAAGACCTTGAGTGGCGCCATACTGTCCATATAAATTCTGAGTTTTGAGGGCGACAAATGCAGTACCAGAATTTCTCTCTCTATCTGAATCTCTCTCTCTCTCTCTATCTGAATCTCTCAGATCTCTCTCTCTCTCTCTATCTGAATCTCTCAGATCTCTCTCTCTCTCTCTATCTGAATCTCTCAGATCTCTCTCTCTCTCTCTCTCTCTCTCTCTTTCTATCTTTCAGATTTCTCTCTGAAAGACCGTACACTAGTCCGGCAGTCTCAGAGACATACCGATATTGAGTGCATCAAAGTAGACCCCAAATCCAGTCCTTGACTTTATCTTGGAGTCATCGGTGTAGATCGAGTTCTCATCATCCTCAAGTACAGCAATCGCTCTCCATCCATCCCTCCCAGGAATACGAATCGCGAATGGTTTCACCCCAGTCGGCATTGGTGACAGGTAGTCGCGAGATCCTCCTCAGTTTACCCTCCGCATCCATAACACCCAGAAACGAACTGTGGCCGCAACCATTCTCCTTCAGCATGCCGAGCTCCCTCAGCCTAAGCGTGACCTTGGCGGAGCAGTTCCAAATATAGGCCTCAATGGGGTGCATATCAAGCGTCGCCTCCAGGCCTGGCTGCGGTGCGGATTTCAGTGCCCCTCTGACCTCGACACAGGCCAGTCTCTGAACCTTCGCGAACTGTCTCGCACGCGTCCTATTCTCTATGGCATTCCACATTCCATACCAGTGCTAAATAGGTCAGTACTGGTCTCACGATGGCCGTATACATTCAATAAATCATCTTGGGGGTTAACCCCTACTTCCTGCCGAACATCCTCCTGCAGGAGTAAAAAGTGCACAGTGCCTTGCGGCTTTTATCCTCGCTGTTCCTCTCCCAGGATAGTTTCGAATCGAGGACAATGCCTAGGTACTTCGTCTCTTTCGACAGCCACAGGGTGACCCCGTCTAAGGATGTGAGTCTGAACTTAGGTGTCTTATATCTACGCGTGAAGAGCACCAGCTCCGTCTTCTTGGGGTTGGTGCTCAACCCATTTCTGGCAGCCCATCTCATCAACTTCCTCAGTGACCCTTCCATGATTTCGCTGATCGTCGACAGAAGCCTGCCTCGGACCAGCAGCACCGTCCGCATAAGCGATAATCCTCATGCCGTTCGCATCGAGATCCATCAGGATTTCAATAATCATGAGGTTCCATAGAATCGGCGAGAAAACCCCTCCTTGGGGCGTTTCTCTGGTCACCCGCCTTCTGACCACACTATCTCCCAGATTCGCCTTAATAATCCTGCCATAAAGCATATTATTGGTCCACTGGGAGATTAAGGTTTGAATCCCCGAGCGGTCCAGTGCGGGACTATCGCCCCTATCTCCACATTATTGAAGGCCTTCTCAATATCCAAGAAGGCCTTCAAAGTGCACCCCTTCTGCCGGACTGACGTCTCGACCTCCTGTACCACCTCGTGAAGGACCGTCTCCACCGATCTGCCTTTGAGGTATGTGTGTTGTGCCCACTGTAGATTTCCGGCGTCTGTCCCCCTCTCACCCTCAGATCAATCAGTCTTTCCAGTGTTTTCAGCAAAAACGAAGACAGACTAATAGGCCTATAATCCTTTGTAGTACTGTGGTTTATTCTTCTTAGGGATAAAGACAACCTTGACTTCCCTCCATGGCAAGCGGGAGGGTCCGCCCCCATCCGATATCAACAAATTATGAAGCCTATTCCTGGTTCCTGACCATTTTCGTAATCTACTCTCGAATACCTTTCATTTGAGTCCCATGTTGTCATGATCGTCCAATAAACCTATTTTAGGGGGTTTTGGGGTTGGGGTTGTCCCCCAGTAAGTTGGAGCCAATTTTTAATATGAAATTTGTACTCTTCTCTGAATACCTTTTATTTGAGTTCCAATCCATCCGATCGATCCGCTTTCATTTTTGGTTAGTACTTTTGCGGTAAGGGGGAGGGTCCGCCCCCCTTGCGATGTCAAAAAATTATATAGCCTATATTTCCTTCCTGGTTGGTCTGAAGAATTTGTGAAAATTTTAAGGTAATCGGTTCAGCTGTCAACGCAAGTTGACGTTATGCATAAGATTTGTTCAAAATCTTCTTTTGACAAAATTTTATTTCTTATGAAAATGTTTTCAAACTTTAAGTTCTATAAAAAATTTTTTAAAATTGTATTAAGTTTTTAAAAAATTATTAAATATATTTTTCTTTTTAAATAAATTTTTTAAGACAGACACATTTTTCATTTTCCGTTACACCCTTATATGCCTTAATGCAAAAAATGATAACCATTTGCTTGGTTATTATTCGCTTGTTTGCTTTTGGGATGAATTGCGTGCATTTTAATTAGTAACTGAAACCATACTCTCGCTCATAACAGTAACAAATAAAGACAAAAATATCACAAAACAATAACAACTACAATTACATGGAGAAATACACATATAACAACAACAACAACAACAGAAAAAACTCAGCTATGAAAAATTCATGCATGAAAATTTTAGCAAATATTGTGTAGAAAATTTGTAGCGCCTGGCAAGGCAAAGGAAAAGCAACTCGTGATTGTTTTAAAATCATGTGAACATAACAAGCAGAGCAGCGACTGAGACCAAAGCTATCATCTGCTTTGTCCATCTAGCTTAATGTCCCTTGAACACACAATAAAAAACGACAAGGAAATCCCTTCATGCTCGCGCTTTTTTGTCTGCCATTAGCGCGTACATGTGCGAGGCCAAACACTCAGTCGTGTATGGAATGTAGACAGTTGCTCATACACACATACACACATGCACTTAAACAAGTGACTTATGAAGATAAATCTATACAAAACACATAAGAAATTCAGCCACATGCAAAGCCATTCCCACCCTTTCCCATTTTGCTCACTCTCCCACTCTCACTCACTCTCTCTCTCTCTCTCTTTAGCTTGCTGGCATGAACCATGCATTACACTTGAAGTAACCTTGAAATTCTTTAAAAAGAAAGCAACACACAACAACGAGACAGATACCTACACCAACGCACTACCTACCATTCATCGGTACAGATTTACTCAGCGACTCAAGTGAGAGAGAAATGGTAGATATCTTCGCTGGCACAGGGCCACTCAGTATGAGATATGAAAACAAATATTCATACACACACACGCACGCATTCTATATTTTGGCCAATACATTTGGCATTCATAGAGATTGAAGAAAATTAAAAACCACTATCGCCATCAACATTGCGAAACAAACATACACACGAACTTTGGAAACCTTTAAGGAGAAAAGCAAAAACAAAACCCATAGAACAGTTATGAGATTGTTAGAGCTTGAATGCTTGAAGTAAAGCAACAAAAACGGCAACCTTAGCATACACAGCCCACCACAGCACATAGATGACATTCATAAACGTCACTTCAATTATAGTGAAATTTTTATTCAACCATAGTTTTAAGTACGACACCACTCCACACACCTGACAGTATGAACACCATCAAAAACAAGAACAACAACGCCACACAAGACTCATTGCCTCATCAGTGTTTTACTAAGGGGGAAAAAGAATTGTAAGAGCACACTTTCACGCCAGTTGGTCGTGCAACAAATAGACCAGGCCAATGTAAATATGTGTTTTGATAAGGATTTTGGTAGTACATTATTTTTAATAGATAAAATTAAATTAAAAGTGTGCTATTCGCTGGGATTTTTTCAACAAAAATTAAAATGAAAAAAATTAGTTAAAAAAAAAAAATTAATTAAATAAAAATTTTACCGAAATTATTGAAGATATGTGGACCATAATTTCCAAGGGAGTGTGTTTTTAGACTGACCCTGTAACCTAAGCAAAACTATTTCTCTAAAATATCTGGTCAAAGATTATTGGTTATAGAGCACGAGCTGAACCGGATCCTCTCCGCCGCACTCTCTCCTACAGCATAAGGAACAAAAGATGGCCCACTGTGCCTTGGCTCTGAAAGAGAAAATCAAATTCGAACTCTACTCCCACGAACCTTTAATTTAAGCCCCATATTGCGTTGATCGGTCTATGTATTCGCTTGGGCGGGATTTGGTGTGGAGAGGCACACCAAGACACCCCAACCCCAAAGTTCCCATGACAATTTTTTTGTATTTAAGTTACACTAACGACCAAAACAATAATTCGTTTAAATCGTCACAGTCATCTCCGATATCAGGTGTTTTTACAAATTGCGTTAATGGCGAGGGACCACTTCCCTTTCAGAAATTCCAAAATAGTCATCCCATTTTCACCAAAGCACACTTTTAAGCTCTCTGTGAAAGTTTCTTGAATAAAACTGTTCAACTATTTTCGAGTCTATACAGAAGATATAATTAAAAATACGTTGTGGATAATTTTATCCACGTTATGGGTAATGTTATCCACGTTATGGATATCGTTATCCACCATGTTAATAATGTTATCCACCCTGTGAATAATGTTATCCATCTTGTGGATAGTGTTATCCAGCTTGTGGATAGTGTTATCCAGCTTGTGGATTGTGTTATCAACATTGTGGATAATTTTATCCACGTTGTGGATAAAATTAACCCGGTGTGGATAAACTTATCCACGTTGTGGTTGTAATTTTTAACGTTGTGGATAAAGAAATTCGCTTATCCACAACTTGGACAACTTATCCCCAACGCGGATTACTTCATCTACAACGTGGAATACTTTATACACAATGTGAAAAATTATAACCACAACGAGAATAACTTTATCCACAACATGGATAACTTTATCCACAACTTGGATAACTTGATCCACCACATAGATAATTATTTTTTCATAGTCGATGATTTAACCACAATGTAGATAACTTTATCCACAACGTGGATAACTTAATTCACAACGTGAAAAACTATCTACAACGTGGATACCATTATCCACAACTGGGGTAACATTATCCTTAACGCAGATAACGTTACCCACAACATGAATAACATTATCCACAACGTGGATACCTATATTCACATCGTGTTTTTATTTATGGATAAAGTAAACCACGTTGTGGATGAAGCATTCCACGATGTGGATGAAGTAATCCACGGATAATGTTATCCACGTTGAGTATATATAGTATATTCATGTTGTGGATAAAGTTATCCACGTTGTGGATAAAGTTACCCACATTGGGGATCAAGTTATCAACATTGTGGATAAAGTTATCTACATTGTGGATAGTGTTATCCACATTGTGGATAAAGTTATCCACGTTGTGGATAAAGTTATCTACATTGTGGATAAAGTTATCCACATTGTGGATAAAGTTATCCACATTGTGGATAAAGTTATCCACATTGTGGATAAAGTTACCCACATTGTGAATAAAGTTATCGGCATTGTGAATAAATGTATCTACATTGTGGATAATGTTATCCAGATTGTGGATAATGTTATCCACATTGTGGATAAAGTTATCCTCTTTTTGGATAAAGATATTCACATTGTGGATAAAGTTGTCAACGTTGTGGATAAAGTTATCCACGTTGTGGATAAAGTTACCCACATTGTGGATAAAGTTATCCACATTGTGTATAAAGTTATCCACGTTGTGGATAAAGTCATCTATATAGTATATAAAATTATACACATTGTCCACGTTATGTTTAAGCTTATCCATGTTGTGGATAAAGTTAGCCGCATTGCCGGTATATTTATCCACGTTGTGGATAACTATCCACTTTGCGGACAATTATCCACGTTGTGGATAACTATCCAGGTTGTGGATAACTGTCCGCGTTGTGGATAAAGTTATCCATGTTGTGGATAGAGTTTTCCACGTTGTATATAAAGTTGTCGACGTTGTGGATACAGTTTTCCAAGTTGTGTGTTCCATGGTAGATACTTTTATCCACGTTGTGGAATCATTTGTTCATATCGTAGATACCGTTATCCATGTTGTGGAAAAAATTATGCCGATCCAGCCATTGCAGAGCAACTCTAAGGTACTCCTGTAGTCGTGCCGGTATGATTTCCTTCGGTATGGCCGATGTATATGGCGGAAAATTGCAACTATCTGCTCCCCCCGACAGTCTTAACGGTAAAGTCTGCCATATTGGTACTTTTAAGGGTTTTTACCATAGTTAGATTTCATGCTAGCTGCCATATTCTCTATACTCAGATAAGTGTGCTAGGATCCTGGGAGAGCTCTTTGCACTAACTTGATGCCTTAATACTCGTCGTATGCCTAACTGCTATGTTCTGATGGTTCCGTAAATGTTTTCTCGTGTCCTCTCTGTCTTTAATCACATGTTGGAATTTCTGCAGTCTCGCCGTGAGGATTTATTTCGGCGATTGAAATGTGCGAATCGCTCACACTATCTGCTCCTTATCGACAATGTGGCTAAAGGGGTCTTCCTTTGCGACACTTCCTATTGAATTTGTGATATTTTGAATGCCGATATCCTTTTGGCTGCCGCGAAATGCGTTTCCATAAGTAGTTCACCGTCTTGCACGATCTCCTTGTAAGGCCCGCCCTCTGGCATATATACACTCATTGGTTGACTACCCTTCTTCCCGCTGTTTGAAGGACATGCAATTTTTAATGCCAATGAATGATATTCATCAGTGAATATTTGCTTTCAATCTCTTTGTTTTGGATGGACCACTATGGCGTATGTGAAATATGCACATAATTAAATTTCCATCACTTTTACACACACAGACGCTGTAATGAAAAGCTTAATGGGAAAAAAACAAAGAAAAATAAATTAACAGAAGAATGTTATATGCATATTTCACAATAAATAATTTGACATTTATTGTTAATTAAGAATATTTTGTCTTTGAAACCAGCTCCAATTTGATGGTTGTTTTTATGGGTGCATCGTAAATCGAAAGCAATGACAGCAAATCCAAAGACAAAGGAATTTAAAATTGCCTAAAGGTTCATGTTTCCTCCACACCCTCGAAACCATGGGGAGTGTGATCTCAAAGTCATTGACTCCATCCATAATAAGGAGATGGCAGTTGATTCAATGTCAATGCTGTTTTGAATATTTCGCTTATGCCTGGTCGTTTCTATTGCCCCTACATCACCATCACCCAGAACTGACATTTTGACATTTTAATCTTAGGGCTCTTGTTTATGGCCCTTGGAGGTCAAGTGGGAAACATAAAGTTTATCTGTCAATGTTTGCCTCCCTCTTGGCTCCTCAACCTTCAAAAGAAATTCCGTCTTATGCATAGTTACAGTCATCATCATCACTAGAACCAGAACCAAAAACAGCATCAGTACCACCAACAACACCATCGCCATTACCATTTGTTGGCAAAATACATTTCATATCCTGTTAAAGGATTATGCGTGTGCGTAAATATGCTCTCATGTGTTTATTCAATCGATGTTGGGAATCACTAGGTCATCACTTTGCAAGAAAAAGGGATAAGTCAACAATCAACAATTAAAAAAAATTTATAGTAAATAAAAAAAACACAAAAAACTTCAACAGTTACCAAAATTTTACCCTTTGATTTTTTTAATATTTAATTGTGACTTAGCTCTTTTATGCTCCCTTAATTCTCAGAAATTTATGAAAAATAACAAAAAAAAAAAACTATTTTCATTAATTGTGGTTTTGGTGTTTATTGTTTATCATATTTTTGGCCTCCAATATTTCTGTGGTATTTCGTAATCTATGTGTGTGGCATTCCAATGTCTGTATATGTCAGTGTGTGCGAATTCGTGCAATGTCGGCTTATGGTTCAACGTTTACGTTACAACAATAACTTGTAACACAGGCAATAGTAAGGGTTAATTTATGTCAAGGAGAATACAATCAAACCAAATGTTGCACAGTAGAACTGATGATGTTAAAAAAGTTATTAAGAATATATAGGACACGATATCCAACCACGTTGTTGACAAAATTGCCCACCCACGTTATGCATATCCATTATGTGGAAATATTATCCACTATGTGGAAAAATTATCCACAACGTTGAAAAATTATTCGTGTGACTAAAATAATCCAATTCATCCGAGACGCTGATAGTTATATCCACAGCGTGGGTGGACATTTTTATGCATATGTGAATGAAATTATCCATTTTGTGGATGAAATTATCCGCGTTGTGGATAAAATTGTCCACGTTATGGAAAAATATAAATATGGATAAAGTTATTCAAGTTGTGGAACGTTGTGGATAAAGTTGTACACTGTTTAGATGACGATATCCACATTTTGGATAAAATTATACAAGTTTTGGATGAAATTATCCACGTTGAGTATAACATTATCCACGATGTGGATAAATTTATGCACGGTGTCGGTAAAATTATACACGTAGTGTATAAATTGTCACCGTTGTGGATAAAATTATCCACGATAAGGATAAAATTATCTATTTTGTGGATGAAATTATCCACGTCGTGGATGAAATTGTCTACGTCGTGAATTAAATTATCCACGTTGTGGATAAAATTATCAACGTTGTGGATAAAATTATCCACATTGTGGATAGAATTATCCACGTTTTGGATAAAATAATCCACGTTGTGTATAAAATTATCCACGTTGTGGATAAAATTATGCACGTTTTGGATAAAAGTATTAACGTTGTGTATTAAAGTATTAATGTTGTGGATAAAATTATCTACGTTTTGGATAAAGTTATCCACGTTGTGGATAACGTTTTTCACGTGTGGATAGAGTTATATAGGTAATGGATAGAGTTATCCACGTTGTGAATAAAGTTATCCACATTGTAGATAAAGTTATCCACGTTATGGATAAATTAATTCACGTTGTGGAATAAGATATTCGATAAAGTTCCTGCGTTGTGTTTAAAGTTATCCAGTTTTTAGATAACGTTATCCATATTTTGGATGAAATTATCCTCATTGTGAACATAATTATCCATATAGTGGATAAAATAATACACAATGTTTATATACATTGTGTATTATTTTATCCACAATTACCGAGTGTGTTGATAAAATTATCCACTGTGTGGATACAATTATCCACTGTATAGATAGAGGTATTTACATTGTGGATAAAGATACACGCATAGTAGATGAAGTTATCCCCATTGTGGAGAATGTTATCCTCGATGTGGAAAAAGTTATACACGTCGTGGAAAAAGTTATCTATGTTGAGGATAAAGTTATCCAAAACTCCTATAAAGTTATACATATTGTGTAAAAAGATTTCCATATCGTGGATAAAGTTATCCACTTAGTGGATATAGTCATCTACTTTGAGGATAAAGTTATCCTCGTTGTGGATAAAGTTATCTACGTTATGTGCAAAGTTTTATGAATAAATTTATCCACTTTGTGGATAAATCATCTTCGTTGGGGATAAATTATCTACGTTGTGGATAAAGTTATCCACGTTGTGGATAAAGTTATCCACGTTGTGAAAAAAGTTGTCCACTTTGTGGATAAAGTTATCCTCGTTGTGGATAAAGTTATCCATGTTGTGGATAAAGTCATCCATATTGTGGAGAGAGTTATCTATGTTGTGGATAAAGATATCCATGTTGTGGATAAAGTTATCCAGGTTGTGAATAAAATTATCCTCGTTGTGGATAACTGTGGATAAAGTTATCCACTTTGTGTTTAAAATTTTACGAATAAATTTATCCACGTTGTGGAAAGAGTTATCCACATTGTAGATAAAGTTATCCACACTGTGAATAAAGTTATCCAAAACTTCTATAAAGTTACCGACTTTATTGAGAAATGCAAATTTTGCCCTTGGATATTCCACTAAGGAACAGGGGCAAACTTTTCACATATCAGTGAGTGCAGTCCGATTTAAATTTTAAGCTCAATGATAAGGGCCTCCTATTAATAGCCGTGTCCGAACGGCGGGCTGCAGTGCTGCACCTTTTTGGATAGAAGTTTTACAGGGCATAGTACCTCACAAATGTTGCCCGCATTAAGAAGGAAAACCACCGCGGAAATTTTTTTTCTGATGGTCTCGCCACGATTCGAAGCCAGGCGTTCAGCATCATAAGCCGACATTCTAACCTCTGCGCTACGGTGGCCTCCGTTATTGATTGATAAATCCATCATAAATGTCGATAATAATGGATTGCACTAAGTTACCCATAATGTGGATATATTTGTCCACCACATGCATCCACAATTTGGAAAGCTTTATCTATAGTGCAGATGAATTTACCTACATTTGCTGTCAAAATGTTCAACTCAAATTTCGCAATCCAGATTAACCATTTTTTTTTAATAAATAACAATCAGCAGAAGCTCTTATGCTCTTAATCTTCATTGGCTGGCGTCCTTTGACTATCATTTTAATTTGCATAAAATATCCTTAAAATAATATCAAACAATTAAAGAACACATTCGCTAAGTGTAGATAGTGCGTATACGTAACAAAAATTATTTGCAATGATTTTAAAACAAGCATACGTTCCATTGCCTTAATAACCACTGTACATAAAACGATTCGAGCAAATAAATGCCTAGTGAAGATTTAAAGGATTTCGACGATAAAGATTGTAAGCTCATTTGTGCTGATGTGTGTGTGTGTGTGTGTTGGTGAGGGTGTATATATGTGTAATTTAATATATAGACATTCAGTTTTTCGCATTGACTCTTTTGTTATGGGCTTTTGTCTTTACGAGTAGTAGCTTATAAATGTCTAAGTGTAACCATTTGTGTTTGGTTTATCGTTGTTGATTCTGTGGGTGTACGGGTAGGTTGATATATATGTGTGCGTAAGTGTGCCTTTCGCTAATAATAATTGAGTTTATGGTGTATTATTAGATGAACGAATGAATGAACGACTCCAATGGTGTATTATCGAATAGGATGTGACTGTAGCTTTTGTTGTAAGCCTATAATCGCTAGGAAATAATTAATCAAAGCGGTTTGTCGGCTTCTTTTCGGTTCGTTTACTCCCTTCCTCTTTTTCGGGGACCTTTTGTTTTCTATTCATAAATTTGGCTTAGACGGTATATCATTCTGTCAGTCACTACACCACAGACTTCCTTAAACTTCAATCCCTTTCCCAACATGTCTCAGCCAACATGAACCCTTCACTATTGGCTTTTGTAGGGATTTGTTAGTCGAAGGTGAAGATTTTCAAAACAATGATAGAGAGATAAGAAAATATTAATTCTTTTCATCGCCCAAGACGACAGAATTCAAAAGCGTATGATTGATCATAAAATTTCGCATTGTTAATTTGTTATTATTGCCAAGCTATTTATCAGACCCGCCTTTTGATGGTATATGTCAAGGGGTATTTTTTTTTTTTTTATATTATGGTGAATCTAACCTATGCAGGCATAATAATAGATTTTTAAGGAATATGTAATGATGGTAAGGGTGTAGAAAGAAGGGGGTTAATGAAGGAAATTTATGATTAAACACCTCTTCCTTTCCTAGTTGCTTTTCAAACTTGTTTTAAGATATGTATGCTTTTCAAACTTTTCTTTAGTTAATTCGGCTTATCAAACTTTTCTATGGTTAAACCATCTTATCAAACTTGGCTGTAGACAAGTTTGCTTCTCAAACTATCCTGTAAATATGTATATTATGTCTGTTATTTACAATTGCGGTTTATTAATATATTACAAGAAAATGAGACCAATAGAAAAAGGTTCAGTGTGAACATAAGGCATATATGCAGACAAGTATGCTTCCGAAAATTTCTCGTAGACAAATATGCTTCTCAAACTTTTCTATAGACAGCTGGCTTTTCAAACTTTTCGAAAGACAAGATTGCTTTTCAAATTTTACTATAGATTAGTTTGCTTATGGACAAATAGACAAGTTTGCTTCTCAATCTTTTCTATAGTCTATGGTTCTCAATTTGTCTGTAGACAAGTTTGCTTTTATACTTTTCGAGGACAAGTTTGCCTCTGAATCTTAATGATAAAGTGGTTAGATTCTTAATGTTTTCTGTACACAAATGAGCTTTTCAAACTTTTGTATGCACACTTATGCTTTTCAGAATTTTCTAAAGACAATTATGCTTTTCAAGCTTTTCTGCTTGGTTGTTAAACTTTTCTGTAAACAAGTAATCTATAGATAAGAATGCTTTTCAAACTTTTCTAACGACCATTATATTTCTCAAATTTTGTATAGATATATTTGCTTATCAAACTCAGACAAGTTTCCTTCTTCAACTTTTCTACCGCCAAGTATGCTTCTCAAACTTTTCTACCGACAAGTATGCTTCTCAAACTTTTCTACCGACAAGTATGCTCCTCAAACTTTTCTACGGTTAATAATGGCTCTCAGATTTTTCTATAGTTAAGTTTGTTTCTCAAACTTTTTGTCTAGACAAGTTTGCTTCTTAACCTGTTCTATAGATCGGTATGCTTCTAAAACAAATTTCTCTAAACAAATTTGTTCCTCGACTTTGTTTCTTAAATGGCTCTATAGAAAAGTATGTTTCTCAAACTTTTCTTGACACAAGTATTCTTCTTAATGTTTTATGAACAAAATTGATTTTCAAACAATATGTAAACATATTTGCTTCTCAACTGTTCTATAGACACGTATGCCTCTCAAACTTTTCTACGGCCAACTATGCTTTTCAAGCTTTTCTGTAGCCAATTTTTCTTATTTTAGGAATCTTCTCAAACTTTTTATGTGCTTCCTTAAACTTTTCTGAGGACATTTATGTTTCTCAAATATTTTATAGAGAAGTTTGCTTATCTAACACGTTTGCTTCTCCAATTTTTCTACTGGCAAGTATGCTTCTCAATTTTTTCTACGGACAAGTATGATTTTCAAACTTTTCTATAGTTAAGTATGCTTTATAAACTTTTCTATAGCCAACTATTCTTCTCAAACTTTTATATAGGCAAGTTTTTTGTTTAGATTAGGATTTTTCTCAAACTTTTTCTGTGCTTCTTAAACTTTCCATGGACGGGTATGCTTCTTAAACTTTTCAAAGGATAATTATGTTTCTCAATTTTTTTGTAGAGAAATTTGCTTATTAGATACGTTTGCTTCTCCAACTTTTCTACCGACAAGTATGCTTTTCATTCTTCTCTACCAACAAGTATGCCTCTCAATGTTTTCTACGGACAAGAATGCTTCTCAAACTTTTCTATAGTTAAGTTTGCTTCTCAAACTTTTTCTCTAGACAAAATTGTTTCTCAAATTTTCTATGGACAAGTTTGATTTTTAACCTGATCTACAGATGTATATGATTTTAAAACTTTCCTGTAGACAATTAAGCTTCTCAAAATTTTTTTAAAAGGACACATGTTCCTTTTAAACCTGTATATTTGCCATACCTTATTTTTTGGAAAATTGACTCTCAAACATTTCGAAAGACAAATATACTTCTCAATTTTTTTTAATTCGTTTTTAAATTTTGCCAAGTTTGCTTCTCAAACTTTTTTACTGAAAAATTTTTGCTAAACTTTTTCTCTAAACTAATTTAGTCCTCAAATTTTGTGTAGACAAATTTGTTTTTCAAACTGTTCTACAGAAAGATATGCTTCTCAAACTTCTCTCTAAACAACTAGGCTTCTCAAACTATTTTTTAAGGCAAGTATTCTTCTCAAATCTTTTGCTTGCAGACAAATCGGCTTCTCAAACTTTTATTAACACAAGTATGCTTCTTAATTGTTTATGAACAAATTTGATTTTCAAACATTGTATAAACTGATTTGCTTCGCAAATATTTCTACAGGCAAATATGCTTCTCAAACTTTACTATATGCATGTATGCTTCGCAAACATTTTTTAGATTAGGTTCTTCTCATACTTTTTTTATACAATTGGGCTTCTCAAACTTATCTAAAGACAGACAAATATGCTTCTCAAACTTTTTTATATGCATATATGCTTCGCAAACTTTTTTTTTATATTAGGTTCTTCTCAAATTGTTTTTATATATGTGGGCTTCTTAAACTTATCTAAAGACAAGTATGCTTATTAGTTTTTTATGGACGAGGTTACTTTTCTAAAATTTACATCTCAAACTTTTTTTTAGTCAAGTTTGCTTTTCCAACTTTTCTGTAGACAAGTTTGCTTCTTAAACTTTTTCATAGACAAGTTTGGTTCTTAAACTTCTCCATAGGCAAGTATGCTTCTCAAAGTTTTCTACAGACTAAATGCTCCTCAAACTTTTCTAAAGACAAGTATGCTTTGCCAACTTTATTGTAGATAAGCATTCTTCTCAAAATTTTTCTACACGAGTGGGCTTCTTAAACTCTTCTTTAGATGAGAATGCTTCTCAATTTGTTATTTCTTGAACAATATATTAACAGGATTGTTTCTCAAATATTTCTGTAGCCAATTTTGCTTCTCAAACTTTTCTATAGCCAAGTTTGCTTCTCAAACTTTTCTGTATCCAAGTTTTCTTCTGAATCTTTTCTATAGACAAATTTGGTTCTTAAAAATTTTCTAAAACCAATTTGATTCTTAAATTGTTTTATAGAGAACTTTTTATATATTTTATAGACAAGTCAGCGTCCCAAACGTGATCCTCAAACTTTCATATATTTTGACGTCGATTAGAAATACGCCAAAAATTTTGGCCAAATTTAAATTTAATTTCAACACATTTAATGTTGTCTTGTTTGCAATTTTGTTTGCAACCCTTCAAGCTTGCTCAACCCATTTGCTGATTCCCTTAAAAATTTGTTAAATAAAATTCAATTTTCGCTCCTCATTAAAATTTTCAATTTAACCAAATTAAGCAGACATTAGGAACTTAACTTTCGATGTAAATGACGATGATGGTGATGATACTTAGTCCTTTAACACATTCGAGCATTGGATAGGAACCCTTTTTGTTTGTAACCTTTAGTTACAATGTGGCGTATGAGTGTTGCCCAATTAAGTTCTCATCACTCATACATACCCATGGCCATACATAAATAATAATAATACCCAAACGAAACGAAGCAGAGAGCTGCAGAACGAACGAAGGTGTGGCGTTAAATGTTCATTGTTTAAATAACTTAAATATTTTATCAGACTTGTATTCCATTAGCTGTCATTATAAAGGCAATATATCACTTGTCTTGCTCCATTGACGAAAGAGTGGTGGGAGTATGAATAGAGGTGCAGTAGTAGTAGTAGGTGGTAGTGTTATCCCAAGAACCACAACCCTAAATGACTAAAATATTTAAAGGTCAAAAAGAATAGAAAACCTACAATAAACACAACAACAACAACGAAAGCCTCTAGGAGAGTTAAAGATTTGGCATAAGCTGTAGGAAGAGGTGCCATTAATAGTAATGAGCTTTTCTTGAGCATACCAAACAACTTCCATATACAATAAAAACCATGATTGAAAATGTAACAAAGAATCATTGTCAGCATGGTTAACATTGACATAGGTTATAGTTGAGAAAGATAACAAAAATATCTTACAATTCCTTAAATAATATCTGAGAAATGTCGGACAAAATTTTTATAAGACAAAAAGGTAAATAGGGGTTTTTATGGTAATTTTTCGCCTGGGAATTGAAAGTGGGGACCATAAAGCGAAGACGGAAGTAAATTTATGAGGCCTTTTGAACATGTACTAAAGAAATTTGTGTCAAAACTTTTAATTTTATTAAAAAATACATGCACATACAGTTTTGTTTAGTAAGTACAAAAAAATAGTAATAATATTTTTTTTTTATAGCAAATTTTTAAAGTTGGATTAAAAATTAAATAAACATAAAATTTTTTTAAAAATTAAAATTTTGGAAAATTAAAAAAAAAACAAAATTTTATAAAATTTTATTCATAAAGAACCATTTTATAATTCTTTTTCAGATGACAGATTGAAAGTATTTTTTTTCTACACAAGATCACCTCTCCGCTCCTCCCTGTCCTGCCAATGGACTAGAAAAGAGCTCAAAATTAATCCTTCTTCGCCAGATTTGAATGCTTGTCCATTATAAACGGGCACTACAAATTCCGCACATCCTCGTACACATTAATGACACAAACAAGCGGATAAATTCTTGATTTCCTTTTTCCGCCACGCTGCTCATGTAAAGGATGGGCCCTATGCCAACCTTTGCAGTGTATTTGTTAAGCAATCGTTATGGTACTAAAACTCAAATAACTACTCTCATGTATTAATAACCTCTATCAAAGGGAGTGGTGGTAAGGGCACCAACACCACTATCACCACAATGTTGCATTGGGTAGTGCAAGGAAATCCAGAGCATGCTTTTAGGCGTGTTGTTGACTAGTGTTGGCTGGCCAAAGGCATATGTTCTTCTTCCGGCAAAATCGAGTTTCCCTGTTGAGATAGCATTTTATGTACAGTTTAGTTTTCCGGTTTTTTGACTGTCCCCATGCCCTTTTGCATAGCTAGGGCACATTTGCTGACATAGGCAATTTATTGAAATAATTTGAATTAAATTTGAAAAAGTTTGAAAATATTCTAAAAAAAATAAAATATTGACTAAAGTTTCAATAAAAATAATATTTTGACCAGATTTTCTACAGAAACTTCTTCAAAAATGATGATATCCGAAGGGGGGGCAGACCCTCCCCCTTACCCCAATTTTAAAAAACACCAGATCTCGGAGAAGGTTGCACCGATTTAAGCGAAATTTTTTCGTCACCTTATGGTGCCCCAAAAACACGAAATTGGTATAACATTTTGGGGTCAAATAACCTGGGGGGACGCCCCATCCCAAAACCCAACAGGACGGACATGTTTACCGATTGGGATAATATGGATATCAAATGAAAGGTATTTAGGAGTAGAGTACGAACTTGGCATAAAAATGTAACCCTTAGTGTCGAGGGGTCCCCCACCCCCAAAAACAACACCCGACAGGACACTTTTATCGCATTGGGCAATGTGGTATCAAATGAGAGGTTTTTAAAAGTAGAATACGTCCTCTGCATAAAAATGTCGTCTCAAGTGTCGGGAGGTCCCCCACCCCCCAAAAACACCACCCAACAGGACACTTTTTTGGCTTTTACCAATATGGGTATCAAATGAAAGGTATTTAAAAGTAGAGTTCAATGCTGGCATAAAAATGTATTCCTTGGTGTCTATGGGATTTCCCCTCTCACCAAAACCCCTTAGCGGGCCATATTTACTGCTTGGGGCAATATGGGAATGAAAGCTATTTCCGAGTTAAATACGAATAAGTTATTAAACATTGGGTCCAAGTACCTAGAAACCTCGCCAAAAGTTCTGTCAAAAATCGAAGTTGGCCGATGGGTACAATATGGTACTCAAAGGAAAGGTTTTCGGAAGTGGAATACGATATGGTGTAAAAAATTGGATCCAGTTTCCTAGGGCGTCGCCTCAAGAGTACCCCCAAAATAAACAGTGGACCAATCGCGGTAATATAGGACTTTAATGAAAGTTATTCGGGAGTAGAGTATGAATATGATTTTGAAAATTGGGACCAAGTATCTTGGGAGCCGTCCCAAGCCCGAAACCGCACCAAAACTACTGACCAAAATCAAGGTGGACTGGTCGGGACATTGTGAGGTTTATACGAAAGGTATTCGGAAGTAGAATACGAATATGATGTCAAAAATATAATTCAAGTACCTAGGGCGCTGCCCCAAGCTCAAAACCGCACCATAAAACCGCTCAAAATCAAAAGTGGACCAATGGGGACACGAATGTCGTGTTTAAAGCAGATGCCTGCCATCACGGCCCAAACCTGCGAGGCCCGAGGGAGAATACAATGCGTCTACCAACGCCCCCAAATGTGGCAACCCACACATGAGTACCAATTTGATCTCACGTATTTGAACGTGTTCACCTCCTTGGTAAGGGGCGGAGCACTACCTAAAACTCCCTCCGATCTATGGGTCACGGCACCCGGTTGAAAACGCAACTCCACGCCGAGCTTATGCTCTACCCGAGATTTGGGTACAAACCACAGCCACCACGTTGCTCCCTACTGGGGCCTCACCATTGTCAGGCTGAAACCGGAGTTCCAGGGGCTCCTGACACTCCATCGTAGCCTTAAAAGACTACTACCAGTTGAACCCCAAACAGTTCCGGACTGGTCACCTGAATGAAAAGAATCGCCCTAAGCCGACCTCAAGCCAGCAAACAAAAGTATGCATCAAACATACAACACTACGATATAGACGAACACAAACAGGACACTGCAGCCCTCAAGGGCTACGCCACACATATCTGCATCAACATGGGACTCACAATCAACATGGCACAATCACGAATGACCGAACACAACCACAACAGCTACGGGAACCAACGATGGGCAAACGCATCTGCATCAACATGGGCAAAGCAGGTGCCAGGCAGCACCAAATCACTCGGTCGCGCTAGCACAGCAAAACCTCGTTATGGAGAACTAGCGTGCATTCATCCCTCCACTAAGTCTTGTCCGCCTCGTAAGAAATACTTCCCGGGAAAAGGTGACCAGCCTTGCAACAGTCGTCTCGTCTTCAAGGGCCCTACGGAAATTCCACACCGCCTCGCTAATCCCCATCGCGCCTAAATCTCTAATGTCTGCATAGTACGGGCATTCCGTCAGTCTCCCACAGTCGCACAAATCAGTCGCGGACAAATTCCTCTGATGCAAAAATGCATTAAAGGAACCATGACCCGTCAGTATGAAGCCCAGACTTAGGCCGAAGCCAAAAAAGTCCGGGCGGTTTCGTACGTACATCGAGTCACGAATAAATTCGTAAGTCACCCGACCATTGTCACTGTTCGTCCATCGAGGGCGAACCCTACCCCGTTACCCCCAAAACACCACCCGAAATCAAAAATGGACCGATAAGAACAACATGGCTATCAAATGAAAGAATTTGAAGAGTAGAATACGAATTTGGTATTAAAAATTGGGTCCAAGTACACAGGAAGTCGCTCAAACCCCAAAACTCCTCCAAGCAGACCTATTGATCATTCATATCAATATGTAGGGTAAATGAAAGGTATTCGGGAGTAGATTACGAATCTGCTATACAAAATCAGGTCGAAGTATAGGGAGGTCAACACACCCCACCCAAAAAAAAAAACTCCCCAAAAGGGCATATTAGCCAATCATGACTATATGGGACTCGGTTTGTTTGTTCCGTATAGGCTCAATAACGGCAGAACCAATTTTCTCGACATTTTCATAGATTGTGTGGGTTGGTCTGGAAGGGACCATAGGCTATATAATTTTTAAAAATCGGCAGGGCGGCGGAGTGTCCGGTTTATCCCAAAAACACCACCCAAAATCAAAAGTGAACCGATCGGGACAATATGGGCATCAAATGAAAGGATTTGAAAAGTAGAATGCGAATATGGTATTACAATTTGAGTCTAAGTACCCATGGGGCCGCCTCAACCCCAAAACTCCCCCAAACAAAGATATTGGACTTTCGTGTTAATATGGGACTCACATGAAAAGTATTCCGCAGTAGATTACAAATATGGCATAAAAAATTAGGTCCAATTAATGGGAGGTCGCCCCACGCCCAAATACCCCCAAATGGGCATATCGGCCGACCATGGCTATATAGGATTCAAATGAAAGATATCTGGGAGTAGATTAAAAATATGACATTAACATTTGCGTCCAAGTCAATGTGGCTCTTTTGATCGTAAAAATACGTCGAATAGATTAATTGACCCATTATGGCAATATGGGATTCAAATGAAAGGTATTTGAGAGAAGAAAACGAATTTGATATCCAAATTTGAGGGTACGCCCTAAATCACCCATTAAACTGAACTTCATTTCCGACTATAGCAATATGGAGCTCAAATCAACGGTATTTGGGAGTAAAGAACGAATTTGGTATCTATTTTCAGGGCAAAGTGCTGGTGGCACAGGCTACAGTAGCACGATATCCACATTCAGGGCGAAGTGTCCCCACCCTAAATAGATATTAGAGAGTTAAAGAAGGCGCAGCGGAGCGGGCCCTGTCCAGCTACTATTCTATAAAAACTCAATTATAGCAAAACGGTATGTAAATAAAATTGGAAAAAAAAATTTTAGAAAAATTTTTCCATGTTTTTTCTAAATGGCTAAGAAATGAAATTTAAACAAAATAAATTCTAACAAATGTGTTTATAGAAAAAAACTGAAAGAATTAAATTATTGACTAAATTTTGCAATAATAAATTTCTCCATTTACTGGGTTGCCCAAAAAGTAATTGCGGATTTTTCATATAGTCGGCGTTGACAAATTTTTTCACAGCTTGTGACTCTGTAATTGCATTCTTTCTTCTTTCAGTTATCAGCTGTTACTTTTAGCTTGCTTTAGAAAAAAAGTGCAAAAAAAGTATATTTAATTAAGTTCATTCTAAGCTTTATTAAAAATACATTTACTTTCTTTTAAAAAATCCGCAATTACTTTTTGGGCAACCCAATATATAAAAAAAATATGGAAAAAATTTTCTATACAAATAATGTTTAGTAAATATTTTTTTGCAAAAACAGTTACAGTAGTTCTATAAAAAATTAAATTCTCCAATTTGACTATTTTTTTAATTTTTTTTTGAATTAATTTTTCATTTTGTCATCATATTAAAAATATTTTCATTGAGCATAGCTTACCTTTATAAATTTTTAAAACTGATAGTATAATTTTTTTTGGAACTAAATTTTCCTTTTAAAAATTTGTTAAAACTTAAGAAAATTTTAATTTCTCTTTTTGAGTAGTTTTTTGTTCCACACAATTGAGTTAAAAATGGCCCTAGCTGTTTGTTTTAACTCAACACTTGCTCTCTTTACTTAGAAATTCTTTTAGCTTTCGCTCTTTTTTTCTCTTTTTATCGCAATGTTTTGTTTTTGAGAGCCTTTAATTTGTGGCCATTACGGATTACATTGTGTAAGGCAACATTAGCATTTTCTTGGTCTCTCTCTCTCTCTCTCTCTCTCTCCATGACATTACTCTGTTGTTGTTCTATAACAAGTTTTTCCATCTTTTTTTTCTAGGCCTATGGGTTTTTTTCCTCTTGCCACACTTGATATTTGGCGAGTGTGTTTGTGCGCTAATGTGTACTTGTTTTGTGTCCCAAAGTTTGCAATGACTTTGTTGGCGGAAATGTCAATGCCTAAGAGAGTCTAAACCACAGACAAGTCCTGCTGCCCGACTCTCAATTGCTCACTCTCTCTCTCGCTCTCTCTTGCATGCTTTGTTGTATGGCAATTAGTGCCATATTTTTTGGTGGGCGATTTTTTGCGAACTTTGAGTTCATGGACGGACTGTGGAACTAAAATTAAGCTGCTCATGTTTCTCAGGTGACATTTTCATATTCACACAATGACTTTGTTGGCGGAAATGTCATCATGTGAAAGCAATTCCAAGCGAGGGAGAGAGCAGCTATACGATGGTAACTGCGTTGTGGAAATTTTGATAAAGCGATGTTGTTTTTTTTTTTCAAACTTTATGTGTTTTCAACTGGTTAGGTTTTTTTTAGGGCAATGAGTTTTTTTTGTATTGGTTTTCTGTCACTTTATGAGAACTTTCTTCATTAAATAAATTTTTTTTTGTATTAAAAAAAATTATTTGTCTCATTTCTTTGCTGTGGTTACTTTAACAACTGGAACATTCCTTTAGAGCATTGCAAATTTCCTGATGTTCTTTTTCGCCTTCTTTGAGTTGTTTATGCGTTATTTAACTCTCTTTGTTTGAGTATTTCCTGCAAAGTTTTGAGTACTATTTTACCCTACCTTATATTAGATACCCTACATAAGGTACACAATTTTCTATAGAAATTATAGAAAATTAAAAAAAAAAAAAATTTAGGAAATTTGTTTTTTTTTTGTTTTTCAGAAATTTTTTCAAATTTTAAACTTTTAGAAAATTAAAAAAAAAAACACTGAACAAATTTTTAACATATTTATTTGCAAGGAAAATTGTAAAAAAATTTAATTTTTCATACAATTTTGAAAAAAAATTGTCTTTTTAGGCGAAGTTCATTAAACTTCACAATATTTGTTTGTTTCTCTTTCGAGACAAGCTCAATGATCGGAGATGGAAATCCAGAGATAGCAACCCACACCAACCTCTATGGGACGCGTTTCGTCTTTGGTTCGGAGACTTCTCAACCATATTAGGTGTGATAGCTTCAAGAGCCGTGCATTGGTATGTTGTATTTGAATCGTATTATTAACGCCTCTATGATACAATTACCACATTAACCACGCTCGACAACCCTGTCTATTAGCTGTACTTTTTCCCACTGCATGTGTTTTTGTGTAATGACAGACTTTTTTCTGCGACAATTACACTACTTCCATGGTACACTTGATTCTGTGCATCTGTTGGAAGTTGTGTTGATGGCTTCGAACGCTAGATAACGGCAACGGCTCTCGCTGTTGCTCCGTGTGCCCAGGTTCAAATCCCGGCTGGGTTCTGCTGAATTTTTTCATTTTCAAGTTTTTTGCCTACTAGGGCGAAAATCATTTTATTCAGAAAGAAATTTTACACAAATTTTTTTGCATTAAAAATTTTTAAAAAAAATTTTGAAAATTTTAAAAAAAAATTTGAAAATTTTTAAAAAAATTTGAAAAAAATTGAAATTGTAAAAAAATTTTGAAAATTTTTTCTTGAAGAAATATTTTTTAGAATATTTTTTCAACATTTTATTTCTGTTAAATTAATGTATCGATTTTTTTTATTTTTTTTTATGGAATGACACTTGGTCCCTAAATCGGATGTCAATTCTGTGCTCTACACCCGAAAGGCCTTTCCTATGAGCCCCAAATTGCTATGATCGATAAAAATGTCCTATATGGAGGCTGTTTTGGGGGTGGAGCGGCACCCTTTCCACTAATGTTTCCATATCGGATTCAGATTTTAAAATATGAAGTACCCTATTTTCAATTCGGAAGCATTCTTCACCATCTATGAAAATTTGATTTTTCAAAACATTTTATTTCTCAACATTTTATTTTTATTTAAAGCCAGCTGTACCCGGGCCGCTCTGCCGCGCCTTCATAAGCATCACGCGAAAATAAGTTTCTTACTTACTACCATATATACCACTCAGTACAATTTGTTTGCCTACTACCAATTACCTTTGATTGAACCCCATATAGCCATCATTGACAAATATGCACCTTTTGAGAGGAGTTTTGAGGGGTAGGATACCTCAAATCACTTGAAGCTGATTTTTAATACCATATTCGTAATCTACTCCCGATTAGATTTTATCTGAGTCCCTTATAGTGATGATCGTCTAATATGCCCACTTGGGATGGTTTTGGTTTAAGGGCGGCCTCCTAGGTAAAAATTCCAAATTTTGCCATGAACATTCCACTAAGTCCGATTCAAGTTAAAGCTCAATGATAAGGGGCCTCATTTTTATAGCCGAGTCCGAACGGCGTGCCGTACATCTCTTTGGAGAGAAGTTGGCATAGTGCCTTACAAATGTTACCAGCATTAGTAGGGGAAAATCATCGCTGAAATTTTTTTCTGATGATCTCGCTAGCATTCGAACCCAGGCGTTCAGCGTCATGGGTGGACATGTTAACCTCTGCGCTACGATGGCCTCCAGCTTGGTAATAACTCCATATTTTTAATATTCGATGACCATATTCGTACTCGACTTCCGAAAACCTTTCATTTGAGTCCCATATTGTCCCGATTGGTCCACTTTGATTTTTGGCGGCATTTTTGGGCGGTTTTGGGCTTGGGGACGGATCTCTAGTTACTTGGACCCAATTTCAAATATCATATTCGTATCCTACACCCAAATATCTTTCATTTCAGTCCCATATTGTCCCGATCGGTACACTTTTGATTTTGGGCACTGGGGTGTTTTTGGGCCTGGGGCGGCCTCCCAGGTACTTTGACGAAATTTTTGACACCATATTCCTATTTAACTCCCAAATAATTTTCATTTGATTCCCATATTGTTCCAACTGGTAAATACGTCCTTCTGGGGGGTATTGGGGGGTAGGGAGGCTCCTCTGACACCAACAAATAAATGTTTATGTCAGATTTGTACTCTGCTTTTAAATACCTTTAATTTGTTTTTTTTGGGTTTGGGGGCCCCCTGATACTTAGGATGCCATTTTGATGCCTAGTTTGCACTCTACTTCTAAATATCTTTCATTTGATACCCATACTGCCGCAATCGGTAAACATGTCCGTTCTGGTGGGTTTTGGGATGGGGCGTCCCCCCATACTATTTGACCACAAAATGTTATACCAATTTTGTGTTTTTGGCTTACCATATGTTGGCAATACCTTTAAATACCTTTAATTTGTTTTTGGGTTTGGGGGTCCCCTGATACTTAGGATGCCATTTTGAAGCCTTGTTTGCACTCTACTCCTAAATATCTTTCATTTGATACCCATATTGCCGCAATCGGTAAAAATGTCCGTTCTGGTTGGTTTTGGGATGGGGCGTCCCCCCATACTATTTGACCACAAGATTTTATACCCATTTCATGTTTTTGGGATACCATATGGTGGCATACAAAATTTCACTTACATCGGTGCACCCATCTCCGAGATCTGGCGTTTTTTAGAATGGTGGAATGGGGGAGAGTCCGTCCCCCTTTTGGATAACAAAAAATGTAATACCCTTTTTTCACCGGGAGTCCAAACTCTACCATATTTTTGAGTCTGTATGGAACAGACAAAACACATATTGAACAAATTTTATTTCGATGGGAAACTTTCTCAAAATTTTATATTGATAGACAATTTTTTAAAATTCTATATCTATAAAAACCTTTAAAAATTTTTTTTAACAATTTTTTTTTTCAATTTTATGTTCAAAAAACAATTAACAAATATTAATGATTTCCATTTTAACCTTTGTATCACGGTCGAGTAGCGAGATATGTGAAATCTATGATAGGAATATGCACTTGAAATAAATTTTGCTTAGGATTTAATCTCAAATTGTAGTGTATTTTTTTTTTAGCTAAACAAAACCTCTGTAGCTCTTATCACCAATTTGTGTGATTTGTTTAATTTCTCTGCACATGTTTATTGAAACGGATTTTTGTTTGTATTTTCAGTCAGTCAGTATGTGCCAACGTTTAATGAAACAAATCGAAAATACATAAGCCAAGATTTTGATCCAATCATGGAGGTTTCTTAATGAAAACTTTACTAAGTGTAAGTAATTAACTTTAATATCGAATTTTGTAGCCCTATGAGCACCCTGTAAAGCTGATAAGGCTTTAAAGCCTTCTAGCATCAAATTTAATCAAAAAACATTGTTACATGTTAGAAATAACAACGAAATTTGTGATGGCTCCATGGATTCATTCATTAAATGCTATGAGCCTTGTGATAAAAGTCTAGTGATACAAAAAAGCCCAGTGAAAGTACGACAATACATAGTTAACAGACTTAATGTCATTGTTCTATAAACGAAGAATTCAGTTCACAGATGTTCAATAAAAAAAAATAATCAAAAGTTATATATATATATAATATAAGTTTTTTAAAATATTGACCACATTTGTGATTTCACAATATTAACAAAATTTTTAACATTTAAAAAAGCCAAAGAAGTTTCACCCTAATATACGATACGATTCGAGATTTGGTGGCTAGAAAGGCACACCCTAATATACGTCACTTTTCGGGTAACCGGGCGGTCGTGGCTCGAGGATACGAACCGTCGCACCGTTACGAAGCAAAATATTCGGACACGGTAAGCAAAAGATGTTTCAGTCTAATATACGATACGATCGCAGTTTGGTGGCTAGAAAGCACATCCTAATACGGGTGTTTGAGCGTTCGGGTTCTCTGGGAATGATGGCACGAGTGGCGAGACGGCACTCTGCGGGCATAAAATGGGGTCTCGGACACGGCAAGGAGGCACCCCGTGTTATACGGCACAGGAGGCACACAATTATTGGGTTGCCCAAAAAGTAATTGCGGATTTTTCATATAGTCGGCGTTGACAAATTTTTTCACAACTTGTGACTCTGTAATTGCATTCTTTCTTCTGTCAGTTATCAGGTGCTACTTTTAGCTTGCTTTAGACAAAAAGTGTAAAAAAAGTATATTTGATTAAAGTTCATTCTAAATTTTATTAAAAATGCATTTACTTTCTTTTAAAAAATCCGCAATTACTTTTTGGGCATTGGGTTGCCCAATCCGGCCCTGCTCGGGTTCCCTGGATGATGGCACGGGGATGAAAGATGGCACTCCGTTGACAAGAGAGTGGCAAGGAGTCACACCCTTATATGCGGCACTGTTAAGATAACTCGCGATAACGGCACGAGAAGGCGAGAGGGCACTCCTCTCGTACTAAATGAGATTCAGGCGCCATAGCAGATGAGTGGCAAGGAGGCACACTCCAATATACGGCACTGTTCACTCGCTATCACAAAGCTAAGAGGCAAGAGGGCACACTATTTCCACTTGGCATTGGGCGACGAATGGGCACACCATGATATTTGTCTGTCCGTTCTTCTGCCTTTCCTGCTGTACGTCCTTTTGCCTTGCCGTTCTTCCTTCTGTCCGTCTTTCTATTCGTCCTTTTGTCCTTGTCGGCCCTTTCTTCCTTCTTTCCGTTCGTACTTTTGTCCTTCGTCATTCCTTATGATCATCCTTCCATTCGTTCTTCCGCCCGTCTGTCCATCCGTCCTTCCTTCCCTGCCTCCTTCAGTTCATCTGTACGTCCTTTTGTCCGTCCGCCCTTCTCTACGTCCTTTTGTGCTTCTGTCCTTTACTACGTCCTTTTGACCGCCCATCCTTTTCTTCGTTCTTTCATGCGTCCTTCAGTCGACCCGTTCTTCCTTCTGTCCGTTTCTCATTTTGTCCTTCTGTCTGTCCGCCCTTCTTTCAGACTTTCTTTGTTTTGTCCGTCCTTCCTTCTGTTCGGCCGTTCTTCTTTCTGTCCGCCTTTTTGTTCGCCATTCCATTCGTTCTTCCGTGCGTTCTTCAGTGGGCCCGTTCTTCCTTTTGTCCGTCTTTCCGTCCCTCCTTGTGTTCGTCATTCCTTCTGTTCGTCCATCCATTCCCTCTTCTGCCCGTATGTCCATCCATCCTTCCTTCTGTGTCTCCTTTAGTCCATCTGTTCATTCTTCCGTGCGTTCTTTAGTCGGCCCGTTCTTCCTTTTGTTCGTCCTTCCGTCCCTCCTTGTGTTCGTCATTCCTTCTGTTCGTCCATCCATTCCTTCTTCTGCCCGTATGTCCATCCATCCGTCCTTCTGTGTCTCCTTTAGTCCATCTGTTCATCTTTTTATTCATTCTTCCGTGCGTTCTTCAGTCGGCCCGTTCTTCTTTCTGTCCGTTCTTCTCTGCGTTGTTTTGTCCGTCTGTCCTTCCTTTTGTCCGTCTTTTCGTTCATTCTTCAGGCCGATTGTCCATTCGCCCTTCTTTCTGTCACTCCTTCCGCTACTCTGTCTATCTGTCCGTCCTTCTTTATGTCCCTCCTTCAGTCCATCTGTCTTTCCATTTGTACGTCCTTTTGTTCGTTCTTCTGTCCGTCGTTCAGTCGGTCCGTTTTTCTTTATATCCATCCGTTCTTCTGTCCGTCCCTCCTTTGTCCTTGTGTTCGTCATTCCTTCCATACGTTCTTCTATCTGTCTGTTCATCCGTCCTCCCTTCCCTGTCTCCTTCAGTCGGTTTGTACTTTTGTCTGTACGCCCTTTTGTCGTTCCTTCTCTACGTCCTTTTCTTCGTTCCTCCATGCATCCTTCAGTCGGCCAACTTTTCCTTCTGTCCGTTCTTCCGTTTGTCCGTTCCTCATTTTGTGCTTCTGTCTGTCCGCCCTTCCTTCAAACCCTCTTTGTTTTGTCCGTCCATCCTTCTGTCCTTCCGTTCCTCCTTGTGTTCGTCATTCCTTCTGTATATCCATCTATTCCTTCTTCTGCCCGTCTGTCCATTCATCCTTCCTTCTGTGACACCCTCAGTCCATCTGTCTTTCCAGCTGTTCATCCTTTTGTTCGTTCTTCCGTGTGTTCTATATTCGGCCCTTTCTTCTTTCCATCCGTTCTTCTCTGCGTTATTTTGTCCGTCCGCCCTTCCTTCTGTCCGTCTTTTCGTTCGTTCTTCTGGCCGTCTGTCCATCCGTCCTTCTTTCTCTTACTCCTTCCATTACTCCGTCTGTCTGTCCGTCCTTCTATATGACCCTGTTTCAGTCCTTCTGTCTTGTTATCTGTTCATCCTTTTGTTCGTTCTTCCGTGCGTTTTACAGTCGTCATGTTCACCTTACCGTCCGATTTTCTCTGCGTTATTTTGTCTCCTTCTGTCACTCCATCTATCTGTCCGTCCTTCCCTTCGTTCTTCCATCCGTCGTTCAGTCGGTATGTTCTTTCTTCTGTCCGTCTTTCCATCTGTACGTACTTTTGTCCATCTGTTCATCGTTTTGTTCGTCTACCGTGCGTTCTACATTCGGATCGTTCTGTCTGTCCATTTATCCATCCGTCTGTCTTTCTCTTACTCCTTCCGTCACTCCGTCTATCTGTCCGTCCTTCTATATGCCCCTCCTTCAGTCCGTCTGTCTTTCCATCTGTACGTCCAACTATTAGTCCTTCCCTTCGTTCTTCCGTCCGTCGTTCCGTCTGACCGTTCCTCCTTTTGTCAGTCTGTCCGCCCCTTTCTTATGACCTTCCTTATTTTGTCCGTCCATCCTTCTGTCCTCTTATCCGCCCGCCATTTCTTCTGTCTGTCCGTCGGTTCTTCCTTCTGTCCGTCCGTCCTTTCTTCTATCCAACCGTCCTTCCTTTTATCCGCCCTTTTGTTAGTCAAATCCTTCATTCTTCCGTGCATTCTTTCTTCCGTCCGTCCATCCGTCTGTCCTTCTCCACGTTCATTTGTCCATCCTTCCTTCTTTCGCCGTCTTGTCGTTTGTTGACGTAAGGATAGACTTACGTCCTTTTGTTAGCCCTTTTATTTGTCCTTCCCTTCGTTCTACAGTCGGTCCGTTCTTCCTTCTGTCCGTCATTCCGTCATTTCTTCAGTCGGTCCGTGAGTGTGTCTTGTGTCCATCCATCCTTCCTTTTGTACCCCCTTCTTTCCGCCCTTGTTTCTGTACGTCCTTTTGTCCGTCCGTCCTTCTGTCCTTTGGCCATTCCTTCTATCCGCCTTCAATTCCTTCAATCGATCAGTGAGTGTGTGTTTCTGTCCATCCATCCATCCTTCTGTCCTTCCACCTTTTCTTCTTCCGTCCGTACTGCAGTCTTCTTTCTGTTCGTTCTATCGTCCACCTGTGTTTCATTCCTTCCGCCCGCTCATATTTTCGTCCGTTTGCTTGTCCTAGCACCTATCTGGACTGTCCCTTATTTTATTTCTAAACCCCATTTTGTTTTGCCGATTGGGTATTCAAAATTCGTTGCTAATGCACCAAATGCCGCTTTCATTTCGTTTCAGTTGCAAATCTCTCCAGCTCTCTTTGAGATTCTCTCTTGTTTTGTACTTTTTGGGGCTTCCATTTGAGTAAAATTTGTTGTCACATTGTCCTGCCATTTTGTTGTTGTTGCTTTTATACTAGCGGCGTAGTATTTTTGTGAATTATTGCGCCCTCCAACAACGTACCTTAGAGCTTTCCTTGTACAAAGCTTTCTCTCTTTTTCCACAAATGGGGGGTTTTCCTCTTCTAACCAAAGCTTTTTTGGTATTGCTTTCTTTTTTCTGGCTGCCTTTACCATTTTTGCAGAGTGTTGGTGTTGGCCGAAAAGCTTTTCTTCCATCGCCTCTTTTTTTCCCATTGCCTTGCTTTTTCTATGAAAATTTTCTACGAACGAAACAGGACCTTTGGTTTTGTCCAAGTGTTTATGGAAGCTTTATAACGTTAACATACGTTGCGGTAACAGTTTGGTTGTAAACGCGCACGTTTTTAGTCCTCGAAACCAAAGAATGCTGAACATTTTTGCAAAAAGGAAAAATGACATAAAAAAAGAAGAAAATTATCCACAATTGTGTGTGAACTAGTTTTTGCAAAGAAAAAAGAAAAAAGGGCCGCAAAGAAATTTGTGTTTTGAAAAAAAAGAAAAGTTTAACAAAATTTCGCAAATAAAAGAAATTAAACAGAAATTATACAAAAAAAAATTAAAGCACATTTAATACAGTGCAGAAAATTTACTAAAGCCCTAGAAACAAAGATAACAACAGCAACAAATTAAAAAAATTACACATGTATATATAAAATGTAAGCTAATATTTCCTTTTTAAACAAAGAACAAATCAAATGTTTTCTCTCTGTCTATGGCATCATTTGGATTTTTAATTAAAATAATTTATATGGCCCTAGAATCCCAATTTTTTTTTATATAACCAAGTTATAAAAACAACAACAAAGATCGAACACACTTTCAACGCCCCCTCCCGGCAGCCTGTCTCACGACTTTGCTCTTGCCTTTGCCGTTGCCGTTGTTCTTGTCCCCGTCCTCGTCGTTGCCACTTTGAATACACAAAGAATACAGCACAACAATTTCGAATGTTTTTGTTAGTGTTCGAATAGATGAAATAGCTCTTGGAGTATGGGTGTGTGTGTGTGTGTTTGGGTGTTTAAGAGTGTGAGTGTAAATGTTTGTTGCCTGAGAGTCATGGAGTGCTTAACATTGTCCTACGACTTTAATTGTCTATATGTGGTGTGTGTCGGTGAGCAAAAGAGTGTGAGTGTGAGTGTGCCTGTGTGTGTGTGTGTGTGTATGCTCTCATATTGGCTTATACATGATAAAGTGTGTTAGTCCATTTCGGCTATGTATGAGTGCCATAAAGTTTTTGGGGAAAATTGGGGAAAAATAGAAACAATAAAAACTGAACAGGAAAACCCTACCGCCAACAAAGCCAGTCTCATATACAAGACAGCATTAGCACTGCCAAAGAAAATGGAATTACATTTCAAGTTCTTCCTACTCTTCTTCTTCTTCCTTAACACCATTCACTGTCGCTAATGTTTTATTTCTTCAACGTCTTTGTGTTTTCCTGACTGTTCCTTGACTTTATTCCTTTAACATTTTGTCTGTTTTTTTTTTTTTTTTGTTTTACCCAAAACCCAAAACAGTGGCGGTGTTTGAGAGTGTGTGGTTTTGGATATCTATGTATTGTAGTGATATCTTAAGCGTGTTGAGTGTATGAGTGGCTGTATAAATTTAAATGAGCGCGCGTGTTCTATTAATTTTCGTCATTGTATGCGTGCGTGCCTCGCAAGTGTTTAGCTGTGTGTCATCTGTGAGACATTTTATGACTGTGCGTGTTAACCAAATCAGCTAAAGCAACGTGTAACACAACATACAAAACATAACAATGGGGTGGAACCATTAAATAGGGACACATATTCCTTGCGTATACCCAACATATCGGCCAATATAGTTTTTAACAAAATTTTATAATTTTTTTTTTAAATTTTAATAAAATTTAAAAAAAAAATTTCCTATAGCATTTTTTTTGCCATAATCATATATTTGCGGAAAAAATTTTCAAAATTTTTCTTTAAAAATTTTTTTTCAAATTTTCTTTTTTATTGAAAATTTAGCAAAAAAATTTTTTTAAAGAAGATTTTGTCAAAATTGTATTTCTATGTTTTGCATAAAAATGTATTTCTGTAGAATTTTTTTTTTATAAATTTTATGAATTTTACTCAATTTCAACAACATTTTCATTAGTAAACATGAACGTTTTCTTTTTCTATGTTCCCGCCGCAATTTGATCCCAGGTGCTCGTCGTAACAGGCGGGCATGCTTACCTCTGCGCCAGGGTGGCCTCAAAGCCAAAAATTTATAATTATAAAAAATTTTGCCAAAATTTCATTTTGTATAGAAAGTTTTGCCAACATTTTATTCCTTCGTTCTCATCGTTTTTTTCAAAAACATTACCGACAGTTTTCTCTGAAGTTATGAGCAAAGTGTTTTCTCTTTTAGGCAAGTTTTGCCTAAACTTATAACATTGATGATTGACTGGGTAATTTGTCGAAGAATACCGCTGATGAAGAGGTGGAATCCCAGAAACTGCTAGAATCCCTGAATCCCAGAAACTTTCGACCAAATTTTTGAAAACATTTTGATTTAAAACCAAATGGTGATTTTATTAAAAAATCAAATCACCCGCGGTTGCCAGCTAATAAATAAATTGGGCAACCTTATCCCTGTGATAAATGCCAACCAAAAACACATGATCCTAAACGCACATAGACAACAATAAGAAAAATTTTCTTTCTATAGAAATTTTTTGTCAAAATTTTATTTTTATGCAAAACTAGCTGGACAGGGTCCGCTCCGCTGCGCCTTCTTTTATTTTATATGGAACAAAAGTTTCCTTGGAATATTTATTTTCGTCAATAAAAGAGCTTTAAGGGAAATACCATACTACGAGAATAGTATATCGCTTGAAAAACAGTTTAGCAATATAAGCCCCTTTATCTGAATCCCATCTTTATTGGTCTACAAATTTAAGTTTGGATGTAAGGTGTACTCCATTCTTAAAATACTTTACTTCAGCCCAAAATGCTCATGATGTCTGATTTAGGGGTGTTTTCGGAAAAAATATCAGCATCGTGCTCTTCTTTCAAATACCATTTATTTAAATCCCATATTACCATTGGTTTTTGGGGGGGAGTTTACAGGAAGAGGACCCCCCCCACAAATTTGGTTATTAAATTCCTTTTCTAATCTTAAATACCTTTGATTTGAGCAACATATTGGAATGGTCGATAAATTTTTACCCTTTGGGGGGTGTTTGGGGAAGGGGTAATGATCTATATACGTGGTCCTACATTTGGATATGAAATTCTTACTCCTCTCCCAAATACCTTAATTTGAGCCCCATATTGCGATATGCGTCAGTAAAAAATTGCTGTTTGTGGGGTATTTTGGGAAAGGGGTAGAGCCCCAGAAAATTGGTCCGGAAAGTGAGTATCAATTCTTGCTCTACCCCCAAATACCTTTCATTTAAGCTCCACATTGAGATGGTCGGTAAATATGCCCGATTTAGGGGTGTTTAAGGGATTGGGGTGGTCCCCCAAACACTAAGCTTGGAAAATATATCAGCAACGTGCTCTATTCTCATATATCTATATATCATTTATTTGAACCCCATATTGCCATTGCCCTCAAAATTGGATATCAACTTCGTTTTCTAATCTCATTTAAACTTCTTATTGCAAAAGTCAGCAAATATGTCCGGTTTGGGGTATTGGCCCTAAGAACTATGAATATTTAGTTCTACTCTCTTTAAGACCCAAATTGTCTTGGTGGGCAAATACTTCCTGTTTGGGTGTTGTTATGGTGGTGGGATGTCCCCTAGACAGTTGGTGCCTAATGTTGATATCAGATACGTGGTCTACTTCCAAATACCTTTAATTTGAGCCCCATATTTCCATAGGTGGCAAACATGACCGGCTTAGGGGGTGTTTTGAGGGATGGGCGGCCACTCATTGACTTGGCCTTGAAATCAGATTCATGTTCCACTCTAAAAACCCTCTTATTAGAGCTTTATATTTCAATAGTCCCCAAATACTTACTATTTGGGTAGACATTTTTCCCAAATATTGACATCACATTCGTGCTTTACTCCCAAAGACCTTTCATTTGAGCCCCATATTGCTATGTTCGTAAATTTGTCCTCTTTGGAGATGTTTTTGTGGAGGGGTGGCCCAAAATTGTCGTAAATGGTATTTATATATATTTGGAAGGTTTTGGGGGTGGGGCGGCCCCTCTATGTACCCCATCCGAAATTTAGAAACCAAATTTTTAGTTTTTAGGTTACCATAAGAGGGCACAAAAAATTTCGCTTAAATCGCACCACCCATCTTCGAGATCTGGCGTTTCTGATAATTAGGGTAAGGGGGAGGGTCCGTTCCCCCTTCAGATATCAAAAAGTGTAGTACCCTATTTTCACCACGGGATCACTATGCACCATATGTGAAAATTTCAAGAAAATTGGTTGAGCTTATTTTTGTCTGAGCCCTATACGGTCACGTCAGTAAATAAGTCTTGTTGAGGGGGTGTTTTGGGGAAGGGGTGAACCCCCAGAAACTTGGTCTCACATTTGGATATCAGATTCGTATTTTACTCGCAAATACCTTTTATTTGAGTCTCATATTGCCATGGTCGGTAAAAATGCCCGATTTTGGGTTGTTTTGGGGGTTGGGGTGGTCCCCCAAACACTTGGTCCGACAATTGGGTATCAGATAAGTTTTCTAGTCTTAAATACCTTTCATTTGAGTCCCATATTGTCGTGAATGTTATTTATATATACTTGGTAGGTTTTGGGGGTGGGGCGGCCCCCTAGGTACCCTTTCGGAAACTTAGGTACCAACTTTTTATTTTTAGGTTACCATAAGAGGGCACAAAAAATTTCGCTTAAATCGCACCATCCATCTTCGAGATCTGGCGTTTTTGAAAATTTGGTTAAAGGGGAGTGAGATATTAAGCTGAAATTTAGCACAGATACGTCTTTTTGATGCACACTGGTTAAGTTTTTGAACGGGCCAAATCGAACCATATTTGAATATAGCTCCTATATAGACCGATTTTCCGATAAAGGGTCTAATGCCCATAAAAACTTTATTTTTCATACGATTTCGCTGAAATTTGGAACAGTGAGTTATTTTAAGTCTCCCAACATCCGACCCAGATATGGTACAGATCGGATTATATTTAGATATAGCTACCATATAAACCGATCTCTCGATAAAGGGTCTGAAGCCCATAATAGTTATATTTATTACCTGATTTCGCTGAAATTTGCAACAGTGGGTTATTTTGAACCTCCCGACATCTGCACTAAATATTGTTCAGATCGGACTTTATTTAGATATAGCTACCATATAGACCGATCTCCCGATAAAGGGTCTGAAGCCCATAAAACTTTTATTTATTACCCGATTTCGCTGAAATTTAAAACAGTGGGTTATTTAAATCCTCCCGACATCTAACCCAAATATGGTTCAGATCGGACTATATTTAGTTATAGCTGCCATATAGACCGATCTCCCAATAAAGGGTCTGAAGCCCATAAAAGCTTTATTTATTACTTGATTTCGCTGAAATTTTAAACAGTGAGTAGGTTAAGACCTCCCAACATCTGATCCAAATATGGTTCAGATCGGACTATATGTAGATATAGCTGCCATATAGACCGATCTCTCGATAAAGGGTCTGTAGCCCATAAAAGCTTTATTTTTTAACCGATTTCGCTAAAATTTGAAACAATGAGTTTTTCTGAGCCTCACGATATCCGACCTTAATATCGTTCAGATGGGACTATATTTATATATAGCTGTCATATAGACCGATCTCCCGACAAAGGGTCTGAAGCCCATAAAAGCTTTATTTTTTACCCGACTTCGTTGAAATTTGCAACAGTGGGTTATTTTTAGCCTCCCGACATCTAACCCAAATGTGGTTCAGATCGGACTATATTTAGATATAGCTGCCATATATACCGATCTCCCGATAAAGGGTCTGAAGATCATAAAAGCTTTATTTCTTAACCGATTTCGCTGAAAATTTTAAACAATGAGTTTTTCTGAGCCTCACGATATCCGTTCTTAATATGGTTCAGATCGGTTTATAATTGGATATATCTGCAAGAAAGACCAATATTTTTTTCTTCTACAAAATTGAATAGTGACATATATATTAGACCACTCAATGTCCGTGCCGAATTTGGGTGCTTATGTTCTCCAATTTTCACCGAATTGTGACGATATGGGGTTAACATATATACCCGAGGTGGTGGGTATCCAAAGTTCAGGATTCAGAATTTCAGAATTCTTCTTTTTTGATTCTTCCATACCCAATCTGTTGATTAGCATTTTTTTTTCTGTGAAATATTTTATACTAGGAAAAATTATACTCTTTCAGATGGCATGTTACTTTATGGGCGACCTACTTTGTGTGGTTTATGAAACTAGATTTTCCTAGTTAAGGCTATAATAAAAATTTCCCCAATTAATGTGGCCCTACACACACACTCACACATTCACACAGAGAATACACAAAAATACAATTATTTGGAACATATCGCAAAACTCACATTTCATTACTATTGAGCTACAAGGCTATCATGGCTCATAGTACTTGGTTCATTCTGAAGACTCCATAACTCCTTGCTGCCAACACATTGTGTGTGTGTTAGCAGAAGGGGTAGGGAGGGAGGGAAACAACATACTTAGCAGATATGCATGCAACAATGAAACGAAACAAAAATTAATTGAAGTACCATGTACATACAAACAAAAAGTACATGTACAAAGCGAGGAGTAATGAACTCTGTTTATTGGAGTTAAAATGCCTCCCCAACTCCCTAGGAGACTTTCTTGAAGGTTTCTGTTTCTGCTTCTCATGCCAGAAATCCGAAAAATCTTTAACTTGCCACAATTGTGGCATAGACTTTTCAAGAACTAGCAAGGACTTGCTAGCTTGTCTTCGTTATTTTCGAATAAAGAAAGCACAAAAATTATCACCCGCTAGGAGAACCAAACAACAGCAGGATATCGTACGCGAAGCACTTTGTTAATGGGAGTGGGATAATGGTATTTGAATGTGTTGGTGGGTGCAAAGCATAGCCAATATATAACCCCCTTTTCTAGACGAAAACATTCAAAATGAAATTCTATATAAAATGGATCTTTAAGGTGGTTTTGTTGGTAATACCAGCAGAACTCTAAAGAGACATAGCAAAGGTCAAAGGTTTTGGGTGACTTGGTGTCTGCCTATGTTTGGAAAAATTTCCTTTTCTTTATTTTTACAAAATCTGCCTGCCAAATTGCTTTTAAAAGCCAAGACCCCCTTATATGTGTCTGGGTAAGGTTTAGCTTAGCCAAAGCTAGACTGAGAGAGAAGAGAGCTTTAGCTAAAATATTTCCTTATTGCGACGTTTTAGGAGTTGGTGTCTTGTAGTTATATGCCTAAGAGTTTAAGTTTTTTAGATAATAGCTTAAATATTGCTAAACCCCATCTAAGAGATGGAATGGAATAAGGTAAAGTCAATTTTGTTATAGGCCACCGTAGCGCAGAGGTTAGCATGTTCGCCTATGACACTGAACGCCTGGGTTCGAATCCTGGTGAGACTATCAGAAATAAATGTTCAGCGGTGGTTTTCCCCTCCTAATTCTGGCAACATTTGTGAGGTACTATGCCATGTAAAACTTCTCTCCAAAGAGGTGTTGCACTGCGGCTAGCCTTTCGGACTCGGCTATAAAAAGGAGGCCCATTATCATTGAGCTAAAACTTGCCACTTTGAACTCCGACTTGTGTGGTGTCCATCGTTATCACGGGAAGCATAGGTGAAAACTACCGAGCGCGTCCACAGGTTGCGGAAAGCTTCGTTTTTATGCGGAGTAGCTGCAAATGCAGCTGCAAGCAATCAGCTATTTTCGAGAGGAGAGTCTCAATGAGGAGTCAGGTGGCACTGGCTCTTAATTAAATGGTTTCAACTCCCAAAACGCTTTATACAACCGAGCAGATAAAGAAATTTAAGAAAGTTGGGAACCACAACTTTGGATAGTCAGCAACTTTATCTACCTCGGCACCGCCGTAACCGAAACGAATGACACCAGTTTTAAAATAAAGCGAAGAATAATACTGGCAAATATATGCAACTTTGGATTAAGTAAGCAGTTTACAAACAAGGCCACCTCTCGACAGACGAAGCTTACACTATGCAGGACACTGATACTACCCGTGTTGTTATATGGTTCTAAAGCATGGGTACTTGTGAAAGCAGATGAGGCAGTGCTTGGAGTATTTGAGAGAAAGATTTTTCGTAAAATAGATGAACCAGTTTGCGTGAATGGAGAATATAGGCATCGTATGAACCACGAACTGTATTAGCTGTATGACAACGATAGCATAGTTAGGTTAGGTAAGAGTGGCAGTCCTTTACAGACTCACTTAGACAATTTTAGGTCCATTGTGATATCACAGTAGCGACAGACCAAGGTTTTGTGGCGGGAATCGAACCCACGAACGCTGCACTGGTAATCCAAGCACGCTACCAACTCGGCTACCGGGGCGCCCGATAGCATAGTTTAACGTATCAAAATACAACGGCTGCGTTGGCAAGGTCATTTTGTCATAATAGACGAAGAAGCTCCAGCAAAGAAGTCTTTTGAAGGCAAACACTGTGGTACATGCAAACCGGGATGACCAAAAGCCCGATGGAAAGATCAAGTGGTGGGAGACACTTCGAAACTTGGTGTTAGAGATTATAAAATGAGCGCAGAAGATCAAGGCGCTTGGAACACTATTCTACGTTCGGTTTATGGAACAAATGTTCTGTCACAGCCAATTAAAGTAATATCAGGGACTAACACAGATCACTGTGCCAACTTTCAGCGAAATGGGATAATAAACGCTGCTTTTATGGGCCTGACTTTGGAAGGTCGTATATATGGCCAAGTGTGGTATATTACGGTATATTACCTCATATAGCTCCCATATAAACCGATCTCTCGATTTGACTTCTTGAGCCCTTACAAGCCGCAAATTTCCAATTTGGCTGAACTTTGGCATGGAGTATTCTGATATGCCTTCCAAACACTGTGGCTAGTATGGTCCAAATCGGTCTATAACCTGATATAGCTCCCATGTAAAGCGGTCTATCGATCATCTTTGTTCGGTTCCTAGACGCTTTATTTTTAGTTGATGTGACAAAAGCTTGGTATGTAAACAGCCGAGCTGTAGGAAGTCATTGCAAAACACCACGTCCAAAATTACAGCCAAATCGGATGAGAATTGTGGCCTCTAGAGGCGCAAGAAGTCAAGATCCCAGATCGGTTTATATGATAGCTATAACAAAACGTGGACCGATTTGGCTCATTTATAATCCCAACCGACCTACACTTATAAGAAGGGGCTAGCTTAACTCCTTATGGAGTCTTAGACGAATATTTCGAGGAGTTGCAAACAGAATGACGAAATTAGTATGCCCCCATCCTATGGTGGAGGGCATAAAATTAACATGAAATGGTCTGATCTATACCATATTTCATACGGATTTTTAGGAGTCTTATACAACTTTTACAAAATTGGGTTTAAAATGTGTTTCTATGTGCCCAAAATCTAATATTTGGTGATATTATATGGAAATTTTGGCTAATGGTCCGATCTGAGTATACTCGGAATGAACGTTGAGGGGATTAACGAAACTCAGTGTGCTAACATTCAGAGAAATCGGCTAAAAAGTGAGCCTTTTAAGGCCCAAAAGATTTTTAATAGGCAAATCGGTCTATATGAAGGCTACATCGAAATTTGATCCAATCTAGAACATACACGGAACATTCGTTGAGTAGGTTAGCACATCTCAGTGTGCAAAATTTCATTGAAGTCGGGTAATGTGTCTTTTATGATCCAAACACTTAAAGTCTATATCCATTCATAGACCAATCTAGACCATATTCGGCAGGGATATCTAGGGGTCTAATACAACTCACTGTACCAAAATTTTAGTGAAATTGGGTAATAAATACGCCAATTTGTGGGTCAAAGTTTTTAAATTGGGATATCAGTCTATATGGGGGCTATATCTTAATATGATTCGATCTATCCTTTAATCGGCAAGCATGGTCTAATATACACCATACTCGTTGGGGATATGGACGGACCAAACATAACTTGCCTTGCCAAATTTCAGTAAGTTCGGCCAACAAATACGGCTTTTATGAGCTGAATGCTTTTAATCGGGAGATCGATCTATATCGGTCGAGGGCTTTCTTTGAAACCAACCTGGCTATGGATAAAATAAAATTATCTGCTAAGTTTCAGCTCATTATATTAGTTTTCAAAGACTGTAATATGATCTGGAAGGAGTGATAGGTTTTATATATTTTAAAATCGGAAGGGGAGCTGACCCTCCCCTTAAACAAACAACGAGGCCCAAACTGCAAAGTAGACCGATGGGGGCAATATGAGGCTCACATAAAAGGTATTGGGGAGAAGAATATGAAACTTAAATAAAAATAAAGGGCCAAGGCCCAGGGAGCCCACGCCAACCCGAAAACTCCCCATAAATCACCCCAAAAACGGCCTTAAAAGTATATGGAGACTGATCGGGATAACATGTTACTATAATTAAAGGTATTTAGGAGCAGAATACGAATATGATATCAAAATTTGCCACCATGTGTGAAGCCGGCCGTCCCATATTCAACCACCGCATTAAACGGACATCGATACCGATCGGGACATAATCGGACTCAAATTAAGGGTATTTAGGAGCAGAATATGGATCTGATTTAACAAAGTCCCGCCTTTTCATTCAGGCTGAATGACCCTCCTGGACAAGGTGGGACATTTTGATATCAGATCCATATTCTGCCTCCAAATACCTTTAATTTGAGTCCCATATTGTCCCGATCGGTTTGCATGTCCGTTTGAGGCGTTTTTTTGAGTGGTTAAATGGGTGGGGCCACCCCGATTAATACGCAAAGGAACATATGGGCTACTAAAGAGAATATGAGACTCAAATAAAAACCCTTTAGAGTAATCAAATCGGGTAACAAGTGTGCCTTTTATGGGTCCAAGGTCTTTAATATGATTAGATCTTGGTATTTGGTGCGAATGTGGAGTGGCCAAGCACAACTCTCTGTGCCATATTTCAGCAAAATCGGGTAATAAATGTGGCTCTTATAGCCGAAAATCTTTAAACGGGAAATCGGTCTATATGGGGGCTATATCAAGATATAGTCCGTGTATGAATATTATAGGAATAGGTGCAATGTTTCAGCTCATTATCTTAATCTTTAAGGACTGTAGTATGATCTGGAAGGAGTAATAGGTTTTATATTTTTTTGATATCGGAAGGGGAGATGACCCTCCCCTTATACAAACAACACGGCCCAAATTGCAAAGTAGACCGAGGGGGGCAATATGAGACTCATTTTAAAGGTATTTGGAAGTAGAATACGAAACTAAAAGAAAAATTTGGGGCCAAGACCTAGGGAGCCCACCCCAACCTAAAAACTCCTCATATACCACCCCAAAAAACGCCTTAAACGGATATGGAGTCCGATCGGGACAATATGGGAATTAAAGGTATTTAGGAGCAGAATATGAATCTGATATCAAAATTTGCCACCATATTCTAAGTCGGCCGCCCACCCATTTAATTACAACAAAACCAACTTAAACGAACATAGAGACCGTTCGAGACAATATGGAATTTAAATTGAAGGTATTTGGGAGCAGAATATGGATCTGATATAAAAAATTTCCGCCTTGTCTATGGAGGGCAATTTAATCCCTTCCGGGGCGGCCCATTTGAAGTGACGTTACAATCTGATATTAATTTTAGGCATCAAGTATAATATCCCAAGTGACATGTAGGAACTTAACTTGCCTATGGATATATTATGAATCTCTGGAAAGTTTCAGCTCATTTTCTTAGTTTTTAAACACTGTAGTGTGATCTGAGAGGAGTGATAGGCCATATATTTTATAATATCAGAAGGGGAGCTGACCCTCCCCTTAAGCAAACAACACGGGCCAAACTGCAAATTAGACCGATGAGGGCATTATGGGGCTCCCATAAAAGGTATTTGGGTGTACAATGTGAAAATTACATTAAAATTTGGAGCCAACGCCCAGGGAGCCCATCCCAACCCAAAAACCGCCTTAAACGGAAATGGAGACCTATCGGGACAAAATGGGACTTAAATAAAAGGCCTTTAAAAGTAGAGTAGGAATATTATTAGGAATCAAGTGTCTGAAGTCCGCTTTAGGCTGTACCGAAGCACACCAGATGGAAGCACAACATTTTACATTAAATATCCAAAATTTTAAATTACCTCATTTTCTATTAAAAAGGGTTATTAAATTTTCTTTGTGTGGTGGGTCGGTGTTTTTGGGTGTTCTGTTTTCTTTTGAAATTTATTTTAGCACCTTTTTTCATGGCTTATGTTCTGGCTTTTGCTTGTTCGTTTTTTTTTTCTTATGGGTATTCTTTTCTTCTAATGGCTCCCATTCTTTTGCCACACCAGTCACCAGTATGTAATCAATTAAGTTGTATATCTCTCGTTCTGCATTACCATAACATCGCATTAATGTGGAGTTTAGGTTTTTTTATGGCCTATAATAAAGGAAATCATTAAGGGGAAGACTAAAAATAGGAGAGGCCAAACAGAGAAGATACGAAATAATATTCCAAGCGTGTATTTATCAGTTAAAGAGGATGTAATAAAGGGAATTTGCAGAGCATATTTAAGCCTTTTCATTGAGAACATTAAATAGGTTACCTTCAGGGATGGTTAACGAAGAAATGACAGGAAATGAGGTAGTTATTTAATATTTGAAAAGGAGAAAAATTTTTTTTTTGGGAAAAAAGTTCATAGCTTTTAAATGCTGCCAGCTGAGTTAAGTTTTTTTATATGGGAATATATCCAAGGCAAGAAAAAGTAGGGAGAAATTCCATGCAGGTGTATAAAATCTTAAATAGTTTCAATGGGATTAAATATGAAATAATAGAACTATAGATAATCACACGTATCAGGGTGCTTCATCCGCATTTTCAGCCATATTGAACAATAAATATGCCCTCCAGATGATCGTTTATATAGGTGCCCACTAAATCGTTGCCGCGCTATACCTCATGCAATGTCCTTGGCATATATGCAATTTTTTTGCTATATTGTCTGATAATGTCGTGGCGATAAATAGCCATACATACTTTACAAGTTCTTAAACTACCACCTTGAGATGTTATAAAAAAAACTCCAAAGTTGGGAACTCCCTCTAGGCGATTGACCCTAAAGTACATGTTTTTAAAAATTCATATTTCTCTCCCCCTATCAGGTTATGCAAATTTTCCCATACCTCTTTATCTTTTTCACACACCATATGTAGCTCAATAAACGGAAATCGAATAAGCCGACCCACAAATATTTTAAAATTGCTTTCATACTCTTTCTTTCACACAAAAAAAAATTGATTCTCCAGCTTTCAATATGACCGTTGTTGTCTTTCATTAAAACATTCAAAAGATTATTTCACACGCAACATAGCCATGAAGGACATACCAAAATGTTGTGGGTAAAATATAACAAAAGCATAAACTGTCCTTCACCATAAGGGAGTTGGTGGTGTTGGGTAGAGAGAACGAGTGGTTGCTGCAGATGTCCAAAGGGAGCTGAGTGTAATAAGAAAAATTAGTAGCAATAACAATAACCTTATAAAATAATAGGCATACTTCAAAAATATTAAGCTAAATAGCCAACAAAAATACAATGGGGAAAAAAGCTTGAACAGCAGCCAGCACCAACACCAACAACCAGATCAGCAGCATAACAATAACTAGCAAATGTTATGAGATACAACAATAAGCATAACAAACAGACAAGGCAAGAAATTGACAAAGGCGGCAAGGAACACACACATGTAAAACCGCACCAAATCCACACACACACACCCACTTCCATACATCACCTTCTAGCTATAAGCGTTTGCGTAAATGTTTGTATATGCTTAGAGTTGTTTATAGATGTGGGTGTTTGCATATAGTATGTGTATACATACACCATAGAAGCTATAGCCCTAAAAAAAAAAAACAAATACACGTGAAGCAAATATTTAAACAAAATATCTCCCCTATAAATATGCTTCAAAATATATTGTGAACATCGGAGTTTCAGCATTTACCAGGAATTTTCTTTTATAGAAATTTTTTTAAAATTTTCTGTTATAAATATGTTTTTAAAATTTTCCTTTATAGAAAATTTTTTAAAATCTTCTTTTATAGAAAATTTTTAAAATGTTCTTTTAAAGAAAATTTTTTAAAATTTTCTTTTATAGAAAATATTTTAAAATTTTCTTTTATAGAAAATTTTTCAAAATTTTCTTTTATAGAAATTTTTTTAAAATTTTTAATTTTTTACAGAAAATTTTTTAAAATTTTCTTTTATAGAAAATTTTTTAAAATTTTCTTTTATAGAAAATTTTTTTAAAATTTTCTTTTATAGAAAATTTTTTAAAATTTTCTTTTATAGAAATTTTTTTAAAATTTTCTTTTATAGAAATTTTTTTAAAATTTTCTTTTATAGAAAATTTTTTAAAATTTTCTTTTTTAGAAAATTTTTTAAAATTTTCTTTTATTGAAAATTTTTTAAAATTTTCTTTTATAGAAATTTTTTAAAATTTTCTTTTTGGACTTTTTGGACCATTTGAAATCGATCTAGCCATGACCGTCTGTCCATCTCTCTGTCGAATGCACAATAGCTTTCGAATAGTAAAGCTACCCGCTAATGTTGCACAACTACTTCCGATTAGTGTAGGTCAGTTGGAATTATAAATGGGCCAAATCAATCCATGTTTTGATATACCTGCCATATAAACCGATCTCTCGATTATACTTCTTCAGTCCCTAGAGGGCCCAAATCTTATCCGTTTTGGGCTGAAGTGTTGCTTAGACTTCTAACATACGCGTTTAGTATGACCTGAATCGATCAAAAATCTTATAGAGCTTCTATATAAACCGATGTCTTATTCGGTTTTGGCTGAAATTTTGCACAGTGACTTATCCTACGATGTTTAATATACTTGCCAAGTATGACCGGCTAGAAACTGAGATTACTCCCATATAAATCGACCTCCCTCCCGATCAAAAATCTAATATAGCTTTTATATAAACCGCTCCCATATAAATTGAGCTCCCGAATACACTTCTTGGGTGCTTGAGGGCTAGAGCTGGCAAAATATCGATGGCACTATCGATATTTTATTTATTGTCTGAATATCGATTGATATTTTTCCCATCGATACTATCGGCAAAGTTAATTTTTTTTAAATTGAACAAAAATAAGCGATTCGACACTGAATATGTCCTATAAAACACATTGCGCCTGTAGAGGGCGCTATTTTCATCCGATTGGGCTTAAATTAAACTGATCTCGCAATTTTTTGACTTCTTGAGCCTCTAGAGGACGCAACTCTTATCCGATTTGCCATACGGAGTTTTGTTATGACTTCCAACAACTGTGCTAAGTATAGTTCAATTCGGGTTAAAACTTGATATAGCTGCCATTTTAACCGACCTTGGATCTTGACTCCTTGAGCCACTAGAGGGCGCAATTCTCATCCGATTTGGCTGAAATTATGCATGAAGGGTTTTGTTAAGACTTCCAGAAACTGTGTTAAGAGTATGGTTCAAATCGGTTCATAACTTGATATAGCTGCCATATAAACCGTTCTTGGATCTTGACAACTTGAGCCACTAGAGGGCGGAATTCTCATCCGATTTGGCTGACTTTATGCATGTTTTTTTTGTTATGACTCAACAACTGTGGTAAGTATGCTTCAAATCGGTATATAACATGATATAGCTGCCATTTAAACCGATCTTGGATCTTGACTCCTTGAGCCACTAGAGGTCGCAATTCTCATTCGATTTTGCTGAAATTTTGCATGAAATTTCTAATCGGTTCATAACTTGATATAGCTGCCATATAAACCGATCTTGGATCTTGACTATTTGAGCCACTAGAGGGCGCAATTCTCATCCGATTTGGCTGAAATTTTGCATGAGCTGTTTTGTTATGACTCATCAATTGTGCTAAGTATGGTTTAAATCGGTATTTAACCTGATATAGCTGCCATATAAACCGATCTCCCGTGACTTCTTCTATGACCTTCAACATACCTGCCAAGTACGACCTGAATCGGTCGAAAGACTGATATAGCTCCCATATAAACCGATCGCCCGATTATATTTCTCGAGCCTCTAGATGTCGTAAATCATAGCCAATTTGGATGAAATTTCGCACAGTGACTTCTCTTTTGGCCTTCTACATACCTGCCAAGTATGACCTATATCGGTCGTAAAACTGATACAGCTCCCATATAAACCTTTCTCCAGATTTTTCTTATTGTGCCCCTAGATAACGCAGTTCTTGTCCTATTCAGCTGAAATTTTGCACTACGACTTTGCACAATGGTCTCTAACATCCAAACCGAGTACGGCCCAATTTGTGCCATAACTTGATAAAGATCCAAATGTATATGAATTCGAATGGATTATGCTTTGTTTGCCTTAAAAAAGATACCGAATCATGGTAGATGGTACATAAGTTTTGGTCTGACCGATCTTTTCACACTTTTACTTTTTTTCCTAAACAAAGTATACCGGCAATACTTTTGCATTATAAGAAGGTCATATGTAGATACAAAACCCATTTGCTTTTTCCTTTGAATTTCTGAAAATTACCCATTTCTGTTTTATTACCAGCCAGCTAATAATCTACCACGCTCACAGTCCAGTGTTATTTGCTTATTGGCTTCAGCTTATTTGTATTTGGATGATGGTATAAAATGTACTCTTCGGTGTTTATGTTTATGTGAGCCATATACAAACCTTTATACATATGTGGATGCAATTGTTATGCAGATGTGTGTTAGCAAGCATTAGAGTTTGTTAGGATATGTACACGGTATATTGGCAATGCTATTTCTGTCTTTTGTTCTTTGTCAGTGGTATACAAAAACAAAAAAAAAACAATGTAAGAAAAGTCGAAAAAAATCATTTCGAACAAAAGAAACACACTGAATGAGAGGAAAGGGAAGTACAAAATAAGAAATGTTTCTTATGCTACACGTTACAGTACGTGGTGTATGGGTGTATGTGTGTGTGTGTGTGTGTGTCGATGTAGGTGTTTTGTTCTTGCCTTTGCATTTTGCTTTAGATGTTTGTCAATGTGTAAGCAAGCATTTCTTTATCATCTCTGATGACTCGCATTTGTATCTTCAATGTCTGCATAAAAGTCTTTCCTCCAATCTCATTGTATGTATGCGCGTGTTTTCTTTTTTTGTATTGCTTTTCAATACCATAACTGTATTCTTCTCAGGCCATGGCAGTGTTGCCATTGTAAAGAAAACCAACAAAAATTTTGGTAAAGCAGAATTTGGTGTGGATAACATATATCCAAATATTAGGTAAGTCGTAAAGAAATTGAGGTCCCTGGAGCTTCATAATTTACATAGGGTGGCCGTTACTATATTAAAGGCGGCATAGAAAAAATCAACTGTTAGAATAACCCCCGACCCCCTACAATGCCCTTATTTGAATTCTAAAGTCTTTGAAAACCTCATTATACGAGTATATCCTATTGTTTCAAAATTGCCTGTGAGGCCCAAAACTTTTACCAATTATCCCTCATTCAGGTCCTTGAATAGATATATACCTTTTTAACCCATTTCCCGTTTTGTGATCTTAAGTCCTTAGAAGCCTCAATTGTTTTGTCTATTTACGCGTTCTGTTTTCTTTTTTCTCGTTTCTTGTCCATTTGTTTGGCAACACTTGACCGGCAACACTGATCCGTAGGTGTATTTGAGGATTGTGAGTATTTTCGTATGGCTTGTACATAGGTGTGTGTATTTGCATTAGTCAGTGTCTATGTGTATGTATATATATATTGTGCCATAGTAAAACATTTCTAATACCAGACATTTAAGGATTACGTTACGCAATCACCAACAGTTACCACCGTACAAACGGCAAACCATAGAAAAATGCCACCAACACTCTGTCACTCACTCTCTTGGCCAGACAGCAACAGCTCTATAGCCCGAGTGACAACAATAAGTTGATAGCTTAAATTTTCTGATATTCTTTTTTTTCCTCTCTTTCTCTCTCCCTTTTGGGGTTTTCTTTTTACTACAAAAGCATCAACGACGTATTTTTACAAATTTTGGTATATAAAAAAAAATCATGTTTTAAACTTTTTAATAAAATGTCATGAAAGATTCAGGGTTTGGGGGCTAGCAGAAAAGAAAGAAGAGAAGCAAAACCAAACAAAAGTCATGCAAGTCAATCCAGGCAAATGTGCGACCTCCATTCGGGAAATTTTTGGCAAATGTTAAAAGGAAATCACAGATGACAATTGTGAATATTTGCATTTAAACTTAGCCATGAACTAAGAAACCAGAAAATTTTATAAAAACCCATTTGTCGCTCTTTGATATTTGAAAATGTTCGTAAAGGCAAGCCATATGCTTTCCAATAGTGTGTAATTGGTCTAAAATTTATTCTAATGAAAACTGAATTGTAAGATCTTGTGTGACATATTTTAATATTGCACCTAAAAGCATGCTTTAAATTTTAATAAGTATGGTTGGGTAATTTTATATATGGCTATGAGACTTTAGGCGATGGGAGAGTGAATAAAGGACGGGAAATAATCTTACCATCGCGGCATAATTGAGGATTGACAGATTTTAACACATTAACAACGAATGAAAAAAAAAAACCCAAGAACCTGTCGTAGAAAAATTCTAGCTAGAGTAAGGAAAGAGGTACCAATGCAAATTTGCTTATGAACATTCCATTCAAAACAAACTTCTCATATATTAATGAGTCCGATTCAAGTTTAAGCTCAATGATAAGGGGCCTCCTTTTTTATAGCTGAGTCCGAAAGGGGTGCTGCAGTGCGACACCTTTTTGGGGAGAAGTTTTTAACATGGCTGTCATACCATACCTCACAAATGTCATCAACATTAGGAGGGGATATACACGAATGAAAAATTGTTCAGATGTTCTCGCCAAGACTCGATCCCAGGCGTTCAGCGCCATATATGGGCATGGCCTACCTCTGTGCTTCGGTGGCCTCCGTAAGAGGTATAAAGTAGACAAATGAATCTTGTTAAAAAAATTTTTTCGGTCATATAAGGTCATGGTATAAGGGAAAATTTGATTGTCGAAAGTTTTTTATATCCAAAAAAAATTCAAATGAAAAATTTTCTTTAAATTCTTAGGAGTGAGATTTATGGAAACCGTTTTAATGTCTTGTTGTATATGAAAAAAATAAACTTATGGCGATATGCCTACAACTTTTCACAACAGGTGCGATTTTATGTCAAATTCATTAAAATCAATTTTTCTTTGCTAAATGGTCATAAAATATAGAGAAAATTATTTTGTATGTTGTAGAATATTTTTTTAATTTTTCTCAAAAAATGAAACGATTTAAAAAATTTTTTTTTTGTAATTCTTTTCAAAAATTATTGTTAAAAAATTGCCACGTCAATCTAAATACTCTTAATAATGAATATATGAAATTTAATCAATATAGGACAATGGAATCGAGGGTTAGGCGTTAATGGGTAGATATTTCTCCTAAAAATATGCATTACATTTTAATAAGTATGGTTTTGTGATAATATGTAATGCTATGAGACTTAAGGCGATAAGAGAGTGATTAAAGAATGGGAAAGAGTCACGAAAAATTTTCTCAAAATTCTGAGGAATGAAATTTCTGGAAACAGTTTTATTGGTTTGTTGCATATGAAGGTTTCTATATAAAGAAAATAAACTCATGGCGATAAACCTACTACTTTTGACAACCGGTGCGATCTTATGTCAATGTCATTAAAATGCACTATTGTCTGTTGTCAAAAAATAGTGGCTAACGAAATAAAAATAATTTTTTTTCAAAAATTTTTTAAGAATTTTGTTTAAAAATTGATTTCACATATTTTTGAAAAAGAATTTCTGTTAAAACATTTAAGAATTAGGAAAATAATTTTCTTTTCTTAGTAAAAACTAAGCTGCTAAGTAAATTTTTAAGAGACATTTTTTTTATTTCCCTAAATACTAAAACTTTTTTTGTTTTGAAGAATTTTCTTGCAAAAATTTGTTTTGTTGAAAAAATTTTAAACAAAATGCTAATTCAATATAAATGCTCTGAAAATTAATATATGAAATTTCATCAAATTGGCTTATAGAAATCGAAGGTCAGGTGTTAATGGGTTATTATTGCTCCTAAAAGTATACATTTTATTTTAATAACTACGGTTGAGAGATAATAAGTGTGGCTATGAGACTTTAGGCGTTAAGAAAGTGGATACAGGATAGAAGGAGGTCCTATCATCGGTGACTTTAGGACACCTGAGACAGTAGTTCATGCTACACGGATGGCTCCCAGCTAGAGAGGAATAAAGTTTTAATCCTCGATTCCCTTGTCCGGTTGAGAGATAATAAGTGTGGCTATGAGACTTTAGGCGTTAAGAAAGTGGATGGAGGATAGAAGGAGGTCCTGTCACCGGCGAATTTAGGATACCTAAAACAGTAGTTTATGCTACACGGATGGCTCCCAGTTAGAGAGGAATAAAGTTTTAATCCTCGATTCCCTTGTCCGATTAAGAAGAAATTTTCCATATTCATTATTTTGAGCGTTTACATTGACTAAACAAATTGTTTATATTTTTTCAACAAAAACATATGGTTAAAAAATGTATCCGTTTCCCCAAAAACGTCACGCTCCCCCGTTACCTCATAAACGCCAACTAAAATCAAAAGTGGACCGATAGGGACAATATGGGTATCAAGTGAAAGATATTGGAGACTAGAATACGTATATGGTATTAGAAATTGGGTCTTAGTACCCTGGAAGTCGCCCTGACCCCAAAATTCCTCCAAGCAGAAAAATTGAACGTTCCTATCAATATGGAGCTCAAATGAAAGGTATTCGGGGTAGATTACGAATCTGGCGTACAAAATCGTGTCGAAGTATAGGAAGTCTCCACCAAAAAGGCACCAAATGGGCATATTAACCAATCACGACTATTTGGGAATCAGTTTGGTTGTTTGTTCCGTTCCGTTTTCACAGATTGTGTAGGTTGGTCTGGAAAGAAACATAGGCTATATAATTTTTTCGATATCGGAAGAGGGGCCCACGTTCCCACCCTCCCCCTTACCAAAAAAACACCACAATCAAAATAAAAATTGGACCGATCGGGACAATATGGGAATTAGATGAAAGGTATTGGAGAGTAGAATATGAATATGGTATTAAAGCTTTAGTCTAAGTACTCACCAGGCCGCCCCAACCCCAAAATTCTACCAATCAGACATATAAGGCATTCATGGCAATATGGGACTTAAATAAAAGATATTCGGGAGTAGATTGCGAATATGGCATAGTGGTCCCTCCCCCCTCCAAAATAACCCCAAACGGGCATATTAGCCTACCATGGCTATATGGGACTCAAATTAAAGCAATTTGGAAATAGATTAGAAAAATTCCATTAAAATTTGTGTTAAAGTACTTAGGTGGCTCCTAACCTCCTTAAAACACCTCAAATAGATTATGTGACCCATTATGAATATGAATATGTGACCCACACGATTACAGTTTTGGGCCCAAGTTTTTGTGGGTAAGCCCTAAAGCACCCCCTGAACTGAACTTATTTCCCGAACATAATAATATGGGGCTAAAATGTGTGTTTTTGGGAGTAAAGAACGAATTTGATACCTATTTTTAGGGCAAAGTAGGGGACTGCTAGCCGCAGTCCAATCACAAAACGCCCTCTAAACCGTACATATTTCCCGCCCATAGCAATTTTGGGCTTAATTGAAAGGGATTTGACATCCATATTTGGGAGAAATGTTTGAGGTACCGCCCCATCCCCAAAAACGGGGCAATGTCCTATACGACTCAAGTTTAAGCTCAATAATAAGAAGTCCCAAAGACGTCCCGCAGTGCTACACCTCAATGGGAAGAAATTTTTACATGACTTCTTTGCCTGGCATACTACCCCACAAATGTCGCCAATATTAGAATTTTTCTAATGTCCTCGCCAGGATTTTAACCTACGCGTTTAGCATCATGGCGGTCTTGCTTACCTCTGCGCTTCAATGATACGAATTCGATATGCACATTCGGGGCGAAATTTCCCCACCCTAAAACTCCACCAAAACATGACTTATATTATATAACATCTAAAATCTTTTTACGTATGCTATACAAAGAAATTTGATAATCAAATGCCCCAAAGTATGCTTTAATAATTTTCAAAGCGTTTGTTTTCCTAAGGAACTGAAAATCTTTAAATGTAGACACTGCATATTAATTTTTTTATATTTTTCTTTTCTTTCATTTTTTTATTTTATTTTTTTTATTTTATTTTATTTTATTTTATTTTATTTTATTTTATTTTATTTTATTTTATTTTATTTTGTTTTATTTTATTTTATTTTATTTTTTTTTATTTTATTTTATTTTATTTTTTTTTTTATTTTATTTTATTTTATTTTATTTTATTTTATTTCTTGTTTTAACTTTATTTTGAGCATTTTTATTAATATAATGTTTTTTCATTTTTAAATTAATAATATTTTTTGTTTTATTTTAAGTTGCTCATAATTTTTTAGCGTTCTTATTATTTCTGATATGCTTTCAAAATTATTTGCTCCCAAAAGTATGCTTTGTATAATGCTATAATTAACAATTAGCAAGTACAAAACTTCCCTGTTAAATTTCTGCAAAAACTTAAGCGAAAATAACCAAATTAGAGAGTAAACACCACAAATGGTAGAAACACATTAACATATCTCTGGGAAATAACAATTTTGTGCATTTACTTTCTCAACTTTTGGCTAAGCTTTAATGAAACGTTGAATTGTTGTGTATTGCCATTTGAAACTCTCTTACACACGCACATACACTATCTTATTGTCGGCTTGTTGCTGAGACTTGAAGCTAAAATAAAGTGCTTGAGTACATGTCAGAGACAGAAGGTGTTTAGGCTACAAAATTTATAAGGATGAAGCAGACGGAGGGACGGACGGACAGTGGAACACCATGTACTACACTTAAGCCAAAAAGGACGATCTTATACGAAATCCACATTGTCTTTGAGCATTGCAATCATATGTGCTTGGGTTTATAAAACCTTTTTTTCGTTTTTTCTTTTTTGCTGTTTGCATATGAAATGAAATCGCTTTCACACACACACACAAAATATCTCCCCTCCTGTTAACCGGAAACGGAAGAGGAAAATGTCAGCTACAGATTAGGTTGAGGATATACGCACAAGAAATCTTAACAAGCCAATTGTAGGAGTTGCTCTCGTAAGGCTACAGACTCTATCGAGACTCGCCCACAAACATACATATAACGAACTCAAAAGCCTCCATATCTCACATTCACCATCATCTCAATCTCAATACCAACTAAGGCAATCCTCTGTCCAGTGGGTTATTCATTTCGGCTAGCAGACTATTAAACGCCCACCTGTGCATACGTGCCAAAGTGTTATTAGACCATTTATTCTGACCCCATATATGTGTTTGTGTTAGTGTTTTTGCTTTTGATGATGATTTTTGTTGTAGTTTGCCGCTTAAGTAGAATCGAAACATTAACTGTGCCAAGTGTGCTTGTGTGTGTGTGTTTGTATGGCTGTGTTGGGCAACACTGTTGCCTAGCCTTGTGTGTTTTTGGGGTGAGGGAAGCGTGACTTAAAAATACATTGAAATTTTAAAGGCCATGGAGAATTTATCAAAATTAAACGATTTGGTAGATTGGTAATGTCTTCCTACAAATGGTAATGGATTTTTATGGGCATGACCTTCACACCAGCCATACCTCAAGGCAGGCCATAAGATAATTTCGTTTTATAATTTGTTGTAAATTTGATTAGTATGATAATTATTAAAGAACCATTTAAGAAATGTTGATTCAAATAATTATGTGAAGCATACTTTTGGGGGCTAAAATGATGGGAATTGTATTGGGGAACAAGGATAGTTGCCTCTAGGATTAACCTTCACACAGTCATTTAGTTTAATTTCATAAAGTTTTGGTTTCATTTGCTTTAATATTGAAATTGTGATTTTTCATAGCCTATTTTTGGGGATTTTAATGTTAAAATGTTATTTGATCAAATACATTCATTTAGGGATATTTAGTTTCTTAGGATAACAAAAGCCTTGCAAATTACGAAAGCATTTTTTAAGGGTATGTATCCTTCAAATCATATTGTACGACATACGCTTAGGAGATGTTAATCCGTTACAAAGTTGTTGTTTTATAATTTATTGTTTTTTTAATTGTTTATAAAGAATCAATTAAGGAGCATTATTTAAATGTTTTGACACAGCATCCTTTTAGGGGTAAATATGTGGTAATTGTATTGAAAAAAAGTAAATATGCCCATGTAATGACATACTCACAAACACTTAGTCAATTTCATTAATTGTTGGTTTCTATTTTCTAAATATGGAAAATATGATGTTTCCATAGCTTATTTCTGTTATTGCACTACATAGGTTTAGGAATATTTGTTTTCTTAGGATAATTTAAGCCTTGAAAATTGTGAAGCTTTTTTGGGGTATGTATTTATCAAAATGTTTTGTATGGCATACATTTCGGGTATGCAAAAATTTTTTTTTGTGAAATTGATAAATATGGTCATTATTAAAGAGCCATTTAAGAAATTTATTATAAATGATTTGGTAAAGCATACTTTTGGGGGTAAATATATGCACCTTGTATTAGCAAATAAGGAAAGATGCCTCTGGCGATAAATTTGCCACAGTCATTTAGTTTAATTTCATAATATTTTGGTTTCAATTGCCTTAATAAGGAAAATATTTTTTTCATAGCATATTTTTGGGCGCTTTTAATATTTAACCATTATTTAATCATTGTCGTATGCAAATTAAGGGATATTTAGTTTCTTCGGATAATCCCTTGAAAATCAATATAGCATATGTTCGGGCATTTTTTAAAATCAAATAATTTTATTTAGCAAACACTTAGAAATGCTTAACTTTTCAAAAAAATGTTTCTTTCAAATTTGTTGTAAATTTTATTAGTCATTATCAAAGTGCCGGAGAAGCTTAGTTGGGAGCTGCCGGGCGCGTCTGCAGGTAGTGTATGTGCATTGTCCACACGAATTAGCTGCAACTCCAGTCGCAGACAATCAGCGGTATCTAGAGCAGAGTTTCAGTGAGAGGCCGGAAGGCACAGGCTCTTGCATAAATACTGAGTGTCTATGATTCTCGATACGACAAGGCGAGATATAAGCGCCATTAAATAACCAATGGCCCTCATGTTCCCGCGGCGATCGGTCGTACATACCGGAACGAGCTGGCTCACTTATAAGAGCTTGACCATGCAAATGTGGCTACAACAACAACAATAAAGATCCATTTTAGGAATTTGTTAATTGTGATTTTATAAGGCATACATTTGGGATTTCGTTTTTGGGAATTTTATTGGGAAAAAAGTGCGCATTAGCATGACCATCATACAGATATTTAATTCAATTTCATAAGTTTTTGGTTTTAGTGGTCTTTATGTGGAAAATGCGATTTTTCCATAGCCTATTATGGCTTATCTCCATACATTTGTTTTTTTTTTTTAATATGAAAAGGTTTCCGGGTTCTTTATCCCAAGAATTTTGAGCAAATTTTTTGTGTAATTTTTTTTTTATATAAAAAATTGCTAACTTTCGACAATTTTCCACCCAAACTATGACTTTATATTACCGTAAAAATTTTTGTTAACTAGTTTCAGTCGTCCAAAATACGCCAATATTAATTTCATTAGCAGACCTCTTTTCCAAATCGAACTGCAATTTTTCTAAGGTAGCTATATTCTTGGATATTTTTCTATCCATTTGTCGCTAGTGGGTTAGATTCAATGTTAAGAAAGGGAAAGATGTTGTGAGGAAGAAATGCCGACCTTCAAACTAAAGTCCACATTACTAAATTTTGTCTAATTAATTAATATTGAAATTATGATTTTGTTACTATTTTATATAGGCTATTTTCGGGGGCATTCTATTTAAATTAAAATCGTATTCAAATACAGTGCCTACGTTTATTGGTATTTAATTTCCAATACCATAGATAATTAGATTTTTGAAAATTATTGAAGCATATTTTGAGGCAATGTATTTATTACACTATTTTGTATGGCATACCTTAAGGAGATGCTAACCAGTAAAGCATGTAAAATATTTGAAGCAAAATGAATTGTCTTTGGGATATACAAATAAGATGATATAGTTATCTCAGGGAATTAAAAGGCAATTAAGGATTATAACTTGCATGGTGTGCGTATGTGGTTTTGATTATTGAAAGTATTAACATATTACACTTTGGAACTATTTGGGGCTCATGGGTTTTGAAAGGTTAAGAAATTTACATAAGAGGTGAAGGTCAGTTTAGCAAAACAATAAAATGGTTTGTAGTTTTAGTTTACGCTAAACTTTCCAATATTTATGATAGAATAGAGCTATTGGCTATTGAAAATGAGCCATATAGATGCTTCGGTATAAATTTCATTTAAGTTTAGTTTCCTCTACGATATTTTATGGTAACGTTTGTTTTTTTTTTTTTAAATTTAGCTATTAATAATAGTTAGTATTGCCTACTTTTAATGTCTTAAATATTAATGAAGCATATTTGCGGGTCATATGTTTATTACATTATTTTGCATGACATACTTTGTGGGAGTATCAAGTTTGTTAGCCGTTTTGCATATTTAATGGACAAATTAATTGACCTTGGGGTATAGAAATGATCCATAATTGGCATCTAAGGGATTTGTTGGGCATTTAAGGATGATGTTATGCTAGGGAGTATGTGTGTAATTGATAAATGAATGTAAGGGAAAATTTCTTAAACAATTTTTATGATTATTTAATAATTAAAACTATAAAAGTATTTAATTTAAAAGACATTTCTTTACTCCCCAAATGTTTCAGTAAAATCAAAAAAAAAAAAAAAAAATTGTCCTTGCAACTTAATTCGGCTTTTGTTGGACCTATATCTCCTTAGACTGGTATTTGACATGGGCTTCGAATGTCATCAATGTCTTCCACACACCACATATCAGCCAACCCATGCTAAAATCCTGTTTCTTTGGTCTTTAAAGTTCACTTTGGGGGAATTGTTTATCACTATCCCTTAAAGTATGCCCTAGTTTTGTCATTTCAACTCTTAACCACACTCCTAGTTTTTTTTATCATATTAAGCAATGTTTCCACCCTAAATATAGGCTATAATTTATTAGCAAAAATAAAATGTTACAGCTACTAACTAAAGCTAAAGATGTCTGTATCGTGCACAAGAGATGATGTTTGAAAAAAAAAATTTTTTTTCGCTATTGTTGTTTTCGCAAATACTAACCATAAGTTAAAACAACAAAAACAAACAGCCAAAAGAAAAACATGTTAAATAAATACTACAACAAATATAAATACAAACAGAGGAAAACAAGAAGAAAAAAAATCAACCCACAATAAAAATATAAAGCGTTGGAGAGTAACACACATACACTGAAAAATGCTTACACACAGTTATGGCTTTTCCACAAATAGCAACAAATATAGGGAATAACAACAAAACCAATCGGAGTCAGAGAAAACTACAAAGTCTTTACAAATAATCACAGTTTTATCCCTAAAGCGAACGAACATGCGAAACAGTCAATGTCCAAATGCACACTTACACATAGGCATAGGCGCTACCGCATGATATATGCCCAAAGCAGCAACGATGCCAATAACGACTATGAAAGGAATGGAAAGCCTAAAGAAAACCACCACAAAGACAAACAAACGACAGCCGTCAGCAGCCAGTATCAGATTCAGTGTTGACAATAGGAAAAATTGATTGTCCCATAAAATTTTCGTTACAATTAATATTTTGAATTAGAATTTCATAAAAAATTTTGTTAAAATTTAAAACTTTAGAACGTTTTTCAATATAAAAATTTTCTTAAAACTTTATACCGTTTGTAACACCTCGAAATATGCCTCTTAGTAACACCTCGAAATATGCCCCGAAAATGTAACACCTCGAAATATTCCCCGAAATATGTAACACCTCGAAATATGCCCCGAAATATGTAACACCTCGAAATATGCCCCATTAAGTATATATATTCAGATATTACGCCCCATATTGGTGCTCTACTCCCAAATTTCTTTAATGTGAGCCTTTTATTGCGATTGTCGTTGAGGTAGAGCCCCATTTATCAGATTCATGCTCTAGTCTCAAATACCTTTCTTTTGAGTCTAAGATTGTCATTATTGGTTTTAATTTCCATTTGGCGGGCTTTGGAGGTGGGGCGATCTCCCTAGACATCCCACCTTAAATAAGTATACCAATTTCTATTTTTGAGTTATTACAGACAGACTACATTTCGCGTAAATCGCCCCACTTGGCCATTAAACAGATATCAAAACCCCTTTTTTTCATAAACTACTGTTAAACTCCTTTTATTTGAGCCGCAATTGCGATTGGTTTAGGGTGAGTGTATGGGTTGAGACAACCCCCAAAACACTTGGCCTCAAAATTGGTTATCAAATTCGTCTTCTATTATCAAATACCTATTATTTGAGCCCCTTTATGTCATAATAGGCAAACATGGTCGGTTTGAAGGGACTTTAGGGGTCGTACCCTGAAATAATATCAGCATCGTGCTAGAGCACAATTTTGTTTGAGCTCCATAATGTCAAGCAATTTTAAGGTGGAGATCAATATATTCAGGGCCACGGGTCTCATTCAGATCCACACAAATTAATTTTTTTGTATTATATTTCAAAGCTACCGCTTGGAATACCAAACTTTTGAAGATCCGCAGATCCTGCTGTGTCTATCTTAATTTGAGTGTAAAAAGTGAACTCTATTAACAAAGACCTTTTTGCTGTCTTATTTTATCCTCATCGGTTCACATATTTTTTTAATTCCTTTGTTTTTTGGGTAGGATAGGGCAAGGGGGATTGCCCTCTGACACATCCTTTCATTTGAGTAGAATATGTACTCGGTCGGCCTACATGACAGTTTTGTGTCTTTTTAATTGGGAGAAAGGGTCGGTCCCCTCCGACATTAAGTCCCAAAAGACACTTTCTTTGAGTCTTTCATTGTCGCGTTCTACATGTCCTTCTGCAAGCCAATACGTGACCCACATACTTGAATCTTTATATCAACATTAGATTAGACCTTTCTTTTCATTCCCATATTATCCCGCTCGAACTACACGTCCTACTAAAGGGTATTCAGCGGGATTTGTTGCCAACTCCCACAGATCTTTCATTTGATACCCATTTTGTGACGTTGGAGATTCATGCCCATTTTGGGGGTTTTTTGGGGAGGACTCCCCCTTGGAGAGGCCCCGTAAACACTTTGGACCAAATTCTTATGACAGCTAGACGAACCGCGCCCGCTCCGCTGCGCTTTCTTTAACTCTCTATTGTAATATCTTGTTAGGGTGTGGACACTTCGCCCTTAATGTGAATATCTAATTCGTACCATTGTAGCCTATATCCGCCTATGACGATGAAGGCCTGCGTTCGAATCCTGGTGAGAACATCGGACAAAATTTAAAGCGGCCGTGATCCCCTCTTAATGCTGGCCACATGCATGGTCATGTGCAAAATTCTTCCCAAAGAGATGTTGTACTGCGGCACGCCGTTCGGACTCGGCTATAAAAAGATCCTTATCATTGAAACTCAAATTCGTGCTCCACTTCCAAATCCCCTTAATTTGAGCACCATATTGCCATGGTCGGTAAATATGAACCGTTTGGATGGTGTTTTGGGTCTGGGGCGGCCACCGGCACTTTGCCCTGAAAATCGAGATAAAATTCGTTCTTTACTTCCAAATACTATTGATTTGAGCTCCATATTGCCATAGTCGGAAATGAAGTTCAGTTAAGGTGGTGATTTACTGCGTATTCCCAAATACTTGGCTCCAAAATTGGATATCAAATTCGTTTTTTACTCTCAAGTACATTTTATTTGAGTTCCATATTGCCATAATGGGTCAACTAATCTATTCGTCGTTTTTTTTATTTGGAAAAGCTCCACCTAGACTTCTTATTCTACTCTTAAAAATCTTTCATTTGAATCCCATATAGCCATGGTCGGATGAAATGCCCATGTAAGAGTATTTGGGGGTGGGGCGACCTCCAATTACATGGACCTAATTTTTTATGTCATATTTGTAATCAACTGCCGAATACTTTTCATTTGAGCCCCATTTTGATAGGAACGATGAATATATCTGTTTAGATGACTTTTGGGGTTGGGTGGCCCGCTGGGTACTTCGACCCAAACTTGAATACGATATTCGTTTTCTAGTCTCCAATAGCTTTCATTTGATACCCATATTGTGCCTATCAGTCCACTTTTGGTTTTGGGTGACGCTGACGGGGGAGGGTCAGCCCCCATCCGATATCTAAAAGTTATAAAGCCTATGTTTCCTTCCAGACAAATCCACACAATCTGTAAAAGAAAATCGGTTCAGCCGTTTTTGATTCTACGGAACAACCAAACAAACCAAGTCTCATATAGGCATGATAGGTTATATGGCCATTTGGGGCGTTTATACTTAGATCTAATTTTGTATGCCAGGTTCGTAGTCTACTCCCGAATAACTTTCATTTGAGCCCCATATTGATATGGACGTTCACTTTGTCGGCTTTTAGAATTTTTGGGGTTAGGCAACTTCCTGGGTACTTGGATCCAATTTTCAACACCATATTCGTATTCTACTCTTCTATATCTTTCATTTGATACCCATATTGTCCCGAACGGTCCAATTCTGATTTTGGGTGGTGTTTTTGGTATAAAGGGGAGGGTCCGCCCCCCCTCCGATATCAAAAAATTATAAAGCTTATGTTTACTTCCAGACCAACCTACAGAATTTGTGAAAATTTCCAGGTAATGGATTCAGCCGTTTTCGGTGTATACAGAACAAACAAACAAAACTGGATTTTTATATATGAGGTGTAGAAAAATTAGATTTTCATGGAATATTTTGTCAAAAATTTTATTTTTACGCAAAGTTTTGTCAGCATTTTATTTTTATACAAAAGTTTATTAAAGTTTGTTTTTGCTCTATGGGTTCGGTTGCCGATAGAGCAATACAGCTCTCATGCCATTTCTACCAACAATGAATCTTGTAGGTAATACGTAATTTTTAGTATTCGTTGCATACTTTTAGGAGCCCCACTGATATTTAGCACAGCATGTGTCTCCCTCTCCAAACACCAAAAAACACACAGCCACACATGCAAACACACTCAAGTATGCGGTCATATCCCCTGCACAATTTGAACTGCTGATGTTCTTGGCTGATTTTTCTGTTTTGTGTTCGATATTTTCTTTTTTTTTTTTTTGTTTTCGAGCTGCACGAGCGAGCTGCTGTTCAAGTCCTCGAGTCCCTGCTGTTTCCTTTCCGTTGGATCCTTTGTTCGCTTTGATTACCCACTAAACTAGAAAATAACAGCCGCAACAACAGCGCGACATGAGCAGCTGGGGCAGCGGAAAACCCTCCCAAAAAAAAAATCCAATGTTCCGAAAAACTAGCAAAGAAACAAAAAGAAAAAGAAGAAGAAGAAGCAAGGAGCTCACAAACCGAAAAATAGGTACATGAAAAATTGGTGCAAAAAAAAAGCAAACACAAAAGAAAAAAAAAACATCAGGCAAACGAATACCGACACATGCAAACACACACACACATATATGAATAGATGCTTACAAACACATGCACGCGCCTTTAGTCGTTAAAGAATAGAAACAAAAATAAAAACGCCGAGAACAGACAGACCCAAATCCGAAAACAAGATAAACTACGTTTGGCCCATAGAGCGAGAGTACTCCAAGCAAATGGATGTGTGTGGATAACATGACAGTGGATTGAGAGATATACGAGTACTACGGCCTTATTTGTGTGACATTAAAAACAGTGGTTGTAGAAGCTATCGAAGCTGCAGTCGTTGGAAGTCATAACAGAACACTTCGAACACAATTTCAGTAAAATCGGATAAAAATTGCGCCCTCTAGAGGCCTAAAAAGTCATGATCCAAGATCGGTTTATATGGCAGCTATATCTGGTTATGGATCGATTTTAACCATACTAAGCGCGGTTGTTGGAAGTCATAACAAAATTCCTCATGCAAAATTTCAGTAATTTCGGATAAAAATTGCGCCCTCTAGTGGTTCAATAAGTCAAGATCCAAAATCATTTTATATGGCAGCCTTATCAGGTTATAGACCGTTGTGAGTCACATTTGTTGGAAGCGATAACAAAATACCTCGTGCAAAATTTCAGCCTTATCGAATGGGAATTGCGCCCTCTAGTGGCTCAAGAAGTCAAGATCCAAGATCGATTTATATGACAGCTATATTTGGTTATGTACCGATTTAAAGCACACATAGCAACAGAACTCCAACAAAATTTCAGCAACATCGGATAAGAATTGCGCCCTCTAGAGGCCTAGGAAGTCAGGATCCCAGATCGGTTTATATGGCAGCTTTACCAGGTTATGTACCGATTTGAGCCATACTTAGCACGGTTGTTGAAAGGTCATAACAAAACACCTCGTGGAAAATTTCAGCCAAACCGGATGGGAGTTGCGCCCTCTAGTGGCTCAAGAATTAAAGATCCAAGACCGTTTTATATGGCAGCTTTATCAGGTTATAGACCGATTTGAACCATACTTAGCACATTTGTTGGAAGTCATAACAAAACACCTTGTGCAAAATATCAGCCTAATCGGATGGAAAATGCGCCCTCTAATCGCTCAACTGCGCCCTCTAGTCGCTCAATTGCGCCCTCTAGCGGCTCTATTGCGCCCTCTAGTCGCTCAAAAGTGGAATGATCGGGTCAATATAGGTATCAAATGAAAGGTATTGGAAGGTGTATTTTGAATCTCGCATACAAAATCAGATCAAAGTATAGGGGGTCATTCCACCTCCCAAAAACGCCCCCCAAATGGGCATAGGACCCATTATGACTGACTATGGGACTCGGCTGAACCGATCTCATAGATTGTGTAAGTTTATCTGAAAGGAAATATACGCTTTAGAGTTACGATATTGGTTAGGGCGGACCCTTCCCCTTAGCCCACAAACGCCACCCATAACCAAAAGTTTCGGACCACTTTTGGTTATGGGTGCACAATAAGGGTATCAAATGAAAGGTATTGGAGACTAAAAAACAAAAACAGATATATGTGAAGTTCATATCAATATGGAATATGAAATATGAAAAGTACTCGGCAGTAGATTACAAATATGGCAAAAAAATTAGGTCCAAGGTGTAATGGAAGGTCGCCCTACCCCCAAATACCCCCAAATGTGCGTATGTGACTCAAGTCTAGGTGGCGTTTTTCCTCCTAAAAATACGTCAAATAGGTTAATTGACCCATTATGACAATATGGGACTCAAATGAAAGGTATTTGAGAGTAGAAAACAAGTTTTATACCCATTTTTGGACCCCCTTAAATGAGCTCCATTTCCGACTAGGGCAATATGGAGCTCAAATTGACGGTATTTCGGAATAAAGAACGAATTTGATATCTATTTTCAGGGCAAAGTGCCTGTGGCCGCCCCAGCCCTAAAACACCCTCCAAACGGTTCATATTTACCGACCATGGCAATATGAGGCTCAAATTTAAGGGGATTTGGAAGTGCAGCACTAATTTCATATGTATATTTGAATCAAGGTGTCTGAGGTGCCATCCCTCCCCTAAAAAGCTCTTCTCATTACCCTAATTTTTGAAACACTCGATTTTCGAGAAATTGATACTCAATTTTGGGACAAAGACCCTGGGGTCCACCCCACCCGAAAACAACACTTAGTTAGCGATCATGCCAATATGGGACTCACATAAAATGTATTTGAAAGCAAAGCACGAAGCTTCTATTTACTTAAGGGCCAAGTATCTGGATGGCCAACCCACCCCCGAAATACCCCTAAACCGGAAATATTTACCAATACGGTAATATAGGACTCAAAAGAAATGCATTTGGGAATAGAGTGAAAATTTGCCCAGGAACCGAGCAGGGGAAAACTTCTCACACATCAATGAGTGCTTTCCGATTCAAGTTTAAACACAATGATAAGGGACCTTTTTCTATAAAAATAAAATTTTGACAAAATTTTCTATAAAAATAAAATTTTGACAAAATTTTCTATAAAAATAAAATTTTGACAAAATTTTCTATAAAAATAAAATTTTGACAAAATTTTCTATAAAAATAAAATTTTGACAAAATTTTCTATAAAAATAAAATTTTGACAAAATTTTCTATAAAAATAAAATTTTGACAAAATTTTCTATAAAAATAAAATTTTGACAAAATTTTCTATAAAAATAAAATTTTGACAAAATTTTCTATAAAAATAAAATTTTGACAAAATTTTCTATAAAAATAAAATTTTGACAAAATTTTCTATAAAAACAAAATTTTGACAAAATTTTCTATAAAAACAAAATTTTGGCAAAATTTTCTATAAAAATAAAATTTTTACAAAATTCTCTATATAAAAATAAAACTTTGACAAAATTTTCTATAAAAATCAAATTTTGACAAAATTTTCTACAAAAATAAAATTTTGGCAAGATTTTCTATAAACAATGTTTTAATCAAAATTTTTCTTTAATAATAAAATTTTAATTTTTTTTTTATTTTTGAAAATATTTACTTTTTTCTTAAATTTTTTGGTCTTATGCAATACCACTGTGCATCAACAAACTTTTGTTGTCGCTGATGTCCTTATAAGACCTCTTCTACAATATATGCCAGTCTCAGTTCGGGGAGAGAGATACAGAGAGTGTGTATATATGTGTGTGTGTGTGTTGGTCTATGAGAGTGTGCTAATGCCCGAATAGTTATTAAAGGCAGAGATAAGAATACAAAACCAAAATGAAATATGAAAATAGTTAAAGCACCGAAACATGTTCTATTCGCAAAATAAAAACATTTACATACATACAAACACATACAAAAAAAAAGGCACCAGCACATATACACACACTTCAATATTTCACACACTTGCCCAAAGGAAATGAAACGAAAAAAAAACTCGTAGACTTTACTACGAGTGTGCACGGACATACGAACTCTCGTTGCTCAACAAAGGCTGCAAAAATTAACGAAAGAATGTGAACGAAAAACGAAAACAACAAAAAATATAGGGAACATTAAAAGTGGAGCAAATAAGGAGGTGGCAAAACTGGGTATTAGTGTTAGTAGTATCAAATATCACAACGACGAAGCGAAAAAAAAAAACAAAATGTTCTCTAAGAGCCAAAATGAGAGAGAGAAAGCAAGGTGTCGACACATCATGTGCAATAAACCGCCATAGTGTGCGGCATACATTTGTGAGCTGAATTTGTGCACTTTCACGAGCATACTTTAGGGAGTCGCAAATGTAGCGTCAACTGTGTTGTTGTGTTCACATAGAAATCAGCTGTAGGTTTCGTTTTTGTTGGCCTTTCTATGGCAAGCAAAACAAAGGAGCAAAATATAGCTTTTTCCGGGGAGGAGAAGAACAAAAAAAAAACATGAGCAGAAAACACAAGAAGAGAGACTAAAAGAGAGAGAGAGAAGAGAGTAAAATGAACCTCTATTTAAGGCTTTCATTCAATATTTCTCATTCATTTTCTGGTTTCACATTGTTGTCCAACGCCAGTGGCGTCTGGTTTCATTGTTAATTGGTAGTAGCAGTTTTTAACTCAAAATCTCTTTTGACTTTTACACTCCTCACAAAACGAAGCGAGAATATATGACATATAATTTTACACTTAGTAGAGTGTATGAGATTTTTGAATACCTTCAGACATTCATAAAAATGTGCCAGAGCATTGTGAGTTTATTTTGAAGTACTCTTGAGTGGCATCATTATGAGGTGAGGACAGGCTCCCTTGATATCGTGGCTTAAGATGTCCTCAATAATTTTTAAACTATCCCTAGTGTATATTATTTTCGTTTGACACTTAAATCGAATGTTATCATAATCAAGCGGTAGTATGCTCCAAAATAAATGAATTTGCTTAAATTCCCTATTGAAATAAAAATGTGCCAAATTTTTAATAGAAATAAAATTTTAAAAAATTGTTTTGAAAATAAAATTTTGACATTTTCAATGAAAAAACCAAAATTTAACAAAATTTTTCTAAAATTTTCTAAGGAATTAACATTTTTGACTACGAGCTCACTAATGTATAATTGGGGTCAATAACATTGGGGTTTAATAACCTTGAGGGACGCCCTACCCCAAAACCCATCTAAAGAGATGTTTACCGATTGGGACAATATAGGCATAACATAGAAGGAATTTAAGAATAGAATTGTACAGCTTGGGAATCCGGTGAAAATAGGGTATTAAATTTTTTGATATCCGAAGGTGGGGCGGACCCTCCCCCATACTTCAATTTTCAAAAACGCCAGATCTCGGAGATGCGTGCACAGATTTAAGTGAAATTTTGTATGCTATCTCAAAAATACGAAATTCTTATAAAATTTTTGGGTCAATTAACCTGGGGGGACGTCCCATCCCAAAAACCACCCGGACGGACATGTTTACCGATTGGAACAATATGGGTATCAAACGAAAAGTATTTAAGAGTAGAGTACGAACTTGGTATACAAATTTCGACCAAAGTGTTCGAGAGAGTCCCCCACCCCTAAAATAAAAACCCCAACTGGACTCTTTCGCCGCTTTGGGAAATATGGGTACCAAATGAAAGATATTTAAAAGTAGAATACAAATTTGACATAAAAGTTTATTTTTTGGTGTCTGAGCAGTATTCTTTGGTGTCTGAGGGACATCCCTACCTCTCAGGGATAAGGATAAGGATAAGGATAAGGATAAGGATAAGGATAAGGATAAGGATAAGGATAAGGATAAGGATAAGGATAAGGATAAGGATAAGGATAAGGATAAGGATAAGGATAAGGATAAGGATAAGGATAAGGATAAGGATAAGGATAAGGATAAGGATAAGGATAAGGATAAGGATAAGGATAAGGATAAGGATAAGGATAAGGATAAGGATAAGGATAAGGATAAGGATAAGGATAAGGATAAGGATAAGGATAAGGATAAGGATAAGGATAAGGATAAGGATAAGGATAATGATAAGGATAAGGATAAGGATAAGGATAAGGATAAGGATAAGGATAAGGATAAGGATAAGGATAAGGATAAGGATAAGGATAAGGATAAGGATAAGGATAAGGATAAGGATAAGGATAAGGATAAGGATAAGGATAAGGATAAGGATAAGGATAAGGATAAGGATAAGGATAAGGATAAGGATAAGGATAAGGATAAGGATAAGGATAAGGATAAGGATAAGGATAAGGATAAGGATAAGGATAAGGATAAGGATAAGGATAAGGATAAGGATAAGGATAAGGATAAGGATAAGGATAAGGATAAGGATAAGGATAAGGATAAGGATAAGGATAAGGATAAGGATAAGGATAAGGATAAGGATAAGGATAAGGATAAGGATAAGGATAAGGATAAGGATAAGGATAAGGATAAGGATAAGGATAAGGATAAGGATAAGGATAAGGATAAGGATAAGGATAAGGATAAGGATAAGGATAAGGATAAGGATAAGGATAAGGATAAGGATAAGGATAAGGATAAGGATAAGGATAAGGATGAGGATAAGGATAAGGATAAGGATAAGGATAAGGATAAGGATAAGGATAAGGATAAGGATAAGGATAAGGATAAGGATAAGGATAAGGATAAGGATAAGGATAAGGATAAGGATAAGAATAAGGATAAGGATAAGGATAAGGATAAGGATAAGGATAATGATAAGGATAAGGATAAGGATAAGGATAAGGATAAGGATAAGGATAAGGATAAGGATAAGGATAAGGATAAGGATAAGGATAAGGATAAGAATAAGGATAAGGATAAGGATAAGGATAGGGATAAGGATAAGATTAATATTAAGGACAGGGAAAGGATAGGATAAGGCAAAAATTTTTATAAAAAAATATCATTTTTTTCATAGAAACAACATTGTCTATAGAAAGAATATTTTGTAAAATTTTCTATAAAAATAAAATTTTGCCAAATTTTTTAAATAAATTAAAATTTTGCCAAATTTTTTTTAAATAAAATTAAGGCAAAATTTTTAAGAAAATTAATATTTTTATGAAAATAAAATGTTTAAAAAATTTTCATAATCGATATCCAATTTTAAGACTAAGTATTAGGGTACTACCCTAAGCCCCAAAACACCCCTAAATTTGACATATATATTGACCGTGACAGTATGAGGATCAAACAAGAAGTATTTGAGAGTAGAATACGAATCTGATATCCAAATTTGTTACCAAGGGTTTGGGAGGTATTGGGCTTGAATAAATGGTATTTGAAAGTAGAGCACGATGCTGATACCTTTCCAATACTAAGTCTCTGGGGGGCACCTCTCCCCCAAAACACCCGTTAAACGGAAATACATATTTACCGACTATGGCAATATGTGGCTCAAATGAAAGCTATTTGGGAGTAGAGCACAAAACTGATACCAAGTTTCTGGGTGTCCAAACAACCCCATAATCCCACCAACCACCACCCTAGAGCCCTTCACGCTCCCAAAATCCCCATGAGAATATCGGGTTCTTATATAGTCCTTTAAGGATGGACTATATCCAACACCCAAATTCTGATGACCCTAAATCCTCGGAGCGAATTCATAGACCAAGATCATATGGGATTAAAATAAAAGCTCTTTATTCGTCGGAAATAAATATATAAATAAAAGAAAGCGCTGCGGAGCGGGCTCTGTTCAGCGTATTTTCTATAAAAATAAAATTTTTACGAAATTTTTTACAGAAATTTTTACAGAAAAACGTAGAAAAATTTTTACAAAATACTTTTGTCAGAAATGTTTTTGTTTGCACAAAATTCCATTTCAAACGGCAGGAAATCGAATGGAAAATATGCCTTTAGAGGTTTTAAGTCCTTAAATTGGAAAGTCAATCAATATGTCTATATGCGTTCCAATCTGAACCACATGGCACTTGGACATTGAAATTTTAGCAAATGGCTGGTTAATGCTCCTATTATGGGCATAAGTCCATATATCGAGGGAACGGTTACTACGACAGCTGCTCACCACAGACATCGAAAGGCTTCTTACTCACTGTTCAGCGAATTTGATCAAGAATATGACTTTTATAAGTGCCAGGAATCAAATCGGAAGATAGCGCTTTATGGGAGCTAGATAATCATTCATACATATCATATGCTACCTTATATTAAACTATAGGAAGAAAAAACAAAATTTCTGATTTTTTCCTATTTTTTTTAAGTTTTTCCTTAAACTTTTGCTATATTTTTATTTAGATATTTTTCAATTCAATTAACAACATCTCCCTTGTTTTCTCTTGCAGGAATTGTTCTCTGTCTCTGCTAGAGTGCCAGCTGCATAACAACTCATTGGCCGATTTCACTCGAATGCCACCTTCAATACAATAAAAACAACAATGCTAACAACAATAACAACGAAAGCTTGTACCTAAGCTCATCACTCTTTTGCTTACGCTCTCTTTCTCTGGCATGCTGTTGTAGCAAATGCTCTAAAGCCGCCCTGTTATGCTCTTAATTTTGGAGAGAATTCCTATGCGCGTTTTTTCATTTCGATGCCTCAATTGAGAGTGTGCGCCTAGAAGATATGCTATAATAAAGTACAAATAGCTTAACGAAAACTAGAAAAACAAACGAGTTATCACAACGTTTAGAACACGCGAGTGAAACACAACGTCGCCAGCTTAAATTAAAAATGAAATACTAACACATATTAGCTACCTACAAAAAGAAAATACAAAAAAGAAAACAAAAGCCTTTGGAAAACTGCAAAAGTTGCTAAAACGGCCAAGCAGCAAAATTTTTTGAAATTGCTTTAAGAAAATCCACAAGAAAGTGTTATGGAAAAACCTTTAAATAAAGCCTTTGCCAACGGCTAAAGGCTTTGGCAGCAGTGCAATTGTACAAAAATGTGAATTTAGTTATAAGGGATTAAGCAAATGGTGTTAAGTGTAAAAAATCTAAAGCCTACTTTTAGGCAGGGCTTTTGAAAACCCTGCAAAAAGCCATAGTGAGAGAGCAGTTTTTTTTCGTTTGATTTTTTTAAGTGTTTTTGCAAAATTGAACTGGGGAAAAATGTAAACTGGCGGCCCCAAAAAATGTCCCCCCTTTAAACGACCCTTTGGAAAAAAAAAACAAAAAAATAATGAAATGAAATAAAAGAAATGAAAAATTAGTGAGCGCCTACATGATTACGCATGAAACGCTAATACGCCAGTTATACACACACACACACTGCAAACAAATACTTTCTGTGAGTGTGTGGGAATAGGCAAAAAAAAGCATGGAAAGAAAAAGAAAATACTTGGCTGAAAAAATAACCAAGGCGAAAAGTATGCTACAGAAAATGTGATAAAAGCGAGAGAAAACAAAAAGTTAAAAAAAAATTATAAAACTTCTTACAGTAAAGTTTTTAAGAAAAAAAAGTGTTTAAGTGTTAAATATAAGACTACGAAAAACCAAAAAAATAAGAGTCTTCTTTAAACGGAAATAAGAAAAAAATAATATATTGTTAATTACCAACCAAGCCGTAGGGCATAACAAAAATCAATTTAATCTTAAGCTTCTTATAAAAAATCATAACTTGATTATTCACAACCACAACAACAAGCACCTTTATACTCTTACAACAACCTTTCAAAAAAAAAAAAAACGCAAAGAAAAAAATTCAAATTACCAAAATTGTTAGGCTATCAAAAACCTTAACCTCTAACGAATAGAAACCCCCAAAATCGTTTGAAACAAAAATCCAAAATACCTAACCAACAACGACAACGATAACAAACGGTTTTATTGCCCCAAAAAATTATTAAAAAAAAATAACCAACACAAAAGTTTGTAAGCAAAAATTAAAAAAAAAAAAAACAATAAACCTCAAAATCCAAACACCTTCCCTAAGGAAAACAAAAAAGTTTTAGCAGAAACCAGAAGCAGCACAAAAATTGAAAACAAATCTAAGAGCCATACCTCAAGAAATAGACAGCTCTGCTCCCCTATTTATAATTTGAGGTCCAATGTTGCAGCAACCTGAGGCAACATGTTTACAACAACCAACACTAGCAACAAAATCAAGTATTTCCCCTCAGCAACAACATGAAATCCTGGGATGCTATAGTAAGAATACATTCTTATCTAAGGACCTTCAAGGGATAACATTTAGCCCCTCACCTAAGAGGGCTAAGAGCGAAAGCCAACATCTAAAAGTTTATAGGCAAACAAAAATTTGTAGCAACAATGTTGCCTTGCATAGCTGGCAAACAAAAGAAAAGCAACCTCAGCAGCTTTTATCACTAGCAGCAGAAGCAGGCAAAGACAACATTTTAACCCTTAACCAAGGATATGGGCCAAATGCACAAACCAAATACAATTTCAAATCACCAAAAGCTAGAAGACAAGGCTTACCAAATACCCCCCTTGTTAGGCCGCCAACTGAAGATGATGAAGATGCTGATGACGATGGAGAAGCCGAACATGTGAAAGAAATCCTTTTCCCAACTCTACTAAATATGAAGGCACAAAACTCTAAACTAAATCCTTCTCTCTTAACTGAAAGCGAAAGGCCACAAAGCCCCCCAACAATGTTGCTAAGGCCTCAGCAACACATGCAGCAGCGGCAGCAGCAGTCCAAAATTAAAGCGATACCCAAACCCATAAAGGAATCATTAGATTTTAATAGTCGCCGGCGAAGAGGCCGTCTAAGGTCGGCCATGCGCTGTCGCCAAGATGACAACGAAAATGTGACAGCCACAGCTAATGGGAAAAGTGATCAAGAGCAGGAGCTAAAGGCCAAGGCAGCTCGATCAAATGTGCCAGCAACATTTGTTGTGTGTGTCAACAATGTTGCTAAACAATTAACAACGCTTTTGTTAACAATGTTGTTATCGTTTCTAAGCCTCCATACCACTTTTGTAAATAAAATACAAAAAAATATAAAAATAGTATTATCAACAACAACAACCATAACAAGAAAAACAGCAACACCATTAACAAAAACAACAGCAACAGCATCATCATCATTGTCGTCGTTGTCGTCGTCGTCATCATCGTCGTTGTCATCAGCCTCATGTTTAAATAATAAAATTTGGAATAAAAGTCGAAAATATTCCAAAGAATTGGAAAACCCGAAACAAGAAGGAGCACTAAAAGCAGCAGGGAAATATTCTGACAAAAATGTTGCTAGCAAACCGAAAAGCAGAACCAAGACAACTCCTTCAGCCATAACAGCATGGCTTAAAACATTGTCCTCCTCATCAACATCATCCACATCATCCCCAACGCTTTCCTCATTAACTGCTCCCAATCTTCTAAGCCGGCGTCTCCTCTATGCCTTTCTCTTTGTTTCGATAATTTTGGTAATACCCTCTCATGATCATATGGTCTCGGCCGCCAAACCCAAATCGGCAACACAATTGCAGCATAACCAACAACAACAGCCGCCGCAACATAACCAACAACAGCACGAACAACAACAGCATCATCATAAACCCAATGTGGTCTATGCCGCCGGTGCCGACAATGTCCATATTGATAAGGAGGGCATGCTGTTGACTCCACCCTCCTATCAGGGTGTCTCATCGCAAACATCGAACGAGGATGATACGGAATATTTAACCGATTCCGTTGAGGAGCAATTATTCGATGATGAAAAACAAAATATGAACATAGTCGAAGAGGAGGAGGAGGCCGAGGAAAGGGAACGCAATGGTTCATTTGAGAGAGATGGAAATGGTAAGTTCTTAAAAAAAATTTGTAGCTTAAAAGAAAAACAAATAAACAAAGCACCAAACAGGGCATGAAGGAAAATAGAAAGAATATTCTTTTGTAAAGAAAAAGTTCCTCTTATTCTTAAGAGAAAACGATTTTCATAGAAGATTTCCTTAAAAATATATTCAATAAATATTTTTATCAAACTCTGATTATATTCTAAGGCTACCTAGCCATGTGCGTCCGTCGGTCTGTTGATATCACGCTACAGTCCTAAAAAATAGAGATACTGAGCTGAAAGAAACTTTTCACAGATTCTTTTTTTGTCCATAAGCAGGTTAAATTCGAAGATGGGCTATATCGGACTATATCTTGATATAGCCCCCATATAGACGGATCTCTCGATTTAAGGTCTTAGGCCCGTAAAAGACGCCTTTATTATCCGATTTTGCTAGACCAGTCCACATCCTACTTCAATTTGGCCTAGATCGCTTCAGATTCAGATATAGCTGTCATATAGACCGATCTCTCGATTTTAGGTTTTGGGCCCATAAAAGACAATAAATCGTCCGATGTTGCCAAAATTTGTGACAGTGAGTCAAGTTAGGCCACTCTACATCTTTCTGGAATATGGGACAGATCGGCCTAGATTTGGATATAGCTGCCATATAGACCGATCTCTCGATTTCAGGTTTTAGACCCATAAAAGGCGCATTTATTGTCCGATTTCGCCGAAATTTAGGACAGTGAGTTGTATTAGGCCCTTCGAAGTCCGTTTTTGGGGCAAAAGGCCCCTGGATCACCTTAGGGCCAAACTACTCCTTGGGGAAAATACTCCAACCTAGGCATTAGGGGTATCAAATGAAAGGTATTAGCAAGTAGATTGCGAAGGCAAAGAAGGAGATTTTTTAATTCAAATCGCGTAATTTTTTGCAAAAAATTTTCGTCTGCTGTGCTTGTTTCCATTTTTCCAACCAACCGCCATATATGACCAAAAATTAAAAAATTTGTCGATTTTTTTGGAAATTTTTATACCTTCCACTATAGGATAGGGGGAAACATTTTTCGTCATTCTGTTTGTAACTCCTCGAAATATTCGCCTAAGACCCCATAAAGTATATAAATTCTTGATCGTCATGACATTTTAATTCGATCTAGTCATGTCCGTCCGTCTGTCGAAAGCACACTAACTTTCGACGGAGTAAAGCTAGCCGCTTGAAATTTTACACATATACTTCTTATTAGTGTAGGTCGTTTCGGATTGTAAATGGGCCATATCGGTCTATGTTTTAATACTGCTGCCATATAAACCAATCACGGATTTTCTTGAGCCACTAGAGGGCGCAATTCTTATCCAATTTGTGTGAAATTTTGCACGAGATGTTTTGTTATGATTTCCAACAACTGTGCTGAGTATGGTTGAAATCAGTCTATAACCTGATACAGCTGCCATATAAACCGATATTGGCTCTTGACTTCTTGTTCCACCAGAGGGCACAACTCTTATCCGATTTGAATGAAATTTTGCACCAGGTGTTTTGTTATGTTTTCCAAAAACTGTGGAAAGAATGGTGCAAATTGGTCTATAACCTGATATAGCTGCCATATAAACCGATCTTGAAACTTGATTTCTTGAGCCACTAGAGGGCGCAATTCTTATCCGATTTGGCTGAAATTTGGTTCAATAGTTTCTACCGTGATCTTCAACTTTAGGTGTCAAATGAGGTCTGATAAGCCTGCACTATAATTATAAGATTTTTTATCTTGTTGTGTAGGTATTCATCAAATAAATAAATAAATAAATAAAATAAATAAATAAATAATAAATCGGTCTATAGCCTGATACACCTCCCATATAAACCGTTCTCCATATTTTACTTATTGCACAATGACTTCTACTATGGTCTCGAACATTCGATTCGATTATGGTCCGGGAAAAGAACTCGACAAATGCGATAAATGGTGGAGGGTACATTAGATTCGTCCTGGCCGAACTTAGAACGCTTTTGCAAATCGCAAATTTTGTCCATGAACATTCCACTAAGGAGGGGCAAACTTCGCACCTATCAATGAGTGCAGTCCGATTCAAGTTTAAGCTGAATCATAAGGGCCCTCTTTTTATAGCCGATTCCGAACGGCGTGCTGCATTGCGACACCTCTTTGGAGAGAAGTTTTACATGGCATATTACTTCACAAATGTTGCCAGCACTAGGAGGGGAAAGCCACCACTGAAAATTTTTTCTGATGGTCTCACCAGGATTCGAACCCAGGCGTTCAGCGTCATAGTCGGACTTGCTAACCTCTACATTACGATGGCCACCACGCTTTTACCCGTTCTATTTTTTCTTAGAGACCTTTTATAGCTTTATTACTTTTTCGCATATCTACCGTAATCTTCTCCTTTGTACCTTTCATTTGATACCCATATCGCACAGGTTAAGGAGTGCTAAAAAATTCTCAAGACCCCGTAGGTCCTAGACAGGTTAAATTTTTAGACTTGTTTAGAAAGTTTGGAGCACTTTCCCCAAGAGGAGGTTTTTGGCAACGAGGGGGCCTAAAAACGGACTTCAGATTTGTGTGCCTGGGGTCAAACCACGACTACATAACGAATTTCAGTTAAATCGGAGGTGCGCTCTATAAAGTGCAGTTTTGCCAAATTTCTTCAATTTTTATACCCACCATTATAGGATAAGGGTATACTAATCTAGTCATTCCGTTTGTAACATCTCGAAATATTCGTCTAAGACCCCATAAAGTACATATATACATATTCTTGATGGTCTCGACGCTCTGAGTCGATCTAGCCATGTCCGTCCGTCTGTCGAAATCACGATAGCTGTCGAACGCGTAAAGCTAGTAGCTTGAAATTTTGCACCGATACTTAACAATGATGTAGATCATTGGCGATTACAAATGGGCAACATCGATTCAGATTTAGATATAGCTCCCATATAAACCGATCTCCCGATTTGACTTCTTGAGCCCTTATCCTTAGCCGACTTCGCTTAAATTTGGCATGTGGTGTTCCGTTAAGACTTCCAACAACTGTGCCAAGTACGGTGCAAATCTGTCTATAACCCGATATGGCTCCCATATAAACCGATCTCCCGATTTGACTTCTTGAGCCCTTACAAGCCATAATTTGTGTCCGATTTGGCTGAAATTTGGAACAATAACCTATCCTTTGACTAACAACATAAGGACCAAGTTTTATTCGTATTGGTCAAAAAAGGTGATACAGGCCCCCTAAGTATAATTCGTATCACTATTTGACTGATTCGGGCAATGGTCATTAAAGGTCGTAACTAAAGTCTTTGTTCCAAATTTAAGACAAATCAGATTAATCTTGAGGCTTCTATGGGCTCAAATAGTCGAGTCGGGGGATCGTTCTATATAAGAGCTATATCTGATTATAGACCTAATTGGACCGTACTTGACACAGCTGTTGGATGTTATAACAGAAACTTGCGTCCCTGTAAGGACTCAATAAATCAAATCGGCAGATCGATTTATATGGGAGTTATAGCAGTTAATAGACCGATTTAGACCGTAGTTGGCACAGTTGTTAGAAGTCATAACAGACACCGCATGCTAAATTTCAGCCAAATCGGACAACAATTGCGGCATGTAAGGATTCAAGAAGTCTAATCGGGAGATCGGTTTATATGGGGGCTATATTCAAATCTGAACCGATATGGTCTGTTGGCAGCCCTCTATGACGTAAATCAATAAGAAGTATCTGTTCAACATTTCAATCGGCTAGCTTTACGCGTTCGACCGCTATCATGATTTCGACATACGTACGGACGGCGGACATGGCTAGATCGACTCAGAATGTCGAGATGATCAGGTATATACAAACTTTATGAGGTCTTAGACCAATATTTCGGTCAATGTTTTTTTACCGACAGAATGACTAGATAAGTACACCCCCATCCTATGGTTGTGGGTATAAATATTAAAAATTAATGCCTCCTGAAAGTAGGCAATATATTTATCAAAAATATATCAAAGTTCGTGTTTAGAATGAATAATTTTTTTTTTTTTTCATTTTGAAAGGAACACTAATGTTAAAAATTTTACCCTTGCCTTCAAAAATAGATATTTTTTGCTCAATGATGTTTTAAAATTATTTTGTGCTTTATTTTCGTGTACATGACTAAAAACTATCAATATTTTAATTGTGTTCCATGTTAGCGCTCCATAATTAAGGACCTACTTGAACCATTAACGCTGATTGTGTAGAAAATTACCTAAGCCCAAGTTAGGTTAAGATTAACACCATTCTATTTTCATTGGCATACATTTGACTAATGAAAATAGTTAAGTAAATTTTTTTTGGAATATAATGGCATTTTTTCACATTTTGAGGTGTCAAAGGTCTGCAATTTATGAAAACTTCAAAATTCAAAAAAAATTTGTTCTTAATTTTTTTTTTTGGCATTTTGATGTTTTCTTGAGTTCTTTTGGCAGTAATGGCAGAAGGCCCCTATTTCGGTACAAAAGTAGAATTTATGTCATTGTCATTAGTTTTCATTTTTCTCCGCTAAATGTTTAAAAAATACTGAAACAAATTAAAAAAAAAATATTTTCTTGGTATTTTAAATTTGTTTTGTAAACAAAAAAAAAAAAAAATATATTTTGTTAAACAAAATTAAGAAAATACAAAGTGAATATTAATATTTTAAATAATAAATTTATGAAAATTTTCGAATTCGGAAGAGCCAGTCGCGGTCCAATGGTTTAATGTGGCAGAAATAGTAAGACATAAGACAACAATGGTTTATCAAGCGTTTTTATAAAGCTGAAATCCATACAACTATCTTAAGAATGACAATACAATTATGTAGCCATTATAAGATTTGGCTATTTGCGTTATTGGTTCTTAAATTTTATCATTCCAAGTGCATTTATGTATATTGTTTGCGCTGAAAAGTATGCAATAGTTTGTAAAATTCTTGTATAGTCGTACTGACTCCACCGTAGACCGACGTGGCGCATAGGTAAGCATGTCCGTCTATGACACAGAACGCCTGATTTCAAACATCAAAAAAATTTTCAGCGGTGGTTATCCCCTTACCAATGACGTCTGCATTTGTAAGGTATCCTGCCATGTTAAATCTTGTTATGAGATAAGAATCCCCTGTTCCTTAATGGAATGTTCATAGGAAATTTAGTAGTTTTAGTTCGTACTAAGTTGGTTTTATAAATATTCTAATTTTTCTTTGGAGTATAAATCTTAACAGAAATTTTCCTTGGAAAAATAATATGCGAAATGCTTTAATTTTTGAAAAAAAAATTAATTTAAAAAAATATTTGTTGCCCATAAAGTATGCAATATTATATAATAGTAATGGTTATAAGTTTAATAGTCATACTGTGTCGAGTTTATTAATACTTTTTCTTTAGTGGGGTTATAAACTTCAAGGGAATTTATTCAGAAATATAAATACGCGTTAGTCCCAATAACCAATCAAATTTTTAGAAAATTTTTATAGCCACCACCAAACGATGGGGGTATACTAATCTAATCAGTCCGTTTGTAACACTTTGAAATATTGATTGACGACTCCATAAAGTACATATTTTCTTGATCGTCTTGAAATTCTAAGTCGATCTATCCATGTCCATCCGTCCGTCCGTCCACGAAAGCCGTCGAACGCGTAAAGCTAGCCGCTTGAAATTTTGCACAGATACTTAATATTGATGTAGATCATTTGGGATTGCAAATGGGCCATATCGGATCGGATTTAGATATAGCTCCCATGTAAACCGATCGCACGATTTGTCTTCTTTAGACCCTAGGAGCGACAATTGATGTCCGATTAGTCTGTTAATAATACATTTTTATTTATATAAGGCACCTGTTTTCCAAAATTGATGCTTACCAAATTTCGCCTGGTTTAGTGAAAATATATTAAAAAGTTTTTCCAGGCATTTTTGTCGATCCCTCGGTAAACATTACGAAAGCATTCAAAACAATATATTCAGTTTTTATATATAATCGGTTCATATTTAGAACTTAGCTCGGTTTTAATATTTCTTTGCATTGTCTCTAAAATCATAGTCGAATACGTAATGACTAGGCTATGGCAACAACAGCAGTTGAATCTTATATACTACGATGGCTATTTTACCATATCTGTTCAGATTTATAAGCACTAGTTTTTTTTTTAAATTATGTCGCATACATTCAGGGGAATAATATATATGGTTAAAAAAGTTCTTTGAAAGCGGTTTTGAAATAATTCATATTTTTTTAAACAAGTTTGAATTATTGATTAACTCTTTTTTATTTTGTTGCTTTTGAAAATCTATGCCATCGATTATAAATAAAGTCATAAAAATTCCCCTCAGCTCTTTAGAACTACTATCTAAAAGTATGCTTTAAAATTGTAAAATTGCTAAATTTTTTATATGAGGTTGTTGCATATACAAAATTAACTTATTTTACCAACTTTGCTTTTGTTTCTAAAGTTAAACCCTATTTAGCTCTCATTTGTATCGATTCGAATTAAAAGTCATAAAAATTCCCCTCAGCACTTTAGAACTACTATCTAAAAGTATGCTTTAAAATTGTAAAAGTTAAATTTTTTTTGTACTTAAAAATTTACTCATTTTACCCATTTTTATTTTTGTTGGGAAAGTTAAGAAATATTTAAATCTCATTTGTTGTTGTTGCTGTTGTTATAGCTACAATTTCATTTTAATGTGGAGGTGGCGATTCTCTTCAAGCTCCTGTTGGTGCCATGGAGCTATTAGTTATTTAAGGGCGCCTATAACTCGCCTGTTCATATCAAGCATCATACTCACTCAGTATTTGTACAAGAGCCGCCCGGCCTCTCACAGAGACTCTCCGCTCGATACCTCTGATTGTCTGCGCCTGTCGTTGCAGCTACTCCGTAAGGAGCATTACACTATCTGCAACTTGTGGATGCTTGCAGCTAAGCTTCCCGTGACAGCAATGGACACCACACAGATTGGACCTCAATGTTCCAGCCTGTGTGGTACCCACAGCTATCCCGTGCCGGGAAAAATGTTATCTGTTGTGAGAATATGTTGAAATTTTTAATTTAATTTTTGGGTGTCTGAAAGTAGGCAATATGTTTGCTGGACATTTTTTTATAGGAAAAAAATCTAATAAAAGTACCATTTCATTCGTTTTGGGAATGTGTTTTTAAATAATAAAAATTGCAAATCTTCCTAAAAGTAGGCAACATTTTTTTCTGCTGCGTCTGAGAAAAGTTCTTGCTTTCGTTTAAATTTTCAGATCATGCATGTTCCCTATCATTAAATGCCATCGTTACATTTCACTTTCTGCCCAAAAGTATGCTTTAAATTGTAAAAATTTCTAATTTACGGTGCATACATATGAGCGAATATGATTTAATGTGAGACAAATGCATAAAAACCTACTTTATTGCTTTAAAAATTCTCTGCTATTGGTTAGAAATATAATATTAGAAATTCCCATAAAAGCTTTACAACCGTCCAAAAGTATGCTTTAAAATTTTAGAAAATTGTATTTCTTATCAATTGAAGGAAACGTCGAAATAAAAATTTGTCCTATATTTTTATCTTGGTTTTACACTCAAGCAACAATTTCTTCGTTTTTCAATTTAAAATTAGCAAAGTATTTGCTTTGATTTCTAACAATAAGCATAAAAAATGCAAATCTCATAAAGTTGGTAAGAAGAAACGCAGAAATGTGTGTTATTGTTGTGGTTGGTGTAGGTGTTTTTTAAATTTATGATAAATGTTTATTGTGATGGTTAAAATGTGTTAACAATAAAACATATTTTATGTAAAAGTACCAAAAATCACAGAGGCCATTAAATGAGTACAGAACATTTCCCTGCTTTCATAGAATATGAAAAATGACCAATTGTGTTTCGGCTTTTTTTTTTGTTAGGAAGAGGAGCAAGGAAATAAAGAAAAATAACGATTTTTTATGTTTCTTGGCATTAAGTAGATAATGAAATTTTTATATGCTTAATTTTTTTTATTTTGAGACCTTTAAAACTGTATTCTGAGTATCTTGAACTAACTTATTTCTTGTTTTTTTTTTCTCTTTGATTTTTTTCTTTGCTGTTTGCCCTAAATCACGTAAGCAATGGTCATTGTGTGAGGTAATCTTGGTGCTGGACATAAAAACTAAACCATAAACTTTGGTATTTGTGTGTATGTGTATGTGCCTTTTTATTAGACTTTCCCACAAAATCTCAGACCATTCTTTGGCGGTTTTGGCATTGTGTTTGCATTTGAATGTCCAAAAAAACTAAATTTTAATAGAGGTGGGGGATAAAAAGTTAAATGAGGTCACTTTTTCTCCTTCTTTTTCTTTCGATTGGTTTTTCTGTTAATATGTATGTATAAGTGAGCGAGTAAAAATGTTTGCTTTGAATGAGGGAGCAACGATTGATATTTTTATTTAGTTTAGCTTTACACATGGGCATATCTTTGCTGATATTAAAATAATAATAGCAATGTTTTCTTTAGAATAAAGACATTTTTATCAAATTTAGATGTTCTCGCCAGGATTCGAAAATGCTAACCTCTGCACTGCGGTGGCCTCCAATTCAGGCGCTAATCAGGTAAAAACTTAAAACATGCCTAAAAGTAGACAACATTTTTACGAAGTGTACAAAATATTCGAAATTCAAATGAAATATGACGACGCAGCTCAGAATTTTGAATAAAATCTAACTATTTTATTTCTCAATAATTAAAATTTTTCAAATATTTACAATTAAAGTATGCAATATTTAATTTTTTTTATTGAATTCTCTACAAAAATAAATTTTGAAAAATTTGGTATTGATAAAAAATGTTGATAAATTGATAAGCACATCAAATTTGAAATTTGTATGAAAATACATTTTTGAAAAAACGGTTTATCCAATAGATTTTTATTTTCACAAAATTTAGTTTATCAATTTTTAATTACCAATTTTTTTTGTTCAATTCCCGTAGGAATAATGCTTTCTGCTGATTAGTATCCCTAAAAGTATGCAACATTTTTATATTTCTGCATGGATTAAATTCATAATTTCGATTCGTCTTGTTCTAAGTGGAATAGTGGGTAAACCATTGTATATGTTACTTCAATTTCCTGTAAAATGGTGTTTATTAATGGTAAGCATGCCTAAAAGTATGCAACGTGCAAAAAATGCATAATTCCTTTTGTAACTTCTCAACATATTAACTAATATTTCATATGGTGTATATATTGGTGATCGTCCTTGCATTCTAAGTTGATTTAGAGCAATAGCTGTTGCACTTACACAATCACAATTATTTTCAAGCTTATGGTTGTGTACTTGCACAATAATATCCAATATTGTGTTTTTTTTTGTCCATCATTGATTTAGAGAGACCGTCAAAAAGCTCGTTGAAAATATCTGCACTTCATGGGAGAGGCCAATGGTCGACTTGGTTAGAAAGATGGATATCCGTCAACTCTCAAAGGTGACAAAATGTATCAAGGAATTGGTCGCTGAGAAATAGGAGGTCTTCCACGGGGAGAAGAAGAAGGAAGAAACTCTCCTTGTGGTGGGCATTGACCAAGTGTCCGTGACAAAATTTGCTAAGGCTTAAGGTGTGGGGAACAACTCTGTCTTTTGTCAATATTGGAAAGTCTAAGATCCTCATTCTATGCTTAAACGGCAACTCCGTTTTCAATTGTGACAAAACAGCCCACATATAAGTTATTCCAATTTTACGTCACCAGAATTCACGAGGCTGAATAGAAACCTACACGACGTACATTCCGTCTATATGAAATAAACTTTAAAAATAAAATAAAAATTTATTTTATAAAATGGGTTTTCCCTAAAAGTATATAATAATCTTTTAAAACATTTTGTTACTATTGCAATAGTACAACCGATATTCTTGGATTTGATAGACTTAGACTTTGTTCAATTTCAGTTATTTTTTTTTTTTTAATTGTAAAATTACTTTTTTGAAAATATAGAAGTTTTCCTGCCTCAACAGCATAACTGTTCTTGTGTATCGTCTATTTTATATTTTTTTATAAAATATTGTAGTTCCCCCTAAAAGTGTGCAATAATTGATTAAAACATTTTTTTGCTATTACCCATATTCTGTTCTATGTTCTCCATTAAAAATGTTTGTCATATACCTATCGCTATTATATTACACTAAATGGATATGTTTGTTTTGTTTTTGATGATTTAGTTTTAATTTTTATTTACTTCTATATATTTATTTTTATTAAATTTATTTTGTATATATTTCATTGACACATAATTTGTTTTTGTTTTTTTCACTAAGCGAGATCTTCCAAAGCTGAATATGAGCCTCACGATCCAAGGTATGGATCGTTAATTTCACAATTTTTGTTTTTTTTTTTTTACTTTTGTGAAGTAGTTTTTTCGTATATTCTGTCTATACGAAATTGTTTGTATATTATACACAATTTTTTGTTTTAATTTTTATTTTATAAAATGGTTTTTTATGCTTTGTTGTAAAATATGAATTGGGGTTTCCCTAAAAGTATGCAATATATTTTCAAACATTTTTTGCTATTGATTTAATGCAAACAGTGCTCTTGGCTTTGTTGCCCGTATTACATTGGTAGCCTTGTTATTTTTAATATAATTTTTTTTTTTAATTTTAAAATTATTTTTATATATTTTTGAGTTTTTTTTAACTTTTTATTTTTTTTTTCCATTTTTTTTTAATTTTAAATTGTAGTTTTTCTTTCGTCGATGGTAAAATTGTTTTTGTTTTTCGTCTATGTTGCATTCCATTTTATTATTTTATAAAAAAAATTTACCCCAAAATTATGCAAAAATTTCTGAAAAAATTTTTGTGCCTTTACCCATATTCTGGGCCTAAAAATGTTTTTCATGTACCTTACGCTACTATAGTAAGGACGCCACGATAGCCGAGTTGTTAGCGTACTTAGATTACCAGGTCGTGGGTTCGATTCTCGCTAGAAGCCTTGGTCTGTCGCTACTGTGATAACACAATGGACTTCAAATTGTCTAAGTGAGTCTATAAAGGTCTGCCACTCTTACCTAACCTAACCTATGCTACTAAATTGCATTAAATGATTTCTTTTTGTTTATTACCATTTAATTAAATTTTTTATTTAGTTCTTTATTTTTTTTATATTTCATTGATATTTAAATTGTTTTTTTATGTGATTTTTTTTTAAATATGTATTTCATTATTTTATAAATTTCAAATAGAGCGTCTTTTTTTATATCCCTTTTTTATTTTTATTTTATGTAATGGATTTTCTCTAAAGGTATGGAATAATTTTTTACAAAAAGTTTTTGCCGTTATGTTTTTTTATTGAAACTTTTGTTATATGCTTTATGGCGAGGTTACATAAATTTTTCGTTATTTTTTTACTAAAAAAAAGTTGTTTTAGATGTGTTGGTAGTCGCCCGTTGTATTTTTTATTATCGTGTGTAGTCCTCTCTATATATCGTCCTTTTTTCTGTTTTAAAAAGTTTTCCTCCCAAAATTATGCAATTATTTTTTGAAGCGTATTTTTTTTCCTTAATAATAATCAATATTTCCACCCTATGTTTTTACTTAAAAATGTTTATTGAGGAATTAATGTTAATATTACAATGGTAGATTTAATTTTTAGATTTTTTTTCATTGAATTTTTTTTATTAATAGTTCATTGACCGGTTGGATTCATTTTTTCGCCTTCTATTTTACATGGAGTTTTTATTTCCTTTCATTTTTTCTTAATATTTTCTCCTTAAAGTATGCAATATTTTTTTAAAATATTTTTCTATCTTAAAAAATACGCAAAAAAAAATTTGGGGCTTCGATTTTAGCATTAAAGATACACAATCGATAGTCTACCTCTAATTTTTCTCTTAAAAATATTACCAAAGCATATTTTTTTCGATATAACATTGTTAGAATTTTAATTTTTATTTTTTAGAATTTTTTTTTGATAATTTTTTTGGTCGCCCGTTGAAGTTTTTTCTTGAAGTCTGTTGAATATTTGGTTTTTTATTTCTTTTGTTTTTTTTATGGAATTTTCCCTTAAAGTATGCAATGATTTTTTTTTAAATTTATATCATTAAAAAAATTTATATGGTTTATGAGATTATTACATTGTTAGAATTAGTTTGATTATATTTTTTTTTAATTTCATTTTTTTTTATTAATTTTTAAGTTTCTTTTAATTTTTAACCTTTTTATACATTTAAATGTTTTTTTTCTAATTTTATTTTTATTTTTTAACTTTTTTTTTATTTGTGTAGTAAATTTTCCGTCGTCCACTGCATAATTATTTTTGATATATTCGGGTTTTCCCAAAAGTATGGAATGTTTTTTATAAAAGTTATAATTTCATTTATTAGAAAAAAAACGCATCCAATGTTTTTGGCCTGATTTTCTTTTAAGAATATACACAAGAATTTAACCCATAAACCAAAAATCGTATACAAAAAAAAAAAAAAAAAAAAATCCAACGTCATAAACCATATTTCCCTCGAATGACCCCACAAAGAGAACTTAATAATTTATATTCCCCTCTCTCGTTGATGCCGGCTGTTGTTACCCCTCACTCGCTCTTTCTGCCTTAATAAATACCTCATAAAATACTATCTGCTCAAGCAGATTTTGTGCTTCAATGGTTTAAGGCTGCCTGACAGCCTGGCGGCCGTCTTGCCAGCCCTTTTGCCTAACTGTCTGTCTAAGGCAAAACTCTGCCATATCAAACCACCAAAACATAGCCCTAATCTGATGACCAAATTTAGTGGCAATGATGACGTTATTATTTTGTTTGCGCCAAACCAAATATACACATAAATCTTCATTTCTTTGTTGGCCCTTAGCCTGGTTTTTAGTTCCAGCAAACATTTCTTGGCTTGCTTGGTGGGTGAGCGTAAGGATGGGCATTCAAAAAAAAAATAAGCAAAAATATACGAACACTAAACTCATTCTCTGCTGATATTTACCACACAGCATTAATAACGTCCTGGGCATGTCCAACTGGACAAGGATTTAAATGGCAGAATGACAATGTGTGTGAAGAGTGGGTGCGTCCAAGTCATTTAAAACCATAAGCTATATTTATGAACTATGAGTTAAGATTTAAAGCATATTTTTAGGAAGTGGAGAGAGAGTGAGAAAGACTACAAATAAAATGCAAGTGACATAGTATAAAAATTTCAATGCAGTCTTCACCTTATGCTTATCCTTAGCCTCCCCCCTGAAAACCCCTTAGCCTTATCTCCACCTTGAAGTATCTGCAATTTCTTTACAATGTAGAAGTGCACGTTGTACACGTCTTGGATGATGTTTGCTTTAGAGCCAAGTACTCGCTTCATGCCATGTTTGTTAGGTTTTGCTTTCGCCAAAAATTGGGCAAAAAGAATGAAGAGAAAAAACTTTAATTCTTTTCGTGCTTGATTTGATTTTGTACTTTTTTTCAGCAGCTTGTTGGCATAGATTTTATACAAGCACGTCCCTTGTATTGCCCTTGTTTTGTTGCTTACATATTTTTGGTTTCTTTGCGCGTTCCTAGAGAAGCGAATAGGAAATTTGTTGTTTTTTTTTTCTTTCTACTGGCATAAATTCTATTTTCCTTGAAGAAGTTGTGCAAAAGTACGAACTGCAGCAAATGATGTCATTGTTGTTGAAATTGTTGTTAGCCAAATGAATGTCTTCGACATAATATAGCAAATTATGTAGTTTGCGGGTTTTTTGGTTTGTAGAGACCGCAACTATTGTAAGATAAAGTTTAAAAATTTATTAAAAAATTCGACAAATGTTAAAAAGTTTTTGCATAACGAAGCCCTAATGTAAGCTTCTTTTAAATTTAAAATGTGTATTGCCTAAATGTGGACAGTATTATGTTTAGTTTTTGTACTTTAGTACGACAAAAAATATGCTTTAGAAAAGTATTGAAGCCTTGAAATATGCTTTTCTAAATTAAAGATTTGAGTTTCCCTAAAGTTGGCAATATTTTCATAAGTTTGGACTTGAATGGACACAAATATATGCTTCATAAAAAGATATATGCATACATAAAGGTTATTTTGCTTGTTATCGCAGCTTGCAATAGTAAGCGCCAATTTCTGGTTTTTGAATCCTAGCAAAAACACAAAATTTCCTGTACCAGATATGTTGTTCTACAGCATTTTGTCTCGGTGTACGCCTCTTACCATATATCTAAAACCATGATCGCAAAAGTCTGCCGGACTTTTTATTTTCAATTTTCAAAATAACGGATTGGCGAGATGAGTGCGAAGAATAAAGTGAATTTTGGATTGCTCCCTTTAGTAACCAAAAATATCCCCCAAGCGTATATAACTCCCACTAGGACGACATGAGACTGAAATGATTATTTTTTAATAGTCTTTCTTTTGTATAAATTACGGTCTTCCTGAGTTCCCAATCCAAACATGAGCTACAAGTATTTCAGCTTTTGAAAAATTGTTCTACCAGCGGTATCTGATTAAGTCAGGCTTTTAGACTCGGCGCTCAATATATACGTTCCCTATATATCTCATGGGATACCACTGTAGCGTAGAATTAAGCGTGTCCTCTTATGACGCTGAGCGCCTATGTTCGAATCCCGGCGAGAACATCAGAAAAAAAATTTCCAGTGGTGGTTAAACCCTCCTAATGCCGGCGACATTTATGAAGTTCTTTGACATGGAAAAACTCCCCAAAAAGGTATCGCATACCTTTGGAATACCCATGGGCAAATTTGCATTTGCATTAAGCCCTATATCACTGAAAAACCAATAGAGTAGCAATCAACCTTGCCAGTGAAGTCATATCACTGTTTCCTTATGGGTTCTTGGTAGAATGATCAATTTTTAAATTCTGTGGTAAACTACATTCCAGTTACTTAAACACCCTTAAGTATGCTTTAAAGATTAAAATGTTAATCGGGAAACTACTAAATTTCCCATTCCATTTAGGAGCAGAGAATACTTCTCTCAAATCAATGAGTGAAGTCCGATTAAAGTTTAAGATCATTGATAAGGTGCCTCCTTTTTATACCAAGTTCGAACAGGGTGCTGCATGGCGACACTATTTGGTAGGGAAGTTTTAGCATGGTAGGATACCTCATAAATGTAGCCAGCATTAGTGAGGGGATGACCAATGCTCAAAATGTTTCTTATGCTTACGCCGGGATTTTATCCCAGACGTTCGGCACAATAGGCGGACATGCTAACCTCAGCGCCACCAAAATATTGAATTGGGCTAATGGGATAATTGTGGGGCTCAATTCTTGGTGGCGATTAAAGTCTTCTCTCTGCCCTTTAATGAGATAGTTGTGGGAAAAATATTTTTCGATATCTTTGGAAACTATGCTCTAATGTCCTTTTCCATTCCTACTTATGATATTTATTTAAAAAAAATCGTTTCCCAAAAATAGGCAATAATTACCAGACTATTGTTTTATGAAAAATTAATGTTTTTTGAGTTAAGTCTTTACTAGTGCAGTCTTCTCTAAAGCACCAATGTATATAATAATTATTAGAAAAAATTATTCCCTCAAAATAGGTAATTATTGAAATATTTTTATCCAAATACACCTAAAATTATGCTATGGAATAGTAAATGAGGAAAAGCTGTGGTTAAGGGGGTTAAAGAACCCCAATTTCTTTCAGAAAGCCTGTGTTCAAGTCCCAGCGGTAACAAAAAAAGAAATTGTCAACAGTTGAAGCTTTCCTTGGTAAATGGTAAATCCTGGTAAATCTTTTTTTATGGTGTTTTGCTTTACGGCAATCGGAATAGGTTCCTTATCATAGAATTAAAAAAATTAAACGAGCAGTGCTTATTATCACGATTGAAATATCCTTCCTGGTCCTAATGATATGATTGTGGGCGCAGCAGTTCATGAAACCTAAATCTGATGCCTTAACCTATGCTTTAGTTATATTAAAAATTGATTGCCTAAAAATAGGCAATAATGAAAATAACTTTTTTTCATTCGTTTGCTCTTCTTTTGATGGTCTTTATTTTTTTTAGCTTCTTTTTAAAATAGAAAAGCAAAACCACAAAAACCCTTCAAAGAGTCTCAGCTATGTGGTGTGTTAAATGTATTTGGGGTGGGCTGCAATGATCGCGATTTCGCTCTTTGCCAGAGGGCTCATCAAAAAAAGCTGGATGAATTCGACAACAAAAAGAAAATAATTGTTATTCAAAGAGATCTAGTGTATGTTTTAGATGAAACAAACTTTCTTTTAGAAAGGTGTTAGCAAGTTCACCTTCCGCTGAGAAAAACTGTGATCAAATCCCAAAAAAAAAACACAAAAAATCTTTACCATTTGTATCTGCAGCCATTTCACTCAGACTTGAAGTAGGAAGCTCCTTATCATTGAGCTAGCACGTGAATTCAGGTCAGGATTGACATTCAAATCTAGTTGATTTGATACAAGTCCTCTTTCTGTTCTTTTAGGAAGCTTATGAAATAATTGGCGAATTTGTCCGCCATCTTCAAAGCTTTGTATTCAAAAAATGTGCCTTACATTTAGATAACAAAATTTTCAATGAAAGTAACAGTTGCCTATTACCTTTGGTAAGCTCCTAAATTATCTAATATCATCTTAACACATTTTAAATGCATTTTTGTTATGTTTTGCTGACTATTTTCTTTTAAAATGTCAATGACAAGCCATGACATAACTTCCTTAAGTATGTGTGTATTTTTCTTGCATATCTCAAAGACTGTTTCTTGCAGTTTTGTAAGCCAAATAAACAAAAAGAAAGTAAAACAAAATGAAAAAATTCTGGCTTGCAGCTAAAAAAACTTATTTGGCTTTGTTTACCGGAAAGCCTAAAAGTAGGCAATTTCTGTAATTGAAAGGTCTTGTGTATATTGCATTAGAAGAAAACTGGCGAAAACTATTTGTTTTTCTATGCCTGCAAGTGATGCAATGCTTTGGTTGTCAATTTGGTTTTGTTTACCATATCGCAAAGCACCTAAATGTAGGCAAGCATTTTTGAAAACAAAAAATAACTTAGTTAAAAATCAAATTATCATAATGAAATCCACACTTTAGGAAGCTGCACACACTATAGGAAAGATTGTCAACATTTAATTTTGTAAAAATTTCTTTTCTATGGGATTTTTTTATAAATTTCATTTCTCCAGGAAATGTCAAAATTTGAATTCAAAACGAAAATTTTTTAATAAAGTCTTTTGAATTTCTGGCAAAATTTATTTTCTAAAAAATTTTTTTTTAAATATAGGTTTGTCAACATTTCATTTTGGTAGGAAATTTTGTCAAAATTTCATTTCTTTAGGCAATTTATCCAAATTCGTTTTCTTCAGGAAATTTTGTCAAAATGTTATTTCTATGGGAAGTTTTGTCAAAATTACTTTTCTATAGGAAATTTTGTCAAAATTTCATTTCTATGGGAAATTTTGTGAAAATTTCACATCTATGGGAAATTTTGTCAAAATTTCATTTCTATGGGAAATTTTGTCAAAATTTTATTTCTATAGAAAATTTCTGACAAAATTTCATTTCTTTCTGAAGGAAATTTTGTCAAAATTTATTCCTATGGGCATTTTTTCAAAATTTCATTTCTATAGAAAATTTCTGACAAAATTTCATGTCTTTTTATAGGAAATATTGTCAAAACTTTATTTCTATAGGAAATTTTGTCAAAAATTTTTTTCTATTCGAAATTTTGTCAAAATGTCTTTTCAATAGGAAATTTTGTCAACATTTCATTGCAATAGGACATTTTGTCAACATTATTTTTTTTTTTAGAAAAATTTTATTGGAAATATGATGAAATTCCATTTCTATGGGAAATTTTGTAAAAATTTCTTTTCTTTTGTAAAAAGTGTATGTCTATAAGAAACATTGTCAAATTTGTGAGATGTTCAATTATCGTGTCATGAAGTGCCAATGTATTGCATTTCTCAGACATGCAGTGTTATATGGTATTGTGATCCGGTGTACGACACTCTAATCCACCTACTGCAAATATGCCCATGAACATTCCATTAAGGAACTAGAGCAAACCGTAGCGCAGAGTTTAGCATGTCCACCTATGATGCTGAACGCCTTGGTTTTGAGCGGTGGTTATCCCCTCCAAATGCTGACGAAATTATGGAGGTGCTTTGCCATGCTAAAACTTTTCCCCAAAGAGGTGTCGCACTGTGGAACTCCGTAGTTACCCCTGAAGAAATTGTAGAGTAGGCTAGCTTGCAAAACATTTGCTAGTCCTTACACATTCTAATAGTACTGATATCGGCATACTCCTGATAGAGGCGGTACACATGAGAACTCAAGACACAGTCTGTCTGACCTGGAACTTCCTTTACTGCGTCTCTCTCAGCTGCACTGGCGTTGTACAGTAAACGAAATGAAGTCAGCAAGCGACTTGAGATCTTTGTTTCTACTCCTGAATTCGTTACACATTTCAGGAGTATGGGAGAGGATCTGTTAAGGTTGCACCAGGTGTTCCCAAATATTTCTGGATAATTCAAGGATGGAATGTAACGCCGTGGTTTTAACAACGTTGAGTCTTGAGGCCATGACCAAACAATCGCCCACATATCATATCTCAATGATGTTAGGAAAATAAGAAATGGAGGTAGGTAAAGGTTGAACAGTGCCGCAGATTTCATTCCTCCCTTTGAAGCTACCTGTTTCACTCTAAGAAGCCTCGACTTCTTATTCCTAAATTCCATTTACGATCACAGAACTAGTTCACACTTGATGGAGAGATATGTTGGCCATATCGTCATAAAGCATGGAAGGGCTGATTGTACCAAAGGCCTTCCATTGGTCAAAAACCAAGAGGACCTTACCATGACACAACTTGACCAGGCTGAGACTTTGGCTAATATGTGTTGTGATGGCAAGCCAAGCAGTTGTTGCACTACGCAATCAATGAAATACATGGGAAAGCTTGGGAGTCCACCGTGACGCAGACGTTAGTGTGTCCGCCTATGACGCCGAACGCCTGGGTTAAAATCCCAACGAGATTACTGTAAATATTTTTAGCGATGGTTGTCTTCCCCCATATGTTATTTTATAAAAATGCGATATATCAGAGATGTATGAATCCATTTGAAGGAGTTTTTGTGCATACCCTTATACTAATCCAAAAACACACCTTTGAACCCAAACTTTTGACCAAGTAACTGGGGGGAACGCCCCATTCTAAAACCCACCAAAACATTCATTTGGACCGATTGGAACATTATGGGACTTATATGACAGATAATAAAGAGTAGAGTTCAGTGCGGCACAAATGTAGTGTAAAATGTGAAAGGGCCAACATCCAATTTAATTCAATCTTAAAATCCTGTAACTGTAGGGGACGCCCCATCCTAAAATCCCTCAAAACGGGCATGAAGACCAACCTTGACAATATGGGACTTGAACGAATCGTATTTCAGAGTAGAGTACTTACATGATAAAGACATTAAGAATCAAGTTTGGGGCGCTACAACACCCTGAAACCCCTCAAACGGACATTTGAACCGATCGTTGCAATATGGAACTCAAATTAAAGCTATTTGCGAGAAAAGTAAGATTCTATTATCAGTCAGGAGGATCATCTATTATTAGGTGGTCTTCCGGCACCCACCCACCGAGATATTGATCTTTATTTTTGAAGATTCTTTTTGCTCCTCAGTGAACATTCCATTAATGAAGAGGGGCAACCTTCTTACATTTCAGTAAGTGCTTTCCGATTAAATTTTAAGCTCCATGATGACTCGGCTATAAAAAGGAGGCCCTTTTTATAGCCGAGTCCGTACGGCTTTCTGCAGAGTGACACCTCTTTGTGGGGAAGTTTTTACATGGCAAAGTTCCTCACAAATGTCGACAGCTCTACGAGGTTTTAACCACTGCTGTAAAATTTTGTTATTTTGTTCTCGCCAGGATTCGAACCCAGGTTTTCCTAACCTTTGCGCTATGGGGGCTGACTTGCATACATCGTACAATAATCCCAAATATTTCTAATAATCGTTTTCTTATGAAATTATTAGCTGGCCTGGTGTGCTTCGCTACACCCTAAATTGAAAATAATTTATATTCGCATCCCAAATATGTCCCATTTGGTAAACAAGTCCATTTGGGTCCTATTTTTCATATAAGCTTCGTATTGTACACCAAATACTTTTCGTTGGAGTTCCATATTGTCCCCTTCGGTGTACATGTCCATTTGGGGCATAATTTTGGGGTGGGGTGAACCGCCTGGGAATAGACCTCACATTTTATATAAGTTTCGCTTTCTACTCTCAAATACCTTTGAATCCCATAGTGTCCCGTGTGATATACATGTCCCAATGGGGGCATAATTTTGTGGCGGGGCGACCCCCTGGGACTTCAACTCCAATTTTAATATAAGTATTCTGCGTATTCTACTTTCAGTTATCTTTCATTTCTTACCTATATTGCCCCAATCGGTAAACATATAATTTTTGATCTGTTTTTTTTTTAATTTTTGGTCTGTTTTTAGGGGTGGAACGGGCCTCTCGACACTTGTGGTTAAATTGTTGTACCGAGTTCATACTCTAATCTTAAATGTCTTTCATTTGATACCCATATTGTTCCAACCGCAAAAACTGACATGTTTTCAGTTCGGGTGGCTTTTATAATTAGGCGTCCCCCACGGTTATTTTACCCCGAAATTGTATACCAATTTTGTGTTTTTTGGTTTTTATAATCTGGCGGGCAAAATTTCGCTTAAACCGATGCACCCATCGCCGAGTTCTGGCGTTTTTGAAAATTGGGCTTAGGGGGAGGAACCACCCCCCCGCGAATATCATAAATCTTTTATCCATCAAGTGGCCGTCCTCTGCCATCTGGAAAAATTTTAAGAAAAACGGTCCAGCCGTTTTTGAGTCTATAGGTAGCATACAAACAAAGCGCAACACTTTACTTTTTTTATAATAGATTACAAATGTTATGGGTTGGCTTAACACGTGCCTTTACTGAATTCCTAAAATTACAACAATAATGAATTGCAATATTTATTGGTGCTAAACTTAAGCCATCGCTTTTCATAAAATTTTAAGTGAATCCATTTTCTGCACATTATTACAAACTTTTCCCAAGCTCTTCCCGCCTCCTTCCCTTTTCTCTATTCCTTACTTTCTTTCCTCTTCTCCCTTTTATTCTCTTCAAACCTATTTTCTCCTTTTTTTCCCAGAAATATTACCATACGCCATAAATTGTCTAACTTCATTAGCATTCATGCTGCATACTTTTAGGCTAATGACAAAATATGCCACATACAATACACACATTGTGGCATACATTTTTTTTTTTTGTTTTTTTGAGGTGTTATATATATTTATACGAGAAAAAAACACCGCTATACAGCAAATAATGGACAATCAGAAACATTCATGTTCTCGTTTATGTCGAGATTGTAAACGATAAAAACTTAATTACAACAAATGTCAATTGAAATTCTTCTCCAGCGCCAATGGCAAGGCTATGCATTCGTAATGTGCTGCCTTATATGTGTGTTAAAAGTGAAAATGTGTTTGTGCTTGCAAGTGTGTCATAGTGTAATTACAGAATATTAATTACGAACCCAAATTAAAATTGTGCCAGTCCAAAGTGGAACATAAATGGTCAAAAATTCAAATTTAGATTGTCATTTTGTGTCGCGCTGTTGTGATTTCATTTTTTCATTGTCCTTCTTCACAATAACAAAAAAAAAGCAAAGCTCTTGCAATTTATTTATTCTTTTTTTTGCCCCCTAGAAAAAAGTGAAGGAAATCTTTTTGAGTAGGTCTGGCCATTTGTAAAATTTTCTGATGAATAGATGCTGCTGGTTTTGTCCATCTAGCATAGTAGGATGTTGAAAGCTTCATCTCTTGAAGGTTGCTGGCTGGAAAATTCTTCTGAGAAGTCATTCGTACCAGCGTTAGTGGCTAGTGACTAATGATATTTCCGCTTGGCTGAGCTCTGATACAGTTTCATTTATTTTCTTTTGCTTTTGGTGCTCTAGAAAGGCTACTGCCTTCCACTTACACTGCCACGATGCCCTCACTTATTTGTGGTTATTACTTCCTCCATGGTTTGCCGAAGAGAGCTTCATATCCTTTGAATCCAATTGCTGCCTGAATGTGGCCATAGAAAAGGGAAAATCCAAAAAAAAAAAAAAAATAAATATTTTATAAAAGCTTAAGTTGATATTTTGATAAATATCTGTTTCATTTAGTTTTTATTGTTGTATATTTTTTTGTTGGTTTGTATTATGCGCTTCAGCTGGTATTTTCTTCCAATTCCTATTCCATTTCCTTTCATTTTTTGGCTCTTAGCAGCGCATAACATTGACATATATTTGAGGGTTTCCATTTCTCTTTTTTTGTGATGGCTTCTCTTTTCTTTTGCTCTCTCTTTGCCTCTCGCTTAAATTTGTTTCTCTCCATCGTTTGTGTGTATCTACATACCTAAGTATACGTTTTAATACTTACTCAATTCAACTTTGACCTTTAGCTTATATATCAAACGAAATTGTTGGCAAAAACGGAAATCGGTAAAACAAAGTATGGAAGTTCGATGACGAAGGCTGTGCGGAGGAGACAGGGCTGGGGCAAAAAAGAAAGTGTAATTTATGTGCTACCACTTTCGATATGAATCGAAAATCATTTAATTCTTGCTAAAGAAGATAGGCACTGATTTGTAATTGCCTTTTGGTAAGGCTTTCATTTTTTTCAAGGCGCCTATAAGAATACTTTGAATATGATATGCCCTTCAAGCTGTATACAAAAAAAAAAAAAATAAAAAAAAATAAAAAAAAAAAAATAAAATAAAATAAAAGAAAATACAACAAAATTAAATAAAAGAAAAAAATAAAATAAAATAAAATACAGTAAAATAAAATAAAAGAATAAAATAAAATAACATATACCTAAAAGTATGCAATAAAATAAAATAAAACAAAACAAAATAAAATAAAACAAAATAAAATAAAAGACAATAAAATATAATAAAATAAAATAAAATAAAATAAAATAAAATAAAATAAAATAAAATAAAATAAAATAAAATAAAATAAAATAAAATAAAATAAAATAAAATAAAATAAAATAAAATAAAATAAAATAAAATAAAATAAAATAAAATAAAATAAATTAAAATAAAATAAAATAAAATAAAATAAAATAAATTAAAATAAAATAAAATAAAATAAAATAAAATAAAATAAAATAAAATAAAATAAAATAAAATAAAATAAAATAAAATAAAATAAAATAAAATAAAATAAAATAAAATAAAATAAAATAAAATAAAATAAAATAAAATAAAATAAAATAAAATAAAATAAAATAAAATAAAATAAAATAAAATAAAATAAAATAAAATAAAATAAAATAAAATAAAATAAAATAAAATAAAATAAAATAAAATAAAATAAAATAAAATAAAATAAAATAAAATAAAATAAAATAAAATAAAATAAAATAAAATAAAATAAAATAAAATAAAATAAAATAAAATAAAATAAAATAAAATAAAATAAAATAAAATAAAATAAAATAAAATAAAATAAAATAAAATAAAATAAAATAAAATAAAATAAAATAAAATAAAATAAAATAAAATAAAATAAAATAAAATAAAATAAAATAAAATAAAATAAAATAAAATAAAATAAAATAAAATAAAATAAAATAAAATAAAATAAAATAAAATAAAATAAAATAAAATAAAATAAAATAAAATAAAATAAAATAAAATAAAATAAAATAAAATAAAATAAAATAAAATAAAATAAAATAAAATAAAATAAAATAAAATAAAATGAAATAACTTCGGAATACATCATTCCGTGCAGTATAGACGGCAGTTAGGTCCGGTACTGCTAAGATAGAGCTCTTCAACTTGTACATACTGCCGGTTGGTAATGGCCAAGCTTACAAGCTCGATGTAAGTGGGCCATTATCGTCTGGTTCATGGCATTCTCCCCTAGGAAACGACCAGCGGGGCATAGCTTTGGCAGAGCATATTGAAGGCTCCACGTTTTGCACGGTAATTACCCCCACTAGGATTACGAGGAGGTGTAGCAGGTCGCCAGACATTGTAATTTCATCCTCTGATCTCCTGGGAACGTGTCCTGGCAAACCGCCTTTTCTTTGGGATCAGACCACCTCCCCAAAATTCTCACCATCGACCGACCACCCGACTTCATAACCTCTGAGCGTCGGACTTTTTAAGTCAGAAGAAGGCCCATTGGACCGGCTTCAGAGAGTACACCAATCGCCGCATCAGTGAACTGGCATCATAAACGCAGCAGCCGCTTGCTTTATACCAGCCGTTCGAATAGCTCAAGTGCGGCCCAATTTCCCGACGAAGGCAGTGGTACTCGCAGACGAGCGTGATGAGATCCGTCGTACGGACCCCACTAACCCCAGAATTAGCGAGCTGAATTTGAAAATTAACGAACATAAGCGAAATTTGTTGCTGGAACACTTGGAGCAATGTAACTTAGGTACAGGTTTAGGGAAGATGTGGTCTACTGTTACTTCACTCTTGAACCCAGGTGGACGGGATGACAGCTCCACAGCCACTTTTGACGACGTTACAGTGACTAAGACCACCGTGGCGCAGAGGTAAGCATGTCCGCCTATGATGCCGAGCGCCTGGCTTCAAATCCCGTCACGAACATCAGAAAAATTTTCAGCGGTGGTTACCCCCTTACTAATGCTGGTTACATATGTAAGGTATCCTGCCATATTAAAACCTCTCCACTTATTGTTGTTGATATGCGGCACGCATTTCGCACTTAGCATAAAATAGGAAGCCCCTTATCATTGAGCTTAAACATTAATCGGACTGCACTCATTGATATGAGAGAAGTATCGTCTGTTCCTTAATGGAATGTTCATAGGAAATTTAGTAGTAACTGTGACTGATTCGAAGAGATGCGCCAGTTTGTTCAACCGTCAATTCATTGTGCATGCCCAGCGAGACAGGGCTAGAAGGAGTGTCATTCGTCGTATCCGAAGTCCGCGAGCCGATGGATAGCCATCACCATGGGCGAAGTTACGAATGTCATTCGTGGCGCTAAATCTTTCAAGGCGTTGAACCCCGACGTAATCTCTATAATGATGCTAGAGAATCTGGATCTACCTGGAGTTGAGTACCTTACTACTGTCCTCAACCTGTCTTTGAACACTCTTTTAGTTCCCGATGTCTGGAAGGTGGGCAGAATGATCCCGTTACTGAAGCCTGGAAAGGACCCGAGTTTGGGGGAGTCGAAACGACCGATCTCCCTTCTCTCACATGTAGGCATAACGTTTGCCTACATGTGAGCCTCGTAGGAGAATTTTCATTCACCGAGCATCAGCATGTATTTTGAAGACTGCATATCACAACAACTACTATGCATGCCATCACCGCACAAATTTGCCGTGGCTTCAATCAGCCCAGGCCATGTTATAGGACGGTCCTCGAGGTACTGGACTTATCGAAGGCATTTAGCAATGCCAAACTATTAGAGGACATCGCCAACATGTCCCTTCAGCTAGGCCTGAAACGGTGGATCGCGATTCATCTGTGTGGTCGCCAGTCATTTGTGGATGGATTTTAGAGAAAAGAAATCGATGTACCGTACAGTGAAACAGGGAGTTCCCCATGGCGGGGTGATATCTCAGGCATTGGTTAACATCTACCTATCCTCCATTCCACCCCCGATCGATCGATCCATTCCACGATCATGGCATCAGACCCCCGACCCATTGATGAGATCTGCGATAGGTTGAACGTCTACCTCAACAAACTTGCCTCATATTTCGACGTAATAGATCTGAAGATAAAAATGACAAAGCCTATTAAAATTGGAAAAAAATCGGTTCAGATTTGGATATAGCTTCCATATATATGTTCGTCCGGTTTGCAGTAATACAGTAAAAAAATGGTCATTTGTTGACCGATTGTCTCGAAATTCGACAGGAAGGATTTTTTTATGACTCTCAATATTACTGGTAAATTTCATAGAAATCGGTTCAGATTAGGATATAGCTCCCATATATATGTTCGTCCGATTTGCAGTAATACAGCAATAAAATAGTCATTTGTTAACCGATTATCTCGAAATTCGACAGGAAGGATTTTCTTATGACTCTCAATATTACTGGTGAATTTCATAGAAATCGGTTCAGATTTGGATATAGCTCCCATATATATGTTCTTCCGATTTGCAGTAATACAGCAATAAAATGGTCATTTGTTAACCGATTGTCTCGAAATTCCACAGGAAAGATTTTCTTATGACTCTCAATATTACTGGTGAATTTCATAGAAATCGGTTCAGATTTGGATATAGTTCCCATATATATGTTCCTCCAATTTGCAGTAATACATCAATAAAATGGTCATTTGTTAACCGATTGTCTCGAAATTCCACAGGAAAGATTTTCTTATGACTCTCAATATTACTGGAGAATTTCATAGAAATCGGTTCAGATTTGGATATAGCTCCGATATATATGTTCTTCCGATTTGCAGTAATACAGCAATAAAATGATAATTTGTGAACCGATTTTCTCTAAATTTGGCAGGAAGGATTTTCTTATGACTCTCGATATTACTGGTGAATTTCGTGAAATCGGTTGAGATTTAGATATAGCTCTCATATATATATATACCGCCCGATTTTCACTCCTAGTCCCACTGCAAGCGCATTTATTGACCAATCTTCCCAAAATTTTGTACAACGCTGTCCTAGACGAATTCCACAATATCCATAAAGTTTGGTCGAAATCGGTACAGATTTATATATAGCTCCCATGTAGTTATAGATATAGCTCCCAAGTAGCTCAGATTTTGGATAATTTGTTGTCATTTGTTAACCGTAGTTATTACATTTTGGATACAACCGCCGAGGTCCATCAAAATTGGTTCAGAAATAGATTTAGCCCCCCCTTTTGTGTTGATACGGTAGGTGTAGGGTATTTTAAAGTCGACACCACCTGACTTTTGCCTTTCCTTACTGGTTGTTTGTTTCACTCTGCCTCTACGAGGCTTCACTCTTATGGCCTCCAAACTTTGAGACTCGGCTGGAAGTACGTGTTGACATAGCATAGCATGGATAGCCATAACCAAGATATTTGTGCAAGAACCACAAACACCGACATATGGCACGATTTGGCTTGAATGGGACATCGGCTATCTCCAAAAGAGTTCAGGAGAATTCTTGTCTTAAGTGTTTTAGCTACTGCCAAAAAAGACGAAAGGTCATAGAGTTTTTTTTGTGGAATATTTTTTTAACCTCACGAGTCCTATTGAAGGGGCCTTTTTATTTCATTGCTTATTGTGGACGCTTTTGTATAAATATGTTTGTTTTTTCGTTATTCTACGTCTTTTCTGACATATCCTTGATTCTCAATGCATATGAACCCTCTTTTCTTCCTTTTATACACCCATATTACTTTCCTAACTTTCAAGCTTTTTTTACATTCTCCAGCAAACACCCTTAATTTCCAAAATTTCCCTCTCGATGGCATGTGGTTTTGTTATAAATTTTATAGATTTTCCCTATTTGATTTCGTCTAAATGCGAGTAGGACAATCTTTTTTGTGTTGTGGCAACATTGAAGCTAGAAAGAAAGTTTATGGCAGCATTATTTGTTGGTAGCAGCAGCAATAAAATTATTGTGTGTTTACTGTTTACTTTTCAAATTCATAGTAAACTTGGCGAAACATTTGTGTCGCCATAAACTTTGGCTGCGTCTCCTCGTCGTCGTCATAGTCGTCAGCGTGGGGTTTAGCTATGCGCCAAAAAGTATGCTTTTAATTTGTTTCCCCTCTTTAAGAGACTTCATAAAAACCACCAAAAACTACTTTCAGAAAACAATAGTTACATTGGGCTACTAGTTTTTTTCGAGTATTTTTTTTTGTCTACACACACATAAAAACACTCATACATACATCTATAGTGGAATTGGTGTCTTGTGGCATTGGTTTGTGGGTTTTTATGAAATGGATTTAGCATTGCTAGTTTCCTCTTTTTATATAGTTTTTGCTGTAGTATGAGATCATAATGCTTCAATAAAGTTTTTCCATTTTCCTTTATAATTGTTCATAACCTTATTGGTTATGATGGTTTTTTTTGTGGTTCGTTATATCGATGAGTTTAAAAAATCCTGACATTGGACTGCTAAAGTTTTTTTTCTTCTTCTGTTCTTGCATGTGTGGAAAAGTGTATGGTATTTCTTTGTTACATTTCTATTTGATAGCTCTGAATTAAGTTTCCAAATTTTTTTGGTGCTATTTCTCTTTTGTATGTTATAAATCACTTTGTTTGGCCATAATTCAAAGCAATGTCTTTAATGTTTTGGCAGATTCCTTTACATGTAACTAAACCTTATATATTTTTTCTTACCTTAAACTTTTATTAAGAGAAAAGTTTTTCATTTCGTTTTATTTAACATTCGATATGAATAAGAAATGACAGCAGGTGGAGAGGCTGCCATAAATGGATTTTGAATGTCAAGAGTTAAAATTTTTGTGGTATAAGAATTGCTTGGTTGCATCTTAAAAGTATGCAATAGTTTTTGTTCATGAAAATTCTTTGTGGATAATAAGATACTAGAAACATATAAAAACTTTAAAGATATTCCCTTTCATTTTCATTAGGTTAGATTAGGTTGAAAAGAGGGTGCGTATATTAATCCGCCCCATGCCACTATGGACATACACCTAAGCCAGTAATCGGCTTCTTGTGCGCTCTGAATACAAAAAAGTAACCTCGAAAAAGAAAATCTAAGTTAGGAATTCCGTGCTACTTGCAAATCCTTAATTGTTTTCCATGCCACGCCCATTTCCAATGACTTGTAGAAAATTGCAACGAAATTTCATGTATTATATCTTGGATAATCAAAAATTTCGTAAAGAATTTTTCGCCAACTATTAAAAAAAAATTAATACCCTCCACCTAGGATCATAATGGGTTTAAATAGCCTCCGAGCCATGTCCCAACCACTCCAAATTTTGCACAAATACTTTATGCCTGCTATTAGCATACATCAGTAATTTTGTACTTTTGGTTTCTTGTCAGACCTTCCCATTTATCTTCTCGGCTGTCCTAGCTCTCCTCTTTCTTCGTTCTATTTACTGTTTCATTCTATTAACCCCTTTTCGTAGGCTTTTACCGTTCGTTTGTTCTTCTGAACCTCTTTCCCTAGTTCCTTACCACGTAAAACCTTTTTTTATACGCTTGTCTTTCAACCGGTTAATCATTTCATCGTGTCATGGATCATTATCGTGGACCATCATTCACCTATACTTCTTTACTGTTCTACTCTTTATCATCCACGTTTTTGTACACAGTTCAACGAGTTTGTTTTTCATCGATCCGTCCGTTCTTTGATCCTTATCCCCATTCCTTCGTTTATAATAGCAATTTTTTATAGGTTTTAAGTGCTGCATACCTTTAGGGGCACTATATACATATTTTTATCGGATTGGGATAGAAAAATGTTTTACGCTTAACCTGAACCTCTTTCCCTAGTTCCTTACCACGTAAACCCTTCTATTTTACGCTTGTCTTTCAACCGATAAATAAATTCATCGTATCATGGACCATCATTCTCCTATACTTCTTTACTGTTCTACTCTTTATCATCCCCGTTCTTGTACACAGTTCAACGAGTTTGTTTTTCATCGATCCGTCCGTTCTTTGGTCCTTATCTCCATTCCTTTGTTTATAATAGCAAATTTTTATAGGTTTTAAGTATTGCATACCTTCAGGGGCACTATAAAAATATTTTTTTTATCGGCTGAACCTCTTTCCCTAGTTCCCTTTTATCTTACGCTTGTCTTTCAACCGATTAATCAATTCAACGTATCATGGATCATTGTCATGGACCATCATCCACTTATGCTTTTTTACTGTTTTACTCTTTATCTTCCACGTTTTCGTACACAGTGCTACGCGTTTGTTTTTCATCGATCTGTCCGTTCTTTGATCCTTGTCTCAATTCCTTCGTTTATAATAGCAAAATTTATTTTTTTTATGGATTTTAAGTGAGCATAACTTCAGGGGCACTATATATTTTTTCGGGTTAGGATGGGAAAGTGCTTACGGATGTGACGAATACGTTTCTCGCATTATGTCGTACCTTTTGCCGTTGTTGTCAAGAAAAAAAAAACTAAAAATCCACCCTGTGTCACACTGGGGAAATCAATTTATCCCATTAATGCCTGACCCTCGATTCTCTTGTCCGATTTTGATAACATTTCACATTAATTATTTAGATCATTTGTATTGGCGCAATATCTTTTTTTTTAAAAAATGCTTTTTACCAAAAAATTAAAAAAAAATTTTTTTGAAAAAAAAAATTTTTTCTCATTATTTCCAAAGCCACTTTATCACCCACAGTGCTACGTGTTCGTTTTTCATCGATCCGCCAGTTCTTTCATTCTTATCTTCATTCCTTTTTTTATGTTAGCAAAATCAATATATTTTATGGATTTTAAGTGTTGCATGCCTTGGAGGGCGCTATATATATATTTTCGGGTTAGATTGGGAGAATGCTTACCCATTAACGCCTGACACTTCTCTTGTCCGATTTTGATGCAATTTCATATTCATTATTTAGAGCAATTGTATTGACGGTGCAATTTTATAATTTTTTTTATGTTTAACAAAATTTTGTACCAAAAAGTTAAAAAAAATTTAACAAATTTTTTCAAATATTTCGAAAAAAATGTCTTGTTTTTTCCTAAGCCACTATGTTTTAACATTTTACGATCACTTCGATCATTTAACATTTTTAATAAAATGGCAACTTTTTTTTATTTTACGAATTTAAATTCCCTTTTTTACTTTTCTGCAAGCAATACATGCTTAACTCTTTTATAAAACAGCGACACACATTTTGTTAATACATTTTTGTGTTAAAATATTTACATTAAAATAATCCTTTTAAAGCTTTATGCAGAAACAAACAAACGACACATTTTAGTTTTTTTTTTTTGCTTCTCTATTCGTTATCTTTCTGTACGCACATAGATGTTTTTTTAATTTACGCAAAATATGTTGCCTACCTTTAGGCTGGCGGATCAACATTATCATCTTGGTTATAACCAAGCTGTCTCAACATATCTTGGCATATGTCTAATTGTTTCTAGGAAAACGTGTAGCAAAAGACAAAAGAAAGAAAAGGGAGCTTTAGATATAATTTTATATTTTTACTATCACACCATAGTGCAAAGTCAAACACACATACACATGCTGCTAAAGCTTAAAGCCTTATTTATTTATATACCATGTTTGTTAAGAAAACGTTTTTCCCCATTTTTTAAAACTGTTGTAAAAATAAACGCTCATATCATATTTTTTTATTTTGGTTTTCTTTTAATAATACACATGTATATACATATGTATATAAGTATTCCATATATATGTGTGTCTGTGATGCCTGTGTATGTTTTGTAATTTAACGTAATCCTGCTGGAAAATATGCTCATCTTGAAGTACCTGTGAAAGAGGAGTTAAAGAGGATTACTTGTGCCAACCTACATGGGTTTCTTGTATCCCCAAGGCTTACAATGAAGGAAACATTAATTTTTTTTCAGGAAGAACAAGAAGAAGTGGCAGCAGTTTAATGTGGGTCGACATGTGACAGTATGTGGCTGTATTAAGAAAAAACCACTAATGGAGGGGATTTGGGTATAGCCAGCATTTATGGGCAATGTTGCTAAAGTTGAGTACAGAGCAAAATACAGATAAATTGATTAACTATTGTAATGGGATTTTCTTAAGGGCGATTGAAAATATAATATGAAGTTGTCATATGAAAGATGTGAAAATTTAAAAGGGTTATAAAGATTTTTGAACAATAAAAGCTGAAAGAGTTTTAAAATATATGCCAAGAATAATAAAGCAAAAGAAAAATATAAGTGCTGCTATATATAAATGTTAAATTTATCAGTTTTGGACAACTAAGTTTGAAAAAAAGCCGAGAACATTTTTGAATTGGCTATTGAGGGAGAAAATAAAAAATATTGATGCATACTTTTTGGTGCACATATTTTTAAAATCATTTTAAATATTAGACAAGAAAATTAATTATTTCAAATTTAAAGAATTTAAAATAATTAAAAAAAGCTTATAACATTTTCATTTAACTCAAAAGAATTTATTTTTAGGGGAAGTAATAAATATTAATATTGCATACTTTTGGGAGGTGCTTTCATAGAAATATATTAGCTTTCGACATAAAAATAACAGCAAAGTGGTTAACTATAACCCTGCAAGTGAAGACAACGATGTTGCATATTTTTGGGAGATATAATTTTTTAATTTGTTTCCTTAACCTCATTTAAATTGTTAATAATACGTAATAAGCTTCATATAATAATGTTAAAACTATTATTTAAAATTTTCAACATTGCAATATTTTTCATAGTCCATTTTTATGTTTTTCTTCCCCTGATAATGATGCCATTTATCCCACCAAGCATCCTGACCCTATAAATCATCAACTTCAAATCACTACCACACAAACAAAACGAAGCGAACCAACAACCGACATCTGTTTATAATGGGTCATAACCTTGCTGTGCATACCTTTCAATTATTTTTGGGGTCCTTGTTGACTGCGCTCATCACCATTTCTCAAAACTAAATCCCTATTGTGTAATAAGTAATTTCTATATTTAATGTCCTTTGGTTATTACTTGCTGCTACCATGCAACAAAGCGTAGCGCGCGAGAGAGCCAGCAAAGTTTTAATACCAGCGTTGAACATGGCAAAAGTTCTAATTAAAACCTCGCCTAAAAATAGGCAACACTTTGCAATACGAAGCAAAGACATACACACACTAACAAAAAAGGAAGTTGCAGAGTTGCCACAAAGAAATATTGTTTACTTTAAAACTCCATAAAAGCCAAACAGAACAAGAGAGGGAAGTCAAAACAAAAGAACTCTTACACTTACAAAATTTCAAACTACTCCAATTAGAATTGCGTCCTCTAACGGCTCAAGAAGTCAAGATCCTACATCGGTTTATATGGCATCTATATCAAAACATAGGCCGTTTCAAATCTCAACGGAACCAAGCTGCTAGATTTATTCCTTTGAAAGTTAGAGTGCTTTCGACGGAAGGTCGGTAATGCCAGATTCGTCTTAGAATGCTAAGACGATTAGGAATATATATGTCCTTACCCTTACCCTTATCCTTATCCTTACCCTTACCCTTACCCTTACCCTTACCCTTACCCTTACCCTTACCCTTACCCTTACCCTTACCCTTACCCTTACCCTTACCCTTACCCTTACCCTTACGCTTACGCTTACCCTTACCCTTACCCTTACCCTTACCCTTACCCTTACCCTTACCCTTACCCTTACCCTTACCCTTACCCTTACCCTTACCCTTACCCTTACCCTTACCCTTACCCTTACCCTTACCCTTACCCTTACCCTTACCCTTACCCTTACCCTTACCCTTACCCTTACCCTTACCCTTACCCTTACCCTTACCCTTACCCTTACCCTTACCCTTACCCTTACCCTTACCCTTACCCTTACCCTTACCCTTACCCTTACCCTTACCCTTACCCTTACCCTTACCCTTACCCTTACCCTTACCCTTACCCTTACCCTTACCCTTACCCTTACCCTTACCCTTACCCTTACCCTTACCCTTACCCTTACCCTTACCCTTACCCTTACCCTTACCCTTACCCTTACCCTTACCCTTACCCTTACCCTTACCCTTACCCTTACCCTTACCCTTACCCTTACCCTTACCCTTACCCTTACCCTTACCCTTACCCTTACCCTTACCCTTACCCTTACCCTTACCCTTACCCTTACCCTTACCCTTACCCTTACCCTTACCCTTACCCTTACCCTTACCCTTACCCTTACCCTTACCATTACCCTTACCCTTACCCTTACCCTTACCCTTACCCTTACCCTTACCCTTACCCTTACCCTTACCCTTACCCTTACCCTTACCCTTACCCTTACCCTTACCCTTACCCTTACCCATACCTATACCTTTAGCCTTACCCTACCTATTTTTTTCAAAAGGCATAGTTCATTATCAATAGCTTTTTTTCCCATCCTTACTTATCCTTATCCTTATCCTTATTCTTATCCTTATCCTTATCCTTATCCTTATCCTTATCCTTATCCTTATCCTTATCCTTATCCTTATCCTTATCCTTATCCTTATCCTTATCCTTATCCTTATCCTTATCCTTATCCTTATCCTTATCCTTATCCTTATCCTTATCCTTATCCTTATCCTTATCCTTATCCTTATCCTTATCCTTATCCTTATCCTTATCCTTATCATTATCCTTATCATTATCCTTATCCTTATCCTTATCCTTATCCTTATCCTTATCCTTATCCTTATCCTTATCCTTATCCTTATCCTTATCCTTATCCTTATCCTTATCCTTATCCTTATCCTTATCCTTATCCTTATCCTTATCCTTATCCTTATCCTTATCCTTATCCTTATCCTTATCCTTATCCTTATCCTTATCCTTATCCTTATCCTTATCCTTATCCTTATCCTTATCCTTATCCTTATCCTTATCCTTATCCTTATCCTTATCCTTATCCTTATCCTTATCCTTATCCTTATCCTTATCCTTATCCTTATCCTTATCCTTATCCTTATCCTTATCCCTATCCTTATCCTTATCCTTATCCTTATCCTTATCCTTATCCTTATCCTTATCCTTATCCTTATCCTTATCCTTATCCTTATCCTTATCCTTATCCTTATCCTTATCCTTATCCTTATCCTTATCCTTATCCTTATCCTTATCCTTATCCTTATCCTTATCCTTATCCTTATCCTTATCCTTATCCTTATCCTTATCCTTATCCTTATCCTTATCCTTATCCTTATCCTTATCCTTATCCTTATCCTTATCCTTATCCTTATCCTTATCCTTATCCTTATCCTTATCCTTATCCTTATCCTTATCCTTATCCTTATCCTTATCCTTATCGTTAACCTTATCGTTAACCTTATCGTTATCCTTATCGTTATCCTTATCGTTATCCTTATCGTTATCCTTATCGTTATCCTTATCGTTATCCTTATTCTTATCCTTATCCTTATCCTTATCCTTATCCTTATCCTTATCCTTATCCTTATCCTTATCCTTATCCTTATCCTTATCCTTATCCTTATCCTTATCCTTATCCTTATCCTTATCCTTATCCTTATCCTTATCCTTGTCTTTATCCTTATCCTTATCCTTATCCTTATCCTTATCCTTATCCTTATCCTTATCCTTATCCTTATCCTTATCCTTATCCTTATCCTTATCCTTATCCTTATCCATATCCTTATCATAATCGTCTTCTTTAACTTTATCCTCATTCTTTTCCGCATCCTTCTCATCATCCTTAAACTTTTCCTGATGCTAATCCTAATCCTGATCCTTATCCATATCCGTTTCCTCATAGTTTTGTTTATTGTACTTTCATTCCTCCAATTGCAAAAACAATCCTTAAGGCAACTCTATCTTCGAGCAGGGAAAACGCCAAATAGAAACATTTATTTTAAATGTATATAAACATTACGTTCGTTTTAGTTTAAGGTCTGGTGGCATAATGGAGTTTTAGCAAGCAGAACAAAAATCCTTGCTTACAAATACCATAATCATAAAAGTACACAAGTATTAAACTCCCATACACACACCCTCACTAGAACACACAAAATTATGAAAGACTTCTCTGTGTATTTGCAAACAAACACAAACACACAAACAAAATATAGCCAACTACATTCGGACTCACTTTTACTCACTCTTGCCCAAAACAAAACCAAAGCCAAACAAGCGATACTTGTCCTGCCAAACTATATAGCCTATTTTTAGGCAAAATGCTCTAATTACAGTATTATGTGCAAAACAATAACACGAAATAGCGCCACCAGCAGCGCGTCTCCCTAAGAAAATAACCCCATAGGCTTTTTATAGCCAGAGTGGCCAAATGTTTCAACAATACATTGGTGATAAAGGCGGGGCAATGTTGGCCCAGGAGGCATTTTTAATGGAGCCATGCCAACGGAAGCTGTATAAGCCTTTTTCCCACATAAAAAAGCCCTCCAACAACGCCAACACTGTATAAGCGTAAATATTTACTTTTCCAAATAAGGCGAAATGTAATAGGGGCGGTGGCTGTAAGATTTAAGGAGGAAGATGGGAAACATTAAGCAGGGCAAAGGTTTAGTTTAACAGCTGCCCTATAACGAAAAAATTGATCGAGTTAGGAGTGGGTGGGAAAGGGAAGTTAGTTTGACGAGCAGGAATAATGCTCTAGAAGTTCTTGCTCCTGCTTTCCATTTCACCGCCCTTGCAGCATAAATATTTATGATGCTTAACTAATTGTCCACAACGTTACGCTTTTGGCATCATCCATGGTTCGCAGGAGAAAATGACCCTTTTTCGCTGTGCTCTTCACATGCCACACTATTAACAAACCTAATAGTGTGGCATGTGAATGCGTTTGGTGTTTGTTTTTCTTTTATTTTTTTTTTTTTTTTTTTTGTTAAAAATAAACACTAAAATTATAGTATGAAGACCACAACATGGCCATGAAATTGGGAATATTATTGTGAAGAATGGTCGATGTGCCCATAGGATAACAATATAGTGATTAGGATTAGTATGTAAATTTAAGGATCGTATATACCGAGTAAAATAAAGTAAAATGAAGAAAAAAAAGAATGAAATAAAATAAAATAAAATAAGATAAAGTTAAATAATATAGAATGAAATAAACAAATAAAAAACAAAAGTTAAATTTAAATGAAATGTAATGAATAGAGAGCAGAAAAAGTTAGTTTTTGTTTATGTTCCGATTTTGACCAAAGTTTGTATTAAAGCATAAATTAGTGTAAGTTATAAAATTGAAATTAAAAAAAAAAATATTTAAATAATTTGAAATACTGTTCTGCAAATTGTGGCTTCTTTAAGGTTCTTATTTTACTAATTTTTTTTCTCTTATTTTTCTTTCCAGGTAAATATTGAATTGCTAATTTTCATTGTTACTTTAATGTAAGTAGCTATGCTTGAAATATTGTGTATTCCTTGACAGCGAGGGTTCTCTCGCTACGTAAGCGACTAGGTCGTGAAGGGCTGTTTCAGTGGACTTGCCCTTACATTATGCATGCTGTTGCCGAGACAGGCGATCTCCAGAGATTTTTTCCATAAGATATGTTTTTATCAACCTCTCTGGAGTCTTCAGCACAAAGGATGACAGACTAGTAGGAGGAAAATCTTTCGACTTTGTTTGGTAAGATTTTCCTGCTTTGGAGTGAGAATGACCTTTGTGTCCCTTCATCCCACAGGTATATATGACATGCTGATACAAGCAGCGTATATCTCCCTAGGCCAAGAAGCCAGTCTTTTGGACATAACTTGCAATTCAATGGGTATACATCATCAGGGCCTGGCGACAAAAAGGAGTTAAAAGTTTTTTCTAGTGTTACCTCAATAGACTTTGTTCATATATTCTCTGACTTTTGAATATATCTCACCGCAATATATCTCGAGAATAGGATTTTCCTTAGCCTAGAGGCCTCAGATGTATCATCCACGGAACTGCAGAATTCCACCCAGGATTTGCTCTGAGCCTTTCTCAACTCCTCCTTGTAGTAGAAGCAGTAATCTTTATTCGAGCATTAAAAAATAATAATTGTAACATTGTAACATATCTTAGCTCAGCCTTATAGACGTCCCAATCGTGTGGTGCCATTTTGGTTTTCGCCCTGTTGAAGAGTTTTCTGCATCCCTTCCTTAGGTCAAACAGTTGTGGTGTCCACCATAGCGGTCGCTGTTTGCCCTTTGGCTTGGCACTACGAGATGCTGATACAAGCAAGTCATTCAGGCCCTTCGCGATCCGTTTAACCAATATGTCTAATTCCTCTTCAATTTCCACCTGCTTTTCTGGACCAATTTCCACCTGCTTTTCTGGACAAGGAGGGATAGTGGTGCAGAGTGTGTGTCGAAATTTATACCAATCCCCCTTTCTTCTGTTAAGCCTTGGGACCACTTCTGCAGTATTTTCTCCAAGGCTGAAACTAATACAACGATGATCCGAGAAGCTGTGATTATCCAACACTTCCCAGTTGCATATCCTCCCGCTTATATCTTCCGATACAAAGGTCACAGTACCTCCTGGCCGTTCCTGGTAATACAGGTCGGTTTATCCCTTTTATTGCAAATCGTCAGGTTGCCATTTATTATATAATAGGCGAACCGGGCTCGCTCCGCTGCGCCTTCTTTAACTCTCTAATATATTTTTAGGGTGGAACACTTCGCCCTAAATGCGGATATCGAATTCGTGCCATTGTAACCTATGATTACATTATGCGTTACAATTTATTCAGATGACTATTTAAGTGACTGCCATTATTACCTAACCCATACAAATACCTCGTTTGAGCCACTTAAATTTTAACAAATCTGAACAGCAGAAAATATTAACTTATCCTAAATACGTAACAAGTTTAACCATTTAAAATGGGTTGTCTTTGTATTCTTGTTTTATCGCAAAACAATTTAAAATCACTATGTTGTTCATCCTTTCAAAAAACATACCTAAAAGTATGCAATGAAATAAATCGATTAGGCCCACCATACAACAGCCTAGGTGTAGGCAACATTTGGTTTAAATAATATAAAGTTTTGGCGTATAACACCAACCCCCCACCCCTCTCTCTCTCCACTTTTCGTTTCATACAAATTGAACTCTTGGCTTTATTGTGCAACATGCACACACTTTATGTACATCCATCAATTTCCTGATGCTGTTGTAAATTAAATAATCCCACTGTGTGTGTGTGTGTGTGCATAACGATTTTGTTGGACGTCTTTATCTGGCAGGCAGGGTGGCCAAAAAAAATTCAAGACAATGTGACAGCAATGCTGTTGATGTGGATGTCGATGTCAATGGCGTTGTAGATGGTTGTCAAAGTGGTTGTGGATGTTGGTCTTAGTGTTGCTGATGACGATGGCAATGATGATTGCATTCTTTTACAAATATCGGTTATGTGTCAGCAACAACTGATGTTAAATGCTGTAGATAATCTGTATATGTCGCCTGCTTTTTATCCGCTGTTTGTGTGGTTCTTGTTTTGTTTTTGGGCTTTTGTTCATCTTCAGTGTCATCATCACAGTCATCATCAGGAAGCGCTTCATTTGCGTTCCTGCTGATGGTTGTGTTAGTGGCATATTTCGGTTTTTTTTTTGTGTTCAGGCTCAGACTCATACTGCCAGCTGCAAAGTTTGGAGACTGGCAGCCTTTAGGGGGTCGTCATGTGTGTATGTGTGTGCTTTTTTTTTGCTAAATGATGTCATTGCTTTTGTGCTACTGCTGCTTGGAGTTTTGTCACCAAAACGATATCTGCTGAGATAACCAAAAATTTAAACAATTGTCCTTTGGAAGCTGTTTTGTTAGAATTTCTAATAATTTCAGTTGCTTCAGCTGTTGTATTCGAAAGTGTTTTTTATTTAAAACCATAAAACGCACGTGCATATTTTTACATGTGATTGCGTCGCTTGCAATGAGCAGGCCCCATTACACTCCTACCCCATACCCAAAGACAAGGATCTTTAGATCATTTACATAGTCTCCCCATGGAGCAAGTGTAACAGAAAGGGGGTCCTATTAACTTTGTTTCCTGTGTTTTTTGTTTGGTTGGTAGGGAACTTAGTGCCATTGTTTGTTTTATTACATATACATACATACAATGTCGTATAAATATAATACACTACCCTCCTACCATCCAGCAAGTACAAGCATTCCCCATCTTCCATATACAAAGAAAAATGCAAATACCATCTCTCTTTCTACTTTCCCAAGACTTTTGTGGTAGGGTCTTGCCTTTTTTTATGGGTTCGATGATAGCAGGGATATATGCTGAATATGTTTCAATATGACAGTTTGTCAATGTATGCCATGTTGCTGTTGTTGTTTCTCATTAATATGGAGTTTATGTAAGAAAACGAAAGATGCCTTTGTCTGCTTGCCTGTCTTTCATGGCTATTGGTTTTTTCTCTGGTGTGGGAGTGGTGTCGGAGAGGTAGGAGATATTACCCATCAATATCTTTGGTTTGCAAAAATTTTCCTTTATCCTTACACACTTTGTGAGTGTCTTTTTTGCTCTATCTATCTCTTTCTTTCTTTGTTTGTATGCGAAGCTTCTCCTTTCTTACTTTTTTGGTTAAGTGTATTTTATAGCCTACTTTATGGCTGACAATATTTATAATAAACACAAATATATATTTTCTCATTTATCCAGAGCCATTATCTTCAGAAAATTGCATATTGCGGTCTTTAGCGTATCACAAGGAGCGAAGAAAAATGTTATATGTTGAAAAAATATCCATTAATACAAAAAGGAGACACTAATTTGGATAAAAAAAAATATTAAGGAAAAAGATTTTTTAAGGAAAATGTTGAAAAACGTAAAATGAAATAAAATAAAATAAAATAAAATCAAGCAGAATAAAATAAAATAAAATCAAACAGAATAAAATAAAATAAAATAAAACAGAATAAAATAAAATAAAATAAAATAAAATAAAATGAAATAAACAAAAGCGTGCCAAGTTCGACCGCGCCGAATCTTATATGCGCTCCACCATGGATCGCACTTGTCAAGTTCTTTGATCGATATCTCTTTATAGACAAACAAAGGATAATGGATAAGAATTGCTATGCTATTTCAGATTTACCAATATATGTACCAATTGAGGCCATACTTGGTTTGGCTGTTTAATACCAAATTTCAGTCCAATCGAATAAGAATAGGGCCCTATGGTGGTCCAAGAAATTGGGAGATATGTTTATATGGGAGCTATTCAGGCCATATTTATCACGTATGTTAGGTCATACAAGAAGTCGTACATTTCAGACAAATCGGATAAGAATTGCTCCCCTTAGAGGCTCAAGAAGCATAATCGGAAGATCGGTTTATATGGGAGCCATATCAGGTTGTGAACCGATTTAGGCCATACTTGCCGCAGTTGCTAACTAAATTCATGCAAAATTTCAGCCAAATCGTATAATAATTGCGCCCTCTAGCGGCTCGAATAAGTCAAGATCCGAAATCTGTTCATATGTCAGGTTATTAACCGATTTTGAACATACTTGGCACAGATGTTTATGGTCAAACCAAAACATTTGTTGCTAAATTTAACCTAAATCGAGAGAATTGCGCCCTCTAGAGGCTCAAGAAGTCAAGATCCGAAATCGGATATGTATATGGGAGCTAGATCAGTTTATGGAGCGATTACTTACCTCAGTTGTTGGTGGTCAAACCATAAGCCAAATCGGATAATAATTGCGCCCTCTAGCGGCTCAAGAAGTCAAGATCCGAAAAACTTCATGCTAAATTTCAGCAAATCGGTAAATAATTGACCCTTAGCGGCTCGAATAAGTCAAGATCCGAAATCGGTTTATATAGGAGCTATACATGTCGCAGTTGTTGATAGTCAAACCAATACACTTCATGCTTAATTTCATCCATAATAATTACGTCCTCTAGCGGCTCGAATAAGTCATGATCCGAAATCTGTTTTTATGGGATCTATATCGGGTTATTGACCGATTTTGACCATACTTGGCACAGTTGTTGATGGTCAAACCAAAACACTTGGTGCCAAATTTCAGCTAAATCTTATAAGAATTGCGCCCTCTAGAGGCTCAAAAAGTCAAGACCCACATATAATAAATGCGCCCTCTAGCGGCTCAAGAAATCAATATTTCAAGATCGGTTTATATGGCAGCTAGATCAGGTTATAAAACGATTTGAGCTATACTTGGCACTTGGTTGTTGATGGTCAGACCAAAACACTTCATGCAAAATTTGAGCCAAATCGGATAATAATTGCGCCCTCTAGCGGATCACATAAGTGAAGAACCGAAATCTGTTTATATGGGAGCTATATCAGGTTATTATATCAGGTTACTTGTCACAGTTGTGGATGGTCAAACCAAAACACTTGGTACTAAATTTCAGATAATTTGGATAATAAATTCGCCCTCTAGCGGCTCAAGAAATCAAGATTGAAGATCGGTTTATATGGCAGCTATATCAGATTATGATCAGATCTTGACCATACTTGCCGCAAATGTTGGTCAAAACAAGACACTTCATGCTAAATTTAAGCGAAATCGGATAATAAATGCGCCCTCTAGCGGCTTAAAAAGTCAGCACCATCGATCGGTTGATATATCAGTTATAACAAAACATGGACCGATTTGGTCCATTTTTAATTTCAACCGACCTGCACAAATATTCGCTTTTGGGGTCGGTAATAACATCCAATGAGTATACATTGACCGCAGGTGTGCCACAAGGCTCTTTCCCATCCCCTTTCTTTTTTCTTATTTTCATTGACGATCTATTGGGTCAGACTTCGAATCCAGTCTACTCATTTGCCAATGACCGTAGTCTGTGTCATTCATATTCATTCGATCATAGACCTAGTCCTCAAGAAATTGAGGACAGGAGGCGTAATATGGATGAGACGCTCTCCCAGGATTTGTCGACCATCTCCGAGTGAGGTAGAATGAACAGAGTAAACTTTAACGCACAGAAGATGCAGTGCTGTTCTTGTCTCACAAGCGATTCACTACAATTGTCGATATCTATCGACGATAAACATATTGAGCAGTCAGATGCTCTTCATGTTCTGGGCATAAAGATACAATGTGATGTCCGTTGGTCAAAACACGTATTTTAAATGTCAAAAGAATCATTCAAGTGTTTGGGCTTTTTTAAGCGGTGAAATACCTCTTCCGATCGTCCCAATATCTATACTACCTACACCAGGCCGAGGATGGAATATAACACTCATATACTGTCAGGAGCTCCAAAATCATTCTTGGAGCTACTTGACCGGGTACAACGGAGAGCGATAGTGTTGATTGGCGACAGTAGAGTATCCAACTCTATTGCTTCTCTTGAACATCGTCGGAATGTGGGTAGCGTTGTACTGCTCTATCGTTACTTTCATGGCATATGTTTCAGGGATATTCGTCTTCTTAACCCTGACGTGAGGATGTTCACGAGGTATACAAGAATTACTTCACTTCTTCACTGTGCCAACTATCAGCGCAAACGGGTAATAAATGCGGCCTCTATGGGCCTTGGATTTTATATTGGGATATCGGTCTATATGGCGGGTATATCAAGATATTGTCCGATCTAAACCATATTCGATACCAATGCCGAAGGTCCGATTGGTCGATATGGCAGTTATAACCAAATATGGCTCGATTTGGATCATTCAAAAACTCAACCTGCGTAGAAAAGAAATACGGATCTGTGCCAAGTTTCAGCTCAATATCTTAAGTTTTGAAGGCTGTAGCTTGATTACAACAGACGGACGGACAGACACACGAACATTGTTAAATCGTTTTTTACGACGATCAAGAGTATTTTAACTTTGGCTATTTCGATGTGTTGCAAAGGGAATGACTAGATGCTATACCGCATATCCTATGGTGGTGGGTACAAATATATTTGTTTGAAACCAGTGACAATTTAATTATGCTAATTAACTTGAAATCAAAAAAAAAAATTCTCGCACCCTATTATTTTTATAACCTTCATTCAAAAAATTTTGCGGAAATCTACAAGAAAATATTGCTATCTATTTTTAACATGTCTTGCCCTAAAATTTCGTTGTAGATGTATATGGGAATTTATAGCATTACATATATTGAGTTAATGGCAAGGTGAAATGTTTTATGACATCTTGTTTCAATATCACCCACATGTACATACAAAACACCTTTAGAAAATTTTGGGGGGAGAGAGAGTGAGAGAAAACACAAACAAAGTGTAAAGAATGACAAAGGTAGGCAGTAGAAACCTTAACAAACAAAATCGTCGTAAAGGTGCCACTGACTCCCAGCCATTACTTTCACATTGCTACTCATTCATCTCTTACAACCTTTGCCTACCATGGGAGGGTTTCCAATATGTCCACACTTCTAAGTTGCCAAAATAAATCTGTTTTACTTAAGACTTGTGATGACTGCTTTGAATGGAAGGGGGATGGAGGGGGTTTCTCAAACTGTGCCTGGTTGTAGGTGGCTGTACCTTTTTCTCCTCGATTTTTGTTTATTCTTATATGGCTTTATTTACGATGTACTTGACTTCCATTAATAATTGTTTTTGTCCTTCGCTTAAGCTGCTGCTGTGTTCTTAGATGGTAGCGTTTTAGCATCATCGTTGCTGCTTCTTGTTAAACTCGGCATTTCTAATTTTTGCAAATAATGGAGCGTGAAAAATCGTTAGGAAATTATATTATTTGTCATAAATTAATATGAAGAGTGCCAGGGGAATAAAACAGGAAAAGAAACGGTAACGACAACAGCAACGAGTGTGACATAAAATGTAATAACTTTAACAAGAGCCCCTTAAGGTAGGCAATACTTTATTTAAATTTAGAAGTATGAGTGTGTTGGGAATTTTAAAAGCAGCCATCTGTGACTGGTTTATTTTTTTTTCTTTTTGGTTTCTTTTATTTTCTGAAGGAACATGAATATGTTAACGTATGTCATGTACCTCTTTTGAGGGCCAGAAATATTATTTCTGTCAAATGAAAATAAGGTGATATTTGGGATATAATTGTGCGTATTATTGTAATTTTTTTTTTTAGAAAAACAAATTTAGATTTCAGTTGAATGATGGAAATTGTAAACTGGCAGTTACATAAAATGCATTTATATTTACCACTTGGCAGTCATTGCGGCTATGGTAGAATGGATAGAGGATAGGAGCAGGTCTTTGAATCGCGGTATAATCGAGACGACGATAGGAAACCGGAAGGGAATGGAAGAGGTTTCCGAACGGATTCCTGAAACGACACTTGAGGTCGAGTGCATGGCACTGCTGCCAGCTGCATAGACGTGGATTGACGGTACCCTGGTATTGCCATCTGGAAAATCATGGTACACGTATGGATCAAAGCTAGAGAATAGAGTGGGCCTCGGGGTCTACATTGAGAACCCAGGGACTAAGATCTGTTTTAGGCTGCCTGGTCATAATACGGTCCTGCAGGTGGAGAACCGGGCGATCACGGAATGCATGAAGTAGTGTGGTGCTAACATCTTTACCGACCTTTACCATAAGGGCAATAACAACCAGGACGGTACAGTCCTGGAGTGTAAGAACGAAATTAACGCCTTCTCTCAGAATGGCATGATCCGCATCGTTTGGGTGCCGGGGCATAGCGGAGTAAGGACAGTCCGAGTTAATTGGGTGGGCGACAGTGGAACAGCGAAACGAATGGTAGGACTGCGAAAATCCTATGGGTAAATCCGGATTTTAAGAAGACAAGGATATTACTGAAAGGAAGCAAGCAGGAGGTTAGTATAGCATTCAATATCATCACAGGACACATAGGACTACGTGCTCTTTTATGCAAAATCGGTGCGGCAAGTGGTAGCATGTGTAGGGCATGTGGGGAAGGTGATGAGACGTAAAAGCATTTCCCATGTCATTGTTCGGCTTTCGCGGCTAACACACACTGTCTCTTAGGTGGGGACACAATACCAGACATAAAACAATTAAGGGGTGTGGTATGGAAAACAATTACCGATTTTTTAAGCAGACTGGAATTCCGGACTTAAATTTTCTCTTTCGAGGTTACTATATATTACTAATAGCTGAACCGAACCAGCTCCGCTGTGCCTTCTTTTACTTTATATGGAACAAAATTATCCTTTGAATGTTTATTTCGACAATTAAAGAGCTTAAGTGAAATACCATGCTACGAAAATAGTTTATGTATAACGCTTAACAAACAGTAAAACAATATAAATGCCTTAATCAGAATCCCATAGGATCTTTATTGGTCTATGAATTTGCTCGGCGGCCTTAGGGTCATCTAAGTTCGGATGATAGAAGTACTCCATTCTTAAAAGACTTTATTTGAGCCATATTCTCATGGGGATTTTAGGACTGGGAAGGCCCCCAGAGTGGTGGTTGGTGCGTTTAGGGGTTGGTGTGGACCCAAAAACGTGATCCTGTAAGTGGGTATGAATTTCATGCTCTACTCCCAAATGCCTTTCATTTGAGTCCCATATTGCCATGATTGGTAAATACATATGTCAGATTCAACGGTTTTTTTCGGAGATGAGGAGGTCCCACGGACACTTGGTCTCGAATGTTGACTTCAGATTCGTGGTCTACTCCCAAATACCTTTCATTTGAGCCCCATATTTCCAAAGTCGGCAAACATGTTCGGTTTGGGGGATGGAGCGGCCACTCAGTGACATGGCTCTAAAATACCTTGAGCCTCGTATTGTCATTGTCAGCAAATACCTCCTATTTAGGTCGTGTTCTGGGCGGTGGGGTGGCCCCTTCCACATTTTTTCTCGAATGTTGATATCAAAATCGTGCTTTACTCCAAAAAACTTTTTATTTGAGACCCATATTGCTATGGTCGTAAATTTGTTCCCACATTTGGATATCAGATGCGTATTTTACACTCAAATACCTTTTATTTAAGCCCCATATTAATATGGTCGGTAAGTAAGTCCTATTTGAGGGAGTTTTGGTGGAAGGGATGGATCCCCAGAACTTGGTCCCATATGTGGATATCAAATTCGCATTCTACTCGCAAATTCTTTTCATTTGAGTCCCATATTGCCGTGGTCGGTAAATATGTCCGATTTAGGGGTGTTTTGGTTGTCCACCAAATACTTGATCCGACAATTGGATGTCAGATAAGTTTTCTAATCTTTAATACTTTTCATTGGAGTCCCATATTGCCGTGATTGGCCTTTATATATGTTTGGTAGGTTTTGAGGGTGGGGCGACCACCCTAGGTACCCCATCCGAAATTTAGGTACCAAATTTTTTATTATTTTTATTTATTATTTTTTATTTTAATTTATTTTACTTTATTGTATTTTTTTATTTTACTTTATTTTATTTTATTTAATTTTATTTAATATTATTTAATTTAATTTAATTTTATTTAATTTAATTTAATTTTATTTTATTTTATTTTATTTTATTTTATTTTATTTTATTTTATTTTATTTTATTTTATTTTATTTTATTTTATTTTATTTTATTTTATTTTATTTTATTTTATTTTATTTTATTTTATTTTATTTATTTTATTTTATTTTATTTTATTTTATTTTATTTTATTTTATTTTATTTTATTTTATTTTATTTTATTTTATTTTATTTTATTTTATTTTGTTTTATTTTATTTTATTTTATTTTATTTTATTTCATTTTATTTCATTTTATTTTATTTTATATTATTTTTATTTTATTTTAATTTTATTTGATTTTAAATGTCTATTCCTTTACTTTTTTTGCAAAGTAAGGTCACGCAAACGTTTTCCAAATATTTTCTGCAATATATGAAAATGTCATTTATTTTTGATTTATTTGAATATATATTTTCCAAACTAGGGCACCCAATTCTCAAAAATCGTAAAAGTATAAAGAATAACACAATCCCAGAAATAAAAATGATTGCTTATCGTCGCGCCATTGGTATACTCAACTCCTTACTGGCTATTAATCAATTGTTATTGATGAAACTAGTATGTGCCAAAAATGTGAAGAAAATGCTTTTTTTCTCATCTTTAATATTTCAACACATTGGCCATTATGTGTGCAACCCCCCATCCCTATTTAGGATCTTAAGGCAGCATAACAACAACCACCTCTAAAGGACATGATTAATAACAACACAGAACCAAGATAAAATGGTTCATATTTCATTTTTATTACTCATTTCAAACCTATAAGAAACCTGAGAGCATTGTATAGATTGAAGAAATAAATACAATTTAATGATGACAATGGAGCTATAGGGGAGAAATGCTGGGATTTGTGACAATTATTATATCAATTGAATTGTAACAAATGTTTATGTTCATGTTGAAAGAAGTATTGTAGTAGCACTCCAATTAGTTTAGTTTCTAGAAGTCGGGAAAACAATGAAAATTTATATAAACACAAATTAGGAACCTAGTTAAAACGCATTTAGTTCGGCCGGGCCGAAGTTTGCATACCCACCATCTTGGGTATTCCTATTAATCTCATTGCGTCAAGTCTGGTGAAAAATACACCAGAAGGAGCTATATCGAAATATGGTCCGATTTGTACCAAACTTGCCAGAAGCGTCGAGGGGTCTAACATCATTCACTGTCTTACACTTTAATGTCAGGGATTGGTCTATATGTTGCTATATCCAAATATAGTGCGATCTTCACCATACTCAGAACTCATTGTAGCAAAATTCCCCGAAATACAACTTCCCAAAGATACACAAAATCATGTGTAGTACGGAAGAAGTATGATTTGCCACAGACAGAATGTCTGTCATTACACAAAAATACATGCATTGGGAAAAGTACAGCTGATAAGCAGGGTTGTCGAGCGTGGTTAATGTGGTAATTGTATCATAGATGCGTTTTCGCTAATAATACAATTCAAATACAACTAACCAACGCACGGTCCTTGAAGCCATCATACCTAATATGGTTGAAAAGTCTTCTAACCAAAGACGAAACGCATCCCATAGGGGTTGGTATGTGTTGCTATCTTTGGCTTTACTTTTCCATTTGCATCTCCGTTCATTGAGCTCGTCTCGAAAGAGAAACAAACAAAGATTGTAAAATTTAATGATCTTCGCCTTAACAGGCAAAAAACTCGAAAAATTACAATTTTTTTCATTAAAATTTTGGCAAAAATAAATTTTCACATCAGATTTTCTCAAAAAATTTGTTTTTTTCATAGAAAAAATCGAATTCCCAAAATAATCCCCAAAATTCCCTCAAAGAAACAGATTTATCTGGAAAAGTGGAATCTCTGCGACATTTGCTGCTAAAATGCAAAATCTGGAAAAACCAACAACAAAAAAATCCGTGCATTTTTAGCAGAATACAAAATTTTCGCTCTAAAGTGGGACCATTTTTTAATAAAGGTGATATTTTTTCGATATTTGCCGCTTGGAATTGAAAGCAAAAACTGTAAAAAACAGCAAAAAACGTTATTCCACACGTTTGACTAAAATCCCCATAATTTCCTTAAAAGGTGAAAAATGTTTGGAATGGAGGAAAAGATAAAAAAACAACAAAAATCAGAAAAATTGAAACATTTTCTGATAAGCCTCAATCTTTTAGACGTTTGCCGTTAGGATTTTAAAGCCTACTGCGAAAACTGTAAAAATCGAATTCCAAAAATTGGAAAAAAATCACTTACTCAGAAAAGGTGTGATTTCCTACCACATTTGCCGCTTGATTGTTAAGACCTATTGCAAAAATTTTAAAATCTAGTAAAAATCAAATTCCCAAAATTTTGACAAAAATCCCCAAAATTCCCTTATAAGTGAAACATATCTGAAAATGAGGTATGTTAAGGTATTTTGCTGGATTGATGTCGAAACCTACTGCGAAAAGTGGTGAAAAAACACCAAAAATAAATTTCCCAAAATTTTGACGAATATCCCCAAAATTCCCTCATATTGGGAAAATATCTGAAAATGTAGAATTCCTTTAAAATTTAACTAAGGTATTTACAATTTTGATCAAAAATTGTTTTTGATAAAAAATTTTGCCAAAATTTAGAAAAATTTTCATAACTGGATTTCCATAGAAAATGTCGTCGCTAATAATTTTTTTCACAGAAAATTTCTTTGCGGCTTTTTATTATAGAAAAAAGTTTCATCTCATTTGGACTTTTCTAGAAAATTCTTTTAAAAACTAGATTTTCCCGGAAAATATTGGCAAAGTTTTATTTTTATAGAATACTAGCTGGACAGGGTCCGCTCCGCTGCGCCTTCTTTAACTCTCTAATATCTATTTAGGGTGGGTACACTTAGCCCTGAATGTGGATATGGTGCTACTGTAGCCTATGTCCGTCTATGACGCTGAAGGCCTACGTACGAATCCTGACGGAACTTTTAACAAAAATTAAAGCGGTGGTTATCCCCTCTTAATGCTGACGACATTTGCCAGGTACCATACTATGCAGGGTCATGTAAAAAATTCTCCCCAAAGAGGTGTCGCACTGCGGCACACCGTACGGACTCGGCTATAAAAAAGGCCCTTTATCGTTGATAAACTCAACTTGAAACGGAAAGCACTCATTGATGTATGAAAAGTTTGCCCCTGCTCGGTTTCTAGGCAATTTTTTATCCTACTCCCAAATGCCTTTCTTTTGAGCCCCATATTACTTATTGGTAAATATTTCGGATTTTCGACATTTCGACTCAAACATGTACATCAAATTCTGTCCTTTCTTAAATTCCATTACATTTAACCTCATTTTGTCATGGTCGGTAAATACGAACCGTTTGAAGGGTGTTGGGGAGGCCATCGGCACCTGAAAATAGATATCAAATTCGTTCTTTACTCCCAAATACCGTTGATTTGAGCTCCATATTGCTAAAGTCGGAAATGAAGTATAGTTTAAGGGGTGATTTAGGGCGTACCCCCAAAATTGGATATCAAATTCGTTTTCTACTCTCAAATACCTTTCATTTGAGTCCCATATTGCCATAGTGGGTCAATTAATCTACTTGACGTATTTTTAGAAGGAAAAGAGCCACCTTGACTTGAACGCAAATTATAATGTCATATTTTAATTTGAATCCTATATAACCATGGTCGGCTGATATGCCCATTTGGGGGTATTTGGGGGTGAGGTGACCTCCCATTACTTGGACTTAATGTTTTATGCCAAATTTGTAATCTACTGCCGGATACTTTTCATTAGAATCCCATATTGATTGGAACGTCGAATATATCTGTTTAGAGGAGTTTTTGGGTTGGGGCGACCCGCTGGGTACTTGGACCTAAAATTTAATATGATATTCATTTTCTAGTCTCCAATACCCTTCATTTGATATCCATATTATGGCCATCAGTTCTCGTTTGGTTTTGGGTGGCGTTTTTGGTGTAAGGGGAAGGGTCAGTCACCATCCGATATCTAAAAATTATTTAACCTATGTTTCCTTTTTTTTTGATTCTACGGAACAACCAAACAAACCGAGTCTCATATAGTCATGGTGGGTCATATGCCCATTTGGGGAGTTTTTAGGGGGTGGGTGACCCCCCCCCCCCCTCTGATTTTGTATGCCAGATTCCTAATCTACTCCCGAATACCTTTCATTTAAGCCCCATATTGATGTGGACGACCAATTTGTCTGTTTTTAGATATTTTGGGGTTAGGGCGACTTCCTGGGTACTTGGCCACAATTTTTAATACCATTTTCGTATTCTACTCTTCAATACCTTTCATTTGATATCCATATTGTCTTTATCGGTAGACTTGTGATTTTCGGCGGTATTTTTGGGGTAACGCGGAGGGTCCACCCCCTTCCGATATCAACAAATTATAAAGCATATTTCGTCTTCCTGACCATTTTCGTAATCTACTTCCGAATACCTTTCATTTGAGTCCCACATTGGCGTGATCCCACATTGGCATAAACCTGTTCAAATAAACCTATTTTGGGGCTGGGGCGGCCCCCCAGGTACTTGGATGCAACTTTCATTCAGAAATTCCTACTCTACTCTTAAATACCATTCATTTGATTGCTTCACTTTTATTTTTGGGTAGTACTTTTAACTTAAAGTAATCAATCACCTAATTGAAGTATGGAAAAAACATTTTTATTTGTTTAGATATACATACATTTTTTTAACAAATTTAAAAAATCGAAAAAAGTCACTATGTTTATCTTTTCTTAATTTACTCTAATTGAACACTGGTTATCACCAGCCACAATAAAATCAATCCCAGTTTAACTCACTGCGACTAAAAGTGATGAGCATTGCAAAAACACAAAAATGCTTAAACAAACACCATGCTATCGCTAGCACTTTATCCTATGTGAAGTATGCCCTAGAAATTCCATTTAATTAACTCCTGGCTTATATGCTTTACAAATTGATTTACGTTTTTTTTTTTATTTGCCTTATTCTGTTTTGTGCAATCATGGAGCTCTGTTTGTGTTGATTTTGTTGTAAAGCGTTAAGCAAGTTGTTCACGCTTTATATTCCAATAGCCATACCTAAAGCCTTGGTATCTTGATGGGTGAGTATGGCATGACAAAAACGCATTTGAAAAACCCAACTAATCGATTAATGCATTTTCCCATGCAAGTATTAACTGGCGAAATTAAAACCTCTTTGGATAAATATTGCTTGTGGTTTTTTTGCATTATTTTTCTCTCTCTCTCTCTCGCTCACTCTTTGTCTTTCTGGTTCCCTTGCAATTAGCTTGCATTCTTGATGGCATATTTTGCTATGCGTTGTGTGTTTTGTGGTATTTGTATCCATTTAATAGTTTAGGGTTTTGCAAGGGCATACTTTTAGGAGGGGTCTTATTTAACAACCCAGCCTTGACAGTTTTTTTTGAGTTTTCCGATATCCACTGAATGTTGGTGTGTGAATTTTTCAATCGCTTTGTTATTTTTTCATTTTTTTTTAGGCATCTGGGCTTACATGTGTGGTTTTTACGTGCCCTGTATGTCCAGCATAAAAAGTTATGAGAAAAATGCTCGGGGATTAACACATTGGTAGTGATGGCTTTCCGTGTTGTTGCGGGATTTAATGTTTTGCGCACAAAGGGCACCGTAACTAAATGAGAGCACATGTTTTTCCGAAATGGTTAAATTGATTGAAAAGTTTACCCAACTACCTTATGGGCTCGAAAACAAAAATGGCTTAAAAGATTTTCCATAAAAGCGATTAATAACCTTTGTGAAATAAATGGGGTAAAATTGAAACTTTTAATAAAAACTGCATGGTATTTTGGTAAATTTCCACAATATTGTTTTAAGTTGGACTCAACATTCAACATTTTATTAAAATTGTTCTTGTGGGCTTTTTTGGTCAAAATTTATTAAATGTGAAAATAAGACAAGTAAAAAGGCATATAGTTCGGCCTATGCCTTTTTACTTGGAGGGACCCACCACCTCGAATATATAAAGGGTGATTTTTTGCTATTATGTTTTGTTTCAATGTCAAACCTCTTTAGTTTGGTTTATAATTTAATCATGAATCGTCTTACAAACGAACAACGCTTGCAAATGATTGCATTTTATTATCAAAAAGCGTGCTCTGTTAAGAAAATTCATCGCGCGCTTCTTCCATTGAGCAACGAAGCTAATTACACCCAGCACCATAGGATGGGGGTATACTAATCTAGTCATTCTGTTTGTAACACCTTGAAATATTCGTCTAAGACGCCATAAAGTATATATATTCTTGATCATCTCGACGCTCTGAGTCGATCTAGCCATGTCCGTCCGTCCCACTGTCGAAATCAAGATAGCGGTCGAACGCGTAAATTTTGCTATGGCAGAATATGTGTTCCTCTAGCCGAACGTAGAATAGCGTTCCAAGCGCCTCGATCTTCTGCGTTCATTCTAAAATCTCTGGCACCAAGTTTCGAAGTGTCTCCCACCACTTGATCTTTCCATCGGGCTTTTGGTCTTCCCGGTTTGCGTATACCACCGTGTTTGCCTTCAAAAGACTTCTTTGCTGGAGCTTCTTCATCCATTCTGACAACATGACCTAGCCAACGCAGCCGTTGTATTTTGATGCGTGTAACTATGCTATCGTCGTTATATAGCTCATACAGCTCATGGTTCATACGTCGCCTATATTCTCCATTAACGCAAACTGGTTCATATATTTTACGTAGAATCTTTCTCTCAAATATTCCAAGTACTGCCTCATCTGCTTTCACAAGTACCCATGCTGCAGAACCATATAACAGCACGGGTAGTATCAGTGTCTTGTAAAGTGTAGTCTTCGTCTGTCGAGAGGTGGCCTTGTTTCTAAACTGCTTACTTAGTCCAAAGTAGCATCTGTTTGCCAGTATTATTCTTTGCTTTATCTTAAAACTGGTGTCATTCGTTTCGGTTACGGCGGTGCCGAGGTAGATAAAGTTACTGACTATCTCAAAGTTGTGGTTCCCAACTTTCTTCATTTTCTTTATCTGATCGGTTGTGCAAGACTTTTTGGGACTTGAAACCATCCATTTCGTCTTATCTCCATTTACTGCCAGACCCATTTTCACTGACTCTCTTTCGATTCTTTCAAAGGCGAAGATAAGCTACTTTGTACTATTTTGCCCTTTTTGGCAGCATTTGTGAGGTACTATGTCATGTAAAACTTCTCTCCAAAATAGGTCTCGCACTGCGGCACGCCGTTCGGACTCGGCTATGAAAAGGAGGCTCCTTATCATTGAGCTTAAACTTGAATTGGACTGCATTCATTGATTTTTTAGAAGTGTGCTCCTGTTCCTTAGTGGAATGTTCATGGACAAAATTTTAAATTGTCTACATGCCATTTATCTGAAATTGGAGCCAACCGCGGCACAGAGCGGTGGTTATCCCCTTTCTAATGCTGGCTACATTTGTGAGGTAACCTGTCATGTTAAAACTTCGCTACTAAGTGGTGTCGCTATGCGGCTCGCTCATTGGTATGAGAGAAGTATCCCCTGTTCCTTAGTGGAATGTTCATGGGAAATTTAGTTAGTTTAGTACCTACATGCCAAATTTCAGACCTCTAGCTCTATCTGTAAAGAAAGTTCTGAATTTTTGGACCTCTATCTCCATCTGTAAAGAAAGTACCAAATGGTACCAATTTTGGTACCAAAATTTATGAATTTTGAAAACTCCATTTACTTACCAAGTATATATTCGTAGTTGTACCTACATGCCAAATGACAGACCTCTAGCATCATCTATCAATAAATGGTGCGGATCGTGAATAGATCATTTAGTCACCCATCATTTATTTCTTAGTTGTTCCTAGATGCCAAATTTCGGACCTCTAGCTCCATCTATATACAATAGAATGTAACAACTAGTACCAATTTCGGTACCAAAATGTTCGAGTTGTGAAAAAAAAACATTTAGTCGTGTCAGACCTCTAGCACCATCTATCAATAAAGTACCAAATGGTACCCATTTTCGTACCAAAATGTGCGGATCGGATAGTTGTTCCTACATGCCAAATTTCGGACCTATAGCACCATCTACAAAGAATGTACCAAGTAGTACCAATTTTGGTACCAAAATGTTCGAATTGTGAAAAAAACATTTAGTCGCCCATCATATATTTCTTAGTTGTACCTAGATGCCAAATTGCAGACCTCAAGCTCTAACTGCACAGAAAATATCAAATGGTACCAATTTTGGTACCAAAATGCACGAACTTTGAATAGATCATTTAGTCACCACTTCATGTATTTCCTAGTTGTACTCTTATGCCAAATTTCAAACCTCTAGCTCCATCTGTAAAGAAAGTAGCAAGTGGTACTAATTGTGGTACTAAACGTACGTTTTTTTCATCCCAGTTCTATTTTTCCATTTTTTCTTTTCACCGATAATCGTTTTGCACCAGATGTCTTTTAATGCAAATCTCAAAAGTCTATCTCTATCCATGCGCCCTGTACAAAGTTCAAAAATTTCGTACCTTTTTGGTACTTTTTTTAGTACCTAAATATACCAAATTCAAAAATTCTTATATTCATCCAACTAACGTTGGAACTTAGTGTACCTAAGTTCCAAAACTCAGAGCTCTAGTTCAATTTACATAGAAAGTACCAAATAGTACCAATTGCGGTACTAAACGTACTATTTCTCCCACCTCCGGTACGATTTTTCAATTTTTTTGGGCCAAATCTTATTTTTTCTAGACGCCCTTTAATGTAAGCCCAAGATCATACTACTATCCTCTTCCGTTCGCGCTGGGCAAATATGTACCATTTCGTAATTTTTGTACCTCAACGTACGAATATCATCAACATTCGTGCAAAATTCCATGATTCAAGTTTCAGCCGTTTGGGCTGGGCAATGATCGGTTAGTCAGTCAGTTGGTCAATCAGCAATCAATCATAGGAAATTCCCTCTTTTTTTGAAAATGTTGTTATTATATGCGCCTCCCTTACTATGACTATATTTTTAGTTATCTCTCATCCTAAACTGCCCCTGAAAATTCAGTCAGTGCCCTTTTATTTCCTTCCTTGCTTCCACAGCATTTGTTTGTGGCTTTTGAAATCTCTCTCAAATTCCACTTAAATTCTATTAATTTTCCCAAACAATGCTAAACAATTAAATGCCTATTTTTCTAAACCACAAACATTACCAGTCCAAGTCTAAGCTGGAGGGCTAAATTGCAATTTTATTGAGAATTTTATTGGCCTCTTTAATCGAATGTGCAAGGCAAACAATAGCAAACGAATACTAGGTCATGCTGACAAACAACAAAACAATTGGTTTAGTGTAGGGCCATAAAGCATTCATGTTATTTGTTAATTATACAATGGCCACCCATTGTTCGAAGCCTTAAAGTAGGCTCTTAAAAATAGTTTAATTTTTTCGACAAATACCCCCATGGAGTTGGATTTTAATTAAAAATTGTTGATAGGCTGAACATTTGAAATTAATATTAGACACTAAGGCTCCAGTTAGGTGCCTCACGAACCCAAACCGACCCTGACATTTTGCTTGGCCAAAAAGCAAAAGTTGCCATAACCTAATGGCTAATGGCTGGGGGGCTGGGATATTAAGCCTGCCTTCACTGCATGCCTGCCTTGCTCCCCCCTCCATTCCATTCTAATAACCTTACAGATTGGTTTTCTTCTCTGCTGTTGCTGCTTATGTTGAGGATAAATGAAAATATAAGCATGTATATGGCAAATGTGTTTGGTTAAGAGTGTATGTGAATGTGTCTGAGTTTGCCTGTGTGTGTTTGCCTTTGTTTTTCATTTAATAAATAAAACATTTTCTCCTATTGAGCTCACGAACTTCTTTTAACAACCTAAAAGCATGCTATGGTTTTTTTACCCTTGCCTTTGCCTTTATTCTTGCTGCTTCTGTCTAAGTTTCTGTTTAATTTTCTATCACTACTAGGCTGCTTAACAACTTGCTCTGACTTGTAGTATGGTGTGTCATGTTAGTTTATCAACTTCTGATGTTTCCGGTTTACTGACACCTCCATTGAAAACTTAACTCTCTCCATAAACAAATATGTATGTGTGAATGAGTGGGTTTTTTTCTGTTTTTGCTTTTTGTTCTTACGTTTCTTCCTTTTCCCTGCCTTTTATTTACTACTTTGGGTTCGTCAACGTCTTTGCACTTATATTTTATTGTGATTTATTACCTGATATTTATTATTTGCTGCTTAAACTTAATCAAGGGCTATAGAAGGAGCCTCCTTAGGCCAAAAGCATATGAAAATGGACTGTTCAGCGGTGTGACTCCTACTCTTCTATATGTATATATAAGCACCATGTAGCCACCATCTCTCACTTCCCTAGTTTAGTACACTTGTACTTTGTATGTGAAAGATTTATAGCACATAATTAGGCTGGGGGTATAGTTGAGTATGGTTATTATAGCTTGGCGTCAGATTTTAGGTGTTTGATAAAGGTGACGAATTTCGCAAAGAAAACATTGTAATTTTTCTTCCATACAAAGAAAAAGTGATTGTTAGAGTATAATGTTAGCTTTAAATATTTGCACAGCATTGTATAATTTTAGGAGCCACCATTAAAAGGATATTTGTATAAATGGAGAAGGGAGAAAAAAATTGCATAGTAAATAATGGTTATAATTTAAAAAAATGGAAAGGCAAAATTGCAAATGCCAAACAGAAACCTTGATAAAAACTTATTTTGATTTGCTAGAAAATATCTAAGCATACATTTAGGAACCTTGAACAAAAAGATTGTCGATTTGATAGCAAAGTTAAGTAGAAATTAATTACAAGTTTGCTACCAAATGAAATTGTGCAGAAAGCTAAAAATTTTCTATTAATTGTCAATGCTATTTTCAAGGTGTTAATATTTTGAAAGTGATTAGGGTCAATAATTGCACATAATTTTGAATTTTTTGGCATAAGCAAGTTCCTACAATAACGCACGGTAATTTGTGTGGAGAAAGACATGATTGATTGGAGGTCTTAAAAATTTCAAAGCATACTATTGGGCTTATATATTAGACAAAAAAAAATTTAATTATAGGGGCAAAGAAAAGTATAGTTTTTTTTTTGCGAAAAATTCTATTTTTAAAGAGATTTCAATGGATACTTTTAGGGATTAGCTGGTCAGAATTTTTTCCGCATAACTTTCAAAGCATACTATCGGCGTTATATATCATACAAAAAGAAATCTAACTATAAAGCAAAGAAAAGTATAGAAAATCTAGTATTTCAGTGTGAACAATAAAGTTTTTTTTGCGAAAATGTTTTCTATTAAGAAATTTCAATGCCTACTTTTAGGAATAATTGGGGACATATTTTTCCGCTTACTTAGGAATCAAGTAAGACTCAATAGAAATTTCATGAATCAAAATTGTACACAACTTTTCAATGGAATTTGCTTTAATTTTTTCCTACTATATATGTAGTCAAAATGCAATTGGTTAGAAGAAAATATTTTCAAGCTCCCTCAAAATGACAGAGAACTCTCAATATGGACGACGAATTTGAGAATTAATGATTAGAATTTTTGGCCACAGCAAAATTAAAAAAAAAAAATCAGTAAGGAAAGGCTAAAGTTGGGCGGAGCCGACTATATAATGCCCTGCACCACCAAGTCTCCTCACTTTTTTTAATATATAATAACTATGTTCAAATCTAGTTAGACTTTAATTTATCATACCTATTGAGTTAAGTAAGAATTTCTTGCGAAAGAACCTAAATTGTGGCTAATATAGCCTTACACAATTTTACTCGTCAGCTCTGTAACAAGCAGTGGAATAATATTCAGATCTGTCAGAATGCCGCCATTCGAGCTACGACGGGCTGTTTCCTCAGTTCTCATATGGACCACCTCCATTAGGAGACAAAAATCCTACCAGTGCGATAACATAACTATTGTATATACTGTCTAAGCAATACCTCCTGGGCTGTTATCGCAAAGACCATCCAAATCATAATCTTGCGGATAGAAATTCACCGCCCAGGAGCCTTAAGGTAGATCTACATGATCTAGAGCGTCAGGTTCAGCGACAAAAGAGAGAACCTCTAGATCAAGCGAGTCTAGACTACATTCAACGGTAACAGAAGCGGTAAATTGCTATCGGGTGACATAGTCCTTGCAGAACGACCGTCTCCCATTGCACCTGAAGAAATTAGCCTCCTTCTACAAACCAGAGTAGTTCTGGCTCAATTACGATACGGCGGATGTGGCCGCCTCAATTCCTACAAAACATGGATTGATGCCGACGTGCAGGATATGTGTCCCGATTATGACCAGGGAAACACGACGTCACGACGTCAACTGTTTAAATTCCCAGCCAGACCCACTCGACTCAGACCCAGATCCCTTTGGACGATCCCCATCTTAGTCGTGGAATTCCTGGATCTGGGTACTCAACAGCATCAAGCAGACGAATGATAGAACATAACAAATTGCTACTGCAACAACAACAAACAATTAAATTAATTTCGTTAATTTCCTTTTTTTATTATTTTTTTTTTTAATGTGCAAAATTTAAGTTTTGGTGAGTAAAACATAAATTTTAAGATTCTTCAAGGCATACTTTTGGGAGAAAAATTTTACTAGATTTCTTTTTTATTTCAAAAAAATGAAATTGTTTCAGCAAGCATAGTAATTTTTCTCCTTAAAAGTAACAAATAGCATTTGACAATGCAATATGTTAGGCATTAATATTTTCAAGGTGTACATTTAGGAGTCCCCACAAAATGAAAAGCATGGTCAACATGGGCGATGAAATTAGAATTTTTTGCCAAAGCAAAAAAAAGCAAAACATATTTCTGGGCTTGCATAAATATAACTTTTTGGGGTAAAAATCAATCAAAATCAAAAAGTTTATTAATTTATTCAAATTATTACATTTTATAGAAACATTTTGTGTTTTTTTTTTCTTATGCAAGAAATATTTTGTTTTAGGAACTTTCAAGGCATACTTTTGTGGTTACGCATTTTTTCACAGGGAAGCTAAAACTAATTAAAGATTTTACAAAAAAAAAAAAAATTATAGCAAAATTAACATTAATATGTGGCTTAATGTTAAAATTTTCAAAGTATACTTTTAGGACTATCACAAAGTGACGAATATTGGTCAATATGAATGATGAAATTAGAAATTTGATTCAGTTAGAATTTCTTGACATAGTAAATTGTTCTAAAAAAACAGATAGAAAATTTTCCAAAAATTTTTGTAGCATACTTTTGGGATATTTAAGAAATTTATGTTTTGGGGTAAAAAAATAACTTAAATTTGACGTATCTGAGGAAAATATTATATTTGTAGGGAGAAAATGTTTTTGTTACACGAAAAATTTTTGTAGCATACGTTTGGGGTATTTAAGAAACGTATGTTTTGGGGTAAAAAAAAACTTAAATTTAACATATCTGAGGAAAATATTATATTTGCAGCGAGAAATTAGATTTTTGATTTTTAAATCATAATTTTAGGCAATTGCTCATATTTTGTGGTATTTATAGGAACATTTTAAGGTCGAAATTTATCCCAAATGCTGAAAAATATTTTTTTTTTTGGGTTTGAAATCATATTTTAGGAGGGACAAAATTTAAGATTTGAAAATTTGTCCATAAACATTCAATTAAGGAACAGGGGCAAACTTCTCACATATCAGTGAGTGCTGTCCGAATCGGATTTTAATCTCAGAGTTTTAGGGGGCCTTTTTATAGTCTAGTCCGAACAGAGAGCCGCAATGAGACACCTCTTTGAGGAGAAGTTTTTACATGGCTGCCATATCAAACGATAAAGTACCTCACAAATGTCGCCAGTATTAGAGAAAATAGCAACCGCTGAAAATTTTTCTGATGTTCTCGCCAGGATTTGAACCCAGGGACTCAGCATCATAGTCACACAAACTAACCTCTACGCTACGGTGGTCTCCAAACATTGGTTTAAGCAGAAACAATATATCTGAGTAATGATAAACCCTTTTAAAATGTTTATACATGAAAAATTTTAGCCAAGGTTTTGTGTTTGTTGTTATTGGCATTGTTGGATGAGTGTAGTAAGGAAAAGGGAAGTGAGTTTTTTTTGGCTTTCATAACGGTGGGGAACAGGTAATACTTAAATAGTTGTGTTCCTAACTTTGATATATGCTTTACACCCAATCCACTTGTTGTGGGTATTTAAGATCTTTACGGATCAAAAATGGCAATCCGAGCAGTCTGAACACACTAAGCATTTCTAAACTTTTTATGTGTTATTTGCTATGCACATTTTTGGTCATTGTGATACCGCAGTAGTGACAGATCAAAGCCTTCAAACTAGTAATCGACTATGCCCTTTCTCAATTTAGCTTTTAAAAAGACTCACTTAGACAATTCTAGGTCATTGTGAACCCACAAACCCCACACTTCTTATCCGAGTACGCTACCAACTTGTCAAAACCAACTTCTTTCAAAATAACATATCTAAAGTTTGTTTTGTGAAAAAACTAGCATATCTTACGGGGCTAAATTTGCCCTTTTACCTTAATTCTACATTCTTCTTGGGTTTCTAACGTTAGTTTCATATAGGTAACAAAATGGAAAGCTGGTAATGAAAACTATCTTTGAGCCTTCTAAAATTTTATAATTAAATCAGTTATATGACAATTAATTGAAGTTTAAATTAAAATTTTGAATAATTGGACCATTGTGCGTATGATTATTAATAATTTCGACTTGTTGTGACAAATTCCTTATAACTTTCGCTTTTATAACCCAATTTGTATCAATTTTAACTCAAAATGAAGGCCACATTTTGCAGTTTTACCCGAAAGTTTGAGATTTATCCGAATTGATAGGCTTGACCATGAAAAAATTAAATATTTTTTGACTATTTCTATTACAAAATTTGTTATATATTTACCTAGCGTAATTTTTAGCCTTATTTTCTTATCTTTTTATAAGGTTTCCATTTCCACTTAGCACACCATTCTCATATGCAAAGTGATTAATGCCAAGACAACAAAAGCACAATTCATCCAACTTGATGGCGACAATCGAAATGAAATAATTTATATTCGAAATAACAATAAGCGCTGCGATGTGTTGTCTTGTCTTGACGAGACTAATATTTTATGAAGAATTCTTAGCGAAGCCACACGTAGGCTAACATAAATGCACGTACTTGGTACAACATTTATTACAATAGAGTTATTTTTCATATAACAAAATAAAATTGTAAAAATGCTAGGCTAAGATGTCCTTTGACCTTTTTTGTTGTGGTAGTTTCATTTCTAGTTTATTGCACAAAACTCCCACAAACATGACAAAACTTGGAATATTTCAATGTCTATTTTTCACATTTTTTTCTTTGAAAGAGAAAAGAAAGACTACAAGAAGAAATGAAAATGGAAAAAGTTAAGGAAGTTGAAAATTTATAACCATTGACGGAAATGAAATGTTACGGAAATTGTGCTGCGGTTTTAGTTACTTCAATGCCAAAGAAAGCAAAAAAGAAAATCGATGTGTTTAAGAACACGAACACTTGCTAAGCACAAAGGCCATTAGCATTGATGGAGACGATTATGACATAAAGCATAAAGTATTATAAGGCCAATACTTCTTTTTCTGAACTGCCAGGATGATAGCTAAAGTGATGGATGAACTAAAGGATTGAACGACTTCTTGACGGGCTTTGAAGACAGCTTAGGTTTTTCTGAAAACAAAAATTTGCACAACATGACTAAAATAAACAAGAAAAAGCGTGCCAAGTTCGGCCGGGCCGAATCTTAGGAACCCACCACCATGGATTCTAGGTAAAAATTTATACGAAATAATTTTAGTTGAAGGGGATAATTTTATTCTACATACCAAACTTCTGTCAGACCAGTAAAAATTTAAGCTCTAGGAACCGAACAAGGATGATTGAAAGACCGGTTTACATGTGACCTACACTAATAAAAAGCATTTGCGCAAAATTTCAAGCGTGATTTCGACAGACGGACGGACGGATGAACATGGCTAGATCGACTCAGAATTTTCAGACAATCAAGTGGTGTTACAAAGGGAATGACGAATGTTAAATAGTATTGAAGATACTTGGAATCCAATATAACAAAGTTTTTATATTTTTTTTTTACCAGTTAATTAAATCCTATGTGCTCCAAAAAATATGCGGTGTATTAGTTAACATAAAGTTTTTTTTTTGGTAAATTTTTTCTCTCGTTGAAACAGATTTAAAATGCGCCAAAAAATATGCAATAATTTTTATGTAATATAAACTCTCTAAATATGCCACTTTGAACAAATAAAACTTAAATATTTTGACAATTGTCGAAAATTTTAATTTTGCAACATTTCTAAAAAAAAATAAAATATTGAAAATTTTTTTCCTAGAAATGAAAATTTAAAAAAAATTATGCCACAGTGCTTGAAAATTTTTCCCTAGAAATGAAAATTTAAAAAATTATGGTACAGTTTTTAGTCATTTCAACTCTTAGAGTATGCTACTTTAAATAAAAAAAAACCTAAATTGTGACAATTGTCAAAAAAATTTGATTTGAAGTGCGCCAAAAAATATGCAATAATTTGTATGTCATATAAGCTCCTTAAAATGTTTCACTATTAACAAATTAAACTTAAACTTTGACTTTTGTCTAATAACTAAATTTTGCAACATTTCTCATAGTAAGAAAATTTTGTAAAATTTTCCATAAAAATTTAAATTTAAATTTTTTATTCAAATTCACTCCTTAGAGTATGCTATTTTTAATAAATAAAACTTTAAATTTTGACAATCTTCGAAAGAATGACCAGCTAAAACTGGTTTGAAATACGCCAGAAAATATGCAATATTTTGTATTTCATATAAGCTCCTTAAAATATGTCACTTTGAACAAATTAAAATTAAATTTTAACATTTGTCCAAAAATTAAATGTTACAACATTTCTTATAGAAATACAATTTTGAAAAAATTTCCATAGAAATAAAAATGTAAAAAATTATGCAACAGTTTTTAGTCATATTAACTCCTTAGAGTATGCTACTTTTAACAAAGAAAGCTTAGATTGTGGCAATTGTTCAAAATATAGCAAATAAAATTGGTTTGAAGTGCGCCAGAAAATATGCCATAATTTGTATGTCAAATAAGATCCTTAAAGTATGCCACTTTTAACAAATTTAACTTACATTTTAACAATTGTCCACAAATTAAATTTTACAACATTTCTTATAAAATAGAATTTGAAAAATTTTCCATAGAAATAAAAATTTTAAAATTATGGAATAGTTTTTGGTTATATTAACTCCTGAGAGTATGCTACGTTTAAAAAATAAAACTTAAATTTTAATGATTGTCCAAAAAATTAAATTTTGCATATTTTCATGTAGAATTTAAAGTTTTACAAATCTTCCATAGAAATGAAATTCAAACAAAAATTAATTTTAAAAAAATTCCATCCAAATGAAATTTTGGGAAAATTTGTATGGAAATTTTTCAAGAAATTTTATTTGACAGCAAAACCGGAAAAAAATGATTTCAAATAGTTAAACATACTTCATGAGTGTCCTACTTTAGCAAATGTAGCAAGATTACCCAACCTCTCAACTCTTTTACTACTCAACTTCCTTTCTCACTATTCTCTTTTTTTAAGTTACAAAATATTCTCGCCCACCTAAGTTTGCAAGAATTTCTTCATGTTTCTTTCTTGTTGTAAATTCATTTTCACACGATTTCCTGTTCTGTTGTAGTTTTCCGGGGTTTTCCCTACGCATTATTTATGTACAGACAGACTTTGCCTTACTTGTATGTGGATGAACTCCAGTATAAGGATACGGTTGAAGGGAGAGCAACGAATTTACCACAATTTGCTAAGGTCACTTTCAGTTTGTTACTCCACAGAAGCGTCTAAGACCAGTGGCTGTGGGATGGGTGGGAAAAAGGTGGAGCAGTGCCACCAGCATACTACTGAATGTTATGCTCTCAAAACCGAAACGTATTTTCCTGTCATTTATCTTAACAAGCTTCATAAATGTGTTATAACAACGTTAACAGGACCAACACTAACACCATGAACGTGCGAGAGAAAAGTGTTTTTGATATCCTTAATGTTATGGACGAGTGTCCTCGCCCTGGTAGTGTGTACGATTGTCTTGGTGTTAAAGAATGTCGATACATTGAAAAATTAAAACTGCTGTGGTTAAGTGTGTGCTCATGTATAAGTGTTTAAGTGTGAGTGTGTGTGTTATTACTCTTGTTAGGGAGTGATTTTGCAAAAAATTCAGACCTTTTTTCTAATAAGGAAAAATGGAAATATTTACCATATCCTCACTCCCTTTTTCCCAAATACGCTGTTTTTTTTTTCAAAGTATATGTGTGTGTGTGTGTGTGGGTGACCACCAAAGGGATTACTTATTGATTTTTATTTGCTTTGCATTTTCTAGGACGCAAATTGAAAGCTAAAGAGTTGTTCTAACTTCCTATTCTAGTACAGGTTTAGGTTTTCTGGTCATTCCTTAGAAAATGTTGAAGTAGGAAATTGAGGATACTTAATTGCTAGAGGAGTCATTTTTCAACATTTTTTATCGCATTGTATTTTTTTGTAAAATTTTGTAAGAAACTTTGTTTCTAGGGGAAATTTAGCAAAAAAATTATTTTTAAGCGAAATTTTATCAACATTTCCATCAATATATCATTTATTTTAAAAATTTTGTCAGAGTGAAATTTGTATGGGAAATTTTTTTCGTCAAAATATTTTTAGCATGGGAAATTTTTTCCAAATTTCATTTCTGTAAAAATTTTGTCTATATTTAATTTTTGGGGAAATTTTGTCAAAATCTCAATTCTATGGGAAATAATGTGTAAAGTTTCATTTCTTTGAAAATTTTGTTAAAATTTAATTTTTATAGGAAATTTCCTCAAAATTTAGTTTTTATGAAAATTTTGTCAAAATTTAGTTTTTATGGAAAATTTTGTCAAAATTAATTTTTTTGGGAATTTTTTTCCAAAATTTTATTCTGAAGAAAGTTTTGTGAAAAGTTAAATTCAATGGTATATTTTTTGTCAAAATATATTTAGTATGGGAAATTTTGTAAAAATTTTATTGCTATAGGAAATTTTGGGCGATATTTTGTCAAACTTTGATTTCTATGGGACATTTTTTTCCAAATTTCATTTCTATGAAAATTTTGTCTAAATTTCATTTTTGGCGAAGTATTATCAATATCTCATTTCTGAGGGCAATTTGCTCAAAATTTCATTTCTGTATAAAATTTTGTCAAAATCCTAATTCTATGGGAATAATGCGTAAAGTTTAATTTCTTCGGAAATTTTGTTAAAATTTAATTTTTATGGTAAATTAGGTAAAAATATAATTTTTATGGGAAATTATGTCCAAATATAATTTTTATGGGAATTTTTGTAAAAATTTAGATTTTATGGGAAATTTTGTCAAAATTTAGTTTTTATGGGAAATTTGGTAAAAATTTATTTTTTTTTTGAAATTTTTGCCAAAACTTTATTTCTAAGGAAGTTTTGTCAAAATCTCTTTAATATGGGAAATTTTGTTAAAATTTTTTTGCTATAGGAAATTTTGTCAAACTTTGATTTCTATGGGAAAGTTTTTCCAAATTTCATTTCTATAGAAATTTTTTCTAAATTTCGTTTTTGGGGAAATTTTGTCAACATTTCATTTCTAAGGGAAATTTGGTCAAAATTTTATTTCTGTATGGAATTTTGTCAAAATCTCAATTCTATGGAATATTATATGTAAAGTTTCATTTCTTTGAAAATTTTGTCAAAATTTATTTGTTATAGGAAATTTTGTCTAAAATTAAATTCTTATGGGAAATTTTGTCAAAATTTAATTTTTTGGGAAATTTTGTCATATTTTTATTTTTATGGGATATTTTGTCAAAATTTAATTTCTTTGGGAAATTTTGTCCAATTCTCTTTTCTATGGGGAAGTATTTGTAAAGTTTTATTTTGTAAAATTTCATTTTTGTAGGAAATTTTGTCAAAATTTAATTTCTATGGGGAATTTTGTCTGAAATTTCATTTCTATGGGTAATTTTGACCAAATATTCATCTCGGAGGCCACCATAGCGCAGAGGTTAGCATGTCCGCCTTTGACGCTGAACGCCATGGTAAAGTTTGTCAAAATTTTATTTCTATGAGGAATTTTTTCAAATTTGATTTCTGTGGAAATTTTTTCAAAATGTATATTCTAGCGGAAACGTTATCCATAACATCTTTTCTATGGGAAATTTTCTTAGTATATGATTTTTATGGGGAATTTTAAATATTTAATTTTTATGGAAATTTTTCCGAAATATCATTTTTGTAGGAAATTTTGTTAAAATTTCATTTCTATAGGAAAATTTGTATACAATTTCGTTTCTGTGGAAATTTTGTCAATATTTTATTTCTAGTGGAAATTTTGACAATATTTCATTTCTATGAGAAATTTTGTCAATATTTCATTTTGTCAATATTTAATTTTTTTGTGTATGGGAAATTTTATCAAAATTTTGCTTCTTAGGAAATTTTGTAAAATTTTCATTCTACCGGGAATTTAGTCCACATTTCATTTCTATGGTAAATTTTGTCAAAGTTTCATTTCTGTGGAAAATTTTGGCCACACGTCATTTCTATGGGAAATTTTGTTCTCATTTCGTTTGTTTTGAATTTTTTTTTTTCAAAACTTCATTTCCATGCGAAATAATGACAAAATTTCATATCTATTGAAAGTTCTGTCAATTTTTTGGCGAAATTTCATTTCTTTAAGAATTTGTAGTCAAAATTTCATTTCTAAGGGAAATTTTTGGCAAAATCAATTTGTATGGGAAATTTTGTCAAGATTGCATTTTTATAGGGAATTTTGTCAAAAATTAATTCCTTAGGGAAATTTATTAAAATGTTATATCTATGGAAAAATTTTGCAAAATTGCATATCTATCGGATTTTTTTTTTTCAAAATTTCATATGTGCGGGAAATACAAAATTTTATTTTTATGGAAAGTTTTTGTCAAAATTTCAATTCTTTGGAAAGTTCTTTTCCTGAATTTCCTTTCTAAGGGAGATTTTTGTCAAAGTTTTATTTCTATTACAACTTCTATTTAAAATTTTGTCAAAATTTCATTCTAATTTTTCATTTTGTCAAAAATTAATTTCCTTGGTAAATTTTGTTACAATTTTTTATCGTTGGAAAAGTTTTGCAAAATTTCATTTCAACCAGAATTTTTTGTCAAAATTCCATATCTACGGGAAGTTTTGTAAAAAATTTCCTTTCCATGGGAATTTTTTTCAATATTTCATTTTCCATTTGAAAATGGCATGAAAAATCTTCTGATTTGTGTTTATTTTTTATAACTTTTGCCTTTGATTAGAACCGGATGTTTACTCTACATTCACAAGAGTCTTTTGGTTTCTGCAATCCCTCAGTAGTTTTTACACAACAATCGCCGCCACACTGAAATTAATCACATTCTGGCCTCCATTGCCGTTATCGCTGCTATATAAAACACTCTCGCTTTTTGTTTTCTTAAATATTGACATGTTTTGTTTTTTTTATTGCTATTATTATTAAGTCATATTTGTTTTAAAAATATATAACAGATACTGCTGTTTAAACTTTTCTTGGGTAATTTTTAAAAAATTAATCATCGCAGCACTCCCCTACTCGGCACACACCCTGCCATAATGGGGCCTTTACAATTGAGTGGCCTGCTGATACATTTTCTGATATTGACTGTTATAACGTTCGCAGGACATGAATTTATCAAGGCTGGTTCTCAAATCATCCTCCTTGTCGTAAATGAAGTTGGGTATTGAAGGACCTTTGACAGGATGTACAGCAGATTGCTGTTGCTCAGCCTGACTCAATTTTTTAATCATTTGATCTTCGACTGCTGAAATCGGCTGAGCTGGAGTATTTGGAGGTGTTATCACATTGGTCTTCCATTCGAATACGGTATTGTCATTGATTTTAATGTAGTGCTCCTTTGAGGGTTTCAATTTGATGGTGAAAGTGGAAGTAAACATTTGTTGGCCTTCGGGATACACAGCATGGGTAGGATTAGCAGATAGGGCCATTGTGAAATCTTTGGCTTAAATTTTTAACAGTCTTTTTTTGCTAAAATAATTTTTCTTTTCTCTTTATATGGCACTTTAAAAAATTTTCTAAAAATTTTAATTTTTCTCTCAAGTTGTTGTACTCTTCTTAGCGCGTTTGTTTTGCAACTGACATAAAGTTCGAAGATTTTTTTGAAGCAAAAAAAATTTTTTTGTTGTTTTTATTTCGAACACTTGTCTTTGCCCGTCATCGTTGTCTTTACTCTGTTCTGCTATCGAACTTAACAGTCTTAGTCATATTTTTTCTTATTTTCGAAGCTTTAAAAGTCGCTTGGACAGACAGACAGAACAGTTGGCGGTGATGACAAGCGGGTGGGCTGACTATGTGTGGTGAACAGAGTATGACTGAGTTTGAGTTACTACTTTGCTTTGGGGCTTTTTTATTTATTTTTTTTCAGAATTTATGACCTTTTTCGTTTTGTTTTGATTCTTTTTCATTTGGTCTTTATCTGAAGTATGAGTTTGCATACAAAATGAGCAAATATTGTCATACGACATGGAGCGAGAGATTAAACAAAGCAATCACCGACAAACTGTGGGTGATAAACAAATTGAAGATAAAATCAACGATATATGGAAGAACCAAGGGGAGGAAATCTCATAAGCTGAAAAGAAAATATGAAAAACAAACAAAAATTAAAAAACAATGAAAATAAAATAAAAAAAAAAAAAAAAAATAAAATAAAATAAAATAAAATATAAAAAAAGATATAATAAAAAAAATATAATAAAATAAAATAAAATAAAATAAAATAAAATAAAATAAAATAAAATAAAATAAAATAAAATAAAATAAAATAAAATAAAATAAAATAAAATAAAATAAAATAAAATAAAATAAAATAAAATAAAATAAAATAAAATAAAATAAAATAAAATAAAATGTAATAAAATAAAAAAATAAAATAAAATGTGATAAAATAAAATAAAATAAAATAAAATAAAATAAAATAAAATAAAATAAAATAAAATAAAATAAAATAAAATAAAATAAAATAAAATAAAATAAAATAAAATAAAATAAAATAAAATAAAATAAAATAAAATAAAATAAAATAAAATGTAATAAAATTAAAAAAAATGTGATAAAATAAAATAAAATAAAATAAAACAAAATAAAATAAAATAAAATAAAATAAAATAAAATAAAATAAAATAAAATAAAATAAAATAAAATAAAAAATAAATTAATTACCGTATTATACCCACCACCGAAGGATGGGGTGGTGCAACACAACGAAATATCCATTTCCGACCCTATAAAGTATATATATTCTTGATCAGCGTAAAAATCTAAGACGATCTAGACATGTCCGTCCGTCTGTCTGTTGAAATCACGCTACAGTCTTCAAAAATAGAGATATTAAGCTGAAATTTTGCACAGAGTCTTTTTTTGTCCATAAGCAGGTTAAGTTCGAAGATAAGCTATATCGAACCATATCTTGATATAGCTCCCATATAGACCGATCCTCTGATTTAGGGTCTTAGGCCCATAAAAGCCACATTTATTATCCGATTTTGCTGAAATTTGGGACAGTGAGTTGTGTTAGGCCCTTCGACATCCTTTGTCAATTTGGCTCAGAACGGTCCAGATTTGGATATAGCTGTCATATTGACCGATCCTCCTATTTAGGGTCAAAGGCCCATAAAAGGCGCATTTATTGTCCGATGTCGCCGAAATTTGGGACATTGGGTTAGGTTCAACCTCTTGACATAGTTCTGCATTATGGCACAGATCGGTCAAGATTTGGATATAGCTGCCATATATATATGTTTAATGTGTTTATTTGATTTATTCTGTATTTTGCATACTAGTGTATCCATTGCTAAATATTCTCACATCGATTACAGCACTATTCAAGCTGTTTTTGTTTTTCACATTGCTTAACCAATAAGCTATTTTAATCACGTACTCAAAAGTGTTTGCTACTTAAACTCAAATATTTGCAAGAATTCCATATTTCTAATAGATATGCATTTTTTATTAATTCATAAAGTACTGACTTGTACAATAAATGAAAGGTAAACAATTTCAATCTCTAACCCAAACTGAATTTTTTTTACTTTAAGATAAAGTCAATATATAGCACTTAATTTAGTTTAATTTTTAATGAATAAATTGTTATTGTTTCATATCGTTTTGATGTGTGTTTAAACAAAAAATGACTACAATTGAAAAATATTTTTTGCGGTGGGTGAGTAATCACAAGTGTTTGATTATTGTGAATGTTTTGTATGTATGTATGATGTGCATTGGTAATGGGATATTACATACATTAATAATTGTTTTTTATGTGCATACATACGTGTATACAATACAAACCATACATCAGCAATTTGTTTTGACAAAGATACAAACGTATTTAATTTCTCAAGACAGACGTCAAGGCGTTGAAAAGGGTGTTTGCAAGTGGAGAGTAGAAAAAGAAAATGTTTATTATGTAGAAAAAGAAATTATATATAATTTTTATTTATTTTTTGTAATGTTGAAACTTTTTATGGGGAAAAAATATTTTGTTTATTTTGTCTTTTTTTTTTTATAAAATTTTTTTATCATGCTAAAGGCCAATGTCAAAGCTATTCTGCCTCCTACATTTTACTGTTCAATATTGAGTTATTAAGCTTACTTCACTATACTCTACACTTCATTACTCTTATTACCTCCCACACCCAACTCCTGGCTGCTTTGGTTTTAATACAAAATAAAAAAGCCTCTCTTTGGTCTAGATAAGCAAGCTCATTAGAATACGGCACTTAATTTTTGTCTAAAAAATATGCCTTTCAGACAATAACTGGAAACTTTTAACCCTCCTACGGCGCAGATGCACAAGCTTTGTTATGAGTCACCTCCTTGAAGTGTGACTGACACTCGTTCAAGTTGAAGGCGCGTAAAAGTTAACCGGTTTGTTTTTATAGCAACTGAGAAATGTTTGTTTTTGTTTGAAATTGGTCATGTTGCTACTTGAAATGCCAAAATTGTTATTGAATTTAAATAAATTAGAGTAGTAGAATATGCGAATAAGTTCGTTTAAGTTCATTTCAAGAAAAAGCGGGACATATTTCTCGCTAATTGTTATCTAGACTTGCATTTTATGTCTTCTATTCGATGTCTTAATTTGTTTAAATACAAACAATTTATCAAATCAAATTTCTATTTTTATACTGCTTTAATTGTTTACTGTGATAAATACAATCTCCATTTAAGCCTCATAGGCGCTTCAGTTTCTTTTTATCATATGAAAACCTAAATAGAATTCTTATCTGAATTTTTTGTACAAGCATTTCATAGTAATTGGTCTTATGCAGCATTATTTTTCTTTGTGTCTTATTTTATTTTGTATAACAAATCATCAGTATTTGTTGTTAATATCTTTATAATGGGAATATTAACAGTTGTGTTACTCATGCATTTGAGATAAATTTCCTTGAAATTACTGCAATAACAAATTGTTGCCAATCCAATGTTAGACTTAGGTTGATGATTAATGAAATTGTGTTTAAATCATAATTCTAAATGCAAAAATATGTTCGATGCAGTCATTTAGGGATAGTTATTGGAGCTAAACATCGAACAAAGTACAACTTAAATTTTATAAAATTTATTAAAAAATAAAAAAAAAATCTAATTAGAAATATTTAAAATAATAAGCAAGGAAAAAATCACTGTTCAAGATGGTAAAACCGAATATTGGTCTATATGGCAGCTTTATTTAAATATGGTCGTATTTCCACCAAAATCGGGAAGAAAATGTAAGGGTCCAATATAACTCATTGTATTAAATTTCAGCGAAATCTGTTTAAAAGTGAACTTAAATCTGGAGATTGGTATTTGTATATGGCTGCTATATTGAAATATAGACCGATCTGAACCATATGTGGCAAGGATGCCCAAAAGCCCTGCGCCAAATTTCAGCGAAATCGGAAAATAATCGCTGCTTTTAAGGACCCAAGAACTTAAATCGGGAGATCGAACAATATAGAAACTATATCCAAATCTGTACCAATATGAACCATATTTGGATCGGATATCGACGGGCCTAATAACTCTCACTATTCTGAAAATTCTTATTCTTAGGTCTCTAAACAAAATCTTCTCTTAAGTCTGTAACAAAGCATATTGGCCTATATGACAGCTAATATATATAAATATGGCCCAGAAGAACCATATTCGGATCTGATGTCGATGGGCCTAATAATGCTCATTGTTCCCAATTTCAGCGAAATTGGACATTGAATGTGCCTTTTATAGGCCCAAGACCTTAAATCGAGAGATCGATCTATATGACAGCTATATCCAAATATGGACCGATCTGGGCCGTTCCGTTATGAACATGAAACTTGAGGTAACATTTTTATACCAAGTTCGTACTTTTGTTTTGTATACCTTTCATTTGGTACTCATATTATCCTCATAGAAAAATATGTCCGTTTGAGTGGGTTTTGGGGTGGGGCATACCCCCATGTAATTTGACCCCAATGTTTTTTTTTTACCAATTTTGTGTTTCTGGGTTACCATAAGAAGGCATGCAAAATTTGGTTAAATCGATGCACCTAACTCCGAGGTCTGACGTTTTGAAAATTGTGATAAGGGGGAGGGTCCGCGTTCCCTTCGGATATCACAAAATGAAGCACTATTTTTGCACCGGGAGGCTAAATTTTACCATCTGTGAAAATTTTATGAAAATCGGTCCAGCCGTTTTTGAGTCTATACTGAACAAACATACAAGGGACAACACTTTCATTTCTATATGTAGACTGACTGAGCCCGGCCCATTCCGCTGCGCCTTCGTTAACACCACGCGAAAAATGTCTTTGTTACTAACTTCCATATGTACCTCCCCAGCATAATTTGATCATATACTCCTAAATACTCTTTATTCTTTATTCTCTTTTATTATATGCCACTAGCCGAACCGGGCCCGCTCCGCTGCGCCTTCTTTAACTCTCTAATAAGTTTTTTAGGGTGGGGACACTTCGCCCTGTATGTGGATATCGAATTCGTGCCATTGTAGCCTATGATGCTGAACGCTTTCGAATCCTGGCGAGAAAATCGGACAAAGCGGTGTTTATCCCCTCTTAATGTTGGCGCCATTTGCGAGGTACAATGCCATGCATGGTCATTTTTCCCCCCAAAGAGGTGTCGCACTGCGGGACGCCGTTCGGACTCGGCTAAAAAAAGGTCCCTTATCATTGAGTATAAACTTGAATCGGAAAGCACTCATTGATGTGTGAGAATTTGCCCCTTCTCTGTTCCTTTAGGGCGTACCCCAAAAAACTTGATATCAAATTCGTTTTCGACTCTCAAATACCTTTCAATTGAGTCCCATATTGTCATAATGGGTCAAATAACCCATTTGACGTATCTTTAGGAGGAAAAGCCCCACCTGGACTAGGTGGAAAAGCCCCACCTAGGGGCCGCTGCATACTTGGACGCAAATTTTAGTATCATATTCGTTTTCTGGTCTCCAATACCTTTCATTTGATTCCCTTATTGTGCCCATCGGACCACTTTCGGATATGGGTGGCGTTTTTGGGGTTAGGGGGAGGGTCCGCCTCCACCCAATATCTAAAAATTATATACCTATGTTTCCTTGTAGACAAACGTACACAATCTATGAACATTTCAAGAAAATCGGTTCAGCCAAGTATCATATAGTCATAAAGGGTCTAATGGTGTTTTTGGGGATTGGCGTGGCCCCCTATACTTCGATCTGATTTTGTATGCCAGATTCGAAACCTACTCCCGAGTACCTTTCATTTGAGCCCCATATTGGAATGAATGTCCAATATATCTGTTTGGGGAAGTTTGTGGATTGGGGCGGCCCGATGGATATTTAGACTCAAATTTGAATACCATATTCGTATTCTACTCTCCAATACCTTTAATTTGAAACCTCTATTGTCCCAATCGGTCCACTTTTGATTTTGGGTTGTGCTTTTGCCATAAGCGGGAGAGTCCGTCCCCCTTCCGATACCGAAAAATTTTATAGCCTATGTTTCCTTCCAGACCAATTTACACAATAAGGGAAAATTTCGAGAAAATCGGTTCTGCTGTTTTTCAGTCTATAAGGAACCAACAAACCGAGTCCCATAAATCCGAGATTGGCTAATGTGCCCATTTTGGGCGCTTTTGTGGGGGTGGGGTGACCTTCTATACTTCGACATGAATTTGTATGCCAGATTCGTTATCTACTCCCGCATACTTTTCATTTGATACCCATATTGTTCTTATCGGTGCACTATAGATTTTGGGTGGTGTTTTTGGGGTAACGATGTTTTTGGAGTAACGGAGGATCCGTCCCCTTCCGTTATCAATAAATTATTAAGCTTATTCCTAATTCCTGACCATATTCGTAATCTACACCCGAATACCTTTCATTTGAGTCCCATGTCAAACAAACCCATTTTAAGGGGTTTTGGGGCTGGGGCGGCGCCTAGGTACTTGGACCCAACTTTTGCTATGAAATTCGTACTCTACTCTTGAATACCTTTCATTTGAATCCCATATTGTCCCGATCGGTCGACTTTTATTTTTGGGTTTCACTTTTGTGGTAAGGGGGAGGGTCCGCCCCCCTCCCGATAATAAAAAATTATATAGCCTATGTTTCCTTCCAGACCAACCCACACAATCTGTGGAAATTTTTTTAATTTCGAACGTTGCGGGTTCTTTGTTAGGGCCCCATTTTCGGCGCCATCGTGTTCACTGAGCCTCTGATCTACCGGCTTATAGTTCCCAGCTTGGTAATGTCTGGCTCCTTCTAGGCTTTCATACCAGCCTACAGAATCTGTAAAAAGGAAATCCGTTCAGCCGTTTTCGCGTCTATACGGACCAAACAAACTTACAAGCATATAAACACATACACACAAATTCTTTTTTGTGTATATATGTATATCTCGTCAAAACTGTTTTAAAATTTTATTTCTATAAAAATTTAGAAAAAAATTTATTTCTTTCGAAATTTTCGTCAAAATTTTTTTAATGGATTTTCAATATAGGAAATTTTGAACATATTTTGTAATATTTTATGGAAAAAAATCAGTCTTAGCCAGAATCTAATTTTTGCTTTTTTTCCTCTTTTTTGTCTTTTGCAGAAACCCATGCCGATAATACGACCAAAACGCCGCTCTTCCCCAAGGATCTCTTCACCAAAGAACAGCTGGAGAATGGTGCCGTCATCTGCCACATTATCGGTGTGATATACATGTTCGTAGCCTTGGCCATCGTTTGCGATGAATTCTTTGTGCCTTCCTTGGATGTGATCATCGAAAAACTAGGCATTACCGATGATGTAGCCGGTGCCACATTCATGGCGGCCGGCGGTAGTGCGCCTGAACTATTCACCAGCGTCATTGGCGTATTCGTCTCCTTTGACGATGTGGGCATTGGTACAATTGTGGGCTCGGCTGTCTTCAACATTCTCTTCGTCATTGGCATGTGTGCGCTGTTTTCGAGAACGGTGCTATCGCTGACCTGGTGGCCGCTGTTTCGCGATTGCTCCTTCTACAGTGTCAGCTTGCTGGTGCTCATCTACTTTTTTCGCGACAACCGCATCTGGTGGTGGGAGGCGCTCATACTGTTTTGCATTTACATTGCCTATGTGGGCTTCATGAAGTGGAACGTGCAGGTGGAGTCGTGCGTCAAGAGGCTGATAACGAAAAATAAGGTGACTCGCGTCAGAAGTACAGATCAGCTTATGCCAGCAGTAAGTAGTTGGGAAGTTTTTTTGATCCAAAAAAAGAAAAAAAATTAAAAAAAAAACAAGCAAAAAAATCCAATCCAAACAATTGAATTTAGAAAACAATTTCCAAAAAAAACAAAACTAAATGTTGAAAACATCATTTCAATGATGTTAATGTATTTTGTTCTTTAACCATTTTCCTTGATTAACTTTAAAGCAAAAAGTACTAACTGCCAAAGTTATAAATAGAAAAAAAATTAAAAAAAAATATTTCTTTTGATTACAAAATTGAACAAAAACAAAAAGTAATCACTCGAATTTATGGAATATCCTTTTGATTTGTTACTTCTCTTATAGACTAAAAGAGATAGTAAAAGGATATTAGTTAAATGTCAAGTTATGTGTTCTTTAAGTTAAATATTATTTTTTTTTTTTTCATTTAAACATTTATTAAAATTTTCAATTACAAGTTGGCCATCATAAAATTGGTTATGATCCCTTATGATTTTTAGTTACGCTTTTGGGTTTCTAAATTACTAAAATCACCAAAAAAAAATATTTATTTTATTTTTTTTTTGTATTTTTTTTTATTTATAATTTTTTACCAACTGCACTTTTCGCTAAATGCATGTTTGAGTGTTAAATGTAAGAATTTTTAGTTTGCAATTTCGTTTTTATGTTTAAGGGGTTTGAGCGTTAATACCCCTGTTCAAGCTCTAGTTTATAAAAATGCTTTAAAAAACATCCTAAAAAATATGTTTTGAAAATACCATCATAAGCCCGTTTTGGTTACTTTATTGAAGACCTTCATGAGTTTTGTCAACTACTTTTTATTTTAAATTTTATATGTATTTTTTTTTTAATTATTAGAAATTATTTGAGTTTAGTTTGCTAAAGGGACTTATTTAAAATTCTACAAAATTAGCAAATATTTTACTAGCTAAAATGCAAAATGTTATAATTCATAAATATTTTATTAGACATTAATTTTATTGCTTGAAATGACAAAAAGTCATTCAGTCAATATTTTAGGAATTAAAATTTATTAGCTGAAATGCAAAGTGGTATAACAGCTATATTTTTTTTTTGTTTTTTGGTAGGATTAAAATAAATTTATTCCTAAGGATTTCTTAAAAATTCCAGAAATGCAAAATGGTATATAACAGCTATCATTTTTTTTTTTTTTTTTTTTTTTGGTAGGATTGAAATAAGTTTATTCCTAAGGATTTCTTGAAAATTCTAGAAATGCAAAATGGTAACAGCTATAAATGTCATTAAGACAAAATTTTGTCAATGGTAAAACATTCATAAATATATTATTAGCCGAAATGCAAAATGGTATAAATGCTTACCATTTTTTTGCTAAGATTGAAACAAATTTATTCCTAAGGATTTCTTGAAAATTCTTAAAAAAATAGCAAAATTTTCGTATTAGCTAAAATGCATATATACATATTTAATTAGCTGAAATGCAAAATGGTATAAGTATCAATTTTATAGCTTGGAACGAAAATAAAGTAATTTCTAATGATTTCCTAAGGCTCTTAAAAAGAAGCAAATAATTGTTCTTAGCTAAAATGCAAAATGCAAATGGTATAACTATTAAAAATATTTATTTAGCTTAAATACCAAATGGTATATCTACCAATTTTGTTGTAAGGTATGAATATATAGTTTGCAATTTCGTTTTTATGTTTAAGGGGTTTGAGCGTTAATACCCCTGTTCAAGCTCTAGTTTATAAAAATGCTTTAAAAAACATCCTAAAAAATATGTTTTGAAAATACCATCATAAGCCCGTTTTGGTTACTTTATTGAAGACCTTCATGAGTTTTGTCAACTACTTTTTATTTTAAATTTTATATGTATTTTTTTTTTTAATTATTAGAAATTATTTGAGTTTAGTTTGCTAAAGGGACTTATTTAAAATTCTACAAAATTAGCAAATATTTTACTAGCTAAAATGCAAAATGTTATAATTCATAAATATTTTATTAGACATTAATTTTATTGCTTGAAATGACAAAAAGTCATTCAGTCAATATTTTAGGAATTAAAATTTATTAGCTGAAATGCAAAGTGGTATAACAGCTATATTTTTTTTTTGTTTTTTGGTAGGATTAAAATAAATTTATTCCTAAGGATTTCTTAAAAATTCCAGAAATGCAAAATGGTATATAACAGCTATCATTTTTTTTTTTTTTTTTTTTTTGGTAGGATTGAAATAAGTTTATTCCTAAGGATTTCTTGAAAATTCTAGAAATGCAAAATGGTAACAGCTATAAATGTCATTAAGACAAAATTTTGTCAATGGTAAAACATTCATAAATATATTATTAGCCGAAATGCAAAATGGTATAAATGCTTACCATTTTTTTGCTAAGATTGAAACAAATTTATTCCTAAGGATTTCTTGAAAATTCTTAAAAAAATAGCAAAATTTTCGTATTAGCTAAAATGCATATATACATATTTAATTAGCTGAAATGCAAAATGGTATAAGTATCAATTTTATAGCTTGGAACGAAAATAAAGTAATTTCTAATGATTTCCTAAGGCTCTTAAAAAGAAGCAAATAATTGTTCTTAGCTAAAATGCAAAATGCAAATGGTATAACTATTAAAAATATTTATTTAGCTTAAATACCAAATGGTATATCTACCAATTTTGTTGTAAGGTATGAAAATATAGTTATTCCTAACGATTTGCAAAAATATGTTAGCTCAAGATCATACTCAATGCTTTCTCTTCAAAGAATAGCATAGCAAAGAACTTATAAAAGTTGGGCAAGTGTGTGGCTGTTATTCCAAACACTTTGACTGGCATGGTGGATCGTGATTTCTGATACGTCATGTATCTTCATCAACACCATTGTCAAATTGATGTAGATGCTCTACATACCAAAAGACGATGGGTTGAGTTCAGTACGTTGTAGAGCACGTTTTTTTTTTTGGAACGAGGCTCAATAAGTCCTCTAACTCTCCTTAGCGCAGGCAAAGGGAGAAGAAAGCCTAACTTTCCACTATTCCGATTAGAGGTGTGCATATGAGTTGTCGTATCACGCGTGCCTTAGCGCAGGTAGAGGGAGAAGAAACCCTCATTTTCCACCATTCCAATTAGAGTATGCACATGAGCCATGAGTTGTCGTATCACCCGTGACTTACGTGCTTCCTGAGTGAGGCCCAAATCAAATCACGTGATCATGCGTGACAGTGATTGAATAAAAATTTTTGGTGCAGGAGCATGAGTGGGTGAAATCACGACTTATGAGCCGCTGATGACTCACGAAACGTGATCATACGTGACCGTGATCGAATTAAAATTCTTCGTGCGTGAGCGTGAGTGGGTAAAATCACGACTCCCGAGGCACTCACGACTCACGAGACAGATCACATTCAATGCTTTCTCTTCAAAGTTGGGCAAATGTGTGGCTGTTATTCCAAACATGGTGACTGGCATGGTGGGTCGTGATTTCAACACCTTTGTCAAATTGATTGAGATGCTAACGACTATTGAGTATAGTGTAGATTACGCTTTTGGTTTGAAACAGGGCGCAATCCTCAGTCCTCTAACTCTCCTTAGTGCAGGCAGAGAGAGAGAGAAGAAAGCCTTTCTATCCACTATTCCGGTTAGAGGTTTGTACATAAGTCGTGAGTTATCGTGTCACGAGTGAGCCACGTGATTCGTGAGTAAGATCCAAATCCAATCACATGATCGTGCGTGACCGTGATTGAATTAAAATTCGGCGTGTGGGAGCGTGAGCCGCTCACGAAACGTTCACGACACACGAGACGCTTACGGCTCACGAGCCGCTCACGACTAAAGTATAAAAAAAATAAAGGAAAGCAAAATTTTTGGCATGCATGGAAAAAATATTTGTTTAACCATGAGTTCTTCATGAGTTGTGAGTGTCTCGTGATTTTCTCGAGAGTTATGACTGCCTCGTAAGTCGTGAGTGCCTCGCGAGTCGTGATTTACTCATAAGTGCCTCGTGAGTCGTGATTGTCTCGTGAGTCTTGATTTTCTCGTAGGTCGTGCGTGAGCATGCATGAGTAAAATTTATGTATGGTGAGCCTGCGTGAACGTGAGTCGAAATAAAAATTTAATTTCTGAGCGTGCGTGAGTAACATTTTTCCTCGTGAGAGTGCGTGGAAAATCACTCACGCGAACAACTCTAATTCCGATACAAAGTAATCATCAATGCTAAGAACAACAAATACATCATCATTGCCAAACTCTTTTTGTTGTACATCATTCCTAGCGATTATTTTCAAATTCTAAAAAATTTGCAAAAATTTTATTAGATGAAATGCAAAATGGTATAAGTATCAATTTTATTGCTGGAAATGAAAATTTCATCACTTCTATCGATATCTTAACAACTATAAAATGCAAAATGGTATAACTGTAAGAAATATTCTATTTGTTAAAATGCACAATGCTATAACAGCAAAAAATATTTTATTTGTTAAAATGCAAACTGGTATAACAGTAACGATATTTTATATGATAAAATGAAAAATGATATAACTTTCAGTTTAAATGCGAAAAATGAAAATAGGGATTTCATTATAATTCCATAAAATTGGCAAATATTTTATTAGCTTAAATGCAAAATAATATAACTGTCATAAGTATTTTTTATGAGATAAACTACTAAATAGTATAACTATCAATTTCATTTTAACGAATAAAGCCATCTGCAGGGATTTCTTTAAAATTCAACAAAATAAGGAAGACATTTATAAGCTAAAGTGCAAAATGATATAACTAAAATTTTTATACCCACCACTGAAAGATGGGGGTATTTTCATTTTGCCATTCTCTGTCCAACACATGGAAATATCCATTTTCCGACACTATAAAGTAAAGGGTGATTTTTTAAGAGCTATAGGAATTTTTTCAAAAAAAAAAAAACAAATCATAAAAATAGAGATGTTGAGCTGAAACTATGCACAGATTCTTGTTTTTTTGTCCGTAGGCTGGTTAGGTTCGAAAATGGGCCACATCAGACAATATCTTGATATAGGTCTATATGGGGGTTATATAGACCGATCTCCCGATTTATGTTCTTGGGCCCATAAAAGCCGCTTTTATTATCCGACTTCGCTGAAATTCCGCACAATATGTTGCTTTACGCTCCTAGAAATTTGTACCGAATATGGTAAAGGTAGGGCTATATTTAGATATGGCTGCCATTTATACCGATTTCCCGATTTAAGTTCCTGGGCCCTCAAAAGCAGCGTTTATTACACGATTTCGCTGAAACTTGGTACAGTGAGCTGTGTTGGGCTCTTCGCCATCTGGGTTTAATAAGGCCTCGATCGGTCTATATTTGGATATAGCTGCCATAAAAACCGATCACCCGATTTAAGATCTTGGGCCCATGAAATCCGAAATTTTCACTCAAACTTTGTCTTGGAAGAAAATTTCATTAAAATATGCCATACAAATGTTCTCATTTTGACAAAAAAAAATTTTTGATTTAATACTAACCTTGGCAAGAAAAAGTTGTTTTCGTCAGCAGCAAAAGAAAATATTTTTAAAACTTTCTTTTATTCTATTATTGTCACTTTTCTAGTCAAACTTATATTTTTTCTAATTTATTCTTCATGCTGTCCTTTGCCATGCAATTGAAATAGTTTTGCAAAATTTCTAAAACTCTTTGCTGCATTAGTTAGTTTCCAATTTTTGCTCCAACCCAGTTGTTACTCTTAAATCCACTTAGAAACTGCAACAATGTGATAATTATAATAATTAGATAAAAAATGCAAACTACAGCAAATGCCAGTACTTATCGCAAGACACACCCTCCCTTCCCTGCTTACCCGGAGCATAAGGGAAAAATAACAACAAAACTCAAAGTACACTCAAGGAAAAAAGTAGAGAAAATAAAATAAAAATGGAGCATGCAATTATTTGGTCTAATTAAATAAAAAAGAAATAATAAAATAAGAACAAATATGGCAGCCCACATTCAACCCCCCCCCCCCCCCCCAATTTGGCAACTTTTGCTGCTGTTTTACATTCAATTTTAATCCTTGAAAAGGACATGCAACAAAAACAACAGCTGCATCAACAATAAAGCAACACCCAGAGTTTATTCATTGCAAATATGCTGATCTCTATGCATTGGTAAGGGATTGTTGGGTAGGTGTTGGTGAAATGGGCTCAGTTCTGCTCTCAAGAAGGAAGGAAAAACTTGAAACTTTTTCGCAACAAATGAAACATAAATAGACAGAAGCCACTCGTACCACGGAAATAGAATTGCACAATCATCACGCCAAGAAATGAGAGTTGGGGACCTATGAATTTATCCACAGTTTGTGTGGAAAATGCAAATTTAATATAAATGTGGGCCAAAGAGCAAGACGATTTCGAATAAAAAAAGAATTTTTAGTTTTACATCAGCAGCTAACGAAACTTTAAAGAAATTCTTGCCTTGAATAATTGTCAATGAAAAATATTTAAAGATTTTATACGGAGGTTTTAGTAGGATACATGTGATGGATTTATTTTTAAGATATATCGAAAATTGCAATTTTTTGGTTCTAAATTGAATTTTATTCAAAAAACTTTATCCACTCGTAAAAAAATTGCAAATTCAGAACTAATTTAAGGTACTACTATGCGAATGATTGACATATAAATCATACGCTATGTAGCCTTAATGTTAGTCATAAGCATGAGGATCCTATCATTATTATACCCTCTACCATAGGATGAGGGTATACTAGTATCGACATTCTGTTTGTTACTACTCGAAATATTCGTCTGAGACCCCATAAAGTATATATATTCTTGATCGTCGTGACATTTTATGTCCATCTAGCCATATCCGTCCGTCTGTCTGTCGAAAGTTGGCTAACGTTCGAAGGAGCAAAGCTAGCCGCTTGAAATTTTGCACAAATATTTCTTATTAGTATAAGTTGGTTGGGATTGTAAATGGGCCATATCGGTCCATGTTTTGATATAGCTGCTCTATAAACCGATCTTGGGTCTTGACACCATGCGCCTATAGAGGGCGCAATTTTTATCCGATTGGAATGAAATTTTGCACGACGTGTTTCGTTATGATATTCAACAACTGTGCTAAGTAAAGTTCAAATCGATCAATAGCCTGATATAGCTGCGATATAAACCGATTTTAGGTCTTGACTTCTCGAGCTTCTAGAGGGCGCAATTCTTATCCGATTTGATTTGAGCCTCAAAAGGGAGCAATTCTTATCCGATTGGAATGAAATTTTGCACGACGTCTTACGCTATAACTTTCAACAACTTTACCAAATAAGGTTCAAATCGGTCCATTACCTGATATAGCTGTCATATAAACCGATCTGGGGACTTGATTTCGTGAGCTTCTAGAGGGCGCAATCCCAATTCGATTTGGCTGAAATTTTGCATGACGCATTTTTTTATGACTTTCAACATCTGTTCCCAATATGGTTGAAAACGGTCCATAACCTAACATAGCTGCCATATAAACCGATCTGGGATCTTGACTTCTTGAGCCTCTAGAGGTCGCAATTATTATCCGATTGGCCTGAAATTTTGTATGACGGATCCTCTCATGACCATCAACATGTGTGTTTATTATGGTCGGAATTGGTTTATAGCCTGATACAACCCCCATATAAATCAATTTTTCTATTTTATTTCTTATTTTTTAATAATACAGTTCCTATAGGTCATACATTTTATGAAGACTTATCAGGCAAATTTAAATATATCGTGTGCGTATGATTTATTAATTTTTATATTATTATGAATTATACGCTCTGATGCCCTATTAATGTAAGTCATACGCCACCGTAGCGCAAAGATTAGCATGTCCACATATGACGCAAACTCTTGGTCTCGAATCCTGGCGAGAACATCAGAAAAAAATTTTAAGCAGTGGTTATCCCCTACATATGCTGGCGACATTTGTGAGGTATTATGTCATGCTAAAACTTCTCCCCACAGAGGTGTCGCATTGCGGAACGCCTCTCTGATTCGGCTATAAAAAGGAGGCCCCTTATCATTGAGCTTAAAATTTGATTCGGACAGCACTCAGTGATGTGTGAGAAATTTCCCCAAATTCCTTAGTGGAATATTCAAGTGGCAAATTTGCATTGCATACGCCTAAGAATCCATACAAATATTTTAAATAATAATTTATATTACTCATACGCCTTAAGGGCATTACGGATGGGGGTTTGCTAATCTAATCATTCCGAATGCAATACATTACATTTATAGTATTAACCCATTTTTCAGTAAAGGGCAGAAAATAATCCACAAATATTTCTGCTACAGAATAATTCTAGCTCGACTAATCGAAAAAAGTTCCAATTCGGCTCACATAAGCCTAAAGCGGCCTATAAATGATTTTTTCGCCTTCAAGGTCATGGAAAATATTGTTATGTCTTCGAAAATTACCTACTTTTTTATTGGATGTAGCTGCCATATGAACCGATATGGCTATTTGGGGTCTTAAACCCATAAGAGGCGCATTTATTACCCATTTTTGTTGAAATTTGGATCAGTGAGTTACACTAGGCATTTCTGTGTAGTCCAGATCCAAATGTAGTCCAGATCCTATCATATATTGATATAGTGGCCATATAGACCGATCTGCAGATTGAGGGTATAATGATCATAAAATCCTAATTTATAGCTCGATTTCACTGAATAGGATATGAAGTTGGAATAGCCCTCTTTTTGTCCAAACCGAAGATGGTTGTTATCGAACCATTTTTCGAAGTAGCGGCTTTATACACCGATCTGCCGATTAATGGTCTTAAGACCATAACTGTTACATTTATGAACTGATTTCGCTGAAATTAAAAGCAGTGAGTAGTAGTAAGCCTACCGAACACTGTGCCAAGAATGATTCAAATCGGTACATAACCTGAACCGCAGTCATATAAACCGTTTCTTGACTTCTTCAGCCTCTAGAGGGCACAATTCATAGCCGTTTAGGCTAAACTTTTACTTTTAAACTTGATTTATTTGGTTTTGACTTCTAATAATTGTGCCTTAAACTGTCCAAATCGGTGTACAACCTTACATAGCTGCCATATAAACCGATCTCGGATCTTGATTTCTGGAGCCCCTAGAGGGCGCTATTGTTATTCGAAATTTCTAAATTTTTTTATGAGGTGTTTTGTTTAGACTTTCAATTACTGTACCAAGAATAGTCTAAATCGGTTCCTAACCCGATATAGCTGCCATATAAACCATTTTCGGATCTTGATTTCTTTAGCCACTAGAGGGCGCAGTTCTCGTTTCGATTTGACTGAAATTTTGCAAGGGTGTTTTATTTTGATTTCTAAAAACAGTGCTAAGAATGGTCTTAATCGGTTCATAACCTGTTATAGCTGCCATATAAACCTTTTTTTGAGCCAATAGAGGGCGCAGATATGCATTAAATTTTGCATCATCTATTTTGTTTGGACTTTTAATTAATGTACTAAGAATAGTCTATATTGGTTCATAACCTCGCATAGCTGCCATATAAACCGTTTTGGGATCTTGACTTCTTGAGGGCTTCTTAAGCCTTTGCAAGCTTAGTGCTTAGTACGGTTCAAATTGATCTATAACCTGATATAGCCCGCATGTAAACCGATCTCCCGATTTCATTTCTTCCTTACAAGCCGCAATTTTTGGTCGTTAACCTGTTATAGCTTCCATATAAACCGGTCTCTCGGTCATCCTCGTTCGGTTCCTAGAAGATTTAATTTTTCCGTGTTTGACAGAAGTTTGGTATGTAGAATAAAATTGTGCCCTTCAACTAAATTTATATTGTATACATTTTAAGCCTGTACTTATTATTGGTTGCCCAAAAAGTAATTGCGGATTTTTCATATAGTCGGCGTTGACAAATTTTTTCACAGCTTGTGACTCTGTAATTGCATTCTTTCTTCTGTCAGTTATCAGCTGTTACATTTAGCTTGCTTTAGAAAAAAAGTGTAAAAAAAGTATATTTGATTAAAGTTCATTCTAAGTTTTACTAAAAATGCATTTAATTTCTTTTAAAAAATCCGCAATTACTTTTTGGGCAACCCAATATTTCTTCTTTCTATTTTAAATAAAAAAGCAAAACAACAAAAAAAAAACTTTAAAGAGTCTCAGGAATTGTAGTGAGATAATTGCATTGGGGCAGAGCTGCAAGGATCGCGATTTCGGCCCTTGCCAGAGGTCTCATCAGCTTGCGTTGCCACCAAAAAATTACATGATTCCACCTACTCACTGATTAGTGGACAGTGCAATGGCAGAATCGTGCATTTCGAATGAAACGTTGGGTCTTTTTATTTAAACTTTTCTTATAGCGCAATAAGAAAAAATTAAAATCTAACTGCTAACATCTCTTCAAAGAGACATCTAAAACTCAAACGAAGCCGAAATGGAATTTTTTTTTTTTCAAATTTTGCCCATGAACTAACGAACAGGGGCAAACTTCTCACATAGTCCGATTCAAGTTTTAAGCCCGATGATAAGGAGCCTCCTTTTTATAGCTGAGTCCGAACGGCGTGCCACAGTACGACACCGGAAAGAAGTTTTACATGGCCTAGTACCCCACAGGAGGGGAAAACCACGGCTGACATTTTTTTGATGGTCTCGCCAGGATTCGAACCCACGCTTTCAGCGTCATAGGCGGACATGCTAACCTCTGCTCCACGGTGGTCTCCAACGAAGCCAAAGACTTGTTATCCAGATAAACTTTGCTTGCCATAGAATAACCCTTCATTATGACCATATTGCTGTTGCATATTTTTCGGCGTGCTGTTCGTTCATACATTTTTTTTTTGCGCTTTTGTTGTTGAAACATTTTTGAATACTTTGTCCGGGGTCGAAATGGAGATAAGTTTCTCGACTCTGACTTTGGCAAAAATTTTTCGACTCCTACTCTGCAGCCCTGGTTTTTACTAATTTCAAATTTGTTAATCTCCATTTTTTCATTGAGCAAAGACCTTAATTGGACTGCCCTCTCTGATATTAATCCGAAATAGAATGTTGATACGAAAACATTTTTAAATCTCCTCCACATACTTGAAAAAATTTAATTCAATCTAAATTTTATGTTTGTTAATTCATTAAATAATCAATTTTTATTTTCATTTTATAGTTCTCAGCAATTCTCACGTCTTACATCTTTGCTGAAGACGCATATTCCCCATAAAATCTCCTTTCAAACTTTGGCATAGCTTATTGTTCCTATTTTCCTAGAAGTGGAAAATTGTCATGTATACGAATGCGAATGACATTTATGGTGGTGATGGTAGAAACAAATATTCCATGTCTGTATCTGATTCTGACATGTACGTATGGATGTGTTTTTTCACTTCATCAACGTTGTCATAGTACTTACAAATTTGGCTCAAGGTATTTGTCTTCATATGGTGCAGTCTTGCCATCCTACTTCCAATGATCCTGCTCACTCTCCCCCTCTGTTTTCTTGTTCTTCTGCTTTTTGTAGTTTCTTCATGCACCTCCTTCCATCTTTCAAGATATTTGAATTATTCAAAGTTTTTTTCTTTTTTTTTATTAGTAATGCCGAAGAAGACAAATTTTCCACTCCATACAAAGAGCATTGGCAACAAACTCGGAAAGAAATAAAGGGGAGCAAATACACAATAGCATATGGAAGGAAGCAATTCCCTCTCTTTCGCTTGCTCTCTCTCTCTCTCACACTCTGTTTATTTGTTGGGTATTGTCACAATAACTATTCTGCTGGCATTGTGTTTGAGTAGTTGGAGGAAAAACTATTTAAAATAGTTTCATAAGATTTAAATTGTACTTTCTTGCCTCTTTTGTTTTGTAACTGTAGGTTTGTTCTTGGCGCAACTTGTCTGTGTGTGAGTGTGTGTGCAGTCACACCCGCAACCATACTTGCATATGTGTGTATCAAGAAAAGACTAGGAGCCTAAGAAGTCATGTGTACAACTTGGCAACTTTTCCACGTCTTGTTTATTAACAATAAAAGAACTTTGTGTTAATTTTCATGTTAAGTAGTTAAGTTTGACTTAAGAAGAGAAAACTTTATTTTCTGACAGTTATTGTCTTATAAGGTTTGATTTGAGTCATACTTAAGGATTTTTTTTGTTGATAAGAAGGACAACAAAAAATATGAAAATTAAAATATGGCTAAAATGTTACAGCCTTATACACAAAACTTAATGACGATACGAAATAGGTTTATTTAACAGATTTCCTTTATATAACTTTCAAATAAACCTATTTTAAGGCTTCCGTAAGATTTGTGTATTTCTTAATGTGTAAGCCACATTTCAAGGGGTAGTACCAACACTAATAAGCGGGGCCAAGCCCTGGCAGTTTATATGACAGCTATATCAAGTTAAGAACCGATTTGAACCATACTTGGCACAGTTGTTGGATATGATAACAAAACACGTTGTGCGGATAAGAATTGCGCACTCTAGAGGCTCAAGAAGTCTTGACCCAAGATCGGTTTATATGGCAGCTATATCAAAACATGGACCGATATGACCCATTTACAATACCAACCGACCTACACTTATAAGAAGTATTTGTGCAAAATTTCAAGCGGCTAGCTTTACTCCTTCGGAAGTTAGCGTGCTTTCGACAGACGGACGGACGGATGGACAGACGGACGAACGGACGGACGAACGGACGGACGGACAGACGGACAGACGGACAGACGGACGGACATGGCTAGATCGACATAAAATATCACGACGATCAAGAATATATATACTTTATGGGGTCTCAGACGAATATTTCGAGTAGTTACAAACAGAATGACGAAATTAGTATACCCCCCATCCTATGGTGGTGGGTATAAAAACCAACTGGACAAAACTAGGACGGCTACTCAGAAGAAACTTCTGCAATATAATTTAGATTGTCCAAGCATAGAAGTCATTGACGAAAATGTCAACAAGATTACGACTGCACTGGTGGGGTCCTTCGCAAATAGTCGTCCTCTTCGGGAAAGGAAGTCAGCCCAAGAAAAACCCGGGATGACAGCAGACTTTTAAACAGGGCACGTCATAAAAAAGCGGAAGTTTATTGGGATGTGTATTACACACGGCCCAAGGACTACAATAAGATTACCAGAGCGGCAAAATGTGCCTCCTGGAAGCTTTTCTGCGAACAGGTCGATAGCGTTAATGACGCCGCCAAGATAAAAAAGTTTCTCTCAAAAACCCATGTCCAAACTGAAACTTTAGTAGACAACATGAGAGTGAGAGCAGAGACAACGGAGGTCATGATGAGGCTTTTGATGAAATCCCATTTTCCACAGGATACGACGGGACTCACGGAGACATCGGAATCTTGGAATAATGACATTGATCGAAGGTTTTTAATAACGGAATGTATGGTGAAGGAATCCTTGAGGAGCTTCAAACCATTTAAGTCACCCGGACCTGATGAAATATTTCCTACGGCATTACTACAGCAAGAGGCAGACTATCTCGTGCAGGACAGTCTCCACAGAGGCATGCTGTTTGTATCTGAGCAGTTCGCTGGATGTCCTACTCTTTATCATGGTGTCCACAATACGTTCCATGGTTTTGAGTAGAAAGGACGTAAGGTTTATGGGTCTGTAGGCCTTTGTTATTGCATAACTTGCCTTGCCGGACTTGGGTATAAACACCACCCTTGCCTCCTGGCATCCTTTTGGAGGCTCCGAGTGGTGTTTTTACCCAAGCCCGGCAAGGCAAGTAATGCGACACCAAAGGCCCACAGACCTATAAGCCTTACGTCCTTTCTACTCAAAACCATGGAACGTATTGTGGACACCATGAGAAAGAGTAGGACATCCAGCAAACTGCTCAAATACAAACATCATATATGTCAAGGGAAGGTCGGATGAGACTGTCCTGCACGAGGGTGTGCATAAAATAGAAGAATTCTTCGATGCCAAAACGTACACACTGGTGGTATGCATTAACATCAAGGGGGTTTTTAACAATGTGCGGACCGACACTCTGATCCAATACTTAGACCAGTACCGGGTGAACCCGGTCCTTAGAGGATAACCATATGCTAAGGAACAGGTGAATAAATTGTGTGTCTCATGGCATAAATATAAGCGAGAAAGTGGAACCGGGCACTCCACAGGGGGAATTTTTTCGCCACTCCTATGGGTGACCACCATAAATGACCTATTACGGATGCTGACTGAGGAACCATAAATAACCTATTACGGATGCTAAGGGCTAAGCATCCGAAAAAGTTTTGCAGAAGCGCCGGAAGGGTCTTGCATATGGCATATGACTGGACTAGACCCAGAGGTCTCAATGTTAACCCAGAGAAGTCCAAAATGTGCCTGTTCACCAGGAAGCCGAAGGTGGGCCAATTTAACGCACCGCATTTCCTCAATAAGACGATTTTGATATCTGACAAGGTCAAATACTTAGGTGTGACCTTGGACAGAAAACTGAAGTGGAAGTGTGACATTCAGGAGCATACTGAAAAGGCTCGCAGATGTTGGACACTATTTAGACGGGCCGTAGGCTCGAAATGGGGCCTGAATCCGAGGATAGTCCGCTGGCTCTACAGGAGCATGATTAGACCAATATTTACTTACGCCTCAGTAATTTGGTGGACTGCTATGGAGAAAAAGTGCAACAACAGGTTCAGAGAACATGTTGTCTTGGCATAGGCGGAGCGATGAGGACCACGCCCACTAGGGCCCTGGAGACTATTCTAGATATCCGACCCATTAACATACAGACTAAGTGTGAGGCAGCCACTGCGGCTATGAGACTTAAGGCGATGGGAGAATGGATTGAGGATGGGAGCAGCTCACACCATCGCAGTATAATCGAGGCGACGATAGGAAACCAGGAAGGAAGGGAAGAGCTTTCCGATCGGATACCTGAGATGAACCTTGAAGTCGAGTGCGAGGCACTGCTGCCATCGGCACAGTCTTGGATTGGCGGAACCCTAGTATTGCCATCTGGAAGATCATGTTAAACGGATGGATCAAAGCTAGAGGACAGTGTGGGCCTGGGGGTTTACATTGAGAACCCAGGGACTGAGATCTGTTTTAGACTGCCTGACCATAATACGGTCGTGCAGGCGGAAATCCGGGCTATCAGGGAATGCGCGAGGTGTGTGATACTAACGCGAGGAGCAGCTCATATCATCGCGGTATAATCGAGCGACGATAGGAAACCTAAAAGGAATGGAAGAGGATTCCGATCTGATACCTGAGACGATACTTGAGGTCAAATGCGAGGCACTGCTGCACTGAAGGACTGAACCCTAGTATTGCCCTCTGGAAGATCGTGTTACACGGTTGTATCAAAGCTAGAGGACAGAGTGGGCCTGGGGGTTTACATTGAGAACCCAGGGACTGACATCTGTTTTAGACTGCCTGGCCATAATACGGTCCTGCAGGCGGAGATCCGGGTGATCACGGAATGCGTGAAGTGGTGTGGTGCTAACCGACACCGACGATGAAATTGCCATAAGGGCAATAACAACCAGGACGGTAAGGTCACGAACAGTCTTGCAGTGTAACAAGGAGATTAACGCCTTCTCTGATGATGGCAAAATCCGTATTGTTTGGGTGCCGGGCCATACCAAAGTAAGGGGAAATGAAAGAGCAGACGATTTGGCGGTGAAGGCCAAAGGACTGTCGTCAATAAACTTGGTTAACCCGAAGCCTTTCGGGTCGACACAGACCGAGTTAAGGGAGTGAGTGACGATTGCGCATGCAACATTGTGCAACAGCGAAACGGTCAGTGGGACGGCGAAAATCCTATGGGGGATCCAGATCGTGAAAAGACGAAGCTATTACTGAAAGGAAGCAAGAAGGAGGTCAGTATTGTTATTGGTATCATAATGGGACACATAGGACTACGAGCTCACTTAGGTAAAATCGGTGCTACAAGTGATAGCATGTGTAGGGCATGCGGGGAAGATGATTAAAGGTTGGACCATTTCCTTTGTCATTGCCCGGTTTTCGCGTCAAACAGACACCGTTACTTAGGTGGGGACACGATACCAGGCGTGAACCAACATAGGAGAGTGGTATGGAAAACAATTGAGGATTTATAAGTAGCACGGAATTCCTAACTAAAAATTTTCTTTTTAGAAATTAATTTATAGTTTTTAGAGCGTACAACAAGCCAATTACTTGCTTAGGTGTATGGCCATAGTGGCATGGGGAGAATTAATATCTGTACCCTCTTTTCAACCTAACCTAACCTAAGCTGAAAATAAATGAGAATGCTGTGCATAACAGTGCGTATACTTAATAAAAACTTTTTGGATACAATTACTGCTTATACGCCCCATAGTCCAGTTGTATGGCAAATAACAGAAAAATGACGCAATAATGTCATAGTTTTATAAAATGCTACTATGGAATTTGCTAAACAAAAAGGATTTAACACACATTTTTGTATTTTAGCCTTAGGTATGGCATGTCTGTATGTGTGTGTTTATAACACACTCACAAACAAAGGGACCTTTTTGCATTGCTCCTGCAATGGTAAAGCAATTGCAGTTAACATATGTAAGGTATTCACATTCTCAAATATTTTTACCATTTTTATTTCTTGCTCTTTTGGCCTTTGTTCATATTTTGCCCCTTCAGAAGTCTTGCTTGTGTTTTCTCACCTAACTGGTTCTAGGGTTTTATAGCTTTTGCTGGGCAAATTGGATTTGGTATTTTGGGGGGATTGTCTTGAGATTTTTTTGCTTCATTCTTAATATTCTTACCATCATTTTCACATTCTTTGTTTAGCATACATTCCACTCCTACTACTGTCTCTCTCTCTCTTCCATCTGCAGTGTGGCCCCTTGCTTGTGCATTACTAAATCCTGTTGTCATGTTTTATGTAAGATTCTCTTGCATTGCTTTACTTTATTACTTCGAACTCCGTTTTTGTTTTCAAAGTATGGCAATGCATGTTTTGTTTCCATTTTTCAAGCTCTACTCTTCTATGGTTTTATAAAATGTTGCATTGCAGTTGTTTGGGGAATTTTTCAGAACATTTTTTGTGACTTTTTTTACATATTTTTGTTTTGTTTTTCTTGTTGTTCCTACACCAGTCAGAAGTTTTTTTTTCCTTAACGGCTTGTATGTCTTAAGGACTATAGGGAATGGGCTGATCCCTATAGTCCTTAAGAGTATTTTTAGGGAGGTGAAAAAACCACTCTTGTTATGCCATAAGTGACATGAATATATGCAATAATTGCAATTTAAATTGTCGCAAACGAGAAAAATTTTTTTCGATAAGGATCTTGAGGGAATGCAAAGTAAATATAACAGAAAATAAGGAAAAGGATTTTGTAATAGGATGACAGGCGAATTTAGATTTTTCTTTAGAAAATTATGTCAACCGATTAATAAATAAATAAAATTTAAATAAATAAATTAAAAAAAATGCTTATAAATTAAAAAAAATTGCTTAAAATTAAAAAAAAAGCTTAAAATTTAGTTTTATAGAAAATGATACAATGGAATAAAATATTGTATAGAAATAACATTTTGAAAAAATTTTCCATAACAGTAACGTTTTGACAAGATTTTACATAAGACATTATGGCTATCAGGTATCAGATAAGGTATTGAAGAATATAATACGAATATGGCATTAGAAATTATGTACCGGGTACCTAGGAAGTCACCCTAACACCAAATTTCCTCCAAGCACACAAATTGAACGTTCCTATCAATATTGGGCTCAAATGAAAGTTATTCGGGAGTAGATTACGAATCTGGCATACAAAAATTCTCCAAATGGGCATATTAGCCAACCACGACTATATGGAATTCGGTTTGTTTGTTTGATCCATATAGACACAAAAACAGCAGAAGCGTTTTTCTCGAAATTTTCACAGGTTGTGTAGGATGGTCTGGAAGGAAACATAGGCCATAACATTTTTCGATATCGGAACGGGGGTGCAACCCCCTTCCCCCAAAAACACCACCCAAAGACAAAAGTGGATCGATCAGAACAATATGGGTATCAGATGAAAGATTTGGGAGAGTAGAATACGAATATGGTATTAAAAAATAACTCTATATAACCGTCGGGCCGCCCCAACCCCAAAACTCTCCCAAACAGACATTTTGGACGTTTATGTCAATATGGGACTCAAATGAAAGTTATTTGGGAGTATATTACGAATATGTAAAAAAATTAAGTCCATGTAATCGGAGTTGTCCCCACCCCCAAATGGCCATATTAGCGGATAATGGCTATATTGGACTCAAATGAAAGGTTTCCAGTCCCAAAACGTCCTCCAATCCTTATATATTTATCAACCGTGGCAATGTTGGGCTTAAACGAAAGATATTTGAAAGTATAGCACGAATTTTAAATTCATATTTGGGCGGAATATCCCATCTCCAAAAGGCACTCCCCATCAAATTGATATATAGACCAATCACAACATTATAGGGCAGAAATGAAACAGGACTTGTTTTACTGACTTTTTCAATACGGGGCTCATATCAAAAGTATTCGAGAGTTTTGCACGAAGCTTATATATAACTGTCTGGGTGGCCAACTCACTCCTAAAATATACCCAAACCGCACATATTTTTTACCCACTACAATATAGGAGTCCAATGAAAGTTATAAGGGAATAGAGCAAAAAGTTTGCTCATAAACATTTCATTAAAGAACAGAGGCCATTTTCTCACATATCAATGTGTCCTGTCCGATTCAAGTTTAAGCTTAATGATACAAGACCTGACTTTTATGCATGGCATAGTACCTAACAAATGTTGCCAATAAAAGGAGGGGTTAACCACCACTTAAATTTTTTCCATTGTTGTCGCCAGGATTTGAATTCACGCTTTTACCATCATTGGCGGACTTGTTTACCTCTGCGCTTCAATGACACGAATTTGATATCCACATTCGAGACGAAATGTCTTTATCTTAAAACTCTACCAAAGCAGGACCTATATATCGACCCTTACAATATAGGGCTCAATTAAATGTATAAGAGCGTTAAAGGAGGGGCGGGGCCGGCTAGTTTCCTATAAATTTATAAATTTTCTAATAACAAATTAAAGATTTTCTAGAAAAGGTTTTAAGAATTTCCGCTGAAAGTTTAAAATTTGTCTATAAAAAAATTGATATTTTTCTGTAAAAAAGTTGAAAATTTTCTATAAATTATTTGACAATTTTCTATAAAAAATTGGTATAGGTTAGGTTGAAAAGAGGGTGCCGATATTAATCCGTCCCATGCCACTCTGGACATACGCCTAAGCCAATAATTGGCTTGTTGTGCGCTCTAAGTACTAATTAAATAGTAAAAAAGGGAACCTCGAAAAAGAAAACCTACGTTGCCCCTAAGTTGGTTCATGTCTGGTATTGTGTCCCTAACTTAGTGCAGGTATCTGTTAGCCGCGAAAGCTGGGCAATAACATTGGAAATGCACCAAAGTCTCATAATCGTTCTCGCATGCCCTACACATGTTATCACTTGCCGCACCGATTTTGCCTAAGTGAGCTCGATACCGAAAGCTTATTTCCTTTCATAATTACCGTCGTCTTCTCACGATCTGAATCCCCCCATAGGATTTTCGCTGTCCTACCGACAGTTTCGCTGTTCCACAATGTTGCATGCGCATTCGTCGCCCACTCCCTTAACTCGGTCTGCATCGACCCGAAAGGCTTCGGGTTAACCAAGTTTATTGACGGCAGTCCTTCACCGCCAAATCGTCCGCCCTTTTATTTCCCCTTACTCTGGTATGGCCCGGCACCCAAACAATGCGGATTTTGCCATCCTCAGAGAAGGCGTTAATTCCTTCTTACACTGCAAGACTGTTTGTGACCTTACCGTCCTAGTTGTTATTGCCCTTATGGCAATTTTACTGTCGGTAAAGATGTTCACACTCGACATCCTCGCGTTAGCACCACACCACTTCACGCATTCCGTGATCACCCGGATCTCCGCCTGCAGGACCGTATTATGGTCAGGCAGTCTAAAACAGATGTCAGTCCCTGGGTTATCAATGTAAACCCCCAGGCCCACACTGTCCTCGAGCTTTGATCCATCCGTGTAACATGATCTTCCAGATGGCAATACTAGGGTTCCGCCAATCCAAAAAAGTGCCGATGGCAGCAGTGCCTCGGACTCGAGTTCAAGGTTCATCTGAGGTATCCGATCGGAAACCTCTTCCCTTCCTTCCAGGTTTGCTATCGTCGCCTCGATTATACCGCGATGGTGTGAGCTGCTCCCATCCTCAATCCATTTTCCCATCGCCTTAGGTCTCATAGCCGCAATGGCTAACTCACACTTAATTTGTATGCCAATGGGTCGGATATCTAGAATAGTCTCCAGTGCCCTAGTGGGCGTGGTCCTCATCGCTCCGCCTATGCCAAGACAACATGTTTTTTGAACCTGTTGTATGTTCCTAACGTTGCAGTTTTTCTCCATAACAGTCCACCAAACTACTGAAGCGTAAGTAAGTCTAATCACGCTCCTGTAGAGCCAGTGGACTATCCTCGGATTCAGGCCCCATTTTGAGCCTACGGCCAGTTTACATAGTGCCCAAAATCTGTGAGCTTTCTCAGTACGCTCCTGAATGTGACACTTTCAATTCTGATTCCTGTCCAAGATCACACCTAAGTATTTGACCTTGTCAGATATCGAAATCATCTAATGGAGGAAACGTGTTAACGCACCATTGGCCCAACTTCGTCTTCCTCGTGAACAGGCCTATTTCAGTCTTCCCTGGGTTAACATTGAGACCTTTGGGTCTAGCCCAGTCATATGCCATATGCAAGACCCTTTCGGCCCTTCTGGATAGCTCGTTCGGATCCTTACCCCTTAGAAGTATTATAACATAGTCTGCGTAGCAGACGGGTTCACATCCCTCCTCAGTCAGTATCCGTAATAGGTTACTTATGGTGGTCACCCATTTCGCATTTTAATATCATGGGTGGAGCAGCGGTGGTATTCCCTCTCTTGGCGTTTGTAGAAAATATCCTTGGTCTTCTCGTCCTTGACTTTTGTCCGAGCATGGGCACCAAAAAGGATGATGTTGAAAAATTTTATTTTCATACGGATTGTGGCTAGACTCTTATCTATCGGAGCAAAACTGGAGGCGAAGTCTTTCAGTCTCTGACTAACCACAAATTTACAGCCACATTCATATCTCGTGTCATGTCAGCTATAATATTGTTGGTCACCGTTTGGTGTTGTTGGGACGCCATATCTGGTCTTCGTACTTGTAAGGCGGTTATATACATCCGACAGTGCATATACTGAACCTTCTATATAAAGTGTCCGGACATTCTAGGTGCAGATCCACAGATCATTGTGCTTTTTTCGTTTGCATGGGTCGTTGTTTTTGGAAAAGTCCGTTTTTACTTTCTTCTCTTCTTTCTCAGAGTAATCCTTATAATTTTCCGAGCGTAGGTTACTGACCCATCGCATCTCTAAGATCCAACGCTCGTTTATCAGCCATTGATGTTGGCCATTGGTTATTTGAAGGCTCCATTAACTCGCCTTGTCATTTCGAGTTCCATTGGCATTCACTATTGGAGTAAAAGTCAGTGCCACTCGCCTTGTCATTTCGAGTATCATTGGCATTCAGTATTTGGGTAAGAGTTAGTGCCACCTGACCCCTCAGGCCGCATTTGCAGCTACTCCGGATAATACGAGGCTTTCCACCACCCGCAACTTGTGGATGCGCCCGGTATTTTTCAGCTAACCTTCCCGTGATATCGATAAACTCCACACAAGTTGGAGCTCAAAGTTCCAGCTCACCCTTATCTCGTGTCGGCCAGGCTGTAAAAATCTATTTGACAAAATTTTTCTCCAAAATTTGCCAAAAGTAAAATCTGGATTTTCCTGTTGTTTTCTTTAAGATTCTAAGCATGTGTTCTAGTAAAAAAAAAAGTTTTGAGAAAAACTTACTGCCCAGAAACATTACCAAAACCAACATATTTAAATCTAAAATTAATCATGAACATAACAAGCAGAAAACTTCCTTCATTCGAATGACCATACCATACGCACCCACATAATTGCCAAAAAATCTTGACAGTTATAATTTATAACACCGACTATGACCACAAAATTAATGAAATTGGGGTTTGTGTTATAGTCTATGCGAGAGTATTTAGTATAATGTTGACCTTTTTTTTTATTTTGTTTGAGTTTTTGTGGGGTCTTGTTAATGTCCATGTCAACTTTTCATGACACTAGGGGGGGGGAGGCTAGGTAAAAAATCCCAGGAATTTTTCATTAATGCTTAGACTAGTTGTTTGTTTCGGGCTTTGAACATAAATTTGTTATTTGTGACACATTCTATGGCACATAATTTGCCAACACTTTTTGAGTATAAGCAGTAGCATGTGAATAGGAAACTTTTTAATGCCCGGGTTTTTTGAAGTATAAATGAGAAAACACGTTCCAGAAATTAAGCTTTTTAAAAGTAATTTTAAAAATTTTTCTTTAAAATTTAATTTTTCCCCAAATTGATTTTAAGGACAACCAAATTTTTACGAAATTTTCTACAAAAATCAAATATTGTGAATATTTTAAATACAAATTGCCATTATTATTTGCATAAATTTCTAAACACGTTTCTTCAAAAGCCTACAAATATTTCTCCTGCTCTGCTACTACTCTCCTCCTATCTGCATAGTTTTCCTTGAAAATTATTAGTATTATTACTAATCCTAAAAGTAGACTAAAAACTCAATGCCATCAACCTTTCACCTTTTTAAAATATACATTGTCTGTTAGTTTGGGTATCGGTATTTGTGTTTTAGGTATACAGCAATACTCGAATTTACGCATATTCGTGGAAAATTTTCATTGACATCCCAAAAATCGTATAAAAAAACAAACTTTATTTTCTTTGCCATACATCATATCCCTCTTGTGTGTACAGAATGGGAGGCATAATTTGACTACACCTCTCTGGTTGTTTTTTCGCTTGTCAACAAAGATATTTACGAAAAATATATTCCAACAAATATTTATTCCATTATGTGAAAATTTTCCTGCTGTGTGTTAAGGCTTGAGGGGTTTTGGCTTTGGATTGACAACCTTTGTTGTCAGAATAAACAATGTGTTTGAAGGAGGTATTTATGATAGGTTAAGGAAAAAATTATGATTTTTTAAAAAATAGAAAAAATAGAAGTACAAAAAAAAATTGGAATGCTTGAAAACACAAATTTATACATATTTTTGCTTGATTTTTATTTAGAAAAAATTATTTTAAATTTTGTTAAGAAAGTTTTTTTGTGTTGCCTACTTTTAGGGTTTTCATTTTAGATTATTTCTGAAATACTCACCTTCAAGGGAAGGGTTTTGATATCCGATTATTTCTGCAATACTCACCTTCACAGACCATACCCGGTTTTGTCATAGATTTGTTTAGAATTCGGACTGCTGATGTGTATTCAGTAATTAATCTAGCAATAATGGAAACAGCAATAATCAGGAAACAAGGTCTCCTGAAAGTATGCTACATTTTTTTAGAAATTAAAAAAATCATAGAAACGCTATACAAAGACACTAATAAATTAAGTGATTATCTGGAAACTCAGCAATAGGTACCCTTTCTGTACAAATTGGTTTTGAATATTACGAAAATTGTATAGTGTTGCATACTTTAGGGATTAATTTCCTGGATGTAGTTAATATTTTCTTTTGAAAATCGATAAATTCGATGAAATTTTCTGTGAAAGTTAGAATTGAAGAGGTAGAGATCTGAACCAGCTATGCAGAAGGATTAAACCGGTCTTGCATATTACATATGAATGGACTAGACCCAGAGGTCTCAGTGCTAACCCAGAGAAGACAGAAATATGCCTGTTCACGAGTAAGACGAAGTTGGGCCAATTTAACGCGCCACGTTTCCTCAATAAAACGATTTCGATATCTGGCAAGGTCAAATACTTAGGAGTGATCTTGGATAGGAAACTTAATTGGAAGAGTCACATTCAGGAACGTACTGAGAAGGCTCACAGGTGTTGGGCACTATGTAGACGGGCCTTAGGCTCGAAATGGGACCTGACCCCTGGGATAGTCCACTGCCTCTACAGAAGCGTGATTAAACCAATACTTGCTTATGCCTCAGTAGTTTGGTGGACTGCTATGGAAAAAAACTGAAACGTTAGGACCATACAACAAGTTCAGAGAACATGTTGTCTTGGCATAGGCGGATCAATGAGGACCACGCCTACTAAGGCACTGTAAACTATTCTAGATATCCAATCCATTGACATATATTTAGATTAAGTGTGAGGCAGCCACTGCGGCTATGAGACTTAAGGCGATGGGAGCAGCGCATACCATCGCTGTATAATCGAGGCAACGATAGGAAACTTGGAAGGAAGGGAAGAGGACGACACCTGAGGTCGAGTGCGAGGCGCTGTTGTCAGCGGCACAGTCTTGGACTGACGGAACCCTAGTATTGCCATCCGGAAGATCATGTTACTCGGATGGGAAAGAGGGGGCCTGGGAGTCTTCATCGAGAACCCAGGGACTGAGATCTGCTTTAGACTGCCTGACCATAATACTGTCCTGCAGGCACAGATCCGGGCGATCACGGAATGCGTGAGGTGGTGTGGTACTAACCCAGCACGTCGAGTGTGAACATCTTTACCGACAGTAAAATGGCTATTAGGGCAACAACAACCACGACGGTAAGTTCACGAACAGTCTTGGAGTGTAAGAAGGAGATTAAGGCCTTTTCTGAGGATGGCACATCGTTTGGGTGCCATCGTTTTGGCATCATAACGGAGTGAGGGGGAATGAAAGGGCAGATGATATGGCAGTGAAAGCCAGATAAAGTTGGTTAATCCGAAGCCTTTCGGGTCGACGCAGTCCGATTTAAGGGAGTGGGCGACAAACGCGCATGTAACACTGTGGAACAGCTAAACAATCGGTAGGATGGCAAAAATCCTATGGGGTGATCCAGATCGTGAGACGACGAGGCTATTACTAAAAGGAAGTAAGAAGGAGGTCAGTATAGATTTTGGTGTTATAACAGGACTCATAGGACTACGAGCTCACTTATGCAAAGTCGGTGCTGCAAGTGATGTCATGTGAGGAAGATGATGAGAAGTTGGAGCATTTTCTATGTCATTGCCTGGCTTTCGCGGCTAACAGACACCGGTACTTAGGTGGGGACATGAACCAACTTAGAGGAGTGGTATTGAAAACAATTAAGGATTTTGCATTAAATGCAATGCATTAAAAGAGAGATTTCTTATTTCTCCCGAACCGTTCGGCTTATGTTTTTCCCATCCACTATCACATTCAGGGATTTAAGACAAATGTCAATAAACACTGTATCTTTTCAACCTGAAATGGTGTCCATCTGTACCTGAATTTCCTCCTTAAAAATGTTCAAACAGTATATTCCAAACATAAAATATTCTCCCAAAATGTTAACAAACTCTAACATTTTTAAGAAAAAAATCCTTGAAAGGCAGAGTATCATAAAAATGTAACTCCTTACAAATGTACGTAGAACAATTTTTTGCACACAATTTTGGCATTTATTCAAGTATGGCAATAAAATACCACATAAAAACCATTAAAATTCAGTGGTAGCTTAAAAAAAAAACCTTTTTTGACATAAGCAAACTGTAGCAGTGGAGAAAACTCCCAGATACGAGGAACCACCATATTACCACCGACATAACAGTACATGTGTATGTGCAACAACATTCGCCGACAAATCAAAACCAGACCAACCACCAACTGATACGGGTTATGTGGTTCTCAAAAGCAATAACATTGCCTACTTTTGGGCATTTGTACCAATACATACAAATATTTATGTACATATATTTAAGTTGAACAAAAGTGTTTTGCATTCTGTGACATTAAATGTAGTTAGCCAACATTTTTCATTTTATTAAAAATAATTGTTGTTTAACAATTCACAAAGCGCAAAAAAACAGAATGCCAACCAACAACTTACTATGGGCATAACTTATAGAGAAATATTTAGTTTTTTTTATAAATCAAGCAAATTAAAGCATAGTTTCAGGCTGACAAATTAACCTCAATAATGAGACTGTAAACATACTTTTAATTAACACAAAACTATGTTATGCACTATGTTTTACAAAATGTTTACAAAATGGGATGGGCAAAAGGGTAATGTAACAGATTTTTCAAACTATTTGGAAGAATATTTAATGTAGTCTAAAAAAATCAAATTTCATATCTGTTTTACATGAAATAGGTACATGAGACAATCCATGGTATTTCTAAGAAACTTTTGGAAAATGTTGCATACTTTTAGGTTAGCCGAAATATTAAGCTTTGCCTTATAGAAAAATGGCAAACCAATCAGACTTGTCTCTATGAAGTATAGTTTCTTGCAAATCATAAAAAACATGGGACTATTTTTGTTGTGGGAGATTTTCTAGTCAGCTTTGTTTAATATGAGTCATTAGTCTCGTTTGTTTCTTTCCCAAACACTTAAAAAATACTTGTCAAAATCTCTTAACAGCTTTACAGAATATATTGTCCCAACATTTTTTCTGTATTACAAAATTATAATTTGTGGCAAAGTTTTGTGTTTTTTGTCTTTTGACAATTTTTCTTTTGTAATGAAATTATTGCCTACTTTAAGGGATGCTGATGGCTGGTGTTATCAATGCGCCTTGGTTTATTTTGTTTTGTTTTTCTTTTTTTTGTCATTTTCCCTTTTTTGCTTGACTGCCTTAATGTTTTATTTATAAATGTCATAACAAGTATGCTTCTAAAAACACACCAGGGAAGTTGGGGATGTGTTAAAATGTGTGTTAAAGAAAACAAGTGGCAGAGCGTGGGATTGAAAGGAAAGCTCTTATTTGAATTTATGACATCCCAAAGGCTTTTTTTTCGCCATTCACTTCTCCTGTGGCTTTGGTGGTTCTGTCACCAGGCCATAAGAATGTTGAAGAACTCCCGGGTATCATATATTTATGGCAGCGACACAAAAAAAGGATAATGTATGAGTGCAAGCAAAAAAAGCTGTGTTTATGACAGTTAAGGTTTGCTTTCTCACTTAATTTTTGGTGTATTTTTATTTGGTAGGCTTAAGAAAAAAAAAGCAGAGAAAGCATGTATACTTAAAAAAGAGGTCATTTAAAGGATATGCATTCTTTTGAAAACTTTTAGATATATTTGGGAGCCTTTGGTGTTTATACTGTGTTGTAGAGGACAATAGAAGAGATTTTGGAAACATTTGCCATTTGTTAAACAATTTTGAAGAAGCTTATATTCAAAACCTTCATATATAACGCCTCTGAGTTCATCTAGTGCCTGAAAGAAAAAATTCAAGTATCCTATTTCTTTTTTGGGATAGTGCAGGGTATTGACATAGAAAGTGAAAATTGTCCTCTATAGCGTATATATCATGACACTAGCGATAGATATGATCGTTCTATTACATAGCTTATTGGGTCCAGTTTTGATCCCAATGACCGCACTTAAATGCATCTTCTCCATTGACAATGGAGCGTTAATGTTCTGCTTCGAACGTTCGTCCCCCAATCAGCTTTGTTGTTTGCTCACAGCCTTCGCTTGCATTCCAGCGATTCAACCAAATTTCTTTAATGCCCTGTTTGCGACTATTAAACATTTACGAGAGGGAGGGATACACATCCATAACCAACACAAGGGGGAGATTCACACAAGACTTAGCAAGTAAAACGGCTTTCTCATTTTCCTTCCTTGTGCCCCGGCAAACAGGATAGGGTCAATGTTTGGCATTCTTGTAGACGCATCAGTAACTCCCAACAGCAGCCCTAGACCTTGAATCTCACCCACGTACTGTTTAACTCCTTCATTGGTGCTTGACTGTCGCTGAAAATATAAATTTCTGATCGTCCGATATTCATGGACAACATACACCTCTGCTTGAAAGATGTTGCAATCATCCCTCATCCGCAAGGAGACATTGATATCGAGTTCACTGCAATATATACCACACCCTGTTGCATTTACCACCTTCGATCCATCTGTAAAAACGTTAATGCCTGAAAACCTAAACCGCCCTTTCTGCCACTCTGCCAGGGTAGGTATATTTATCCGTAGACCTTTATCCACCACTTCCAGTCCTATGTGGAAGTCCATCTGAGAGACCGCCACGGTACTATGCAATATGCGTATATGTCTCGCTGGTCACCCACCAATCAAGTCAAGCCGCGACAATCTGAGAAGAATCCTTTCCGCTGTCTTCCTTATAAACAATTCCATAGGCTGAATTCTCAACATAGCTTCTAATGACCCAGTAGCAGTGGTTTCCATAGCCCCAGACTCAAACCTTAGTCTACTCTATTCACCCTTTAAGGTTATGGGCATAAGGGCCAATTAGTTTCCTTTCCACATAACAATTGGCGATACTGAGCTGAAACTTTGCACAGATTATTTTTTTGTCCGTAAGGTTCGAAGTTCGAAGATGGGCTATATCGGACTACATCTTGACCGATTCGCAGATATAAGGTTTTGGGCCCATGAAAGCCTCATTAATTGTCCGATGTCGCCGAATTTTGGGACAGTGAGTTGTATTAGGCCCTTTGACATCCTTCTTCAATCTGGCTCAGATCGGTCCACATTTCGATATAGCTGCCATATAGACCGATCCCTCGATTTAAGGTTTTGGGCCGATAAAACGCGCATTAATTGTCCGATGTCGCCGAAATTTGGGACAGTGATTTGTGTTAGGGCCTTCGACATCCTACTTCAATTTGGCCCAGATTGGTCCAGATTTGGATATAGCTGCCATATAGAACGATCTCTCGATTTAAGGTTTTGGATCCATAAAAGGCGCATTAATTGTCCGATTTGGCCGAAATTTGGGACATTGAGTTGTGTTAGGCCCATCGAAATTCTTCTTCAATTTCGCCCCGATCGGTCCAGATTTGGATATAGCTGCCATATAGACCGATCACTCTATTTAGAGTGTTGGGCCCAATAAAGGTGTATTCATTGTCCGATTTCACCGAAATTTGGGACAGTGGGTTGTGTTAAGCTCCTCGACATCCTTCTTCAATTTGGCCGAAATCGGTCTAGATTTGGATTTAGCTTCCATATAGACCGATCTCTCGAGGTTTTGCGCCCATAAAAGGCCCATTTATAGTCCAATTTCGCCCAAACTTGGGAGAGTGAGTTGTGTTAGGCCATTCAACATCTGTCTGCAATTTGGCTCAGATCGGTTTAGATTTAGATATAGCTGCCGTATAGACCAATATCTCGATTTGAGGTTTTGGGCCCATAAAAGACGTATTTATTTTCCGATGTCGCCGAAATTTCGATCAGTGATTTGTGTAAGGCCCTTCGATATCCCTCTTCAATTTGGCCCAGATCCGCCCAGATTTGGATATAGCTGCCATATACACCGATCTCTCGACTTAAAGTCTTGGTCCCATAAAAGGCGCATTTATATTTCGATTTCGCTGAAATTTGACACAGTGACTTATGTTAGGCTTTTCGACATCCGTGTCGTATATGGTTCAGATCGGTCTATATTTGGATATAACTGCCACAAAGACCAATATTTTGTTCTACAGAATTGAACAATGACTTGCACTTATTAGACCATTCAATGTCCGTGCCGAATCTACTCCAAATCGGACCATATTGGTGGTGTCGTACCCTCTTTGTGAAAGAGTTTTTACATGGCTTACTATCTCACATATCTTGACAGCATTAGAAGGCGATGACCACCTCTGAAAATTTTTTCTGATGTTCTCGTCAGGATTCGAACCCAGGCGTTCAGCTTCATAGGCGGAGCTGCTTACCTTTGCGCTACGGTGGCCTCTAACAACTAAGACAGTTTATAAATCCTACTACAAATGCGTCTTTGTCTGTCCAAACAAATTTTCAATTTTTCTTTTTTTTTTGTATCGACGTGACCAATTTAAGGGGTCCACCAATGGGCCCCTGGCGCACATAGGACCAAGATATTCTGCATGTGGTCTGGCCAACACCTTATCTTTACCCATGTCATTTTTTGCAATTAGGTATTCATGCGTTTAAAAACTACAGAGTTATCATTATATTTTTTAAGATTTCCTTCCCTTGGTGCGTATGATTAATATTAATACGGACTAATTTTATTAATTTCGCCATTACTTCTACAGTTTTCAATCGATTTCATTAAACTTAACTGCAAACTGACAAGAAGCTTTCAAGGTTTAAGAAATTTATATATTTTGTAGTTACCTTAGGCGAAATTGTTATTTAAACAATAAAAATTTTCAAATTTTCATTTAATTTTTTTAACAAATTTTTAATAAAATTTTACTATTTTTGCTATTTCCTTTTTATATCATTTCTTCTGATACTATTTTCATCATTAACAACCAAATGGTTAAATCTAATCTTATAAAAAAAAATACGTTGACTTTGAGAATAGCTCTTAAACACATGCACATATTGAACTTTGAGATACTGGTTTTCTTTGTTTATTTTAGTTTTTTTTTTTCAATTTTTGTTTTCTACAACTAATTTTCTTATCACTTATCAAGTCATTAATAACAATGCCCTTGCTTTGTGTTTGAAAAGGCAATCATAATGTTTTGGTATTTATCATACTTTGTTTTATGAAGGCCACTTTATTCCTAATGCTTAATGATGGAGAAGCGCCTTTTAATGCTTTGGTTTCCCTGGTTCAAAGTTCTTCATTTTGCTCCATTTCCTTGCTTGCCACTAAAGCTTTGAATCATGAAAACGTCCTTTGCCATCGTAGAACAAAGAGAATTCTGTGACGAAACGCTGATTTGATGAACCATGTTGTACAGCTTTATCATTAGGTTTCCCCACATTCTGCTGATTGAGTGGAACAGCTTCGGGTATTTCTTTGCTTTTCAATGGAGGACCTAGGGCAGCTTCATAATCATCGGGATTGTTGTTGGTGGTGGTGGTGGGACTATATACTCTATTCTCAATACCCTCCAGTGTTGAGCCTGGACGCTGCTTTTTGGGATAACGTTCAGCATTACGATTTCGGTTTGTGTTTATTAATGCTGCCGCTGTATTGTCATTCCTTCCTTCTTGGCAACAACATCTAATTATGCGATAGATTAAAAAATATAATACCAATAGCAGAAGGGCAAAGAGTACGGTTAGCAATATGCTGCTGGCAAAAAATTCCGGCTTCACCACAAACCAAATAAGGGGAAATATGACAAACCAATAGAAGCAGAAGACCAGCAATTGCGTCAGCTGGGAACGTGTAAAACGCGCCATGTTTCAACACAAATTGTACGCAGGTTTCTTGTTACCGTTTTCTTGGTTTTTAATTTAAGTAACACTTAAAGTGTTACTCAAATGCCCGTTGTATGCAAACTAATTTGGATAAGAAACCGATTTTATGAAAAAACCAAAGGAAATTTTTCTTGGCTTCCCTCAAGTCTTGTTGAGGGGTGATGGCGATGACGCTGATGGTGATGGTGATGGTGATGGTGACTATGTTGTTGTGTGTGGCGATTTTATGCGGTTTCCATTTTTATTTAGACCCCTCCACAGCTTGATGTTGATGTTTCACTTTTCGTTTGGTATTCGCCCTTGAAGCTAGATTTGAATTTGCGATAAATTGCTGTTTATAAAAGGCAACAAATACATATTTTGTATGGGAATTTATTTATATCTACAACATTATTTGGAAGTTTAAAACAAATGCTTACGTATTTAATATGCATTTTAAGATAAGCCTGGCAGTTTGGTGTTTATGTTTTTAATATAGGGGTCAGCAGCAATTCTTCAATGGAGGTGATAAGCAGAGACCACATATTTTAAGAATTTAGGGCCTTAAACAAACCTAAGAAATAGGTAATTTCTCTAATTATATAGTAACAAAAAATTTTAGGTGTTTTTAATACAATCCTAGGGATCTTAAATTTGTTATATGTAAGACGTTATTAAAAAAAAACTTTTGTCGAAACCTTTCAAGGAATAAGAAAGTATCCATATATTGGGATTTCAAAATATTTCTAGCTTTGTTGTTACCCTCTTGCAAATTGCAAATTTTGCCCATTAACATTCCACCAAGGAACAGGGGCAAACTTCTCACATATCAATGAGTGCAGTCCAATTCAAGTTTTAAGCTCAATGATAAGCGGCCTCCTTTTTTATAGCCGAGTCCGAACGGCGTGCCACTTTGCGACACCTCTTTGGAGAGAAGTTTTACATGGCATAGTGCCTCACAAATGTTGCCAGCATTAGTAGCGGAAAACCACCGCTGAAATTTTTTTCTGAGGGTCCTCTTAGCGCCAACAAAATTAAAATCCAAATTAATACAAAAGCCCATATTAAATCCAAATAAAAATCTTAAAAGTTCATTTTACCATTAGTTTATATTTTTAAAAGTACAGCTTTCTGTCAGTTTTATTAAAAACCACGAATAATATCCCAATTTTTGTTGATGTTTTAGAGAAATATTGATTTTTTTTATTTTGGACCATATTGCGTATGATTGATTTTAATATAAACACGTATTTTTATTTCTTCCATAACTTGGACAAATATTAACCAATTTTGATAAACTTTACTTTACTAGGAAGAGAACAGTTGAGAGCTATCTTAAAAATGTATAACTTTGATATTTAAGTATATTCCTCTTTTAGATATTTGAAGTATATTCCGGATCTCAAAAACGAAAATTATTTCAGTGGTACAACTTTTCAAAATACGATTGTTCTTTGAGATGTAACCCTATTTTTATTTAAGTAAACGATCTTTGGGATAGTTGTCGAGTGTTTTTTTATTGGCCTTATCAATAAACATATATTTTTGTGGTTGAAAATATTAAAATTTTTGTAAAATTTTCCTGCAGGAACCATTATTTTATGATGAGACCTTCGGACTCCTTAAGAATTATTATAAACTATGTGCAGTTATTATCAAAAGAGTGTTATTCAGATAATATTTCTAAAATCCAACTAAAAATATTTCAACTTTTAAAACTCTTTTAAAAAATAAAATTTTTATGTGGGACCATGTTGCGTATGATTGATTTTAATATAGACACATATTTTTATTTCTTCCATAACTTCGACAAATATTAACCAATTTTGATAAACTTGACTTCAATGTGAAGAAAATAGTTTAAACATATTTTCATTAGGTATACCTTAAACCTTTTTTTAACATTTAAGTATCTTAAAAGAAACGTTGTCTTTCAGTGGTAAAACTTTTGAAAATATGCTTATTTTTGTGAGACAAAACACTTTAAAGGAAAAGATCTTTGCATTCATAATCGAGTTTTTCTTCAGCATGATTAATAAATAAAACAAGTTATAGTCCGATTCGGACCATAAACGAATGCTGAACATTGTGGAAGTCATTGTGTAACATTTCAGTTCATTCGGATAAGAGTTGCGCCTTGTAGGGGCTTAGGAAGCAAAATCAGGAGATCGGTTTATATGGGAGCTGTATCAGCCTATTGATCGATTCAGACCATATTTGACACGTATGTTTAAAGTCATGAAAGAAACCGTTGTACAAAATTTCTTCCGAATAGGATAAGAATTGCACCCTCTAGAAGTTCAAGAAGTCAAGACCCAAGATCGGTTTATATGACAGCTATATCAAAACATGGACCGATTTGAAATATTCGGACAGATGGAAATGGACGGACAGATGGATGGACGGACAGATGGACGCACGGACAGACGAACGGACATGGCTGGATCGACTTAGAATGACATGACGATCAAGAATATATATACTTTATGGGGTCTCAGACGCATATTTCGAGGTGTTACAAAGAGAGTGACGAAATTAGTATACCCCCATCCTAGGGTGGAGGGTATAATGATTTTTGTCACTAAAAATATTAAAATTTTTGTAAAATTTCCCCTTCAGGAGCTATCATTTAATGGTGTGTCCTTCGGAGTCCTTAGGAATGTTTCTTTACAACGTGGATTTCTTCCTAAAAATGTATTTTGTCTGTTGAATTTTTTGAAATCAAACTTAAAATATTTCAATAGTCTTTTAAAAAATAAAAATTTTTATACGGGACCATGTTGCGTATGATTAATATTAATATTGAATGAAAGGTATTCAGGAGCAGAGTAGGAATTTCATTTTAAAAATTGGTTGCAAGTAACTGAGGGGCCGCCCCAATACGAAACCCCTCTAAAATAGGTTTTTTTGGACGATCATGTCAATATGGGACTCAAATGAAAGGTATGTGGGAATAGATTGCGAATATGGTCAGGAAGGAGAAAAATAGATTTTATAATTTTTTCATTTCGGAAGAGGGTGGACCCTCCTCCTTTACCCCAAAACACCACCCAAAATCAAAAGTGGACCGATCGGGACAATATGGATATCAAATGAAAGGTATTGGAAAATAGAATACTAATATGGTATTAAAAATTGGGTCTTAGTAACCATCGGGCCGCCCTAACCCTAAAATTCCCCCCATACAGACATATTGGGCGTTCATGTCAATATGGGCCTTAAATGAAAGGTATTCGGGGAGAAGATTACGAATCTGGCATACAAAATCAAATCAGATCGAAGTACAGGGGGTCACCTTACCCCCCAAAAACGCCTTAGATGGACATTTGACCCATCATGACTATATGGGACTCGGTTTTTTTGTTTGTTCCGTAGCATCAAAAACGGCTAAACCGATTTTCTTGAAATTTTCATAGATTGTGTTAGTTTGTCTGCAAGGAAACATAGGCTATATAATTTTTAGATTTTGGTTGGGGGCGGTCCCTTCTCCCTACCCCAACAACGTCACCCAAAACCAAAATTGGACTGATAGGCACAATATGGGTATCAAATGAAAGGTATTGAAACGAATATTCTATTAAAATTTAGGTCCAAATACCCAGCGGGCCTCCCCGACCCAAAAACTTCTCTAAACAGATATATTCGACGTTCATGTCAATATGGGCCTCACATCAAAAGTTTTCGACAGTTGATTACAAATATGGCATTAAAAATAAGCTACAAGTAATAGGAGGTCGACCCACCCCCTAGTACCCCCAAATGGGCATATTAGCCGACCATGTCTATATGGGACTCAAGTGAAAGGTATTTGGGAATAGATTACGAATATGACATTAAACTTTGTGTTCAAGTCTAGGTGGCGCTAGGTCTAATATGTTGATTGACCCATTATGACAATATGGGACTCAAGTGAAAGGCATTTGAGAGTAGGAAACGAATTTGATATCAAATTTTGGAGTCAACTGTTTGGGGGTACGCCCTAAAGCACCCCCTTAAACTGAACTTCATTTCCGATTATGACACTATGGAGCTCAAATCAACGGTAATTGGGAGTAAAGAACGAATTTGATATCCATTTTCAGAGCAAAGTGCCGGTGGTCGCCCCAGAACACTTGTTTGGAGGGTGTTCTGATGTTCATATATACCGACCATGGCAATATGGGGCTCACATTAAATGGATTTGGGAGTGCAGCACGAATTTGATATCCATATTTGAGTCGAAATGTCTCAGTGCCCTCCCCTGGTTTTTTTATAGCCGAGTCCGAATTGCGTGCCGCAGTGCGACATCTCTTTGGGGAGAATTTTTTACATGACCCCATGCCTGGCAAGTGTAGTCAGCATTAAGAGGGGATCACAGCCGCTTTAAATTTTATCCGATGTTATCGCCAGGATTTGAACGCAGTCGTTCAGCGTTATAGGCGGACATAGGCTACAGTAGCACGAATTCGATATACACATTGCGAAGTGTTCCAACCCTAAAAAGTTATTAGAGTTATTAGAGAGTTAAAGAAGACGCAGTGGCGCGAGCCCGGTTGGGCCAGTAGCTCCTATATTAACCGATCTCCCGACTTTACTTCTTGATCGCTTACAAGCTGCAATTTTTGTCCGATTTGGCTGAAATTTTGCATGAACTGTTCTGTTGTGACTTTCAACAACTGTACTAAATAATGTCCAAATCAGTACATAACCTAATATAGGTACCGTATACAAAAATATAGCTAAAAAAAATTCTTATAAATTTCGCTCTTGATTTTTATTCTTTTAATTTTTGATCTTATACAAATAAAACCCCTTAATTTTCTTTGCTGTTATATAGGCCCACAAAACTCAAGCTACTAGGCTTTGGCATTGTGGGTGTCGTTTGGATGGCATTAATGATGGAGTGGTATGAAGCCACTTAATATTGATGCATACCAGCACGAAGGACATAAACCATTTAATTTTACTTTCAAATAAATATTCTTAAATATTACAATTCAAATGAACTTCCGAGTCAAGGACGCCAAAGGGAACAACACAGAGTAGAAGAGAGCGAGAGAGAGGGAAGGAGTGTGGGGGGTGTAAGAGCCATAAAAACCTTTCATTAGCATTAAATATAATGGTTAACACTTAATGTTACTTCGTTTTGGATAGACTGCTTGCAGAGGGGAAAAGGCACAAGGAAAACTGAAGGGGGAGGGGAAAAGGAAAATAACATTAAAAGCCCAACAAATAAACAAACATGGCATACAGGCACAAGGATAAAAAAAATCCCTACCAACCTCGATGAAGTAGCAATCCTAGGCCAATGTTGGCAACAATTTCATTTGAAAACTATTCAAAGGGAAATGAAATGTAATAAACAATGAAGTAGAGAAGAAAAAATGAAACACCACACACACCGACACACACAAATTTGCAAATCAAATGGGGTGTTTTTGTGAGAGCCCTGGAGCAACCCTTCATTCACGCCACAACCTTTATGCTATTGTGCAACAATACACAAAACATTGAAGAAATAACGAATTCGTTACTTGACCTTCATCTCATTACATTGAGAATGGATTTCATTTGTATGTTGTTGTTGTTGTTTTTTTTTCTTCTTTTCTTTTCTTGTTGGCAGTAATCTTCATCACTTCGTCCTCTTATCCGCCCAATCCTTCATAGGATGCCTTGACATTAAAATCGAAAGTACTCACGCATTATTGCATGCATTTGTAACGTTTTGTTTCAGGCGCATGCGTTTGAACATTCAAACGCACCATTTCCTTCCGTTTGAAATGTTTTTGTTTCCGACCATTCCATTGATTGTATGCGGGTGTGTGTTTGTGTGTGTGTGTGAAATGAGTGGCAAATTTATATGGCCAATCATTAACACAATGTGGACATAAAAAGTTTTACATTAAAAAATTATATTTTATTACAATAACTTTTATATTACTGGCAAAAGAAAAACAAGTAAAAGCGTGCTTAGTTCGGCCGAACCGAATTTTGGCACTACTGTGGTACAGGGTATTATAACTTAGTGCATTTGTTTGTAACACCCAAAAGGAAGAGAGATAGACCCATTGATACTCATGCCAATCGACTCAGAATCACTTTCTGAATTTTTAGAGAATACAAAATTTCTGTAAAATTTTTTCTAATGGCAACATTTACCCCCTAAGCGCAACAAAATTTCTGTGAAAATATTCCCTTAAAATTTTCTGCTTCAATGACCTTAATTCTCTAAATTTAAAATTGTTCTCCTCAAATTACCCTAAATGAAATGTTTTCTAAATTTAAAATTTTTTTAAAGTTTTCTCCGAAGCCAGCATTTTTAGAAATTTTATTTTAGGAAATTTCCAAGAAATTTTCTTTTTCAGACTATTTAAGAACAAAATTTCTTAAAATTTTCTGTGAACACAAAAATTTTTCTAATGGCAATATTTCCGACAAACCCATCAAATATTTTTATGAAAAATTTAAGACAAAACGTCAGTGACATTTTCTACAAATAGGGACCTTTTATGAAATTAACTCTAAATTTACAATTTTTTAAAGTTTTCTCCAAAGACAGCATTTCTGGAAAAAGACATCATTCCCAAAAATTCTCTTTTTAAGACTGTTTTTTTATAAAAATTTCTTTAAAGCCAAAATTTGTATAAAAATGATTTTTGAAGACAAAATTTCTTTGAAATTTTTCCTTAAGAAAATCTTATGTATAACAAGTAAGTGCGTGCTTAGTTCGGCCGGGCCGAATCCTATATACCCTCCACCATGGATCGCATTTGTCGAGTTCTATGCGCGGTATCTCTTTTTAAGCAAACATAGAATATTGATTAAGAACTGTTATGCTATTGGAGCTATATCAAGTTATAGTCCGATTCGGACTATAAATGAATGCTGAACATTGTAGAAGTCATTGTGTAATATTTCAGTTCATTCGGATAAGAATTCTGCTTTGTAGGGGCTCAAGAAGCAAAATCGGGAGATAGGTTTATATGGGAGCTGTATCAAGCTATTGAGCGATTTGACACGTATGTTGAAGATCATGAGAGAAGCCGTTGTACAAAATTTCTTCCAAATCGGATGAGAATTGCGCCCTCTAGAGGCTCAAGAAGTCAAGATCCCAGATCGGTTTATATGGCAGCTATATCAGGTTATGTACCGATTTGCGCCATACTTAGAACAGTTATTGGAAGTCATAAGAAAACACCCCATGCTAAGTTTCAGCCAAATCGGATGAGAATTGCGCCCCCTAGAGGCTGAAGAAGTCAAGACCCAAGATCGGTTTATATGGCAGCTATATGAAAACATGGACCGATTTGCGCCATACTTGAAACAGTTATTGGAAGTCATAAAAAAACACCCCATGCAAAATTTCAGGCAAATCGGATGAGAATTGCGCCCTCTAGAGTCTCAAGAAGTCAAGATCCAAGATCGGTTTATATGACAGCTATACCAGATTATAAACCGATTTGAATCCTACTTAGCATAGTTGTTGGAAGTGATACCAAAACACTACGTGCAAAATTTCAGTCAAATCGGATGAGAATTGCGCCCTCTAGAGGCTCAAGAAGTCAAGACCCAAGATTGGTTTATATGGTAGATATATCAAAACATGGGCCGTTATGGCCCATTTACAATCCCAACCGACCTACACTAATAAAAATTATTGTTGCAAAGTTTCAAGCGGCTAGCTTTACTCCTTCGAAAGTTAGCGTGCTTTTGACAGACAGACGGACGGACGGACGGACATGGCTAGATCTACTTAAAATGACATGACGATCGAATATATATATACTTTATGGGGTCTCACACTCATATTTCGAGGTGTTACAAAAAGAATGACGAAATTAGTATACCCCCATCCTATGGTGGAGGATATAAACATCAATTTGTGTTTGTTTGTCTGCTCCATATAGAACCGGTTGAAACTATTTTCTTGAAATTTTCACCGATGGTGCATAATGATCCCGTGGTGAAAACAGGGTTCAAAATTTTTTTGATTTCTGAAGGCGTGGCGGACCCTCCCTCTTACCCTAATTTTCAGAAATGCCAGATTTCGGAGATGGATGGTGCGGTTTAAACGAAATTTTGTGTGATCTCTTTTAGTAATCTAAGACAAAAGTTTTGTATCCAAATTCCGTTTGGGGTACCTAGGGGGGACGCCCTACTCCCAAATCCTACAAAATATATATATATAGACCAGTCACAACAATATGGGACTCAAACGAAAGGTATTTAAGATTAGAAAACATATCTGATATCCAATTTTCGGATCAAGTGTTTGGGAGACCAACCCAACCCCCATAACACCTTTAAATCGGACATATTTACCGGTCATGGCAATATGGGACTCCAATGAAAGGTATTTACGATTAGAATACGAAGTTGAGATTCAAATGTGAGACCAAGTTTCTGGGGGTGCACCCCTTCCCCAAAACACCCCCCAAACAGGACCTATTTACTGGCTATGGCCATATGGGGCTCACATAAAAGATATTTAATGCAGAATACGAATGCGATATCTAAATGTGGGACCAAGTGTTTGGGGGGCCGCCCCTCCCCAAAAAGACCTCCAAAGAGGACAAATTTACGACCATAGCAATATGGGGCTCAAATGAAAGGTCTTTGGGAGTAAAGCACGAATCTGACATCAATATATGGGAAAAATGTTTATGGGCTACCTCACCCACATAAAACCACCTAAATAGGAGGTATTTGCTAACCATTGCAATATGGGGAGGTAGAGATATCTTAGAGTGGAACAAGAATCTGATATATATTTTTAAGGCCCAGTCGCTAAGTGGCCGCCCCTTGCCTCAAAACCGTCCAAAAACGGTCATGTTTGTCGACTATGGCAATATGGGGCTCAAATGAGAGGTAATTGGGAGTAGACTACGAATGTGATATCAACATTCGGAACCAACTGTCTAAGCGACATCCCACCCGCAAATAGGACGTATTTGCTCACAATGACAATTTGGGTCTTAAAGAGAGTGGAGCTCGGTATTGATAGTTTTTAGGGCCCATACCCCAAACCGGATACATTTGCTGACTTTTACAATAACGGGTTTAAGTATGAGGCATTTGAGATAAGCAAACCTATTTGATATCCAATTTTTAGGCCAATGGTAATATGGGGTTTAAATAAATGATATTTGAGAGTAGAACAAGAAGCTGATATTTTTTCAGGGCTAAGAGTTCAGGGGACCACCCCACTATCCAAAACAACCCTAAATCGGGCATATTTACCGGCCATGTCAATGTGGGGCTCAAATGAAGGGTATTAGGGAGTAGAGCACGTAATTGATACTCACTTTCGGAACCAATTTTCTGGGTGTCTACCCTTTCCCCAAAAACACCCCACAAACAGCAATTATTTACTAACCATCGCAATATAGGGCTCAATAAAAGGTATTTGGGAGTAGAATACGTGAGAGAATAATGTGATATCCAAAAGTGGGACCATATATTTGGGGCAACGCCCCTTCCCCCAAATAGTAAAAATTGACCGACCATGGTAATATGTGGCTTAAATGAAAGATATTTGAGATTTGAAAACGAATTTGATAAACAATTTTGGGGCCAAGTGTTTGGGGGTCGGACGTCTTATCCCCTAAACTCCCCTTAGACCAATGACAAAATGCAAATTTTGCATATGGACATTCCACTAGGGAACAGGGGCAAACTTCTCACATCTCAATGAGTGCAGTCCGATTCAAGTTTAAGCTCAATGATAAGGGGCCTCCTTTTTATAGCCGAGTCCGAATTGCGTGCCGCAGTGCGACACCTCTTTGGAGAGAAGTTTTACATGGTTACAGAGTACCTCACAAATGCTGCCAGCATTAGGAGGGGAAAACCATCGCTGAAATTTTTTTTTCTGTTGGTCTCGCCGGGATTCGAACCAAGGCGTTCAGCATAGACTCTCATGCTAACCACTGCGCTACGGTGGCCTCCGAATTCATGACTTTGTGATTCTAATCTCATACAAAAATGTTTTTTTTTTTTTAATAAAAAACTCTAAATTCGTTCTACATTAAATTTTATTAAAGTTTATAATTGAAGAAAATCGCCAATATGTCTGAATTTTTTAGAAACACGTTCTCGCTTTTTGCCTTTTGGATCACGGTGCTACGACATTAGTCGATTTTTTATATTTATTTCTATATATAGAAGGAGCTACGGTGGCCTCCTACCACTTAGTCGAATTTTTATGATATTTCTATAAGTTTTTCTTAGTTCGTTTTTTAATTTCTTTCCGATTTTTAAGTCGTTACAAAAAATAGTTTTTTGTTTATAAATAGTATTTGACATAAAGACAACAACAACAAATAGAATGCGAATTAAATAAATGATTTAGAAATGAGAAGGCTGCTATAGATGGTGGAAACATGGTGCGCTGAAGTCAAAAGTAAATATTATTAATACATTTTTTTTTTTTTTAATTAAGTTACGCATGTTTTCTTTTTTTGAAATGCCATTTCTAACTTCTCTCAGGCATCTGCTGGTGATGATGTTGGCAAAAGTTTACTATTACTATCACACTCTACGGTATCCTGATATGATGGGGGAGCCATAGGCGCCGCTGGCGCTGTTTCCTTTAATAATCTTCTTTGTCTTTGTGGTGTACCCGGTTCCGAGTGTGAGCCACTTTGTTGTCTGCCCTTACTCCTAAGACTTCCGGTAGGCGTGCCCGGTGCCGATCTCTTGCCACTGCTTTTGAGACTTTCCGACTTGGACAGTGGATGACTCATTTTTCTTTTCGATTTGGGCGATTTGGGTCTGGTGAATGTATTGAAATTCTGCGCCTCTTCCAGAGAAATCTCACCTCGCTCCAAACGTTCCAATTGTCGTTTAATGGTAATCTTGCGCACTCTCTTACGAATTTCATGTTTCATATAACACGAATCGAAAACATAATGGATCAGTACATAGACAACAATAAACACAAATAAAAGTATGGTGAAATGGGTGAAGTATTCCATGGCCTCAGTGGGATTCAAAATTTTCTGGTTCCATAGGAAAATTGTCAGCAAAGGCACAAAACACAGCCAATAGGCACAGAATATGAAAATTTGTATAATTTTTTTAAGCATTATGCTGACAATCAACAAAAAGGCGTTTGAATAAAATTTTGAGAAAAAAACTACTTATTAAAAACCAATCCACTTCCTTCGATATTATAGCCACAACTGATTGTATTTGCTTTGCTGTGATTTAAATTTAGCTGCTTTATGATTATGATGATCGTAGACTGATTCAAGATTCATTGTGGCCTGTTTAGTCTTAATTAAGAAAAAGAATTCTTGAAACCACATTATTGTTTGTGATAACTTAGTATTCATTTATAAAACAAAAATCCTCAGATATGATATGAACAATGGTGGAGCTTCAAACACATGCAAGAGGTACTTAAAAATAGCCCATGATGGCGTTTATAATCATCATCATCCTGGTCATTGTTAAAATAAGAAGCTAAGCAAACATCTCATAATTAAAACTTCTATAACATAGCAAGGTAAATAACATGAAAATATAACAACAATACTCCACCTACTTTTAGAAATGCAGCCATTTAGCTAATCCATATTCTGTTCGAGGATGTAACACAACAGCATTAAAAGTGTTCGCCTCTTCAAGTATTTATCACCACAATCAACCTCCACTCACCTCCGCATGAAAATGTGGCTACAATAACAACATCAACCTCCACTCTTATTAACAGTGATCGTAACAACAACAATATTCAATCTCTCATGTATTCACAAGAATTCACCTCCATTCATAATAACAGTGTTCTCTTAGATTCTCTGAGAAAGTTCACTCAGCTGCTGTCATGAATTTTCTCTTAATCTCTCTGTTCACTTAGCCTCTCGCAATCAAACAACCATCATCACTCACACATGTGCATAAGCAACAACAACATAGTAACACATATGGTGTACAGCTACAGGCGAAAAAAAGTTCACCTCTTTTAAGCTACTGGCAGACTGAACGGTAACAAAAATTATAGGCAACAACAACATTCAACCCCTCACGTATTCACAAGAATTCACCTCCATTCACAATAAAAGTGTTCTCTAAGTTTCTCTGAGAAAACTCACTCAGCTGCTGTCATGAATTGTCTTTTAATCTCTCTGTTCCCTTATGCTCTCGCAATTAAACACCCATCATCACTCACACATGTGCATAAGCAACAACAACATAGTAACACATGTGGTGTACAACAACAGTTAAAAAAAAGACACCTCTTTTAAGCTATTGGCAGACTGAACGGTAAAAAAAAGTTATAGTTATTATATAGACAAGGACATAGGCTCTCGACAATAAGTTGTTGTGGAACTGTACCTCTTATACAGTGTGAAATAATTCAACTTTTTGGCAACACTGGTTTAAACAGCTCACGCACGTTTCATGTTTTGTTTCGTCTTCAAACAACACTTGCAAATTATTGCATTTTATTATCAAAATGCGTTCTCTGTTAATAAATTTCATCGTGTGCTTCTTCCATTCCATCAACGAAGCTCTTTTTTTGGTTCAACAACGAATTGTCGATTTTGGCCACACAGCAAGCGTAACAATGGACTCATTGAGAGGCGAGTTCGGTGAAAATTTTATTTCACGTTCGGTACCGGTCAATTGCCCGCCTAGATCGTACGATTTAATGCCGTTAGACTTTTTTTTGAGGTACTATGTTAAAGCTCATATCTATATAGACAATCCCGCTTCAATTGACGAATTGGAAGACAACATAGAAGCATATATTCGTGAGATACTGACCGAAATGTTGCAAAGTGGGACTAAGCACATTTGAGGCGCAGTCACGGTCAACATTTGCATGAAATAATGTTCACACCTTAAATAATATAGACCGTACTATCGATGTAAATAAAGATTTCATGCATTTTTCTGAATTTTTTTTTTTTATGAAAAATAATTCTTAAAAATTCACCCTCTACATGGTATCAACATTTGCCACTTTTTAACTCTCTAAACCTCTGGAAGCTATAAATTTTATTAACTTAAACGATTTATAAACTTAAAAACAAACTTACTATCCCTATCTACTAGTTGGAGAAATTATTCTTAATAGTTTTGTTGCCATCTGCAATTCAGCAAAATTTTTTCAATAACATTTGAAAATCGTGGAAAAATTAACTTTTGTAATTTGAAGCATTAAAACAAATATTTGAGCTAGAAAATTTACATTTTATATTTTTAGCAAAATTTCGAACATTATTCCTACTGTCCTCATCTAATATCTGGAAAAAATATTCCCAATAGAATGAAAATACCGAGGATTGAATACCGGGAAAAATTAATTTTAGTAATTTTGATTTTTTTAAGTAGAAAATTTACATTTTGGAACAAAAATTCTTAAGTTATTCCTACTGTGCCCATCTACTATGCAGAAATAATATTCTCAATAGAATTGAAAAATTAATAATATTTATAATGTTTAGCAATTTATCCAATATTTGCGGTAGAAATTTATCGTTTTTTGGCAAAAATGCCATGAAAATTCCTACTGTACCTATCTACTATGCAGCAAATTTATTGCCAATTATATTGAAATACTAAGAAACGATTTATATTCGTATTTTAAAGCAATGAAACAAAGATTTGAGGAACAAATTTGGCATTATTGGGAAAAAAATTCCAATAGTATTGGAATTGGAATCGAGGAACATTTTGTTTACGTTATTTGAAGCAATACAGCAAACATTTGATTCATTTTCTATTCAACAATTTTGTGCTAAAAATGAAAAATTATTCCTACTAAAATTTGTCCCAATAGTATTAGAATACCTAAGGATGATTAATTTTATAAATTCAAACAATAGAACTGATATTTGAGATGTAAATTTTGAATTTTTGAGCATAATTTACAATCTACTACTATACAATATTATTCTCAATAGTATTAAAAAAAGCCATGATGGATTAAATTTAACAATTTTGTGCTAAACATATAAATATATACCTACTGCCCCCATCTACTAACTAGGAAAATTAGTCCCAATAGTATTGAAATACCTGAGAATGATTAATTTTTGTAATTTTAAACAATAAAACAAAAATTTGAATTTTTGGGCTAAATTTCTCAAACTAATTCCTACTGTCCCCATCTACCATATAGCAAATTTATTCTCAATTGTATTAAAATAGCCAGGAAATATTAGGTTTACTCATTCGAAGCAATAACACTAGCATCTGAAGTAGAAAATTTGATTTTTTGGCCAAAAATTTTTAAGCTATTCCTACTGTCCCCATCTACTATCTAGCAAATTTATTCCCAATGGGAGTAAAATACCAAGGATTTATAAATTATCGTATTTGAAGCTGTGGAAACGACATTTGAGTTAATCTTTTTTTTTCTTTTTTGGTCAAAAATTTATCAGTTATTCCTACTGTCCCTGTCTACTATAAATCAAAACTTTTCCAATAGTATTGAAATACGAAGGAACGTTCTATTTTCGTAATTGTAAGGAATACACCAAACATTTGATTCACAAATTTAATAATTTATGCTAGAAATCCAAATTTATTCCTACTGTCCCCATCTACTAAAAAGGGAAATTAGTCCCAATAGCATTGAAATACTTAAAAATGATTAATTTTCGTAATTTTATGAAAATTTTGAATTCTACTATCTAGCAAATTTGAAGCTATGGGAAAGACATTTGAAGTTACTGTTTTCATTTTTAGACCAAATTTTTTCATTTATTCCTACTGTTCCTATCTACTATCTACCAAAACTTTTTTTAATAGTATTGAAATATCGAAGAACATTTTATTCTCATTATTTGAAGGAATACAGCCAACATTTGAAATAGAAATTTTACAATTTTGTTCTAAATTTCCACATAAATACCCACTGTGCCCATCTACTACTAGCAAAATTAATCCTAATTGGATTCAAATACCCAAGTTTGAGAAATTTTTGTGGTTTTAAAAAACACTACTAATACTAATGTTCAAATTAAGCATTTTCAGATAAATTGTCACTTAAATTCCTACTGTTTGTCTCTAATCTGCGGGCCAATTTGTAAAGCATGTTCTTTTGTATCACATAGTCGCAACAATGCTGCAGCACTTTATCCTCTTTATATTCTTATCCATGCTTTTTATACCCACCACTATAAGATGGGGCTATACTAATCTAGTCATTCCGTTTGTAACACCTCGAAATATTCGTCGAAAACCCCATAAAGAATAGAGGTCGAACGCGTAAAGCTAGCCGCTTGATGGGAATTGCAAATGGGTCATATCGATGTAGATTTAGATATAGCTCCCATATTAACCGATCTCACGCTTTCACTTCTTGAGCCCCTAGAAGCCGCAATTTTTGTCCGATTTGGCTCAAATTTTGTAGATAGTGTTCCGTTATGAATCTTAACAACTGTGCTAAGTACTGTCTAAATCGGTCTATAACCTGATATAGCTCCCATATAAACCGATCTCCCGATTTGACTTCTTAAGCCCTTGGAAGCCCTAATTTTTACCTGATTTGGCTGAAATTTTGCATGTGGTGTTCTTTTAACAACTGTGCTAAGTACGGTCCGAGTCGGTCTATAACCTGATATAGCTTCCATATAAACCGATCTCCCTATTTGACTTCTTGAGCCCCTGGAAGCCTTAATTTTTACCCGATTTAGCTGAAATTTTGCATGTGGTGTTCTTTTATGACTTCCAAAAACTGTGCTAAGTACGGTCCGAGTCGGTCTCTAACCTCGCATTGCTACTATATAAACTGATCTCCCGATTTGACTTCTTGAGCCCCTGGAAGACTTAATTTTTATCTGATTTTGCAAATAGTGTTCTGTTATGACTTCCAAAAACTGTGCTAAGTAATGTCCGAATCGGTCTATAACCTGATATAGCTCCCACTTAAACCGATGTCCCGCTTTGACTTCTTCAGCCCTTACAAGCCGCAATTTTTGTCCGATTAGGCTGAAATTTTGAATGCCAAATAGGCCAGAATCAGTCTATAACCTGATATAGCTCCTATTTTAACCGGTCTCTCGATCATTGGATCCTGGAAGCTTCAATACTTGCCCTACATCAAAATTAATTTTGTAAAAATTTTTAGCAGAATTTCGTTCGCCTTGGTTGAACTTAGCACACTTTTCCTTATTAGGTGTTACTTTGGGTAAACCATTATTTTTTTCAATTTAAATATTAGAACGTTCAAAAATTTTATTTTAGATGTATTTTTTTATTTTCCACACTTTTCACTGTCTCTTGATAGGAGGGTGGAGGTTGTTTGGGCGATGATTTTGCTCTCCTCAGTTTTCTTTCCCTTTGAAATGCTCCAAATTTCTCCGCTTGTAAGTCTGTATTACTTCGTTTTTTGGTTCTGGGCCATGAACCCGTTGAAGTTGTATCCCTATCAGCTTGCAAAGCAGCATTTGTTCTACCTTTGCTTCTCAACAATGTTGGTGTACCCGATGCGGTTCTGCGAATGTTATTTCTAGAAGGCGAATAGCCATCTTTACGACTAATCCTAGGCGACTTGGGACAGGTAAAGGTTTTTATATTTTGTGCTTCCTTTAATGACATCTCCCCTCTTTCCAAACGTTCCATTTGACGTTGTATGGTGATTTTACGAATTTTCTTACGAATTTCATATTTCATATAGCAATTGTCAAAGATGCAATGCGTAATCCAATATAGAATAATCAGCACCAAAAACAACGCCAAGTAATGGGTTATATAATCCATGGCTTCCTTGGGGTGTAGAATATCATGTCGCCAAAGAAAAACCACCAGTGAGGGAACAAGGCACAGCCAAAAGGCAAAAAATATTAAAATTCGTATAAATTTTTTAATCATTTCCACTGAGATGGTGAATAGCTTTCCAAAATTGCAAAAACCACGATTTAAGGGACATTTATTTGTTTGTTTTCTCTTTCGCTTTTTCAATCCTCGGCCTTAGAAAATATTGAAATGACTGTCAGTGAGTTTCTTTGTTATCTTGTAAATTCTCATCATGGCATGATTGTTAAGACATTGGGATTGTCTCTAAAGGGTCTTGCATGTGTGATGATTAATTTGATTTTTTTTAAAAATAACAAGCAAGTATGGTATTAGTGATGACAGAGAACTTGGGTTAACCACATGTGAAGAAACTATGAGTAAAGCATACACAGATCATTGAACGACAAGAAGGCGGTTGCAACTGTGAAAAAACAAAAACATGCTTTGAACTTTATGCCCTATGAAATGGATCTTGAACTTGGCTTGTTTCACTATTTAACCCCCCTTCTAAATGTCTATGCAAAATTTCTTTCCATAAGCAAAAACTGAAGAGTATAATCACATTTTATCACATTTGTAAAAATTAGCTTACAGGTGGTTTATTCCATATTCATTTCTTAAATACATTTTTAAATTGTACATAAACACAGTTAATAATACTTTATTTCGTTTCTTTTTCACATTAATAAATGTAAGAATTATCAATTTTAAGTATTCCTCAACTCTCTTATGTTTGCCTCCAGCAGATACTCCAAATCATCCAACCTCTGCAACTGTTCATATTCTACATTGTATTGCATATTGCCGCCCTCAACATTTGCTAGACGTTGTTTAAGCTTACTCACGCGTCGTTGTATCTCTCTTCGTATATAGCATTTTTTCAAATATCTATATAAGATAGCATAGACCGCATAGAATGCCAACAGCACTCCACCATATTGCCAAAATTTTTCCCCAAACGTCTGAGGTTTTAGAATTCCATATTTGATTATACAAATCATTGTTGGAGTCACCAATAGCGACCAATAAAATACAACAAATAAACCAAATACACACTGTCTCATATTCATATTCCCCTCAGCTGGAAATATAACTCAGTACAGAGTGGAATTGCTTTCTTAATTTAGCCGTTAAGTATATCACTCTCCCACCGCACTTAAATGAGACTAATTTCATGTGATGCAGATTTCAAGGAAATGTACACAAAACTTTGAGAGTAGATATATATAGATATGTATATGTATGAGTGTATTGATGTTTCTTATTGTGCCCGAGACATGGGAATACTTTTAAATTTAATATTCAATAGCATCGAAGAAATGCAAACAAAGGAATGGTGGTTTTAGCAGGATTAAACAAGTAAATAGGCATTAAGTTCGCCCGGGCCGAGCTTTGGATACCCACCACCTCGGGTATATATGTAAACCCCCTTTCGTCACAATCCGATGAAAATTGGATAACTTATGCACCCAAATTCGGTACGGACGTTGAGTGGTCTTATAAATATAAGTTGCTGTTGAATTTTGTATTGCAAATTTCAACAAAATCGGGTAATAAATAAAGCTTTTATGAGCTTCCGACCCTTAACCGGCATATCAGTCTATATGACAGCTGTATCGAAATACAGTCCGATCTGATCCATATCTATATACGATTCGGCCCGGGCGCACTTAGCTCGCTTTTACTTGTTACTTATTTAATTTGCAATTGATCCTATGAAGGCATCATGTCTAAGGGATTGATGTCTACGCGAATTTCGTACACGAGTACTCTGTAATATAGTAAAGTAAACATTTCTGCTTTTTTTTCTTCTTATTAGATCTGTTATAATATATTCTCTTAAAAAGCAAACCAAACAACACGTGTATGGTTGGATTTGTATTTAATAATCCAGCAACGAACGGTCGATCTGCTTTAGCATTTGCCAAAAAAAAACAAAAACAAAATGTGCTGCTCTTTCCAGAATTCTCTCACTCCGAGAATAAAATCAATGAGAGTAGTATTAAAATCAAAAATCTCACCCCATTTGGAGTGTTTGTATGTTGTCATGTATATATAGCTGCATGGGTACAGCGGCAGAGCTGCAGTTTAATGTTCACTCTTATCGATATGCATTGCGTGCAAAATTTCGCTCTCTATGCATCTCGGCTGGAGAAAATTGCCAGAGAAGAAGTATGTTAGGCTAGTATGTGTGTGTGTGTGTATATTAAATGAAACCTAAATATGATGCCCCTCTGTGATTGACTCATGTTATCAGCTGTTTACGAAAAATAATACAAAAGAGCTTAACAGCAAATGTGTGTTAAAGAGAAGGGGATTTTACTTAAAAAGTATGTTATTTAATGAGGGAATAAAATTCCAAATTATTTATTGTGAAGCATGTGGAATAATTTTGAGAATAAAAAATTGGTAAATTAAGATAGAGCCGAACCTCTTAAAGCCCAACAAAGGACCGCATTTTTTATTTTTATACCTGTACATCACAATTGAATAGGGTATTATAACTTTGCGCAAAATTGCATCAATATCGGTTCAGTTTTAGATGCAGCTCGCATATATGCATATCTTTCATTCGATATGGCTATTATGGGTGTAGTAGTGACAATTTTGGACCGATCTTTACATCATTTTGCATGAATTCTTTGATTTGACATTTCAATTTGTGCGCATAATATCATCAAAATCGGTTCAGTGTTAGATACAGCTTCCATATGACCTTTTATAGTAGTAGTAGCCACAATTGTGGTCTGATCCCAGCTAGCAAAATTTTCCGATATCGATCCGGCATGCAGCTTCCATATGACGTATTATGGCTGTAGTAGCCATAATTTGGACTGATCCCAGCTAACTAAATTTTCCGAAATTGATCCGACATCGGACCAGAAACAAACAGAAACGAAATAAACTTGTGTACATTTCACACACGTGGTAACGAAATGTAAAAATAAAAGCAAGTAAAAAGACGTAAAGTTCGGCCGGGCCGAACTTTGAATACCCACCACCTCGGGTATATACGTGAACAGCTTATCGTCACAATCTCATTATAAATGCGTAATTTATGCCCCCATAACAGCTATATCGAAATATGATCCGATTTGGACCAAATTCGGCACGGACATTGAATGGTCTAATAAGTACAAGTCATTTTTCAATTTTGTAGAACATGATATTTTTTTTTTGGTAGACGTATATGATATACCATATACGACACGGATGTCGAAAAGCCTAACATAAGTCACTATTTCAGTGAAATCGGATTATTAGTGCGCCTTTTATGGGACCGAGACCTTAAATCGAGATATGGGTCTATATGGCAGCTATATCCAAATCGGGATCGATTTGGGCCAAGTTGCAGAAAAATGTCGAAGAGCCTAACACAACTCACTTTCCCAAATTTCGGTGAAATCGGACAATAAATGCGCCTTTTATGGCTCCAAAACTGGACCGATCTGAGCTAAATTGAAGAAAAATGTCGAAAGGCCTAACACAATTCACTGTCCCAAATTTCAGCAAAATCGGATAATAAATCGGCTTTATGGGCCTAAGACCCTAAATCGGCGGATTGGTCTATATGGCAGCTATATCCAAATCTGAACCCATCTGAGCCAAATTGAAGAAAATGTCAAAGGCCTAACACAACTCACTGTCCCAAATTTCAGCAAAATCGAACAATAAATGTGGCCTTTATGGGCCTAAGACCATAAATCGGCGGATTGGTCTATATGGCAGCTATATCCAAATCTGAACCGATCTGAGCCAAATTAAAGAAGGATGTCGAAGGGCCTAACACAACTCACTGTTCCAAACTTCAGCCAAATCGGATAATAAATGTGTCTTTTATGGGACTAAGACCCTCAATCGGCAGATCGGTCTATATAGGGGCTATGTCAAGATATAGTCCGAAATAGCCCATTTTCGAACTTAACCTGCTTATGGACAAAAAAAGGATCAGTGCAAAGTTTCAGCTCAATATATCTATTTTTAAAGACAACAGACAAACGGACATAGCTAGATCGTCTTAGATGTTTTCTCTGATCAAGAATATATATACCTTATAGGGTCGGAAATGGATATTTATACCAACCATCCTTCGGCACGCATTCCAAAACATTCCTCCGACACGCCGTGCAGAAATCGTTACGATTTCGTTCTTAAATGTCGGGATAGGAAAAATAAATTCCCTTTGACTTCTCAAACCGTTTTATCCGAATCGTATATATCGTCCGACTATGTGCAGACATGTCGGCCGTCAGACAAAGTCGGATCATATTACTGGGATCTTTACAAAATTTCGCATGATATGTTTGATTTGACATCTCAGTTTGGGCGCACAATTTCATCATATCTTCCAGATACAAATATCTTCATCATCATCATATCATCCTATATAGCCTTTTGGTACTAGCCACCGACTCAGTGACGTAGGTTATTATATAGTCCGATCCGGTCAGCTTTTGCATTTCCTTACTTCTTTTCGTATACAAAGGTAAGATTATGTTCTGTATTTACCCTTTGTTTGTAAGGAGACATGAAAGGGCAGACAATTTGGCGGTGAAAGCCAGATGACTGCCGTCAATAAACTTTGTTAACCCGAAACCTTTCGGGTCGACGCAATCCGAGTTAAGGGAGTGGGCGTCGAAAGCCCATGCAACATTGTGGAACAGCGAAGCGGTCAGTGGGACGGCGAAAATCCTTCTTCTTCATGAGAAGACGAGGCTATTACTGAAAGGAAGCAAGAAGGAGGTCAGTAAAGCTATTGGTATCATGACGGGACATATAGGACTACGAGCTCACTTAGGTAAAATCGGTGCGGCAAGTAATAGCATGTGTAGGGCATGCGGGGAAGATGATGAGACGTTGGAGCATTCCCTTTTTCATTGCCCGGCTTTCGCGTCTAACAGATACCGGCACTTATTTAGAGACACAATACCAAACATAAAGCAACTTCGGGGAGTGGCATTGAAAACAAATAAGGATTGTGTAAGTAGCACGGAATTCCTAACTTTAAATTTTCTTTTTAGAGGCTACTTTATAGTTTTTAGAGCGTACAACAAGCCGATTACTGGCTTAGGTGTATGTCCATAGTGGCAGGGGGCGGATAAATATCTGCACCCTCTTTTCAACCTAATGTAACCTAACATTCTCCTCTACGGCCACTCATTATAACCAGAACACAATAGCTACATTAATCACCATCCACCCACCAGCCCTTCACACTCCCTGCGTTCTGAAAAACCATTACATTTCGAATATGATATAATTGTGCTCTTTCTTTACCTCTCTCTCTTTTCTAATGTCTCTGATTACTCTTACTCAGAAAGATTGGAAGCAATACTTGTTGCTATTGAATATAATGTTCGGCAACAAACCTCACAATGTACGCATTCAAGCTTGTGCAAGACAGATTTGAATATTTTTTGGCCTAATATGTTTATTAGGCTCAACATCAACCTAGATACATACCTTTTTATAATAGCTTCAATAAACTTCCAACCCTCTCAGAAAACATAAACTTGATTCTCTTATTTTTACCTCCTGGTAGTAAGACACAGCTTTCGATCACCCACCATAGCTATGATCTTTCAATTTACTCTCTTTTTCTCAACTCTAATTGCTATAAATAAATATGCTCTCATTTATAGGTTTTATGATTTTTCTCTAATTGCCGAATCACACTACACAAATTGAACGTGTTAGTTGACTTTGAAGCGTGTAAAGCATAAACTCACCTCTAAATAAAACACCACGACAGGTGTTAAAAAATAACTCTCTTCTTTGCCGCCACTCTCTTAACAAGAAGACAACAAACACCACCTACGACAATGGGTGGTTCATAACTCATACTCTATACTATTGATGTCATTACTATACTCTTTCGTAGCCTCTCTCTCTCTCTCTCTCTCTCTAATGTTCTACAAGGGCATTGCAAGCAACTCTTGTTTCTATTAAGTATGATGCTCTACACCAATTGCTTGACCCATTCATTCTTTCTTGGAGCAACGTCAATATAGAAGCAACTTTGGTTGATAAAAACTTGCCCACGCTTGTGTAAGCACTTTACTTACCTCCATATTATCTGCCACAACACCCCCATTAATATCATCTCTTATTTAATGCCCTATTTCTTGATCTCGAACGTCAATATAGGTGCAATTTTTGTCAGATAAAAACTTGCTTCCGTTTGTGTAAGCAATTCACTTTCCTCCATATTATCTGCCACAACACCCCCATTAATATCATCTTTTAATTTAAGCCCTATTTCGCGATTTCGAAGTCGCCCTTTCGTGTAAATTAAGAGTTTGCTTGAACGGTAATTCAATCAGAAAGGAAGTATTTCAATATATGTATATATGTAAATGGGTTTGCTTACAACTAACCTTCGGTATATATCAAAATCCATCTAAATAGACGAATCTGGATAAGAGAGACTGTCTTCCATTCATTTAAATTTATTTTTGGTAATCGACAAAGCTGCTTTGTTTCTCTCCTTGAACTATATTAAGTGGTTATCCTAACTCTCATATGTATGCTTAAAGATTTTTCTGTGCCACTTAACACTATTCAATTTTTCTTGTTGCTATTTTCAATTTTTAGGTGAGAGATGTACGGCCTTTTCTCAAAGACATCAATTAAAATTTATTTCACTTTTGTTTTTTATTTACTTCTTTTATTTTTATGTCATATTATTTTCCCGGCACACTCCATTGAGATTTCATTGTTTCCAATTCTTTTACATTGCTTTCCACAAGGTTTTCCAACGTTTTTAATCTATCCAACCATTCAACGGTACCATAGATTCTCATTACATTTCCTTCTCCCTGTTCCAATTCTTGTAATTGTTGTTGCAATGCAATCTGTTTCAAACGTCGCCTTATCTCATATTTGGTGTAGCAATTTTCCATTAAGCGTCTCAATGAAATGTAAATCAAGGAAAGTGCAAAAACCAGGCCACCATATTGCATTAAATATTGTTGAGTATTAACAGGTTGTAGTAAGCCATGTTGATGTATGAAAAACATCAGAAATGGCACAAAACAAAGCCAATAGATCACAAAGAATATTAAGAGACAGCAGGTTTGCATTAACATTGTTTCTTTACTTTGTTGATACGTTAAGCAAACCGATAGTTTGTATCTCCTCTAGGAGTTTAAAATTATTACTGATTTTATATCGGAAAATTTTTAACGCAATCTTAAAGGATTTGATCTTTGTTGTTGTTGTTTTTCTAACACTTCCCGATGGTAGCTTTGTCATGGACTCTGCTAGGCTAATTCAGTAGAATACAGTAGAGAGAGAAAAAAATTAGTAATCCATGATGTTGATGGAACAGTGGTAAATTTATTAAAATAAAAAAAGATAAAATAAACATAACATAACATAACATAGATTAAAACAGAAAAATATAAACTCCAAAATTACATACAAATGGAGTAATAGTTGCGCCCTTTACGGGTTCAGAAAGTCAATTTGTAAGATGGGTTTATATGGTACCTATATCAGGTTGTTGACTAATTTCGACCATACTTGGCACAGTTCTTGGAAGTCAAACCAAAACAACTCGTGCAAAATTTCAACCGAGTTGGATAAGAATCGCGCCCCCTAGAAGCTCAAGAAGTCAAGAGCCTAGATCGGTTTATATGACAGCTATATCAGGTTATGGACTGATTTAGACTATACATGGCACAGTTGTTTGAAGTCATGCCAAAATGATATTTGCAAAATTCTAACTAAGTAGAATACGAATCGAACCCTCTAGAGCCCCAAGAAGTCAAATTGGGAGATCGGTTTATATGGCAGCTATATCAGGTTATGGACTGATTTAGACCATTCTTAGTACTTGGAAGTCATACCAAAATAACTCGGGCAAAATTTCAACCAAGTTGGATAAGACTTGCCCCCTCTAGATGCTCAAGAAATCAAATTGGGGGGTCGATTTATATAGCGGCTACATCAGGCTATGAACTGATTAAAACCATACTTGTCATAGTTCTTGGAAGTTATGCCACGTGCAAAATGTCAACCAAATCGGATAAGAATTGCGCCCTCTAGAAGCTCAAGAAGGCAAGACCCTAGATCGGTTTATATGGCAGCTATATCAAAACTTGGACCAATTGGGCCCATTTACAATCCCAACCGATCTACACTTTTAAGAAGCATTTGTGCAAAATTTCAAGCGCCTAGCTATACTCCATGCTTTCAACAGACAGACGACGGTCGGTCGGACATGGCTACATCGACTTAAAATGTCACGACGATCATGAATATAAATGCATTATGGAGTCTTAGAGGAATATATCGAGGTGTTACAAAACGAAATACGAACATTTAGGATTCCAAAAGCTGAAGAAGCCAAATCCGGGGATCCGTTTATATTGGGGCTATGTCTGTTTATAAAGCGTTTCAGATTATAGTTAGCATTGTAAGTCATAACTCAAGTCATTGTACGAAATTTCAGCCAAATCGGATGAAAATTGAGGCTTCTAGGGGCTCAAAAGTCAAATCGGGGAATCGGTTTTATGGGGGTCTATACCTGTTTATAAGCCGCTTCCAATCATACTTGGTATGAACGTTGGAAGTCATAACACAAGCCTTTGTTCCAAATTTCAGCTAAATCGGATGAAAGTTGAGGCTTCTAAGGGCTCAAGAAGTGAAATCGGGGGATGGGTTTATATGGGGGCTATATCTGTTTGCAGACCGACTCGGATTATACTTGTCATGCGTGTTGAAAAGCACAACAGAAGCCTATGTTCCAAATTTCAGCCAAAAGGGTCGAAAACTGAGGCTTCAAGAAGTCAAATTGGAGGATAGGTTTATTTGGGGGCAATATCTGTTTATAGACCGTTTCGAATCATTCTTGTCATGGATGTTGGAAGTAATAACTCAAGCCTTTGTTCCAAGTTCAGCAAAATCGGATGAACATTGAATTGTCAAAAATCGAGGGATCAGTTTATATGGGGCCTTTATCTAAATATGAACCTATATGCCCCATTTTCAGACCCCAACGACCTATATCGATAAGAAGTATCTGTGCAAAATTTCAAGTGGCTAGCTTTAGGCGTTCGACCTCTATCGTGGTTTTGACAGACGTATGGACGGAGCGACATGACTGGATCGACTCAGAATGTCGAGACTATCTAGCATATATGGGTTCGCATAGAATGACTAGATTAGTACAACCCCACTATGGTAGTGGGTATTAAAATAAATTACACTCTTCCTATTTTTTCCAAAATTTTTGTTATCACGTTAATAGATCTTGAATTTCATGGACACTTTCAGAATTATCCCCCAAACCACTGTCACTACAAACTTGCGCTCGCAATATTCTGATGATTCATTTTTAGTTTTGTTTTTGCTTTTTCCTCCGTTCTTTGAATAATGCACCAGCAAAAGATGAAATGAACTCTGATATTTTAGCATCAACATTGACCTCTCTCGTAAAATTCTAAAACCCATGATAAAGAACATAAATGAAATGAATGTCCGCAAGACTTTGCATGCATTGCCTACACTCACACACACACACACACACACACACATACAAACATTCTCTTTCATATATAAATTATGATAATTTGTGTTGTTTTTAATTAAAATTATCTTGGAATGGAATTTCGTAACCAAAAAGCCCATACAAGAATGTATGTTAGCTGCCGGTATGAGAAAGTATTGCAACAAACATATTTCGTGTGCCAAAAAAAACCTTGGGATTAAGTTTTTGGAAGCTTACAAAGAGATTGCACAAAAATTCACATGATGCACAGTGAATTGCACACACATATGGCCGTCAGGCTTCTAGCTTTGGTGACCCTTAGTGAAAATTTTGGTGTTTAGCAAAAGAAACCGCACATTGGCTTAAATGTGTGGCACAAAAAAAAAAAAGAAAATCAGGGGAAAAGTTTTACTTCAAAGCCAGAAGAGAATGTACTGCTTAAATAGTGTTGCCATGGTGTTATTTTGTAATAGAATTAAAAGATATTTACATTTTTGTTATCAAATTAGACGTTCCTGTTGAATTGAAAGGTTTGAATATTTTTTTAAAGAACTTCGTGCCCACAACAAATTTCAACACGATTTTTTTAATTACAAAAGTTAGTGGCAACACTGTTTCTTACTATGACCATTGTTGTGGCCGTCATTATCACCATACTTGTCAGCATCATCTACCACAATCCTGTTAGCCTTAGCCCATTATAGTTGGCAGCTATGCTGGTGAACTCTTGTGTTGGCATTTGGATTTTCAAAGGCAATGATTAAAACACTCACACACTCTCGTTATTATCCCTAGTGCATTATAATGAAACTACTTTTGGCCTAAATCTACTGAATTTCTTAAGAGGACATATTCACTATCAAGAGAGGGTCCTAAATTGGTATTTTGTCTACATTGTTCGCATGATGAGAATTGTGCCTATGGCTTGGGTGAATAAAGAAGCATAGGATAGTGTTTTCGAAATTTTTCATAAACTCGAGTGTGCATGTAAACTTTAGATTAATAGTTTTTGTGTTTAAAATTAAGTTGCGAAATCGCTGAACTGTTAAGACAATTACTTTATTGCCTGAAGTGGCAACAATTTAAAATGACAAAAAGTAGACAGTAATTAAGTTTAACTAAATTCCCTTCGTATTTATTCTTACTCAAATTTAATATTAAGTATTAAACTACCTTAAACATCCTATTGAAGTATAAAAAGTTAATAGGCCTTATTTTACTCTTCTACTTTAGCTTGGAGGATTTTTTTCTACGAAAAATCCCATATTGATATTATTTTCTATGAAATTCAATTTCCTAGTGAAACTACGTGCTTAAATAAAAATAATTAATAACTAAAAGTATGCTATGTTATTTTATCAATTTAATTATTATATCTTTTTTCGACGAAATATTTTTTTTTTTAATTATACTTAGACGTCATTTTTACAATACAATAACTTTCCCAAAAGTATGCAGCAAAAATATATCATAAAACTCTTTAAAGTATGCTATCGCTTTGTAACGATGAAAAAATTTAAGCTTAGCCAAAATTATTTCTATGAAGGTTTTTTAATAGATATTTATTATATAGACAATTTTTATGGACAATGTCATATTGAATAAATATTTGAAAAATCTTATTTGGAAGAGTTTGCATTTCCAAAAAATATTATTTTTAGATCCACCTTCGACGTATTCCAATGCAAACATTTTATATTCCTAAAAGTTTGCAACAAACCTATATCATAAAACTCCTCAAAGTATGCTACGGCACGAACATGTGAATGACTTTTTAACGATAAAAATTTTAAATTTAAACAAAATTTTTATGAGATATAAAATTAAATTAAAAGTTAATTTCTGCATTTTCTAAAAAAAGGAATACCGATGAATACTTCTGATGAGGTATTGGAAACCCAGAAACTGCATACCGGTTAACCTTTCAACCAAATTTTTTAAAACATTTTTTTATAAAACCAAATTGCGATTTTATTAAAAAAATAAAATCACCCACGGTTGTCAACTAATAAATAAGTCTGACAAACATTGGTTTTGTAGTTACCCCAGTGGTAAATGCCAGCCTAAATTTTAAACGCACATAGACCACAAAAATATATATAAAAAAACTTAATTTGAAGAAAGTTTATACCGACTTTTTATTTTGAATAAATATTTGAAAAATCTTAATTTGAAGAGTTTTTCTTCAAAGAAAAAATCCATTTTTATGTTATTTTCTATTAAATAATAAAATTGTGTTATTAAAGTACTAAGCACCGGAAAGTATGCTATTTTATTTTAGCAATAAAATTATACACAGCAACAAACAACAAAATATTTTTTCAATCCATTTTCGACGCATTTTGATGCAATCCATTTATTTCCCTAAAAGTATGCAATAAACAATAACATTAAGCTCCTCAAAGTATGCTACGGGTTTTAGGAAATTAAATGTCTATCGCTTTTTAATGATGAATGTAAGTTTAGGAAATTTTTATGAAATTTAAGAATTAAATTTAAAAACTAATTTCGACATTTTCTAAAAAAATTTAATTTAAAAAAAGTTTAAATCCATTAGAGAAGAGTTTTCTACAGAAAATCCCATTTTGATGTAATTTTCTACCAATAGGTTTGAACAACAAATTTGCCCATGAACATTGTATTCATTTATGAAATTTAAGAATTAAATTTAAAAACTAATTTCGACATTTTCTAAAAAAATTTAATTTAAAAAAAGTTTAAATCCATTAGAGAAGAGTTTTCTACAGAAAATCCCATTTTGATGTAATTTTCTACCAATAGGTTTGAACAACAAATTTGCCCATGAACATTGTATTCATGGAACAGGGAAAACTTCTTACTAATCAATGAGTGCTGTCCGATTCAAGTTTTAAACTCAATGATAAAGGTCCTACTTTTTATAGCTGAGTCCGAAGAGCATGTTTTAGCAATGGTATTTCTACTCTAATTTTTAAAGTCAAAGACAGACTAAATTATTTTTTCAAAAAAAAAAAATTAATATTAACCACCTCAAAGTATGCTATGGTAATAAAATAGTCTTTGTATTTTCTAGGAAATATTTCCAAGCATTTTTTTGTTGTTCAATATTTTATCTTTACGAGATATAATGTCTTTTAGAGAAGACTCCCTAAAGTATGTCATGAAACCAAAGTTTATAAATATCTAACAACTTAAAGTATACTATAAAATTTCTTAAATCTGTTGTCTGACAGATTCTTGTGAAAATTGAGTTTAACATGAACAAAAATGATTTCGCAACTATTGTATGAGATAAACAGTGGCACAGAAAAGTCTACATACCCCACATAAAATGCATGTTTCATAAAAATAAATTTTTTGAACGAAAAACATTTTCTGTCATATATCTATACTTGCTAAACTTGTTTATCATGGTTTCCAGGACTATAATGTTTAAAATTTTAAGGTAAAATCTTACCCTAGCTGCGTTACTTTCAGTTTACGTAATTGCTAATTATGAAAAGCTATGTAGACATATCTGTGCCAGTGTATGCGTCCTGTCCCCTGAAAGTATGCATTAATAAATAAAATTTAAAAAATTAACTCAATAATGCATGTTATAAATTTTCCATGAACGAATCGGATTATTCATTAGCGAGGAGACTTATCTCATATCATACCACTCCTATGGGTCACCACCATAAATGACCTATTACGGATGCTAAGGGGGGATTTGAACCCATCTGCTATGCAGACGATGTTATAATACTTCTAATGGGTTAAGATCCGAACGAGCTATGCAGAAGGACCGAAAAGGTCTTGCATATGGCACATGATTAGGCTAGACCCAAAGGCCTCAATGTTAACCTAGAGAAGACTGAAATATACCTGTTCACGAGGCAGACGAAGGTGGGCCAATTTAACGCACCACGTTTCCTCAACAAGATGATTTCGATATCTGACAAGGTCAAATACTTAATCTTGGACAGGAAACTGAATTGGAAGTGTCACATTTAGGAGCGTGGCTCAGATAAGGCTCACAGGTGTTGGGCACTATGTAGACGGGCCGTAGGCTTGAAATGGGGCCTGACTCCTAGGATAGTCCACTTGCTCTACAGGAGCGTGATTAGACCAATACTTAGTTACGCCCCAGTAGTTTGGTAGACTACTATGGAGACAAAGTGAAATATAAGGGCCATGCAACTGGTTCAGAGAACATGTTGTCTTGGCATAGGCTGAAGACTATTCTAGATACCCGACCCATTGACATACAGATTAAGTGTGAGGCGAATCAAGAAGTCAAGATCCAAGATCGGTTTATATGACAGCTATACCAGATTATGAACCTATTTGAATCATAGTAAAAACAGTTGTTGGAAGTCATAACAAAACACCACGTGCAAAATTTCAGTCAAATCGGACGAGAATTACACCCTCTAGAGGCTCAAGAAGTCAAGATCCAAGATCGGTTAATATGGCAGCTATGTCAAAACGTGAACCGATATGGCCCATTCACAATCCCAACCGACCTACACTAATAAGAAGTATATGTGCAAAATTTCAAGCGGCTAGCTTCGAAAGTTAGCGTGCTTTCAACAGACAGACGGACGGATGGACAAACGGACGGACTTTGCTAGATCGACTTAAAATGATATGACGATCAAGAATATATATACTCTATGGGGTCTTAGACGCGTATTTCGAGGTGTTACAAACAGAATGGGGAAATTAGTATACCCCATCCTATGGTGGATGGTATATTAAGTTCAAAAGATTCACAAAACATTGAGTCTTAGAAAAAATATAAAAATTTTCCATCATTCATTTTCATTTTACTCTCATCCAATCTGCATATACCATTTATTGGGTTGCCCAAAAAGTAATTGCGGATTTTTTAAAAAGAAAGTAAATTCATTTTTAATAAAACTTAGAATGAACTTTAATCAAATATACTTTTTTTACACTTTTTTTCTAAAGCAAGCTAAAAGTAACAGCTGATAACTGACAGAAGAAAGAATGCAATTACAGAGTCACAAGCTGTGAAAAAATTTTTCAACGCCGACTATATGAAAAATCCGCATTTACTTTTTGGGCAACCCAATAGTTTGTCCATCAAAATAAATACAATTACAAAATGTTGCATACTTTTAGGCTATGTCTATGATACTTAGTTTCTTTTTTCTTTTTTGGCTGTTGACGGCTGTCTACCATTTTCATTTTGGCCGCTGCAGATACTTTTAAAATTTTGCCTTTGAATTTTTTTTTTGATATGCTCAACGTTGTGTTTATTTTACAGCATCTTGAATAACGAACACAAAAATGATAAGTCAAGGATATTTATGACTATATCTGCTGATTGTTGAAACCCAAAGAAAAAAAGCACACAAAATGGCATTTCTTTTATAAAAAGTAAGGGTTGGGGGGGGGGGGGGAATGTGCGGCAAGAAAGTACAAGTGAGCAGATTCATGGCAATGCCAACAAACTACTATGAAATGATGCTGATTTCGGAAAAAAAAAGAAATAGAGGAACTGTGAAAAAAGGAAATTTGTACGAGTTTCATATCAACGCTAAGTACTAGAAATGCAGTCAGACGTAAAATTGTGTTTACCTTGAACGTCAAGAAAGTAGGCGGCAGGCGGCATTCGCTATAGTTCAACGTCAAACACGCTAGGCTTTTGCAATCGCGGTGTGTATTTCCTTCATTCATGTGCTTCTGTAGGCTCTTGAAGTGTTTTTTTTTGCAGTTGATATATCTGAGCCTAAAAGTATGCCTAGGTATTTCCGCCAACCATACAAAGTGTATCAGGCCTGGGACTAATATGGAGTGAGTGAAAGTGAAAGGGAGAAAGAGTAAAAATGAAAGTATGAAAAAAGTTGGTTTATTTATGTATATCCATATTCAATGAGCATGCTTAACGTAGCAAGGATAGATGTAGGTATGGCATGGGCCTGCTGCAGCATCATCCTCATCGTCATCATCAAAAATTCAAATAAATGTAAGAAAAATATTTGCACGTAAGTTTTTTGTTTTTTGGGGCAAACGCCAACATTTTATATGCCATATAAAATACTGGACGAAACTCTGCATATCCTTTTAGTATTTTATGTCTCAGTAGCTTTTTCAGCCTTGTTGAGGAAAAAAAATTCTGTATTTTAGTTTGTTTTTCTTATTTTTTTTTTTCTTAAAATATTTTTACATCCTATACGTAATATTTGATGATGAAAGAGGGCTCCAGTGAGGGTTAGAACATTTGCTTTGGTGCAAATTGAAGTGATGTTAAATAAATCTAGGCAAACATTTATAGGCCATTAAGCAAATTTGTTGGAAGCATAAATTTGGTTTGGGGGAAAAAAAATATTTGAAAAAAAATGTAAGCTCTTAGAGGCTTGGATTCCCTATTCCACGAGGAGGTTGCCAACTCTTCTCAGAGTTTGGATTGTTTACGATGCTTAAGAGTAGGATTGTTAATGCATTACTGGCAGAAGGCTTGATTAGAAGGATTGTGACCACAGGGACTTCAAGGGAAGGAAATGTATTTCCCTTTCTGCATCTGTATCTGTTTATTCCTTTAAAGAAGAAAGAATTATTTGGTATAGGCCCAATTGCAATCTGAGTGATAAGTTCAAAGTTTTCTAAATGGAGTTTATCGCCATTCTTGAGGCTTTAATCTGCTTAGGGACCCAGCCTGAAGCCACTTTTCTGGGATTTTGAATTCAAAATGGCTCGAAATAAATTACAATCTATACTTTTTTCACAGTAGGCAGACAGACGGACGGACAAGGCTTGATAGTTCCAGAAAGTTAGTTTTGAGTTAATCGTTAATTTATAAATGGATCTTTCTCCCTCTCTTCTCACCTTCGGATTGTTGCAAACAAAATGCTCCAACTTATTAAACTTTTCACCACATTAGTTCACGGCAATAAATATGGCTATTTTTCTGTTTTTTCTGTATACATTGTATGGGCATAAAGCCCAATTATACATGGCCAATATAAACACATGTTGTCACATGGAAATAAATCAATGCCAAAAACTGGGGAAAACCATGAAAAACGTTTCCGAACAATTTGAAAACAAATAAAAAATCCATAGGCTGAATGTGGCACATGGTGGACAAGTTAAGCCACCCCATTCAATATTCCAAATGACCCACAATCCAACAAATACAAAAAACCCATCAACACTGCGAAGGATTTATTGGCCTTTTAGTTTAAGCTTTCAATGCCAAAACCTTTATTAACAGTTTTGGAGGACCACCATACAAATGATTAATTTTTTCCAATTTATTTTTTGATAAGTTTTGTGTAATGCTTCATAAATTGTTTTAATTTCCATAACATTTACAGCCTTGATTAACTCTTAAATTTTTAATTTGGCCCCACCCCAATAGTTGCTAGTGCTACTACCTGCTTGTTAAATATTTTTCACAAAATGTTTGCGGTAAAAGTTTCTACCATTTTTCATATCAAAAAGTTTATTTTTCAACAGTTTTCATATCACACAAATTAACTTCATTAAAAAGTTGTACTCAAAATTGTCATGATAACTATTACAAGCTACATTCTTTCTCTTGCACAAAAAGGAAGCTACTGAAAGAACTATCCCCGAACTCCCATAGAGATGTTTGTTTAATACCAGATAACGCCCTTACTTAAGGGACATGTTGGGCAGGGTTTTTTTGTTTCTTTGTTTTTATTCTTTTACATTTTTTGTCAACTGTCATTTAAGTTTGCCAACAATTTTGAATGTTAGAAATGTTTGCATATTTTTAGGCTAACAAAGAATATTGCCCATCACTAGGGGGACTTTGACCAAATTTACATGGAAATTATTGTCATTTTGCTTTTGTTAAAACTAACGAGCAATAGTTAAAAAATGCTGCATACATTTAGGTGCTCCAAAACAATAGAAAAGGTACTAATTGTTAGTATAAATTTAGAATCACATAAGAAACCGAAAATGAGAAAAAATAACAAGTAAAAGCGTGCTAAGTTCGACTGGGCCGAGTCTTGGGTACCCACCATCATGGACTTCGCTAAATATGAAAATTGATGCTTCTAGGGGCTTAAGAAGTCAAAACCGGGGATGGGTTTATATTGGGGCTATATCCAAATCTAAACCGATGTAGCCCATTTGCAATCACCAATGACCTACATCGATAAGAAGTATCTGCGAAAGTTTTCAAGCGGCTAGCTTCACGCGTTCGATCGCTTTTATGATTTCGAGAATCAAATTTCAGACCAATCTGATGAGAATTGCGCGCTCTGTTGGCTCAAAAAGTCAAGATCCAAGATCGGTTTATATGACAGCTATACCGATTTGTATCATACTTAACACAGTTGTTGGAAGTGACACCAAAACACTACGTGCAAAATTTTAGTCAAATCGGACGAGAAGTGCGCCCTCTAGAAGCTCCAGAAGTCAAGACCCAAGATTGGTTTATATGGCAGCTATATCAAAACATGGACCGATTTAAACCATACTTAGAGCAGTTGATGGTAGTGGTACCAAAACACCACCTGCATAATTTTAGTCAAATCGGACGAGAATTGCGCCCTCTAGAGGCTCAAGAAGTCAAGACCCAAGATCGGTTTATATGACAGCTATATCAAAACATGGACCGATTTGGCCCATTTACAATCCCAACCGACCTACACTAATAAAAAGTGTTTGTGCAAAATTTCAAGCGAGTAACTTTACTCCTTCGAAAGTTAGAGTGCTTTCGACAGACAGACGGACGGACATGACTGGATCGACTTAAAATGACATGAGGATGGATATCTCCCGATAGCGCTTACCCTTCACAGCTACATTACGATTCGCATCATCTTTGAAGAAGTTTGGCCCAATGATGCCACCAGCCCATAAACCGCTCCAATTTTTTTCTGGATGCATTGGTAGCTCTGGCTGATCTTTACTCCAGAATCGACAATTCTGCTTATTGACGTAACCATTAAGCCATTCGATGGAATGAAAAAAGCGCGCGATGAATTTTCTGAATAGAGCACTCATTTTGATAATAAAATTCAATAATTTGCAAGCGTTGTTCGTTTGTAAGACAATTCATGGTTAAATTATAGATCAAACTGAAAATCTTTTACAGTGAAACAAAATTCAAAATTCACCCTTTACATACTTAATGGGGTCGCAAGTCAATATTGCGAGGTGTTACAAATGGAATGACTAGATTAGTATACCCCCATCCTATGGTGGTGGGAATAAAAATCTCGCAGAAGAAATCTATGGTTAATTCTAATTTAGTATTTAATTTCCCAAGAACATTTCATTTAGGAACAGGGCTATGTCCATTAACGATAAGGCGCCTCTTTTTAATGCCGAGTCTGAACGGTGTACCGCATGGCGACACCACTTGGAAGAAAAGTTTTAACATGGCAGGATACCTCAAAATGAAACCAGCATATGTAAAGGAATAACCACCGCTTAAGATTTTTTCTGATGTTTATGCTGGGATTTGAACCAGGCGTTAAGTGTTATAGGATTAAAAGCCAGCCTCTGCGCCACGCCATAAATTTTGCGATTTTCCAAGGCACTGAAAAAGTGGCATTGTAATTAATTCAAACATTGCAAATGCAAATTTTGCCCATGAACATTCCACTAAGAAACAGGGGCAAACTTCTCACATATCAATGAGAGCAGCCCGATACAAGTTTAAGCTTAATGATAAGGGGCCTCCTTTTTATAGCCAAGTCCGAACGGCGTACCGCAGTGCGACACCTCTTTGGAGCGAAGTTTTACATGGCATAGTACCTCACAAATGTTGTCAGCATTAGGAGGGGAAAACCACCGCTGAAAAATTTATTTTAATGGTCTCGCTTGGATTCGAACCCAGGCGTTCAGCGTCATAGGCGGACATGCTAACCTCTGCGCTATGGTGGCCTGCTTAATTCATACATTCATTGTTCCTAATAAGGTAAAGAGTCTTTGCTTCAAAATGTTGCCTACTTTTAGGGTTGCTAAAATGAACTTAATTTCACATACTTTAAAGCAAGTGTAACAATTTAAGAACTTTTCAACAAATAAAGGATATAGTCAGTTTTAGTAATGTTTTTAGATATTGAGCTGCACACAGGACTTGGACACATAACTTCTGGTAGACAACTTTTTATCAACAAATAAGGGATAAAGCCCATTTTAGTAATTTTTTAGATAATACTGCACGCAGAACTTAGACACATATCTTCTGGTAGACAACCTTTTGGTTTGTAAAGTGTGTTTCATTATTTTCTTTTGCAAAAAATTTGATATGTTTTATTGCGGAACATATTGGACAAAAGTTTGCCGCATTTTGTTAAAATCCTTGCCAATAAGGTATTAAGCTTTAATCAACGAATACATTGCCTAATTTTAGGGGGTTGCCTTTAATTGAAAGTTAATAAGTATAGCATAATTGCAGGCAAGGATAGCTAAATTAATATTTATCAAATTACTTTATGAATGTTCTGTAATAACCAGCTTTCATGGGCATCTTTAGCCAATAAACCCTTTTAAATCCATTCCAAGCGACTTTAAAGTGTTTTTCCCAACTCATTAAATAAAAAATATCATATTTTATTACACTTTCACTACAACGCCCTCGCATTTAAAGGCTGTCCTTTTGGCCTTCATGTATTTTGATACATATTTTGACAATCAAAAGTAAGCCTTTTTTGCTTTCACTCTTTCTCTCACACCACACCCAGCAATAAAACAAACAAACGAGTTTTTAATTAAGACATAAACTTAATTAATATTTAATAAGTCTCAAGGTATGGGAATAATTAAATACACGATGCATTGTTTAAAAAAAAGCGAGGAGCACAACTTAGAGCAAACAATTTTTTTTTACAATTCAGCAAACCAGCAAATTCTAAGCAAAATTCATAAAATAAAAACTTATTCTATAAAGTTACACATAAAAAAATATATAAATTATAATTAATGTCAAAGTACTCGTAGTATAATAAAAATAAATAGAGGGAGTTCCCCATAAGAGAAACAAACAAACAAAAACTAAATATCAACCATAAATTCCATAGGCTGACAGACAATGAACTTTGCTTTGTTGTCTCTGAAGTATCCTTGAAACGCATGCCTTGTATTTCAATGAATGTCCATAATCTATACTAAAACGTCGAAATTGTTCAACAGAAATTTATTTCTTTGGCCTTGTTTGGGACTTTTCCCTAACCTTTTGTCAAGGCGAAAATCGTTTAGTGGGAAATCCACAATTCAAACCAAATAGAACCTCCCAAATTGAAATGCTCAAACTGAAAATTGATGTCGTTGTCATTTATATGAGTTTGGCTGTATGTGTGTGTGTGTATAAACACAGCGGCACACTTCCACACAAAACGACTATAGTATTTCAATCAAGGCAAATATATCGATTGTCTATTATCCTTAATTACTATATCTACGACAACGCAGTACAATGAATGTATGCATGAGACAGTGACAGTGATAGTGTCAGTGTCACTTTCATCGGCCATCATACGGTCAGTGGTGAATGCCAGAAATAAAAGCCCCATTGCTTATTCTATCCTCCCAAACGGCTGTCGAAAGGATTTTTATACATTTCAATGTACACATCTAAGGCTTGCTTATTTATTTAAATGTTTTTATTGAGGTGGAAATGGATTAAGAGAAAAAAAAACATAAAACGAAAGAGGAAAATACATAACAACTGGGAATTTTGTGAATATTTCTGAACACTTGCTTAACAGAGTCAGAGTGGAAATGGGGCAAAATATCCAGCTATTGCACCAACCGTCTAGGTTCGAAAAAAATGAAATAAAATAAAATAAAATAAAATAAAATGAAATAAAATAAAATATAATAAAATAAAATAAAATAAAGTAAAATAAAATAAAATAAAATAAAATAAAATAAAATAAAATAAAATAAAATAAAATAAAATAAAATAAAATAAAATAAAATAAAATAAAATAAAATAAAATAAAATAGAATAGAATAAAATAAAATAAAATAAAATAAAATAATATAAAATAAAATAAAATAAAACAAAATAAAATAAAATAAAATAAAATAAAATGAAATAAAATAAAATAAAATAAAATAAAATAAAATAAAATAAAATAAAATAAAATAAAATAAAATAAAATAAAATAAAATAAAATAAAATAAAATAAAATAAAATAAAATAAAATAAAATAAAATAAAATAAAATAAAATAAAATAAAATAAAATAAAATAAAATAAAATAAAATAAAATAAAATAAAATAAAATAAAATAAAATAAAATAAAATAAAATAAAATAAAATAAAATAAAAATAAATAAAATAAAATAATAAAATTAAATTAAATAAAAAAAAATAAAAAAATAAAATAAAATAATTAAATTAAATTAAATTAAATAAAATAACAAAAAATCAATGTCTAACATATATATGTGTTGCCCAAAAAGTAATTGCGGATTTTTCATATAGTCGGCGTTGACAAATTTTTTCACAGCACTCTGTAATTGCATTCTTTCTTCCGTCAGTTATCGGCTGTCACTATTAGCTTGCTGTAGAAAAAAAGTGTAAAAAAAGTATATTTGATTAAAGTTCATTCTAAGTTTTATTAAAAATGCATTTACTTTCTTTTAAAAATCCGCAATTACTTTTTGGGCAACCCAATAAATACATTTGTGTTTGTTCGTTCCTTCCGTATAGACTCAAAAACAGCTGAACCGCTTAAATTTTCGTAGATTGTGTAGGTTGGTCTGGAAGGAAACATAGGCTACATAATTTTTATACTCCTCACCATAAGACGGGGGGTATACTAATATCGTCATTCCGTTTTTAACACCTCCTAATATGCGTCTAAGACCCCAAAAGTTCGTATATTCTTGATCGTCGTGACATTTTAAGACGATCTAGCAATGTCCGTCCGTCTGTTCGTCCGTATGTCGAAAGCACGCCAACTTTCGAAAGAATTAAGCTAACCACTTGAAATTTTGCGCAAATATTTTTTATTAGTTTAGGTCTGTTATGATTGTAAATGGGCTAATCGGTTCAAGTTTTGGTATAGCCTCTAGAGGGCGCAATTCTCATTCGATTTGGCTGAAATTTGGCACGAAGTGTTTTGTTGTGATTTCCAACAACTGTGCCAAATATGGAACAAATCGGTCTATAACCTGATTTAGCTACCATATATACCCCCATCTTGGATCTTGACTTCTTGAACCACTAGAGGGCGCAATTATTATCCGATTTGGCTGAAATATTGCATGAAGTATTTTGTTATGACTTCCAACAACTGCGATAAATATGGCTCAAATCGATACGTATCCTTATATAGCTGCCATTTAAACTGATCTGGGATCTTGATTTCTAAAGCCTCTAGAGGTCTGAATCGGACTATAACTTGATATATCTCCAATAGCATGACAATTGTTTTCCATTGCTGTTTGTTTGCCTAATAAAAGAGACCGCGCAAATAACTCGACAAATGCGATCCAAGGTGGAGGGTATATAAGATTCGGCCCAGCCGACATATCACGCTCTTACTTATTTGATATCGAAAGAGGGGCGGACCCTCCCCCTTACCTTAAAACTACTATCCAAAAATAAAAGTGTACCGATCGGGAAAATATGGGACTCAAATGAATGGTATTCAGGAGTAGAGGACGAATTTCATATTAAAAATTGGTTCCAAATATCGGGGGGCCGCCCCAACCCCAAAAACCCCTAAAAAAGGTTTATTGGACGATCATGACAATGTGGAACTCAAATGGAAGGTATTTGGGGGTAGATTGCGGCTATGAGCAGAAGGGAGGAACAGGTTTTGTAATTTGTTGATATCGGAAAGGGCCGCCTGGGGTGCCGCCCCAACCCCAAAAATCCCCTAAAATAGGTTTATTGGACGATCATGACAATATGGGACTCAAATGTAAGGTATTTGGGAGTAGATTGCGGATATGAGCAGTACGGAGGAATAGGCTTTATAATTTGTTCATATCGGAAGGAGGCAGACCCTTCCCCATTACCCCAAAAACACTACCCAAAGTCAAAAGTGGACCAATGGGGACAGTATGGATACCAAATGAAATGTAGTGAAGAATAGAAAACGAATGTGGTACTAAAGATTGGGTCGCCCTAACCCCAAAACTCCTCCAAGAAAAAAAAATTGAACGTCCCATCAATCTCAAATGAAAGGTATTCGGGAGTAGAATACTATTCTGGGACCCAAAATAAGGTCGAAGTATAGGGGTACATCCCACCCCCCAAAAACGCTCTAAATAGGAATATTAGCGCATCATGTTTCTATAGACCCAAAATTTCGTTCGTTCGTTCGGTTGGTCGATAAAGAGATATAGCCCTTCTAATTTTTTCGATATCCGGAGGGGGGTGCACTCTCCTCTTACCACAAAAAACACTATCCAAAATCAAAAAAAGTGGACCGATCGAAAATATATGGGTATTAAATGAAATGTATAGGAGAGTGAGGCCACCGTAGAGCAGAGGTTAGCATGACCGCCTATGACGCTGAACGCCTGGGTTCGAATCCTGGCGAGACCATAAGAAAAAAATTTTCAGCGGTGGTTTTCCCCTCCTAATGCTGGCAACATTTGTGAGGTACTATGCCATGTAAAACTTCTCTCCAAAGAGGTGTCGCACTGCAACACGTCGTTCAGACTCGGCTATAAAAAGGAGGCCCCTTATCATTGAGCTTAAACTTGAATCGGACTGCACTCATTGATATGTGAGAAGTTTGCCCCTGTTCCTTAGTGGAATGTTCATGGGAAACATTTGCATTTGCATAGGAGAGTAGAATACGACTTTATTATTAAAATTTGAGTATTAGTACCCAGCGGGCCTCCCTAACCCCAAAACTCTCGCCATGTATTTGGGTGACCACCTCACTCCAAAATAGACCCCAAAACGGAAATTTTACCCAGTACAATATAGGAGTACAAAGAAAGAGTAAGGAAGTTGAGCAAAAATGTGGGTCCATGTACCCAGAGGGCCCCCCAACCAAAAACTCCTCTAAGCAGATATATTCGAAGTTCGTGTCAATATGGGACTCAAATGAAAATTATTAGGCAGTGGATTACAAATATGGCATAAAACATTAGGTCCAAGTAATGGGAGGTCGCCCACCCCCAAATGGACATATTAGCCGATCAAGGCTATATGGGACTCAAATAATAGGTAATCAAGAGTATATTACAAATTTGACATTAAAATTTGCGTTCAGTCTAGGGGGCACTTTTGCTTCTAAATATACGTCAAATGGGTTTTTGACCCATTCAGGTGTTCAGCATCATAGGCGGATATAGGCTACAGTGGCACGAATTCGATATCCACATTAAGGGAGAAATTTCCCCACCCAAAAAGAAATTAAAGAATTAAAGAAGGAGCAGAGAGGCCCGGTTCGGCTAGTAACAAATTAAATAAAATCAGTAAAAGTGTGTTCATTTCGGTCATGCCGAATTTTATATATCCTCCATACACCGTCCCATCCTATAAGGGAGAAATTTTTTTGCAAATAGAGAAAACCTTCATATTTCTTCTTTTTGGTCCTTATAAGTGAAATACGAAATAACATGACGATCGGTTAATGATAACACATGCCACGACGGCATTCAAAATTGCGCGAATCCCCCTGTCTGTCTGTCCGAGTTTTGTAATCAAGGTACAGGTAGCATTTGTTATCCAATCATCACGAAATTTTGCATTTATCACTTTTTTAGTCTAGGGACAAATGCTAATAATTTTGGTGACAATCGGTTCAGATTTAGATATAGCTCGCATATAAATAAAGATCGCCCGATTTTCAATAAAATGGTCGTAGCTGACCCAATTTTTAACCAATTCGCACGATGAAGTATAAGGTGTTTTATTACTCATCTGGAAGCCTTAGAGTTTACTCCAATTTAAACTCTAATCCTTTTCTATGGATTTTATACATATTAATTACCATGTGTCTGGCTTTAATGGCATAGGTCGTGGTCATTTAAAAAAAAATGCCCCCTTTTCAACATGCATGCTTACCCCTGGTCTCGACTAATGCATAGAAACAACTCAAAAGGTGTGTATAGTGTATTTGTTGATTTAAATATTAATACAAGGTGAAATGCGCCCCAAGACCAAAACCACATGGTCATTATTAAAGCTATACAAGTGTTTAAGTGGCCTAGCAGTGGAGACTACATAGGTATTCGTGTTCCAACAGAGTTTGATAGGTATGAAAACAAACTAGGTAGAAACATAGCGCTTAAACTTTTGTTTTGAATGAGAGGGTGTGACATTTTCTGTTTGTTGTGTACTCAAACTGAATTTATATGATTTTCTGTTTGCCATACAGACCACTCTACAACTGGCTCTCATTCATTTTCATTTTTCCCTTTGTTTTCTAACACAAATCTATTGAATGGTCTACGCATTGGTAGTATGTGAGCTAGAATTTATTCTATGACTTTATGGTATAGTGCTGTATTATGTGGGAGTTGGGTTGATTATTATTTGAAGGATACAATAATAACTCCCCATTTTGATGTGTCATATTAATATGTATGTTGGCATTTTCATAACCACAAAAATTTCCATATATGGGCACATGAAATGAATGGAGCTATTTGTTTTCGTGCGGATACTTTGAGATTGAAGGAATTTTAATATACAAAAATTTGGCTTTGTGGGTGAGAAAATTTGTCTGAAAAACATGAGATATCTTTAAAAATTTTTGAAAATGCATTTTGTTTATGAATAAATTTCCTTTGTGTTTTTAAATGTTTTCCTCACTTTTCAAGATTAAAAGGTTCCAAGCGAATTTCCTTTAAAGATTATAAAAAGCCTAAATGTATGCAATATTTTTTTATACCTAACTAAAAGCGCCAAAAAGTATGCTATATTTGATAAGACTATTACTATTTGTTGTTTTTTTTTTTCATAAATTTAAGTAAAATATTTGGTGCTTCAAAAAAATTGGTTTGTTAATAATAAGGTCAATAAGTTGATAAGGCCTTTTCCAAAGATATTCATTGTACAAAAAAGCACAATGGCAGAGATTAAAAAAAAACTAATAAATAAAAAATTTGCCATTTGAGAACGGATAGTAATAACCGTTTAAAAATGCAAAATTTTCTTTTGTGTGAATTTTAAAAATTGGATTACAACTGAATATTTGGCAGTCTAAACATAGGGCCCTGCCAAGAGTTGCTCGGACCACCTTGGGCCTTGAAATTTTGTACATGATATCAATAACGTCTCAGTTCTAACCATTTCGCTCTAACGCTGTTCTCTATATTCTATCATTTTATGGTTCTGTGAAAAACAGCATGGGTTGTTAATTTTTCTACCGACAGCACATTGTTTTCGTTTTACCTTTAGCCAGTAATAGCATCCAGCATCTATCTTCCAAAAATAAGTTGGACATATAAAAATAGATATATTTCCCTTCTTCGAGCTTATACAATTTCATTGGCATTTTAGGGTATGTTTATGGACAAACTTAGAAAATACAGATCCTTCTTTGATAAAGCAAGATCAAATCCTATCACTCTACATTGGTTTCGTGCCCTTAAAGATATTGTAAAACTTCCTTGCATCCAAAATCTTATATAAAAAAAGCTAAATTATAATATACAAAGATTAAACAATCAGTTGAACACACAAATGTATGCAACGTCTTCTAAAAACTAGCAATCAAAGCTGCACACATGTACGTTTTAAATATACTGGCGTAGAGAAAAACAAGCAAGAACAGATTCTGCCAGCAGTTTCATGATATCAATTATTATCTACTCAGTGAATTGTTGAACACCCAAAAGTATGCAACGTGTGTTGAAAAGTAGCAAACAAAACGGCACACATGCACCTCAAAAAGTTATTGACGTTGAGCAAAGCAATTAAAAACAGATTCTGTAAGCAATTTTATGATATCAATTAGTTTACTCAAATAATTGCAAATAATGGTGATCGTTAGGCTACACTCATAATAGTGAATCGCCTCATGCGAGTAAACAGCCTTAAGCTAGGTACAAAGTGTGCACGGTTTTTTAAAATCAGTTAATTTGATTTGAAACCAAAACAACCGTTCTCCACTACTGAGGTAGACTAAAAACCTATCGCTTCGAAAAAGGTCTGCATATATCTTAAGTTTGAAATAAAACCCTCATTTGTATCTATGGAGGCAGACAAAAAACATGTTGCCTAAATTAATCTTTTTATTTGAGCGCCTGTCACTAACAGGATTAGATCTACACCTACGCTCTTTAAAGTATGCAACGCTTTTTAAGTAAAGGAACATTAAGATTTTTTTAAATAAAAATTTAATAGCATAATTAAATTTAGATTTTCTTAAAGTGTACAAATGAAACTAGTTCAAAACAAGTGTCCCGTCATATTAAGTCATGTGTTTTTTGGGGCTCTTTGACTTGTCGCAAATCGGCAAGCATATATACCTAAAAAATTTGTTCAACATTTTTACGAGTGATATACCTGGAAACCCTTAGAAGCCTCAATTTATGCCTCAAAAGTAATGTCTACATTTGGGAACCCGAAACTTAGTTTTAAGTTAAGTTTACGTTCATACTTATTGAGACTTTTTATAACAATGAAAGAATATTAAAAACATATTGTAGTAAAGAAAACTTATGACTATAATGTATTATCGTAATTTGTATAATTGACGTCCTTGCTCCCGAGACTACTACATTTAAAACCGATAGTGATTTACGTTCATAATTTAAGCACTTAAAAGTATGCAATGCTTTTTGATAAAACATGCAATCCTCCACAGAAACCCAGAATGACCATAGGACGAAATCCAGGCACGAAAAAGGAGTCCATTAATTGCTCTATGTATTCTCCCCACAGTAAAGTGGCTGTGTCCTTAATAGGTATTCCAACTTCTTACTTATTTAAGCCTAAAAGTATGCATCTTTTTTCTGAAAGAAACCCCATTTGTGACTATTGAGGCTGACTTAAAGCATATAGTTTGAAACAAAGTGTGTATTTAGGCGCCTGAAAAACACCTTTACAATTTTGTATACCCATCACCACCACTGTGGTAGAGGGTATTATGAGTTTGTGCATTTGTTTGCAACGCTAAGAAGGAGAAGAGCTCAACCCATTGATAAGTATACCGATCGATTCAGAATCACTTTCTGATTCGATTTAGTCCACTCCGTCTGTGAGTCCATGTATTCTTGTAATCAAGATACAGGTCGTATTTGTTGTCCAATCGTCACGAAATTTTGTACAAGTCACTTCTATGGCTCAAGGACGAACGCTATTTGTTTCGAAAAAAATCGGTTCAGATTTAGATATAGCTCCCATATGTATGTATCACCCAATTTGCATCAAATGGCCGTAGTAACTACAATTTGCACACGATCTGCACAAGATTCGGTAGGAATTGTTTTGTTACCTAACTTAACATATCTGCCTTATTTCATCAACATGGGTTCAGATTTGGATATAGCTCCCATATATATGTATCGACCGATTTGCACTTAAATGGCCGTAGTCACTAAAATTTTCAAACGATCTGCAAAAAATTCGGTACGAATTGTTTTGTTTCTGGTCCTAACATATCTGCAAGGTTTCATCAACATGGGTTCAGATTTGGATATAGCTCGCATATATATGTATCGCCCGATTTGCACTTAAAGAGCCTTAGTAACTACAGTTTTCAACCAATCTGCACAAGATTTGGTAGGGATTGTTTTGTTACCTTACTTAACATATCTGCAAGATTTCATCAAAATCGGTTCAGATTTAGATAAAGCTCCCATATATATGTATCGCCCGATTTGCACTTAAATGGCCATAATAACTACAATCTTTAACCGATCTGCGCAAAATTTGGCACGGATTGCTTTGATACTGATCTTAACATATCTGCAAGATTTCATAAAAATCGGATCAGATTTAAATATAGCTCCTATATATATGTATCGCCCGATTTGCACTTAAATGGCCGTAGTAACTAAGTTTTAAATTTATAATCGCATGGTAGGTGGTTAGCCTTTCCTTACTGTTTTTTTTTTTGCTCTTCGAAATAATGCAAATTTTTGAGTTGAAATTTAAATATTTTTTAAAATTATATAAAATTATGTTGGTTACTAAAAATGACAAAATTCACCTTTCACAAATTCGAAGGTTCCTTCACCAAAGCCCTCTATGGTCATGTAACTTAAATCCTTTACTGTAGAGTTATTTCTTGTAGTTTTTTTTTACATCACTTTTTCCCTTTCTTTTCCTGTACGTGTGGTACATGCGGGAGCTCCAATTTTACCCTGCGGACTCAACTACTATTTGACTACAAACAAATCGATTTATTTCGAAATCCTTTGGAAATTCATCAGAACCTCAATATGAAGCAATTACAAGCCATCTGTTGTGTACTCGTATACACACAATACGTTTTGTATGAGCATAATTGAAAAACGTTCCTTTGAATTTCCAAAACATTTACTTCGTGAGCTTTATAAGAACGTGCAAGCGTGACTTCTTGAAGAGCATGGGGTGAGAGTCGGACTACATGCTAGGATATGACTTGTAGTGCTAGTAGTAGTACATAGTATGTTGTGGTAGGAACATGTACTTTTTGCATATGTTTTTTTCTTTATGCTTGAAGTGACAAACCCCAGAGCTATTTCGAAATGAAATCTGTCAAAGAATTTCATGCAATTAAAATTGCCTTTAAGGGCAAGTTTTGGGTAAGTGAGTAAGAAAACTTAATAATGGTTAAATTGGAATTCAATATTTGCAATTTTGTCCATGATTGAATACTTCTGTGTTGTTGTCAATGAGTTGTCAAGCACAATGAGGAAGAGTCCTTGATGTATAGCCGATTCTGAATAACTGAAGAATACTATATTTAATAGAAAAGATAACGCCAGCGTCTTGTATAAAAATGCATTTCTTCAGATATATACGATGACCAATTCATAAAAATAATTGATACCAAACCCACCTAGGCGACAATTCATAGTAATAGTGATGACAATTCTGATGATGAGGCTGGTTTTATTATTGAATGAATCATGAGTCACCCATCATAGGCGTTAATGGGTATTCAAAACAATCGGCGATTGTTTATTAGGATGGGACGGTAAACATAGAAACAAGTAAGGGAAGCCAAAACATCTACCTACACCTACCCTATTAGTGGAAATTGGGAGCTATATCTAATTCTGAACCGAATTTGATAGAATTCGGTGAGGATTTCAAAAAAAGGTTTATAAAACAATCCAATCGGTGAAAGTCTCCTAAAGGTTCATAAATCACTCCTTTTACCTTCGAGCAAATTTGTCTAAATTGTATTAACTACGCCTCTATATATATGCAAATAGGGCGATGTATATATGTATGGTCTATGGACGCTAAATATATATCCGATCCGATTTTGATAAAATGTAACAAAAAAAAGTCATAGCCACTTTTTATGAAAAACGGTTGACAAATTACCACATCATTGCAAATTACTCAAAATCGAATGAACATAAATATGAATATCAATCTCTTGAGATATTGAGGAAGTCGACGAGAAAAGCATTGTGTAAACTTTTGGAAAGATTGTTGCCTCAGGGGTGAAGATCTGGCGAAATATATATGAGTTCATTTTAGCAACCCTAAAAGTAGGCAACATTTTGAAGCAAGGACTGTTTACCTCATTAGGAACAATTAATGCATGAATTAAGGAGGCCACCGTAGCGCAGAGGTTAGCATGTCCGCCTATGACGCTGAACGGCTGGGTTCGAATCCTGGCGAGACCATCAGTAAAAATTTTCAGCGGTGGTTTCTCCTCCTAATGCTGGCAACATTTGTGAGGTACTATGCCATGTAAAACTTCTCTCCAAAGAGGTGTCGCAATGCGGCACGCCGTTCGGACTCGGACTCAATGATAAGCAGACCCCTTATCATTGAGCTTAAAAAAACTAAATATACCGATCTCCCGATTTTATGTCATGGACCCATAGATTTTTTTACCCGATTTCGCTGATAATAAATCACAGTGAGCTATGCTGAGCCTCTCGACATTCGTGACAAACATGGTCGACATCGGTCCCGATTTCACTGAAGTCTCCCCGATGTTCCTTAGTGGAATTCGGTTCATGGGCAAATTTGGAATATACCGATTTCGTGATTTTATGTCTTGGACCTAAAAAAGGAGGATTTTTTTACCAGACTTCGCTAAAGATACTTCACAGTGAGTTATGGTGAGCCTCTCGACATTCGTGATAAAAGTGGTCGAGATCGATGCATTTAGACCGCTCTCCCGATTAAAGACCTTGGAACAATAAAAGGAGTATTGTGTACCCGATTTTGTTGATATTTACAACAGCGAGTTGTCGACATCTGTGCCGAGGATGGTCCAAATCGGTTTACATTTGGGTATAAGTTCCATTTATAACGTTCTCTCGATATTTAAAGTTCTACCCGTCTGAAGTTAATGACTTTTTTTTTTAATTAATATGTTCACCCTCCCTATGATATATTCTGATTGATAGTTAAAGCCCTTTAGAGGTTTCAACTTTTTCGTTCGATGGTCTGCATGTTTGCTAATGAAAGTCTTTGGACTGTACCCTGTGTGTGTGTGTCTTATGTGCATGCCAAACATTCTGACAAAGTGTGACATATTACATTTCAAACTATTTAGATGCATAAAGGCGAGAACAAGGCACTTGCATTTGGCTGCGTGTGTTTCGCAAGGGCTAAGTGTGTGTGACAATAATAATGACTGGGTGCAATCTATCACGCATTTCCGTTTTTATAATGACAAAAAAAGTCTATGGGAAAGAGGAATAATTAGAAAGTATTTAAAGCACTGTTTTTTCTTAGCAATATTGAATAGTAAAGCCTTGGACACGTACTAAGACATGTTTTCAGTTTTATGGCCGAAGCTTAATGAACGACCACCGCAAGGACATTTTTTTCCTCCTGCTGTTATTTCTGTATGCATGCGTTCTCTCACCAATTTGCCATAAGATTGGGAAGCCTTTGTGAACTACGGGAACTTATTATAAAGAATTTCCTTTAAAATAAGAGGCAATTTAATACCATTAATGGACTTAAGCTAATGATATGTCTTTAATGCCTTAATTTAATACTATTACATACTTAAGTTAATGACATTCGGTACTGATATTAATGCTAAAATAGCCTTAAACTTGTTATCTTTAATTACTTATGTTAATAAAATTCCAAGTTCAAATTAAAGCCTAATGCCCATATTCACAAAACTTTTTGCAGCGTTAAAGTAGGTTTATTTGACTAATTTCCCGTATAGAACTGTCGAATAAATCTACTTTAAAGCTGCGATAAGTTTTGTGAATATTTGCATAATACTTATTTTAATGAAAACCGGTACTGTCATTAATGCCTAAATGACCTTTAACTTACTACCGTTACATTCTTAATCTAATGGAATTCGTTACTAACGTAAAAGCCCAATTTTAATGCCTTTATGAACTTAATTAAATGACATTCGGTACTGACAGTCGACCTTGTGAACTGGAGGATCGTATTTATAAAGACTTTCATTCAAATTAAATTATAATCCGTTTAATACCATTAACGTACTTAAGCTTATGTCATTCCATACTAACGTGAAAGCCCAATTTTCTAAAATTTAATACCGAGGCCACCGTACCGCAGAGGTTAGCATGTCTGCCTATGACGCTGCACTCCTAGGTTCGAATTCGGGCGAAAACATCAAAAACAAGTAAAAGCGTGCTAAGTTCGGCCGGGCCGAATCTTATATACCCTCCACCATGGATCGCATTTGTCGAGTTCTTTTCCCGGCATCTCTTCTTAGGCAAAAAAGGATATAAGAAAAGAGTTGCTCTGCTATTAAAACGATATCAAGACATGGTCCGGTTCGGACCACAATTAAATTATATGTTGGAGACCTGTGTAAAATTTCAGCCAATTCGTATAAGAATTGCGCACATTGGGGCTCACGAAGTAAAATAGAGAGAACGATTTATGTGGGATCTGTATCGGGCTATAGACCGATTCAGACCATAATAAACACGTTTGCTGATGGTCATGAGAGGATCCGTCGTACAAAATTTCAGGCATATCGGATAATAATTGCGACCTCTAAGGATCAAGAAGTCAAGATGCCAGATCGGTTTATATGGCAGCTATATCAGGTTATGAACCGATTTGAACCTTATTTGACACAGTTGTTAAAAGTAAAAATAAAATACGTCATGCAAAATTTCAGCCAAATCGGATAGGAATTGGGCCCTCTAGAAGCTCAAGAAGTCAAATCCCCAGATCTGTTTATATGACAGCTATATCAGGTTATGAACCGATTTCAACCATATTTGGCACAGTTGTTGGATATCGTAACAAAACACGTCATGCAAAATTTCATTCTAATCGGATAAGAATTGCGCACTCTAGAGGCTCAAGAAGTCAAGACCCCAGATCGGTTTATATGGCAGCTATATCAAAACATGGACCGATATGGCCCATTTACAATACCAACCGACCTACACTAATAAGAAGTATTTGTGCAAAATTTCAAGCGGCTAGCTTTACTCCTTCGGAAGTTAGCGTGCTTTCGACAGACAGACGGACGGACGGACGGACGGACAGACGGACGGACATGGCTAGATCGACATAAAATATCACGACGATCAAGAATATATATACTTTATGGGGTCTCAGACGAATATTTCGAGTAGTTACAAACAGAATGACGAAATTAGTATACCCCCCATCTTATGGTGGAGGGTATAAAAATGTTCAGCATGCGGCACGCTGTTGGGACTCGGTTATAAAAAGGAGGCCCCTTATTATTGAACTTAAAATTTGAATCGGACTGCACTCAGTGATATGTGAGAAGTTTGTTCCAGTTGGTTAGTGGAATGTTCATGGTCAAATGTGCACACAACTACAAATAATTTTGAAAAACCACAACTTTGGTCGAGAAAACAACTACGAAAGTTGTTAATTTTCCAGCAACAATTTATTTTGAATCTCAACGACCCAAAGTACCAATTTTGTTGTTGAAAGGCACTCATGGTAAGCCAGCATATAACAACAACAATATATCCATAAGCAAGGCAAAAAACCATCTAACCAGCCAACGCAAGTGCTTTGCTTCGGGTGGTGGTGTTTTTGTTCGTCTAGCGCTGCTTAGTCTCGTTCATTCTACTGCTGCTCTCGTGTTTTCCCCTGTCGCTCTCTACTATTACCCTTAAAACCAATTTTAATAATTTTGGTGCCGCAGAGTATGGAACTCATGATCTCATATTTGGTAGTGTTACACGCATCCTCTAGCCTACCGACATTATCTTCTTTATGGTGAAATAAATCAATCAATGTCTCAATTAATTATATTTAAAAAAAGGTGAAAACCACTCTAAATTTTTTTCTGAAAATGCGAAATTCTTATTTTTATGCCGATATATTTTAGGCCAAATTTTCTAAAATAAGTTTAATGAAAAAAAAGTAACAATTTTTTTGGCTGACCGGGGCACCCGAACCTGGTTTTGCAAGTCATGAATGGCATGTGAGTTTTGTGCTCTACATAGTAGTACGCCTATTTTTACAACTACCTCAACTGAAGAATTTATTGAAAATCAGCCATATTTCAATAATTTTGTCTATCAAGTCTCCTGTACAGACTTACTTATGTACTTCAACAAATAATGTCTTCGATTCGATGCTAAAATTCGTTGAGAATTTAAAGTTTCACATACAAATTTGGTAGTTGGCTTTTTCTAAGGGATATTTTTTTCTTTGCATGTACATTCTTAAGTTAATGGCATTCAGTATTAATATTAATACTTAAATGTTCTTAAATTTAATATCGTTGTTTAATTAAGTTAACAGAATTCCGAATAAAAATAAATGTCTTACAGCCTTATTCATAAAACTTAATGAAGATTTAAAATAGGCTTATTCAACAGTTCTATAAAGGAAACCTGTCAAATAAAACCATTTCAAATCTACATTAAATTTTTCGAATAAATCCGTAAATGTTTATAAATTTAATACCGTTACGTACTGAAGCTAATGACTTTCGGTATTGATTTTAATGCTGAAAGTTTTTTAATTTAGTAGCAAAAATCAAACTTTTGCTTAAGATGTGGTTTACAAAAAATGGGCTATCATTCAGCATTTAGCAATTCGTTATATAATTTCTATATTAATTAAGTAATGTTTTTATATAAAGTGAAGATAAAAGATTTTATATTTTCTTTTTACAGTTCTATTAGATAATAAGTTTTAAAGTAATTTTATTTAATTTCTTAAATAGTTTAAATTTTTAGAATTTGAAATTATTTTTTTCTGTTTTGTCTTCTCAAATATAATTTTTAAACCCACTCTTCCCTGTTGCAACAAGCCTCCACCTATCTCCCTGTTACAAAATGCCCCATTGATTTATGTTACATTTCCCTTTGTCCTTTCTTTGCCTATATATACCATGTATCAGTGTGTGTGTGTGTTGATATTTGTGTTCCAATACAGAAGTAGCATTTGCATAGCTTTCGTTTGTGGTCCTTCTTATATTTTTGTGAATTGAGAATAATTGGCTTTTGAAAACTGTTTACATTGTTTTTTGGTAACATTGAATGTTGAACAATTTATTGCATTCAATAGAAATGTTCTTTGCCATTAATTAACTTTTGTTGCCATCATCCACAAATGGTTATTGTTTAGTTTATTGTCATTTAATGGATTATACGTAAAAGATAAAAAAAATATTATAATTTGTTAAAGAAAAGTATTTAGAGTATATTTGAAATAATTTTGTTCTATTTGCTTATACATCATGAAAACTAATAAGAATATTTAGTCCATATACACAAACATTTAAGAGTCAATTTTATCAAAAAAAAAAGAAAAAATAATAATAATTATATACCATTTAATCACATTTTACCTAAAGGTCATACTTACAGTTCATGTTATCGATTCATAGATCATGTTAACATAAGCAGATTTTAAATTCAGAAATACGTTCTGTCTGTATAAGAAGAAATGTATCCCAATCGTCGTTATGACACTATGATATTGATACGCTCTACAGTGATCGAGTAAACTTCTCGATATGACCAGCCCTAGTTCTTCAGAGTACACCCCAAAGAGTCATCGAGTTGGGACCATCCGTATAGAAGTCTGATCTCCATTACTAGGAATATAGTTATACAGTAGCATAAGAGTATAACACTCTAGGTGATATCAATATTACAGTACACACCTTGCGAAAAAGTATTGTAACAGTCTAACACTTTTGGAAGTAGTAGTAAAATAGGGCACTTGAGGAAGTAGTGGTATAACAGTATGCAAATTGCAAATTTTGCCCATGAACATTCCACTAAGGAACAGGGGCAAACTTCTCACATATCAATGAGTGCAGTCCGATTCAAGTTTAAGCTCAATGATAAGGGGCCTCCTTTTTATAGCCGAGTCCGAACGGCGTGCCGCAGTGCGTCACCTATTTGAAGAGAAGTTTTACATGGCATAGTACCTCACAAATGTTGTCAGCATTAGAAGGGGAAAACCACCCCTGAAAATTTTTTCCTGATGGTCTCGCCAGGATTCGAACCCAGACATTCAACGTCATAGGCGAACATGCTAACGTCTGCGCTACGATTAACAGTATAACGTTTTGAAAAGTCATAAAATAGTAGTATGACAATGGGAAGTAATAGATTAAAGACGTAACACTTTCGGAAGTTGTAGTACAACAGTAAAAAACTTTGGGAGAGATTTGTATTGCAGTATAACGCTTTAGGAAGAAGTAGTATAAAAGTATAGAACTTAGGTAAATAGTAGTTCAATATATATTGTTTAACACTTTGGGATGTAGAAGAATGACAGCATAACGCGTTGGGAAGTAATAGTATAACAGTATAACCTTTTTGAAAATAGAAGAACAACAGTAAAGGCCACAGGAAATACTACTACTATATTTCAGTTGAGCATTCCACTTAAAGAACAGGGTATACCTCTCTCATATCAATGAGGACTTTCCGATTACTGTTTATGTTCAATGATAAGGGGCATGCTTTTTATTGCCGAGTCCGAACGGTGTGCGGCATAGCGACCTCACTTTGTAGAGAAGTTTTAAAATGACAGGAAACCTCACAAATGTAGCCACTATTAGTAAAGGGAAAACCAGTGCTGAAAAATTTTCTGATGTTCACGACCGGATTTGAACCCAGACATTCGGCATCATAGGCTAACATCTAACACTGCTGTCTTTACCACGGGAAATAGGAATTGTAAAGGAGTATAACACTTTGGGTAATTTAACAGTAGAACTCTTTTGGGATATATTAGTATTACATTACAATACGTTGAGAAGTAGTAGTATAACAGTATAACCCTTTGGGAAGAAGTAGTACAATGGTATAACAGTTTGGGAAGAAGTAGTATAACTTTGAGAAGTAGTCGTTTAAGAGTATAACATTATGGGAAGAAGTTGTATAACAATATAACTGTGTAGAAGTAGTTTAACATTACAGCACTTTGGGAGAAGTAGTATAACAATACAGAATACAGTACTTTGAAAAGAAGTAGAACAGTATTTGAATTTTGGTAAGTAGTAGTATAACTGTACAATGCTTTAGCAAATAGTAGTATAAGTGTATAACACATTAGAAGGACGTAGTATAACAGTTAAACACTTGAAAAATAGTTGCATAATAGTATAAGACTTTGCGAAGTTATACCAAAACAGCAAAACTTTACGAAGGATAAGTGTATGAGTGTTACACTTTTGGAAGTTATAGTAAATCAGTAATATTTTGGGGTGTCGTAGCAAAACAGTATAACACTTGAAACAATAAGTATAACAGTATAACACTTAAAAAAATGTAAAAAAACATATATCACTTTGAAAAGTAGTAGTATAACAGTAGAACGCTTTGGAAAGAAGTAGTATAACAGTTTTGGAAGAAAAAGTTTAACAGTAATATTTTGGGATGAAGTAGTAAAAGTAATAGATTTTTGTAAGCAGTACAATAACAGTACAACACTTTGGGAAGTAGAAGTATAAGAGTATAACATTATTGGAATAAGTTGTATAACAGTACAGCACTTTGGGAAGAAGTGAAACAGTATAAAAGTTTAGTAAGCAGTACTATAATATTACAACACTTGGGAGGAAGTAGTATAACAGTTAAACTCTTTGGAAAGTAGTTGCATAACAATATTAGACTTTGGCAAGTTATACTATAACTGTGCAAATCTTTGGAAACCATAAGAGTATTAGTGCTACACTTTTGAAAGTAGTAATAAAACAGCATAACATTGGGTATGTAGTAGCAAAACAGTATAACACCTAGGACGAAGAAGTATAACAGGGGAAGTATAACGCTTTGGAAAGTAGCAGTATAACCGTATAACATTTCGGAATTTAACAGAAAAATAGTATAACACTTTATAACGTAGCACTATGACACATTCCAAAGTAGTAGTATAAACTATTTGGAAAATAGTAGTTTTCCAGTATAAAGCTTTGGGAAGTAGCAATATAACAGTACAACACATTGGGACTAACAATAATGAACTTTGGGAAGTTATTTTTAAATTGTGCAAAACTTTGGGAAAGATAAGTATATTAGTGTTACACTCTTGGTAGTAAAACAGTATAACATTCTGGTAGTTAAACAGTATAACAGTTTGATTTCTTAGGATGTAGCAGCAAAACAATATTAGACCTAGGAAAAAGAAGTATAACAGTGTAACACTTTAAAAATTGTAATTAACCGTATATCACTTTGAGAAGGAGAAGTATTACACTCTGGAAACTAGCAGTATAACCGCATAACATTTAAAAAGCTCGAAGTGTAATAGTATGACACTTTATAAAGTAGCAGTATGACACTTTCAAGATTAGTTGTATAATGTATGAGTTTTTGGGAAGTAATATATTTTCAGTAAGAAGCTTTGAAAAGTATCATTATAACTTTATAACACTTTGAGAAATAGTAATATAACAATACAAAGCTTTGGGATGTAGTGTACCGGTTTGTAGCATAACATTAGTAGTATAAAAGTATAGCACTTTGCTTATACAGCAACCTGGTACATTGAGATTTCAATTAGGAATTGAAGAACGTCAGACGCTAAGTAATAGGACTATCGACATTAGACTTGTGCAGCAACGCAGTGAAAGAAATCGAAGAAAATAGTAAAAACTATGTCGTGTATGAACGAGTAGAGATATATCTTTGAAATAGTATTTTCGGAATGGTAAGAGCTGAGATGTTAGCGAGATTGTGTGCAAAATTTCAAAGTCATAGGTTGTCCGGACGTCTTTTGGCAGGCCCCTAAAGTTGGTCACCACGGTATTTCGAAAATTGTTGGATCTGCCAAATCTTCGTTTGTGGTCCGATTTTCAAAATTTTTCCTGGATAGAGGAGAAACACGACGAGAAATTGAGGTCTACAATATCTCGTCTTTCTTCGAGGATACTAGACTTTTATTTATTTTTCTGCCGCAAAAAGTATTCACATCTAGTTGGGATTTATTCAATCTGTATCTGAAAATTTTTGTTTTTCCCCAGTCTTTCTGGAATGGGTTCTAATGAAAACCCTTCGCTTAAAATGTTTAATGTTTTAACTATATTGAGATTTTTTGCAGGATATTGTCCGGCTCTAGAACATTTTGTTTAATGCTTTCTTTTGAAAGAATATTTATTAATCAGCAAATTCCCTCAGGTACATAGGCTGTATACGTAGAGTCTCCATGTCTGGTTGTCATCTGATAAGTATCTGAGTTCGTTGAATGATTTCTGGGTTTCGTTAAAAATTGTACGACTCTATGACGTCCTTGGTCGTACTCGTCTCCGCGAACCCTGTGGGTTCCATTCAAGTGCTGCGTGACATAACTCGCGGTATGGCTTTCTTCGTGTGTGCTCAAGCCAGCTATTTTTGCTATATGAAGAAATTGCTCATTAGAAACTATTCTGGGCCACCTGATCTTTAGAATATTTCGCAAGAATCTGCTGGTGATGGCCTGAAGTTTGATCTTAATGGCTGATTTTTTTTATTCAACGAATCGCATAGCAAAAAAACATATAAAATAAGCAAAAGCGTGGTGTTGCTAAAAGCAGCCGTATTGCGATTTCTGGTTGGCCATGAACCTTCATCAGCGGAATTGGTCAAATGGATCAATGACTAATCTAAATTGCTTGAACAATCCGGCTAATGATGGAACACCACTTCTTTCTATGGCTGCCTCCACATTTCCGTAAAATACAAACCTCGCATTGAATGTTTGATGTTCAAGTTCAAATAAGCCATAGTTCAAAACTCCACTGCTAGATGGATCATCAATATATACTCTTTTATAAGACCTTTTTAAAGGGTAAAATACTGGCAGTCTGGCTCCTATGTGACGCTATTAGGAGCCAGTTGAAATCAGACTCTCCAGACTCACTTCTGTTCTGTGTTTTACCAAAGTTTCGAAGGATCAAAAACATTGGTAGGATGCGAACTCACCAATACCACAGCGGTTAAACCAGCTCGTTACCAAATTAACAACCGCGGTGCTCTTCTAATCCAATGCCCCAATATCTCAAGAACTTCATGAATAGTTAGTACCACGAAGTCCTTTTCTTTACAGTGTAGATGGTTAACCCTCGTCACCTGCTGCCTTGTTATTTTTAGACAGGTTAATATCATTTTTGATTTTAAAATACAATTGTTAAAATTAATTTTAAATTGATTGTTCCCCTTCATTGTCATTATATAAGTATAATTTTTTTTAATTTCCATAATTATATAAGATTTTCATCAAAAGCCTGTAACGATTGTTGAAAAAAAAACTTTCATTTCACAAAATTTAACATAAAGCTAGACATATTCAAAAATACATTTCATTAACAGTTTTTCATAAAATATATTTATAAAAAAGTTTTATTGTTTAGCCAGCTATACATACATCAATTTAAAAAAGCTTTTTCTTTAAACAAAAGATATACTCAAAACTTTTAAGCTCATCTTTTAAAGCCTATTTCTCTTTTTTACAGAAAAGTTTGACGACAAAAGTTCGTTTGTACGTTTGTTCAAACGCTCGCTCGCTAGCTCGCTATAACTATAATTTACACTACAGCTTGTATGGTTTATGAAACTTTGATTTGAATTTGTTTAACTTAAAAAAAATATAGTTTGTCGTTTTTTAAGTTTTTATTTGAAATATTCCTTTTGTTCTTGTTTGGAAAACTATATTTTTTTTTGCTTGTATTTTGTTCCTTTTTTTAATTTGTTCTCTCTATAATTTCCAGTTTCTTTACCAAACCTGAAGAAACACTCTATCTATATTTATATAAATAATTTTTTTTTTTTGGATTCTCCACCAAAAATAAACAAAATACCAAAAAAATGTTAAATGGATGAAATGAAAGATCTAAAATGTTTTGAAAAAAGAATACAACAAAAACTTCCCACTGCGCTTTTATATTTAAAAAAAAAAGAAACTACTTTTATTAACAAGAAACAAAAATATTTTATAAAACCATTTTCTCTATATATACAAAAATTTATTTTTTATTTCATTTATTATTTAAAAAAAAAAAGAAATTTAAATGTTCTGTATTTTTGTTTCCTTAAAGCTTATTTATGTGTGTGTGTATATTTTTTGTGTTGTTGAAATTTGATTTGATTCACTCTATGTTTTTTAAGTTTAAATGTTTAATTGTTTTAACTGTTTTTTGTTTGGTTCCCCATTCTTTTTTGGTTTCCCCTCTCCCCCATTTGTCTCTATTATTCTTTTTGTATGTGATGTGGTTTGTGGTGGTTAAAAGAAAATCAAAAAAAAAAATGCAAAAAATTATATGTATGTGCCTGAGTTGCTGGCCAAAAACAAAAATCACTATGGGAAACAGCTTTCATATAAATTTCACCAACTAGTTCCACTTTCAATGCTTTTATGTCCTCTTTTTGGTATGTTATATAAAAACTGCTACCAAAAAAACAGAACATTTTTCTTAAGTTGCGAAATGTTCAGAACTGTGTTCATAGTTTTCTAGTTTGGCATAATTACAAATAAATTTTTGCAACCACTTCAAAACTAAAACAAATCTCCCTCTATCTCAAAACAATCACAAAAACCAAACCCTCAAAAAAAATGTTATGCTTTATTTGTTCACTCACTGAAAAAAAAATCTGCAAAGCTTTCAAAACAATCAAATCAATTAAATTATTGTGTTTTTTATACTTTTTGTAAATAATGAAATTTTAGTTTTTATGACCTTGGTTTTATGAAAATGTTTTTTTATTCATTTGTTTACTTATATAATAAATATAATTGGCAACTGTAATATTTTCAGTTGATTTTATTCAAATTAAATAAATAAGAAAAAAACAATGAAAACTGTGTAGCGGCCTAAAAGTATACTATGGAATTAAGGAGATTTCAAACACCAAAAATAAAAGCCTAAATGTATGCTTTATTATTGCCATTCGAAACAAACCAACAAGTTTGTAAAAACTTCACCACCAATTGCCGCCCTTAAGTAATCATATTTTCTCTTTTTGCTATAATAAATTGCCTAAAAGTATGCTTTACCACACACAAACACACTTTTCATTGTTTCCTTTCTTGAACTTTCTTCTGTTCGTTTATAATTTCTTACTTTGTTTCTTGATTATCAGTTTTCTGATTTCCTTTTGTAAAATGTGACTCTCTCTCTGTCTCTCTAAAGATGTAAACAAAAATATTTAATAACATAATCTCTTTCTTTTCTCTTCTTTTTGCCTATACTCTTCTCCTTCTTCTTGTTCTTTTCCTTTCTATCTCCAAAATATCGAACCAACTTTTTATGCCACTATCACTAAAAAAAACTCTACAACTCCTCTCTACGCAATCATATCTGATCTACCCGCTTCATGTTCATAATAACTGTCGCTGTCTTTAACCCTCTCTCTTTCTCTCTGTCTCTGTATTTCTGTGTGTGTTTGTGTTTTGTGTGCCGTGCCCTGTGCCATGTGCTTAACTCATGTTCATTATTTTTACATTCATGTCTTGTTTTCTTTTCGTTTTCCCCCTCTCTTTCTTTCTTTTTTTTTTCTTTCTCTCTCTTTCTCCACTGTGTCTCCCCTTTAAAAAGGGCAATGCCGCCAATTCTTCGGAAACCTCAATGGCCACACAGCCCGGTGGTTCGGTGACATCGAGAGCTGCCTCGGAGACGCGCTCGGGACCGCCCGGTTCGAGTAGTGGCGCTGGCACTACAGGTAATAGCAGTGGTGGAAACGCAAGTACTACACAGACTGGTGCAAAATTTCGTCATGGCCTATTGCAGCTTATGATTCACACAATAGATCCGCTACATGATGGTGAGTTCATGATGTTTCCATAGTGATGTTGCACTATCCCCTCACACACACGTACACATACGCACACCAAAACACCCACACTCAAAATCTTTCACACTGTCTCTCCGTCTAGATCTATATGAATACACCTCCCGCTATCAATATCCCATAAGCTCTCATTTTCAAAAAAAAAAACCTAAATCCACCAATAACCACCTTTTCCAATACCTAAACCAACAATTATACCTCGATAATAAAAATTAAAAATAAACAACTAAATTAAAAAGTTAATTGAAAACTTATATTTAAATTAACACATGCAATGGCTCTTTGAATGCTATATCGTTAGACGGTCTAAGAAAGAGGAACATTTTACAACAATTCAGTAAAGAAACGACTTAACCCAAGGAAAGGGTACTAAGAGTACATTTTTTCAAGTTGAGGAGCCTTTTAGTACTGTTTCCCAAGGACAAGGGTAGTTTTAGTTCTCTTTCCCTAGCGAAAGGGCAGTTTTAGTACTCTTCCCAAGGGAAAGGGTAGTTTTTGTACGCTTTCCCAAGGGAAAAGGGAAGTTAAAGTACTCCTTCCCAAGGTAAAATGTAGTTTAAGCACTCATTCTCAAGGGAAATGGTATTTTTAGTACTCTTTCCCAAAGAAGGGTTGGTTTAGTACTCCAATGGGAAAGGGTAGTATTAGTACTCTTTCCAAGGGGAAATGGTAGTTTTAGTACTCTTTCCAAGGGAAATGGTAGTTTTAGTACTCTTTCCAAGGGAAATGCTAGTTTTAGTACTCTTTCCCTATGAAAAGGGTAGTTTTAATACTCTTTCCCAAGGAAGGGTTGGCTTAATACTCCGTCCCAGGGGAAAGGGTAGCTTTACTACTCTTCCCAATGAAAGGGGTAGTTTTAGTACTCTTTTCCAAGGGAAAGGATAGTTTTAATACTATTTCCCATGGAGAAGGGTTGTTTAACTACTCTTTCCCAAGCGATTGAATAGTTTTAGTACTCTTTCCCCAAAGCGAAAGTTTAGTTCTAGTCCTCTTTCCCAAGAAAAAGGATAGTTTTAGTACTCTTACCGAAGGGAAAGGGTAGTTTAGTTACTCTTTCCAAAAAAAGATAGATTTAGTTAGTTTTAGTACTATTTCCAAATTGAAAGTGTAAGTTTTTGTACTTTTCCCCAATAGAAAGTGTAGGTTTAGTACTCTTTCCCAAGTGAAATGTAGTTTTAGTACTCTTTCCCAAGGAAAAGTGAAGTTTTAGTACTCTTCCCCAAGGGAAAGGCAGTTTTAGCACTCTTTCCCAAGGGAAAAGGTAGTTTTAGTACTCTTTCCCAAGGGGAAGGGTAGTTTCAGTACTCCTTACGAAGGGGAAGGGTAGTTTTAGTACTCTTTCCCAAGGGAAAGGGTAGTTCTAGTACACTTTACCCCGGGAAAGGATAGTTTTAGAAATATTTTTTTAAAGGAAAAGGTAGTTTACCGCTCTTTGCTAATAGAAAGGGTAATTTTAGTACTCTTTTTCAAGGGAAATGAAAGTTTTAGTACTCTTTCCTTAGGGAAAGGGTAGTTTTAGCACTATTTCCTAAAGGAAATGGTAGTTTTAATACTATTTCCCAAGGGAAAGGGTAGTTTCAGTACTCCTTACAAAGGGGAAGGGTAGTTTTAGTACTCTTTCCCAAGGGAAAGGGTAGTTCTAGTACACTTTACCCCGGGAAAGGAAAGTTTTAGAAATATTTTCTAAGGGAAAGGGTAGTTTACCACTCTTTGCTAATAGAAAGAGCAATTTTAGTTCACTTTTCCAAGGGAAATGAAAGTTTTAGTACTATTTCCCAAGGGAAAGGATATTTTTAGCACTCTTCCCCAGAGGAAAGGGGTAGTTTTAGTACTTTTTCCCAAAAGAAATGACAGTTTTAGTACTCTTTCCCAATGGAAAATGAAGTTTTAGTACTCTTTCCCAGGGGAAGATTTAGTTTAAGCACTTATTCCCAAAGAAAAGGGTAATTTTAGCACTCTCTCTCAAGGGAGAGGGTAATTTTAGTACTCTCTCTCTCAAGGGAAAGGGTAGTTTTAGTACTCTTTCCCAAGCGAAGGGATAGTTTTAAAACTCTTTTCCAAGCAAAAGAATGGATATAGTACTCCTTCCCAAGCGAGATGGTAGTTTTAGTACTATTTCCCAAGTGAAAGTGTAGTTTTAGTACTCTTTCCCAAGTGAAAGTTTAGTACTGTTTCCCATGGGAAAGTGTAGTTTTAGTACTCTCTCCCAAGGAAAAGGGTAGTTTTAGTACTCTTTTCCAAGGGAAAGAGCAGTATAAACACTATTTCCCAAAGAAAAGGATAGTTTAAGCACTCATTCTTAAGAGAAAGGGTAATTTTAGTACCCTCTCTAAATGGAAAGGGTAGTTTTAGTACTATTTTCCAAGCGAAAGGGTAGTTCTTGTACTCTTTCTCAAGTGAAGGGGTAGTTTTAGTACTCTTTCTCAAGCCAAAGGATAGATTTAGTAGTCTTTCCCAAGCGATAGGATAGTTTTAGTACTATTTCCCCAGTGAAGGTGTGGGTTTATTACTCTTTCCCAAGAGAAATGTAGTTTTAGTACTCTTTCCCAAGCAGAAAGTTAGATTAAGTACTCTTTCACAAGCGAAAGGGTAATTTTAGTACTCTTTTCCAAGTGAAAGTATAGTTTTAGTACTATTTCCCAAGTGAAATTGTAGGTTTAGTACTCTTACCGAGGGAAAATTTAGTTTTAGTACTCTTTCCCAAGGGAAAGGATAGTTTTAGTACCATTTTCGTAAGGGAAAGATACTTTTGGTACTTTTCACAAGAGAAAAGATACCTACGGTACTTTCTCCCAAGGGAAGGATACCTTTGGTACGTTTTCGCTTGGGAAAAGATACTATAGGTACTTTTATCCAAGGGAAAAAGATATTTTAGGTACTTTTCCCCAGAAAAAAATTTATTTCACTTACTTCTTCCCAAGTGAACTTTCGTAAGGAAAGGAAAGTTTGGGTACTCATTCCCAATGGAAAGGGTAGTTTTAGTACTCTTTCCCGAAATAAAGGGATGTTTTATTTCTCTTTCCCATTGGAAGATGTAGTTTTAGTACTCTTTTGGAAGGAAATTGCAGTTTTAATATTCTTTCGCGAGGGAAAGAGTACTCTTCTATGGGAAAATACTCTTCCCCGAGGGTAAGGAAAATGATAGTTTTAGTTATCTTTCCCATGGGGAAGGGTAGTTTTATTACCATTTTTCATGGAAAAGAGTAGTTTTATACTTTTTCCCAAGGGAAAATGTAGTTTTAGTGTTTGTTCCCAAGGGAAAGTGTAGTTTTGGTACTCTTTTCCAAGTGAAGGGTAGTTTCAGTACTCTTTCCTAAGGGAAATGGTAGTTTTAATACACTTTTTCGAAGGAAAGTGTAGTTTTAGTACACTTCCCCAAGGGAATGTGAAGTTTTAGTACTTTTATCACAGTGCAATGGTAGTTTTAGTTTTCTTTTCTAAGGAAGGGATAGTTTTAAAACTCTTCCCTAATGGAAGGGGTAATTTTAGTATTTTTTCCCTAGGGAGAAGGTAGTTTTAGTACTCTTTCCTAAAGGAAAAGGTAGTTTTAATACTCTTTCCCAAGGAAAAGGGACATTTTAGTACTCTTTCCCAAGGGAAGGGTAGTTTTAGTACTCTTTCCCAAGGAGAAGGGACGTTTTAGTACTCTTTCCCAAAGGAAGAGGTAGTTTTAAACCTCTTTTCCTGGGGAAAGTTTAGTTTAGTTCTCTTTCCCAAATGAAAGGGTAGTTTTAGTACTCTTTCCCAAGGGAAGGCTAGTTTATTAACTTTTCTCACGGAAATGGTTAGTTTTAGTATTTTTCCAAGGAAAAGGTTAGTTTTAGTACACATGCCCGAGAGAAAGTGTAGTTCCAGTACTCTTCCCCAAAGGAAAAAGGTAGTTTTAGTACTTTTTTCCAAGGGAAATGTCAATTGTTGTACTCTTTTTCAAAGGAATGTGTAATTTTATTGGCCTTTTTCATGGAAAAGTGTAATTTTAGCACTCTTTTCCATGGGAAAATGTTGTTTTAATTCTCTTTGCCAGTGGAAAGTTTAGTTTTAGTACTAATTCCCAAGGGAAGGGTGATTTCAGTACACTTTCTCACGGGAATGGTTAGTTTTTTTTTTTAATTTTTCCAATATAAAGGGTAGTTTTAGTACTCTTTCCTAAGGGAAAGCATAGTTGTTGTACTCCTTCCCAAGGGAAAGTGTAGTTTTAGTACTCTTTCCCAAGGGAAAGGGTAGTTTTAGTACTTCTTATCAATGGAAATGGTATATTTACTTTTCTTTTCCATGAAAAATTTAGTTTTAGTACTCTTCCCCAATGGAAAGGGTAGTTTTAGTGTTCTTTTCCAAGGGAGAGGGTAGTTTTAGTACTCTTTCCCAAAGGAAAAGAGTAGTTCTACTACACTTTACCGAGAGAAATGGTAGTTTTAGTACTCATTCCCAAGGAAAAGGGTAGTTTTAGAACCCCTTCCTAAGAGAAAGAGTAGTTTTAGTACTTTTCCCAAAGAAAAGTGTTGGTTAAGTACTCTTACCCTTGGATAAAAGGTTAATTTTAGTATTCTTTCCCAAAGCAAAAGGTGGTTTTAAACGTATTTTCCTAGGGAAAGTATTAGCATTTCTTTTTTATGAAGGTCTTGTTTAAATACTCTTTCCCAAAGTAAAGGATAGTTTCAACAGTCTTTATCAAAGTAAAGGGTAGTCTAAGCACTCTTTCCCGAGGGAAAGGGTAATTCTAGTTCTCTTTCCCAAGGGATAGGGTAATTCTAGTACTCTTTCTCAAAGGAAAGGGTAGGTTTTGTACTCTTACACAAAACAAAGGTTTGTTTTAGTACTCTTTCACAAAGGAAAGGGTTGCTTAAGTACTCTTTCACACAGGAAAATATTGGTTTAGTACTCTTTCTCAAACAAAAGGATAATTGTAGTAACGTAGATTAAATGATGTTATATTAGCATATTCTTGGGAAAAAGATGTTAAAGTACCAGTAGTTTTTTTTCCCTTTTCCAAAGAAAATGTTAGTTTGAGGACACTTTCTCAAAGGGAAAGATCGAATCAGTACCCTTAGTGGTGGGTATTTTAAAACATCATATTTAAAATTTAAAGTTTAAAATTTAAAATTTAAAATCCAAAATAGCTATTTATCCTATTCAACACCTTCAGACATCCTTTACTTTTCCTTTTACCACCGTTCTCCTTCTATCCTCATTTCTTTCCTTTTCAATGTAAATTTTCTTCCCAAGCTTTTTCAAAATATTGTATCTTCAACAATCAGCTTCATTAAAGCTCTGTCCCTCTAACTCTCTCGCTCCCCTGCCTTTCAACTCATTTTGTTCAGAACTAAAACCAACAAATATTGAAACTTCTTATACCATTTGTTTTAATTAGCAAATTTAATTAAACAAACAAACAAAAACCAAAGAAAAGAGCTTTTTTCAAATTCCATATATACGCCTTTTCAATAACAAGTATAACAAAAAAAAAAAACCAACGAAACCATGTTTAAGCTTTTTCAACCTATTCAATCAAAAAAAAATCAAAAAACTTTGCTTAACAAATTAATTTGACTTTATACAAAATTTAAATGAAGCTTTTAGTGTCAATGTTATCATTTGCTTTATTTTTGAGTTTGAGTTCGTTAAAACAAATAAACCAAAAACAAAATTAATAACAACAATTGGTTAGTTGATATATAAATTATACACAAATTATACATATAATTGCTTGTTAAATGTGTTTAAAATTTATCAAAATACAAAAAAAAAAAAAAAACAAAATTTTACAATTATATGCAGGGTGATTAACAAAATTAAACAATGTAAGGAAGCTTTAAAGGTTGTTAGGTGTGCAAGAAAAAATAGTTGTTGAAAAGTTGTAAATGCCACATGCTCCATGGTATAAAGCGTTTTAAAGATCCTAAATAAAACATTGAAAATTAATAATTTTTTTGGCTTTTGCTAAAAAAGTTCTCGCATAGTTCCTTCATTATTTTGAGCTGGAGTATACTTAATAAAGTTATTGCTGCAATTTGTATAGTCCTAACATGGCTGACATTCTTCAGCCATCTATTCCTCAGCAGCACGTCTGCTGTCTCGTCTTTGGTCATACTGTGATGCCGCTGAACCCATGAAATCTTGATAGTCTTCCTATTTATCTTGTTCAACCAGTTTCGATCTCATATAGCTCAGTGCCTGCCATTAGCGTTCCCTGACCGAAATATTACTACCGACTTCAAATGGTTTCAACAACCTTCAATATCGACAAGAACTTGGCCGCAAAGAAACTAGAACCATTCTTAAATCTAAATCTTCAGATTTCAATAAAGACCTCCGATTCGGTGTCGCCATCCTACCTGGGCACAAACATATGCATAATGCCAGCCCAGTCACCTGTTGGTGAGAACCGGCCAAATAAGCATAGTATATATCCAGGGTAAGGTTCACGGCCTAAGATTCAAGCTCTCACCTATCGAGCAACGATAGAGCACCATCTCCTACAGTGTTGTGACATGTATAGAGCAAACCAATCTTGGGTCAAGAATTACCATGAAAGTGGAGAAGAATCCACTTCTTATAGTGTTTCTCTAGTCGCAACCTTTCTTAATAGAACTCTTTTTCTAGATTTGTGTTGATAATACTGTGCTGCAGCATCGTATTGACTAAAATATCTTATAGCCTACACGATTCAATGTATGTCTTCATTGGCTAGGGTTTCCTTTCCCTTAATATTTAAAAACAACCTAACCACACGCGCCACATTCGGCACATACTTCAGCGAAGCATAGCTTCTTCGAAAATCATCTAAAATCCTTCTTCTATCGGATTGCCATCCGATCGGGTCGACCTCCAGTATGCAAATGAATTAACCTCACTTACTTTAATTGGCAATGGCAGAACGTCCCATTAGCCGAACTCGGAATATATTTCCAAGCGCCTTGGTCTTCTGCTTTTCTCCAATCTCTGACACAAATGAATCAACCGTCCTGACTAAAACCAATAACAGTTGTTGTTGTAGCAGTGTGTGAGGCGGTAGCCCTTGCCGATGAAGGACTACATCTGGTCAATCCGATACGTATAACCGGCTGCCATGGGATTGCCACTAACAGTAACTCAATACAGTGTTGCTTGCAGGAGACATCAATGGACCAGGATTTCATCGGTCCTCTACTACCCAGAGAAACCTGTTGCTGCCTGGGAGAAGACTGCCATTACTGGCTATGGCAGAATATCCCATTAGTCGAACTTAGAATAGATTTCCAAGCACCTCGATCTTCTGCGGTCCTTCCCCAATGCAAATGCAAATTTTGCCCATGAACATTCCACTAAGGAACAGGGGCAAACATCTCACCTATCAATGAGTGCAGCCTGATTCAGGTTTTAAGCTCAATGCTAAGGGGGTCTCCTTTTTATTGCCGAGTCCGAACGGCGTGCCACACCTCTTTGGAGAGAAGCTTTACATGGCGTAGTACCTCACAAATGTTGCCAGCATTAGGAGGGAAAACCACCGCTGAAATTTTTTTCTGATGGTCTCGCCAGGATTCGAACCCAGGCGTTCAGCGTCATGCTAACCTCTGCGCTACGGTGGCCTCCAATCTCTGACACAAATGAATCAACCGTCCAGGCTAAAACCGTCAACAGTAACTCAATACTGTGATGCTTCTGGGAGTTATCAATAGGCCGGTTCATGGTTGGTATTGTGTCCCTACCTAAGTACCGGAGTCTTTTAGCCGCAAAAACCGGGCAAAGACATAGGAAATGCTCCAACGTCTTATCATCTTCCCCGCATGCCCTACACATGCTATCACTATCATAGCGCAGCGATTTTGCATAAGTGAAAAAAAGCTATACTGACCTCCTTCTAACTTCCTTTCAGTAATAGCCTCGTCTTCTTACGATCCGGTTCACCCCATAGGATTTTCGCCGTCCTACTGACTGTTTCGCTGTTCCACAGTGTTACATGCAAGTTTGTCGCCCACACCCTTCAATCGGACTGCGTCGACTCGAAAGGCTTCGGGTTAACCAAGTTTATTGACGGCAGTTCTCTGGTCTACACTGCCAAATCGGCTGCCCTTTCATTCCCCCTTACTCCGTTATGGCCCGGCACCCAAACGATGTGGGTTGTGCCATCCTCAGAGAAGGCGTTAACCTCGTTCTTCCACTGCAAGACTGGTCGTGACCTTACTGTCCTGGTTGTTATTGCCCTTATGGCCATTTTATTGTCCGTAAAGATGTTCACACTCGACTTCCTCGCATTAGAACCACACCACCTCACGCATTCCGTGATAGCCCGATCTCCGCCTGCAGGTCCGTATTATGGTCAGTCAGTCTAAAACAGACCTCTGTGCCTAGGTTCTCAATGTAGACCACCAGGCCCACTCTATCCTCTAGCTTTGATCCAACCGCGTAACATGATCTTCAGGTATCCGATCGAAGACGAATATCAGATGAACACACACCATGAAAGTACCGAATGAACAGCGCCAAACAACCCACATTGCGACGATGATGAAGGGAGGCAATAGAGTTGGATACCCCACTCTCATCACTCTCCTCTGTACGCGGTCCAGTAGCTCCAGGGATGATTTTGAAGCTGCAGGCCATACATGTGAGTTGTACTCCATTTTCGGTATTATGAAAGTGGTTTAGATGTTAAGAAGATCAGACGGAGTGAAGTAATTCTTACACCGCTTAAGGAAGCCTAAACACTGCCAAGACAATATGTTCTCTGAACCTGTTGCATGGTCGTAACGTTGCAATTTTTCTCCCTAGCAGTCCACCATACTACTGAGGCGTAAGTAGGTATTGGTCTAATCACGCTTCTGTAGGGTCAGTGGACTATCATCGGATTCAGGCCCCATTTCGAGCCTGCGGCCCCTCTACATAGTGAGCCTTTTCAGTACGCTCCTGAATGTGACACTTCTCTGCTCAGTCAGCATTCGTAATAGGTTATTTAGGGTGGTCATATTTTCTATTATAAAAAGCTTTTACAAAAAAATTAACCTACAGCTGCCTTTAAGCTTTTCTCCAAACTTTTTTTTTATTGTTTTAAAAAATCAACAACCTTTAAAGTTTTTCTTGCGATCAAAAACAAAAACAAAAATGTTTAAGCTCTTTTCAATGATAACAAAAAAATTTTTGAAAAACCAAAATTGCAAAAACAAAATGTTGCATGAATCTGCTTCAAACAGAATGCAAATAACAAAAACTAACCCAAAAACTCTCTCATACTCTTCTCATTTAGAAAGCACTTGGCTCACTTTGCTTTTCAGCGCTCTTCATTTTCAAAACTTCAGGTGTTTGCAAAAATAAAAACACTTCAGCCACAAAAGAAAATCACTTCAAACACTCATCTGCAGTGATCATCACCGAATAAAAAAAAACTCACTCTGTTCAAAAATAGCCACTCTTTTGTACACAACTAACCCTCTCTGTCTCTCTGAATTTCTCTATAACTTTCACCCACAAAAACCACCACAGTTTAATGTAAAAAAGAATTTTGTATAAAAAAAAGCCTACACCCGTGTTTGTACAAAAAGAACTTTTTAAGTAAAATCCAAGTGATTTAATGCAAATAAACTGAACGATTTAGAGAAAAACCAAGCAAACAAACACAATACACCTTCCTTTCAAACAAAAAAATCCCGCCCCAAAACCCTGTGAACAAAAACCCACCCAAACCTCTCTCTCTCTCTCTCTATATTTATGTAAATCTTAAAACAACCAAAAAACAAACTCTTTCTCTCTCTAATGCTCTATCTATAATATATACATATTATATATCTATATATATAAAATACTACCTATCAAAATTCTATCTCTTAGTAGTTTCAGTGTTTGTACGTGCGTTCTTTTTTTGATTTGAGAATTAAAATTTTTAAAGTTGAAATTAAAAAAACCAAAGAAACCCCAAAAACAAAAATGTTTTTATGAGTGATTAATTTTTTTTTTTATTTTTAATAAACAAAAACTAAAAAAAATCAAGAAAAATCATTATTAATTCTTTAAGACTCCAAACAAAAAGAAAAACTTTGAAAGAATAACAAAAAATCGTATACAAATCACCCTGTATATAAAAGAAACCACAAAATATTTAAAATTAATTTTTTCATTTTTTTTTTTTTTTGATGTTATTTCGTTTTTTGGATTTTTTTTTTGTTTTTAATTTTGTGTTAAAGAGAAAAACGAAAACATTACTTACTTGTTAACTTAAAAATGTATGCTGTATAAATGACAAACGTGACTGCCTAAAAATATGCAAACAAAAAACTTTCAACCGTACTATAAGACAGTACTTAGTAGAGATGAAACCTTGAAATATTAAAGGCCTTATTCGCAAAATTTAATATAGATTTAAAATAGGTTTATTTGTCATAGTTCCTTTATAGAACTGTCAAATAAACCTATTCTAAGGCTTTATTAAGTTTTGTATATAAGGCCGTAAGAATCTGTAACTCGAACGAATGCCTTATCCTTCTATTGTTATATGAAAGTCAGACCAGTGCCATTAGACTTTAAACTACTGTTATCAGAAATCAAAAAAATTAAAAACATTTCGACGAATGACTTAGTTTACTGGGTTTGATTGTTAAACGATACGATTACCACCTAGCCTAAAACTATACTACGATTTTTTTAATATTTTATTTTTTAAAGTTCATTCAAATTTCTTTCGTTTCCTTTCGTTTCTTTTGTTTTGTTTCTTGTTTAACATAAAATTTGGAAATATTTTCAAATTTTTACATATATATACATGCTTTTGTTTCATACAAAAATAAAAATTACCAAAATATATATTTATTTATTTACAGTTAATTGATATATGCATTCATATATACATAAACATACCTAGAAAATATTATATACACTATATATATTCAATACATATAAATAATATTTGTGTTGTTATGTTGTCAGTTTGGAGTTGAATTTAAATTTGTTTTTTGAAATTAATTGTCTGTTTTTTTTATATTACAAAATCAAATTTATATGGTTATTTAGGAAAAGGAATATATATCAAACGCCCAAGTGTATGCTATACATATTGTATATTAAGTAAGATAAAAATGGTGTTTCTTGAATGTCTTATTAAGCTGAGATGGTGAAAAAATTAGTAAATACTGCATTAATGAAACATTTTTTACAGGTTGAAAAAAATTAAAAACTGATATAGGAATAAAATAAAATAGTTTTTATATATTTAAGCAAATAATTATAAAAAATGGTATGGGCATAATTAAGGATGTACGCTAGAAATCCGGCCGGGCTAAGTAGTTTATAGGCGAAATAAAAAAGAATAGTTTCTTTGCAAAGAATTTCGTACAAATCTTGCTGTTATATTAAATCTACGCAAAGTGAATTTTTGCTGCAATGTGAATTTTTCTGAGATTTCTATTATACGTGCCAAGAATGGTTTGAATTGTTCCATATCCTGATATAACTCCCATATAACCCGATCTACCGATATTATTTCTTGAGACTCTAGATTGGAATTCTTGAGCTGAAACCTTTTAGTTGAAATTCTGCACAATGGCATATACTATGGTCTCCAACATCCAAGCTATTGCAGACCGACTGTTGCTATGAACTCTAACATACCTGCCAAATGTGGTCTGAATAGATTCATAACCTCATATAGCTTCCATATAAATCGATCTTCCAATTTTACTGATTGACCACCAAATAGAAGAATTGGTGCTTTATGATGGTGTACATAAGATTCTGGCCAGCCAAACTTAAAACGTATTTAAAGATTTATTAGTTATTAGCGCAAAACCAGCTGAATATTGGCTTATTTGTATTCTCACAGTAAAATGGACAATCTAAATTTAAAATCCACTTGCCAACCTCACCCAAATTAACCTAAGAATACCCTCTAAAGTTACATCGAATTTCATGCAACCCCTTCGCCTCTTTAAGGCTGACCATATTTAAATAATCGACCTAACTCTAGTCGGTATTTACTTGAGAGTCTGCCACTGCAAATTAAAATATCCCAAAAACTAGTATCCTACGGTGGTGGGTATAATAATGAACCACATTTGAAAGGCAACTAAAGCAGCGATGTCCAGCCCTTTACGGTAGCGTTGATGGCAAGTCACACGTATTTTTGTTCACTTTGTTTCAGTCGATATTGAGACAACAACGAATTAACATTCGCATATTTTATTTCCTGTAAACGGTTTTAGCCCACTATTTCCCAATTAGCCACAGTGGGCCATTTACTCTGAAAAATGGGGCAAAATAAGGAAGAATTGCAAAATTTTGGCAAATATGGCCAATATCTTGGTTTCTTAAATCTTTAGGACTCCAACTTGAATAGATTCGAAAAGAGCATAGCCCATATTATATTGCCTGTAATTGGTTTTAGTCCACTATTTCCCAGTTGACCACAGTGGGCCATTTACTCTGAACAATGGGGCATCATAAGAATAAATTAAAAAATTTTGCAAAAATGGACAATATCTTGGTTTCTTTAATACTTAGGGCTCCAACTTGAATAGATTCGAAAAGAGCGTGGTTTTTATTATATTTCCTGTAAACGGTTTTAGCCTACTATTGCCCAGTTGGCCGTAGTGGACTATTTACTTTGAAAAATGGGCCATCATAAGGAAAAATTAAAAAATTTTGCCAAAAATGGCCAAAACCTTGATTTCTTGAATACATAGGGCTCCAAATTAAACAGATGAGAAAATAGCATGGTCCATATTATATATCCTGTAAACGGTTTTAGCCCTCCATTTCCCAGTTGGCAACAGTGGGCCATTTACCCTGAAAAATGGGGCATCAAAAGAAAAATTATAAAATGTTGCCAAAAAGGCCCCTAATTTTGTTTTTTAACAATTAGGGCTCCAAACTGGATAGATTCGGAAAGAACGTGCTCCATGTTATATTTTCTGTAAACGGGTTTAGCCCATCATTTCCCAGTTAGCCACAATGGGCCGTTTACTCTGAAAAATGGGGCATTAAGAAAAAAGAACCAAATTTTGCAAAAAATGGCTAATATCTTGATTTCTTTAAGACATAGGGCTCCAAATTGGATAAATTCGAAAAGAGCATGATCCATATTATATTTCCTGTAAACGGTTCTAGCCCATTATTTCTCAGTTGACCGTAGTGGGCCATTTACTCTGAAAAATGAGCCATCATAAGGAAAACAATAGCTTGATCTCTTTAACACATAGGGCGCCAAATTTGATAGATTCGTAAAGAGCATCATCCATATTATATGTCCTGTAAACGGTTTTAGTCCACCATTTCCCAATTGGCCAGAGTGGTATCATTTACTCTGAAAAATGCCCATAAGTAAGAAAAATTTCAAAATGTTGCCAAAAAGGCCCCTAATTCTGTTTTTCTTACAATTAGGGCTCCAAATTAGATAGATTCGAAAAGAACATGATCCATAATATATTTACTGTACACGGTTCTAGTCCATTATTTCTCAGTTGACCGTAGTGGGCCATTTATTCTGAAAAATATGGCATATTAAGGAAAAATTAACAAATTAAATCTCCAAACTGGATAGCTTCGGAAAAAGCGTGGTTCATATTATATTTCCTGTAGGTCTCCGAATTGGACTGGTCAGGAAAAAGGGTTATCCTAAAGTGGAACTCATTCTGGCTGCCAGTTTTAATACGAAAAACTCTCCGGATATTTTGGCTTTAAGATCATTTCTTAGAAATTTTGTAGATAAGGAAATTTCATAAAAAAAAATTTTATTTAAAAAAAAATTTAATAAAATTTAATAAAAATTTAATTTAAAAAAGCCCATAGTGGTTGGTGTGTGCTGCAATCTCTGCCTTTCCTTTTCCATTTGCAAAGAAAATCTCCAATCATTGATCTCTTCTCGAAAGAGAAACAAATAAAAATTGTAAAATTTAATGATTTTCGCCCTTACAGGCAAAAAACTTGAAAATGAAAAGGGTTCGGCAGAGCCCGCCCGGTATTCGAACTTGGGCACACGGAGCAATAGCGAGAGCCGTTGTCGTTGTCTGACGTTCGAAGCTATCAATGCAACTTCCAACAGATGCACAGAATCATGTGTACCATGGAAGTAGTGTAATTGTCACAGAAAAAAGTCTGCAATTATACAAAAACACATGCATTGGGAAAAAGTACAGCTTATAGACAGGGTTTTCGAGCGTGGTTAATATGGTAATTATAGGCAATTAATTAATCAAATTTTTTAGAAATTTTATATTTGGAGCTTAAGAAAAAAAAACCAACATGCTTTTACCTGTTAAGTCCCCCTTTTTTGTAATCCATAAAATACTGCCTAAAAATTCGTTGCCTTAGCACTCAGACCAAATGGCCCTTGACAATGGGGCGGGGGGCATTATGCAAAATTATGGCGAATCATAAATATTTCTTTTTTATGGGCCACAGCAGCAGGCTGCTAGCTATACCCTCGTGATTTTTGCCAAAAACTTTTGCCGTTTATTTATAATTCTGGCTAAATGCAAGAGTTTCTCAAACTAGCCCAAGAAATATTGAAATTCTGGCTAAAAACTGTAAATTTGCGTTACCGTGTTTTTTTCTCTTGCGCCAACATCTGCCATTATCGCACTGCAACATATTCACAGATGTGGTTTTGAACCTTCTCAGTATCACTAAGTCATACAGTAGTGAAAAAGCCAGAAAGTTTCCAGCGGTGTGGTACAAAACCCTCATTTTGGCAAGGACACGAGAGCTCTTCATTATTTGCATTAAGCCTTTAAGCCGTTTAAGGCTTAAAACAATAACACAAATTGTAGTTTTCAATTTGGAACTTTTCCCATCCTGAGAGTGAAAATGATGATTTTTGTGGTTGCACTGCCTTAAGGCCACTTTTACTTCCGCTTGCGTTAACACATCTTCACTCATCTCAACTCATGTTGAGGTCCTGTTTAAGTTATGGCCAAGTGTAAAGTTTTCATTTATGGTCCAGGCAGCCAAAAGACCCATAAAATTTCCTGCCTTAAATATGGCTGAGAACGCACACCTCAAGAGTTTGCCGCGCCAACATTTTTGTGTTAAATACGAAAAATTAAAAGTTGATCTCCATCTCCCATGCAGCTTTAAGGCAATTAACACTTCCATGACTTGTTGTTAAATTAATGGTGTGGGGAGTTTTGAGTTGCGCAACCGGAAATTAATGGTTAACATCTAGAATTTTAATAAAGTCAAGGAAAATGCTTAAAAATGTTTTGGTTGTGGTACAATGTGCGCCAATGGTTGATGTTGGCTTGTCTTAAGGAAATTTGTCTGCAAAAATTACTTCCTGGGTGAGAGTTGAAAGCTTGGGGAGTCATCACTTATGGTACAGAACGTGGTGTTATCTATCTGTTTCGCCATTGTTGCATTCTGTGGTTGTCTTCAAATTCGTGTGGCAGAGGAATGGAAGAGCATACGGTAGTACCGAAAAAGGAACAGAGGAAAGGCGGACGGTAGGATGGACGGATGGAAGGACGGAAGGACGGACGGAAGGACGGACGGAAGGACGGACGGAAGGACGGACGGAAGGACGGACGGAAGGACGGACGGAAGGACGGACGGAAGGACGGACGGAAGGACGGACGGAAGGACGGACGGAAGGACGGACGGAAGGACGGACGGAAGGACGGACGGAAGGACGGACGGAAGGACGGACGGAAGGACGGACGGAAGGACGGACGGAAGGACGGACGGAAGGACGGACGGAAGGACGGACGGAAGGACGGACGGAAGGACGGACGGAAGGACGGACGGAAGGACGGACGGAAGGACGGACGGAAGGACGGACGGAAGGACGGACGGAAGGACGGAAGGACGGACGGAAGGACGGACGGAAGGACGGACGGAAGGACGGACGGAAGGACGGACGGAAGGACGGACGGAAGGACGGACGGAAGGACGGACGGAAGGACGGACGGAAGGACGGACGGAAGGACGGACGGAAGGACGGACGGAAGGACGGACGGAAGGACGGACGGAAGGACGGACGGAAGGACGGACGGAAGGACGGACGGAAGGACGGACGGAAGGACGGACGGAAGGACGGACGGAAGGAAGGACGGACGGAAGGACGGACGGACGGACGGACGGAAGGACGGACGGAAGGACGGACGGAAGGACGGACGGAAGGACGGACGGAAGGACGGACGGAAGGACGGACGGAAGGACGGACGGACGGAAGGACGGACGGACGGAAGGACGGAAGGACGGAAGGACGGACGGAAGGACGGACGGAAGGACGGAAGGACGGACGGAAGGACGGACGGAAGGACGGACGGAAGGACGGACGGAAGGACGGACGGAAGGACGGACGGAAGGACGGACGGAAGGACGGAAGGACGGACGGAAGGACGGACGGAAGGACGGACGGAAGGACGGACGGAAGGACGGACGGAAGGACGGACGGAAGGACGGACGGAAGGACGGACGGAAGGACGGACGGAAGGACGGACGGAAGGACGGACGGAAGGACGGACGGAAGGACGGACGGAAGGACGGACGGAAGGACGGACGGAAGGACGGACGGAAGGACGGACGGAAGGACGGACGGAAGGACGGACGGAAGGACGGACGGAAGGACGGACGGAAGGACGGACGGAAGGACGGACGGAAGGACGGACGGAAGGACGGACGGAAGGACGGACGGAAGGACGGACGGAAGGACGGACGGAAGGACGGACGGAAGGACGGACGGAAGGACGGACGGAAGGACGGACGGAAGGACGGACGGAAGGACGGACGGAAGGACGGACGGAAGGACGGACGGAAGGACGGACGGAAGGACGGACGGAAGGACGGACGGAAGGACGGACGGAAGGACGGACGGAAGGACGGACGGAAGGACGGACGGAAGGACGGACGGAAGGACGGACGGAAGGAAGGACGGACGGAAGGACGGACGGACGGACGGACGGAAGGACGGACGGAAGGACGGACGGAAGGACGGACGGAAGGACGGACGGAAGGACGGACGGAAGGACGGACGGAAGGACGGAAGGACGGACGGAAGGACGGACGGAAGGACGGACGGAAGGACGGACGGAAGGACGGACGGAAGGACGGACGGAAGGACGGACGGAAGGACGGACGGAAGGACGGACGGAAGGACGGACGGAAGGACGGACGGAAGGACGGACGGAAGGACGGACGGAAGGACGGACGGAAGGACGGACGGAAGGACGGACGGAAGGACGGACGGAAGGACGGACGGAAGGACGGACGGAAGGACGGACGGAAGGACGGACGGAAGGACGGACGGAAGGACGGACGGAAGTACGGACGGAAGGACGGACGGAAGGACGGACGGAAGGACGGACGGAAGGACGGACGGAAGGACGGACGGAAGGACGGACGGAAGGACGGACGGAAGGACGGAAGGACGGACGGAAGGACGGACGGAAGGACGGACGCAAGGACGATCGGACGCAACGACGATCGGACGCAACGACGATCGGACGCAAGGACGGACGGAAGGACGGACGGAAGGACGGACGGAAGGACGGACGGAAGGACGGACGGAAGGACGGACGGAAGGACGGACGGAAGGACGGAAGGACGGACGGAAGGACGGACGGAAGGACGGACGCAAGGACGATCGGACGCAACGACGATCGGACGCAACGACGATCGGACGCAAGGACGGTCGGACGCAAGGACGGTCGGACGCAAGGACGATCGGACGCAAGGACGGTCGGACGCAAGGACGATCGGACGCAAGGACGGTCGGACGCAAGGACGATCGGACCCAACGTTGGTCGTACGCAAGGACGGTCGGACCCATGGTTGGACGCAAGGAATGTCGGACGCAAGGTTGGTCGGACGCAAGGACGGTCGGACGCAAGGAATGTCGGACGCAAGGTTGGTCGGACGCAAGGACGGTCGGACGCAAGGACGGTCGGACGCAAGGACGGTCGGACGCAAGGACGGTCGGACGCAAGGACGGTCGGACGCAAGGACGGAAGGACGGACGGAAGGACGGACGGAAGGACGGACGCAAGGACGATCGGACGCAACGACGATCGGACGCAACGACGATCGGACGCAAGGACGGTCGGACGCAAGGACGGTCGGACGCAAGGACGATCGGACGCAAGGACGGTCGGACGCAAGGACGATCGGACGCAAGGACGGTCGGACGCAAGGACGATCGGACCCAACGTTGGTCGTACGCAAGGACGGTCGGACCCATGGTTGGACGCAAGGAATGTCGGACGCAAGGTTGGTCGGACGCAAGGACGGTCGGACGCAAGGAATGTCGGACGCAAGGTTGGTCGGACGCAAGGACGGTCGGACGCAAGGACGGTCGGACGCAAGGACGGTCGGACGCAAGGTTGGTCGGACGCAAGGACGGTCGGACGCAAGGAATGTCGGACGCAAGGTTGGTCGGACGCAAGGACGGTCGGACGCAAGGACGGTCGGACGCAAGGACGGTCGGACGCAAGGACGGTCGGACGCAAGGACGGTCGGACGCAAGGACGGTCGGACGCAAGGACGGTCGGACGCAAGGACGGTCGGACGCAAGGACGGTCGGACGCAAGGACGGTCGGACGCAAGGACGGTCGGACGCAAGGACGGTCGGACGCAAGGACGGTCGGACGCAAGGACGGTCGGACGCAAGGACGGTCGGACGCAAGGACGGTCGGACGCAAGGACGGTCGGACGCAAGGACGGTCGGACGCAAGGACGGTCGGACGCAAGGACGGTCGGACGCAAGGACGGTCGGACGCAAGGACGGTCGGACGCAAGGACGGTCGGACGCAAGGACGGTCGGACGCAAGGACGGTCGGACGCAAGGACGGTCGGACGCAAGGACGGTCGGACGCAAGGACGGTCGGACGCAAGGACGGTCGGACGCAAGGACGGTCGGACGCAAGGACGGTCGGACGCAAGGACGGTCGGACAGCAAGGACGGTCGGACGCAAGGACGGTCGGACGCAAGGACGGTCGGACGCAAGGACGGTCGGACGCAAGGACGGTCGGACGCAAGGACGGTCGGACGCAAGGACGGTCGGACGCAAGGACGGTCGGACGCAAGGACGGTCGGACGCAAGGACGGTCGGACGCAAGGACGGTCGGACGCAAGGACGGTCGGACGCAAGGACGGTCGGACGCAAGGACGGTCGGACGCAAGGACGGTCGGACGCAAGGACGGTCGGACGCAAGGACGGTCGGACGCAAGGACGGTCGGACGCAAGGACGGTCGGACGCAAGGACGGTCGGACGCAAGGACGGTCGGACGCAAGGACGGTCGGACGCAAGGACGGTCAGACGCAAGGACGATCGTACGGACAGACAAAGAACGAAAAGACAAGGGCGATTAAAAAGATGGGCATGCGGACGAAAATACAGGTGAATGGAAGGACAGGCAGACGGATGGTGGTAAGGACGAATGGAATGAAAATATCAAGATAATTTATAGTTATTTTCTGTTAATATTTCTTGCTTTCAAGAATTTCTCTTAATACTCCTATATGGAATTTTGTTACTATGGGTCTTCATTTTATTTACATTTCCTGTTCCTCTTACCACTATATTATCATATGTTTACTTTGATAAAAAAAAAATGTATTTTTATAAAAATAATGAAGCCCCCAAAAATGTTGCACAAACCCAAAGCATATCCGCAATCATAATTTTCTGACCACCGTTGCCACAGCCACAGCCTAGAAAAACCACAAAACTAAACAGATGATGTTGTTTATGTTGTGTATTTTTGTGGGGGGTTAAAGGAAACGGATGTGTCCAGTTTTGTTACATCCTGGCTAGTTACATCGTACACACACACACAAGCAGACTGTAAAATCCAGCTGACGGACATGGAGCCCCAAAAATGTTAACACTTGTGATAGTTAACAATTACAGAAGATCCTTTTACTGAATGAAGCGTCTGCCCATTACATACACTAACACACACTCACTTACACACGCATGTACCAAGGACCTGGAGAATCTTTTAATAGCTGCTCAAGTTGACTACCATCTGATGTATTTTGATAGTTTTGTCCTTTCAATACACATATGAGAATAGGAGTGGGTTTCGATGCCATTATAATGAGAAAAATTCATAGGCACGCTATAATACAGGGTTGCCAACTAGGAAAATAAATTTAAGGGAAAATTTAACAAAAAATTTTTGATAAAAAATTTTACAAAAAATTTTGATAAAAAATTTAACAAAAAATTTTGACAAAAAATTTTGATAAAAATTTTTAAATAAAATTTTTTATTAAAAAAATTTTTGAAAAATGTAAAACAAAATTTGAAAAGTGTAACAAAATTTGAAAAAAATTTAACAAAATTTGCATAAAAAATTTGGAATAAATTTTATTTTCTTGTCTAACTTTAAAAATTAGGTTTTCGCTTTTTTCTTTGGAATAGAAAATGAGAACCCTACGGTCTGCAGCCGGACAATATCCGATGTATGGAAAATTTTGTATAAAAACAAAAATTTAAATTTTCGACAAAATATTTCATACAATTTAATATTGTTTGGCTGCAGACCGTAGGGGTTTCTTTTCCTATTATAAATGGAAACACAAAAAAATCGTATTTGTAAAGTAAGCCAAGAAAACTAAAAAAATAAACTTGACAATAGATTCTATAAAAAGAATATGTTGACAAAATTTTTTCAGAAAAATGTTGACAAAATTTCTAATTTTTCCATCTGTATATATATGAAATTTTGACAAAAATTTAACACGAAACAAAAAAACTTAAGGCTAAAATTTATACAAATAATACATTGGCATCTCTCTATTACCCACGCAAATTGCTTTTATCTCAGTATAATCGGCAGTAGGTAATGAACCTAATATGCTGTGGAGAAGATGGCCATAGACATAAGACCAACCAATGCACAGCGAGATGGACAAACCACTTCCCATGTGGTCACTTGTTCAGTTTTACTTGTTTGTCCTTTAGTCTCTGATGGGGGAGGTAGCAGGATTAACTCGTGCTGCGGTCCTTTGCTCACCAAGAATGGGCGTGGAGATCATTTAACATTGCCATCATCTTGATTAACCATAACTCGCTGGCCAGAATCCACCCAGTCTTTATCACGATGTGTACATGCGGCCATTTGAGAACTTATACAGTACGCTTTGCTCTGGGGAAAATGTGTCATTTACATGTGTTGGCCAATATATGCAAGCATAAATAGCTTCCCATTCCACATTTACAACAACGCACGAGGGAATATTTTTGTAAATGTAATGGAAAAGAATCAAAATAACACTCATAAGCGTGCTATGTAATAGCAAGGAGAGGATAATAGGGTTTGGGTAGCACATGACAGCGGTAGCCCTCAAAAGGGTACACATACAAGTCTCAATGAGTAAGACTATAATTACTATATAGACCACTGTATTTGTAAGCATTAAGCGTAGCGAAAATTTCTACCATTAAACAGGAAACGGAAACGGCAGTGGCTATCAACAACAAACCTTGTATTTTCATGATTTTTTTTAACAATCATTGTTAATCATATTCTTATGCAATTTTCACCACATAGCAGAGTGCTCTTTATCCTTCCTGAACGAATTGTGTTAAATGCATTAAATTGCCTCCATCTCCAACGCTCAAACATGTAATATCATTGCTTGGGCAAAAAGTTGAAGTATCCATTTAAACGGTTTATGCAAACACATTTTTTTGGGACGGGTTCCTTTAAAATACAATAAATGAAAAAAAGGAATAAAATAAAATAAAATGAAATAAAATATAGTAAAATAAAATAAAATAAAATAAAATAAAATAAAATGAAATAAAATAAAATAAAATAAAATAAAATAAAATAAAATAAAATAAAATAAAATAAAATAAAATAAAATAAAATAAAATTAAATTAAATAAAATAAAATAAAATAAAATAAAATAAAATGAAATAAAATAAAATAAAATAAAATAAAATAAAATAAAATAAAATAAAATAAAATTAAATTAAATTAAATAAAATAAAGTAAAATAAAATAAAATAAAATAATAATAAAATAAAATAAAATAAAAAAATAAAAAAATAAAAGAAAATGAAATAAAAATAAAATAAAATAAAAGAAAATGAAATAATATAAAATAAAATAAAATAAAAAAATAAAATAAAATATAATAAAATGAAATAAAATAAAATAAAATAAAATAAAATAAAATAAAATAAAATAAAATAAAATAAAATAATATAAAATAATATAAAAAAAATTATAAAATAAAATAAATAAAAACGTGCTAAGTTCGGCCGGGCCGAATCTTGGGAACTCACCACCATGGATTCTGCAAAAAATTTATGCAAAATAAATTGGACAAAAATCGCGGATTCCAGGGGCTAAAGAAGTCAAATCGGGAGATAGTTTTATATGGGAGCTATATCAGGTTATAGGCCGTTTCGGACCGTACTTGACACAGTTGGTGGATGTGTCAACAGAATACTACATGCAAAATTTCAGCCAAATCGGACCAAAATTGCGGATTCCAGGGGCTAAAGAAGTCAAATCGGGAGATGGGTTTATATGGGTGCTATATCAGGTTATGAACCGATTTGAGCCATACTTGGCATAGTTGTTGATGGTTAAACTAAAACACTTCATGTACAATTTCAGCTAAATCGGCTTGTAAGGGCTCAATAAATCCAATCGGGAGATCGGTTTATATGGAAGCTATATCAGGTTATAGACCAATTTGAACCGTACTTGGCACAGTTGTTGCAAGTCTTAATAGAACACTACATAAAAAATGTCAGAGAAATCCGACAAAAATTGCGGCTTTCAAGGGCTCAAGAAGTCCAATCGGGAGATCGATTTATATGGGAGCTATATCCAGCTACTAACCGATATGCACTATATAGGGCACAGATATCAAAGAGCTTTGCAGAAGTCACTGTGCCAAATTTAAGCGAAATAGGATAATAAATGCACCTTTGCTGGGCTCAAGATCTTACATCAGGAGATTGGGCTATATGGCAGCTATGTCGAAATATAGACCGACGGGGGCCATATTAAACACGGACGTTGGAGGGTCCAACACAGCTTGCTTTTATGGGCCAAAAACCTTAAACGGGGAGATTTGTCTATATGGCAGCTATATCCAATTACAAGCCGATCTGAACCATATGAAGTAAGGATGGCGAAAAGCCTAACATAGGAACTTGTGCCAAATTTCAGCGTGATCGGGTAATAAATGCTTCTTTTATGGGCCCAAGACCTTAAATTGGGAGATATAAAGCAAGGATGTCTAAAAGCCTAACATAGGTTCTTGAAGCAAATTTTAGCGAAATCGGATGAGAAATACGCTTTTTATGGGCACAAGACCCTAAATTAAGAGATCACTCTATATGGCAGCTATATCCAAATATGGCCCGATCTTGACCCTACTCAGTACCAAATTTCAGCAAAATCGAATGAAATGTGACTTTAATGGGCCTAACTCCTTAGTTCCTACCGTTGAACCATCCACTCGCTTTAAAAAGCCCAATAAGACGGGTTCTCAAAGAAACGAGAACCTAAAGTGGAACTCGTTCTGATTGCTAGTTCGGTTGGTGTTCTTTAGTACCTTCTTCTTCGATGTCGTCACAGCTTCTGCAAAAGTCCTTGCTAGCAACCTTCAGTCTGTCAGCATGTTTTCCGTCATGACGGACACAATGACAGAGACGTCTGTTCTAGCCAATGACAGCAAAGCAGTAGACCTCTTCAAGTCCAGATTAGACCACGTAGTTTTGCAATGCCACAGCCCCCTCTTTGAGACCATCTATCATTCATTGTCCTTCGGGCCTGGTCCTGAAAACTTAGCTTACATGTCGCTTACATGTGTAGGGTAGTTCCTAGACACGCAAGCTCGTCCGCTTTAAAACGCTGGGATATCTCTGTGGCCCGGCATCCAGAACAGATGAATTTTGAACAGTTTAGACATCTCGTTGTGAGATCGGCGACAGTCGAGGGCGGTTTTCGTGTTCAGAAATAGGTTCTTCAGGGATTTAATGGATGCCTGGCTGTCTGAGAAGATATTTGTTTGGAGCCATCCGTATAGAAATCCGTAGCCGCCACGTGACCAATGAGAAAGCTCCATTAACCTCTGATGGCAGATATAATTGGATCTGACCACATGCCAGCCAACAATGCAAAACTGTTGCATATTTTTAGGCGTTCAAAATATTTTAGATTGTAGAAAATCTTCATCTACGAGTCTGTCCGGGCACAAGTTTCCTCAATAACTAATTTTCTATGAAAACTTCCGTGAGAATTTCTCTATAGATAGACATACAAATACAAAAGTTTTTTCCTGATCTCTCTTAAGAAAAAAATTCCGGCATATTTTTTCTGAAGCAAACAATTCGATGTTATTTTCACTAAAGAAAAAGTGCCTGACACATTCTTTAAAGGCAACATTTGTGTGATATTTATAATATGACATAATTTTTTGCTGCCGTTTTGGCGTACGAAGGCATCTTCACAATTTCCAATCGAGATTTCTGATTATGATCTCTCCCAGCCCTTACCAAGGGTTCGAAACACGTCAAATAATGATTAGTGTGATGTATCTCAAGCGGGTTTCATTTTTGCATTTTCGATCATACAGCCCATTTCGAAAGAGAAATTAACTCATTAAAATGATCCTTGCCCTAACAGGCAAACAAAACTAGAAATGAAAAATTTTTTAAATTGAAAAAAGGCCAACATTTCAAAATATTGCATATTTTTAGGCGTTGAAAAGTACCTAAGCTTATAGAAATTTCTTAACTACGTGTTGTTTTTGAGCACAAAAGCTGAAACTTCTCTTTTGCTCAACATAAACATCCTTAAAAATTCCCTCAAGTCTTATTATTTTCTAGCACCATTAAGCAAACATTCTTTTCAAGTGGCTGCGTTGTTGTACTCGTATCAACTTGAAAGTTTATTTAACTGATTACTACTTAAGTCTTTATTGACATATATATTTTTTGTCAACTTAATTGTGTAAGGATGTGACCTTAACCTTAATACCAGACTTTCTTCGCTTTATCCGTTTACAGCATACCATGGGGATCATTTAAAATATGAGCCAAATTTAAAGCATAGTGCTTGCGCACGCAATTAGTTAAATTTTATTAATGTTACAAAAACAAGTTCACAAAAAAAAAAACGAAAAAACCGAGGACAGCATTTAAAAAGGAAATGTGACAAGGATCAACTGACAAAGTAGTAAACGCATTTGAAATTTGTGCAAATCCCCACAGATCCATTATCATTTTCTGTAAATCTTTGTTATTTTCATTGTAGCCAAGCAAGCTCAAGGAAAATGTTAATCGCCATAAGGCGACGCTCATAGTGGGTGGCGTAGACAACTAGATATGCTTTATAACCCTCCCACCCCTACCCTATATCGTTTGCTTTATATACTAAAAAAATAAGAAGATGAGATATTTTACCAAAATCTTTAAACGACAACAATGTTATTATGCTTGTCATTCACCACAAAATTGTTATCCTTGTCCTCGAAGACGACAACGTTGACGACGAAGACGAAGACGACGATGATGAGGAAGAAACAAGGACTTCAATACTAGTTTGCCAGTCTCTTGGTTTGACATTGATGTGCTGCCATTGTTTTGGCACCACCCCGGCACAAATTGGAAGAAAACAGAAAGCATTTAATCATTGGTTGGAAAAGCATACTCAGCTTCAAAAATATTCGAAAAACTTTTAATAAATATTGTCAACGAATAAAATTTTAAAGGGATTTTCTGTAAAAGCAATATTTTAAAGAAATTTATTCTTAGAGCAAGAATTCTAAGAAATCTTCCCCGAAGACCAAAATTTTTTTTTAAATTTTCTCTTAAGATAAAATTTCAAGAAATGTACTTAAAGACATTGCATTTATAAAATTTATTTTTTATTTAAAAATTTTTTAGAAATTTTCTCTAAAATTTTTAAGAATACCTCTATAGACAACATTTTCTCTAAATTAAAAATTTCAAGAAAATTTTCCAAAAACTTATAAATATTCTTAAAAAAACAAATTTTTAAAAAGTATTTTCTAAACACAAAGTTTCTATGAAATTTTCAAAAAAAAATTAAAATAAAAATTTTTTAAAACAAATTTTTTTAAATATTTTCCTAAAAAATATTTTTAAAATATTTTTAAAATATTTTCAACCGTTGGGCGATCGCCGTGTGAAGGACAAAGGAGTTTTGAAAAGATGTTTGTGTTTGGATTTGAATAAGGCAAGTAAGATTTGATTTGTGTTCTGTTGCGCTTGTGAATCAAATCTGCTTTACAATCTGCTCTAGTTGGGATGGTTGTAAAGCACCATGATCTATTTGACATCGACCGCTGATGATATTTCTTGGTCGAAATTGAAATCGCGATACGGGATAACCAGTCAAATACTTCTAGCATCAAGGGGAGGCGCAAACGCACACCACTATGTCGAGACTCTTAAAGGGTTTTGGTTGTTTTGTTTCTCTATTTGAACATAGAAACAAGAGCGAACAAGCTTGAAGTACAAATCCAAAAACAAAAATTAAATAATTTTTTGACCAAATAAGTTTAGGTTGGAAATCCGCCCCATGCCACTATGACCAAACACCTTAGCCAGTAATCGGCTTCTTGTGCGCTCTCAATACTTAAAACTTAACCTCAAAAAATAATACCGGTATCTGTTAGACGCTAAAGCCAGGCAATGACGTAAGAAATGCTTCAGCGTCCCATCATCAACCCCGCTTGCCATACATATGCTATCACTTGCCGCACCGATTTTACACAAGTGAGCTCGTAGTCCTATGTGTCCCGTTAAGATACCAAAAGCTATACTGACCTCCTTCTTATTTCGTTTCAGTTATAGCCTCTTCTTCTCACGATCTAGATCTCCCCATAGGATTTTTGCGTCCTACCGACCGTTTGCATGCGCATTCGTCTCCCACGCCCTTAACTCGGACTGCGACGACCCGAAAGGCTTAACTCAGACTGCGTCGACTCGAAAGGCTTCGGGTTAACCAAGCTTATTGACGGCAGTCCTCTGGTTTTCACTGCAAAATCGTTTGTACATCCCCCTTACTCCAATATGGCCCGGCACCCAAACGATGCGGATCGTGCCATCGTCAGAAAAGGCGTTAATCTTCTTCTTACATTCTAAGACTGATCTTACCGTCCTGATTGTTAATGCCCTTATGGTCTGTTTACTGTACGTAAATGTTTACTCAACGTCCTTGCGATAGCACCACACCACCTCACGCATTCCGTGATCGCCCGGATCTCCGCCTGCAGGACCATATTATGACCAGGCAGTCTAAAACAGATCTCTGGCCTTGGGTTCTCAATGTAGACCCCAAGGCCCACTCTTTCCTCTAGCTTTGATCCATTCGTGCAACGTGATTTTACAGTTGGCAATACTAGGGTTCCGTCAATCCAAGACTGTGCCGCTGGCAGCAGTGCCTCGCACTCGATCTCTTCTTCTCCTTCCAGGTTTCCTATCGTTGCCTCGATTACACCGCAATGGTATGAACTGCTCCCATCGCAGTGGCTGCCACATACTTAATATGTATGTCAATGGGTTGGATATCTAAAATAGTCTTAAGTGCTCTAGTGGACATGGTCCTCATCGCTCCGCCTATGCCAAGACAACATGTTCTGTGAACCTGTTGTATTATCCTTACGTTGCACTATTTCCCCATCGCAGTCCAGAAACTACTGAGGCGTAAGTAAGGATCGGTCCAAATACCCTTCTGTCAAGCCAGTGGGCTACCCTCGGAGTCAGGCCCCAATTCGAGCCTACGACCCGTCAACATAGTGCCCAACATCTGTGAGCCTTCTCGGTACGCTCCTGAATGTGACACCTTCAATTCAGTTTCCTATCCAAGATCACACCTAAGTCAGATATCGAAATTGTTCTATTGGGGAAACGCAGTGCGTCAAAATGGCCCACCTGCGTCTTCCTCGTGTACAGGCATATTTCAGTCTTATCTGGGTTAACATTGAGACCCCTGTTCGGATCCTTACCCCGTAGAAGTATTAAAACATCGTCAGCGTAGCAGAAGGGTTCAAATCCCTCCTCAGTCAGCATCCTCGATAGGTTATATAAGGTGATGACTCATAGGAGTCAAACGACTGAGCCCTAAGTTAGTATGGGTCTTATCACGCTTCTGTAGAGCCAGTGGACTACCCTCGGGTTCAGGCCCCATTTCGAGCCCACGACCCGTCTACATAGTGTCCAACATTTGTAAGTCTTTCCGGTACGCTCCTGAATGTGACATTTCCAATTCAGTTTCCTGTCCAAGATCACACCTATGTATTTGACCTTGTCAGATATCAAAAGTATTCTATTGAGGAAACGTGTCGCGTCAAAGAGGCCCTCTTTCGTCTTGCTCGTGAACTGGCATATTTCAGGCTTCTATGGATTAACATTGAGAAGCCTAAGTCAAGCCCAGTCGTGTGCCATCGTGTGCAAGATCCTTTCGGCCCATCTGCATCCTTACCCCATAGAAATATTATAACATCGTCCGCGTAGCAGAAGGTTTCAAAGCCCTCCTCAGTCAACATCCATGATAAGTTATATAAGGTGATGACCCATAGGAGTGGCGATAATATATTCACCTCAGACCCCATAAAGTATATATATATTCTTGATCGTCATGACATTTTAAGTCGATCTAGCGATGTTCGTCCGTCTGTCCGACCGTCTGCATGTCGAAAGCACGCTAAATCTCGAAGGAGTAAAGCAAGCTGCTTAAAATTTTGCACAAATACTTCTTATAGGTGTAGGTCGGTTGGGATTGTAAATGGATCATATCGGTCCATGTTTTGATGTAGCTGCCATATATACCGATCTTGGATATTGAATTCTTGAGCCACTACAGGGCGCAATTTTTATCCGATTTGGCCGAAATTTTGCATGAGCTGTTTTGTTATGATTTTCAACAACTGTGCTAAGTATGGCTGAGATCGGTCCAAAGCCTTATATAGCTGTCATATAAACCGATCTGGGGTCTTGACTTCTTTAGCCTCTAGAGGGCGCAATTCCTATCCGATTTGGATGAAATTTTGCATGACGTGTTTTGTAATGACTTTCAACAACTGTCGAAAGTATGGTTCAAATCGGTCCATAACCTGATCTAGCTGTCATATCAAACCGATCTTGAATCTTGACTTCTTGAGCCACTAGAGGACCCAATTCTTATCCGATTTCGCTGAAATTTTGCATGAGAAAACGATGTATAACCTGATATAGCTGTCATATAAACCGTTCTGGGGTCTTGACTTCCCGAGTCTTTAGAGGGCTCAAATCCTATGCGATTTCGATAAAATTTTGCTTGACGTGTTTCGTTATGACTTTCAACAACTGTGCAAAGTATGGTTCAAATCGGTCCATAACCTGATTTAGCTGCCATATAAACCGATCTGGGATGTTGACTTCTTGAGCCTCTATAAGACGCAATTATTTTCTGATTTGGGTGAAAATTTGTACAACGGCTTCTCCATGCCTTCCACATACGTGTCGGTCATGCCTTCAACATACGTGTCAAATATGGTCTGAATCCGTCTATAACCTAATACAACTTCCCTATAAAACGATCTCCCTATTTTATTTTTGAGCCCCCAAAAGGCGAAATCTTTATTTTGGCTAAAATTTTAGTTTTAAAGGATTTTCATCTAAAGACCAAATATCTCGGAAACATATCCAGATACAACATTTCTATAATTTCTTTCAAAAAAACAAAATTTTTATAAAATTTTCTCTAAGACAAAATTTTTAGAAATTTTTCTCTAAAAACTAATTTTTTATAGAATTTTCTTGAAAAAAAAATTATAAAATTTTGAAATATTCCTCATGAAAATATTTTAAAAAATTTTTTTTTAATTTTCGCTGAGAAAAATTGTATTCTTACTTTCCGATCTTAGCACACTTTTACTTGTTAAGTTTAATTTTAAAGGATTTTCATCTAAAGACCAAATTTCTCGGAAACATTTCTAGATACAACATTTCTATACATTTTTTTCAAAAAAAAACAACAAAATTTTTATAAAATTTTCTCTAATACAAAATTTTTAGAAATTTTTCTCTAAAAACTAATTTTTTATAGAATTTTCTTGAAAAAAAAAATTTTAAAATTAAGAAATATTCCTAATGAAAATGTTTTTTAAAAAAAAATTTTAATTTTCGCTAAGAAAAATGGTATCCTTACTTTCCTAATTATCTTAAAAAAATTATAAAACTTAGAAATATTCCTTATGAAAATTAAAAAAAAAAATTAATTTTCGCAAAGAAAAATTGTATCTTTACTTTTCACCCTAATATCATAAATTTGTATGCCACACTTTCAGCTTATGGTAAGCGCTTGTGCTCTCTCACTCTCTCTCCCTCTAGCTATCATTCTCTCTTACCCTATTTCCCTAAAGGACCACCAAGATAAGCAACTTGAATAAAATAGAAATTGTTCAAAACTTGCATAAAAAGCAACATCTCACACAAATTGTTATCTTTTGCTTTATATTTGTTTTTTATTTGCTTCCAGGCATACAAAAAGCCATAAGGACTTCATGTCCTTACGTGCGAGTGTTTGTATGTGTGTTTGTGTAAGAGATAGATAGAGGAAAAATTAAGGTTAATGCCAGGCCTACTCATTAGTAACAAGACCATTGTCAACCATCATACCCTGCTTAGCGTAGGGTGAAGGAGAAAACACTAAGACATACACTCTCTCTCTCTCTCTCACTTCCTCTCGAACCTTTATTATTGTTGTTGTATTTGTGACATTTGTGAGAATAATCACCATAAATCTTAGACTAAAAAAGTGGCCCCTACGTTTTTTGTTGTTATCTATGTTTGTTCTTATCATTATGCTGATAAAAAATGTTTTGTATGTCTGTATGGTCGTTTTTTGAAATCTAAATTTAGCTGGCAAAACCACAAATGTCATGAAATACCTTCGCTCTAAGGACAAAAAAAAAAAGAAATATAGAAAAAACGGCGAACATTGGGAAGAACACAAGTACACTTCCGATAACATTTCTAAGCTATGTGAGAGTATGTAAACGTAGTAAGCATAAGGATTATCCTGGCTGGTTGGGGTTGGGAAAAATCTTAAATTTGATTGAAATGTAAAATGTTTTAAATTTATATGTAATTTTAATTATTTATAATAATTTTTTTTTTCGAAATATTCCCTTTTTTTATCCATTTAAAATTGAGCAAATAGTTCCATTTGAACTCTTAATTAAATGTAAATACTCACATTTCCCCAATCTCCAGTACGGATGTTTTCGTTTTCCTTTTACTTTAACAAACATCAAATAAAAAGTCTACACCAAACTATAGTAACGAACTAAAACTCAAATAAATAATTTCGCCAATTGCCAAAGGGTACAGACGTGACTGTATCCAGCTCCTTCAGAATGTACCACATCAGCTATTTAAAAGTCTTTGTGTCACTTTGTTGTAATGCCCCCTCGGCTGTAGGGGGTATTAAGTTATTCTTCCAATTACGGTGATTGCAAACAGTTGTTGCAAACGTAAATGAAATGAAATAACCAAGAACTAATGAGGTTTTTGTAATATAAATGTTCCAAATTTTTATAGCTTATTTGGCATTTAAGTTGTTGCTTTTTTGTAGTGTTTTTCAGGTCAAGCATGTACACAAATTGTATTGAGAACTGCAGCAACATCATCATAAAAAGGGGCATCATCTATTGCATTTAGAAATTGTTGACTGATTTCTTGGCCCTCAAAAAAATTGGTGCCACCACTGGGTAAAGTTGATGAGTGCTGAAGTTTCCTATTTTTGGTAATAAATCGAAAGCATTGAATTGTGTGTGGAATATTTAATGGGCAAAGAAAATTGCCAAAAATAAAATATACATTCGAATCCCAATACATACATTAGTTGCCAAAGAGAATGTGTGGTTGAGCTTAGAATCTAAACCAATATTGCCACAAATAAGAAATTCTGTTTTAGTTTGCTTGAGATTCTTGAATAATGGAAATTGTGGGGTAAAACGTTATTGGTGGTACCTAAAAGTATGCTATGTTTTTTGTTTATTATTTTGAATACCAATTATACTGCAGAGAAACCTGTACAGAAATCTTTTTTTAAAATTCTGTGTTAAGGGAAAATGAAAAAATATTCTCTCTGGAGAAAAATTAATAAAAATAATTTTGGCATAAGCGAAGATTTTTATTTTATTTGTGGAGACAATTTTTTTGGCAATCTTGGCACGGTCAGCTTTGCTACACCCTCAGTTATTTGATGTCGCCATTTGACATGGTCCATATTTGAAAAAATTTATTTTTGTATTTAACTCTCAAAAACCTTTTGTTAGAATCCCATATCGTCTCCTTTTTATACCTTTTGTTTGAGTCCCATATTGTCCTGTTCGGTGTATATATCCATTTGGTGCATTGTTTTGGGGTGAAGCTACTCCCAGAGAATTAACCCAAATTTTTATATAATTTTCGTATTTTACTCTCATATACCTTTCGCTTAAGTCCCATATTGTCCCGTTCGGTATACATCTCCATTTGGTGCATAATTTTGAGGTGGCGCGACCCCTTGGGAGTAGACACCCAATTTGTATCCAAGTTTCGTATTCTACTCTCAAGTCTTTCGTGTACGATTTTGGGTAATTTTTGGCGTGGGGTGGCCACCCTAGTAATTGAACCCAAATTTGTATATAAGTTTCGCATTCTACTTCGCATAAGCTTTCATTTGATGCACACATTGTAATGTCATAACGACGATTGGCATAAATATCTTCTCAGACAGCCATTAAATCCCTGCAGACCGTATTTCCGAACACAAAAACCGCCCGACCGACTGTCACAGATCTCTCAACGTAAGAGATATCCCAGGGAATTGTAAAGCGGGCGAGCTTGCGAGACTAGGAAGACTAGGAGACTAGGCCTGAAGGACAACGAATGATAGGTGGTCACAAAGAGAGGGCTGTGAGCATTCCAAAACTATGTGGCCTAATCTAAACTTCAAGAGGTCGACCACTTTGCTATCACTGGCTAGAACAGACCTCTCAGTCATTGGGTCCGTCATGACAGGTCACTGTCTAATCGGAAAACAAGCTGAAAGTCTGAAGGTTGCCAGCAACGACTTTTACAGAAGCTGTGAGGACATCGAAGAAGAAAAGACTATAGAACACCTTCTGACGGAGTTACACTTTAGATTCTCATTTCTTTGAGAACCTGTCTGATTTAGCGGATGTGAACATTCGCAAGTTGTTGGACTTTTTAAAGTGATCTGGATAGTTCAACGGTAGGAACTAGAAGGCTTCTTTCTTCTACTCCTGTGATATCACAACGGGCGAAAACGTCTAGCAGACTGCCACTTAAGCGTAACCTAGCCTAGCCCACCTAAAAATGTTCTCTTAAGAAAGAATTTGTAAAAAAAAATTTTTTCCTTAAAACAATTTTATAGAAATTCTTTCATTGGAGAAGATTTCATTAAAACTTTAAATTTGGGAAAAAATTTTGAAAATTTTGTCTTTGGAGAAAAATTCATATATTTTTATAATTTTTTTTTTCATGGACAAAATTTATAGAAACCTTGTATTGCCATAACTCAAAAAACTTTTGCCTTGAATGAAATTAAAAAAAAAATCTAAAGAAAATTTTATAAAAAAAAACTTATTTCATAGAATTTCTGTTTTAGAGAAAAATTTATAGATTTTGTTTTGAAAACAAATAATTGAAAAAAATTAAAAATATTTTTTTTTTTTTCGAAAAATATTCACAAGAATTTTGTGTTCAGAAAAATTTTATTAAAATTTGTCTTAGAAAAAGTTTTAATTAGGCTTTTCCTTACCACAAATTTAGAGCACAATTTGCTGATATAATTTTTTCGAAATCTTGTCTTTAAAATATTCACATTCACATTTTAACTGAAAAGTTTAAATTTCTGTTATTGTTGTTTGGTTCTGTTCTGGTTCTTGGGAGATCTAATCTCTCTCCGGCTTTCGCAGAGGTGCTGGGAATATTAGATATCTTCTTGGAAGCATCTTGCACTATAGCCTTGGTTGCCTTATCGCTTTCTCAACAACAAAATTTCTACTTTGAATCGCTTTTTAATCATCCCCTTTAGAGGATATGGACTCAAATGGCCAAATTGGGTAAAAACTCATCCTCTACCTTAGAAAGAGAACAAGCGAAAACAACAAATTCTTAGCCAAAAATCTACTAACCCCTCCAAATACCTTCCTTCTTCATCATTTGACTTCCTATTACAGAGCTTACGGTGAAACTCAGTCAGTTGTAAGCAAAAACTGTAGTTTGTAATACCACACTTGCCATTTTATGACATTCAATGGCTTTGGTTAGTTACCACAAGGTAACTCCAGTGACCATATTATCCAAAGTCTTCTCAAAAAAATCCTATGATTTTTCCAGTATCACTCTGTACCATTGTTGCGACTGAGACGAAGAGGAACGGCTTCATAAAAAAAAACTGTTGTGGTTCTTCTTTTTTTTCCCAGATATTTCCCCCCAGTCGATGCTTCATGCCATTTGATGGTGATGGAAGCACATCAACATGTTGTGCCATAGCAATGTTATGGTTGCATCAAGCAACAAAATGCTTTATAGTGTTTTTAACTTTAATGCTCTTCATTTTTTTACACCATACTCTGGGGGCGCCTTCTTCCATGTTGCCTGGCAGTGTAGAAACTTGCAGTATGGAGGTGTTGCAAATGTATTGCTTGGCTGGGTTTTATGTTTTTGTGGAAATGTCACTTTAGAGAAATTTATTGGTCTATCATGTTTACGAGGCACAGGCACACAAAGACTATCAGACACCCGCAGCATATGTATGCAATACACACAGCAACATTACTATGGCAACGGCACAACACAAGCGCCCTGCAATATACCTACGTATGTAACTTTCTAACAAGCATCAGTACAACAACAACAGGACAATTTCCCTTTTTGTTGTCGCCCACAAACATCACCCGCAAACCAAACATCGTCAGAATGCATTGCCCATAATCCTGAATGACAAGGAAAAATCAGTAAAGTGTTACTTTAACATTTATTGATGGGCTTATATCACTTTCGTTGACATTAACCGAATGGGACTTGTTTGTGTGCACCTTCTTCTCTTGCCAGATTTTCTGTTTTTTTTTTTTTTGTTGTTCTTTCTGTGTGAATCCTGAGGACAATCAGTCCAAAGGGTATTACTTTCTAACAACAGTCACCAACATCATTCATAGTGTCATTTGTATCACAAACTATAAAAATTTGGTTTTTGTGTCACTTTTTGGTTGGTCATTACAACTCAATTTGCCAAGTTGGCAAAATCAAACATAGGTATGTTATTGTGGCCTCCTTAAAATAGAAAAGTAATATGCGGCGAAAGGAAAAAAACTAAAATATTTAGTAATTTTTAACTGCAATATACAAAAGCTTCGAAGCCAATACGGGAATATTTTTAGGTTATAAGAAATAAAAAAACATTTTTGAAGACCTTTTTTAAATTATATCTTCTTTTTTAAATAAGGGAAAACAATTTAAATTGCCTAAGTAAAGTTATTTTGAAAATGTAAAGTTCATTGCATATCTTCAAGGCGCAAAATAATGGTAAATAGACTTGTCATGAATTGTCTTTATTTCCTAAGAATCTCATACCAAACTGCAATAAACGTTTTACTTCATCCTTGCCATACAGTATTGATTTGATACCAAACGGGATTATTTACACCCGCCTATGACGCTAAACTCCTGGGTTCGATCCGAAAAAATTTCAGCGTTGGTTATCCCCTCCTAATGCTGGTACTATGCCATGTGAGGTGCTATGCCATGGAAAAACTTCTCCCCAAACAGGTGCCACACTGCAACACGCCTATCAGGCTCGGCTATAAAAAGGAGGCCCCTTATTATTGAGCTTAAACTTAATTCAGACTGCACTCATTGATATGTGAGAAGTTTGCTCCTGTTTCTTAGTGGAATGTTTATAGGCAAAATTTGCATTTGCAATGTAAAAATTTTAGAAAAATTTGTTCAAATGTCTCAATTTTTAAATTTTTCAAGTTTTTTTGCCTGTTAGGGCGAGATCAATAAATTTTACAATTTTTGTTTGTTTCTCTTTCGAGACGAGCTGGATGATCGGAGATGCAAATGGAAAAGGAAAGCCAAAGATAGCAACACACGCCAACCACATCTAACCAAGGACGAAACCTTGGTTAGAAGACTTTTCAACCATATTAGGTGTGATGGCTTCAAGTGCCGTGCGTTGGTATATTGTATTTGAATCGTATTAGTAGCGAAAACGCATCTACGATACAATTTCCAAATTAACCAAACTCGACAACCCTGCTTATTAGCTGATAAGACTCCAACGACTAAATTTTAGTAAATTTTTTTAGATCAAATTTTAAAAAAAAATTATTTCTAAAGTCTAAATTTAAGAAATTTTGTCTAGAACAAAAGGAAAAGTTAGAAATTTTTCTATAAAAACCCATTTTAAGTAAAACTTTCCCTAAACAAAAAATTTTTGGTAAAATTGTTTCAAATGGTCAAATGTTTTTTAATTTTTTTTTTTTTGAAGACCATATATTTGTGAAAATTTTCGGCAATGACCAAATTTCAGTAAAACTTTTAAAATGTCCAAATTTTACCAATTTTTTTTTTTTAAACGTAATATTTGTTAAATTCTCTACAAAGACCAATTTTTTTTTTAATTCTCAGCAGAACCAAATTTCATTAACATTTTCCATAATGCTAGTAAAATTGTTTAAATTTTAATCAAAATTTCTCTAAAGACAAAATTAAAAAAAAAAATTTTCAAAAACTAAATTTTATTTAAATTTTCTCTTGAGACCAAATTTAGTATAAAATTATCTCTAGACTAAATTAATATAAAATTTTCTCTAAAGACTAAATTTAAGTAAATTTTTCTAAATTTTATTTAAACTTTCCTTAAAGACCAAATCTTGCCTAAAATTGTCTCTAAAGACTCAATTTAAGTAAAATTTTCTCCAGAATCCAAGTATTACTAAAAAATTTCCATAAAGACTAAATTTAAATAAAATTTTCCCTAGGGCCAAATTTTCCCCAACAACTGAATTTTAGTAAAATTTTCTCGAAAGACCAAATTTAAGCAACATTTTCTATAATTTTACTAAAATTTTTTCCAATAAAAAGTAAAATCTGGTAAAATTTTCCATTAAAACCAATTTTCTATTTAGACTAAATTTTCGAAAAATTTTCTCATAAGATTACATTTTCGCAAAAATGTCTCTAAAACTCAATTGTAGTAACAATTTTTCTAATGTTAAAGTTTTAGTAAAATTTCCCTTAAATTCCTAATTTTAATAATATTTTATCTTAAGACCAATTTCAGATAAATTTAGCGTTGTTTTTTTTTTCTTTTTAGTAAAATATTTTTACATTTTTTTATCACACATGTTGCTTATCTTTTGAAATTTCATTGCTGTGCTATTCTTTGAATAGATAGCACTGAACGAAATGGTCTATAGCCGGACAATATCCTCCAATGGAATCTAAATAAAAATTTTACTTGTTAGTAAAAAATTTTTCCATAAATCCAAATGAAAATAAAATTTTTTCCAAAGAAAAAAGATAAATCTGGTAAAATGTTCTATTAGGACCAAGTTTTAGTAAAATTTTCCCATAAAACCAAATTTTAGTAAAATTTGCTTATAAAACCAAACTCAATTTTAGTAAAATTTTTTCCAATGTCCACATTTTAGTACAATTTTCTTTTAAGCTCTCTTTTCAAGAAAATTTTTTTCTTCAGACAAAATTTAGGTATAATTAGTAAAATTTTCTTTATTTTTAGTAATATGTTTTTAAATTTAAGGAAAAAGTTTTTACATTTTTGAAAAATATTTACATTTTAAAAAAAAATTTTTACATATTTGTAAAATGTTTTTACATTTTAGTAAAATAAAATTTATTTCAATAAAATTGTATGTTAAGGCAAAACTTCAATGAAATAAATGTATGGAGACAATGAATTGTTTTATGATCAAATTCAAGGAAATCTTCCTTTCTTTTTTCATTTTTTAAAGTGGTGTCTCATAATCACTAAATTTTGAATGACGACAAGGACATTTAGTCTAGTATCGTGTGGTTATTAGTCTAAGTTTCTTTTATTTCCGAAATTCAATAGGCTAGTCTCATTAAATACCATCTCTAATCTATATTACCTGGAATTCCGTTAAGGAACAGGGGCAAACTTCTGACATATCACTAAATGTTGTCCGATTTAAGTTTAACTCAAATGATTAGGGGCCTCCTTTTTATAGCCGAGTCCGAATGTCGTGCCTCAGAGCGGAACCTCTTTGGGAAGAAGTTTTAACGTGGCAAAGTACCTCACAAATGTCGCCAGCATAACCACAGCTGAAGCATTTTTTCGGATTTTCTCATCAGGATTCGAAAACATGCCTCAACGTGCGCTACGGTGGCCATAGCAGACAGTGTGCTTAACTTCTGGTTGAGAAACCAACCAAACGACTCCTGGCGCCGTATATTGTCTAGCTCCAATAAGAAGATGCATTAAGTCATGAATTCCTCTCAGTGCTCTAGTTGTCCTCAGAGCGGCTATGATAAGCATACTGACATCTTTTCAATTCGATTGTGTATTGTACTGTAGTTGGATTTTCGAAGTACCATACGCCACTGCACATTACCATATAGCATAATAGGCATGACGACTACGGTATAAACCTATTGCATGGCACTCAGTTTAAACCTCAAACGTTAACCAATAGCCCTCTTGCGGGTGTATGGGAGTTTTGCGATATTTCCACTACATTCGATTTGAAATAAATTTTTCAAAACTTACGTTTGCCAATCACATATGGGAAAATTTTTTTACCACAATCCAAATATTACCAAAATCTGCAACGACAATCAAATATTTCGGAAATTTTCTTTCAGATTTTTATGAAATTTTCTTTAAATTGAAATGTTGACAAAAATTAAAATCTTTCTCTCTCAAGCTCTCTGCTCATATCTTCTACATCCATTCAACAGCTCTTTGAGTGCATTTCCTTCCGACCTTGTAATGTTTTTCCTATCTCTTTTTCTGGCTTGCGTAAACTTTGCCAGGATACATTCCTCTTCGATTTTGCAAATTTTGTTTGCCTTAATTTATTTTTCCGTACCTGCTACTCCATTAATAACATAAAATTTGTAACCACTGTGCCATCTTGTGGTTAAGATATGTTACAATATTGTATACACTGACATCTGTCTGCCTTTAATGGCTGTTGCGTGAGATAACAATTTCCCAATGTCTCTCATTCTCACCCTCTCTTGTTTTTGCAACTTTTGCTATGGTATAAATGTTAGTCCTTAAGGCTGGTGTCATTTTAGTTGGCCACCGACCATATGTTACGAAATTTATTCATCATGTGTCCTTTTATACAACACTACACAAAACGAGACAGACGAACGAACAGCCAGCTAGCACAACAAAATGACAACAATGTTGCACAATAACAGCTACAACAACAACAGCAAAAAAAATTAATGAAAAACTTTTAATGGGGAAATTGTTTAAATTATCTACACTTACCTTCATGCTCCATCAACTACGAAACATTCCAAAAAAAAAAAAAATCTCTTGGTGTCCATGACCAGTTTGCCCATATAAAACATGGAGCCATGGAGCTATTAAATCTTTAGCTTTAGTAGAATACATGTGGCAAGTATGTGTGTACTTGGAACAAAACAGAGACAAACTCACAGTAACCACAAATGTTAGTCACTCCAACTAAAGTCAAATACCAGACTTTAGAATATGCCGGTGACTGTGGTGGTGGTAAGGATAATGAGTGTGGCTGGTTTGATGGCATTTACACGCAACAGCGGCTGGCTGACAGCAAAAGAAAAATATGGCCAGGTGCATGCGTATAAGTGGGTGAGTGCTGGAACATTAAGGATACTGTAGACTCTTTAAATAAAAATTTTCTAATGGCCAATAATAAAGCATTTAATGTTTGTTTTGTTTTGGGTTTTTAGTTTTTGCAGTGTGGCCCATGAAATTAAAATAAAATGCCATGTTTTTTTGCTTCTTTTCTTTGCTTCAAAGAAACCCAAAAAACAAGCCCACAGCCTTATATAGGCAGCATATAAAAAGGCAAAGGATATGAGAAGCTCTATGCAACACTTAAACGGTGTGGCATAAATTAATTACCATATTATATTATTTACACTCGCTCACACACATACACACGGATATTTCGACGTGAGTAACATGTAATTATGGCATATTTTCATATAAAAATGACAGCCTCCTGTTTCCCTTATAGCCAAGGCGTTACGCCCACCCAAACTCTACGCTACTTAAATACTCATTTAATATGGTTTATATGTGTGGCTGTGTGTGTATGTGTATGTGTTTGTGTTTTTTTTTACTTTTAAGATATCCTTACCTCTAAAAGACTTCCACGTACAACGCTTGTTGTGTTTTGTTGAAACATTTCATTTAATTGTTATTTACACACACAAAAGTAAAAGGCAACAATTGTTCTGTTTACTATAATTAATAATTGTCAATGCCAATGGAAATTTTAACAGAAACATACGGAAACTAAGTATATGTGGTTTTCGAGTTTGTTGTTGTTTTTGTTGCTGTCATTGTTATTATGGTGTGTTTACATTTTAAACCCCAAAAGTAAAAAACCAGCCCAAAAGTAGGCTATATTAAGCAAGCCTTAAAGTAGGCTATCAAATTTGAATATGCAAGAAAACTGCAAGTCAGCTGAAAATGTATGAAACATAATTAAATTAACTCCTTTTTATGTTAAGTTAAATAAACAAAAATTATTTTCAATTATCACCTGCTCACTTCTGTAGGGCAGGGTATTAAATTTTTGAGCATTTGTTTTCAAGGAACCCAATCAAGGATTTTCATTTATTGTCCAATTTCGCTGAAATTTGGGACAGTAAGCTATGTTAGGACTCTCGTACTCCTTCTTTAATTTGGTCCAGATCGGTCCAGGTTTGGATATAGCTGTCATATCTCTCGATCTCTCCATTAAAGGTCTTCGTCCCATAATAGGCGCATTTATTGCCCGATTTAGCAGAAATGTCTGTCTGTCACTTCTGGCCATCTGTCTTCCCTTCTGCAAAATCATGCACGATTTCAACTTACTAAAGCACAGCCCCAACTCATTTTCCTTATCTCGAAGAACTGCCAGATGATACTACCTTGCCGCGGAGCCGTCTTAATGCACTTGGGTATCTCTGTCTGTCTTCCCATCTGCCCATCTGTCTGTCTTTCCATCTGTTTGTCTTCCATAGTAGGTCCTTCCTTCTGTCTGTTTGTAGAAAGCTGGCTAACTTTTGAAGAAACAAGGCTAGGCGCTTTAAATTTTGCCCAAATACTTCTTAATATTGTAGCTCCGTTAGGATAGTAAATGGGTCAAATCGGGGCATGTTTACCTATAGCTACCATATTAACCGATCCACAGTTTGTTTTTTGAGCCCCCTAGACTGCCTACATTTTCAACCAAATGGCTTCTAAGCTCAATGCGAAGTATATAATCGCTGTATAACTTGATACATCTCCCATATAAACCTATCTCCCTATTTGACTTCTGGAGCCTCTAGAGGGCGCAACTCTTAATCAATTTAGTTGAAGTTATACATATAGCATATATATATCGATATATATGGAAGCTATATAGTTATATATATAGCTTCCATATATACCGATCTCACGATTTGTCTTGTCTTGTCTTTAGTCGGTAGAGGGCGCAATTTGGCAGACACTTTTACACTATGACTTTTTATGACTTCCACCAACTCTACCAAATAAAGTCGAAATCGGTGTATAAACTGATATAGCTTCCATATAAACCGCTCTCCCTGTTTGACTACTTGAGGGCGCCCCACCAACTATGCCAAATAAAGTCAAAGTCAGCGTATAACCTGATATAGCTTCTACATAAACCGGTCTCCATTTTTTCCAATTTATATGGACTTTTTCTATGTCTTCCAATATACGTACCAAATATGGTCTGAATCGGTCCGTAACCTGATATAGCTCCCAAATACACCGATTTCTCTATTTGACTCCTGAAGCCTCTAGAGGGCGCTATTTTTAATCAATTTAGTTAGAATTATACACCATGACTTTTGTTTAACACCTCTGCTAAGTATGATGTAACTCGGCCTATAACCAGACACAGCTTTCATATATCTCGATCTCCCGATTTGTCTTGTAGAGTCGGTAGATGGCGCAATTTTTACCCAATTTGGCAGAAATTTTGCACTAAGGCTTCCATCAACGCTGCCAAAAAAACACGAATCGGTGTATAATCCCCTATAGTTGTCATATAAACCGATCTTCCAGTCGATCTTCTTAAGACTCTAGAGAGCGCAATTATTATCCGATTTGGAAAAACTTTAGCGTAATGGCTTCTGTTATAACTTTCACCAACTCTGCCAAGTATAATAAAAATTCGTTTATAACCCGATGTTGCTCCCATATAAGTCGATCTCACTATTAGTTATATTTAGCCGCTAGAGGGCGCAATTAATTATAGATTTGGGTGGAATTTTAAATGTGGTAGTTTTGTTACGACTTTCACCATTCCAGTATGGTCCATCATAGCCTATATGGTCCATCACACCCAATATGGTCCTAGTTTTTACTAGTCTTTAGCCTGATATAGCTCCCATATAGACCAATCTCCCGAGTTTACATATTGAGCCGCTAGAGGGCGTAAATATTATCCGATTTCGCTTAAATTTTGCATCTTTTTTTGTGTTTAACTATGCCAACTATGGAAGTTACCGGTCCACATCCAGTATGATCAAAATAAGTATTTAACCTAATATAGCTGCCATATTAATTGATCTTCCAAGTTGATTGCTTAAGCCACTAGAGGACACAATTATTTACGATTTGGAAGAAATCTTTAACATGGTGTGGTCTTATAGATTGATATAGCTTCTGTATAAATCGTTCTCCCGATTTGCTTTCTTAAACCGCTAGAAGTGGAAACTTTATTCGCACGTGGTGTTTTATTACGTCTTCCACCTCCCATGTAAATCGGTCTACATATTTATCTTCTTGAAGCAATCTCTTTCCATTGAATAAAAAAAATCGAGAAGAGGCCAAAACACACATCGAAAGGGAAGAATTTTATTCCCAAAATATTTTGCAGTGCCTAAACCTTACAAAATTCACAAGAAAATGTGTTCCTCGTCTAAGTGAGATTAGTTTGAAAAGATGGTGCGGATATTAATCCGTCCCATGGCACTATGGACATACACCTAAGCAAGTAATCGGCTTGTTGTGTGCTCTAAATACTAAAAAGTAACCTTGAAGAAGAAAATCTAAAACAGGAATTTCGTGCTACTTACAAATTCCCTAATCCCTCGTCTATATAACTGAAAAAATTCTTCTAAGCCGAAGTTATGAACATTTGGTCGATGAATTTAAAACATGGACCACTGTGCGTCATAAAGCTTCATCTTTTGTCAGATAGTATCTCTAGTCTCTATCTTGAGACCAGCACAAACCTTACGTCCAAACAAATAAAATCTAAGTTAACACCATTTTCAACATTCTTGAGGAATGTCTTTTGGGTTCCCTTTGTTCAATCTGAGACAGCCATATCGAGTCGAGTTCATAAAATCTGGCTTTAGTCTCATTCCGTTTTAAGATGTTACATTTTCTGAGTTACTGCCGAATCAAACATACCCACCTTCCCTAATTGTGCTATCTGGCATCTCCCGCTGAGGCAATGGCATAAATAAGACTGATATAAAATTATAGAGATTTATTCAAAATCATTTTTTATGGAGAATCTCTAAAATAATCATTTCTGTATTATGTATTGAAATTCCTTTTTTTATTACTTTCCCATTTATGTAAGTGACCTCCTTTTTCGGCAGTTGCTTGTTAGAACGTTTCTTGTTTTTTTCAAAATGTTGTCCTACCCTCTAGCTTTAGTCATGCGAATTTGATTAAATGCCAGCATTTGCAGCCTGTCATTGGCAAACATTAGGTTCATTTCCATTTTGCGCCCAAAGGTATGCAAATAATTTGTCAAAGCAAGTTTTCATTGATATGCAATCAGTAACAAGCAAAAAGTACTCTCAAAATAAAACCAAATAAATATGAGATAAATATAAAAACGTCTTATATATATAAGGACATTTACAATTGTTCGTTATAACATTTTTCATATTAAGGATAAATTTGGAGAGCTTTGATTACAAAGAGATTGTCTGGCATAGCAAAAGATTAATCTTAAAGCCAATAACTCTCGAGAAAAGCGGCTTTATTTGTTTTGTTTTTTTTTAAACAAACGCAAAAGAAAGCTGAATTTGAAATTTATCTCTAAAAAGTGCTCTGATTTCAAACAGCTGAATCTAGTCTCTGCTTAATAAAGAAAATATTGTAGCATATCATTAGGCAAGAAATCAAGGCGACAAGCAATTTGTCTTATGATCGCATGAATTTGTCTGAACGATGATGCGCTGCTGTTGCTTTATCAATTAATCAGTTGACTAATCAATAATATTGTAGCCATAATCGCCTTGTCTATGCGGGCCTTGCAATGCAGCTTCTTTAAGCCCGCACATATGCTTCTTAGTAAAGCTCACAACTACTACCTGCTGGTGGTGAGGATGCCAATGCTAAGTATGTCGATGTGGATATGGATGATGATGATGCCACTATGCACACATATGGTTAAGGGCTATGAAACACATACATACCAAGTACAATCTTCACATGAACGGAAAAATGATGTCAATTAGTGCATATTTTCAGGCTAAATAAGCAATTTTATTGATTAGTACTCAAAGTCCTTTTTGTGGTGTGTGTAAGAATTTGTGAGCACTGCCACCACAGCTTCCATACTCTTTCTATCTTTAGAAGATGATGACAACCTCTCATGCATCATGTATTTGCATGAATATAAGTGTTTGAGAATTTCTTTTTTATACAACATTTTCTATAGTCTACATTCAGGCGCTTATATTGTTTATTGTATACGTCGAATGCCTGCATTTTACGATCATATAATTTTTACAATAGCCATTATTTGCTCTAGTAGAACAGAAATAAATGACAAAATAAAGGCAAAGAGGGTAAAATCTAAAGGATTGTCATGCTACACACAAAAAGGGCTAAGGAAATGCTTTGTTTTTATGTACAATGCAAAAAGAAAAATTTCCTCATTTTCTTATTCTTGATATAAACAATGTACTCTCGGGTAAACAGAAAGATTAAAACAAGAAACAAATTATACAATTTGAACAATGATGCCTTCACTTTCCCCCTCTAAATAAATTTCTCAAAGGAATTAGCCCACAAAACAGTGACTACTTTTAGGGATTGCCTATATTTGAAATAAAGCAAAAAATTTAGCATACTTTTGAGCGTAAAGTTTACAGTTTTAACTTTGTCTGCTTTAGCAGGGAAATCAGTTTCAATGAAATGCCAAGTTTTGTATTAACACGTGCCGGAAATTGTTGACCAACATTTTTTTTTTGTATTTTCTGGGCAATTAAAAGTTAAGGCATACTTTTTGGGAAATGCAAAGTGCCGATTGGGAGGTTAGGAGGGGATAAGACATTGGAATTGTTGTAAATTGATTTCAAATTTGAAAGTTGAGAAAAGCAATTTACCTCCAACGAAAATTAATATAAAAAGGAAATGAAAAGTTGAAAGGCATGCTCTGGTTACCCTGACAAACAGAAAAGAAACAAAATTTCTTTTCAAATCATTTTGATGACATGAAATGGAGATGACATGAATTGTAATTTAAGATTAAGCAAGCGATGTTTTCATGTAGGTTAACTTAAACTGCAACTAAAATTTAAGAAAGCATTTGGTTGATTACATAATGTTACAAAAATAACAGAGTTTATTTAATAATGTATAGATTACCTTTATTTACGGCAAAAATTTTCCAAATCATGCAGAAAAAAATGTCTCTACTTTAAAAGAGTCTCACTTTCAATTGAAAATCTAAAATTGAAATACAACACATTTAACATGGTCTGCTAAAAGTTTTCAATTAATTGAGATTAACATACTTTGCAACAGAAATCCATAAAGGCTTAAACAGAAGGAACGCGTCGAGGAGCGTCGCGTTTAAAAATGCAACTCTGCAAACAAATATTAAAAAAATAAGACGACGAAAAAATTACATCTTTCACAGTAATTACTCATAAATGTTTTAAGTCTCCAACAGAAAAATAAGGCTCCGATTTTTATAAAAGTCTAAAAAAAAATTAAATACCTCAAACAATAATTTCTTAAGTTGCAATTTTCGAATAATAATGTCTTCCATAAACCCTCCAAAAACATGTTCTTAAAGTAGCTAAGATGTTATTAATTTTCGTATAATAATGTCTTCCATAAACCCTCCAAAAACACATTCTTAAAGTAGCTAAGATGTTATTAACAAATCAAGTTAAAATTCTCCACTTCTCCAAAAGTTTCCACTTTACCAAAAGTTTCCACTTTAACAAAATTATCCACTTTACCAAAATTATCCACTTTACCAAAAGTATTAACTTTTCCAAAAGTCTCAACTTTACCAAAAGTCTCCAGTTTACCAGAAGTCTCCACTTTACCAAAAATCTCCACTTTGCCAAAAGTCTTTACTTTACCAAAGAAATATATCTCATCTTTCAGTAAAAAAAACCCAAACTTCAATACACAATTTAAAAACTTTTTAAAACCTTTAAAAACTCTCCAAAATTATTAAATCCTTTATATATCTACTTCAACATTCCGCATATATGATAATCATCTAGTAAAAAGTCTGCACATTTAGTTAAAGGTCACCATTTTAGAAAAAGTCTCCATTTTTTGTAAACAGCCTCCCTCTTGAATAAAAATTCCTTCATATAAAAAGTCTCCAGTTGAATGAAAAACATTCTGTAAAATTTTCAAATTCTTCAATGAATACTTTGATTAAAATGCTTTTTCTCCAATGTTTGTAAACATGCAGTAAAAATGTAAAAAAGTTCCACTTTTAGGCAGTGGTCCTCTAACATTTTATCAAAATTTTAACATTTGTCTTAACTTTAACTACAAAGTTTTGCCTTTTATTCAATATGTCTCCGCTTTTCTTAAAAAGTGTCCACTTTTGATAAAAGACAAAGTCCAGAGAAGTACAGTTTGGGTAAAAAGCTTATTTTTGAAAAAAGTCTCCGCTACTATTAACATTCTTTCATTTTATAGAAGAAGTCTCCACCGTTGCAACCAGCCTCGCTCTCGCATAAAAATTTTCCCTTCATAGTAAAAAGTCTCCAGTTGAATGAAACAATTCTATCTTATTTGATCAAATTCTTCAATGATCATTTTTACTCTCCAAAGCTTCTATTATTGAAATACAATGCAACTGTTTGTGAACATGCAGTAAAAATATTTCCCATTTAAGTTCCTCTTTTTGGCAGTGGTCTTCGTTTTGTTAACAGTTTAAGTGCAAAATTTCCAATTTTGGTAAAATGCACTCTACTTTTAAAAAGTCTCCACTTTAGAAAATAAAGTAGTTCATTCTAGTCAACGAATCTTCGCTTTTTTTAAAAGAGATCTCCATTTTTATGCAAAAGGTCTCCACATTTGATAAAATATTCCTTTTTTGAAAAAAGTCCCCGCTTTTGAAAAAAGTTTCCACCTTGAAAAAAGTCTCCACCTCGAAAAAGTACATTTTTAGTACAAAGTCTAAAATTTGAAAAAATTCAGGAAGTCTCCACTCTTTGTAAATTTTGGTTTTAGTAAATACTGTCTCCTAAGAAGTCTCCTCCTTTATTTTAATATTTTCCATAAAATCTAAAAGCAAACTAAATGTCACTTTTGCTATAAAGTTTTAAAACCACGTCTTTCCCATTAAAATACCTTTTGTTGTAGTGACTCTTTAAAGACTTTTAATTCTTTTTAAAACCTTTCTTCTTTTTAAACAAAACCCTTATTTTTAAGTTTCCATTTTCTTTTCAAGTGAGTTCGAAAACCTATCATACTAGTTTTCTACTGCTTACATTTTCGACAACTATCAAAGACCATTAGATCACAAAAAGTTTATTTAGTCTTCGCTTAAACTTAGAAAGAAAAAAACTTTAAGCCCAATTCAAAATTCAGCGACCTACATTTTCTTCAACTAAAAAGTCTACAAAGCCCTCCTCTAAGCCCTGCAATATTTCCACGAACCTCTTATCAAACTTTCCTAAATAAAAACTTAATGTCCCACTACTAGCCCACCATTAAGCAAAGAGGCTCTTTTGCGTTCTGCACACCATTCATCGGCCTCTAAAAGCTTTAATGGTTATTAGCTATGACATAATAAATTTATCAAGTTTTTTTTCTGCTTCAAAACTCTACACTCTTAAGTGTGTCTGATGGTTGAGTGTTACAGTGTTTTTCTTCCCATTTTTCGTTATAATTACTTTAATGCATCATTAAATATCGTGTATGTGGGGGCAAGAAGGGTGTACAGTAGTTAAAGGAAGAAACACGGCGTGCACAAAGACATCATCATAGATAGCAAATCGACCATTTTTATTATACATTTGGAAAAGAAGCTTCTACTTCTTTTCAAGTAGTTGCATGATGGGGCCACAGAGGCTAATTGTTCGAAGAGAGAGTATTAGCATAAAATGGGAAGTTTCTCTTTTGGGTTTTGTGTAGCGAAAAACGACAAACATGCTCGAACCATAATAAAGTTATTAAAATGTCCTACAACACAGTTACGGTCATTAACCATGAACATTCTCTTTCTCCTTGGCTGATATAAAAATTGGCTCCTTTGCAAGGAGGTTGAGTGCAAGTGGCATTCGCTTTTAAGCAACAATATTCTGTGTTAATGACTACAAATTTGAATGGAACTTATTGGGCATATTAGATTATTTATTAACAAACTTTTAGACAATTAATTTATTCTCAGGGAATTTTATGATATCATAGGGAGACACATTCCTCTATTGAAAATCAAATTTAAACTGTAATCAGTAGTTCCGTACTATTTAAGTTTAGTGGGGTGAAAGTTGGATGGGAAAATTTAAAATTTGCCCATAAACATTCCCTTAAGGAACTAGAGCAAACTTCTCACATATCAATGAGTTCAGTGCGATTCAAGTTTTAAGCTCAATGATAAATATCCTACTTTCTATTGCCGCGTCTGAATGAAGTGCCACAGTGCGACACCTATTTGTGGAGAAGTTTTTATAATGCAAAGTTCCTCACCACGTTTCAACATTAGGAAGCAATAAACACAGCTGAAAATTCTTTCGGTTGTTCCGACCAGGATTCGAACCCAGGCGTTCATCGTCAGAGGTGGTCATGCTAACCTCTGCTCTACGGTGGCCTCCGTAGGCATACAAAAATTATTCTCTAATACAAAAACTTTACTTAAACTATTTCTCTGCAATCCCTTAGATTTAAAATGTTCATACCAATTTTTCCATAACAATTAACCAAACCAAACACGATAAATATGGTTTATTTAAAAAGTCTCCAAAATACAAAAACTCTTCACAGGTCTAATAACTCGTCGAAAATATAGAAAAAAAAACATATAAGATATATATAAAAAAAAAGTTTCACGAGCATAAAAACTCATTGAATTTTTAAATTTTCCAATCATAGAAAAACTCTACATTAACTATTGCTTTGCATTCCTTATGGTTTGGAATTTTCATAGTTTTTTCCATAGTTTCCCATTAAAATTAAAGGAAGCTTGCCTTCTGGGAATGATTATTTTAAAGTTTATTTTAAAAGTCTCCACAAATACAAAAACACTCCACAAATATAGACGAAATCTAAAAAATATATAAAAAGCGCAATAAAAACAAAAACTTTGTTAACATAAAAACTCTTCACTCATTGGAAAACTCTACGCTAAACTAAACTACTTTGGTTTATTTTAAAAGTGTCCACAAATATCAAAACTCGTCAAAAATATTGGAAAAAACACCTCCAATATATAAAAATATTTCGCAAGTATAAAAACTCAATGAACTTTAAAATTCTCCACCCCCAGAACAAATCTACATTAACGATTGCGCTGCTATCATTTTCATAGTTTTTTTTTTCCACAGTTTTTCTATAAAAATTAAACAACATTCGCCTTCAGGGAATATATGGTTTACTTTAAAAATCTCCATAAATGCAAAAACTCTCCATATGATTCTTTCCACTAATATGGATGACAACTCAAAAAAGATTTAGAAAAGCTCAATAAATACAAAAACTTTAGGAATATATAAACTCTCCACTCATTGCAAAACTCTACACTAAACTAAACTGCTATGGTTTATTTTAAAAGTCTCCAAATGCAAATTGCAAATTCTGCTCATGAACTTTCCACTAAGGAACTGGGGCAAACTTCTCACGTATCAATCTATCTATTAAGCTCAATGATAAGGGCGACATCTCTTTGGAGAGAAGTTTTACATGGCATAGTACCTCACAAATGTTGCCAGCATTAGGAGGGGAAAACCACCGCTGAAAATTTTTTCCGATGGTCTCGCCAGGATTCGAACCCAGGCGCTCAGCGTCATAGGCGCTTATGCTAACCTCTGCGCTACGGTGGCCTCCAAAAGTCTCCACAAATACAAAAACTCTGCACATGTATAAAAATATATAAAAAAAACCTTTTGCAAGCATAAAAACTCAATGAATGTACAAACTCTCCACTCATAGAACAACTCTACACTAACTATTGCTCTGCTATCTTTTAGGTTTAGAATTTTCACAATATTTTTTCCAAGTTTTTTTTTTTACAAAAATTAAACAACGTGTGCCTTCAGGGTATATACGGTTTTTTTTAAGGTCTCCACAAACACAAAAACTCTCCACAAATATAAATTCTTTCCACTAATGTAGATGACAACTCAAAAAAGATATAGAAACGCTCAATTAATACAAACACTTTGCAAACATAAAAACTCTCCACTCATTCGAAATCTGTACGCTAAACTAAACTGCTATGGTTTTTCCACAACACCATAGCAGGCATAAAAACTCGTCAAAAATATAGAAAAAGACAACTCGAATATATACAAACATTTCGCAAGCAAAAAAAACTCAATAAATTTAAAATCTCTCCACTGATAGTACAACTCTACACTAACTATTGCTCTGCTATCTTTTAGGTTTGGAATTTTCACCATTTTTGCCGTAGTTTTCTTATAAAAATTAAGCAACATGTGCCTTCAGGGTATATATGGTTTATTTTAAAAGTCTCCACAAATACAAAAACTCTCCACAAATGTAAATTCGTTCCACAAATATGGAAGAAATCTCAAAAAATATAGAAAAGCTCAATAAATACAAAAACTTTGCAAATATAAAAACTCTTTAATTCTCCAAACTCTCATTGATTCTCTGATTCTGCAATTATTTCCCATAACACAGTATCAGAATGTGCAGTGAGGAGCAATATGGTTTATTTTAAAAGTCTCCAAAAGTTATCTCCCTATCTACCTTCTAATGTATTTTGTACAAAAAGTCTTAAAAGTCTCCAAATATTATTTATTTTCGGTGAAACTCTCATTGATTCTCCGTGAAACTTGTCGAAATATATAAAATAATAAGTCTACAGGCCCATTGTTTCAAAATCCATGAAATTATTATTCAGCTCTTATTCATTGTAATATTATCAAACTCTTTTAAATCTCTTTTTTCACCTTCCAATATCGACTTCTCTTTGAATTAGGAGTTCAATAAATTTTGTCATTCCCTTCAGTTTCCTAAAGCATAGCGTATAAGTAGGCCATATTTCTTTATTGTCATTTAAAAGTCTTAAGGCTAGTCTATAATTTCTAAAAAGTTCATAAGTAAATTTTGGCATAAATGCTTCATAATATATGGCGAAAAAAATAAATTTTACAATTTATCGCCAAAGGGAAATCTTTTAATTAAGTTTCCTGTTATTGTTGTTGTTACTGCGGCATAATCTAAAGCATACTCAGTTTAACCAAGCCAAACTCTTTATTCTGCTTCACCACACACATAACAACACGTACATTCTCCCATGTATAAAGATTGTCTTAGAATTTATTACCTCATTCTCAATTAAAAGGAAACCTTTGCGAACTTCGCCCATATTATTACCACCTATTGTTGTGGAGATTAATTTTGTGGTTGCGGCCTAAAAGTACGCAGTATTAGAACAGCCTCTTTTGGTAAATTAAGCCATATATTATGATAATTTTTACATTTAACTCGCTAAAGTTAATAAAAACCAATGCTGTGGTAAATTTCTTTGTTGGCTGCCAAAAAATTTAATTGTTTTTCCTTGCCAAAGTGATAAATAAAAAATTAAAACATTTTAAGAGCAAAAAAAATGTTTTGACTACTTTCAGTGAGCCCGCTTTAAGAAAAAGTCTAATGAAGCAAAAAACCAATTTCCTTTATAATTTAAAATTATTACCAGAAATTGTGTGCACATGAAATATGTTATGCTTTCCTCATATACATTTAAGTAAAAGTTTGTATGGATGTTGAAGTCTTGCCCAAAAGTATTATTTGTGCCAAACAATTTCCACAAAAGCCTGATAATGGTGGGAGATGATGTTTACCATCTTCTTAATGGCAAACTTGTCCTCTCAAAAGGTTGTTGTTTTCATTCGTTTTTTATTTTATTTTTTTTACTGCTGCCTTTCCAGTAGCAGTGTTGTATTTGGCCCATTATAACAGAACCCATTTGTATTTACGGCTCCCAGGACACAAATATTTTCCATTGGTCGGTCACACGCAATAAATAACTATTCCAAGTCCTTGCTATGAAGTACCACCCTGGTGTCTGATGTTGTTCAATCTCTCTCTCTCTCTATCTCTGATGGTGAACCCTTACATTACAGAAATGATAAGAAAAGGAAATTAAACTCAACCACAAATATGTAGCGCCAGCCACACAAAAAAATCTCTGTGCCATTATCATCAGTAGCAAGAGCAAGAGAGGAAAATATAAATCGTTATGTGCTTAAAACGACACCAATACCCTGAGAGTAATTCAATAACAATGCTAAACTATTTTCAAAACAACAAAAACAGAGTAGCCTATCAATAAGTCCAAAGACTTCAAACGCGTACAACAAAATCTATTGCCTATTTTTAGGCCTTGGCCACAAAAAAAAAATTCGAACCAATTGAAATGGGGCAATACAAAGCTCATCGAAACAAACAATTTCAAGAGATTTCTTTTTTTGGTTCTTATTTATTCTTTCAAAGCTTATTAGCCTCTTTAAAGGTTTTAATAATCTTCTCCCTTACAGTAAGTGTAGCAATTTACACAGAAATAAAATAAATAAAATCTCACTCTGCTGCTATTGTTTTCCAAGACAACAAAGAAAACAACTAAATCTTTAGTTGTAGTAAATATCGCTTTGTTCGTATTGCCTTCATTCCAAATATCAGTCCAAAAAAGTAATATTAATAAATTGTTATATACAAATAAATATCTTGAAAAAAGAAATCTTCGCTGTGCCACATCTTAGTCTAAGACTCAGTGAATAGAATTTGTTTTGAGGTCCAGAAACTTAAGACTCTACTAAGATAAAGCGAGAAGAAAATTTTTATAGTTTTTATTACTTAGAAAATAAAGAAGAAAAGAAGAAGAGCAAAAAAACGAAACACAAATCGTTTGATAAGAAGGGAAAATCCATAAAAAAGCAATAAATGCCATAGAAATGCCTTGGAACCATGATACACGCCAATGACGCTGATGATGACGAAGATGCCTCTTGAAGATGCCAGCTGAGAAGCTGACGTTGGAAAAACAGCTCTTGTTGACTTTAATGCCGTAGTTGAATATCCCCTTTTATGATTACATTCGTAAGAATTTTTTTTTTTTTTACTTGAAAAAAAAACCCAGAACAAGTAAAAGGCGTTGATTTTCTTTTAGCATTTTCTCCCCCCAAAGCTCGTTAAGTGTAATGTGGTTTGAAAAAACCAAATAAATAAATATATGCTACAATTTCAAATGTCTACAAATATTCTAAAATCATGTTGGTACTTTATTGCAAGCTGCTTAAAATAGGTTTCACCTTCATAGAGAGAAGTGCGCCAAAAAGTAGGCAACTAAAACAAGGGAAGAAATAATAAAATGGTGAATGGGTAGTAAAATGAAATTTTTTCAATTTTTTGAATTGAAGTTTTGAGCAAGTTTTCTGAAAAAAAAATTAAAAAAAAAAACTTCTATAAAAGAATAAGCACAAAGATTTCTACGAAAATAAGATTTACTTTTTTTTATAAAATTTTTAATAAAACTTTTTCTCATTTGCCTACAAATATTCTAAAATCCTGTTGGTACTTTATTGCAAGATGCTTAAAATAGGTTTCACCTTCATAGAGAGAAGTGCGCCAAAAAGTAGGCAAGTAAAAGAAGATAAGAAATAACAAAATGTTGAATGGGTAGTATAATGAAACATTTTTTTAGATTTTTTCTATGGAAATGAAATTTTGAACAATCTTTCTATAGAAACAATTTTAATAAAATTTGTATGGAAAACAAAATATAAAAAAAAACAAATATAAAATTAAATAAGAAAAAAAGCACTAAATTTGGCTGGGCCGAGCTTTGGAAACGCCACCTTAGGTATATATCGGGTTTTTCAAAAAGAAGGCTTAAAGAGTTTCAATATCAATAAAATTCTTTAATTCTTTGAAAATACGTCCAATGCCATTATGTACGGAACTCGATTTCTTTACCATGGCCACCACGGGCACGATTGCAGAATTCCAGACGCTGAACCAAATTTTCGACAATTTTCAGGCAAAAATCGGCCGATACTGCTGCAATTTCGTGTTCGATTTGTTTGCAGAGACCATTGACTTAACGTTGCTCCACAGAAAATAGTACAACGGCTTCAAATCGCACGACCGAGACGGCCAATGCACTGGACCATTTCGTAAGATAACGCATTCTCCAAACTTGGTTTCCAATAAATTGATTGTGACATTCGCTGTGTGGCTATTGGTTCCGTCCTTTTGGAAACACATGTCCTCCAAGTCAATATCATCGAAATGGGGCCAAAAATATTGTGTTATCATTGAACGGTAACGATTCCCATTCACAGTAACGTGCCGGTCGTGATCATCACGGAAGAAGTACAGCCCAGTGACGCCGCTGGCCCATAAACCGAACCAAACCAAAATCATCGCTGAAGATGATTTTTCGGTGAGAATAATGAGTCCACTGACTTCGAATTTTGGTTAAAAATTTTAATCATTTTGACTCGTTGCTGCCTCATATATATTTCCATCATGGAATGGCAAAACGTACTGATGGAAAAAGTCAAAAGAGAGTGAAAAAATATGGCGTCATTTGCTGTCCCTTTTGGTCCCTCTTGAAAAATCGTTTATAATAGCCACATTTTGACAAAATCCGCTGAAGTGAACCATTTATGAAACCTTAGGAGCTATATCAAGTAATGGTCCGATCTAGGCCAAACCCAGCACGAGCGTCGAGGGACTTACACAACTCACTCTTCCAAAATTCAGCGAAATCGGGTAATAAATAGGCAATTCATGGGGGAAAGACCGAGAATAGTGAGACCGACATAAATGGCAGCTATATCCAAGTATGGTCCGTTCTGAACCATACTTGGATGAAAGGCCTAACACAGCTCATAGTACTAAGCGGGTAATAAGTGCGACCTTACATCGCGAGTTCGGTCCTAAAAGGGGCTGATCTAAACCATATTCGATACAGATGTTGAGTGTTATAAGACAACTCACTGTGCTAATTTTCAGCGAAATCGGTTAGTAAATGCGGCTTCTATAGATCTTAAACCTTAAATAGGGAGATCGGTCTATATATTGCCTTCATGAAGATATTGTCCGATGTGAATCATATTCGATACAGATATTGAGGGCACTTTATCAACTAGCGGTGCCAAATTTTAGCGCATTTCTGGCATAAGACCTCAAATCGGGAGATCGGTATATATGACAGCTATATCCAAATATTGACCGAACTAAACCATATTCGTCATGAATGTTAAGGGACAATATCATTTGAAAAAATGGTATTGTAAAAACTTCTCCCCAACAAGGTGTCGCACTGCGGCACGCTCTTCGGACTCGTCTATAAAAAGGTGGGCCCTTATCAATTAGCTTAAATCTTGAGTCGAACAGCACTCATTGATATGTGAGAAGTTTGCCCCTATTGCTTAATGGAATATTCACGGGCAAATTTGCATTTTTTGGCAAGCAATGGTTGATTTCCATGGATTCTCTGAAAATATAAATATTGCAATGAATCATTACTAAATAGGTTGGAATATAATTATAAAAATAAAATGGTTTAACCCTGACCTTAGCCAGATTTCCATATTTATCTGTGAACATTATTTGAATCACATTCTCTCTTTACAGTATCTAAAAAGCCATTGAATTTTTGTCCTTCTATACAGTAGCCATATCTTTAGTCTGCATATTATTTTCCTTTAGAGCCTACAAATATGCTATATTTCATGCTGGCATTTAATTGCCACTGCCCAAAGTAGCATACATTGATAGTCTTCAATTAATTTGCATTTTTTGCAAAAGTTTCTACCCAATCTCACAGCAATCAACTCATAAAAGAGCATATTCTATATCTGCTCGAGGCCATGGGGATGATGATGACGATGATGATGCCATTAAATATTGAATGCCAAACAATTAGCACTATTTATTCTTGTTGATAATTTTATCTCAAATACATCCCATACGTACACACAGACACACAGCCAAGCAAATTTAATTGACTCTCATAGCAAATTAAGTAATAAAGTAAATATATGAAAATACTCTTCTCATATTGTGCAAGGGCAAAACCAGACAAAAATAAAATGGATTAAAATTTTTTGCAATAACAAGTTTTGCTTGTTTGTTTGTTGGAAAATTACAATGTGCAGATAATTTGTATGTTAATGTGTTGCTGGGAAACTCCCAGCAACACCTTAAACTGTACTTTGAAATTTATTTGTCTAACACCAAAAGCATGTGGAGATATTTTATGAATTTTCGCCTAAGAGCAATTGGAGGAAAAGAAATAATCATAGTTTATTGCTTTTGGCTAAAGTTAATGGGCAAAATGTGTTTTGAGCTTCTTACACACACTCTCCCTCTCTCTTTCCCACTCTTTTATATGTATTAAATATCTTGCCCCTAAAAGTATACCCCCAATATTGAAGATATTTATATTAATAGCTTTCTATTTGGTCATGGCCTTTGTCCAGGCTTTTATGTGAGACCACTTTTGCTTTTAATTTAACACAGTTATCCACACACCCTCATCCAATGTGGCATACAATAATTTTTATGACCTTCAACTATATACACATTGACACATTAGGCAATAACAATGACTGAAGTTTTATATGAATTCTCATACGCGTATAAATATATTTACCCAGCTATGTGTTTGTTATTATCAAGTAATACAATTTATATATATATTAATAACATATATCAAGCATTTGCTTCCCTTTTCCATGCATTTCAGTCATTCGATTGTGGGATTTATGGGATTTTGTTTTCGATTACACAATAATTACTTACATATATTACTTATAAAGATTAATTAACAATATAGGAAAAAATATGTTGCTATTAATAAATGTTGTTTGAAATATCAAAGTTATTATTGCCTATATTTAGGCTGAAATAAAACGACAGAAATCTTTTGTTCGGAGGGTGGAATTGAATAACCCCAAGTTTTAAGTTAAGTTTATATTTATTGAGTCTTTTTTTTTTAAACATTGAAATGCTTTGGTCATAATAATACATTTAGTGAAATGAACGTCCTAAAAGTATACTTCAATAAATGTGCCGAAACATAAATTAATTTTAAATGAATGAAACATCTTAAGATAGAAACTCTTTTAAAATTTCAATCTCAAAGAAAATTTTTTCAAAATTTCATTTCAATAAAAAATAGAATTTTCCATAAAATAAAATTTTGACAAAAATTTCTATAAAAATTTGAGTTATTACATAATTTTTTATAGAAATGTAATTTTGAAATATTTTTTTTATATTAAAAAATTTTTTTGTAAATTTTTTTTTTAGAAAATTTTGACATAATTTTATTTTTAAATACAATTTTTCAAGATGCTTTGATTTTTATAGAACTTTTTGTGCAAATTTTATTTTTAAAGAAATTTTTTTTTTAAAATTTTATGTATAAAAGAAAATTTTTTCCAACTTCTATTTTCAAAGAATAATTTTTCAAAATTTTATGTTTCTAGAAAATTTTGCAAAAATTTTATTTTTCAAGAAAACTTTTGTAAAAATTTAATTCTTATAGATTATTTTGTCAAAACTTCATTTCTTTCGGAATAAAAGAAAATAAATAGTGTAAAATTTTAATTTTAAAAAAAAATTTGTCAAAATTTATTTTTCAAAGAAATTTTTGTCAAAATTTATTTTTCAAAGAAATTTTTGTCAAAATTTATTTTTCAAAGAAACTTTTGTCAAAATTAATTTTTCAAAGAAAATGTCAATTTTTTTTTTTCAAAGAAAATTTCAAAATTTATTTTTCAAAGAAAATTTTGTCAAAATTTATTTTTCAAAGAAATTTTTGTCAAAATTTATTTTTCAAAGAAACTTTTGTCAAAATTTATTTTTCAAAGAAAATTTTGTCAAAATTTATTTTTCAAAGAAAATTTCAAAATTTATTTTTTAAAGAAAATTTTGTCAAAATTTATTTTTCAAAGAAAATTTTGTCAAAATTTTATTTTTATAGAAAATTTTGGCAAAATTTTATTTTTGTAGAAAATTTTGGCAAAATTTTATTTTTATAGAAAATATTGTCAAAATTTTATTTTTATAGAAAATTTGGTAAAAATTTTATTTTTTAGAAAATTTGGTAAAAATTTTATTTTTATAGAAAATTTTGTCAAAAATTTTTTTACAGAAATATTTTCAAAATTTTAATTCATACTGATTTGTCAAAATTTTAATTTTATAGAATTTTTTTTCTTATTTCCTGAAAAAGTTTTGGCGAAATTCAAATTTCGAAACTTAATTTCTTTAAGAAATTTCGGTTCAGTTTTGCAAAAATTCGCTGTAAAAGCTTTTTTTGGAACCTTCGACTTTTTGTCAATATGATGAAAAACCAATGTATAATTTTAGGGTTTATATAAAATGACAAAAATATTATCTTGAATTTACTCGCATATTTCAACTTTTGTCAACCTTCTCGCTGATTTTGGTAGTAATTGATACTTTGCGCGTATTTTCTTTGTCACATTTTCCATTAAACTTCCGTTGAATTTATATTTCAACTTTTGCCAGCCTCTACCCTGATTACGGCTGTAATGGATACTATGCGCGTATTTTCTTTGGCATATTTCCAATAATTAATTTCCATTTTTACTTTTATAATTTCATCTGTATTTCGTTGAAGTTTGTCTTCTTTTCCTTGGAAAATATTTCAAAAGCTGAATTTCACAAAGTTTTATTTTTCGCTCCTTGATATCTTTTTGATTATGACCAAATGTTGTTCTTGAAGAATTTTCATCATTCATAAAATTTTATAAATTTTGCTGGAACTAAAATCAATATTTTGTTACAATAAATGTTCATTGATGACAATTTCATTTCTGGCAATGCTAAAGTTGGTTCAAGGTCTTTGCAGTTATCTGGAAATTAATTCCAAATTTGCCTCAAATTTCTGTGAATTTTTTTTTGGGATCAAAATATTTTGAGGAATAGAGGTAGAAAATGTGAAGAAAGTATATGTAAATGACAAATAAATGGGGGTTCTAAGACATTCAGGTTATAAATCATGATAGAAATGCCTTGTACAAAACCCTTAATTCTCTGAAAAATTCTTGATGGAATGGCGGCAGTGTTGATCATATAAGAGGTCCTTAAAGTATATTACAATAGAACTTTTCAAAAGTTTAAAAATACCATTAATCGTTGTTAACGTCTATCTTTCCTTGTTAACAATGCAAATTTGCCCATGAACATTCCGTTGAGGAACATGGGTAAACTTCTCACATATCAATGAGTGCTGTCCGATTCAAGTTAAAGCTCTTTTTTATAGCCGAGTCTGGATGGAGAGCCGCAGTGCGACACCTCTCTGAGGAGAAGGTTTTACGTGGCTTAGTGCCACACAAATGTCGGCAGCATTAGGAGAGGATAAACTTCGCTGAAATTTTTGCTGATTTTCTCGCGAGGATTCGAACTTAGGTATTCAACGTCATGGGCGGACATGCTAACCTCTGCGATGCTTAGGCTCTCGTGGATACTTAGGAGCTTGTGGAGACTAAGGCTTTTGTGGAGAGGTAACCTCTTGTGGAGACTTAGGCTTTTGTGGATACATTGGCTCTTGTGGAGACTTAGGTTCTTGTGGATACTTTGACTCTTGTTGATCCCTAGGCTCTGGTGGAGACTTTACCTCTTGTGGAGACTAAGGCTCTTGTGGAGTCTTGGGGGTATGATAAGCTCTTTTGTAGACTAAGAATCTTGTAAATACTAAAGTTTTTTGGTTGATACTTAAACACTTGTGAATACTTTTTCTCCAGTGGAGACTCTTGTGAAAACTTAGGCTTTTGTGGAGACTTAGGCTCTTCAGTAGGCTTAAGCTTTTGGGGAAACTTTCATTCTTGTGGAAATTTACTCTTTTGACTTTTAGACTTTAGGAGGCATACGTTTAGAATAACAAATTGCTTTGCTCATTCCGTTCTAGTAGGGTTTTAATTTGGAGACTTAAGCTCTTGTGGAGACTTAGACCCAGTGAAGATATATTCTCTTGTGGCCAGTTAGCCTCGTATGAAGGCTTGGGCCATAATAAAGATGTAGTCTTTCTAGACTAAGTCTCTTCTATATAATCTTTACGCAAAATTTACAAATTTAAAGCATACATTTAGGAGTCTCTGCTTGTTGTAGTCTTTCTTGTAATTGCATCGAATCCATAAGAAAATATGTTTCGATGTTGGGGTAATGCACAAAACATGCCAATTTCTCATACCCTGTTCTGAAGGGAAGCATAAACCATCCCCATCGTTCGAGCTATAAGGCGGATGAGCCGAAACTTTCCTCTTCAAATAAATCAATTTTGTCCGCAACAGGCCTGGTTTCAATAGTTTATACCTCCGATACCACCATTTACGGGATATAATCTCAGTGTCATAAGTATTTGGCTTCGGCGTTGATTTGGCTGGTTGGTCCTGCTTCTCATATGAGTTTTTGAGCAATATATCCATTTAATGTCTTTCGGCTTCCATTCAAATGGAACCCAATCTCCATGTTTTTGAATGTAGTTTTACGCTTTTGATAAACTTCATCACATTCGAATAGCGAAAAACATCGTCCTCAATTGCTATGAGTTAGATGCATATTGACCGTAAACTCCTAACAACAATCGATAACATTTCCAGCTTCACTGAATTATAATGACAAGCGTTTACAACATATGTTATATTATCATTATTGTCGTTAACTAGTATACCCAATAAATTAAAGCATACATTTAGGATGATTAATTTTACCCATTCAGAGATATGTATATCCAAACAATTTTTGTTTGTGAAGAAGGCAAATTATCTCCACAAAAAGTTAAAAATTTAAAGCATACAGTTAGGCTGCTATATATTAAAAAGTTTTTCTTAGCAAGAAACACCATTTTATAAAAGGCAGGTTATTTATAGAATGATAAAAAAAATTTAACTATAGCCCAAATTAAACAAATCCATTGTTTTAAAAACTTTTTGGCTATAAATGTTTACAATTTTTCCATGATTTATTGAATTAATTAAGAAGAAATTTTTTTGATTAACATGGATTTGGCTAGTATGGGCACAGAATTCTTTATCCTTTTGTAAATAACACTTGACAAAGGGTTAAAATTAATTTAAATAATTTTATTGTAGAGTGATTTAAATGTTAATGGAAAAGTGTTTAATTAATTAATTAATGAACTAATTGACTGGCATGTTGGCAATGTGAAATATATTTTTTATTTGTGTTTTTTCCTTTCTGTTGTGTTAAATGCTGTTCTGTGATGTCCTGTTGTGTTAATGCTTTAAATAGATTGAAACAAAATTTTGATAAAAATTTAAGTTTTTTTTAAGTTTGAATAAACATTTGAAGAAAGTGTAAAGTCGAACAAAATTTTCATAATGCTAGCATAAAAATAGATATAGAAAAACCCCTTTCTTAGCAAAGGCACTAGCCCAATAAGAAAAAATCCTATAAAAATATGTGTGACACCAGGAAAGAGGAAAATTAACATATAGTACTGTCGGAGCTCCATTTTCTCTTTCAAAACTAAATTCCCTTAGATTGTGTAAAGTAAATAGACTTCATAAAATAGTTAACCTGGAAATCACCGCCAAGTTGAACATATTTCAGTTCTCGGAATAGCTCTGTGAAAGGGCTTCAACGCTCTTCTTTATTACATGAACAGATTTTAAGGAGTCTATGCTTTATCTACAACTTTCCTTACCCTGCCAAACCTTAGTAATATTCTAAGGGAACTTTTACCCCTTTTTGTCGAAAACAAGCACCGTTAAAAGCCTTGTAGCTTTTAGTGTAGACAAACACCTTGTGAGATTTTCCATTGGATATAAAATTTTTGTATAAAATATAAATGTAATAAGATAGTGTACCATATAAATGTCCTTTAATTAATGGCTTTTTGGCTTTAGTAGTATGTGTCAGCAGTACGTCTTTCTCTAAACACTACCAAACTCAAAAACTAGTTGTCCTTTTGTAGATATAAAAAAATCTGTATTTCCCCGCCTTAAAATATGCTATACATTTTCAACAAAATGCTTTCAAAGTAGACCACCATAAAAAAGCAGCTGCAGCAGCTCTAAACATTACATTCTACTTTAGCTCCTATTATCTCTCGCTATCTCTGTTTAACCACCACAACCACCAACCACTACCCCAAAAAAACCACCACAAAAAGCAAAAAAAAATCGAAACTCTAATCAAACTCAATTCCTACGCAAATCATAACGACAAACAATATCCTCCAAACTCAGTATCTATTTGGCCGTGGCGTGGTAAATATATGTAGTGGAACCTATCTTATTACGTAGTATTTATTTAGTTATACTTCTAGACACCTTATAAAGCCATCGAAAACAAGACGAATTTTGCTACCAACTTCTATTTAATGAATATTTTACTAATAATGAAAACCCCAACCCAAAACAAATATTTTATTAGCTTTTATTTTTTGCTAAATTGGTTAAGTAGTGACCATAAAACTCAAATATTTCTCCCTAGTAAAAATTTGACTATACACCCTGTATTATATATCCCCTAGTTTCAAAGGTCTTCATAGCCTGCTCTTTTTCTCCCTCGTCAGATTAAAGTTTAGTTTAAATCAGTGCTTTTCTCTTTCTCTGAAACTTTTTCCCGAAATTCTTTAATCGGATCTTCTGAGTTTCTAAAAGATTTCCTATATCCTAGCTCAAAGCTTTTTCCCTTAGATTAGCTGACTATCTTTCAAAAGCCTTGACTTAAATCTTTCCTTAGATTTCTTAAATTTTCAATTAGTTAAAAAGCTAATTTTAATTAGATACAAATACCAAAAAAAAGTAAAAGTTTTCAAAAGTCATGTTCGGAAAAGCTTTAAAAATAAGTTTAAAATAATTTCCACCAAAAAGCTTTATTCTCAAAGTTAAAATTTTTAACCGGAAAATAACAACTTTATTGTAAATTTTGTCAAAAGCTTTAAAGCTTCGAAGGGTTTATTCAGTAAATTTGTATGATAAAAGCTTTAAACTTTAAAAAGGAATTTTCTCTAAAAATGCTTCAAAAAGCTAAATTTTCTCATGTTAGAAAAATTTTAATCTATTAATCTATTAAAGTCTCTGTTACATTAACGCTTCATAAAAAACTTCTTTAAAAAACTTTGAAAAAGATTTGAGAAAAAAGCTTTCAAAAAACGTTAATAAATAAAGCTTTTAAAATGCTTCAATAAATAAAGCTTTTAAAAAGCTTCAATAAATAAAGCTTTAAAATCTTTAATTAATAAAGCTTTAATAAATAAAGCTTTTAAAAAGCTTTAATAAATACAGCTTTTAAAATGATTTAAAATAAAATTTTCAAAAGCATCAAGACGTTAACAAAAGCTTTAATGTGTAAAAGTTTTAATAAATAAAGCTTTTAAAAAGGCTTTTACAAATTTTTAACAAATAAGGCTTATACAAAAGCTTTACTGAAAGAAGCTTAACAAAAGTTTTAACAAATGAAGCTTTTAAAAAAGCTGTAATAAATAAAGCTCTCAAAAAGGTCTCAAAGATCTTGCAAGAGCTTTAAAAAAGCTTTTACAAAAGCAAAAGCTTTTGTAAAAAGCATTAACAAATAAAACCTTTACAAAAGCCTAAACAAACAAAAAAAGTACAAAAGATTCAACAAAAAACTAGCATAAAAGCATCGACAAGTAAAGCTTTTACAAATACTTCAACAAATGAAGCTTTAACAAAGTTTTAATAAACAAAGCTTCTTTTTACAAAAGCTTTTATTAATAAAGCTTTTTGCTTTTCACGAAACCTTTATAACATAAAGTTTTTTACAAAAGCTTTAATCAATAAAGCTTTTTACAAAAGCCTTTAATAAATAAAGCTTTTGACAAAAGCTTCAATAAAAAGCTTAGAAACTGCTTTTAACGAAAACTTTACTATAAAAATAAAAGCTTATTAGTTAATGAATAGAATCAATTTGGGAACATTGCACAAACCTTTCACACATCGTCTGTGCTGTTCGATTTAAGTTTAATCTCAATGGTAAGGGATCTCCTTTTTATAGCTGGGTCCGAAAGCCGTGTAGCTTGGGGACACCTCTTAGAGGAGAAGCTTTAACATGGCTGTTATGTCATTAACGTGGCACAGTATCTTACAATGACGCCAGCATAAAGATAACCACCGCTGAAAAAAGTTTTTCTGATCTTCACACCAAGACTCGAACCCTAGCGTTCGTTGTCATAGTAGTACAAGCTGACCTCTAAGTGGCCCCCGCTAATATTAAAGCTTTTTTTAAGTTAATAATGAAACTTAAAATAGCTCTAAGCGAACTTTACCAAAGAAAGCTTTTCAAGTAAGAAAAGCTTTTAATTTTTTTGGAGTTTTGGGTTCGATTCCCATCAGCAGTTTTTTTCTGCAGCTACTTTGGTGTCATAATGGACTAAAATACCTAAGCGTTCGTCGTCATATAGTACAAGCTTACCTCTAAGTGGCCTCCGCTAATATTAAAGCTGCTTTTTTTAAGCTAATAATAAAACTTAAAATGGCTCTACGGGAACTTTGCTAAAGAAAGGTTTTTTAGTAAGAAAAGCTTTATTAAAACAGCTTTTACATTTTTTTTTTTAGTTTTGGGTTCGATTCCCACCGGCAGTTTTTTTCTGCAGTGATTCTATTTAAAAGATTTATACTCCGACTCTTTGAAGAGGCTTTGACAAATTAAAACGCTTTCTCTGTTTCTATTGCAAATAGAAAAAGCAAAAAATCTGTTTTTTAAGTTAGGCAGATATTGTGTCGCGGCAATAGCATTGACTGGTTTCCGAAATCGCTTGTAAAATAACTATTAAAGAAGAACACTATTCAATGGTAGTGAATGTTTTCAAAAAGCTTACAAGGATTAAGCTTTAGAGAAATATTAGCTTGAATTACTGTTTTGGAAAAAGCTTTAATTGAATTTGAAAGCTTTGGAATGCTTTAATAGAATATAAATTTTAAAGAAAAGTAATTGAACTTTTGAAAAAGCTTTGCTAGAAAAAACTGAAATAAAACCAATTTTACTGGAAGTTTTGTTTAAAAAAGATTTATTAGAAATGAAAAAGCATTTGAAAGGCCTTAACCTTAAGCTTCTTCCAAAAGCTTTTTTATATAAGTTTCTCGCTATTTTATTTTTTCTTTAGTCTTCTTCTTTAGTCTTCTGAAACAAAGCTTTTTTAATTTAATCTTCTTTAGAAAGTTAATTTTATTTAAGCTTCTTTAAAGGCATATTTTATTTAAGCTTCTTCAAAACTATTTCTCGAAGCCTTTTAGGAAAACTTTTTAAAAGTTTTTATAAATAGTTTCCTTTGTTACGAGAATAAAGCATTTAGGTACTAGGGTAATCTTCTTTTATAGAACTCTGTACTGCTAGATTAAATAAGCTTTTAAGAGTTGTTTTAAAAAAGCTTTTCCGAAAAATTTTCAATCCCACACAAATCTTTTTCAAAGAAAGCTCTTACCCCAGAAAGATAGCAACCAAAGCTTATGTGTTTCCCTCTAGCATCCCACTTTCTTTTAGACCCCTTTTAGTACAACTATGCTCTATTTTTCCTATTTTAAGTTTTTCTATAATTTTTCCCAAAAAAAAAACTATTTTCTCTAAAAAAGCTATCCAAACTGAATGATAGAATAACACAAAAATTATTTATTTGTATTTAGAAAAGATAACTTAAATATTTTTTTTTTTTAATAAAAAACAACAAATAATCAATATAAATTTATTCTATATATATAAACAATTTAAATTAATCCCTAAAAATTCTTTAATTTTTTCTTGATTTGCCATAAATACTCTTGACTGAAATTTAATATAAAAATTTTATAAAAAAAAACGAAAACAAAAAACCTAAACAAAAAACAAAACGAAATTCGTTTATTCGATTTTTAATCGATGAAAAATTCTTTTTTCTTTTTTTTCTTCTTCCATTTTTTTATATATGTATAATTTTATATATAAAATTTTCGAAAAATCTCAAAAACCAAATACGGAAAACCATGTGGATTTTACGTTTACGTTACCAAAATCGAACCCAATTCAAATTTCATAAAAAATGAATATCATTTTTTTGTGTGTTTTTTAACTTTTCTTGTGTAATTTTTTTGTCATATTTAAAAAAAAAATAAATTCCCTTTGAAATTCTCAATAATAATATTTTGTACGAAATACCGTAACTGCAAAAAAAATGATTTTTTTCAAATGCCATAAAACACTGAAACTAAATATTAATTTAAAAAAATCCAAATCACATCATTGTTCAAAACACAACCATGAAAATGACAAAGATGATGTTCCAGGCAAGGTGGACGAAAAGGCAACACAATTACACGCCATCGCCTCCCTCAAGGTGCTGCTGGATGCCACAAAGCCACAGCGGGGTGGTGCCACAACATCGGCTGCCAATCATGTGAAAATCAATCTGAAGGAGACCACACTGGCCGATCGTCCCAATGGCAATATCGATACTACACTAGATTCGGTAAGTAAGACATATTTCAATTATGCATTTAAATAAGCACCATTTTCTATATACTTTTTATATAACAATTTTAATACAAATATTTAAGATTAGTATTTAAGTCAAAAATATAAAAAATAGAAGCATACTTTTAGCCATTGCAAAAATTAACGTAAAAATCTTAGTGTTGAAGATTGAGCCAAAATGATATGGAAAGAAAAATGGCAATACAGTTACACCTAAAAGAGCTATCAAGTACCTTAACTAATTAAGAATTTTTAAATTCATAATTAAAATTAATTCCAAATTTTTCTTTAATAGTCTTTGAACAAAGGCTTAAAAATAAATTTTTAGAAACTTCCTTGTTAGATTGACATATATATTTTTCCATCGAAACACTTCTTTTGGAAAATGCATTTTAACAAAGCATCACTTCGTGATAACAGTCAGTACGACTGAATGATATAATTTTCTGCCAGTGGTGATGTAGATGCAAGAAATTAAAGAAAAACTTTCATAATGCCTAAATTTCAAATTGTCTCTGGTGTTCCTTTTTCCTCATAAAGTGATGAGGTAGGTGGTAGGTAGGTCCAGAAAATTCTGGTAGTGCATGCATATACAAGCATTGAATTAGAAGTAAACAAAAATAGTACTAGGCCTGTATGTGCATTTGCAAAAGTAGTACAAAACATAAGTGCCATAAGGAAATAAAATGAAAAGTTTCATCAATCGAAAACCCAGTACATGGCCTTTGTGTGTTAACAGCATCTGAAAAAGTATTGCAGATTGTACTAGTGCCCTATGGAAACAAAAAAACGTCATTCACGAAATAACCTGAATGTATTTTATAATTTGATGCATACTTTAAGGGGAGCAAATAAATTTTTTTCCCAATTTTGGAAATCGCACTTAGTATTATTTAATTTAGGTTTAGCTCAATGATAAGGGGTCTCGTATATAAACCAACAGCTCTTAAAAACAAATTTTAGAAGGCTATAATTTTTATATATGACATCAGAAATAGAAAAAGGTAAACACCATCGTAAATGTTCCATGATTGTCTTGCCAGAATATCCATGTTTTCTGCATTATATGCAAAGATGCAAACCTACGAATCAAAGTAGCCCCCAGATGTGCATAGCTTAAAATATTTTGAGCTATTAAAAATATATAACTAAAAGTATGCTACACAAAAAATATCTCTTTATTTTTGATAAAAACACAAAAAATTAAATATATCCCCTAAAAGTATGCTTCTATTTCTACACAATTGATTAAAAAAACCAAAGTTATATTTATATCATTGACAAAAAATTATAATTCGACAATCATCGTAAAATTGAAAACAAAAAATATTTAAAAAAAAAATGTCACACACTATCTGCTGCATTTGATTTCGTATAAAACGATAATTATTTTCGATTTCATTATTTTTTTTATTTGAAAAACATTAAAATTATATCCATTCAATGCAAGTTGTTCATCATCTCATTTTTCCCTTGTAATTAAGTGGGTGGTTGCTATGTGATTTGTTTTTTAAGAGGTTTTTCCGATAAAGCTATTTTTCCAACATAACTTGGTTGATCTGTATCAAGTTAAAGCCTCATAAATTTAGTTATAAAGACTGCGGGATGAATACCGCAGACAAACGTGCTCATAGAGACGACGGACATCCTTCGATGGTGGATATAACAAAGATAAAATGTATTTTGTTCAACGATTTTCTTAATAGCAAATAAAAAGTTTTTCAGAAAATCCCTCGAAGTACAGGGAAAAAATATATCATTAACATTTATCAGCTTAATTTTTTTTTAATTTTTTTCAAAAAGCTTTGTAAGCAATCTACGCGAAGCTAATAAAAACCTTTAAGATTCCAAGGAGTTCTAATAGTCTATTGAAGTCCTTAGAAAGATTTAAAACACCATTTTAAAGCTTAAAACATTTTTAAAAATTTTTAAAAGTTTTGGTAAACATTTCAAAGGATTTTAAAATTATCTACGGCATCACTTAAAAGGGTTGTCAAAGCTTGCAAATGGACTTGCAATGGAAATTTTGAAACTTTTTAAAATTAATAACTTTTCAAATTACTTTTTAGTGTCCTCAAAGTCTAGCAAAGCTTTGTGAACCCATTTACAGATTTAAAAGCTTTTAAGCTACCTTGAAAAGCCTTCCATCAGCTCTGTTAAACCTTCCATTGTTAAAACTTCAAATGTTTGTATGGCTATTAAAATGCGTCAAAACTGAATTTGGAAATCGGAATACAAATGAACATTTGGAACAATAAACAAATGACCACACAGGAAATTTTGCACATGATCTCGATATTGGCAATGGTTCAATATATGAGCGTAACTGTTTGAAACGTGGCAATGGTTCAATATGGGGATAACTGCTTCAAATGTTTGTATGGCTATTAAAATACGCCAAAACTGAATTTGGAAATCGGATTACAAATGAACATTGGGAACAATAAACAAATGACAACACAGGAAATTTTGCACATGATCTCGATATTGGCAATGGTTCAATATATGAGCGTTACTGTTTGAAACGTGGCAATGGTTCAATATGGGGATAACTGCAACAGAGAGACAGATAATGTCTATTGTAGCCGTAAAATTTGTCAACGCCGACTATATGAAAAATCCGCAATTACTTTTTGGACAACCCAATAATACTGTGGCGCCCGATCTTCGGTTTTAATTTAGAGCTCATGGAGTCCGTAAATTTTAACCGGTATTTCCCTGTCAATGTTTGTGTCAACAATCCTTAGAATTGGCGTGCTATCCGTGCTCTGTATAGTGGGCAGAGATCCATCTGTGATCCATATAAACGAAACCCTATGATGCATTTTCTCCTGTGGCGCCCGATCTTTGCTTTTGACTTTGAGGATCTGTAGGCCGCAACATTTAACCGATATTTCCCTGTCAATATTTCCATTTTCCGATTTGACTTCTTGAATATTGGAAGAGCATAATTCTTAGAATCGGGTCTGGGTTGCCATGTATGGTGGGTGGAGTTCCATCTGTGTTCCCTATATAAATGGAACCGTATGATGGGTTTTCTCCTGTGACGCCTGATCTTTGAGGACCCGGAAGGCGCAAATTTTAACTGATTTTTACAAAACAAAGTTTGTAACTTGACATAACTCTGATAAAAACCGATCTCCTGGTTTGACTTCTTGAATATTTGAAAAGTACCATGCTTAACCGATTTTTGAGGTCCTGGAGGCCGCAACTTTTAAGTGATTTTTTTCTGTCAATATTTTCAATATCCGTGCCAAGCATGCCCGAAATCGTTTTGTAACTTAACATAACTCTGATGAAAAATTATTTCCCGATTTGATTTCTTTTATATTCGAAGAGCACAATTCTTAGAATGGGTTCTAGGTAGTCGTGCAGGGATCCATCTGTGATCCATATAAATGAAATCTTATGATGACTTCTCTCCTGTGGAGCCCGATCTTTGGTTTTGACTTTGAGGTCCTGAAGGCCGCAATTTTTAACCTATTTTTTCCTGTCAATATTTCTTACATCCGTGCGAAGTTTTTAACTTGACATAACTCTGATTAAAACCGATCTCCCGATTTGATTTCTTGAACACCCGAAGAGCAACATGCGTAGCCGCTATGTCTAAAATGAAGTAATGTGGAGTTTATTCTGCGGTCTTACATACAAGTCAAGAGTTGTAATAGTGTTACATCTTCCGGATAACTTGTCGATTACAGTACGATTGAAGGAGACAAGATTCTGTCTAAAAAAATATTACGTCATTATAGTTGTTCTTACTTTTTCCATAAAAAAAACTCTTAAAAAAGAATTCACTATCTTAAGCAACATTCACTTAATTCCTTAAACTCCATACCCAAAGGATATTCATAAAACCTCTTTATTTTACTTTCAACTCTTCTTCACATTTTTTTTGTTTTTATTTATATAAAAAAAACAACAAAAGGATGTCACATTAATTTTAATTTTTTCATTAAATTCAAAAATCTACCCGTTCTATAAGGAATTTGTCGTTTTCTGTTTTTGTTTTTTTTTTTTACTATAAATCAAAACAGAAATGAATTTCCCTGAATGTGTGTATGTATGTGTGTGTATGTGAGTGTCTTTGTGCCTTATTTTCCTTTAATGTCCTGTCCACTATGTTTCACCAATGTCCTTTTTCTCTCCTTTTGTGTTAACGAATGAGTGTTAATTTCGATATGGCCTATTTTTTATGCTTTTCCTTTTGTATGTTTTATTCATTTTGATTTCTGCCATCTCAAACCAAACCTCCTCCCGATGAAGGACAGTTATTTTGTTGTATTTCTTTTTTTCTTTTTACTGGGCCTTAAAAGCTTTATGCTGAGCTGGTTTGATGTCGGTGTGCTGTTGATTTTAATGTGATTTCCACAACATTTAACTGTACCAAAAGAAAGGACAACTGAGAAAAAACATGAAACGACAACAACACCAAACGGAAATTCTGGATATACCGGACACCCACTCATTCAGCATAGCCGGAAATCCATCATCTTTCCTTTGCTCACTTTCTCACTTTCGCATATACAGAATTTATTCATTAAAATAAAAAAAACAAGACTGGACTCACGCACCATAAAACAAATTGAACGTGACTCTTAATTATTTTACATATGTGAACATATATATTTCTGAAAAGGAATGTCATTGGGACATGGTTCTTTGTTTTTGTTTTAAATTCAATACAATTTTTTCTTGGTGTATTTTTCTTGGTATTCTATTTAACACCTGCATAGTGCCTAGTTATCTGTTAGAGGGTTTTGGCCACAGCTTCCATCATCATCATTATTAAGTATTCAACCATATAAAACCACCAAATAATCTGCAAACGTAATTGGACCAACCCAGCCCACCAACATTGAACTGCTGTGATCTTCGTTCTGTGTTATCAAAACCACTGCAGATTGTTGTAAATTCAATTACGTTAATTGCTATTTGCATACCGGCTATCGATAGTTTGGTCACAGTCGCATTGAGCCAAATATTTATTGATTATTTGCATAATTTCCCGTAACAGTGAGAGAGTTATTTCAAAGGCTAAAATGATACATACTTTTAGGAGCATACATTTTTTTCCTTCATATATGAAAAGATAGGGAAAGATTTAAACCCGAGTTCAACCATAGATAAAGTAATATCTATAGACTCGTAACAATATGTTCAAAAAAGCTCTAACAGATGGGAGAAATGTCAAATTCTCAGTCGTTTCGTAGGTGAATGTGCAAGGAACCTTGGTGACATGGAGCGGAAAACTTTTGAGTTATTTTATAAACATTTTGAGTTTCAAAGTCTGTACTTTTCCCATGTCTGTGGTTCAACTTCCTTTCTTGGAGTAGTGTTGTGTACGTTATGGCGTATGACAAGAGAAACTTAAATACTACACACACCGCTCCGACCAACCATGGAAGAAGGGCACAACGCTCTGGTAATGTGTTTTCCGAATGATCTTCTTCATTTTTTTCAAATGCTTTAAACCACTTTGTAAAACCACTCAAAGGCTTTGAAAACTTAAAAGATGCTTCTAAGGCATTTTCAAAACCGACATTGGCTTTAAAACATAAATAGAAAACTTTAAACATGTGCTGAAAGCGTTCTTAAGCAACTACCAAGCTTTTTCTAACCTATTCAAAAGCTTTTGTAGTCATGTAAACTTTTCGAAAACTTGCAAAAGCTTTAAAATTCATCGCAAAGAAACTCAGTCAACGCTATAACAAACAAACGAAATCATGTAACTAACAAATGCAAAATGTGTGCATTAACAAATAATAGTAAAGCTTTGTAAAGCCTACCAAAGGCTTTAAAAAGACGTAAAAGGGATATAAAATGCTTTAGGATAGCATCTAAAAAGCTTTCAAGTGGCTTTAAAATGCAAACAAATGCTTTTGAAAGCTTTTAACATATGTTGAAAGCTCTTCGAATAATTTAAGATGCTTTCGAAAGCTTTAACAACTATTTAAAACAGGATTTAAAGCTTGCAAAAAAGCTTTGTAAACCATTCCAAATACTCTTAAAACTCTTTTAAGGCTTTTAGAAAGTTTGAAAACAGCATTTGAAAGGCTTTTCAAAGCTTTCAAATGCTAAATTGCAAATGTTGCCCATGAACATTCTACTAAGGAACAGGGGCTAACTTTTCACATATCAATGAGTGCAGTCCGATGCATGTTTAAGCTCAATGATAAAGGCCTCATTTTTATAGCCGAGTCCGAACGGCGTGGGGGAAAACCACCGCTAGGAATGGAAAACAATCGCTGAAAATTTTTTCTGCTGGTCTCGCCAGGACCAGGTGTTCAGCGTCATAAGCGGACATACTAACCTCTGCTATGGTGGCCTTCAGGTATGAAGCCCTTTTCTCTCTCATGTCGACAACTACCATCACCAAGCTGTCCCTAGCGAAATTAATAGCAGTAAGGTTTTTGGACCTACATAACTGTTGTTCGCCTCAGTACTGACCACATCATTTTGCCTGACTGCCGTGCCATTTCCGAATCTACCTTTGGGGTAGCCTTTGCAGCGAAACTCCAAGCCCAATTAAAGGAGCTTCTCTCCTTATCGGTGAGAGTTTTAGGATCATTCGCACCAAGGCTCTAAAAAAACCAGAGATGTCCCTATCATTATTCCAACCTTTTAAGGAGCGTATTGGTTTGCCAGGGAAGGCCGATAGCCTAGGCAAATTATAGGTATGCGAAGAGATAATAGGTTCGGTATTGTCTTAAGTTTCGAACCGGTTGTGTTTGTCTGTCGGCGAGTGGAGCCTGGCCGCACCAACAGTCGAGGTCATAGTTGAGGACAACATTCTACGGCCTAATTCAACCACGGCAGCTGTTGGGTCTTTGGAGTCTAATCTAAGCCTACTCCTCCGGCTCTAGATCCGCCGCTCCGCTAGGAACAGAAACAGATCATCAATCGCCTAATTATTTAAAGTATCGTAGCAATCCTTGAGCGAATTCAATTTTTTTCCTAAAATAACTACCTATTACGTGTTACAGAATATTCTTGCGGAGCAAAATAACAGCCTTGCAGTTTCCAGTAATCTTTTGAGTCCAGAAACCCATTCGTTAGGTATCCTGTAAAGGCCTCGGTTACCTTTTAAATTCTCTGTTACCTATTAAGGTCTCGTTTACCTATTAAGGTCTTGGTTACCTGTAAAGCTCTCGCTACATATTTCCGGCCCTTCTGTTACCTTCAAAAATGTTTAAGATTTTCCGTCCTACTCTCCTTACTAGTCTTCTTCAATTTTTAGTTAATTTTTATAGTTCGTCTGTCCTTGTGTGTCTTCTACATACGTATCTGTGCATATTTTTAAATTAAATTTTTCAAATGTGTGCGTTTTCCCTTAATTTATTTTCTTCCCAATAAAAAATGAGTATGTGTGTGAAAGTGTTTAAATTGAATGGAAAAAATTGTTGAAACGTTCTTTTTAGACTTGTAAGTGTTATTTGCGTTGTTTTCATTTTGTGTTAAAAAGCCATTTATTCCAAAAATATTTTCCAATGCAACGATTATGTGTGACTACTCTTTCCAAAAAATAAAACAACCAAAAAAACTATTTTCCAAAAAAATCCGAACATTATAATTCCTATTTTCGCAACATTTTCATAAATTAAAAAAAAAAAAACTATTTATCTTTCTTTTCTAAGCTCTCTATATATCATATACTCACTTCACTGCTCACCTTTCACTATGTTTGTCAACACTTCAATTTCAAATAATTTTGTTTTTCCGTTAACATACATCCCAAAATCCATTTCATATGTTTTTTCTTCAATTTTATTTTTCTCTATTTTGTTTTTCTCTATTTGCCTTCTTTCCACTACTCTCTCTATATAATCTGTATTCTTCATTAGATTCGAAAATCAAAAATTTATTTAAAAAACAATAGACCTAATTCGGAACGATTGTTTGTTCAACTTTTTTTCCAAACTTTTTCGATTTTATTTATTTTTTCATATTTGTGTATAAAATTGGTAAATTACTTGCTTTGTCTCTCTTCTGCTCTCTTTGTTGCGTTGCAAAATCAAATACTATACTATATATTTATTTTTGATTTTTGGCAAAAACAAAGTTAAATTAAATTTTTGATAAAACTTTTGTATTTTCGTTTGTACTCATTTGAAATCGTTTTCAATAAACAAAAATGAATGAAAGAAATGGTAAGACTATACCAAACAAAGGTAAAAAGTTATAAAATTGCATAAGAAGTAAAAATTAATATTTTTATTAGAATTGAAAAAGTTTTTCATAGAGGGGAACGAAATGGAATCGGTGAAACATAACATAAATTAAGTTTAAGGCTTATTTCTAACAAAGTGGCTACGAAAATTGTAAGGTTTTAATGAAAAATTTGCTGAGGAACAAAATGGAATTAATGAAACAAATTGAAAAAAGATACTTTTTTAAAAAATTTATTGGGGGAAAGGTAATGGAATGTGTGAAACACGATCTAAACTAAGTTTTATTAAAAACCCTTCATTCATTAATTCATTAAGGAACGAAATGGAATTAGAGAAACAAGACCATCTATCAAAGAGGCTGTGAAAATTGTTAGGTTATAAAGAAAAATTTACTAAGGAACAAAATGGAATTAATAAAACAAATTGAAAAAGATATTTTTTTAAAGAATCTATTAGGGGAACGAAATGGAATGTGTGAAATACGATCTAAACTAAGCTTTATTAAAAGCCCTGATATTTTTTTTTTTTTTTGATTTTACATAAGAATTATCTAAGGAACGAAATGGAATTAGTGAAACAAGATCAAGATTCAGTTTTATTGAAATGGAATCAGTGGAAAGCATCTGCATTTTTAGCTTCATTTTCATCAAATTGGCTACATAAATTATGTGCTTCTAAAGGAAAATGTACTAGAGAACGAAATGGAAACAAGGAAAACATCAACCAAATTGATGTTAAAACATGTAAATCAAGTGTGAAGTGGTTAAACTACCAGCAAAAAGTGTTAATATATTAAAATAAGTGATAAAATGGCATTTACAAATAAAAATATTGGATGGGAAGAAATCAAATTTGCCGATTTCTCAAACGACCTAACATCGAAGGAATTATAAGTAGAACTATCTATTCATATGCAAAGGAAGCTAAGTCGCAGATTAAAAAATATTTAAGCATAATTTTTGTAGAAGTAAGATACTCGAACCAATATTTTTCTCAGTAGGAACGAAATGGAATTAAGGTATACAGCGCAAAATCAATACTTTTCTTCAAGAAGATAGATAATGGAAAGAAAATGTAAAGTTTTATTTCAAGAGGAGGAACGAAATGGAATTAAGTGACATAATATAAAAATATTACTTAAACCCTATCAAAATTAGAAGCATATATTTTTATACCCACTATGATAGGTTAAGTTTTTGAATGGGCCACATCGGACCGTATTTGAATATAGCTGCCATATTGACCGATCTGGCGATTAAGGGTCTTAGGCCTATAACAGGCGGAGTTATTACCCGATTTTGCTGAAACTCAGAACAGTGATTTTTATTAGGCCCGTCGATATCCGAACCAAAAATCGGACCATATTTGGATATAGCCGTCATATAAACCGATCTGCCTATTTTGGGTCTTCGGCCTGTAACAAGCGCATTTATTACTCCACTTCGCTGAAATTTGTATCAGTGAGTTGCATCAAGCCTCTCAACATCTATCCCGAATATGGTTCAGATCCGGCTAAATTTGGACATAGCTGCCATTGACACCGATCTTCAGCTTTAGGGTCTATATACCATAAAAGGCGCATTTATTCTCCGATTTTGTTAAAATTTGAAACAGTGAGAACACTAAAGGCCTCGACATCCGATCCGAATATAGTGTATATCGTCCCATGATTGCATATAGCTACCTGGACCGATATGCCGATTTAGGGTCTTAAGCCTATAACAGTTGCATTTATTACTCGATTTTGCTGAAACTCAGAACACTGAGTTTTATTGGGCTCGTCGATATACGTACCAAAAAATGGTCAAGATCGGTCTTTATAATGGATATAGCTGCTATATAGACCGATCTAGCGATTTGGGGTCTATAACAGGCTCAAGACTCCCAATATCTGTCCCGAATTTGGTCCAGATCGGACTAAATTTAGATATAGCTGCCATAGAGACCGATCTTCAGCTTTAGGGTCTAAAGACCATGAAAGGCGCATTTATTCTCCGATTTAGGAATAGGAAAGGTAATGGAATGTGTGAAACACGATCTAAACTAAGTTTTATTAAAAACCCTTCATTCATTAATTCATTAAGGAACGAAATGGAATTAGAGAAACAAGACCATCTATCAAAGAGGCTGTGAAAATTGTTAGGTTATAAAGAAAAATTTACTAAGGAACAAAATGGAATTAATAAAACAAATTGAAAAAGATATTTTTTTAAAGAATCTATTAGGGGAACGAAATGGAATGTGTGAAATGCGATCTAAACTAAGCTTTATTAAAAGCCCTGATATTTTTTTTTTTTTTTTTGATTTTACATAAGAATTATCTAAGGAACGAAATAGAATTAGTGAAACAAGATCAAGATTCAGTTTTATTGAAATGGAATCAGTGGAAAGCATCTGCATTTTTAGCTTCATTTTCATCAAATTGGCTACATAAATTATGTGCTTCTAAAGGAAAATGTACTAGGGAACGAAATGGAAACAAGGAAAACATCAACCAAATTGATGTTAAAACATGTAAATCAAGTGTGATAAATATGTAAAGACCATGAAAGGCGCATTTATTCTCCGATTTTGCTAAAACTCAGGCCCTTCGCTATCCGAACCAAAAATGGTCTAGATCGGACTATATTAGGATAAAGCTGCCATATAGACCGATCTGGCGATGTAAGGTCTTAAGCCTATAACAGCATTTATTACCCGATATCTCGGCACCTGAATCAAATATGAATAAGATCTGACTATATTTGGATATTAATACGGATATAGCACTGTTTATATAAATTTTGATATTGAAAATATCCAAAAAGTTCGGCACGGCCGAACTTGATACGTTTTTACTTGTTTGAAATATATTGGATGCAGTGTAACGATTTGGTGAAAGTACCAAAATAAAATTTAGTTAAGCAAATTGATAAATTTTGTTTTGATTATAATGAACAGAATCTATACAAATAATTCTACAATATATAAGAAGAACAAAGTGGAACCAAGTCAAATTGCGTAAATACAATAGGAAAAACCGAGTAAATTAGAAAAATGTTGGATATAACATCACGTTTTGGTGGGAGGAACGAAATGGAATTTAGTGAAACAGCAAAAAATACTAGCCAAACCGAAACAAAATGGTAGATGAATCTTTTTAGTAATGCGTATGTATATGGGATATAACAAAACGTTTTTAAGGGAAGAACGAAATAAATTTTTAATGAAACAATTTAAAAATTTTAATATAACCTTGACAAAATCGTAAGCGAATCTTCTTAGAAATATTTTGGATTTAATATAATATCTTGGCGGGAGGAACAAAAATTTTATTATTTATAACACAATTGCAGCTATTAAATATCACAAATAATAAGATCTCTAAGAACAATGATATGACATAAACGGAACAAAGTGAAATTGTGTGAAACACAAAAAAAAATATTATTTTATACTGAACAAAATGCGTATCTCTTTTGGATATATATTGGATGCAATAAAAATTTTTAAAGGAAGGAACGAAATGGAATTAAGTGAAACAATTTGAAAATTTAATTTTTCATAAAGATAACAATCTGTAAAAACAATGATATTATACAAGGGGAACGAAATGGAATTTTGTGAAACACTATGAAAATATTGCTTAAAAACTTACAAAACGGCAAACAAAGCTTCTTAAAAGTATTTCGAATATAAATTTATGTTTGCATAAGAGGAACGAATAGGAATTAAGTAAAATAACTTTAAACGTTTTGTGTTAAGAGTAGATAAGAATAGATATTTTTGGGCTTTATTTTTTTTTTTTAATATTTCTTATGCAATTTTAGATACTTCTATTTACCATACTTCTTTCACAAGTGCAACCATCATTAATCTATTCAATATCAAACTCACATCTCTCATTGTTTTCTCAATTCAAAACAATAAAAAATTTGCAAATAAATTTCACCTTTAAAATAGTTTGGATTGCGTGTGTATATGTTTGTATGTTTGATAAGCAAAAATTATTTTTAACAAAAATCAAACAACAAAACAAAAATAATGAAGCTTTTTATACACCCAAAAAAAAAAGAGACGAAAAAGAAAACGAAAAACTATGCTTTTTGGTTTCAAGTAGTTAATGTTCATTGTTAATAATTGTTATCCTTTTTCAAATGTATTTGTAGACAGAATATTTTATAGTTTACAAAAATGACAAAGCAAAACACAAAATTTGTTTAAAAATATTTTTTTATTTTAAAAATGCAAAAAAAAAATTTATTTAGAATTTTGTTTAAAAAGTTTTCAATACGTTTCCGAGTTGGGCCTAGCTCTTCCCTGGCTAATTGGTCTTACAATACTTCTGGTAAAATTGCTATTCTTTCCAAAAATAACCAATACTGAAAGGAGAAACCTACTTTTCAAAAATGATGCCCAAATTCTAAATACTTAATATACGAACTCCCTTGTCCTACCGCTCTATGTTACTCTATCTCTTTGTTTCTGTAAAATTTTTCTATCTCTCTCTGTCTCTATCTCTTTCCTAACACTTTTCTACAAAATGACAAACAATTTCTGTCCTTAACTGCTAATAAAAAAAAAAACATTTTTTTTGTTCTGAATTGTTTTAAGTAATAACATATATATTTTTTTAATTAAATAATGATTAAGACAAATACTTAAACCAAACAAATTTTACCAACCATACTCTTATACTACTTAAATTGTTTCAAAATATTTTTTATATTAAAAAAAAATTAAAAATATTTTTTCTTCTTCTACACATTCAAACCAAAAAAAAAATCATATATAAAATTAAACACAACAACTACTTCTCTGACTAAATGAAACGAAATGAAAACCAAATACCAAAATTTGTTTAATTTTTTGTCGTAAAAAAAATTAACAAATTTAAAGCCATCGTTAAGTGGTCGACGTGCGAGCTGGATAGATCAAAGGGTCAAAATTCAAACGCGAAAATTTAGCATCAAAGTTAGTTTCACATTTGTATTTACTTTTTATTATTATTATTATGATCTTCTTTTCTAAATCGCAAATATTACTTTTTTGCCTATATTTTTTCGTAACCTAATTTTGCCATTGTTATTATTATGATTATTATTAAACATTAGTTCTCTCTAACTGCAAGCAAGAAAAGATAATTTATACTCTCCCCCCAAAGAAAAACCAAATCTCTTTGTATAGTAACAGAAAAATTTTTCCTCCATAATTTCTTTTTAATTCAATTTATTTGTCCAATCCTAGCTGAATCAATTTTTGAAGTCCCTTTTTTTATTAGCTCAAGCTGCCTTAAACGAATTAGTCCATAATTTGCTTTATGAATTTTTCATTCCATTAGCTTTAGTTAGCCATTGTTACATTTTCTCGCTTTTAAGTTACATTTATCTGTTCTTCTTGCTCCCACAACACTTAACCACTCACACAACTGCCACCACAGTCTATGGTTACTATGCTGTTGCCAAATCGAAGACACTTGTAATCTCAAGAAGTCCTTTGAGCCTTACACCACCTTCCCCCAACTCAGTAACAAACACACACACACACACCTAAGTCCTTTTTTCGGTTTTCTTTGGCCTTTATGTTTTCGTTCATGGTGTCTTAGCATTAAATCTGTAATTTGTAATTGTATTGGCACAGAAATCTACAAAAGTAATAAGTAATTGCCGTGGCTTTAAATGTTGTTACAATTTGTTTAAACAAAATTAATTTAAAAAAAATAATAATAAAAACATTTGTAAATAGCACCGCTAATGCATGCTTATATCTGTGGAATTCTTAGATTAAGTGAAACATATTTTTTCAAACTATACCTATACATATAATGAAAATAATTTCCAAGGAACGATATGGTATTGAAACATGTCCATATCCAAATGAAAAAAGTTATGTGAGTATAGAATTGCAGCGAATATTTAAAGTTGGTAAGCATTGAAATGTATAAAATACACAGAATATAAGGAAAATATTGTACTTGTCAAGAAACAATATGGAATTGAAACATTTGTTATGTAAAGAAAACATTGTGGGAGTTTTTTTTTTGAAAAATTTGACATCGATAGCGGAACGAAATGGAATTTTCTGAATCACTTGGAATAATAGAAATTTTGTATCCTAATTTGAAGTGGAAATTATTTTCAGGGTCCTCATTGGGAATTTCAAAATACGAATAAAATTTTACTCGAACACAACTTTTTTTTTGCAAAACCATTGCCACATTCAAAAAAAGACTTCTCTTAATATGGCAATTTTCCATGAATAGAAACAGATGACCTAAATTCTTAAAGAGTGTGCCAATGTTACTGCCAACGAATGCTAACTTGAGCATAGCTACCACAAACAGTCATAAATTTTCCTAATCTTTGTTCTGCAGTACATTCGTTTTTCAAAGCATGTCGTTTGTCCTAACTAAATAACTTTAAATTAAATTAAAATAGTTTGCCAATAACCAACCAACCACCCACACAACCACCGCTTAAGGAACAACGATTCCAAGCTTAGCCAACAGTGTAGCTATTATTTTAGTCAATGTCAGTGAGATGGGAAACAAAATTGTGAGAACAAAATTGAATCATTAAGCTCGTCTCGAAAGAGAACCAAACAAAAATTGTAAAATTAAATGTTCTTCGACCTCATATGCAAAAAATTCTTGAAAATTTAATATCATCATAAAATAAAAAATGTTTTAAAAGTTTCGAACGTGTAAATATTATTGTTAATGTTGGGTTGCTATCATATTCCAATCTTTATAAAACACTGATTTTATATCCTATTTATAAAAAAAGTCTTAGAAATTGACAAAATATTTTCCTCTATTATCTTTTATTCCCAGATCCCCAAATGTAAACCATGTCCCCAAAATAGACATTTACCAAGTTTACAAACAACGCTACCCCTACACTGATGACTCCGACGATTAAAAACTAAAAAAATAGGACGCTATCTTCAGAAAATACTTACAAATGTCTAATATCTTCACCTGCATTATCTTTTATTACTAGATCACATTGTTTGTGAACATTTAACAAGTCCACAAATGTTGACCATGTCCCTAAAATAGTCATTTACCAAGTTCACAAACAACGCTATCCGTACTTTGAGGACTCCGACGCTTAAAACATTGAATTTTCTTCAGATAATACTTACAAATGTACAATATGTTCATCTGTATTATCTTTTATTACTCTATCACATTTTTTGTGGACATTTAGCAAGTCCCCAAATGTATACCATGTCCCCAAAATAGACATTTACCAAGTTCACAAACAACGGTACCCTTACTTGGAGGACTCCGACGATTAAAAACATTAACATAAGTACTCTTTCTTCAGAAAATACTTACAAATGTTCAATATCTTTACCTGTATTATATTTTATTACTAGATCACATTGTTTGGGGATATTTAAAAAGTCCTCAAAAGTATACCATGTCCCCAAAATAAACATTTACCAAATTCACATACAACGCTACACGTACTTTAAGGACTCCGACGATTAAAAACAATAAAATTTGGACTCTATCTTCAGAAAATAGTTACAAATGCACAATATCTTCATTTGTATTTGTTTATTTCTAGATCGCATTTTTTAACTACATTTAACAAGTCCTCAAATGTATGCCATGTCCCTAAAAAAGTCATTCACCAAGATCGGAAAGAGTGCCGCCCGTGCTTTGAGGACTTAATGTATCATACCATGATCTTATGAAATTAAGACTCTAACTTTACATAGGACTTGCAAATGTACAATATTTTCGTCAATATTATCATTTATTGCCAGATCTCATACTTTGGGAACTTGATAGTAGAGTCTACTTGTTTTCGATTAGGAAATATTCGTAAATATTCTTTCTCTAAAGGAATTGGGGAATTTTTGGTTTTTTCCTTAATATGTCCATTACTGTTTAACATTGAAAGAACGGCACTGGCCAACATTTTCACTAGCCATTGGGGAAAAACACGAAACGGAGGATATCTAAGTCCAATGTAAACGCCTTTTTCAAAACGTGCTCTTGATTAACTAACATTTTCTAGCAAAATAAATGGCCTGATTCATTGCAACCTGCTCTTCCACTCCCTGCAAAAATTTGGTCAGCATTTTGAGAAATAGAATGGTTCTTTTGATTGGTTTATATAAACAGTAGGTGACAAAATACTACGTATGACTCAAAATGTTGCTAAATATATTCCACTGTATCATTATAAGAAATAATAAGCATGCAGTTTGCTCATACAATTGTGTCTCTAATAAAGAAAACTGGACTTTATATTAAGGATTCCTGAGGTAACTATGCACATTTGGGTCGTACCTAGACTTATGTCACCCACTGTGTATAGCCAGAATTAGAAGGGAAATGAAACTATTTGTTCTCATCAAACACATACACACGAGCACATAGTCTCACTCGATTTCAATCTTTAAACGAGAAAGCCAGAACGTGTTATGTGAACACCAATATAGAAACACAGGCGCCCGCACTCACACAAAGACAAGGACACCACTCTTAACAAACCCAAAAGACAATATCAATCACAGCAAACATCAATTTTAGACGTGAAACTGAAAAAAAAACATTGCAATAGTTTCATTGCAACGAATGTAGGGTGGTAAGTCTACTGGCTTCCCACTTATATCAATGCACAGAAGAAGCAAGAGCAGCAGCACGTTATTAAGTGAAATCTTTTTAATGTTTTCTCTTCGCTTCAATTCAATCAGTTTTGGATTTGTTTTTTTTTTTTGTACAAAAAAAACACACACACACACACAATTTGTTGTAGACAACCTCCACCGATATTTAAGCATTCACCCCATCTTACCAAGACTACGATTTTTTGTGTATATGGAATTCAATTCCTTTTTGCCTTGGCAATATCCTGATAAAACGGGTCAAAGCATTTGAAAGAATTCAACGATATTTTATACAAACATGTGCATACATACACACATACTAGTAGATATATATGGCCATGTATTTATAGCAAGTATGTGTGTCAATGTGTTGAAATTTATCTATCATGCCTTTTGTTGAAAATAAATGTCTTTGTCCGTCCTTCGGTTTGTTAGACTGAAGAAGCTTTAGAAGATGTAGAAGTATGTGATTGATATTAAATTTAAGATAGATTTTCTATATTCAAACACGTCTATATTAAAACATGCTCAACAAGACACTTCAACACATTAATGTTTGAAGAAGCCAAGATTTATTTTATATATGTGTTGAGTAATGTCCCAGAAATAACGATTTAAGGTGAAATGTGTTTTTATAAAGAAAATAAATAGGGAAACTAAGAATGTGTAGCATACATTTAGGGAGCTTCTATTTTGGATGAAAGCATTTTTCTATAAATACGATTTATCTATGCCGAGTACAGCACACAAAAGGTAACGTTTTAAAAAAAGACATAATAGACAGCAAGTGTCTGTTTGATTCACGGTAAATGTCCTATAAGTATTCGAAAACTTAAAGTTTTTTTATAGAGAAACTTTGAATGGCTGCATGTCTTAAAGTCCATGTTAATATTCTCAATACAGGCTTTAATTCTTTTATTTTTTGAGACGGGTAATTAACACTGCTGTGTACACAAAAAACAAATACAAAATAGAAGGATTTTGAAAGAGAAGGTAAACAGAATATACCTGCATCGTGAACAACCAAAAGAAAATATTTTAACGCCAAGCACGACTTTATAAAGACCAAAGTTAATCATACGAAAAATATGCCTTGGAGATACAGTTTATGTATATTTTGAATATTTAAGGGCCCGGTCTTCAAACTACCAGCAGAAAAAGAGGAATAACACCAAGCTATTTAAGTAATTTAAATTTTATATTAAAAATCTGATTTTTTTCCTGTAGGAACTAAGAAACCGCTACGGATTCCTTCTAGCATGTTTTGAAATTTCATGTTTTTGACAGGTCCCCAAACTTGGTAATTTAATAATCTTTCATTAACAGATTAGGACGATGATCCTCTGTCAGAAACATATAATTTCAGCAACAATTATTAGTATGATATAACGATAAAAAGTTTTCTATTTAGTATTAATTTATCCATGATCTCCTATTTTGGGGACCTATCGTATATTCCCAAGCTATACAAACTTAGCAACAATTATTTGAGTAATTTAACGACTTTTTCTAGTAACAATCCTATTCTTGTTTTCGTTGACAAACAAGGACGATCCTCCGTCAAAAATCATAGATCCCACATTTGATCAGTCTACGATGACAAATTTTGGGAATCTGCAACATTTCCTCAAAGTAAGCGCAATCTTAGTTAAATTCGAACAATATGGATGAGAAAATTTTAATTCGTATTCAATTTAGGACCTTTTTGTATCTGTGATCTCTAATTTTTGGGACTATAGAATTTTAACAGATTAATTATGAGATTAAATTCATGACTTTCTCATAACTGTGCTCAATGAGATTTAATTGACAGAATAGGACGATGATCCTTGACCAAAACCATAGATTTCAATTTTTACCAATCTACGATGAAGAACTTAAGGATGGAAAAAATGTCCTCAAAGTAAGCGATATCTTAGAAAAAATCAAACAATAAAGATGATATAACGATAACAATTTTTCAGTTTAGTTTTATTTTCCGTGATCACTAATTTTGAGGACCTATAACATATTTCCGAACTTTACAATTCAGGATTTTATATTTATAATCACTAATTTTAGGGAACTGTCAAATATCCCCGAACTATATAATTTCAGCAATAATTATAAGAGTAAATAAATTATTTTTTCTGACATAGGTTCTTCAAGTATTCAAGTATAAACAATATGGACGAAAAAATGTTAACTGGTATTCATTTTAGGACCTTTTTGTATCTTTGATCACTAATTTTGGGGACTATAGAATTCTAGCAGCAATTATTAGAATAAATTCATGACTCTTATAGCTGTGCTCGATTAGCTTTCATTGACAGATTAGCACGATGATCCTTAGTCAAAAACATAGACTCCAATTTCTACCAATCTTCGATGAAAAATTTCAGGATCGACAAAATGTCCTCAAAGTAAGCGATATCTTACCAAAATTCAAACAATAAAGATGACATAGCGATAATAATTTTCAATTTGGGATTACTTAATCCGTAATCACTGATTTTGGGGACCTGTCACATATTCCTTAACTATAACCACTATATCTACTACTAAATAGCTATAACCACTAGATTTAGGGAACTGTCACATATCCCCAAACTATAGGATTTCAGCAACAACTATTAGAGGAAATACATGCTTTTCTGGCATCTATGCTCTTCAAGTTTTAGTTGCAAACCAGGAGGACCCTCCGTCTAATTTCTATCCCAAATTCTAGTAGTCTACGAAGAAAAATGTAGGTGATCGGCAACATGTCCTCAAAGTATGCGCAATCTTAGTAAAATTCATACAATATGGTTAAATAAATAATCATTTCAAGCACCTATGCTCTTCATGTTTTCGTTGACAAACCAGGATGATCCTCTGTCAAAAATCATAGATGCCAAATTTTCATAGTCTACGATGAAAAACTTTGGGGTTCGGCAACGTGTCCACAAAGTATGCGCAATCTTAGTTAAACTCATTCAATAGGGTAGAAAAAATGACGATTCGTATTCAATTTAGGATTTTTTATATCCTCCAACATAGGATCTTCTTAATGCCTTGACATTCTTCCGAAATAAGGATAGCGGTCGAACTCTTAAAGCTGTTAGCTCAAAAATTTGCAACTATGATTGTTTTCGATGTAGGTCATTGGTTTAAATTTGAATGTAGCTGCCATAAAATGTGTTCCATTGATTTGACTTCTTGAGCCTCCAGAAGTTTCAATTTTTGCAAGTATTGTTCTGTTACGACTTCCAAAAATAGCGCCAAGTTTGGTCTACATCGATGTATAGGCTCATATAGCTCCCATGTAAAGTGAACTCATGGTTTGACATCTTGGGCCCCTGGAATTCGCAATTGTTATCCGATCGGGCTGAATGTGCATACAGTGTTCTGTTATCATTTTCAACTATCGGGACAAGTATGGTTCAAATCGGTCTATAGCCTGAAATAGCTCCCATATAAACCTATATCTCCCGATTTGGCGTCCTGGTTTAACAGAAATTTGATACGCACAGTACAACTATACCCTTGAACTAAGTTTATGTCATTTTGTGTAAACTTTTTGCATAATCCATATAATATTGTTAAGTTACTTTGAGGACAAACAAAAGGTCCCTAAAGTATTCACACATAACATTGATTTAAAATTATTGGTACTATCTCACAAAATCTTTCCCAATCCTACTACCAAAATAACATAAAAAAAAATTCTGAATTAACTTTACTGGGATTCCAGAAGACTTTTCCGCAATCTCTTATTGATGTACACTAGGAGAGTTTAATTAATTTTTCAAGAATATTTCTTAGAATTCTATATGCTCATATACTATCATGCTTTTCATTTCAGTACAACTTACAGAAACTTTAAATAATAATAGAAATGTAAAAGTAATTATTTATTTTCCATGTCCATGAGTTATTTTAAATGATAAACTAAAAGGAAGAAAAAATAATTTTAAAGCAATATTTTCATTTGCTTTCTTTTGGTCTGTTTGTCTAAAGGAGGATGAATTGCAAAAAAAAAAAAAACACCACTTGACAAACCACACCAAAAAAGACAAAGGAAGGAAATAAAAATGTGTCCGAACGGATATAAAACGCCCAGAGGAACGAAGGAAGGAAGGAAACATGTAAATGGCAATTTATTTCTTTAATGAAAATGCTTTTATAGCTGCAATACAAAAAAGATGCGGGAGATGGACACAGGATTTAATTCCAACGTTCATTAAGTAATTTAAAAAAAAAATTAAATAAAACAACCAAAGTTAAAATGAGCAGAACAAAGACATTTTGCTTAAGGCAATGGGCAAGAGTGAGAATAGGTAAACAATTTTATGGGGGACATCATTTAATACAGGTAGACTATTCAAATCAGTATACATATTGTCCGCTAACATAACGAAAAGAATATAGGGGAACCTTTTTACATGCTAATGTCGTCATACAACTCATATAGTTCGTGGTCCTTAAATTTTGCAAGAATCTTTCTGTCAAACACTTCAAGCACGTCCTCGTCTGCTTTCACAAGTACCTACTCCTCGTAACCATACTTATTCCTAGTTGGCACATTCCGTCTTGTCTCCTTTCTTGTGTAAGGGGCATAGTGTGCTGAGGTTACAGTCGTCGGGTTTACGTTCTTCTAGTCAGATCGCGCAGAGGAGCTGATGCATACGCCTTATCAGTGTGTCGCCTCCAATCTTAAATAAATAATTCAGCAGGCAACCCATCGACTCCTGCTGCCTTCTTGTTTTTATGTCGGGTCACTGCTACTTAGACCTCATTCTGACTAGAAGGTAAACATTCTCTACCATTATCAGGGATTGGTTCTGTTATATCCTCTTCGTAGCCATCGTCGGGCAGATGGGATAAATATTCTTCCCATATCCCAAGCACATTATCTGTATCAGTTACTAGATTTTCATTCTTTGATAAGATTTTCAGATTTTATTCTGACTCCTGTACATCTCAATTTGTTCACACTAATGATTTTCCATTTCCTTTTTCTTTCTGCGAAATAGACGTTTTTTCTCTCTCCTTTTCTCCCAATACCTCTCATTTATCTGGCGCGTTACTACTGATTGCAGGGTTGCTCTGTATGCCGCATTCTTAGCTTGAGTATAGATCTAGCAAACTATCGATAATCACAAAATTCGATATTTTCGATATTGTTTAAATAAATATCGATACTATCGCTGATTTCCTGTCACCTATATTTTAAAGGGGAAAAAACAGAAAAAAAATTCCCCTTATTAATTTCTTCAAATTTAAACAAATTTAACGTCAAATTTAAACAAATTTTTATATCGACGACTTAGCCTGGATACTCAATGGGATGTAAGGTATCAAAAGTATGACTTTGGACGACTTTTTTAAATTTGCTGATAGAAAAATCTCTACAATCACTTTTCAGCCCAAAAAATATCGATAGTAACATCTATATTTTGCCAGCTTAACTTCAATAGCATTTTCGTCTTGATGGTACCATGGGTTGTTTCGGAAAGGCTTTTGATACCCAAGGACGGATTTCGCGGCATTTTCCATGGTGTGGGCAATGGATTATCACTTCGCCTTTTTGAATTTTTTTATCTTAAAATCTGGTGCTGCTAACTAACATGTTTTTTGACGCAGCGAAATTTATTAGTCCCAACCCATTATAGGACATTATCTCGTGGAGGCAAAATTTTTCAACTGTTGGACCAAGGATATTTTCCTTCCCTATCTTCGCAACAAAATCCTCCAGAACGTTTTTAATATCCTGGACGAGGCAGTGGTCGTAGTCAATCTCTAGGCGCTCGTAGAAAGTATCCTTGGTCTGCTCATATTCGTCTTCCGTCGGGGCATGAGCTGATGTGGAAGAATTTGGCATTTATGCGGATTGTGGCTAACCTCTCATCCACCGGAGTAAAGCTGGAGATAAGATGTTTCAGTCTCCGACTAACCACAAATCCACAGCCAAATTCATGGCTCGCCAAGGCGCCAATAACGCGCCTTGTCATTTCGAGTATTATTGGTATTAAGTATTTAAGTAAGAGTCAGTGTCAGCTTACCCCTCACTGAGACTGTCCTCTCGAAATCATTAACTGCACGCGGCCGGTAACCTCAGCTAAGCGTCAGATGATAACGATGAACGCCACAGAAGTTGGAGCTCAGCGTTCTAGCCCGTGTGGTGCTCACAGTTATCTCCTGTTGGTCTTAGATGCCCAACATATTTCTCAAAGATATAAACCGAAGTCACTCAATTTGGAGACCAGTCGATTATCCTCGAACTAAGCAATATAAGAAAAAAACCCGCACAGTTCCCCTGTAATATGATTGATGTGATGGGAATGTGTGATTTTAAGGTTGAATACAGGGAATTTCTCCGAAGGCTTTAATCTTCATACGCTTTGAGGACCGGTTAAATAACCTCATATTAGTCAATTTTAAAAAAATTCAAAAAAAAATTTTCCCGGATACTGAAAAATTGGACACGATTTCCGATCTTCCCATAAATTGTTTACCGGTCAAATATTCCCAAACTCACTCAAAAGTGTGTTTTTTGTAAACTTTTCGGTCTTTGCACACTTTGGGGATCGGTCAAATGTTCTCAAAGTATACAATTATATAAAATCTACATAAAAATTTTTACATTTTTAAAAAGGTATGGTAGTTTTGTAATTCAAGGAAGCAATCATTAAAATATATATCTATACTCTTGTATTTATGATGTAAGTTTATTTTTGTTAATTTTTCGGTCTTTGCACACTTTGGGGAGCGGTAGATAAAAATTTTAATTTTATAATAAGGTATAGTTATTTTTGTAATTCAAGGAAGCAATTACTTAAATATATTTTAATCTTTCGGTCTTTGCACACTTTGGGGACTGGTCAAATGTCCTCAAAGTATGCAATTATAAAAAATCTAGATAAAAAATTGCAAATATCCTCAAAGTATATAAAATCTCGAAAAAATTCGGAAATTTTAAAAAAGGTATGGGTATTTTTGTAACTCAAGAAAAAAATTACTTAAATATATGTCTTTACTTATATAAATAAATTAAATGAAATCTATTTTTCTCTCCTTAGCTCCATATGAATTAACAAAATATCTGCCCTATTTAAGCATTACGTAAAATTTCATTTCAAAATCATCTCCGTATATTTGCTTGTATGATTTTACAGCATACCATACTTAAGTTCAGGATGTAAACGAAGGATTTTGGTTTTCTCCCACTATGTGGTTATCCTTCCATCTTTTCTAATTTTTCCAAACTTTTTATGACAAATTTACCCATACGCATTTATTATGGTGTTTCCCCTATTTGACGGGGACACTCATCCCTAAAGCACCCTATATAGCCCTAAACCCATGTGTTACTAGCAACCACAAAACTAAACCCCATACAAAATGCCATAGAGTTAGGCGCCTGTCATCCTCCTTGTTGTTGGGAAAAATATGACGGTTATTCATCCATAAACGTAATGTTTTCTCTCTCGTCACATTTCTATTCAATTGACAAATCCCATGCTGATATAAACAAAATTTTCCTTGATAAATTATGCACAAAAATGGAATGTCAGTCAGTGTTATGGTATGTCAGTGGCTAGAAGGCGGGGATGTGGGGTTATTGGGTGACTGAAAAGAAAGGATCATCAAGAGCATTGAAAGCTTTTAGCGTAAAATCCCAAGCAGAGGAAGTCTTAGCTAGACATACACATATGTTTGCGACAGTTGAAGATTTAAATATTTGGAAAACCAATTCCCCTATGCAGCTGAAAATCCACAAATACTCATCGTATAAACCATGAATCACAAAACGGGGTAAATCGAGTAGGGTTACCATATTGAAGGGCGAATGTTTAAATGAAATGAATAAAAAAAATCAGCGGAAAAAAAATTCAGTAAAAACTAAACCCAATTTCTACAAAAACAAAATTTTGATAAAATTTTACATTAAAATACACATTTTTAAAAATTAAAAAAAAAAATACTGACAAAATTTCCTAATAGAATAAAGTCTTGACAAAAATAAAATTTTATGGAAACAAAATTTTTAAAAAAAATTAAATTTCGACCAAATTTTCTATAAATACAAAATATAAAAAATTTTTTTTATAAATTTTTTCATTTTTAAGTTTTTTGCCTGTATGGGCGAATGTCATTTAATCTTAAAAATTTTGTTTGTTTCTCTTTCGAGATGAGCGCAATGGTCAAAGATCACAACACACACCAACCACTATGGGACGCGTTTCGTAATTTGATTTAAAAAAAAAAAGCCTTCACTAAGACGTTTTTGATCACCATGACAATATGGATCTTAAAGAGAGTGGAGCACGATATTAATAGTTTTTAAGGCTCATACCCTAAACCGGAAATATTTGCTGACTTTTGCAATAAGGGGTTTAAATGAAAGGTATTTGAGATTAGAAAACGAATTTTATATCCAATTTTGAGGCCAATTGGAATATGGGGTTCAAATAAATGATATTTGAAAGTAGAGCACGATGCTGATTTATTTTCAGGGCTAAGTGTTTGGGAGACCACCCCACACCCAGAAACACCCCTGAATCGGACATTTAGAATTTATCGGTTAAATCAATGGTAAAATTTGGTTTAATCGGGCATGCAGAGATACTGTCTGACCAAAAGAGGATGCATTTAGGACTTGGCGTGTGAAAAAAAAATGCCAGAGTACTTAGACACGAAAAGTTTCTTTACGAACAGCGTCTTCGTGCCAAAGTTATTGCTTCTCCCAGAGGAAGCAAGAGCTTTTGGTCATGCGTAAAAATAGTAAAGGGAAACCCATCGGCAATCCCAACTCTTGTTAAGGATGATCAGTTATTCACTGACCCTGTTGATAAAGGTCAATCTACTGGGTTAATCTACTGGCTAAAATGTTTGCAGGAAATTCTTCCATGCCGCTAAGCAATCAACCACTCCCGGAGATTGATAGTTTACCTAGTTCGATGCCTCAGATATTTATTCGAACACGTGGAGTTAAAAGGGTCCTTGCGAATCTGGACGTCAATAAATCTACGTGTCCGGACGATATATCAACACTTGTCCTTTGTAAGTGTTCTTCGACGCTTGCTCGTCCACTACGCAACCTTTTCAACTTTGCTTACTGTGCAGGAGTTTTCCTGGAAGATGGGGCGAACAACCCTGCGAATTACCGGCTAATTGCGATATATTCCGCGCTCTCCAAGATTATGGAGAGTATGGTTAACCATAATCTTGTCAGATACTTAGAGTCCAATGACCTTCCTAGCGATAGATAGTTTGGGTTCCGCAGAAATCGCTCTACGGGAGACCTAATGGCATTTTTGTCGGAACGATGGAGTCGCTCTATCCACCAGTTTGGTAAGAGTAAGGTCGTGGCTCTGGATATCTCCAAGGCATTTTATTGGGTCTGGCACGGTGCACTTTTATCAAAGTTTGTCACTTTTGGAGTCGGTAATAACTTCGTTCGATTTATATCGAGCTTCCTCAAAGATCGCACTATACGAGTTGTTGTAGATGGGTTCTCATCCGATGAGTATACATTAACCACAGGTATGCCACAAGGCTCTGTCCTTTCCCCTTCCCTTTTTCTTATATTCATTGACGATCTATTGAGTCAGACTTCGAAGCCGGTTTATTCATTTGCCGATGACAGTAGTCTGCGTCATTCATATTCATTCAACCATAGGCCCAGTCCTCAAGAAATTGTGGACAGGAGGTGCATTATGGATGAGACGCTCTCCCAGGATTTGTTGTCCATTTCCAAGTGGGGTAGAATGAACAGAGTAGACTTTAACGCACAGAAGAAGCAGTGCTGTTTTTTGTCTCACAAGCGATTCACTGACCTACTACAATCGTCAATATCTCTCGACGGTATAGATATTGAGCAGTCAGATGCTCTTGATGTTCTGGGCATGGAGATACAATATGATATCCGTTGGTCAAAACACGTATTAGAAGTGTTGAAAGAAGCATTCAAGTATTTGGGCTTTCTTAAACGGTGCAAGAAATATTTCAACACTTCTGATCATCCCAATATCTATACTACCTAAATCAGACCGTGGATGGAATATAACTCTCATATGTGGGCAGGAGCTCCAAAATCATCTAACGGAGAGCGAAGGTGTTGATAGGGGACAGTAGAGTATTTAACTCTATTGCTTCTCTTGAACATCGTCGTAATGTGGGTAGCGTTGTATTGCTCTATCGTTATTTGCATGGCATTTGTTCCGGGGATATTCGTCTTCTTAACCCTGACGTTGGGATGTTCACTAGGAATACAAGACTTGCCAGGAACTCACCCCTGTTTATAATTGATTGAACAGTCGATCGAACCATGTATTACCGAGAAAATTCATTTTTCGTCCGAACCATTCGTATGTGCATTCGACTTCCGGCTAATGTCTTTCCCACCGACATTGACGTTCAGTAATTTAAGACGGATATCAATAAACACTACTCCCTCTTTCCCCTCTCCAACCCTTAACTTTCCTAAATGCCAACGCAATGCAATGCATACATAGGGGACATCACCTGCATGTTGGTTAAGTGAAAAAATATTTTTACCGACTATGTTAATGTGGGCCTCAAATCAAAGCTATTGGGAAGTAGAGCACGAAATTGGTACCCACTTTCGGGACCAATTTTCTGGGAGTCTGCCTCGCTCTATATATAGGCCCCATATAGACCGACCATGTTCAAAACTGATGTTGAGGATGGACCTTAGACCTTAAGCCGGGTGATAGGCCTATATGGGAGCCATATAAGGATATTGTCCAATCTAGATAATATTCAATACTAATGTCTAGGGTCCCAACACAACTCCCTGCGGTAAAATTAAGCAAAACGGGTTATAAATGAGGTTTCTACGGGCTTTTGACAGTAAATCGGGGTATAAGTCTATAGGGAGGCAATATCAAGATAATCAAGATATTACCCGATCTAGACCATATTCGATATGTATATCAGCAAATTCGGACAACAAATGCGGCTTATATGGGCTTTGGGCGTTAAATTGGGAGATCAGTCTATATGAGGTCTATATCAAGATGTAGTCCGATTACATTGCCTATGATGAAAAAAAATTAACTGTGCGAAGTTACAGGTCAATATCTTCCTTATTAAATACTGTAGTGTGAGTACCACAGACAGACGGATAGACGGACGGACATGGTTAGATCGTCTTGAATTTTTCGTTTTTTTACGAATGTTTTGTGGGGTCGGAAATGGAAATCTATATACGTTACAAACAGAATGACAAAATGAATGGAGGTATTCTACGGTAATGGATGTTTCACTTTTGCAGTCAAAAGTGGAGTCCAAAAAATTTAGATTTTTCTTTTTTGCATGGCAACTCTTACTATCCCATTTAGTGACGTAAATGTTGATAAATACGATGATTATCATCTACACATCTCACAATAATGGTAATGAAAATTTTAATCATCAATGACGTTGTCATGCTGAACAACAAGAATAACAATATATGTCATACATGCGAATATTTTTCAATAGCACTCTCGTAGGTTCCGTTTTCCAACCACCCTACTTCAATTCGAACTATAACCCTCTTGTCTATATACGGCATACCCTCTACTCTGCTTAAGATATATAAAAGCTTGAATGACTATAACTCTTATTTATCGAACATTTACTAAGAAGATGAGAACTGGAGTAGTCTGACACATACATGCATGCATGTATGTTAGATGTGTGCCTTTAATGAAGAAAATCTAATTAGGATTTTTCTATTGCTATATGCTTAAGATAAATGTTGCTATTTATAATTAATGGAGTATCAAGGATTTGTATTTTCATTTAATGGTTGATCTGTAAGCAGAAAGATATTTGCCATTAAAATTTATTAAATATTAAGTGCGGATAATTAGTCTAGAGCAAGAGAAACGAAATGGGATTTAGTGAAACTCTTTTGGAAAATTAATAGATTTATATTTTAAGATACTTAACGTAATGCGAAAGCAAACATACGTGTAAACAGTGAAAATAAAATATGCTTTCTGTAACAAAATGATATGTACTAAAGGAACAAATGGAAAATGTTTTGAGGTTTGACAATAAGAGTAATTAGAGTGTGTTCTTAGCATATACACATGTACAAAGAATTATCTTCAAATTTATAAGAAACAATATGGAATTACCTGCAACCTTGCTCTAATCCTTGACATTACCTAAAAATTTTTACAGAATTTTAGGTATAGAAATTTAAATTTTATGGGAAGGAGGAACGAAATGGAATTCAGAGAAATAAATGTTGAAAATGTTTAATCTAAAATTCTAATCGATTTTTAGCTATAAATTCTTTATTTTTAAAGCTCTTAATAGACACGGAACGAAATGAAATTATGTGGAACATCAAAACAAGCATTCAATAGGCAAGTAGCGAAGTTGAATTTTGCGAAACATCAAGCCTTAATTGATTTTTAGCTGTAAATTTATTATTTTTGGAGCAATGAAATAGAATTTGGCGAAACAAAAAATTAAGATGCTTGGTCTGCATTTAGCTGTATCCAGCTTTAAAAGCACAACAAAAACAAATATAAAACAATTCAAACCACTCTCACTAGTCAATGTTAGGAGAAATAGTGCTTAATATTCTTTTTTCTCGCTCAAGAGGGAAACTTACGGATACGGGGAACGAAATGGAAATGTGCGAAACATATGTTTTGAATAGTTATCTTGGATTAAAATTGTATTTCAACCATAGTAAAATTATTTTTGTAAATTTTTGCAAAGATTTTATCATCTCAGGAACGGAATGAAATTATGTGAAACATTAAAAAAAATTTAGGTTAATTACAATATCTGAACTCTACTCAAAATTGGTAGTTGCTAACTTTTCGTGGGAAGATTGTGACTATGAATTGTACACTTAAGCGGCGGAACAAAATGAAATTAAGTGAAACATTCAAAAATAAATTTCCCTAAAATAAAAGCAATAATATGCAAACTCTGCTCAAAATTAAAAATTGTTAAAGTTTCATTAGATTATGACGGTTAATTGCTCACTTCAATGGAGAACAAAATGGAATTATATGAAACATACTTCTATAATGCTATTTCAGGATTTAAATTTTATTTTAACAAAGAAACATTTTCATTTTACTAAGAGAAGGATGAAAAATGTTTGGTTCAAACTACTAAAACAAATTTTAAATTTGTAAAAATGCAAATTTTCGCATTAGAAGTTTTAACAAGTGGTGGAACGAAATGGAACTATATGAAACGTATTTCTATAATATTTGTTCTGGACTTACATTGTATCTCAATATAAGGATTGGCGAAATTTCTGCTATCTCTGCGATTTTTTTAAGTATCTACAAGTAAGGAACGAAATGGAGTTATGTGAAACATGTGTTCCCAATCTTTATCTTGAAAATAAATTGTTTTAAGAATAGAATACGTTTTTTTATTATATTTGGAAGTAACATTTGGTCAGGAACAAAATGGAATCATGTGAAACATGGACAAAAAATCGTTTAAAGTACGAAATTAAATTTTAATTGCATTACCAATTACATTTTTTTAAAATTATATAAGGAGTTAAAAGGTTTTCAGTCTATTGTGGAGCCAGTAAAAAAATAAGAATTTGTTTAATGTCATGAACTTTAGGGCTTCAAACATCGAAATTGTTACCACTACCTTTGACTTAGGATGATTGTTGTATATAATAATTGTTATTTTTGTGTAATAATGTACATTTTTGCTTTATGTTATCAATGTTGAAGGTTTTAAGAATGACGGAACGAAGTGGAAATAAGTGTAAAACATATTTCTATAATATCTGTTGTGGACTTACATGGACTTTGGGTTATTGGTGCATATTATTATTGTAATTTTTGTATAACAATGCCAATTTTTGCTTTATGTTGGCAATATTGAAGGTTTTAAATATGATGGAAGGAAATGGAATTATGTGAAACATACTTCTATAATATTTGCTCTGGATTTACATTATATTTCAGCGCTAGAATCGGGAAATGTTTGTTATCTGTGTGATTTTTTTTAATACTATAAGTTAAGGAACGAAATGGAAAGACGTAAAACATGGACAAAAATCCGTAAAAAGTACGAACTCTTATTTAAATTGCCAAACCATTGACATAATTTTCAGTTTTTATAAGCAATTAAAAGTTTTTCCGCCTATTGGTGACCCAGCAAAAAAGTTAGACAATTTTTTTAACTTCGTGAACTTCAGGTATTTTATCACCAAAATATAACTACATTTGAGTGGAATTATAGGTGTATATTATTCTTATTTCTATTTAAAAATTCGCTTTATGTTATCAATGAAGAAGTTTTTACAAATGATGGAACAAAATGGAATTATGTGAAACATACTTAAGTAATATTTGCGGTGGATTTATGTTATATTATAATAAAAGAATGGGGAAATTTTTGGCCAGCACTTTGTTTTTCTAATTTGTACGAGTGAGCAACGAAATGGATTTAAGTGAAACATATATTTCTTATGTGTTTATTGAATTTAATTTGTATTTAAACGATAAAACACGTTGCTTACTAATTTTGAATGTTCTATTTGGCCAGGAACCAAATGGAATTGTGTGAAATATGTCTTTTTTTAAATTTTAAGACTTAAATAACACTGTCCTCAACATTTAATGTACCATAAAGCAAAAATACGAAATTTTTGCCAATATGTATGAATTTTCAAGTTCCCGCATGTGGGGGAACGGAATGGAATGATGGGAAACAGATGTTTATTACAGAAGTTTTACCAAATAATATGAATCTGTCCTTAACAATGACATTGACAAAGAAGAAATTTTTATTTTATGTTTAAAGATTACATTTAGAAAGGAACAATATGGAATTATATGAAACATTAAAATTTTTTTACGTTATTTTTCATTGCCAGTCGTTATCTTTCCCCATAGAAAATTAAAGTGTAATTTTTCTTATAACTTTAAGTTATCCTTTTGAGCATTTTGAGACATAAAAAATTATTCAATTTTTAAAAATAAAAAAAAATGATAATTAAATAAAACTACCTATGTTAAGATTTTATAACCAGCAATATTCCTATTACCAATAAAACAAATCAAAATATAACATTTGGTATAATTTTTAAAAATCCCAATTTTTGGGATTTTCATAAAATTTTTGGGAAATTAATACTTATGTTTTTTCCATATAATTTCAAATGAGGACACCAAGAAATATAATAAATTAAAAAGTTGAAGCAAAAAACAAAAATTTTCCTGTTACTTTAAGATGGGGAACGAAATGGAATTTGATGAAACATGCACTTTACATCTTTGTGCTTTACGAAAATATATTTTAAATGCCAACAATTTTTATTTTCCCAATTTCCCCAACTTTTTGTTACTCATTAGCAAATATTTTAGGACGTTTATGCCAAATAATTCATACACTGTTATATTGGATTTGCCTAAAAATAGTGTTTGAGAAAACCTATAGTTGTTAAATGATGAATATAAATCACAAAATAATGCTCACGGCTTGGCGCACAAACCCCGTGATGCTAGTCATAGTCATGTCACGAATAAGAAATTTACATATCACCCATTCCTGCAAATTAATTCGTGCTAAGAAAAACCAATGATATAGTTAAGGGTAGAACCCAAAACGATACAGAAAATCAAAAAATATATACAAAAAAAGAAAGCCAGAAAAGGTGACCTTCTTGTTTATGGCCACGTGATCAATTTTCGGCTATAAAGAAACTCATCAATATTCCTAATGTTCAGTGGGGCGCAAGAAAAAAAAAACAACCTCGGCAAATAGTTTTTAAAAATTCACCGCTACCCATCAAAAACATATACTGAGCCAGCACAAGCTAAAATACAAAAAAAAAATATTTAGGCAGGGAGTGAGAGAATGGATGAATGGGTGGTTAGTGGCAGGCCTAGTAGATGTTTCCTATCGCTTGGCAGCCCAAATGGAATGCACTGCTTACATGGCCTAAATGTAAGAGCACAGCGTAGCTACGACGTCATGAAAAGGGATAACCTGTATATAAAAACAACTCAAATTAAGACAACAAAACCGGAAAAATAAGGGAAATCGAAAACGTAAGCCATTAAATTGCAGTTTAAAAATAAACTCGGAACACAAGTGGCACAGATTAAGGCATAATTTGATTGTGTAGTACAAAAAACTAAATGCCTCTTTAAAATACAAAAAATATGTTTCACTTATTTCTTAAACTAAGCATGGTGTTGAATTTAATGCATGTTTTTAGTAATTTCTACATTTTTTGGCCTTAAAGTAGGCATTCTTTTTTTTTTAATTTGTAGCTATAGCCTAAAAGTAGACTCTAATTTTTGTTTTCACCATATTAAGCATACATCACCAAAATTCGCTCAATTTCATATTGTTTTTACTATTATTAGTTTTTTTTTAATTTTTCAAATCAACATTTAAAGCACATCTTTTTCTCAAATATACATTTTTTTCCATAGCTCTCTCTCTCTCTCACCTTACATTAAAACATTTTACTCAAAAAAAAGTTAGATATATATATAAAATTATATATAATCTATATATATACATATATAAAGAACTACTTAAAATTATGTATAAAAGAAAATAATCAAAAACTAAACTCATTTAAACCAAAAAAACGCTCTAAATTGAAATCATTGAAAAAAACTAACTGAACTTGTTTCCCTTTTGTAAAGTATTTACAACCTTTATTTTTGAATATATAAAAGAAACAAAAATAATCCTTTATTCGTACATTTTTTTTTAAATCCCAACCCCTTAAGGGTTTGCTCCTAAAAGTATGCTAATCTGTATCTTTTCCCCTCAATTCTTTATTTGCGTCTAACACCACGCTCACATTTTTATAGCAAACGCAAGAAATCGAAGATGAACCAGAGCCATTGAATATGTCATGGCCCGATACTGCCCGTAAGCGTTTAACTTACATTTTGGTAGCCCCGCTTTTGATACCCATGTGGCTAACGTTGCCCGATACGCGTACGCCCAAAGGTAAAAAGCTATTTCCGATAACATTCATTGGCTCCATAATGTGGATTGCCGCCTTCTCGTATCTCATGGTATGGTGGGCCAATGTGGCAGGTGATACCGCCCGTATACCACCTGAGGTAGGTCTAAACTAAGTGTTATAGTTTTGTTAATATTTTAAATATGTTTTATAATTCCTTTATTTAAAAATTTTAGGTTATGGGCTTAACCTTCTTGGCGGCAGGTACCTCTATACCCGATCTGATAACTTCAGTAATTGTGGCACGTAAAGGTTTTGGTGATATGGCTGTTTCCAGTTCTGTGGGTAGTAATATATTCGATGTTACTGTCGGGTAAGTGAAAAGAAAACCAATTTTAGACCATATAAATTTAAAAATTAAACTGATACTGAAGTAAAATGGTTTAAAGTTCGGCCGGGCCGAACTTTGGATATCCACCATCTTGGATATCCACCAACTGTAGTCATACTTTGGATATCCACCAACTGTAGTCATACTTTGGATATCCACCAACTGTAGTCATAATACGGTGAAAAATTCCACAGCAGCTATTTCGAAATATAGTCCGATCTCTACCATATTCAGAAAGGCTAACGGAGGCCACCGTAGCGCAGAGGTTAGCATGTCCGCCTATGACGCTGTACACCTGGATTCGAATCCTGGCGAGACCATCAGAAAAAATGTTCAGCGGTAGTTTTCTCCTCCTAATGCTGGCAACATTTGTGAGGTACTATGCCATGTAAAACTTCTCTCCAAAGTGGTGTCGCACTGCGGCACGCCGTTCGGACTCGACTATAAAATGGAGGCCCCTTATCATTGAGCTTGAAGTTGAATCGGACTGCACTCATTGATGTGTGAGAAGTTTGCCCCTGTTCCTTAGTGGAATGTTCATGGGCACAATTTGCATTTTTTATCTTTTTATCTTATTAATGTACCAAATTCTTTGTTTAAAAAATCCCCTCTTATTGCCCTAAGGACAGCTGTTTCCAAATATAGACCGATCTGAAGCACATTGAATACAAATATCGAAGACCCTAACACAGCCAACTGTGTCACTGTAAACGTGCTTTTATTGTCCCAAGAAATTAAATCGGGAGATAGGTATATATGGCAGCTTTATCCAAATAGAACCCGACCTTGACCATTATCGGTACGAATGTCGAAGGGTCTAACAGAACTCGTTGTGCTAAATTTCAGTGAAATCGGTTAATAAATACACTTTTATGAGCTTTAAATCGAGAGATCGGTATATATGACAGGTGCAACCAAATATGAACCAATCTGGACCATATTGAAAACACGGATGTTGAGGAGCCTAACACTCGCTTTACCAAATTTCAGCGAAATCGAACAATAAATACGCCTGTTATGGGCCCAACATCTGAAATTGAGAGATCGCTCTGTATGGCAGTTATATATAGGCCGCTATTAACCATACTCGATACGAATATCGAGGGGCCCAACGCAACTCACTGTGCCTAATTTCAGCAAAATCGGTTAACAAATTCAACTTTTATGAGCCTAAAACCTAAACGTCGGGAGAACAGTATATATGGCAGCTATATCCAAATCTGGACTTATATGGATCGTATTGAACACCGATATTGAAGAGCCTAACATAACTCGCTTTACCAAATTTCTGTGAAATCGGACAATAAATGCGCCTATTATGGACCCGAGTCTATAAATCGAGAGATCGGTCTATATGACAGCTATATCCAAATCTATTCCGAACTGGGCGAAATTAAAAAAAAAGTTGTCGAGGGGCGTAGTATAACTTACTGACCCAAATTTCAGCGAAATCGAATAACATATGTGGCTTTTATGGGGTCAAGACCTTAAATCGAGAGATCGGTCTATATGGCAGCTATATCCAAATCTGGACCGATCTAAGCCAAATTGAAGGAGGGCCTAACACAACTCACTGGTCCAAATTTCAGCGAAATCAGACAATAAATCCGCCATTAATGGACCCAAGACACTAAATCGGGAGATCGATCTATATGGCAGCTATATCCACATCTGGACTGATCTGAGCCAAATTTTCCATGGGCAAAATTTTCAACATTTTAGAATTCCTGGATGTCGTAAGTAGCGGAGAACTCATCTTCCGGATGTCGATTCGACATACGAACCGAATCGAGCAAAGTTAGTACCGACACTAAAAACGACAAGGTTTGAAAGGGGTGCAACGTGCCTGACCCTATCAAATGCCTTTGAGATATTCAGACCCACGATCTTTCTCTCACCGAACTTGTGAAAAAAGCGACTCCAACGTTCAGACAGGAATGCCATCAGGTCACCCCGGAGGGATATTGTGGGTCGCTAAGAAGGCCATTGGACTCTAAGTATCTCACAAGATGGCAATTGACCATGCTTCTTGGAAAGCGGGGAACATAGCGCTATTGGTCGGTTATTCGCAGGGTTGGTTGCTTCACCCTTCTTGGAGATAGGAGATAAAACACCCGCACCGTAAGCAAGGATTGCGTAAAGTTCGAATAAGTGTCGAAGAACACTTGCATAAAACAAGTGACGATATGCCCTCCGGGCCCGCCGATTTATTTACGTCGAGATCTGCAAGAACCCTTTTGACTCCACGTGTTCGAAAATATATCTAAGGTAGGGAACTAGATACGTCTTCAATAACGGGTAGTGGTTGATCGCTTTCCGGCATGGAAGAATTTCCCTCAAACATGTCAGCCAGCAGGTTAGCCTTATCAACCGGGTCAGTTCGTGAATATCTGGTCGTCTTTAATGAGAGCCGGAATAGCCGATGAGTTGCCCTTCACTCCTTTCATAAACAACCAAGAACTTTTTGAGTTCCGCTTGGAGAAGCAAGAACTTTGACTTTGAAGACGCTGTTCGTGCAGAAACTTTTCGCTTCTAAATACTCTGGCACAGGTAGTTCTTGTCTGTTTTCGCAGCAATTCATTACTAGCATTATCAAACGATCTAACGCCATTCCTGCACGCCTGGTTAAACAGCTTTTGTCCTTTGAATTAACCGAATTTATTTATTATTTCTTATTATGATTACCAACGTTTTTGCCAATATTGGTTAAAATCAGTTCCTTATCGGATTTAGCTCCAATATCCAATATTCATTTTTATGTTCATAGTATTGGACTAACTTTCACTTTATATACCCAATATCTATATTCTATTTATTATATTTCCAAGCCGTTAACTTTGGAATTCCTTTTGTATCTTGGTTCCTATGGATAAACTTTAAAATTAAAAGGTTTTTTTTTTTTTTGGCAGATACGACCATAGCCAAAATGGCAAATATCTTCAGGTGCTAAAGGCAGAAATAATCGCATACTTACTATTTTCAATTTTTTGCACACGGCACGTGCACCAATGACATGGGCTATGAACATTAAAATGTCGTTAACCAGCAACGAAAGGAAATTTTTGGCAAAAAATTTAAGTTTCCCCGGAAATCATGCAAGCATTACACCTGACTGACGGTACAAAAGGAAGCTAGGCAACTAGGCCAAAGAAAGAAATGCCATGGCTAGCTACTGCCGTTTAGATGACTGACAGGCAATTTATTCTCAATCTATTCGATGAGGCGTAAGAAAAAGTTTAAAAACTCCCATTGAAGCAATTGTTCACAACTTGCTTAAGTTATTGGGGGTTTTTCTTTAAATTTTTGTCACTCAGCTTAGTTTATTGTTAGCCTTGGATGTGTTGGTAGCTTTTATTTGTGTGAGTGGGTTTTTGTTTTGTTTTGTTGGATGAGCATTCGTCCTTGTTACCCTTTGTGCTTACTGTTTTCTGCTGGCAGCTGGCGATATTTAGCATATGGCGTAAGACAGTATTGCCATTTGGCTACAAATTTTTTTCTATCTAAATTTAATAATTGGCAAATTCTAGACGGACGTACGTCATTTTCAAATTTTGTTGGAATACATTTTTTTTTGATTCTTCGAACATATTCCAGCTCGAGATCATTTATTGTGTTGCCCAAAAAGTAATTGCGGATATTTTAAAAGAAAGTAAATGCATTTTTAATAAAACTTAGAATGAACTTTAATAAAATATACTTTTTTTACACTTTTTTTCTAAAGCAAGCTAAAAGTAACAGCTGATAACTGACAGAAGAAAGAATGCAATTACAGAGTCACAAGCTGTGAAAAAATTTGTCAACGCCGACTATATGAAAAATCCGCAATTACTTTTTGGGCAACCCAATAGTTTCAATGCTTTCTATTCAAAGAACATCATAGCAAATAACTTATAAAAGTTTAGCAAAAGTGTGCTGTTGTCAAAACTTTTTAACTGGCATGGTGGATCGCGATTTCTGATACGCCATGTATCTTCATCAACACCTTTGTCAAATTGATTAAGGTACTCCCAATGATTAATTTGTATACCTAACGACTATTGAGTATGGTGTAGAGCAGGTTTTTGTTCTGAAACAGGCCTCAATAAGTCCCGCAGCTCTCTCAAGCGCAGTAAGAAAGCAGAAAGACTTATTATCCACTATTCGGACACAAACTAATCATCAATGCTTAGAACAAGAAAACACACCAACAATGCTAAATTCTGTCTGTTGAGCAGTTGAACATTCATTGAATGACACTGGAAGTGCTAAAAATCGGTTCTATTTTTTTAATTTTTTTTTTAATTTTAATTTGATATACTACTCAGACCACGCCATCACTAGCCAACGCTATAAATCGGTCGTCTGATGACGTGGGTAGTAGACTTGAAATGGATGCAAAGCAAAATTCGCTTTATATACCAAAATTCGGCGTTTTATAGAAATGTTTAAGATTTTTTTTTTTTAAAAAATTAAAATTCTTGTGAAATATTTACAGTTTTTTTTACAGGATGCAAAGAAAACTTCGCTTTATATACCAAAATTCAGCGTTTTTTTAGATTTAAGATTTTTTTTGAAAATTAAAATTCCTATGAAATTTTTACAGTTTTTTTTTTTAATCAAATATTGCCAAAGTTTTTAGCAAAAATAAAATTTTGACGAAATTATTAATACAAATAATAGTTTTAGGAAAATAACAAGTTTTTCAAATTTTTTATATATTAAAAGTTCTTAAAAAATTTTCCCACTTTTCATAAAACTTTACCAAATGTTCATGTAAATTAAATTTTCACCAAATTTTTATGAAAATAAAATCTTTACCAAATATTTTATAAAAATAAAATATTCACCAATTTTTTGCGAATATACAATTTTGACTAAATTTTATTTTAAAATAAAATTATTTAAAATTTTTAAAACCCAAAATTTAGCAAATATTTTTATAACTTCCACCATATAAAGTTTATATATTCTTGATCGTCATGACATTTTGTGTCGATCTTGCTATGTCCGTCCGTCTGTCTGTCGCAAGCACGCTAACTTTCGAAGGAGTAAAGATAGCCGCTTGAAATTTTGCACAAATACTCCTTATAAGTGTAGGTCCGTTAGGATTGTAAATGGGCTATATCGGTCCATGTTTTGATATAGCTGGCATATAAACCGATTATGGATCTTGACTCCTTGAGCCACTAGAAGGCACAATTCTTATCCGATTTGGCCGAAATTTCGCATGAGGTGTTTTATCATGACTTCCCACAACTGTGCTGAATATGGTTGAAATCGGTTAATAACCCGATATAGCTGTCATATAAACCTATCTGGCGTCTTGACTTCTTGAGCATCTAGAGGACGCAATTATTATCCGATTTGACTGAAAATTTGCACGACGTGTTACGTAAGGATTTCCAACAATTGTGCCGAATATGGTTCAAATCGATCAATAACTTGATATATTGGGTTGCCCAAAAAGTAATTGCGGTTTTTTTAAAAGAAAGTAAATGCATTTTTAATAAAACTTAGAATGAAATTTAATCAAATATACTTTTTTTCTAAAGCAAGCTAAAAGTAACAGCTGATAACTGACAGAAGAAAGAATGCAATTACAGAGTCATAAGCTGTGAAAAAATTTGTCAACGCCGACTATATGAAAAATCCGCAATTACTTTTTGGGCAACCCAATAGCTGCCATTTAATCCGATCTGGGATCTTGACTTCTTGAGCCTCCAGAGGGCGTAATTATGGTTTCGATTTTTCAACATACGTGTCAAATATGGTCCAAACCGTTCTATATCCTGATACAGCTTCCATATAAAATAAAATATCTTACTTTTTAATCCCCTAAAGGTCGTTATTCTTACTCTAGTCCGAATCGAACCATAATTTGATATAGCTCCAATATTATAGCAATTCTTTTCTTTTAACCTTTGTTTGCTTAGAAAGATATATCGGGAAAAGAACTCGGCATATGCGATCTATGGTGGAGGGTATATACGATTCGGCCCGTCCATTTTACTTGTTGAATATAAAAGTTTAACTTAATTTTTTATACAATAAAATGTTTACCAAATTTTTTATAAAAGTTAAATTTTTACTAATTTAAAAAAAAAAAATAATTATTTACCAAATTTCTTAAAATAATGTGATTTTAAACAACTTTTTATGAAAATTAAATTTTTACAAAATTTTTAATGAATATATAACTTTTAATCAATTTTTTTATGCAAAAAAGGATTTTTAAAAATTTTTTATAAAATTAAAATTTTTACCAATTTTTTTTTTAAATAAATAATATAAATAAATAAATTTAAATAAATTAATAATAAATTTGTAAAAAATTTTTTCTGAAAGAGAAATTTCTTTAAATTTTTTTACGAAAATGAAATTTGTACAAATTTTTTTCTGAAACTAAAATTTCTTCAAAATTTTTTATGAAAATAAAACTTCTTCAAAATTTTTTGAAACAAAATGTTAAGTAAATTGTTTATGAAAAAGATTTGGTACAAAAAAATTTTCCTATTTTTTTATGAAAATTGAAAAGCTTAACAAATTTTGTACGAACAAAAAAAATTCAATGAAATTAGCTTGTAATTGTTTTCCTTTCCTCCATACACTAATTAAAAAATTAAACGCATGAAAAATTTGAAAGTTGAAGGGAATTTTGCTTCTATTACAAGTCTACAACCCACGTTATCAGTCGAACGACTCACTTAACGAAAGCACTGTCGACTGCTTACGTGGTTGGTAGGCTTGAAATGGGTGCGAAAAAAATGATCTTCAACTTTCAAATTTGGCGTTTTTATACCCTCCACCATTGTAAGGGGGTATACAAATATCGCCATTGCGTTTGTAACTCATCGAAATATTGAGCTTAGACCCACCAAGTATATATTGGGTTGCCCAAAAAGTAATTGCGGATTTTTCATATAGTCGGCGTTGACAAATTTTTTCACAGCTTGTGACTGTAATTGCATTCTTTCTTCTGTCAGTTATCAACTGTTACTTTTAACTTGCTTTAGATAAAAAGTGTGAAAAAAGTATATTTGATTAAAGTTCATTCTAAGTTTTATTAAAAATGCATTTACTTTCTTTTAAAAAATCCGCAATTACTTTTTGGGCAACCAATATATATATATTCTTGATCGTCTTGACTTTCTAAGTCAATTTAGCCATATCGGTCCTTCTGTCTGTCAGTCGATGCACGCTAACTTTCGAAGGAGTAAATCTAGGAACTTGAAATTTTTAAATATACTTTATATTAGTGCAGGCCGGTTGGGATTGTAAATGGTCCATATTTTGGCATAGTTGCCATATAAAACGATCTCGGATCTTGACTTCTTGAGCCTCTAAAGGTATGGTCTAAATTGTTCCATAACCTGATATAGCTCCCATATAAACCGATCTGCCAATTTGATTTCTTGAGCCTCTGAAGGTAGAAATTCTTATGCGATTTGGCTGAAATTTTCCATTATGCCATTTACTATGGTATGACCTTAATCGGTTCATAATCTGATATAGCTTGAATAGCATAGCAATTCTCATCCATTATCCTTTGTTAGCCTATAAAGAGATGCGGAGCAAAAAACTTGACAAATGCGATCCAAAATTCGGCCCCGGCCGACCTCATGCTTTTACATACTTTGTACCTATTTTTAGTCTACTACCCACGCCATCAGTCTAATTTCAACGTCATCGGTCGAATTCACACTGCATCGGCCTACTTCCCACGTTATCAGAAGTCAAATTTTTATTTTCATAGAAAATTTCGTCATCATTTTTGTTTTCATAGAAATTTTTTTCAAAATTTGTATTTTCATAAAAATTTTCATCAAAAATTCTATTTTTCTAGAAAATTTCGTCAACATTTTATGTTCGTAAAAATCACGTCAAAATTTTATGTTCTTAAAAAATTCGTCAATATTAGATTTTCTTAAAAAATTTTAATTTCCAACAAAAAAAAAATTCAGGATCTTTTTTTTCGTATCTTGGCAACCCTACCCACTAAGCATTTCTCTCATTCTTTGGTGTTGTCATGTTTTGTGAAACAAAATATAAATAAATCACTTGAAATATGTAGGGAGCGTTCGTTCAAGAGTGTTTGTGTACTTGTTGTGGTATTTGTATACGGGTCTGTTTGTATATGAGGTTTCTTGTTTTTGTCATGTTTAATGTTAAAATCATTTAAATTACAAAACAATAAAAGGCCTTTGTCAGTTTTAATGTGTTGGTGTGAATGTGAAACATGTCACACAGACATAGCATTTTTTATTTATCTTCTGCTTTTCAACCAAGCGAAAAAGCGAAATTTTTTAATTTATATAGTCTAGTTGTTATCCCTAGATTGACACCTACCAGAGTATGTAGGGAATGTCCAATCATGCTGCTTGTCCGTCGCTTTTGCTCCTTTCATGTTAATATATGGCTCTCTTCCTTGGATACGTTAAAGATTGGAGATATTTGAAATGACTTTTTTGGGTAAAGGTTAGAATGGAAGATGTTGTTACCAAACCTTAGATATCTACATAGATCCGGATAGTTGCATGGGCATCGTCTTCTAAACTCTTCCAACGCTTATTGTCCCCAACTCCTTCTCGCCATCACACACCCTTGCAGAAGTCCGCCTCGCCCTATCTACAGCGCGACATCAAAAACCTGGAGTTGCAATGACCGGTCTAGACTTCCATCAGCAGTCCGATGTCATGCTTCTTCAACCATAGGATACGTGAGGTCCTGTTTCACGAAATACTTGCCCAACGTGCATTTCTCCACCTGCATGGGCAGCTATAACCAAAAATAGTCTGATCTGAATCACACTTCACAGAAATGGATAGGGGTCTACCAGAACTCACTGTGCCAAATTTGATCGAATTCGGATGTAAAAATACCAAAATATTGCCTCAAGACTTTAAGTCTGGAAATCGGTCTATATAGCGGCTATATAAACCTTAAATCTGATTTTATGAGATCAGAAGTTCAGGTTTACATACAAAGAATACGAATTTATCAAAAATTATTCGGAAAATACAGATATCTGCAAAATTTTAAATACCCAGCTTTTGCGTATAAATAGGTAAAAACCCGGGTATTTCCCCCATTTACCGGATAAATAACCAAAAGGCCCATCTCTAGAAATGACCTCTCCCTGTGACTTGCACCAAGTCGCATTCAACTTTACTGAGAGCGTACACCCTGACTCCTCAAGTTTCCACAAAATCCTATCGAGCACAAGCGGTGATATAACCTCGCCCAGGGCAGCTGCTCCGCATTCCTCTTTACCGAGGTGATCTCAATATTAGCCGTGATCTCCCCATGCCAAAGAAAATTCATTATCCAATCCACACTCGCATTCCTTAACGCCGTCTCTATGGTGGATGAATGACTAAAAAGGCCTGCAGCGCTGCATAGTCCTCTCCAGGTGATGCATGGCACTATGAAGCACTGTATCGAAACAACTACCCATGGTATTAGCATGCTGGCACCCCGGAATCCTTAACGCCCCCTTAATGTCCAGAAACTCCCCCAAAGCTAATTTCTTGAACTGAAGATTCTTCAGCAGGTGATGCACGACATTCTTAAGCGCAGTATCGTACGAACTGACCATTGTAAATATTTGCAAGCTGTCACCCCGGATTACTTAATAGCACCTCTATGGCGGATATATGTTCCTAATTAAAGACCTCCCCTGTGTCCAGATACTCGGGAAGATTATCTCTTAAATGAAAGTCCAGAATCCTCTTCAAAGATTTAACGAAATAGAGGGAGAGTCGTTGGCTGTTCTCCATTACAGCTTCCCCGCCTTCAGAATAAAATCTAAATTTATACTGTTACAAGTTAAGAGTACATAGGAGAACCTACTACAAGCCTGAAACAACGTGACATTCAACGCCCTCATACAAGATCTTCAGATAGATGCAATCTGTGCGGCTTGACTGTTGTACAATATTCCAACCTTATTAATCTCTACACAGAAAAAAATAAAAATTGGTTTCAATCACAAAATTAATTGATCCAAATTATTTTTTATTGAACAGTATCGGATCGCTTATTTTTGTTCAATTTTGCAAAAAATTAAACTTTGACACAGACTCCGGCATAGGTAGGTCCATGATTGTGTAGGGAAGGGCGGTTCTTCTCCTCCCGCTCGGGTTTCTCCACTCCTCCTGTATTTTTCTTTTAATTCGTGTATAACCTCTAGTACGAGGTCTCACATTTTCCTTTTCCTTCCCTTTCTCTCTCTAGGGTACCACAAACGCCAAACTGGTCTCCGAGTGAACCCACTTTTGGTGGGCGACCCACACAACTAAACCTAACCTAACCTTGCACCAGATTTTTTATTTGACACCCCAATACGTGTGCAAAATTTCATTAAAATCGGACCAGGTTTAGATATAGCTCCCATATGTATCTTTCATCCGATATGGCCTTTAAGGCCATTGATTCGACCTTTATATTTCACGTCCTAGAAAATGTGCTAAATTTCATCAGAGTCGGTCCAGATTTAGATGTAACTCCCAAATATACCTTTCATCCGCTATAGCCCTTTATAGACTGTAGGAGCTACAATTTAGGTCCTTTCGTAAGAAAAACTCTTCAACTTCTATTCAATATTTCAATTTCGACTACATTTCAACATAGGTTCTATGTATTAAGTAGTATGTAGACTCGGTAGTGTGGGGTATAATGTAGTCGGCTCCGCCAGGCTGTTGCCATTCCTTACTGATTTTGCTTATAACTCTATAAAAATCATGAATTCATGCTTTAATTACACTTTACTCATCTTTTATGTACTTCTAAATCTCTAACCTAAAAGTATGCTTCTATTTTAGTGGTTACAACCACAAAGTATGCTTCAATAAGTAGAGCGCATTGTTTTGTACACCCATTTACATATCCCATTTCAATTGATTCACCTTCATATTTGTAATTCTAATGAAATTCGTAAACTCTTTAGACACGCATGCCTTCCTTCGTTGCTTTTCTTATGCCAATACCAATGCCAATGGCTGACATAATCAGAGGCAATAATGCAAAACTATTCAAACCACTTTGACATTAACATTTCTTACATTGAATAAAAGAGATAACTACCCGACAAGAAAGGGGAGGAGAAAAGGTATAGGAAAGGTAATAGTAGAGATAACATCTTTTGTATGCATATTTTAATTAAATATGGAATTCCAAAGTGTATCCCCAATAACTGACTGACTGAGTACAAGAAAATGTTCCTTTATTCCGTGGAAACAAACCTTTGACATTTTCTGCAGGTTGGGGATAAACTTTCACCTCTATGCGTACAGAATCCTGAAAAGGTATGCTCGTGGTTTAATCTCAATGGCAATAACTGAAGAGCCAGCACTTCCAACACACTCACACAAATGTAAATACGGTTTGTTATGTACTATGTGTGAGTGTATGCTAAAGTTCGAGTTTAGTTTTTTTTGTTTGTATTCATGACTGTTTGGATTAGCATCTGTGTGTGTTATGAGAATAATTCTGCTCCTTAGTTTTACTCCTCTTGTGGCCACATTTCTAGTTACTGTTGGATAACAAAGTTCCATAGAGTTAAAGTTTACCATTTGGGAACTGGGATAGCTAGAGTAGAATATGGAAAGCTTTGTTAAGGGAAAGAAGAGATTTGCAGCAGTAGTAGAACAGCTGTGTTTTTTCTCTTACCTTCATTGAAAAAGTTTCATTGTCATTTCACATCTTGGCTGAGATACTTTTTTGCAAGCCAATCTCCTTGTGGTGACTTTTTATTTTTATTTTTTTCTTATGCTGGTTCTTCTTATTTAAGTGGACTTTATACACTAGCTGTATCATGAATGCTCTTTGTTTTGGGAAAACCTGATGTTGGCGTAGTGGAAATGCATGAATTTTTAAACTGTGCCCAAGTAATGCAATAATATTAAGATTTAACCGGGAAAACAAAAAAAATTTTCAAAAAACCCATGACTATTCAGTCTGAAGAAATGTAAAATTGCCCATGAACATTTCATTTGGGAACAGGGGCAATATCAATGAGTACTATCCAATTTAAGTTTTAAGCTCAATGATAAGGGACCTCCTTGCTATAGCAAAAGTTTGTGAAAGTATGCATCAATTTTGTTTTTTTTTAACCGATATAAAGCACTGAAAGTATGCAATAAAAATTGGAAATCTTCTCTATTACCAGCATAGAAGACTAGCTCTCAAAAATTTGTGACGAAAATCGTATTAAATTTAATAATTATGGTTTTTATTCCCTGACTAAACTTTGGGTGTCATTCCGTTTGCATATGAATGGTACTCAACTTCGTTCATGGCCACCGCGGGAACGTTTGCATTTGTCAATACCTTGGACACTATTTTGGATGACTCGGCCACACATTTCAACCGAAACAGTTGCTATTTCCTGTTCAATGTTGGCTCTGAGCTCTTCCAACGTCGGCGGATGGTTGGCATAGACCAATGACTTGGCGGTACCCCAAAAAAAATAGTCCAGAGGCGTCAAATCGCACGAACGAGGCGCCCATTCCACTTGGCCATTTCTTGAGATAACACCTTCATCAAACATACTCTTATATAAATCGATTTTAACGCGTGCTGTGAGGCTTGTGGCACCGTTCAGACCACCTGGCCGTTTTGTCTTGAATGTTGGCTCCTAATCTTCTTCATTCTAATGTCTCGCATTCTAATTCAGACGTAAATTTTATCAGTGTTCTTCCGTGCTTTTTTCTGGGCGGCACAATGGACCTAAGTTCCCTGAGTGAAGCTGATAGTGAATGCGGTTGTTATACGCGTGCCACTATATATCCTAAGTTTTAAAACCATAACAACAGCAAACACAATTAATAAAATATTTATTTTGAAATTCATATTTTTGTATGGCGAATTCAAAAATGAATTGACATATTAAATTCTCTCATCTGGGTTGATGCGGCCACCTTATAAATACGCTTATCCCTCCATCAATATTGGTCTGAGACCTGACAAGGAAATATATTCTTGATCGCCTTGACATTCTAAGTCGATCCAGTCTTGTCCGTCCGTCTGTCGAAAGCAAGTATGTGCCAAGTATGGTCTAAATCGTTTCACAATATTATGTAGCTCCCATATAAACCGATCACCTGATTTTATTTCTTGATCCCCTAAAAGGCGCAATTCTTATTCGAACTGGTTGAAATTTTGCCTAAAGACTTCTACTATGGTCTTTAACATCCAAACCAAATATGGTACGAATCGGACCATAACGTGATATATCTCCAAAGGCATAGCAATTCTTATCCATCATCCTTAGTTTGCCTATAAATAGATACCAGACAAAGAGATATTTGACAAAGGCGATCCATGGTGAAGGGGTATATAAGATTCGTCCCTGCCGAACTTGGCACACTTCAATTTGTTTTTCTCTTATCTTTATTGGAAAGTTTTATTGTCATATCATCTCCTGCTTAATTTTTTTTTTGTCGTATATTAAAAACTTTTTGTGGTGACTTTCATTTTTCTGGTATTTTCGAAAAAAAAAAACTTCAAACAAAAACTTTGCAATGAAAACAATTTTTTTGGAAATGTAGCTGATGTTGACATGAATGAAATGCATAAAAATGGTCTCTAACCTATGCCAAAGACATGCAGTTATCTAACGAATTAGTTTATTACGGAAAAGTTTTTAATCAACTTTAACTTTTTAGATTTAAAACGAAAAAATTAAAGTGCCTTAATATATACATATATGTACTACTTCCTTAGGAAAAGGATAATTTTAGTAAACTTTTCATAGAAAAAAGGCAGTTTTATAAACATCTCCTAAGGAAAATAGTTGTTTCAGTACCCTTTCCTACAGGAAAGGGTATTTTTGGTACCATTTCGTTGGTGAAAGGGTAGTATCAGTACCATTTCCTTGCTGAAAGGATGGTATTAGTACCCTTTCCATAGGGAAAGAGTAGTTTTAATACACCCTTCCGTTAGGAGAAGGGCAGCTCAAGTACTCTTTCCTTAGGGAAGGGGAGGTTTTTGTCCCCTTTCCTAAGAGAAAGGGTAGTTTTAGTTCACTTTCCCTAGGGAAATGTTAGATTAAGCACACTTTCCCTAGGGAAACGTTACTTTCAGTACCCTTTCCTTAGGGAAAGGGTAGTTTAAGTACCCTTCTCTTAGGGAAAGGGTAGTTTTAATACACTTTCCTTAGGAAAGATATGGTAGTTTTAGTACTATATCTTTAGGGAAAGGGTAGTTTTAGTACCCTTTTCTTAGGGAAAGCGTAGTTTAGGTACCCTTTTCTTAGGGAAAGGGTAGTTTTAGTACCTTTTCCTTAGGGAAAGGAAGGTTTTAGTACTCTTTCCTTAGGAAAATGTAGTTTTAGCAACCTTTTCTTACGGAAAGGGTAGTTTTAATAATTTCTTTAGGGAACGGATAGTTTTGGTACCTTTTTCTTAGTGAGTGGGTAGTTTTAGTACCCTTTTCTTGGGGAAAGGGTAGTTTTATTACCCTTTCCTTAAGGATAGGGTAGTTTTAGTACCTTTTCCTTAGGGAAATTGTAGTCTGAAGCCCATAAAAGCCGCAATTATACCCGACTTCGCTGAATTTGAAACAGTGAGTAGTTTTAAGCCTCCCGACATCCGACCCAAATATTATTCAGATAGGACTATATATAGATATAGCTGCAATATAGACCGATCTGCCGATAAAGGGTCCGAATAAATGCTTTATTTATTACCCGATTTCGCTGAAATTTGAAACAAAGAGTCGTTGTAAGCCTCCCGTAATCCTGTAAAAATATGGTTCAGATCTGACTTTATTTAGATATAGCTGTCATATAGACCGATATGCCGAATAAGGGTCTGAAGTCCATGAAAGCTTTTATAATTTCCCGATTGCGCTGAAATTTGAAACAGGGAATTATTTTGAGCCTCCCGACATCCAACCTAAATATGGTTCAGATTACATATAGCTGCCGTATAGACCGATCTGCCGATAGAAGGTCCGAAGCCTATAAACGCTTTATATATTACCCGATTTCGCTGAAACTTGTAACAGTGAGTTGTTGTAAGCCTCCCAACGTCCTATCCAAACATGGTTCAAATCGAACTATATAGATATAGCTGTCAAATAGACCGATCTTTTAGGGTATTAAACCCATAAAAAGCGGATTTATTGCCTGATTTCGCTAAAACTGTTACTTGTTTATGAGTTCTCGGGACCTGAATAATACATGCTCGAGACCAACCCCTATTTAGATATAACTATGGATATAGCAGTGGAGTTGTAATAAAATAGAATGATTATTATATCCTTGGTGGTGGGTATACAAAGTTCGGCACGGCCGAACTTAATACGTTTTTACTTGTTTTGTTTTAATTTTGCATTAAATCAATTGTCTTAGCTATCCCATTGCATTCTCAATGTGATAATAGAAAACATCAAATAGTCAAAATAAAAAAATTGTCTTTAAAAGCAAGAATACGAAAGATAAATAAAAGATAGCGGTTGACAAATGCTTCTCGTTAACCGTGTAGTTGTTTGTAGTTCAAGTTGACATTTACTTTGACTATCACATACCAATTTGTCCCCATTTGCATTTGGTGTTGTTGCCATATATTTCAGTGTGTCAGTCTGCCACTCTGTCAGTCACTCAACAAATCCACTCTAAGCGCTCTTGGCAGCAATGAATGAATGAATTGAATGAGTGTTTTTGAAACCTATGTTTTTGTGCCCAAACAAGTGACAAAATAGTTACAACAGTGTTGCCATATGTTAGATATTTTACAAATTATTTTTATAACATCCTCCAATATATATGGGGTGATAAAATGTAATTTTATTCGAATGATTTTGATCTACATGATATGTTTCGACGATTTAACTATGTCCGACTTTCTATCGAAAGCAAACTGTCGGATGAGTTTAACTATGCAGGTTAACATTGACTTTAAACAGGCCATATGAAACCATGAGCGAGGTGGTCCCCATATAAACTGACAATCTTGTAATACTACAGATTTCATTTCTTAACCTGATATATCTCTCATTTGATCCACCTTACAATTTGATTTCCTAAGCCCCTGAAGGAAACAATCCATGCCAAGCCTACCAAACTATGACATTTGGTTTATACCCCATTATCTGCCAATCATAATTCTTAAATATTTTTTAACAATTTCAATTTGCATTTAGCATTAGAAACAAATGCTGAAAGGGGTTGCCTGATTGGCTGTTTATAGCAGAGACACCCTAAGATTGTTGTTTTTTTTTTAGGGGGTAATATCAAATAAGTCTTGCATGCCATTTCCAGACTTAAATTTAAACAACAACGAAAAAGATAGACAATGCATTTGTTTATGATGGTGAACAGCGAGTGAGCTCTGTGCACTGTGCACTAAATAAGTGAATGAGTGTTCTTGGATTTCTATAAGAGTGTGTGTGTGTTTTTGTTGTTGTATTGGCATTCTCTTTTTATTTCTGTGTGCATTCGTTGTTGTTCTTTAATCTGGCATCGACCTTCACCTCAATTGTTCTATGGCTAAGCATGCGAATAACAAACAAACAACAATTAAAGGGATAATTTTTCTGTTTTCGTTTCCATATGGCTGGCCTCCTTTTTTCCTACGCTTTGCCCTTTTGTTTCTGCCGGCCCCGCCTACTACTACTGCTCTTTGGGTAATGTATGCGATTTTCCTCTTAACAACCAAGGTCATTGATAAAATCAACACGATTTAAAAGCTATAAAATTGTTCGGTTCTTTTTCGTTTGGTTTTTGTTGTTGTCCAGCAATTAATAATGAAAGAGAATTTATTGTCAATTACAAATGTTGCAGCAACATGTTGACAAGGTACATGTTGAGAGGAATAAGAAAAAATACATTGTTATAACTATAAAAATATGGAATTGTTAAAAAAAGGGTCAAAACGAAAGATTGGAATTAAAAAAGATTCATGGTGAGGCAACCTAAAATAGGAGTGAGGCTGGCTGCTGAGAGATTTGGGCTAGCTGCAGTCAGATTTGGGGAATTAAGCTTCTGAAAAAGCTCATCAGGCCCGAGACCTTTTGTAATCACCACCAGAGGTCGATCTGTAAAATCGAAATACCTTCATTAGTAATAAAGGTATTTCGTTTTTTACAAATGTTGCAGCAACATGTTGACAAGGTACATGTTAAGAGGAATAAGAAAAAACACATTGTTATAACTATAAAAATATGGAATTGTTAAAAAGTGTCAAAACGAAAGGTTGGAATTAAAAAAGATTGCATGATGAGGCAACCTAAAATAGGAGTGAGGCTATCTGCAGAGAGATTTGGGGATTTAAGCTTCTGAAAAAGCTCATCAAGCCCGAGACCTTTTCTAATCACCACCAGAGGTCAAGCTGTAAAAACGAAATACCTTGATTAGTAATCAAGGTATTTCGTTTTTTAACTTTCCCTACATTTGGCTTCCTGAGCCCCTAGAAACCTTAACTCTTGTCCAATTTGAATGAAATTGGATATGAAAAGTACGTTTATGCCCTCCAACACCTACAACGAATTTCGCCTAAATAAAACATATTTACACATAATGCACATATAAACCAAACTCCCGATTCAGAGAGCACAATTCTTATTCAAATATATTAAAAAAATGTATGTGATGCCCACACATTATACTTGCTATCCTATAACAAATACATTGACATGCATACCAATACTATGTGTAATTATAACCTTTAATTCAAGCATTTAACCATAGAACCACAAATTGATATCGATGAAAATAGGGTGTTCGGTAATTAGTTCCGTGATTTGTTTGACAATTTCCTTATGTGTCAACCAAGATAACACAACAACAACATCAAGAAGAACAGCAACGGCAACTAAACCAAGAAATGAAGGAATTTTACACTCGACGAACTATATATGTATGTAGAAGGTAACCACTACACCATTAGGCATACATACACTAGGGTGGGTCAGCGTAAAATCGTAACCTACGACTAAAGTGTAAAAAAAATTAAATTTGCCCGTGAATATTCCATTAAGGAACAGGAGCAAACTTATCACATATAAAAGAGTGCTGTCCTATTCAAGTTTTAAGCTTATAGCCGTTCGAACTCGGCTATAAAAAGAAATAGCCGAGTTCGAACGGCGTGCCGCATTGCGACACATCTTTGGGGAGAAGTTTTTACCATAGCATTTTTATACCCTACACCACTACTGTGGCACAGGGTATTATAACGTAAGGCCAGGTTACTTATACGACGGGTTAAAAAATATGCTTTCCGTAAGATCAGGGTACTAATACTACCCCTTACATAAGGCCAGGGTACTAATACTTCCTTTTCCATAAGTACCAATGTTTACCTATCCATAAGACAATGGATACTACAATTACCCTTTCCCAAAAGAAAGGGTACGACAATTGCCCTTTCCCAAAGAGAGGGTACGACAACTACCCTTTCCCATAAGAAAGGGTACGACAACTACAGTTCTAAATTGAAGGGACTTAACCTTCCCTTTCTTATAAGAAAGGGACTAACACTTCCCTTTTTTAAAAGAAAGGGTTCTAACAATTCTCCGTTTTAAAAGAAAGAAAGACTGTTCTTTATTAAAAGAAAAGGTACTCTTCCCTTCCTTAAAAGAAAGCGTTCTAACACTAACCTTTCTTAAAGAAAAGATACTAAAAATACCCTTTCTAAAAGTATAGATACTACTCTTACATGAAAAAAAGGGTGCTAAAACTGCCCTCACCTAAAAGAAATGGTACTAAAACTACCCTTTCCAAAACGAAGGGGTACTTTCTAGATGAAAGCGTACTTAAACAAGCCTTCTTTTAAGGAAGGGTACTTAAACTACTCTTCTTTTAAGGAATGGTACTTAAACTAAACTTTTTAAAAGATAGAGTACTTAAACTACACTCTTAAAAATAAAGGGTACTAAAACTATTCTTTCCTAAAAAGGCTACCAAAACTACCCTTTCCTAAAAAATAAGATACTTAGACTACACTTTTCTAAAAGGCAGGGTACTAAAACTATCCTTTCTTAAAAGAAAGGGTACTAAGGCTAAAAGAAAGTAAGGATATTTTAACTACCCTTTTAAAAGAAATGGCACTTAAACCATATTTTTCAAAAGAAGGGGTACTTAAACCACCATTTCCTAAAGAAGAAGTACTAAAACTACCCTTCCCTAAAAGAAAGGGTATTTAAACCACCCTTTCCTAAAAGAAAGGGTATTTAAACCACCCTTAGCTAAAAGAAAAGGTACTAAAACTACCTTTTCCTAAAAGAAAGGGTACTAAAACTACCCTTTCCTAAAAGAACGGGTCGAAGACTACCCTTTCCTAAAAGGAAGTGTGCTAAAACTACCCTTTCCCAGAAGAAAGTGTGCTAAAACTACCCTTTTTAAAAGAAAGGGTACTAAAACTTCACTCTTTAAAAGAAAAGGTACTAAAACTATCCTTTCCTAAAAAAGGCTACCGCTTTTTCTTAAAGATAGGATACATAAACTACACTTTTCTAAAAGACAGGATACTTAAACTACACTTTTCTAAAAGACAGAGTACTACATCTACCCTTTCTTGAAAGAAAGGGTACTACATCTACCCTTTCTTAAAAGAAAGGGTACTAAAACTACCCATTCCTAAAAGAGGATACTTAAACTACCATTTCTAAAGCTACACTTTTCTAAAAGAAAGGGCGCTAAAACTACACTTTTCTAGGAGACCCTTTCCTAAATGAAGGGGTACTAAAACTATCATTTTCTAAAAGAAGCGGTACTAAAACTACCCTTTCTCAAAAGAAAGTATACTGTAACTACTCTTTCCTAAAAGAAAGGGTACTAAAACTTTCCCTTCCTAAATGAGAGGAAACTAAACTAAACTTTCCTATAAGAAAGAGTACTAAAACTATCCTTTCCTTAAATAAAGGGTACTTAAACTACCTTTTCCTAAAAGAAAGGTTACTAAAACTACCCTTTCCTAAAATAATGGGTACTAAGACTAGAAAGGGTACTTAAACTACTCTTCCTTAAAAGAAAGGGTACTAAAACTACCATTTCCTATAAAAAAAGGGTATTAAAACTACCATTTTCTAAAAGAAGCGGTACTACAACTAATTTTTCTCAAAAAAAAGTATACTCTAACTACTCTTTCCTAAAAGAACGGGTACTAAAACTGTCCCTTCCTAAATGAGAGGAAACTAAACTAAACTTTCCTATAAGAAAAGGGCACTAAAACTACCCTTTCCTAAAAGAAAGGGTTTTAAAACTGTTCTTTCCCAAAAGAAAGGGTACTAAAATTATCCTTTCCTTGAATAAAGGGTACTTAAACTACCCTTTCCTATAAAAAAGAGTACTTAAACTACCCTTTCCTAAAATGAAGGGTACTAAAACTACCCTTCTTTTAAGGAAGGATGCTAAAACTATCTTCCTTTTAAGGAAGGGTACTAAAATTGTCCATTCCTAAAAGAAGGTTAGTAAAACTACACTTTTAAAAGAAAGGGCATTTGAACTACCCTTTTTAAAAGAAAAGGTGCTAAAACTAACATTTCTTAAAAGAAAGGGTACTAATTTGGTATTAATGTTACTCTTTCGTAAAATAAAGGTTACCAAAAGGGTATTAAAGTTACCCTACCCTTAAAAGAAATTTGATTCAAACTACCCTTTCTGAATAGAAAAGTTGCTAAAACTATCTCTTCTTAAAAACAATGTTGCAAAAACGATAATTTCTTAAAGGAACTTCCTTTCTAAATTAAAGGGTACTAGAACTAACCTTTCGTAAAAGAATTTGTCGTAGTAGACGATTTTGACAATCTTGTGTCCCACCCCATCATACATACATTCTATAGTGTTGAGACATATTATGAGTGTGTATGTGTAGATAAACAAGGCTACCACTGGCACTTAACAAGACTACCACACATTGATAAATACCAGGTCTCTTACGCATTTCTTCTTTTCACTAATTGTGGGTAGTTTTGCCTATATGTGTGTGCGTGCACACATAAATCTCTCTTATATATGTAAATATTTAGGCATGCATGTAGCATACATGCCACCCATATACTACCCGTATTCAATCTTCATATGCTATATCAGGATATGTCCATCCATACGAATAAGTTCCTGTTTGATTGTTTACATTTACATGTAAGTTAAATGGCTTAAGGGCCTTTTAGACTTTTCAACTTGACTCTAAAAACCGAAAGGAAAGGCAGTAGCCAGCTTGTGTGGGCGAGGGCATTATGAGCTATAACTAACCCCTCAACCAAGGGCAAGGTCTACCTTTTGTTTCACAAGAAAAAAAATCTTTCTTTGAAAAGCTTTTAAAAATACAAAAGATTTATGCATAGCTCAGCATTTTTTATGTTTATTTTAGTTTTTTCTTGCATATGAGAGGCATTGTGGAAAAAAATACACTTTTAGTGATTTCAAATTACTAAAGGTTAAATGTACACACTTTACATATGTTTACACACTGAATAAATGATAAGATAAGAGCAAAATGTCATTTAAAGTAATTAAAGAAAAACAAATAACAAAGGGTTAAGTTAGGGCCAGGGCCGAACCTTGAATACCCACCACAATGACTTAGCAAAAAAAAAATTACAAAATCGGTTACAAATATAGTTTTAGTATATGTAGGCTGTTTACCTATCTAGATGAATCGAATAAAAAAAATCCATATCAAGAATCTATATCTAGCTATATATTCAACTAGCCGGCTTCCAGAAGATCAATTATTCAAAGCAAGAGCTCAAAAACTCTGAAGTCTTAAAAGCGAAATCAAGGGTTCAGATTTTTGGGTAAAGGTTAATGTCCGAATATGAAACTATCACGTGTTGAAGGTTACAAGTGTATTTCATATACTCTGATAAAATTGTATACGATCCTTTGTAATGATTATATGGACCCTTGGGATGGTTGTACACTCCATGAATATCCTTCGTATACTTATAAGAACTTTTATGAATATACTACACTTCCTTCAAACTCAAACATGCCTTAATTAATACTCAACCCAATATCACAAAGTTTCATAACAATTTCCAATTAAATCTCTTACCAAATTCGCTTTCATTCTTAATTCATTTTTGACAAAAAATACTTTAAATTTTTCCCATGGTCATCACAAAATGGAAATAACGAAACAAAGTTGTTTAAAACCATCATGAAAAATGGTTTGAGGTTTAAGTTGGCTTGAATAGTTGGTGGAAAATGGAAAAAAAACAACCACCATTTCAATCCTTCACAACAAATCCTTTCTGGAAATGAAAAAAATTTTATACGGTATTTGATAGTTTTCTAACACCACTATCAAAAAAAAAGAAGATATCAAATAACAAGAGAAGTACAGACAGGAACCATCGCCCCTTAAACCCATGCCCGCCAACACAAAGCAACACTTCACTTCCGTACAGGTCACGAATTCCATTGCTGATATTTGTTGTACTCGCCACAAAAGGTTTCCAATTGTATTCCATTATTTTCCAGCATTGTGTAGTGGTCTTTTAAAATTTTGGCTTGTAGAAGCAAGCTAGAGGTGTAATAGCGAGGGTAAAGCGGCCTTATGTAGGGCGAAAGTGGGGAGTTAAAAATTCCATTGTTGATGGATATGTGAAATTCTTGTATCGGGAAAATTAGACGAGTAGATTTCAATTTCTAGAGCGATAGAATGGGCCACGCCGACGACTAGTTCAAGGGGAAGACGAGTTCTAGACATGACGGCAAGAACTGGATTACTTGTTGTAAACAGTGAAAACGTACCCACCTTTAGCAGGCCCGGGTGCGATGGCACTATACCGAATATCGCTCTTGCGACTAAAGAGATTATAGGACACACTTCGCTGCCGTACAGGTCACGAATTCCATTGCTGATATTAGTTGTACTCACCACAAAAGGTTTCAAATTGTATTCCATAATTTTTCAGGATGGGTTAGTGGTCTTTTAACATATTTGCTTGTAGTGGCTATCAATAGGACGAAAAAGCAGAGTAAAAAGGGCCATGGCTTGTTGTACAAGGCTTATTAGTGGGAACCAATGTGAAAATAACACAAGGAGATTTCAACAACGAGCGATAGAATGGGGCATGCCAAATACTAATTCTAGAGGTAAACGAGTTTTAGGCATGACCCCAAGAGCTGAATTACCTGTTGTTAATAGTGAAAACGTACTCAATTTTAGGAGACCTGGTTGGGATTCTATTATACCGGATATCACCTCGCGTCTGAAGAGATCATAGGAAAAACTAGTAGAAGCACGTTAGTTGGCCCGGTCGAAGGGATAAACCACGGATACAGATTAACCGTACTTGTCATGGCTATAAACATTTAAAACAAACAAAAAGGCATTAAGTTCGGCCAGGCCAAACTTTGGATACTCACCACTTCGGGTATATATGTAATCCCCCTTTCGTCACAATCCGGTGGAAATTGGATAACTTATGCACCCAAATTCGGTTAATTTAGACGAAATCGGATAAAAAATAAAGCTTTTATGGGCTTCATACTCTTTATCAGAAGATCTGTCTATATGGCAGCTTTATCTAAATATAATCCGATCCGAACCATATTTGGGATGGATGTCGGGAGACCTAAAACTACCCACTGTTTCAAATTTCAGCGAAATCGGATAACAAATAAATCTTTTATGGGATTCAGGCCTTTTATCGGCAGATCGGTCTATATGACAGCTATATCTAAATATAGTCCGACCTCAACCACATTAAATTCGGATATCGGGAGGCTCAAAATAACTCACTGTTTAAAATTTCAGCGAAATCGGTTAACAAATAAAGCTTTAATGGGCTTCAAACGCTTTATTTGGAGATCGGTCTATATGGCATCTATATCTAAATATAGTCCGATCTAAACCATATTTGGGTCCTATGTCGGAAGGCATGAAACTACTCACCGTTTTAAATTTCAGCGAAATCGGTTAAAAAATAAAGCTCATATGGGCTTCAGACCCTTAATCGGGAGATCGGTCTATATGGCATCTATATCTAAATATAGTCCGATCTGAACCATATTTAGGTCAGATGTCGGGAGGCCTTAAGCTACTCACTGTTTCAAATTTCAGCGAAATAAAGCTTTTATGTGCTTCAGACCCTTAATCGGGAGATCGGTCTATATGGCAACTATATCTAGATATGGTCCGATCTGAACCATATTTAGGTCAGATGTCGAGAAGCCTTAAGCTACTCACTTCTTCAAATTTCAACCAAATCGAATAAAACATAAATCTTTTATAGGCTGTAGAGTGATTACAACCGACGGACGGACAGACAGATAGAAGGACAGACGGACAGACACACTGACATCGTTAAATATTTTTAGAATTTTTCGTCGATCAGAAATATATATACTTTGTAGGGTCTGAAGTTGATATTTCGATGTGTTGCAAACGAAATGACTAAATAAAATACCATGTTAAAAATTTCGGCCTAATAACCCTCAAGATCCTCAAGAAATCAAATAGGGCGATCGGTTTACATGGGAGCTATTGTATATCATGTATTGAACACATAAGTGGCCTTTATGAAAATTCAATATTTTTTGAAAACGCAACCTGAGACTTCATCTTTTCGACTATAGTCATTTTGTTTATGTGTGCACGCAATTTTGCCGTTTTACAGGTCCAACAACTTTAAACGGCTTGATTTTATATAACTTTTAGGTATTGTGATTTGATCTTGACCAACTTAATGATTCATATCAATGTTCAGCGACAGTTCTTTTTTTACAATGTACTTATCTGTATCTTGTGTGCAATGCATTATTTTGAATTTTTTCCATATTGAATAAAAGAATTGATTCAGCACAACTATTATATAGATACAGTAATTCATCCTCAGTTTTATAAGAAAATCTGACTGCCAATTACGTGTGGAATACTAAAAAAAATTTAAGATATAAATTTAAGATGATAAAAACGCGAATTGATAAAGAGAATGTATCAGGTGCTTTAAGCAACCTGAGACTCCATCTTTTCAACAGTAGTCAATATTTTTATGTGTACAGTTAATTTAGCCATTTTACAGATCCAATTTCTTCTACCGGCTTGATTTTTTGTAAATGTTAGGTACTTGCGAACTGCTCTTTACCATCTTAATGATTAACATCAATGTTCAACGACAGTTATTTTCTTACAATATACTTAACATCTCGTGTATAATGCATGATTTTAAATATTGTTATATCGAACAAACGAACTGATTGAGCACAATTATAACATGGATACAGTAATTCATACTCAGTTTTAATAGAAAATCTGACTGCCATTTTGTATGCAATACTTTATGAAATTCAAGATTTTTTGGAAGTGCGAATTGACAGGGAAGATGTAGCAGGCGTTTTAAACAACCTTGGACTTCATATTATCGACAGTAGTCAACATGTTTACGTGTGCTAACAGTTTTGCCATTGTACAGTTCTCACTTCTTCGCTTACAAACTCTTCTTCTCTCTCAAACTTATAGTACACTAAGTGTGCATTTGTCTACCATTATAAATAATTGAATGCGAAGTGATTAAGGTCTCCGATAAAATGGTAATAATAGCTCACTAACAGTTCTGTCTGGTATCTAAGCCTTACTTATGTGTGCGTTTTCGTTAAAAAACTATGAGGTTTTACTTTCCATGCACAGGAATTAATGGAACAAAACTAAAAATTGCGAATCGATTCAGCACAATTATTACATTTTTATATTCGTTTATCGACAGTTTACTCAGTAAAAATACTTTCGCTTAAGTGTGTAGAACTATAAGAAAATTTAAATTTTTTTGTAAACACGGGCAGATACAGAATGTGTTTTAGATATGCTTTAAGAAATTCCACATTTTCAGCAAACACAAATTGATAAAAAGTATGTAGCAAATGTTTAAAGCAATGTGTGACAACAGCTTTTCGAACATAATCAACACGTTCATGTGTGCAGCTGGTTTGGAAACTTTCCAGTTTTGGCTAGTTTCAATGAACAAATCTACGTATTGCGAACTTATTCATTACACTTATTACATCTATACATAAATTTACCAATAGTTTTTCTGAAAAAAATTATTTTGATTTATGTGTGCATTGCTATATGAGCATTACAGTTTTTTTTTTTTAAACAGCAGTATGTGACCTAACCTTTTTGAACATATTTTTCATGTGTGCATTCAAGATTTTTCGTAAACACGACTTGATAGAGAGTATGTGGTGAGTATTCAAAGAGACTTGTGATTTTATCTTTTAGCACATTCTCATGTGTGCAGCTGGTTTAGCCATTTTCTAGATCTCATTTCTTCCAACGAACTGATTTCGAAACATTATCATGACATCTTTCTAGCTTACAAATCCCTTTTTGGGAATAATGTACAGCTACCTTTGTTTCCAGTTGTATTCTTGTTATGTCGAACAAACGAATTAATTTAGCACACTTATTATATGCATACAATTTATTATAGGCAGTTTCATTCAAAAAATTTAGTACCACTTATGTGTGCATTGGTTTATGAAAATGCAAGATTTTTTGTAAACACGAATTGATATAAAATAAGTACTAATTGTTTAAAGCAACCTGTGACTTCATCTTTACGGAAGTAACCAACATACTCATGTGTGCAGCGTGCTCAGCCATTTTTCTCAGTTTTAAGTTTTCATAAGATTTGATTTTAGAAAACTGGAAGGTACTCTTCTTTGTGAATAACTTACATGACTTTTTGGGTGCAATAGTTAAAATATGTATGTAATAGTAAAATTATGTACAGATTAACGAATTATATTTAGAGTTCTATAAGAACTAACTCTTTTACATCATCTCTGGGGCCCCAAAATTCAAATCGCTATTCACTACCCTACCCAAACCATTCGTCCTTTTTCAATGGTCGTTGGCATTTGCATGGTGTACGTATGTCATGGTGGTGGCTGTATCATCTTTACATGGTCACAAAAATACAAAACCAAAAATATCCCTAGTTGATGTTGTTACTGGCTGTTGTTGTCATCGAACAACTAAAATTTCATGAATTGAACACAACACAATTTATGTTTTGTTTTCCATGTGAATGCATTCGTTATTCGAATTGAATCGATGTGATACGATGCATTGCATTGCAATGCATGCCATTTTCCTGTTTATGTTCATGTACTTGTTTATGGCATGGTCATATATATATGTGCATATGCATATAGGATTCGAAGCTTATGTTGGTTTAGTGGTTTTTTTGAACATTTCATTTTTGGGGTGCACTTTAATGAATTATTTTGTAATGGAGGTTAAGGAATATGGGTTATACAGCAGCAAAAAGTATACAAAAAGACTAAAACAAACGAAATGTTTCAATAGGTTAAAATTTTCCTTAAAAAATAAATTTCTAAGAAAATGTTTTTCATAATGTCTATAAAATGTTGCCAAAAACTAGCGGCCGTATGCACAAAACTAAATGAAGCCTTAAAACAGTTCTACAGCGGTCAAAAAAAGTATTCATCATTAGCAAAATTGATAATAAATTCACTTATTTTGGGTAATTGAAGAAAATTTAAAGTAAACAAATAATGCAGTTTTATGCAATAGTTTATTTTTCGTAATATGTTTTAAAATAAATTCAAAAAATAAATTTAATTAGCGCAAAAAATGCAATTTTATATAATAACACCAAAAACAGAACAAAAAAAGTATTCATCATTGATGTGCTATCATCAAAGTCAAATTCAAATATTATTTGGGAATCCCCCTTTTCTGTTTTATTTAGTAAAGGAGGCTTTGCCCTTGACAGCAAATATTTAATTTCATTGAAGATATAGTTTTTGTCAAAATGGGTCGTAAGCAAAACGAGGTTTCTGATGAGGTAAAAGTTTTGATAATAAAACACCACAAGAATGGTTTAACTCAAAAAACTATCAGTGAAATATTAAATAGACCACGATCTACTATACAATCCATCATCAGAAAGTGGACAGAAACGAAAACTGTTGACAATAAACCAAGATCTGGTCAACCAAAAGCACTTTCAGTTGGAGATGTGCGTTGGCTAGTGCGGCAAGTTCAGAAAACTCCGAAGACAAATGCGACCATTCTTCGTAAAAACACTATGGAATATTTAGGGAAGGAAGTTACTACACAAACAATTCGAAATACACTCAAAAGGCATAGTTACAGAGGAAGAACTGCACGTAAGAAGCCCTTTATAAATAAAATAAACCGAGTGAAAAGGCTAAACTTCGCAAAAATGTATGTAAAACAGCCCGAATCATTTTGGAAAACAGTCATTTTTGCAGACGAGAGCAAGTTTAATCTTTTTGGGTGCAATGGAAAGGTCATAGTGTACAGAAAACCAAATACAGAGCTTGAAGAACGAAACACAGTTGCTACTGTAAAACATGGTGGAGGTGGTTTAATGGTTTGGGGGTGTATGGCGGCTTCAGGAGCGGGAAATCTTGAAATTATTAATGGAGTAATGGATCATAAGTATTACATTGACATTTTAAAGAGGAATTTAAAAGATAGTGCTGTAAAACTTGGGCTTGGTAATAACTTTCAATATTATCAAGATAATGACCCCAAACATTCTGCTTTAAATACCAAGATGTGGATGCTGTATAACTGCCCCAAAGTCATTAAAACTCCTCCTCAAAGTCCCGACTTGAACCCAATTGAACATCTTTGGGAACATCTCGAACGCAAATTGAGAACGCGCAATTTTTCGAGCAAGAGTCAAATGCAACAGGTGATAATGGAGGAATGGACTAATATAGACCAAAATATAACCGCTAAATTAGTCCAATCGATGTCAAACCGTTTAAAAGAAGTTATAAGACGCGGTGGTCGAATAACAAAGTATTAATTTTTTTAAATTATGTTATTTATTTTTTTGTTTTTTTGCAATGATGAATACTTTTTTTGTTTAATTTTTTGTGTTCAGCTGTAAAATGGCCCTTTTTGTTCCAATAAATACTATTTTTTTCTTTAAAAACAATGCAATTGTGTACATATATATCACACAAGCACTACTCCATCATTAGTTTAATATGTTTTTATTCCAATTGTCTTTTGTAGACTTATTAAAAAAAAAACATTGAATGATGAATACTTTTTTTGACCGCTGTATATATAAAAGCTTTATTAAGTTTTGTGAATAAAGCCTAGTACTGACTTCGAATTTTCGCCCGACCAACATGTCAAAACGCACTATAAAAAAAAAATTTGCGAAACGACTACGAACTTCTTTCAAACAAGCAGTACTAAGCTCTTATTACGAAATGATTTCAACATGTTGCTAGCAACATTGTGCCTATTAAATTGCTGCGAAAAAATGACAAGCAGCTGTTTACAATAAATTGTTAGTTAAAATTTTTTAAGAAATGTTGTAATTTTTTGTTAAATAAATGCCCGAGATTCGAAGAGCGCCCAGTCCCCTCTCCTCCGCGTACAACAAGTGCAAAGGTCTCAGATCAGGTATCGCATTCAGTGCTTGCCCTCGATATCAACACCGCCACAATACCCTGTACCTTCTCCATCACCCTCTTCAGGGCCCGATGACACACCAAGCACCCATAGTTGCATATCGGTCGAACCACAGCAGTGTAAATCCAGTGGACCCTAGTCTAAGTTCCCAACTTCTACCCATAGAGTTGCGACATGAATAGAGAGCGTTAAGCCCTGGTTGGACTCTAGACGCGCCATACGTCCTTTTTCTTTTGCACAACACCAGCTATGTCTTTCTGGGGCTAATGCCAAGCGCTAGACAGCTTCCTCAGCGCGCCTTCAAAGAGATTCGTGATAGTAGGGAGAAAGCGACTGTCAAACCATACGATGATGACATCACCATAGGCAATCAACTTCAGCCTTTCCTCCTCGAAGTACCGGGAATCTCATTGAAAACCAAAAGTCACAAGAGAGGTCACAATCATCCTTATTGAACCCTTATGCCGGTGAAGCATTGTTTACTCCGCCCTTCAGCATAGCATGAATCTTGTTAGCCAGAAGAGGGCGACACTCATATCAACCAGGGAACGGCGTATGAACCCCAACTTTTTGTTATCAAAGCCAATTCTATATCCAAGAAGGCCGCCAAAGTGAAGTCGCCTATCTCTAAGTTCCCCTCTATGTAACCCACCACGTTGTGGTTTTAGCCACATTTTCATGTGAACGTAGCGCTCCTCTTCAAGCTGATATGGGTGAGCAATCTCGTTTCAGTCCATAGGACCGATCGCTGCGTGAACGTCATAGACATTAGTTATTAAAAGGCGCCAATATCTCGCCTTGACATTTCGAGCTGTTTTCTATCGAAACAACGACTTACACGCCAATTAAAAAAGTTTAATTACAACTAAACACATAAGCAACATTGTTGGAAACATTGTGAGATTTCACAAAATTGAATTGATGTTTAGCAACATTTTCCGCACATTCGAAGTCAGTACTAGGCTTTAGGCCGCAAATCACCACCTAGACAAAATTTCTATAAAAAGCCAAATTTTTATAAAATTTTTCTCTGCATACAAAAATTCTAAAATTTTTTTGCAAAAAAGTAAAATTTCTATGAAATTTTCTCCCTTAATTTATTGTATATCCCTCTTATTCCTTTGTATTTTAATCACTTTTTGTGTCTCTTTCATTTTCTTTGCAGTTTACCTATTCCCTGGCTACTCTATGGCATCATCTATGATGCTCCGGTTGAGGTGAACTCTGTGGGCATGGTCTGCTCCATAACGATATTGTTTATGATGTTGCTATTTGTCGTTATGTCAATTGCCTGCTTCCGTTGGCGCATGAACAAAGGTTTAGGTTTTACAATGTTTTTGTTATATTTTGTTTTTGTTGCAGTTTCGTTAATGTTCGAATACGATGTTATAACATGTCCAGTGTAAAATGTTATGCGACGACAAGAACAGCAACAACAACCAAATCACAACCAGGGGAAAACCAAAAAACAAAACCGAAAAAATGGAAACAATTTGGCAATGAAAAACCAAAACCACAAAAGAAAAATACCAACAACCACTTTATATACAGCAACAAAATCCCAAAAAAAAAACAACAAATATATAAACAACAACCCCTCTCCCCACAAAAAAAAAACACATAAAAACAAATTATAAGAAATTGTTAATAATTTTTAAGTAAGTTTATTAAGAAAATTTATTAAGAAGCGAGAAAACCAAAAAAAAAACTATTACCAAAAATAAATAACTTAGTTAAATAATAAAACAACAACAATATATATATGAGGAAAATGAAGACAGCGTAACAAGAAAATTACCAAAAAAAACTATTGATTTACAAACAATCGGAAAGAATGTATTGTACTTTAGCAACAGCAACAACAACAACAAGAACAAAAAATATTTAGATAAAGGAAATTATTTAAAGATATACATATATATATATAAATAAATTAAAATAAAACATGATAAGAAATTAAGAAAAAGTTATAAAATCGGAAACATGCGTTATTTACAACGCTAAAGTGCTCATTTAAATAAACAAAAAAAAAGAACAACCAGAAAAAAGGAGAATATTGTTATAAAAATATTTTTTTTTAATTTTATATAATTTTTATTTTATATAAGATGAAAAAAACGAACAACAAAATTTGAATGTTGAAGGCTCTTTAGTTTTATTTTTAATCTTTAAAGACTTTTATTTTTATTTTTTAAGCCATAGTTAGTTTCAAAAAAAAATCTATAATTTCCTTCTTAACTAAATCCCCTGCCGCTCTTTCTCCCTCTCTCTCTATGCCATCTCTTAAACTATAGCCTTCCCCAGAAAGTATGTATGTAATTAGCTTTCTTGAATATTGATCGGAATAACTTCAACTAGCTTGTCTAATTGTTTTTTAAAAAAACAAAAAAATAAAGAAAAATGTTTATTTCTCGAGAGAGAGGAATAAACAAAAGAAAAAATTATTATTATATTATTTTTATATATTTTCATAACATTTAACAGATTATCTCTGGAAAAAATTTTTAAAAAAATTGACAACTTATCCTAAAAAAAATCTTTGTTTTTGTCTAACAAAACTTATTTTTTTTTTTATTTTAATGAAATTTTTTCTTGAATTGTTTGTTTTTAACATGCGCCTAAAGAACTGAAGCTGAGCAACAAGGTTGACATCAATATTCAGTAGCTTTCCTTTAACTATAAAGTAGGCATCTTCTTGTGTGCAATATATTATTTGGCATATTGTTATATCAAACAAACGAATTGATTCAGCCCATTTATAACATGGATTCAGTAGTTTATTGAAAGTTTTAACAAAAAAAAAATCCTACCATTTGTGTGTGCGCTACTATATAAAAATTCCCAATGTTTTTAAAATACGTATTGATAGAGAATATGTAGTAGTTGTTCCATCATCTTGTGACTTCACCCTTTTGAGCCTAATTAACATGTTCATGTGTGCCACATAGATTGAAATTAACTAGGCCTTCCTTTTCAAAGGAATTGAGTTTAGAAAACTGTTGGAGCATATTCTCTGCTTATAAACATTTATTTATAAATAACTTACACCTCTTCTTGTGTGCAGAAATTTTGCACTACAATATTTTAATACGAATTGATCTGTACATGGGGTTAAATTAGAATAATAGGTCTGCCGTAGCTCTATCAGGATGTACAATACTTATTTATTTCCTTTCAAAAGTTATGCATTTTTCTGTTCCATTAACCTTTGACTTTTGATCTTTTCGAACCAGTTAAACTTTCTTATGTGTGCAGCATATATGACAATTTTTTAGTTGCTTCAAATTGATTTCAGATAACTGTCAGATTCTCGTTTTTGCATACAAAGTCTTCTTTCTCAATAACTTACACTTCTTTTTGTGTGCAGAAGTTTTCCTACATAAATATCTTAATATGAATTGAGTAAGACATCTAGTTAAAATACAATAATAGCTCAATTAAAGTTGCAGCGAAATTTTTTCAGGTACAATATTTAAATATAAATTGATTCAGACATGCTATTAATGGGAACAAATTCAAAATAACAGTTCTTTCAGAATGTAAAAACCTTTGCTATGTGTGCAAAAGCTTCCAAAAGTTATGAAAGTTCTCTTGCAACTTCTTCTTTACAACTACGAATTGATTGAGTTCACTTATGACCTTGCCTATCTGTGCATAGTCTATCAAATGATAAGAGGACTCTCCTCCAAGAACAGATATTTACGAATCAAATCTAGCAATTACGAATTGATTGAAGACACTTATTACTTTCAAACGACAGCTTATGAACAGTTTTATCAGAAAATAATAGATTCACATATGTATGCATTACTTAAAAAAATTTAACATTTTTGGTTAACACGAATTGAGAGAGACTATGTAATAAACATTGAAAACAGCCTGCAACTTCACCTTTTTGAGTATATTAAACTTGTTCATGTGTGCAGAAGATTTTTCCATTTTCCAGGTCCTTCTTTGTCAAACGAACTGATTTCAGAAAACTGTTGCATCATATTTTAAGCTTCAGAGCCGTTCTTCGTGTGTAACGTACAACTCCTTTAGTGTGCAGAAGTTTTGCCCTATATAAATACTTTAAAATGAAATGATGTAGATTCTTGGTAAAAATTTGATAATATCTCAGTTACACTTCTATTACCCTTACTTATGTTCGAAAGGTGTGGGGTTTCTCTTTTGGGAATAAAAATTTTAAAAAATCCTTAAATTACGATTATATGTATGCACACTTATTATATGTGTGCATTAGTTTATCAACAGTTTTGTAAGAAAAAATAAAAAAATACTTTCACCAACGTGCGCATTGCTTAATGAAAATTCGCGATTTCGTATAAACACGAATTGATACAGATTATGTGGTAGAGTCTTGTAGCATGTTGAGACTACATCTCTTCGAACATAATCTACATTTTGATGTGTGCAGCAGAATTTTCCATTTTTAAGTTCTATTTTCTTCTAAATTATTGATTTACTTGATTGATCTTCGAAAAACTATTTTTTTTTTTCAAAGAAATGGATAAAAAAATATGTAGCTAATGTTTTAAGCTACCTTTGTTTTCACCTTTTTGAGTCTAATAAATATTGTCATGAGTGCAAGAAAAATGAGCAATTTTAAAAAATTGTCAAGTCACATTTTCGGCTTGCAACTTCTTCTTTGTGAAAAACTTAGAAACATTCGATTCGATTTGATGTTATTTTGAGCTAAGATGAGAATAATATCTCAGTAGCAGTTCTATCTGAATACGAAAACCTTACATATGTATGCATATTCTCTCAAACATTATAAGTTTTTTTTTTCAGAAACCCGAACTAAGAAGAATATCTAAGAATTGCTAATTGATTCAACACACTTATGACATATGTACGTTAGTTAATCAACAATTTTTCAGAAAAAATAATTTCACTATGTATTTATTGCTATAAGAAAATTCAAAATTGTTCATAATACGAATTGATACAGATTATGTAGTAAATGTTTGAAGCAGGCTGAGTCTTCATCTTTCCGATCATAACCTACATTTTTGTGTGTGCACAGAGTTTGGTAATTTTTAGTTTCCTTTTCTCCTAACTAAGTGCTTGGTATACGATAATTTACGATTTTTTGTAAAAGTGAATTGATAGAGAAAACGTTTTAAATTTTTTTTTTTTTTTTTGCAGGCTGAGATTTCGTCTTTTTAAGATAATCTACATTTTCATGAGATTTTGCCGTTTTCAGGTTTCTTCTTTTTCAAACGAATTGATTTCGGAAAACTGTTGAGTAATTGATTTTGTTTACAACTTACCGTATCTTTTGTATGCACTTGTTTTCCAGTATAAACACTTTAATACGAATTGATACGTGCCTGAGGTTAAAGGAAAATAATAACTCAATAGCACATCTAACATAATATATGACACTTGATAATATATACATGATATTTCATCGATTCGATACCTTATTTTCTATCTAAGATATTCGTCACTTCATCTGTTCTAAAGCAAAGCTTTTTTTTAGTACCGGTTAGTTAAGCGCTCTATGTTCTAGTTATTTTTTCCAAGGGTGGATTGTTTCGGATAATCTTAAAGATTAATATGGTACTTAATTTTTCATGTATATATTTTTCACCTTTTTCGTATTCATAGGTTAATAATACTTTCAAATATAAAACAAACAAAAAAAAACGGTGAAAAGAATTGATTTAAAAAAACTGTTTTAAACAATTTTCAAATTTTCTCATGATCTTGGAAACTAAAAGTTACAACTATAGAGAAACTGATTTTTATCAAATTTGCCTGGTATATGTTTCCTTTAGAATCGTGTCTTTGTCGCTTATGCTATTATTGATAAAAACCTAAGTTTTTTAAATGAATTGTTTTGGAAATACTGATTTCTATTAGAAGTTTGTTATCATTAGTCTCTTCAGTGTGTTGTATTCTCGCTAATGTGTGCATTCGATTTTGATGAATTTATGAGTTTTTTTTCCAAACAAGAATTGATAGAGAAAACTTATTTAAATGAAGTAGCTCCTTGAGCATTCTTTGATTCAAATACCAGCTGTTTTTTATGTGTGCATTATGGTTAGCGCCTTTCAAACTGCCCACTGATTATGAAAAATTTAAAAGTAACAATGATTAATAAAGGAGTCCAAAAATTTAAATGTTTTAAGTTATTTATAATTTAACCAAATAAGAATTGATAGGGAAAATTTTTAAATGAGGTAATCCTTGAGCATTCTTTGATTCGAATACCAGCTGTTTTACATGTGTGCAATATGGTTTACGCCTTTCAAGCCGGAGATTAAGCTGCATACTGATCTTGAAAATACTAAAACTTACAATGATTGGTAAAGGAGTCTAAAAATTTAAATGTTTAAAGTCATTTTTAATTAAACTACTTTTTTATTTCACTACGGATAACAGAAAAGAATAATAATGTCTTTCCCTATTACATTATGGGAAACAAATAACTAAACTGTTGTGGAAGCAACGTATTTTAGGCGAAATCCCTTTAGTTTTATTTTTTCTACTTTTCCCGTGGTTTTCTTTTATTTTTTATTAGTAAAACCAGTTTTTCATTATTTTATAGTTCTGCTTGATTACTTTGATTTTTTTTTTAAATTTTTTTCTATTATATTTACCAAATTTTGAAAAAAGGTATATATTAAAAAAAAGAAATTCCCCTTTTTTTTAATTATTATCAATAAAAAGCTTTAAAAAAAGCTTTGAATAAAGCTTTCTCTTATAAGAGCAAAAAAAACTAATCGAAAAAAAATTATGAAACTCAAAAAAATTGTATTTTAACATTTAAGTTGCATTGTTATTTTTAATAAAAAAAAGAAAAAATTCTACTACAACTATTCTGAATCTCTCTAACTCTCTTATATATACATCTATATACTCTTATACATATATTAGCTTTCTAAGTTCAAACCAAAGATAAACTCCAAAGAAATGAATGAAAAAAAAACCAAACTAAACAAAATTAATAACCAATTGACAAGCAAAAAAACAAAACCAACAAAATAAGGCATTACGATCAACCAAAATGAGGTCAACTACAAAACTTAAAGCTTTACTAAACTCAACAAAAATAAATAGTGTTTTTTTTTTAATTTCCCTTAAACGAAATTGAGGCTTTACGCCTCTATCTCTCTCTCTCTCTACGAGTATGCCTGTCTCTTTCTCGGTTAGCTTTGGTAAAACGCGGAAAACAAAAATTAGCCGTTTCAAAACTCGAGTGACAACTTTTAGATATGAAAATATTGAAATAAAACAAAGCTAAAAATACTAGCAACAATAACCACTTAATAAAAACTAGAAATTGGTACAAAACTCTTAACACACACACACACAAACGAAATTTAAAGAAAGAGAAAGGCAAACCAAAATTTTTTCCAGACAAAAATGAAAACAAAATAATGCAAAAAATCAGCAAACAAAATTCAATGAGAAAAGAAAGAAAGAAGAAAAAACGAACAACATAATAGCAAACCTTACTAACATTGAACAACATTAAAGAACATACATAGGCATTTAACAATTAATAACAACGTAATACAAATATAATAAAAACATCAGAAAAAATAAAACAAATTATAATAATAATAACCAAAAGAAAAACAAAAACACACACAAAATAATACCATATAACAAAAAAAAACCACACAAATGGATTATATGAAAGCAATAATTAACATAATAATACTAATAATACTAAAAAAAGTCATAATTTACATAAAATGAAAACCAAACTCCAAAATATTCACAACCACCAGAAAAACATAACACTCTTTCAAAACAAAAAAAAAAGGACATCAACAAAGTTCAAGGAAAAAAATTGACATACTATACATTATTAACTTAACTAAAAAACAACAACCAAACAAAACACAATTCTTTTAAGCTAAAAAAAAATACATACATACATACGTATTACTATTACTTAAGGTCAATCTAAAATCCCAAAACTTCTTCATACTACATACAAAAATCCCCTATATATACATATATTATAAGTATATATTTATTAAAAGGATCCACATTTATTCAAAATTTCACTTCAAAACATTATTATATATAAATTGAACTTTTGTTAAAAACCCAAAATAAATTATTTTCATACATCTGTTATATTCTCCTCTCATATGAAAGTTAAACAAATTTTCGTAAAAAAATAATACTAACAATTTTTTTAATTATTTTTAATTAATTTTTATTTTTACCAAAAAAAATTTTTTTGACCTTGATAATTGTTTATTCAAAATTTCACTTCAAAACATTGTTATATATAAAATGAAATTTTGTTAAAAATCCTAAATAAATTGTTTTCATACCCTCTCCCATGAAAGTCAAACAAATTTTCGTAAAAAATTAATATTACCAATTTTTTAATTATTTTTAATTAATTTTTATTTTTATTAATTGTTGGTAGTTACTCTGTAACAATAAACTCTAAGGCAGAATGCGAAAAAATCCTCAATGCGTTTCGGTCTTTTCCGCTCCTTCTACAATTTCTAGAGAAACCAACCTATGAAAAATTATGGTACTACACGCAAAAAAATAAAGTTTGGAGCATTATTACGATAAACAAAATACTTTTATTGCGAAATTTTTCTCCTGTGGTAACTGTGAAACGTTTCGCTTCAACATATCATGCATTAGCCATAAACGTTGCATTATTGAGCGTAACTAACTTTGTTTGTTGTGAACCCTTAAGCAGCTTTGCCTACGGTTAAAGCCTTTCTTTCTTTCTTTAAAACCAAATACTCTTTAATGAGAAAAGTGTTTGGATAGCCGAAATATCGATTATTCGTTTATCGGACCAAATTATTGTTCTCTTTTGCCTCTCCTACTACAGAGAAAGGATGAGCGTTTATGCGTATAGACCAGTGATGGGCACAAATACTAACACTTTTGCACATTACAATGTAGGTACACAAGAAAATAATCGCAAAAAAGTCCATGGGCTTACACATAATCGCAATTGTGTGCTCGTCCCTGGTATAGATACACACACAAACAACTTTTTCTTTATTTTGCCTGAGAGAAAGGGGAGAATGGTGATCTTGGGCCATAGACACGGGATAAGGCTGGATTTTGTGATATTTGTACGTTAAGGTATTAAAAAGTACCAAAAAGTACAAAACGGTGCATATTTGCCCAGCGCCATCGGAAAGGGCTCAAATTAAAGAGCGTTCCAAAAAAAGCCTTGTTAAAATATTTTGGAAAACCGTACCGGAAGCGGGAGAAATAGTTCATTTAGTACCACAATTGGTACTATTTGGTATTTTTTTGTGAATTGAACTAGAGCTCTGAGTTTTGAAACCTAGGCACACTACGGCAATCTTAATTGGATGACTAAAAGAGTTTTTGGAAATTTGTACACTTAAGTAATAAAAAAAATACACCAAAAAGGTACGAACGGGGTGAACTTTATACAGGGATAGTGTTAGAATTTTAAAATCTGGTGTGAATTGATGAGGGTGAAAATACAAAATGGAAAAATATTAATGGTAACGGGAGAAAACGTACGTTTAGCAATTGGTACCATTTAATACTTTCTCTACAGATAGAGCTGAAATTTGGCATGTAGGTACAGCTAGGAAATATATGATGGGTGACTATCTATTACAAATTCATTTGGTACTTTCTTTACAGATGGAACTAAAGGTCTGAATTTTAGCATGCAGGTACAACAAAAATATGATGGGTGTCTATGATCTTTTTACAATTCGTACATTTTAGTACCAAGATTGGTACCATTAGGTACTTTCTTTGCAGAAAAGAAAGTACCTAATGAAATTTGGCATGTAGGTAAAACACAGAAATATATGATGGGCGATTAAATGGTTTTTTCTCAGTTCGAACATTTTGGTACCAAAAGCTTTACTATTTGGTACTTTCTTTATAGATGGAGTCAGAGGTCCGACATTTGCCAACTAAGAAATATATATTGAATGGCCTTATGATCTATTCAAAATTCGTATATTTTGATACCGAAATTGGAACCATTTTGTACTTTCTGTTCAGATGGAGCTTCAGGTCTGAAATTTGGCATGTAGGTACAACTAAAAAATGTATGATGGGTGACCGAATGTTCTATTAAAAATTCATACATTTTGGTACCATTTGGTACTTTCTGCTCAGATGGAGCTAGAGGTCTGAAATTTGGCATGTAGGCACAACTAGGAAATAATTGATGGCTGGCTAAATGATTTATTCATCATCCGCACAGTTTGGTACCAAAATTGGTACCATTTGGTACATTCTTCATAGATGGAGCTAGAGGTCTGAAATTTGGCCTGTAGGTACTACAAACAAATATATTATTGTTGACTAAATGATTTATAAAAAATTCATATATTTTGGTACCAAAATTGTTAATATTTGGTACTTTCTCCACAAATGGAGTTAGAGGCATGAAATTTGGCATGCTGGTGCAACTAGGAAAAATATGACCTATTCACAACTCGTACATTTTGGTACTTTTTTTTACAGATGGAGCTAGAGATCTGAAATTTGACATGTAGGCACAAGAAGGAAATATAAAATGAGTGACTAAATGATCCATTCAAAGTTCGTACATTTTAGTACTAAAAAGTGCAAAATTGTACGAAATAGCTTATGTTCGCCTACATTGAACGGGGACTGAAAAAACAAGCAATTTGACAAACATTATCCCAGTCGTAACAAAAATACGACATGTTTAAGAAAACGTACTTGAATATATAAAATCTTCCCAGATGTGTAAAAGAGAGGATTTTTTAAATTAAATTTTACTTTCTTCATTCAATATACACAAATTTTCAATGTGAGCAAGACAAATATGTTTTTTAAATTTTTTTTCTAATACCTTATATATATTTTAAGGATTTGCTTTTATTGACTTAAATTTTTTTTTAAATCTTCATTAAATATATAGAAATATTCCATGTCTAAAATAAAAAAAGTTTTTATTACAAAAGATTAATATTTGTAATTTTTCTCTTAGGATATTTATCCTATAAGTGTGCAATAAAATTGTTTTTGTTTGATTTGCTTTTTTTATTTTTATTTATTTGAGTATTTTAATACTTATTCCTTTAACCCTATATATATGCAAACGAATTGATTTCAATAATTTCTTTCCAAATCTCTGCCAACGTTTCTCTTCGAATATATACGAATCTTTCATGTGTGCAAACATTTTGTGTTTTAAATTAAAATAATTAATTTATTGAATTGATTTTACTTAGCTTTTAATTTTCCTACAATTTTTCTCACAAAACATACAAATACAGTCAACTATTTGATGTTAAATATTTCGTTCTAAAATTATTATTAAATTGTTATTATATTTATTTTTTTTACTATTTGTTCTTACTTTAATTTTCCTAATTTTTCTTTCTAATTAAAACTCATTAAGTCCAAAAATAAACAAAAACCAACATCAAAGCATTATCTTCCAAACCAAAAAACAAAAACCGCAAAACAAAAACTAAATCAACAAAACCTAATCATACATACATATTTAATATAAACAATATAATAAAACTAATAACAACAACAAAAAACTACTAATCCTAACTACAACAAACAAACTTTTTAAACATAAGTAAATCATTGAACAATTTACACATATAACAAGAACAACCAACTAAAAAACAAAACCTAAACAAAAAAAACTCTCACATTTTTAAAACATATCCTTTTTGCTCCTCTAAAATCTTCTGAAAATTAATACCTTAATATAATATAACTAATATTAATAATAATAACAAACAAGAACAACAACAACAACAAAGAAAAGCAAGACATAAGTTAATGAAGAATTAAACAAAGCATACTTTTTTCCTGTTAATATTTATAAAAAAAAGAAAAACAACAACAAATTCTTATACATATATATACATAAACGAAAGAGTATAAAATTGTTAATGTTTTGTGTTTTCTTCATTTCATTTTTCATTTTACCAAGCAAACAAACCCATTACAAAATCAACAACTATTACTTTTTTTCTCCTTTCAAAAAATATATATTATTATTAATTATTATTATTACAACTATAACAAACATAAGGAATGAAAAGTAAAAATAAAAAAAAACAACAAAAATGGTAATGCTTTAAGTAGAAACAACAACAAAAACTAATTACATACAAAACTAAAAATTATTAAAAACCAAAAGAAGAAAAAAACACAAAAAACTTATATATCTAAAATAAAAATAAAAAAAAACAAAACCAAAAAAAATATGAAAATTATAAGTATAATTAATAAAAAAAAATTGTTATGGAGTTTTAGAGTTTTAAACCGTTGAAAAATTGCATAAGAAATTGTTGATAAATTAGTCCAAGTTCATATATAAAAGAAATAAAATTAAAAAACATTTAATACCAAAAAAAAAAATAATTATAATATTAATAAAAATTTAATGATATATACAAACCAAAAACAACAACAGTCGCATTCAATTTTATTTTATTCATTTCGTACTTTCTTCTTCTACTTCTTCTTCCTACTCCTTCATACTCCCAAACAAAAGGCCATTTGTTTCTATGATTTTAATTTCATAGGAGATTGAAGACTTGATGTGTTTGCCCCCGTTTTCATACCTATTTTTCCCAAAAAAAAAAAAAAATGAAATGAAATTTGGCAACAGGTCTTCTGAGATTTCTGGTTTATGGATATGAAACTGTCTTTATATAAAGCTTAAATCCTGGATAATTCCAAAAATCTTGGCTACATAAAGAATTTCAAATAAAAAATAAAATTTGGCAACTGCGCTTTTTTTTAATACAACAGTTTATGAGAGCTAAATCGTAATTGAAACGCGTAAATCTTAACAAATATCTCTTACAAATGCCAAATATTCTTAAATGTGGAGAATTAAAAAATATGAAATTTGGCAACAGAGCTTTTTTAAGTTAAATGAAATTTGGCAACAAGGCTTTTTTGGAAATAGGGTTTTGATGGGTTATGTTGGGTTATCGGTGGCCATATATCTATGAAATTGTAATCCCGTAATCTTAAAAAAATATTCGAAATAATTTTAACAAATGCTAAATATAGAATTTCAAAAATAAACTGAAATTTGACAACGGGGCTTTTTATGAAAATAAAATTTCCGATTGGGGGTAAATAAATCTGTCATATTTTAGAAATAAAATTCAAAACAAATATTGTAAGCAATTCTAAAAATAGGTAAAAATACAATTTCAATAATAATGTGAAATTTGACAACAGGGCTTTATTGAAATTGTAGGTTTTGATTCTGTTTTTTTTTTTTTTTTGATTACGTTAGGTGGATATAAGTCCGTGAAATTGAACAAATATTCAAAATAATTCTTCAAAAATGCCAAATATAGAATTTTCAAAATAAAATGAAATTTGGCAACAGGGCTTTTTGAAAGTGTGAATTGCGTTTAAGTGGCATTGAATCTGTCATATGTTAGACTTTAAATTCAAAACAAATATTATGAGCAATTCTAAAGGTCGAAAATGCAATTTAAAAAATTCAAAGTTTGGCAACAGGGCTTTTTTGAATATGTAGGTTCTGGTTCTGTTGAGCATAATCTATGAAATTGGAAACATGGCATCTAAAACAAATAATAATTCTTCAAAAACGCCATATATAAAATTGGAAAAATTAATAGAAATTTGGCAACATGGTGTTTTGAAAATGGGAATTTCTGGTTTAGTGGCGATAAATCTGCCAAATTTAATATCTGTTTCTGCTGGGAATAATCTATGAAATTGAAAACCTTTAAAAATATTAAAAATAAGCCCTGTTGCCAAATAAATATTAAATTTGGCAACAGGACATTTTTTGAAAATCGAATTTCTGCTCCGATGGGGATGAATCTATCATATTGCAGACCTTCAATTCCTAATAAATATTTTAAACAACTCTTAAAAAAATGTTAAACGTAAAAATGCAAAAAAGTGAAATTCGGCAACAGGGTTTATGTTGAACATGTGGATTTTGTTTAGTTGAAGTTATTGAAGGTATAATTATAAAAAATAAAGCATTTTTGGTGTCTTTTAGTTACGGACCTGAAGCCGAACCAACTGGAAAATTAAAAATTTAAGGTCAACTATAGAACACATTATTAAAATAAAAAAAATTTCCAAACTAAAATTTTTTAACTCTCCCTCTAAAATATGAAATTACAAAATTTTATGAAATTTGAATTTATTCATTATACTAATATAACCAAAAATATTGTTTTTCTCAAAGGGGTATAATTATTTCGTCATTCCGATATAACACATTGAAATATTGACCTGAGACCAACAAAGTATATACATTCTAGATCGTCATGCTATTCTAAGTCGATTTAGCAATGTCCGTCTGCCCGACTGTATATCTGTCGAAAACACGCCAACTTTCCAAGGAAATTTCCAACTAGGCGCTTGAAATTTCGCATAAATACTTCTTGAGCCTCTAAAAGGTGTAATTCTTATCCGATTGGCAGATATTTTCTACGAGGTGTTTGTTATCACTTCCAACAACTGTGCTAGGTATGGTACAAATCGTCTCATAACCTGATATAGCTGCCATATAAACCGATCTCGGATCTGGACTTGATCTTCAAGACAGTACAATTATTATCAGATTTGTTTGAAATTTTGCATGACATTTGTTGTTTTGACTTGCAACAACTATGCGAAGTATGGTCTAAATTGGTTCATAAACTGATATAGCTGCCATATAAACCGATCTCGGATCTTCATTTCTTGAGCCTCTAGGGAGCGCAATTATTTAGTTGAAATTTTGTATCTGGTGTTTTGTTATGACTTCTTGTGCTAAGTGACCACAACTAATGCTAAGTATGGTTCAAATTAGTTAATATCCTGATTAAGCTGCCATATATATTAACCGATTTCGGATCTTTATTTCTTGAGCCTCTAGAGAGCGCAATTATTATCAGGTTTGGCGGAAATTTGCATGAAAAGTGTTGTTTTGACTTTCAACAACTATGCGATGTATGGTCTAAATCGGTTCATAGCCTCTATAGCTCCCATATAAACCGATCTTTCGACTATACTTCTTCTAGGGGGCGCAATTTTTTCCGCTTTGCCTAAAATTTTGTGCGATGACTTCTCCTAGGACCTAGAACCGATTTTACTACTTGAGCACAATTCTTCTCTAATTTGTCTGGATATGCACAATGACGTCTACTACGGTCTCCAACATCCAAACCATGTATGGTCCGAATCGGTCCATAATCTGATATAGCTTCAATAGCATGGCAATTCATATCCATTATCCTTTGTTTGCCTATAAAGAGATACTGGACAAAGAACTTGACAAATGCATTCGATGTAGGAGGGTATATAAGATTCGGCCCACACGAACTTAGTCCGCTTTTATTTGTTTTCTATTTGATATAATTTGAGATTTTTGATCTATCCCAAAAATTATAGGTTTGTATTTCACCGTCGAATGTTGTTATTTTGATATAATTACAAAAAAGTTAATTTTGTCCATCCATAGAAGTTTTGGCCAATGTTGTTGAATAACACTGGAACCTCTTTCAAGTTGACTGTATTTTTGTATTTCTATGGTACAGGTTATTATATTAACACTTCGCTCCTTTTAAAGAGCAGCGGAAACACTTTTTGCGATATTTACGTTTTTTTTCTTACAAAAGCTGTTTGAAGATTAAGGTGGATACCAACAAACAAATATAAGAGAAGAACTATGTGGTTATATACAAGATATATTCATTTACAGGTTGTGGCAGTTGCCCAACAACAAAATATTGAGTACACTATCTGTCAAAATCAGTGATTAGTGCAACTCTGATTTTGTGTATGTTAATAGTTCGCGCCATTTTTAGTTGTTTGTGTGTGTTATGGTTCTTAACTATAATACACACACACAATCAAAACTCGTTGACAGATACTGTACTTCGCGAGAAAAAATTGTATATTTTTATAATTATGACATGGTTATATATGCTACTAAGTTCAGCTGTTCATTCACAATAGCGATTGATACCTAGAGCTGTGTTTTGTTGAGAGTAAATTGCATAATTTTACTATTAAAGGGGGTGGACTCGTGGAACCAATTGTCATTTTTTGACGCGGTTTGGAAAATATTGCTAATGGTCCTATTGGTTTCCAGTGCCTTCGAAATACATGCTCTCGTAAAGCATACATTTAAATGAGACCAACAATGTAGTGGGTCGTAAAACTAGTGGCACGATGTTCTTTTAATTTTTTATCAAAACAACTTTTTCAATCACTGCTAGGAATCCGGCTCGAAGGACCATGAATAAAATTGGAACATCTTTCAAGAGGACTATATTTTTATTTCCATCGTCCAGGTTTAAAGGACAGCGAAAATAAAAAAAAAATGGTAATCTTTGCGTTTAATTCGTACAAAAGTTGGTTGAAGATCAACAAACAGTAATAAAAACAACTATGTGATGACATATTCAACTATGTTCAGCTGTTCATTCACAATAGCGATTGATCTCTGGGAGATGTGTTTAGTAAGCATATGCAAAACAACAGTTGTTTAAGTCAAACGCGCTTAAACAGTTGTCACACATCTTGAAACACATACAACGATGATATTCCCTATCAAAGCAGATTGGTTCATAGAATTCACGAATTTTCCGTTTTATTTCATAGCTTTATTTGAAGCCTCGTTTGGTATTGGAAGGTTTGGACAGGTTCTTTTCTATTATGCAGGGATACCAAACTTGGTCTTGGCTTGAAGTAAGGAAATACTAAAGTAACGACTTTTTAATCGACAAAAAGACGTTAAGTGTTGTTCTGTCTGTTCTTTGGGTCTTTTGCAAACCAGGAATATCTAGACTATGGAAAATTTGCCAAACCCAATTATGTCGTCATCTACAATTTTAATCTCTCACACAGTACTTTCGAATGTATCTGAAGTGCGGTGAATAAGAGATTTACGACCCTTCACAAAACTTAATGAAGCCTTAAAATAGGTATACTTGACAATACTATAAAGGAAATCTTTCAAATAAACTTATTTCAAATCTACATTAAGTTTTGTGAATACCGGTGTTTGTGCTCTGCAGTTTGCACATACTGTCTTATCTACTTTTATAATATCGGTGTCTCTTTTTGTGTATGCTTAAGTTACAATCTTCGGGCATGCTGATGCATCTGCCTTACCAGCGCGCCTTTAACAACTTTCGGTCTTAAATAGTTCAGCTGGTGTCCCATCAGATCCTACTGCCTCGATGTTTTTCAACCGGGTGGGCAGGATTCGAGCAACAAGGTTAAGCCAAGCAAACAGCTGTCATTAAGCTTGTCAAACTTGTCATTGTCATTCATTCAAATTCAAATTGAATTAATTAAAATACACAAAATTGAAAGATTTCAAGCCGTATTTGGAAAAGATGTGAAATAAAATGAAAAATAAATGGATGGATGTGCAATATGCTGAATTTTGTAAGAGTAACAAATCTTTACTGACATTTGTTAACATTCACAATAGGCAGATTTTGGCAATCTTTATGATGTTCATGGGGCCTATCCACTTTATGTTTTTTGTAAGTGACTTGACCTTCTGTTAGGGAATCTAACACGGGTAAATTCAACATACTCAACAGGAATTGGTTCTGAGGTATCCTCTTGGACAGTTGCCAAACTTGTAGGTTTATAGTTAACACTTTTTAGGGAAATTTGAAACTGTAGCTGAGTTACACGATATTACATACCAATCCCCTACCAAAAAGTGTTGAGTCAACATTAAATGGCTGACTTCCACTGTTGTTGACCATATATACTTTTTTAAGAATTGATATTTCCAGCCTATACAGGCCCTGTTGATTTAAAACATCTGGAATTTTGTAGAATTACTGTATGTTATAACCTATATATTTAATTGCCATATTCTAGATAATGCTTGCAACAATTGATATGTGTCCCACCCGCGAACTATACCAAAGGTAGGTTTTAACTAAAACCCCCAACATTCTCTAGAGTAGTCTTGAATATTGAATATGCTAATATCGTCAAATTTTTTTACAGGTCCACGCAACTGTTCCCTCATCAGAATAACTCTCATAATATGCCATGAAATGGCCAAAGAAATGCGATGTTGCCAGATTTCATAAACTGCTTGATCCCCCACACAAATACTCAACTGACACAAAACGATGGTAAACTTTTATGAATTATTTTTTTAACCTCTTTCTTCAACTTTCTTCATTTATTATATTTTTATAAACATTTGACTGCCACATTTACAAATTAAATACTCCCCTCCTTTTGAAATCTCATCATCGTCATCATTATATCATCAAATGTTTTAGCACTTAGCATAGACATACAGTAATTATTTAAAATTAAGAAGAAAAATATTTCGAGACAACAAAAAATCAACATTTTCAAAATTGCGTCCGTTTTAAAAAATTTTTTGCTAATATTGTATTTGATTTTAGTATTTATTTCTTATTTTTATGTTATATTACATAAATATACATATATACGATATATAAATTAATGATTATTTATAACGAGACAATTTTCACCAAAAACATCGTGTGAAACATAATATGAATGAATTCATAGTTAACAACAAATGTAGACTAATTTAAAGAAATTTTGATTTATTTATACACAAAAAAAGTATTTAATAATAAAAAAAATATAATATTCAAATATATTAAAAAAACGAAAAACCTTAACTTCTTTTATTATACGAGTAGATTCAGTTTTGCATTTTTTTTTTGTTAAAAATAAAAAAAATATATAACAAAAGCATAAGACATTAGATTTTATTTTCCCACCTATTTTCTAAAGAAATGTAGCTATTAAGATTGTTATACATTTTTTTTTGTTTGTTTTCCTAATTATTTTATTTTTTGAGTAAAAATACAATAAAGTTTAAAGAAAAAAAATTAAATGTTAAAAATTATAACAGTATAAAATATAATGAAAATTTTACTTTATAACAAAAGACATTGTATAAATATAAGGTAATTAAATACGCTTTTAGTATATAAGAGTTGGAAAAGTAAAAACGAAAAATGATTATTATTATTATATAGATATTAGTACTTTATAAAAGCAAACATTAAAATAAACGACACAAAATTGTTGAAGACGAAAGAAAAATGCAACTGTTTTTCTAGAAATTAACATAATTTTTTTTTTATTTTTGAAAAAATAAATATCTTTATTTGCATTTTTTTAAGTTATAAAACAAGAACAAAACCCATTTTTGGTATCCACAAAAATTAAAATTTTTTTGTATTTTAAAGTAATGAACAATTTGAGAACAATTTTATTTTCTTTGCTGAAAATTGAAATACTAGTATTTACACAGTGTAAATATCTGGTCGATTTACCGTATCTAAAACCGCATTGATAAGATCCAAATATCTCGTTGACTTTAGGTTTTAAACTCACATACAGTACATTCGAAAGTAACTTGAATGCGATTAGAAAAGAACTTATTCCTTAGGTTGAAAAGAGGATGAAGATATTTATCTGCCTCATGCCTTTATGGAAATATACCTAAGCTAGTTCAAGTAAAAAAAAGTAAACTCGAAAAAATCTGAAAATCCAAAATTCCGTGCTGCTAACAAAATCCCTAATTTTTCTCCATTCTACGCCCTTAAGACGATTCAAGTCTTGCATTGTGTCGTCTCACACACAAAAAAATAAAACATTTGGGACATTTTTACGACAAACAAAATACTTTTATTGTGAAGTTTTTCTTTTATTGTAACTATAAAACGTTTCGCTTCAACATATCAAACGATAGCTGTAAACGTAGCATTATTGAACGTAACAAAATTTGTTTATTACAAACCCTTTAACAGCTTTGCCTACGGTAAAAGGTATTTTCTTTTGTTGTAAACCTAAAACTCTTTAATGGCAAAAGTGCTGAAATCGATTATTCGTTTACCAGACCAATAATTATTTTCTTGTGCCTCTACTACTAGAGAGAAAGGGTGATAATTGGAGCGTATAGTGATACGTAAATATACTCACACTATTGCACATGACTGTGTACTGGTATTGACATATTCTCACACACAACCTGTTTTCCTTTTTTTACATGCAAATAGCACAAAGCAGTCAGTATATTGAACAGTTCGGTCGAGTGTGGATAGTAAACTCAGAACTGACAATTTTTAAACTTTCGTCTTAAGCCTAGTACTGACTTTTCGGCCGAACAACTGTCAAAACGCATTATAAAAAAATATGGTGACGAAGAAAATGGGAATATATTCCGTAGGAGTGGTACTGAGTTCTATAAGCAAAATAGTAGTGACATGTCGCTGCGCCAATACAAATTTTATCTGAACCACTGGTAAAAATGCAAATTTGCCCACTTACATTCCATTAAGGAACAGGGACAAACTTCTCACAGATCAATGAGTACTCAATGATAAGGGGCCACATTTTTATAGCCGAGTCCGAACGGCGTGCCGCAGAGCGACACCTCTTTGGAAAGAAAAGTTCATCACAAATATCGCCAACATTAGGAGGGAATAACCACCGTAGAAAAATTTTTTTTGATGTTCACGCCTGGATTCGAACCCAGGCGTTCAGCGTCATAGGCGGACATGCTAACCTCTGCGCTACGGTGGCCTCCTCTGAACCACTCGTTTTATCCTTACATTACACTTTTTCTGCATTGCAGTCCACCAAACTACTGAGGCATAATTAGGTATTGATCTTATCACGATCCTATAGTGCTATAGGACTATCCTACGTTTCAGTCTTAATATCTATGAGCCATATTGGTACGCTCCCGAATGTAACCCCTCCAGTTCAGGTTTTTGTCCATGATCACTCCTATATATTTCTTTACCTTGTTGGATATCTAATTCGTTCTATTAAGGAAACCTGGCTGAAATTTTGCACGAAGTGTTTTGTTATGGCTTCCTACAACTGCACTAAGCATGGTTTAAATCGGTTCATAACCTGCTATAGCTGCCATATATACCGATATAGGATCTTGAATTCTTGAGCCTCTAGAGGCCGCAATTCTTATTCGATTTGGTTGACATTTTGCACGACGTGTTTTGTTGTGGCTTCCAACAACAGTACTAAGTATGGTCTAAATCGGTTCATAACCTGGTATAGCTGTCATATAAATCGATTTTGGATCTTGACTTCTTGAGCCGCTAGAGGGCGCAATTCTCATCCGATTTGGCTGAAATTTTGCATGAGGTGTTTTCTTATGACTTTTAACAAATGTCTTAAATATGGCGCAAATCGGTACATAAAATGATATAGCTGCCTCTAGGGGGCGCAATTCTCATCCGATTTGGCTGAAATTTTATACAAAGGCTTCTCCTATGACCTTCATTATATAAGTTTAATATGGTCTGAATCCATCTATAGCTTGATACAGCTCCCATGTAAACCGATCTCCGAATTTTTATTTTTGAGCTCCTACAAGACGCAATTGTTATCCGGTTGGACCGAATGGAATACACAATGACTTCTACAATATTCAGCATTCAATTCATTTATGGTCCGAATCGGACTATAAGTTGATATAGATCCAATAGTATAACAGTTCTTATTCAATATTCTATGTTTGCCTAAAAGGGATACCGCCCAAAGAACTCGACATATGCGATCCATAGTGGAGGGTATATAAGATTCGGCCCGGCCGAACTTAGTACGCTCTTACTTGTTGTCTCTTGAGTGTCAGTGAACGTGAGTCGAGTTCTCGAGAGCGTGAGTGAAAAACCACTCACGTGAACATCTCCACTCAGTAGCATATCGAAACTCTCCGTTATATCATGAGTTTCTTTGGGCAGACTTTCGGTACCCATTTTCCATGAGCTGGGTAATGGTGTATGGAAATATGTCATATTTGTTCCTAACCGATTTCGCAAATTGTTCATTATCTAAAATTTAAAAAGTTGTAAGAGAAAAATGCCTCGGCATAAATTAGACAACGATTTAATAGAAAATAGAAAAATAAGCAAAAATATTTACAAAAAAAAAAAATTATTCTTGTTTTTAGTTTTATGATTTTTTTTAAGAAAAACAACATCATGCGTCAAGAGAAAAGGGCAATAATTATATACAAAAAAAAACAACAGAAATGTGTAAATAAATAAAATAAAAAAATTTAAATTAAAATTAAAACAACAACAAAAACAAAAACATATATATACATGCATATAGAAATATGATTCAAACCAAAATACATTTGTTACTTTTTTACATAAAAAATGAAACCCCCAAAAACAATTGAACAAATAACTGAACATTTGCAAAAAACATTACATTATAAACTAATAATAACAATATCATGAAACAACAAGCAGCAGCAACAGCAAACCGAAATGTTATAGAGCAATAAATACTAACGATTTTTAAAATCAATCAAAGAAAACAATTAAGGAAACTTAAATTATCGAAACAACAAGCACTAATAAAGCAAAGAAACAGTTACATTTTCAAAAAAAAAAAACAAAAACAAAAGGATATTGCAAAATTTGTTAAAAAAAAAATAAACAAGAACAAAATGCAAATGAAATAACAAAGCAAAATCAGTTTTCAAAATTTCATATTTCCCAAAAAAACAAAAATAAATATATTAAGAAAAAAAAAAGTCCCACACATAAAAGGATACACTTGGAAAACCCAATTATGTTTAAAGGCAAATTTATATAAAGAAAAATTTACATAAGCATACATATATATTGTATAAGAAAAAAACCAAATGAATATTCAAAGAAAAAGGGCTTCATTTTTAAAAAATTAAAAAATCAGAGAGAAAATAAAACGTTTTTTTAATCATATATAAAACGCAAAAATATATTCGAATACAACGTTTTGAAAGAAGCCAAAATAAAAGCAAATAAACCAAACAACAAAAATACTAAAATGTTGGAAAGCTGTTTTTATTATTTTAAGAAACTATATTTTATTTTTTAATTTAAATCTCTAAAGCTTTTGAAGTTAAAATTCGAATATTATGTAATTTTGATTATATTAAATTTTTTTTTTTGTTTTTTTATACCCACCACCGAAAGAGGGGGGTATATTCATTTTGTCATTCTGTTTGCAACACATCGAAATATCGATTTCCGATCCTATAAAGTATATATATTCTTGATCAGCGTAAAAATCAAAGACGATCTAGACATGTCCGTCCGTCTGTCTGTTGAAAACACACTACAGTCTTTAAAAATAGAGATATTGAGCTGAAACTTTGCACAGATTCTTTTTTTGTCCACAAGCAAGTTAAGTTCGAAGATGGGCTATATCGGACTTTATCTTGATATAGCCCCCATATAGACCGATCTGCCGATTTAAGGTTTTAGGCCCATAAAAGCGACATTTATTATCCGATTTTGCTGAAATTTGGGACAGTTAGTTGTGTTAGGCCATTTGATATCCTTCGTCAATTTGGCCAAGATCGGTCCAGATTTGGATATAGCTGCCATATAGACCCTTCCTCCGATTTTGGGTATTAGGCCCATAAAAGCCACATTTATTATCCGATTTTGCTGAAATTTGGATCAGTAAGTTGTGTTAGGCCCTTTGACATCCTTCATCAATGTAGCCCAGATCGGTCCAGATTTGGATATAACTGCCATATAGACCCATCCTCCGATTTAGGATCTTAGGCCCATAAAGGCCACATTTATTATCCGATTATACTGAAATTTGGGACAGTTAGTTGTGTTAGGCCCTTTGACATCCTTCGTCAATTTGGCTCAGATCGGTCCAGATTTGGATATAGCTGCCATATAGACCCATCCTCCGATTTAGGGTCTTAGGCCCATAAAAGCCACATTTATTATCCGATTTCGCGAAAATTTGGGACAGTGAGTTGTCTTAGGTCCTTCGATATTTTTCTTCAAATTTGCCCAGATTGGTCCAGATTTGGATATAGCTGCCATATAGACCCATCCTCCGATTTAGGGTCTTAGGCCCATAAAAGCCACATTCATTATCCGATTTTGCTGAAATTTGGGACAGTTAGTTGTGTTAGGCCCTTCGACTTACTTCGTCAATTTGGCTCAGATCGGTTCAGATTGAGATATACCTGCCATATAGACCCATCCTCCGATTTAGGGTCTTAGGCCCATAAAAGCCACATTTATTATCCGATTTTGCTGAAATTTGGGCCAGTTAGTTGTGTTAGGCCCTTTGACATTTTTTTTTTTTTTTTTTTTTTTTTTATTTATTTCTTTTAAACTGTGATAATCTATAACAATTATAATGTTGTCTCAGCGCCATAAAGGCATAGTTGAGACATGCTGGCAGAATAATAACTATTCACAAAATATTCACAAATGTGTAATAATTTAAAGGATTAAATTAAATACTAATAAATAAATAATTTTACAATAAGATACATTAGCTTAGAAGCATCTGTAGTTTAGATTGCAAATATGCTTTCAAGTTTCTCTTGAATATCGGCAATGAGCCTGAGTTTTTTATAGTACTTGGTAAGTTATTATACATATAACTTCCCATATAGTTAATTCTCTGCTTTGTGGTTTCCAACCTGCATCGTACTACTTTCAAATTATCTCGGTTCCTAGTATTAATAACTGTAAGATTTTGCGAAAACTGTATAGTGCGATAGCCAATATTATTCAAAGACTTATACACGTAGATTAATGTCTGATATTGGTACAAAGCATGCACCGGAAGTACTGTTTTACAAATATCACTGTACAGATTTATTGTTGGGTAAGCTAGCGGTAAGTTAAAAGTTGCCTTTAAAGCCTTGTTTTGCATGCGTTGTAACGTTTTTAATACATTTGAATTTTTTGATCCATATAAAGCTGTCAAGTAATTGATATGACTTTGAACAAGTGATTGATATATCAATGATTTAGTCTTAGTGTCAAGGACGTACCTCATCTTATATAATATTCCAATAGCAGGAGCAATTTTATTCTTTACACAATTTATCTGCGCATCCCACGTGAGACTGTTTTGAAGGTTAACACCCAGATACCTCACATTATTAACCTCACTGACCTCGTTCCCATCAAAAAGAATGCTGAAAGAATTGTCGTTATGATACGAATGTGGTCTAAATCTAACCAATTTTGTTTTAGACACATTAAAACATAACTTATTAATGCGAACAAATTCAACAAGCAGCGATAAGTCATGTTCAATTGCAATTTTTAACGGTAGTGCCTGCCTATAAGGATACAAAATACAAATATCATCCGCAAACATATAAACTCTACCAGCTAAATTCAAATTAACTATATCATTCAGGTATATCACGAATAGTAGAGGTCCTAAACAACTTCCTTGAGGCACACCACATTCAACTCTAGCCATATTACTTTCCTCTCCAGAAACAACTACATATCGCATCCTGTTGGTCAAATAGCTCTTAAAAAGAGCAAGTTCTTTTCCACAAACACCGTAATATTGCAATTTCTTTAACAATATTTCGTGATCTACTACATCAAAAGCCTTGGAAAAATCCAAAAACAATCCTGCAACTCCATTATAACCTTGATCCAAAGCACCATATATATAATTCATAACGTTTAGAACTGCCTCTTCTGTCCCACATCCTTGCTTGAAACCAAATTGGTATTTATAGATAAACTTATTATCATCAAAGTATTGAGACAATCGCTGATGAAGAACTTTCTCAAAAACTTTGTCTATTACAGACAATAGAGAGATTGGACGAAAATGTTCTACAGATGATGCATTCCTAATCTTTGGAATAGGTACAACTTTGCTAATCTTAAGGCTATCAGGATATCTAGCTGTTTGCAGCATTTTATTAAATATCTTTACTAACGTTGGTATTACATAATCCTTAATTTCAATCAATGTCCGAGCGTCTATATTATCATACCCTGGAGAGACGTTATATTTTAAGCCCAACACTATCCCCCTTACTTCCAATTCATTCACTAAGTCAAGAACAAATCTATTCTGAGTTTGACATAAAGTACATAAGTCATTACATGAATCCATTGGATAAGTTACAATCTGACTTCTAATTTCTCTTACTGAACTCCCAAAATAGTCATTCAAAATCCCAGCTTTATCTCGGGGGTCCTGAACTTTACTTCCCCTACAGGAAATTATATCAATGTCTGGCTTTCTCTTGCGTCCCAATACTGTGTTTATAAAATTCCAAGTTTTCTGTGAATCGCCATTTAATTTGACCAAGTTATCATGATAGTAATCACGCCGCGACCGTCTCAATGCTATCCGTATAATTCTACTTACCCTTTTTAATAAAATGTGATATTTCTCCTTTTTAGATCTTCTTCTTTTCAAAAGTAGCTTCTCCTTATAAAGAATTAGACGTTGGAGATTCGTGTTAACCCAAGGTGTAATCTCAAACCTCAAAAGTTTGTTAAATCTTATTTCCGTTGTTCCAAATGAGATGGCATTTGACAATCTATCTAAAAACTCCGCCGCATAGTCACTACTATCCTCCAATCTTATGTCAGATACAGGATACTCTTCTAAGTACCTCTTTACTTTCAGAACATCACACACCTTTTTAACTTTCTCAACATACTTAACCTGAGTATGCTCCATTTCAATTTTACAACAGATTAAGTTATGGTCAGTAATATTGCACTCAACAGAATCGATGCAAATATTGCCAAAAATATTACCTAGTACGTAATCAATTGAAGCATCTGAACTTGGTCTAGTTATCAACTCGTGAAAGCTATGCACATCATAATTAAAACATAGTTGCTTAAAATCCTCACAATGGCCACATCTCAGCTGATCAATATTCGTATCCCCAAACAGTACAACGGACTTACTACCGATTCTATCCAAGATATCTTCAAATACTGTCAAAAAGTCGTGTACCGGACACTTTTGGGACATCCTTCGTCAATTTGGCCCAGATCGGTCCAGATTTGGATATAGCTGCCATATAGACCCATCCTCCGATTTAGGTTCTTAGGCCCATAAAGGCCACATTTATTATCCGATTTCGCGGAAATTTGGGACAGTGAGTTGTCTTAGGTCCTTCTATATTTTTCTTCAAATTTGCCCTGATCGGTTCAGATTTGGATATAGCTGCCATATGGACCAATCTCTCGATTTAAGGCCGATGTCGCCGAAATTTGGGACATTGAGTTATGTTAAGCCACTTGACATACTTCTGCAATATGGCACAGATCGGTTCAGCCATATAGACAGATCTCTCAGCTTTAGGCTTTGGGGCCATAAAAGGCGCATTTATTATCCGATTTTGTTGAAATTTGGGACAATGAGTTGTCTTAGGCCCTTCGATATTTTTGTTCAATATGGTACAGATGGGTTCAGATTTGGATATATTGGGTTGCCCAAAAAGTAATTGCGGATTTTTCATATAGTCGGCGTTGACAAATTTTTTCACAGCTTGTGACTCTGTAATTACATTCTTTCTTCTGTCAGTTATCAGCTGTTACTTTTAGCTTGCTTTAGAAAAAAGTGTAAAAAATTATATTTGATTAAAGTTCATTCTAAGTTTTATTAAAAATGCATTTACTTTCTTTTAAAAAATCCGCAATTACTTTTTGGGCAACCCAATAGTGCCATATAGACTGATCTCTCGGTTTTAGACTTTGGAGCCATAAAAGGCGCATTTATTATCCGATGTCGCTGAAATTTGAGACAGTGAGTTGTGTTAAGCCACTTAACATACTTCTGCAATATGGCACAGATCGGTTCAGCCATATAGACAGATCTCTCGGATTTAGGCTTTGGGGCTATAAAAGGCGCATTTAATATCCGATTTTGCTGAAATTTGGGACGGTGAGTTGTCTTAGGCCCTTTGATATTTTTCTTCAATTTGGCCCAGATTTGAATATAGCTGCCATATAGACCGATCTCTCGATTTAAGGTATTGGGCCCATAAAAGGCGCATTTATTGTCCGATTTCGCCGAAATTTGGGACAGTAAGTAGTGTTAGGCTCTTCGACATTTTCTGCAACTTGGCCCAAATCCGTCAAGATTTGGATATAACTGCCATGTAGACCGATATCTCCATCTAAAGTCTTGGCCCCACAAAAGGCGCATTTATAATCGGATTTCACTGAAATTTGACATAGTGACTTATGTTAGGCTTTTCGACATCCGTGTCGTATATGTTTCAGATCGGTTTATTTTTAGACACAGCTACTAAAATAACCAATATTTTGTTTTACACAATTGAACAATGACTTGTACATATTAGTATTTGCTCCAAATCGATATAACTGCTTTGGGACTATAAGTTATGCAATTTTCACCGGATTTTGATGAAAGGTCGTTTGCATATATACCCGGGGTGGTGGGTATCCAAAGTTCGGCCCGGCCGAACTTAACGCCTTTTTACTTGTTTTTTTTTTTTAAGGAAAAACGAGCTAAGTTCTACGATCTTATATCTTGAAAAGCCAACTTCATGGATTCTGTAAAAATTTACTCAAATGAAGAAAAAAATAAATCGGATTATAATTGAGGCTTGTAAGGCCTCAAGAAGTCAAATCAGGGATCATATGAGGCTATATTTAATAAATTCAAGCTTCCAGAGGTCTAAGAAGCCATAAGGTTTTTTATGGGGCTATATCTATAAGGTTAGGTTGAAAAGAGGGTGCGGATATTAATCTGCCCCATGCCACCATAGACATACAACTACGCCAGTAATCGGCTTGTTGTGCGCTCTAAAAACTATAAAGTAACATCGAAAAAGAAAACTATGTTAGACATTCCGTGCTACTTACAAAATCCTTAATAGTTTTCCATGCCACGCCCCTAAGTTGGTTCATGCCTGGTAATGTGTCCCCACCTAAGTGCTAGTATCTGTTAAACGCGAAAGCCGGGCAATGTCAAAGGAAATGCTCCAACGTCGCATCATCTTCCCCGCACCGATTTTACACAAGTGAGCTCGTCGTCCTTTGTGTCCCGTTATGATACCAATAGCTATACTGACCTCCTTCTTACTTTCTTTCAGTAATTTCCTCGACTTCTAACGATCTGGATTCCCCGATAGGATTTTCGCCGTCCTACCGACCGTTTCGCTTAACTCGGACTGCGTCGATCTGAAAGGGTTGGGGTTAACCAAGTTTATAGACGGCAGTTCTCTGGCCTTCACCGCCAAATCGTCTGCCCTTTCAATCCCCCTTGCTTTGTTATGGCCCGGCACTCAAAAGATGCGGATTTTGCCATCCTCAGAGAAGGCGTTAATCTCCTTCTTACACTGCAAGACTGTTCGTGACCTCACCGTCCTGGTTGTTATTGCCCTTTTGACAATTTTACTGTTGGTAAAGATGTTCACGCTCGACTTCCTCGCGTTTGCACCACACCTCCTCAAGCATTCCGTGATCGCCCGGATCTCCACCTGTAGGACCGTATTATGGTCAGGCAGTCTAACACAGATCTCAGTCAATGTAGACCCCCAGGCCCACTCTGTCCTCTAGCTTTGATCCATCTGTGTAACATGATCTTTCAGATGGCAATACTAGGGTTCCGTTAATTCAAGACTGTACCGCTGGCAGCAGTGCCTCGCACTCGAACTCAGGGTTCATTTCAGGTATCCGATCGGTTTTCCAGGTTTCCTATCGTCGCCTCGATTACACTGCGATGGTATGAGCAGCTTTTATCCTCAATCTATTCTCCCATCGCCTTAAGTCTCATAGGCGCAGTGGCTGCCTCGCCACTGTTGCATCCGACTATATTTCTTAATCAACCTATATAATCTGTATTTTAAAAATGCTTTCGTAATTCGCAAAATGGGAATGCCGTCACAGCCAAAATAAAGACAAATTCCTTTCCGTTGCTGGAATTCGCATCCAGGTTAGACCAGGTTAGACTTTGTTCTTGTTTCAATTTAGAAAAGGTTAGGTTTAAGTGGCAGACTCACTTGGACGTTTTCGTCCATTGTGATACCACAGGAACAGAAGAAGGAAAGAAGATGCCTTCTAGTTCCTACCGTTAAACCATCCAGATCGCTTTAAAAACCCAAGAATTTGCGAATGTTCACATCCGCTAAATCAAACAACTTCAAACCTAAAGCTAGTACTAACTTAATTCACAGCGAAAATGCATATTAAATTATTGCGAAATCCGACGGACGCTCTTCTTTGTAAGAACACTAGCCGAGTCTTGATTTCTTAGGCTTCTACAGGCCGTAATTCTCATCCGATTTGGCTGAAGTGTTTTGTTATGACTTCCAATAACTGTGCTAAGTATGGTTCAAATCGGTTCATAACCTGATATAGCTGCTATATATACCAATCATTGATCTTGACTTCTTGAGTCAATGGAGGGCGCAATTCTCATCCGATTTGGCTAAAATTTTGCACGAGGTGTTCTGTTATGACTTCTGTGCTTAGTATGGTTGAAATCGGTACGCAACCTAACATAGCTGCCATATAAACCGTCTAGGATTTTGACTTCCTAGGTCTCTAGAGGGCGTAATACTTACCTGATTTGGCTTAAATTTTGCATGAAGTGTTTTGTTATGATTTCCAACAACTTTGCTAACTGTGGTTTAAATCTGTACATAACCTGATATAGCTGACATCTAAACCGATCTTGGATCTTGACTTCTTGAGCCACTAGCGGGCGCAATTCTCATCTGATTTCGCTGAAGTTTTCTTCAACGGCTTCTCCAATGGCCTTCAAATATGTGTCCAAAATAATTTTAATCGATCTATAGCCTGATAAAGCTCCCATATAAACCGATCTCCCGATTATGCTTCTTAAGCCCCTACAAGACTCAATTCTTATCCGAATTCACTGTTATTTTACATTTAACTCATTTATGGTCCACTTTATTTTATTACTCTTTTCTTAACAGTCTATCATAAATTTTGCAGCAGAACAACACACTTTTCAGCAGGCAGCCTGATGATCTGAAAGTGCAAACATTTTGCTATAACATCAGAACAACTGCTGTAATAAGATTTATACTAAAAGTCAGCAGACAGTGTTTATTAATATCAGCAAACTTTTTTCCCATGAATGTAGACTCAATTTCGTATATTGTACCCACCACCAAAGGACAATCCCATGGCAGACGGTTGTACGCACCGGCTTGACCCGATAGAACCCTTATCGGCAAGGGCTGCCGCCTCAGTGTACGTGTTCGTCTTTTTTCGTCATGGTAGAGGCACATCCCGGAATGCCTTCTCCACACGCTTCTGGTCCGTGGCGGGATTGAAAAGAACCCCGGACCCTGGTTCTGTTCGGTTTGCCAGAACCGCATTGAGATAGAATCATCAGTCGGTGTCGGTAAGGTGTAACCGGTGCATGGAGTGGGTACATTTCCGATCTTGCTCTGGCCTCACTTCACTACAGGAGTATTATCATACTGGTAATGTCGCAAGGTGCTGTGCGAACATAGCCAGCAGTTGGTCACAAGTGTCGTCGTCGTCGCCTTCTGCGTCCTCGTTGTCGAACTATATGACCCCCCCCGACCTCTCCTGTACGGCAATATACGCAACGGCAGCATCTCAGCCCAAATATTGCCAGGCCAGTGCCGGGAAGTGTATCGTTTTAGCAGCAAAACTGCAACGGAATCCGTGGCAAGATCGATGAGATTGTGGATTTCATAAGTCGGAATGGAGTGGGTACATTTTCAATCTTGCTCTGGCCTCACTTCACTACAGGAGTATTGTATACTGGTTATGTCGCAAGGTGCTGTGCGAACATAGCCAGCAGTTGGTCACAAGCGTCGTCGTCGTCGGCTTCTGCGTCCTCGTTGTCGAACTATGTGACCCCCCCGACCTCTCCTGTACGGCAATATACGCGACGGCAGCATCCCAGCCCAAATATGCCAGTCCAGTGCTGGGAAGTGTATAGTTTTTGCAGCTAAACTGCAACGGAATCCGTGGCAAGATCGATGACATTGTGGATTTCATAAGTCGGAAGAGCAAATTCGGTCGCAGCTATCCAGTAGACTTAGCTGACCAACACCTTCAGCTTGCACAGTTGTCATGGATACAATGTGCTACGTAAGGATCGCTCAAGGAATGGAGGTGGGGAATTGGCCTTCGTACCCATGCACTCCATGTGACCCCTACATGGAGTGCATGGGGATAGGTCCGGTACTGCCGAGATAGATCTATACAATGTGTACATACCGCCGGTTGGTAGCTGTGTCCCGATTAATGGCGAAGCATACAACCCCGACATTAGTGGGTTACTATCTGGTCATAATCGTCTGGTTCTAGGGGACTTTAGTGCGCATTACACTTCATGGCATTCTCCCCCGGGTAACGACCAGCGTGGCATAGCTTTGGCAGAGCAGATTGAAAGCTCCACGTTATGCACGGTGAATGAGGATGCCCCCACTAGGATTACGAGGAGGTGGAGCAGCTTGCCAGACATCTCCATTGCATCCCCTGATCTCTTGAGTGACTTATCCTGGCAAGCCGTCATCTCTTTGGCGTCAGACGACCTCCCCATAATTCTCACCATCGACGGACCCCCCGACTCCATAACCTCTGAGCGCCTGACGTTTATTAAACGTCAGGCGCTTCAAAGAGTATACCAATCGCCGTGAAGTATACCAATCAGTGAACTACCCTTTTTTGTTATTTTCCCTTTTTTATTTATTGTTTTTTTGTTTTTTTTTTTTTCATTTTGTATTTAATATATAACTTTAATTTTTGTTAGAAGAATCTTTTTTTTTAATTCTTAATACTAAATTCATCATTGATGATCAAATTAAAATTGCTTTCTATTCAGTTTTTTTGTTATTTTTAGAGGTGTTTTATTTATTTTTTATGTTTGTAATTAAATATTTTTTTTATCTATCGGAAACTTTTAAAATTTTCAAAATGAACCATGATCTTTAAAAGCTTTTTCTTACTTTTCACCCTATCTCAAATGCACATTTTTAGCTCAGCTGCATATTTTTCTCATATGAATTTTTATTTAATTTTTGTATAATTTCAAACATTTATAAACGAGAACTAAACATGTTTCTTTTCAAAATTATTTTTGATCAAGATTGAAGATTTTTAAACATTTTATTCATTTAAAATGCCCCAATATATTTTCTCAAATCATATGAAATTAATGATTTCATCAAAAAAAATTTTAGAAATATTTTTTAATGTCCAATATAAATTGCCAATACTTTAACATCTTATTATAAATTTAGTAATAAAAAAATATAAATATTTTTTATTAATTTACTAAATAAAAATATCTCAATATTATAATTTTTGTATTCAATTAATTTTTAATTTAAAAACACCACAAACCTAATTGTATTACAATTTCTTTTTTTTTAATAATTATTTACTTAAGTAATCTATCCCTAATACATACATATGAATATTATTTATATTTTAAGACACATGATACTAAATGAACAATTTCTTTAAAAAAACCTGCAAAGAAAACCAAACCCAAGTGGAAAAATCTGAAATTCTCCCAATAATAACTATAACTAACTCTATATATAATCTATAATTTAAAAAAAAAAACAACAACAACATTTTAGTCAAAATACCAACAAGAAACAAACCAAAATGCTAAAATGCAATTAATATTATCTAAGCATATTTAACTAAACAAAAACCAGCAAAAACAACAAACATAACAAAAAATATTTAAAATATGATAATAAAATGATTAATTCAAAATAAATATGAAGTTATTTTTTTTTAATGTAAACCAAAGGAAAGGAAATCCTTCAATCCTTCCTTAGACTAAATCAATGATTCAAAGTTGAAGAAAGTAAGTAAAGCTTAAATAGGTTGAATCGGATTAGTTCTCTCTCCCTCTGTATGAGGTAGGAATATCTTAAGAGGGCGTCTATATAAAAGGTTCGGCCGGGCCGAATATTGGGAACCCAGCACCATGAAAAATATGGGAGCTATATCTGGCTCTAGACCGATTTGGACCTCACCTGGCACAGCAGTTGAAAGTCATAACAGAACACTATGTGCAAAATTTCAGCCATATCGGACAAAATTTGCGGCTTCCAGGAGCTCAAGAAGTCAAATCGGCAGATGGGTTTATATGGGAACTATACAGATTATATACCGATTTTAAACTTACCTAGCGCAATTGTTATAAATCATAACATAACACTATGTGGAAAATTTCAGCCAAATCGGATGAAAATTATGGAAAATTGTGGGAGATCGGTTTATATAAGGTTCTTGACCAATTTGGACGGTATTTGGCACAGTTGTTGGAACTCATAGCATAACACAACATGTAAGATTTCAGCCAAATTGGATGAAAATTGAGGCTTCCAGGGGTTTAAGAAGTCAAATCGGGAGATCGGTTTATATGGGAGCTATATCAGGCTGTAGACCGTTTTGGACGGTACTTGACACAGTTGTTGGAAGTCATAACAGAGTAATAGGTGCAAAATTTCAGCCAAATCGAATGAAAATTTAGGCTTCCAGCGGCTCAAGAAGTCAAATCGGGAGATCGGTTTGTATGGGAGCTATATCAGGTTGTAGACCGTTTTGGACGGTACTTGACACAGTTGTTGGAAGTCATAACAGAGTACTAGGTGCAAAATTTCAGCCAAATCGGATGAAAATTTAGGCTCAAGAAGTCAAATCGGGAGATCGGTTTATATGGTAGCTATATTCCGACTTGGACCGTATTTGGCATAGTTGTTAGAACACCGCATGCAAAACTTCAGCCAAATCGGCCAAAAATTGCGGCTTGTAAGGCCACAAGAAGTCAAATCGGGAGATCGGTTTATATGGGAGCTATATCAGGTTATATACCGATTCAGACTGTACTTGGAACAATTTTTTAGGAGTCATAACAGAACACTAAATGCAAAATTTCATGTTTCACGGCATGTAAGGGCTCAAGAAGTTAAATCGGGAAATCAGTTTATATGGGAGCTATATTAAATTATAGACCGATTTGGACCGTACTTGACACAGTTGTTGGAAGTCACAACAGAACACTACATGCAAAATTCATTCAAATCAGCTCAATCGGACAAAAATTGCGGCTTTCAGGGTCTCAAAAAGTCAAAACAGGAGATCGGTTTATATGAGAGCTATATCACGATCTTGACCGATTTAAACCATACTTAGCACAATTGTTGGAAGTCATAACAGAACACAATGTGCAAAATTACAGCCAAATCGGTAAAAAATGGCTGCTTCCAGGGGCTCAAGAAATCAAATCGGGAGATCGGTTTATATGGGAGCAATATCTAAATCTGAACCGATAGATACCGACGACCTACTTCAATAGTAAGTATCTGTGCAAAATTTTAAGTGGCTAACTTGACGCGTTCGAACGCTATTGTGATTTCGACAGACGGACGGACATGGCTAGATCGAATCAGAATGTCGATACGATCCAGAATATATATACTTTATGGGGTCCCAAATCAATATTTCGAAGTTTATATAGTATAGTTTAATTGTTTTCAAAGTATCCTTGGAGAAAATACTGCAGAAGTGATTCCTCGGCTAAACAGAAGAAAGGCGGATTGGAATAAATTTCTGCACAACTTCTGCACGTCTATCCCTTCTAAACCAGAAAAGGAAGTGGAGACTACGGAGGATATAGACATAATGGTCAAGCGGATCACGAAGACCCTCAATGACTCGGTTGTGTTAGCATGTCCTAGTGCGAAGCCAAGGGGCAAACAGCGACGGCCATGGTGGACCCCAGAGCTGGTTGGTCTAAAGAAGGACTGCAGAAAGCTCATCAATAGAGCAAAAGCCACAAGAGCACCACACGATTGGGACATCGATAAGCTAAGAGGACATCTATAAACTAAGAGCATCACACGATTGGGACATCTGAGCTAAGAAAATATAAGAGCGAGCTGAGAAAAGTTCAGAGGAGGCCACCGTAGCGCAGACGCTGAACGCCTGGGTTCAAATCCTGGCAGACCATCAAAAAAATTTTTCAGCGGTGGTTTTCCCCTCCTAATGCTGGCCGCCAGTCCCTGATGATGTATCAACTGTTGAATTACAAGCTGTGTCTGATAGACTGGTTCCCTGGCTTAGGGAGATATACTCTGCTTGTATATCCCCCTATACTCTGCTTGAATGTCATATATATTGGGTTGCCCAAAAAGTAGTTGCAGATTTTTCATATAGTCGGCGTTGACAAATTTTTTCACAGCTTGTGACTCTGTAATTGCATTCTTTCTTCTGTCAGTTATCAGCTGTTACTTTTAGCTTGCTTTAGAAAAAAAGTGTAAAAAAAGTATATTTGATTAAAGTTCATTCTAAGTTTTATTAAAAATGCATTTACTTTCTTTTAAAAAATCCGCAATTTCTTTTTGGGTAACCCAATACCTGTGGGATGGAGGGACACGAAGGTCATTTTCATTCCGAAAGCAGGAAAACCCTACCATACGAAGGCGAAAGATTTTCGTCCTATTAGTCTGTCATCCTTAATGCTGAAGACTCTTGAGAGGTTGATAGAAACATATCTTAGAGCAAAGATCCCTAGAGATCACCTGTCGCGGCAGCAACATGCATATAGTAATGGCAAATCCACAGAAACAGCCCTTCACGACCTAGTCGGCTCCATAGAGGGTTCTCTCGCTGTCAAGGAACATACAATGGTAGCATTTCTTGACATTGAAGGTGCTTTTAATAACGTAAAACCGACGTCAATCATGGAGGAGTTGGAGTTTCTAGGCATCAACTCTACCGTAAGAAAGTTTATTAATACCTTACTTACTAAAAGATGCATTACAGCAGGCTTGGGATCTGTGGATCTAAAAAGATGGATCAGCAGAGGAACGCCTCAAGAAGGTGTACTGTCTCCTTTACTTTGGAATATAGCCATTAACAATATATTATTGCCTCTGGAAGAAAAATGTGTAAAAGTGGTCGTGTATGTTGATGACGTGGCAATTGCGGTTAGGGGAAAGTTTACCAACACTCTAAGAGATATACTTCAGGAAGCTCTTCGTGCAACAGCAAAGTGGTCTAGGTATAAATCCGAAGCCGAAATAATTCTTTTCAGTAGAAGATGCAAGTTGCCTACAGTGCAACCGGTCTCCTTGGGTGGAGCGAATGTTCCATTTACAGAAAGCGCAAAATACCTGGGTATTTTGCTGGACAGGAAATTGAACTTAAAATCCAAAATTTTGGAAAGGCAACTCTTGCCCTATACTCCTGCAAGAGAGCCGATGGCAAAAGTTAGGGTTTAGACCGCGTGTCATGCATTGGGTATATACTGCAGCTTTCAGACCTATAATGCTATATGGTGTTGTGGTTTGGTGGATGGCGCTTCAAAAGTCCACCTACTACTCAATACTTGCTTGTTTGTGCATCAGAGGCGCACTAAGGACGACACCATCTGATGCACTAAACTTAATGCTACATCTTATGCCTCTGGACATTGTGACTAGACAAATTGCAGCGACCACTGCCGAAAGGTTAAGGGAGCTTTCTCATTGGTCATGTGGCGGCTACGGACTCTGTGTTATCTTTGATACAATATCCGATGTTCCAGACTGTGTTGATTACACCCTACCTGAGCCGCTTTTTGATAAAAAGTACTGTCCCACCATATCTGATAGAACCGATTGGATCTACGATATCTCTGGTAAAAGAAGTTACATAGACTTCTATATGGATGGCTCCAAACTAAACGACCAGCTGCACCCCAACACTCTAAAGATCTAGAACTGGCCATATCGAAAAGGTTACCCGACCACTGCAATGTGTATCAAGCCGAGATACTTGCAATTAAGGAAGTGGTGGAATGGCTAAGATATTTTGTCATTACGACGAGAGGCATAAAGATCTTCTCAGACAGCCAGGCATTTATTCCTTGGAGAACTTATTTCTGAACACAAAAACTGCCCTCTAATGCCGCAGGTCTCTTAACGAAATGGCTAAGCAGTTCAAAATTTCCCTGTTTTGGGTGGCGGGCCACAGAGATATCCCAGGGAGTTGTAAAGCGGACGAGGTTGCGAGAATAGGAACTACCCTTCACATTCCAGGGATACTGGAACGGTATCGAGTGGAGAGTCTCAGTGAGAGGTCGGGTGGCACAGGCTCTTGCACAAATACTGAGTGCCTTTGATGCTCGATATGACAAGGCGAGTTATTGGCGCCTTTAAATAACCAATGGCCACCATGTTCCCGCGGCGATCGGTCTTTTGAACCGGAACGAGTTTACTCACCGACAGGAGCTTGAGGAGGATCACCACCTACACATGAAAAATTAATTCCATTCCAACAACATTTGGTAGTAATGTAAAAAAACCGTAAATATGTAAAATAATTTAATATTTTATTTTATTATAAACAAATATTTCATTCAATTTCAATGTAATGCCAAGGATTCAAAACAGAACTCAAAGCGGTTGTGCAGCAACAAGTAACGATTTGTCATGTTGACAACACTTAATGGCTAAAACTATACATGGGTCGGCATGGGTACCAATTAAAAAATCCTTATAATTAAAAACAAATAATATACAAAGCAATACAGCAAACATTCTATTGCCAATAAAAACAAATATTCGAAATACATACAGGTACCTTGCATGTAAAATTTAAAACGCCTACACTAGTTATTAAGAAAAAATACACTTCAAATGAGCAGTTTTAAATGCATTGCAGGTTCATATTAGTTAACACTCTCTGGTTGGTTTTGTAGTTCAGCCAGCACACTAGAAGGGTCCTCGGAACGCAAATAAGGATTTATTTCGGGCTGAGGTTCAAATATCACATTGCCACGCACAACGCGTACTCGAGGTCCTATGGCTCGGGGATTAAATTTCACTTTGCCACAAGATTCGGGACGAATATCACGATGAGTTTTCAAAGCACTGATACAAGAGAAATGTTTATCGCAGCCATAGCATTTATAACGTTTCATACCAATGTGACGCGATAAATGGGCAATCAAAGTCTCCCGGTGGGTGAAACGTTGGGAACATACCTGAAATAAAAAAAACAAAACAAATTATCATAAAATTTTTTTGAATATTTGTTTTTAGAATTCTTTTCTTTAGGAACTTATGCCTCACCTGACACACAAATGGCTTCTCTCCTGTATGAATGCGATGATGGACGGTCACCTGACCTCTGGTACGAAAACGTTTATCACAATAATTACATTTGTGCGGTAGCTCACCCGTATGTATGGTAATATGGCACTGAAGAGTACTGTACGAATAGAATTTCTTGGGACATATCCTACAGGGATATTGTGGCTCTCGACTACAGTTGGCCGAAATATGATCATTCAGCATAGTCTTTGAAGAACATTTGCGACCACATTTCTCACATGCATAACGTGTATAATTAACAGTTTTCAATGCTGACATTTTTATTGGTTCCACACTTGAATCGCTGGCCAGTGTTTCTGATTTGATTTCGGCCTGCATTTGACCTGTAATTTTTATTTTTGTTTTAATTTCTGTTGTTTTTTCCGCCGGCGGAGTAGGCGGTAGGTTTTGTTTAACCTCTTCTGGTTTGTGTGAAGGTTCAGGATCTATTATAATTTCTAAAAAAGATAAATTTAATACTTAATAATAAAAATATAACAAAAAAACAAAGCCAGAAAAATTCTCCAAAAATCTAATAAAATTTTGTCCAAAATCAAATTTTAAAGAATTCTCTCTCAGGACATAATTTCTAAGAAATTTTCTGTCAAAACATAACAACATTTTTTAGACATAATTGCAAAGAAATTTTTATCCCAAGAAATCTTTAAAAAAAATTTTCCCCGGCCATTTTTAAAATTTTCTCTCATGGGATTTCTAAATATTTTCTCTCATGTCAATTTTTGAAATTTTCTTTCAAAGATTTCATCTTTAAATTTTCTCTCATGACAACATTAATAACAAATTTTATTAAATTTATTAAAAGATATTTTCTCCTAAGGCAACATTTTAAGAAATATTCTGTCATGAAATTTTTAAGAATGTTTACCGAAGCATAATATCTAAGTAATTTTCTTTAAAGATAATTTCATAAAAAAATGTTCTATCAAGTCAAAATTTCTAAGAATCTTTACCTTCAGACAATATTTTCTCTCAAACTTTTGAAATATCTCTCATGACATTTTTAAAAATTATCTCTCATGACAACCTCTGTAACATGTTAGGTTAGGTTTAAGCGGCAGTCTGCCATTGAATTCATTTAGACGTTTTCGTCCATAGTGGTACCACAGGAACAGAAGAAGGAAGATGCCTTCTAGTTCTTACCGTTGGACCATCCAGATCGCGTTAAAAAGCCCAAAAGTTGCGAATGTTCACAATCGCTAAATCAGACAGGTTCCCAAAGTAATGAGAACCTGAAGTGGAACTCCTCATTGCTAGTGCGGGACACACACAAAGAAGTTGTTCTATAGTCTCTTCTTCTTCTATGTCCCCACAGCCTCTGCATAAGTCGTTGCTGGCAACCTTCAGTCTGTCAGCATGTTTTTCGATTAGATGGTGACCTGTCATGACGGACACAATGGCTGAGACGTCTGTTCTAGCCAGTGGCAGCAAAGCGGTAGACCTCTTCAAGTCTGGATTAGGCCATATAGTTTTGGAATGCACACAGCCCTCTCTTTGTGACCAACTGTCATTCATTGTCCTTCGGGCATGGTCCTGAAAACTTAGCTTACATGCCGCTCTGTGGCCCGGCACCCAGAACAGGTGAATTTTTAACTACTCAGGCATCTCGTTTAGAGATCTGCGACAGTCGAAGGCGGTTTTTGTGTTCAGAAATACATTCTCCATGGATTTAATGGCTGTCTGAGAATATATTTATGAAAATCGTCGTTTGCTATTTGCAACATTTTTTCTAAGAAAATTTCTCTCAACGAAATTTCCGTCATGACATATTTATAAAAAAATTCCGAAGACATAATTTCAAATTGTAAGAATTGTAGAAATTCCCTCATGATATTTATAACAAATTTTCTATAAAGACATAATTGCATAGACCAAATTTTTAAGAAAATTTCTCTCACTCCTCATTCTAAGGAATTTTCTCTAAAAAGAAAAATTTAATGAAATTTTACTAACTAAAAAAACTTTTAAGAAGTTTAACCCAAAAACAAAATTTTTTCAGCATTACACTTTAAAAAATTCTCTCCAAGCATTTTTTAAGAAATTTTCTCGCATGACATAAATTCTACGAAATTTTTTTCTTAAGACAAAATTTCTAAAAAATTTTCTTTTACGATGCAATTGCTTAGAAATTTCATTCGAAGATATTTTTAAAGAATTTTTTCTTACGACAAATTTTTTTCTCAATTTTTAGAAAAAGCTTGCATTTTTATGAAATGTTCTGCCAAGCCAAAATTTCTTCCAAAAATTCTTATAATTTCTACAAAAATGTCTGTATAATTTTCTATCAAGCCAAATTTTTAAAAAAATATTCTCTCATGACATTAGTAAAAATTTTTCTATCAAGGGAAAGGCATTTTCATTTAGTACAATATTTTCAAAAAATTATCTCTAAAGACATAACTTTTGCCCCAAATAAAATTATTAAACAATTTTCTCAAAACAAGAATCTCACTCATCACATTTTTTAAAAGACTTTCTTCTCCCAAAATATAAATTATACAAAACTATTCTAAAGATGATATTTTTAATAAATTTTCTATGGAGGCATTCATTATTGCTAAAAAATATATTTTTATAAAATTTTATCTTATGACATTTTTAAGAAATTTTCTCTCAAGACATTTAAAAAAAATTTTGCATTCTTAAAAAATGTTACCCCAAAGAAATTCTACGAAATTTTCTGCCAATTTTCTCTCAAAACATTTTTTTATAAAATTTTCTCTCATGACATTTTTAAAATAAACATTTCATTTTTAAGAAATTTTCGCTCACAATAAAGACATTTTCTAAGACAATTTCTCTAAAAAAAAAATATTTCAATGCTTCTTAAGAATTTTCTCAAGATACATTTTTTAAAATTTTCTCTCAAGATACATTTTTAAAATTTTTTTTTCTTGATATTTTTTTAAAAGATTTTCACTTAAGGCATAAATTCTACGAAGTTTTTCTAAAGAAACCATTTCGAATACATTTTCTTTCAAGACATAATTGGTAAGAAATTTCATACCAAGATATTTTTATCTCATGATATGTTTAAGAATTTTTTTCTCATTACATTTTTGAATGGTAGAATTTTTATAAAACTTTCTCCCAAACGTACTTTCTACGAAATTTTCTGCCAAGTTCTATAAAACTTTCTATCAAAAAATATTTTTTAAGAAATTTGCTCTCATGACATTTTCAAAAAATTTTCTAAGGCATTTTTTCTTAATGCAATATTTCTATAAAATTATATCTCAAGACAAAATTTTTAAAAAATTCTCTCATGACATCCCTAGATTTAAAATCCTATTAAATTTTTGGTAAAGACACAATTTTTAGATAATATTCTATGACGTCATTATTGCTAAAAAAAATCCAACCCAAGATATTTTTGCAAAATTTTGTCTTATGACATTTTTCTCTCTTATAAAAAACATAACATTTTCAAGAAATTTTTCCCCAAGGAATAATTTTTGCTAATACCTAAATTTTCTATCAAAACATAATTTTCTAGAAATTCTACCTCATGACATTTTAAATAAACTTTGCATTTTTAAGAAATTTTCTACCATGAGAAAAACATTTTCAAAAGCATTTTCTCTAAATAAAATATTTTTCTCGAGACAACATTTTTAAAAATTTCTCTTGATATTTGTTTTAATTTTTCTCCCAAGACATTAATTCTACGAAATTTTTTATAAAGACACAATTTCTATCAAGACATAATTACTAAAAAAATGTATCCCAAGATATTGTTTTTGTCTTGTATCTTATGACACTTTTAAGAGTTTTTCTCTAATGACATATTTAAGAAATTGTATCTCAATACACTATTTTAAAAGGTAATTTTTTCTAAGAATTTTTTTAAACACAATTTTTGATACATAATATGTAAGACATTTTTTCTAAAGATATATATTTTTTTTTTGAAATTTTCTACAAATTTTCTCTAGTAACATTTCTTAGAAATTTTTCTCAAGACAACCTTTTTTATAAATTTCTTAGAGATTTTCTCTATAGAAAAAAATTTTATGGAAAAAACACAAAAACACACTTTTCTAAGAAATTTTTCCATGCAATTTTCTCTGAGGAAAAAATCTAAAAAATTTCTATTAAGGAAAAATTTGCTTAAAAATTTTTATTAATCTATTAACGCCTGACAAGGGAAAGGCTTATCGACATACATTAATTTTTTTGTAAATATAGAAACCATCAAATGCAAGAATACACTAAAACGGGTTTCAGAAATATCGTTCCTAAGAATTTTGAAAAAAATTTTTTGTTGAATCTTTTGGATATGACGAATTGCCGACTTTCAAAATCTCCCAAGGCATGACTTTTTAACAAGTTTCATTTCTCTACGTTACGCCAATCCAAATTTCATTAGGATACCTCTTTCCTAACTCGAGTTAAATTTGTTCTCAGACATCTCTGTTCTCGAATATTTTTCTGCCCATTCGTCCTTAATGGGTTAGATACAAAATTTCCATTCAAACTACTTCAAATAAGAAAAAAATTCTAAAAAATTCTATCTAAGGATAAAATTTGAATGAAATATTCTCTAAAGAAAGAATTTCTAAGGACATTCTCTTAAGACATAATTTCTAAGAAAATTTCTTAAGGCAAAATTTTTAAGAAGTTTTCCTATAGACGAAATTTCTTTCCAAAGAGAACTTTTCTAAAAAATTGTCTTAAATTTCATAAAATGCTTGTCTAAAGACAAAATTCTGCTTATATTTTCTCTAAAAAAACAGTTTTGTAAACCTTATCTGATAATCTTAGTTTTTCACTACATGGTCGCTGACTAACCCCTGCTCTGTTCCATAGAATAAAAATTTAAATTTTCTTTAAAATTTTTAAATCAACATATTATCTTACCACAATTTTCGGAGAAGTTTTCCTTCTCCTTAATGGTAATACTCACCTTCATTTCTAAACGCCTTAACCTGCACGTTGATTTTATCCATATCCCGCGAGGTCAAATTATGCGCTTTAGTCAAATGACTCTTGAGGCAACGTTTTATATCATAATCTTTTTGGCAATAGGGACAAATCCAACGATAAACAAAATTAGGATGTTTATAACGTGCCTCAACCAATTCCACATCAAGCGCACTCATAATGGGCAAATACATAGAGGGCGGGGTGTCTGGTGTACTCATGGTGCTGGTGACATCTTTGGTAATCTTCAAGAGTGGTGGCGGTGAGGGAGTGCTGCCACAAGGTGGCTCCTCCAAACTAGTATCACCACCCACAGCCACTTTGGCTATCTGCTGTTTCATGGTATCAATCAATTGTTTTTTCTCGGGCAAACTTTCAATGGCTATTAAATTCTTTTTCGATATATATTGAATGCGATGTTTTTCGGCAGTTTGCATAGCCTCAGTGTGAAGTTTGATAAATTCATTGCTAGGCAATGAGGAGGAATCTAAGGTGAAGGATACAGCAGGTTTTTCATCAATAGTTGTGTTGGTAGTTTGCGATGATTTTATGGCATTTACCGTTGGTGGGAAATTTGGCGTCTTTTGTTGTTGGGAAGTTGGTAGAGTTGCTGCGGATGATTGTGCAAGAATACTTTGTCCCAGAAAAGTAGGAATATTTGGTAGAGTTGTAGATGTTTGTTGTTGCAGTTGTTGTTGTTGTTGAAGAATGCTTGGTCCAAGCAGTATACTTTGTCCATTATGTAATTTCACTATATTGAAGGGCTGAACATTGTTGTGAAAGTTGTTTATAATTTGGCGGTTTTGCTGTGTTTGCTGCTGTTGATCGTTTCTTAAAGTGACCAACTGCATTGAATTGGCGGGCAAGAGCTTTATAATCTGTAAAGACATTTTAGGTGCCGGTATCACCTTAAAATCCGCTTGTGTTTGATTTCCTGATGTTTGCTGTTGCGGTTGATGCTGTTGCTGCTGTAAGGGTATTATTTGCACACTTTGTGACATTGTGGGGTTAAAAGCAGCACCAGTGCTAAAGGGAACTGCTGGAGTTAGGCGCACTAATTTTAGATTTGTTATATTTTTCAGACTATTATTATTTCCATTGATGGGCATAACAATGTTGTTAAGCTTTTCGGTCTTAATCGAGGGCAAAAATTTTAAATTATTGTTCAACAATACATTATTATTAATGTTATTGGCTGATGGATTAAGCATTTGCAATGGTGCTGGTGGTGTTGGTATTTTGGCCAAACTGCTGCCATTGTTATGGGGTACTGTTAAAGGCATGATTTTCCCTTGGAATTGGGGATTCAGCGCTTTGTTATCGTTGATTAACAATGACATCATGCCCATATGGCTTTTGGGTATATTTACATCATTTTTAGTTTCATCCATTTCTGCCTCTTCGGTTTTTAGGATAACCTCTGGGTTTATAGGCGTTGTATTCATAATATCTTCTTCGTCCAGCGGTTCTTCTTTGATTTCCATTTCACCGGCTATATCAAGCATTTGATTGGGCTCCATTAAGATTTTGTTCTTCATATCATGCATAAATTTTCTGCGTTTCATCTGATCATGTGGATCGCGTACAGCATTCTCAAGGGGTCTTTTATTTGCTGGCAATGGCGGTAAACTGGATTTTAGTCTTAGTTTTGTTACTGATAAAGCTGTTGGCGTCACATTGCTGGGACTAGATGTGTTTTTGTTGTGGCTTTCTGATGTCGTGTTATGTAGATTATTGTTACTTATGTCATTGGAAGCTATGGCGAAAAGTGCAGTAGCAATTTGTTGCATTAGTTTTCCACATCCCATATCTTTTTGCAACCAATGAACATGCAGTTGCAATTCAGTTTTATAACCCTCACGGCAATAGGAACAGAAATGTTTGTAACGTATCTTTGGTGGATTATGCTAAAAAAAAGAGAAGAAAAAAAATTAAAATTAAATAAAGAATAATAAAACGAAGGCGGCTAAAAAATAAAGCTCGACGCCATGCCTATCTCAGTTATACGAGACACAAAATATGTGTAATACTAATGGGACTGAAGACTTGGTTGATGGACTGGTCTTCAGTATAGTATGTGATCGATGGCTTGCTTGTTCCGCCAGCAAGTACTTGCCATGTATCTCTGCTCGCACATTCGAGCCTTTGGCTTCAACAACAACAAAATGAAGATGAATGAAGAGCTCGGGCGGCACCGGCTGTCGCATAAATACTGAGTGCCTATGACGCTCGATATGACATGGCTTGTTTTTTGGTGCTTTTAAATAATCAATGGCCAACCATGTTCCCGTTGCGATGGGTCCTTTCGACCAGAACGAGCTTGCCAACGTACAGGAATTTAATGAGCGTCGCTACCTCTACATGTTAATGTGCCAACAACAACATTAAAAAGGGTATCACAAAAATTGCCTTTATACTCACAATTTTATGTACTCGCGCTTCATGATCCTCACACAAAGGCAATGTTTTGAAACTCTCTCCACAATTACCGGAACAAAAGAACAAATTATCGCGATGCATATCCAAATGTTTCTGCAATGATTGAATATCGATAAAGGTTAAGGGGCATGCAGGACATTTCCGTTTCTCTAGACAATTGTTACGTCGAGTGTGATCCAAGTATGAAGAAATATGGGCAAAGTTTTTTAAGCATTTTGGGCAGGTGTCAACAGTTGAAGGGTGCTATAAAGAAATATTTTAATTTTTGTAATACACTATTACGTTTTAAAACAACAAAATCTTACCGCTGAGCTTTGAAACTTTTGTATGAACTGTATTTCATCTTGTGTCTTCATGTCAGCTGCACTCACAGTAATAACTTGATCTTGTTCTTCGACAATATGGAAATGTTCACCCGTCAAGGCATCAAAATCAACAGGAGGTTCACCTAAAAAATTTGCAATATGAAAATTATAAGATTCATCAATTTATCTTCTAATAACACATTGAAATCCATATTTGCAAGAATAAAAACTAGACACACCAGTGGGGCGGTGAAGTGATAGTGTGTCTGAGCTGGCTCAGGGACCACCCTACGATCTGGAAGTAAAAAGCGTTGATGACAAATTGGATTTGTGCGAATTGAAACGCAAACGCTAGTAATATCCGCTGATTACACCAGCTTTGTATGTGTGTGCGTGTGTATCCACAGCAGCGCAATTATAACGGTTTCCTAAATCGCAAGCCAAAAACATAAGGTCCGTTCATGTACATTTCCAAAAAATTTACATGCAGGAGAGTAAGGACGGTCTTTACTCTCTTTTGTTATTTGAATTAGACAGCTGGTTTTCATAGCTGTTCGGTACTGCAAATTTCTGCTGGCCAAAAAGCCTCCAGTAGAAAATTGTAAGCTCTAAATTACCAAACTCTCCAAATTTTGCTCGCTCTCATGCACTATTCCTCTCTCTTCTGCTAGAAAATAGAGTACGCGAACGACTTCCAATAACAATTTGTGCAAATTTGCATAAAATTTTGAGAACACGAACCCATTTATTGTTGCCGCATGATAAGCAAGATAAATTCATTTACAGGGAGGAGCATTTGGCCAACAACAAAAAACCGAATACACTATCTGTCAAAATCAGTGTTTGGTGCAAATCTAAATTTGAGTATGTTACCAGTTCGCGCCATTTTTCGTTGTTTGTGTGTGCTATGGCAATTAACTATAAGGCACACACCCAACCGAACGTTATGAAAACATCTCGGGAAAAAAATTTACTCAGCTGTTTACGGTACACTACCTGTAGATGAATTTATATTGATAAGTTTGATAACATTAGAATTGAGCAAACTCATGGTTCAATTAAGCTTGTTAAGTCAATTGCCCAGCTGATGGAATTTTCCAAATTCCAATAGAACGCCAAAATCTTTGTTGGGATTTTTAATTTTTTTCACATTTTAATTTATAATTTATACGTTAATAATCACTAGTCTTTTGATCCAAAAATTTGACAGCCCAGTGGCAATTTTCGCCACCATCCGCAGGTGGTTGTATTCATGACAAAATTACCAGGTAGTGTACCGTAAACAGCTGAGTACAATTTTTTTCTCTCCAAGTGCACTATGTGTCAACGAGTGTTGATTGTGTGTGTATTATAGTTAAGAACCATAACACACAAACAACGAAAAATGGCGCGAACTAGTAACAGACACGAAATCAGAGTTGCACTAATCACTGATTGTGACAGATAGTGTGTTCAATATTTTGTTGTTGGACAACTGCCACTACCTGTAAATAAATATATATTGTATCGTTGATTTCGTTGTTGTTGGGCAAGTGACCTTCTTTATTGAACCATGAGTAAACTCTGAAAAAGCTTAGGGACTGGCACTTTAATCGTTTTTCGCAGTTGCAAACATATATTTTTTACAGTTACTTCTTTGAAACACTAGAGAAATCTCAATGAAAGCATAATACTTTTATAAATTTTTTTATAAATAAGGTTTGGTACTCTTTTCGGCTTTTCAAGTGAACAACTGTTAAACTCTTTTTTACGCTAAAACCAAGGCGGATTTAATAAGGTGATCTCATGCGAACAGCTGTTAACAGCCGGCCAGCTTTGACGGTATTAAGATGACAGATTTTTGTTTGTCTTTCTTTTGTTGTTATCTTCTTTCTCGGATATTCTCTGCTCATGTACACGCACGTATACACACATGCACATGCATTTTTTTGTGTGTGTTGGCAAAACGTCGATCAGCAAGATGACGGATTGCACCATATGATTTGTGGTTATTGGCGCTAAAGCCTAGTATTGACTTCGTTCGCAGCGAAAATACCTTTTAAATTTTTGCGAAATCCGACGAACTCTATTCTTTGCCAGAACACAAACAAAAATCAAACAACAAAGACAACATTATTGAAACAAAGTTGATTGGTGCTTATTTTGTGAACACTTAAATAGATTGTGAACATTTAAATATTATGTTGTTGGGCAACTGCCACTACCTGGAAATAAATATATCTCGACTAGTACTGACTTCGTTCACAGCGAAAATGCCTATTAAATTATTGCGAAACGCGACGGAGTCTTTTCTTTGTCAGAACACAAACAATAGTCAAATAACAACATACAACAATGAGGACAGTATGGAAGCAGAGTTGACTCGGCCTATTTCGTGAGCATTTAATTCCATTTGCAATTAAAATTGTGCGAAATTTATCCTGATGCAGCGACATGTCGCTACTATTTTGCTCAAAGAACTCAGTACCACTTGTACGGAATGTGTTCGCATTATCTTCTTCACCATTTTTTTTATAGTGCGTTATGACAGTTGTTCTTGTGAAAAGTCGAAGTCAGTACTAGGCTTTAGTTGCCATTTTTTTATAATGGGTTTTGATAGTGTTCAGCCGAAAAGGAGAAGTCGTACTAGGCTTAATGGCTTAAAAGGAGCGCGTAAAACCAATTATGGTGTAATTATTATTCATATTATGAATTTCACATGTTTTTAGCTTATACGTTTTTTCGATAAGGAGTTGAACAGTTCTTCACGTGAAAACCCTTTATGTGTCAAGATTTATGTTGTTTGGCATGTTGTACCACACAAAAAAAATCAGGTAGGCACTAGAGTTATTTAAAAAATGAATTAACTGTATTCAAAAGCTCAATTTTCTTTCTTTAAAAACACAAATTGAAAAGTTTTTTTTACAATTTCATAGCATATCTGATTCCTGTTTTGGGTGAACACAAAAACAAAAAGACATTTTGACAGAATATTTTCATATGAAAACGAATATTGTGTCAAGATTTGTGTATGGATATGTATTTGATGTACATCCATATGCATGACTACTTGCATAGGCCACCAAATGCAGTCCAAATGTTCTGGATATGTTCGTGGTTTTAGTAAAACAGAGATCATTTATTTTTGCAATGTAAATGAGGCCATAGTCAAGTTTTTTGCTTCAAAATTTTTTATCTAAATTTAAAAGTAATCATGACAATTTCGAGAAAACAGCGAACACAGTACCACCTCAACTTCGTTATCGCTATCCACTGTAAAATGCCTCTTTATTGATTTAAAATGTATGCTGCAAAAATAAACCTAGCCTTATGATTTTTAAAATGTTATACAGTTTGAAAATCTTTGGCCCTACAGTTTGAAAGGTTTTGCCAGTTTACGGACAAGAGAACAAAATAAACTCCAAAACAAAACAGATCAAAATATAACCTAAAGCTAGCCACACACAATTACATAGCAGTAGGTTCTGCAGCCGCAAGGGAGAATACAGTTTGTCATTATGAATATTGAATTCCTTGTTACTGTACAAACTAATGGCTTAAAAGTGCAAGCATTCCATACAAATAGTGGGTGTTTGACTAACACATTTGTGTATTAAGTGTCTGAATAACTTCGTACAAACGGCAATTGCAAATTTGTATGTGTAGGGCCTGCCTAATAACAAGAACACAGCCATACATATTGGCACGATCGTCATCAACCACCACTAGAAATGCGAATAATGACTACAAAAAGCAAAATTAACTGTGGACACGGACATTTATATGCTTCTTCTTTTTATTTATTAACTAACTACACTACGAGACTCATTTTGTGGGAGAAGCCACAAAAAGAGAATTAAGTAAACATTACCGTCAAATTCATCTTTATGAATTATTTTTCAGTTTTTTCACAAGATTATCAAGTACTACGCATGAAAACAAAAAACCGCTACATGTCTACGACTCACTTTTAATATCCACATTTATTTCCAACTGCTGATGCTTTATTAAACTCGCTGCTTCTTCACGCTTGTTGAACATTTCCTGTTGAATTTCATTTTCATCCAAGGGTTCTTCTTTTATTTCCATCTCCGTGAACATTTTGTTATCACTTTATTGTATTTCTTGCGATTGTTTGCTTACTCTGTTGTTCACTTAATAAATTTGTTAAATTGTTGAAGATAAAACTAACTGTAATTTGTTTTGTTGCGTCGCTTAATGGAGAAAATTTACTGTTAAAAAATACCACCACTCTCAACGATGGCAGAACCAAGACAACGGGCAATCAATGATCATTTGTCGTTGAAAAGAAACGTCAGAAATGTATTCAAATGATGTATGTGTGCGATCGTATTTATTTATATATAACAGTATGTGTGTGTAAGTAAATGAAAAAAGAGGGAATTTGGACAAATGAGACGCGGTTTGACAGCGTTGTAGTGGATGTGCCTACCAAGCAACGGTTAATTGTCGATAAAACAGTACATGTACTAACTGCCGACCGAGAGTTTGCGAAGAAAACACAGAAAATGAATAGAAAAATTCTATAACATACATAAGCTGGCGATTTAATATTAAGATATTGATATATTACACAGTGATAAATGTAAAAAACGTATACCAAAACCGCAATAAGTTCCATTAAAAACACTTTCTTTAAACATAAGCAGGCCCAAGGTTGCATCAAAAAGTCTTAAAATTAAACAGAAGACCTACCTATTTGTGATCTTCTGCGTGCAGCAGTGTCATTTTTACATTACGGGGAGTTTATACTTAACGATTTTTCACTTGCTATAAAACAGTTGGATGACCTTTGTAAATAAGTATTAAAGCACGTTTACACTGATCATTAAAACGCTGTTTTTGCTCAATTTTCTTTCCCTATATGAACTTAGCTGATGGGAACTGAATTTAATGAGTAGTGCAACATTGTTTTTTTTAATTGTTTCATTTTTTTGTTATGTTTCATCAATACGTCTGCTAGGTTCTCAGAATTCACTGAATAAGGTTAAGCCAAGCAATCAGCCGATATATTTTTTTTAATTTTTGTCAGTACATGGCATTGTGGATATCAACATGTTCTCTTTTTACATTCATTCTTTGTTTACGTTTCTTCCCTTTTAATGACATTTTTAATCGGCAATTTTGACATCCTTAATGATGTTCATGGGACCTATCCACTTTATGGCGCAAGTGATAATTGACAGTATAATAATCTGACGCATCTCATTGGGTCAGTCACAGTTACGTCGCCAAGGGTCTTAGATTCTGTCATCCTTGCTTCCAATGTACCTAGGTATGATTGCATGGCTGAATTATTTTAAAGGTTGTCTCATTTTTACAACAACAAAATGGTGAAATCGCCATCTTTCCATTAAGGTGATCGACATTTTGCCAAGGCGAAACAATTATAGGTGGTCTCAATTGTACAAGAACCACAAAACATATGGTGCAATCCGCCATGTTGTCATCAAGCTGATTGACGTTTTGCCAACACACACAAAGAAATTTGTGTGAGTGTGTGTTTACGTGTGCGTACATGAGCAGATAATACGCGAGAAATAAGATAACAACAAAGAGAATGCAAACAAAAATCTCTTAACTTAATACCGTCAAACCTGACTGGCTGTTAGCAGCTGTTCGTGCGAGACCACCTTTTTAAATCCGCCTTGGTTTATTTCTAGAACCACTGGGATATTTGCAGTCCAATCAAAGTAGTTTCGTTGGGGGTAGATTTTTGTTGTTGTGCTAATGATACTACCTCTTAATTGTACCATGACTCTGGATAATGGAACCCTGAATGTAGACCACCCATTTCGATGTGCCATGTAAACTTCGCATTAAACTCGTAAGTTTATGCGGCATTATTAGTACTAAAATATGGCAATCTTCAATTTCATCTTAAATGCCGTTAGATTTTTTACTTAGTTTCACACACACACACAAAGTATCTGCAGATCTGCGATCTGTGCATTGCGTGAACGTAAAAGAAGGCAAATGCCATTCAGGCGGACAAATCTTATTAGTCTTTGCCATTTGTTATTTCCATATCGTTAAGTGGTCCCTGGACCTGATCTGCTTTGGTATAGTAATCCAGTGGCTGTTTTTTTTTTTGCTTCAAATATGAATATGGATTTCGATGCTCAACAATTGTTAGATCAAATGATGAATGGTCAACAATTTCTTCCAGACTTTTGTGGCTACAATTTCGTTTTATTGGACGAGCAAGTTGAAGATATTATGCTTAAAACCAGTGATGATTTCTTTCGCCATTGTTTTGGGCTGGAAAAATTAATGGTTCGTTGTTTGATCATGGAGCTCCATAAAAGAACATATGATCAAAATGAAAATGGATTGTGTTTTGATATGAGTGTGCTGGTCACTCTGTCATATCTTATGGGCAACATGGATTTGCTGCTTCAAATGGAGGAATTTCAAAGCTACTATTCCTCGGCGACTGTAAAAAGATGTGTAAAAAGTATTTGTCAGACTATTGTTTATTTTCTTAGTCCCTATTACGTTAGGTATGTGTATACATGTCTTTAATCATTGATATGTACTAAGTTGAAATTGCTTAATTTTATCCCTCTAGATTTCCTAGATCCCAAAAAGAATTGGATTCAAATAAAAAAGAATTTTTAAGTAAATTTGGTATTTCCGGTGTAGTAGGCGTTTTGGATTGCCATCATGTGCGTCTTATGAATGTACCCAAATATGAAGAGGATTTGTATTTGAATAAATATAGCCAAGGGCCCACGCTGACAGTTCAATTGGTAAGTGAAGGATATTTTTTTTTTATTAATACTCAAATATATGCTATAAACAAATCAGCTCTATATATAAGAATCGACCCAGGTTTGTTGTTGTTCTAGCCACACTCTCATGTGGAGTTGGCGATCCTCGTCAAGCTCATGTGGGTGAACCAGCTCGTACCGATCCAAAGGAGCGATCGCCGCGGGAACAGGGTGGCCATTGGTTATTTAATGGCGCTAATTACTCATCTTGTCATATCGAGCATCATAGGCACCCAGTATTTGTACAAGAGCCGTTGCTGGCCGACCTCTCACTGAGACTCTCCGATTGATACCGCTGATTATCCGCGACTGCCGTTGCAGCTACTCGGTATGGAGCATTCCACTATCCGCAACCTGTAGACGCGCCTCTGGCAGCTAAGCTTCTCGCGAGGGCAATGAGCACCACACTGATCGGACCTCACTATTCCAGCCTTATGGTGCTCACAGCTTACCTTGCTCATGATTCATTAAAGCTCTTTGCATCTCCTAACCTGCGTATATTAGAAGATGCACAAGTGTAAACTTAACATTTGGCGAGACCAGAGTCTTCGGCGCCTGGTGAAGCCCCATATGGCAGGCGCTACTGCATTGACGACATGTTCAGCAAAACAAGCAAAGAGGTACTTCCCCGTTGCTACGCCGTATCCGCAGCCAAAGTTTAAAACACACCAGTTTTCCAACTCTAAGAGCGATCGACCATGACATCGTCTGTCTCGTTGCACTCCTCGTTTAGGAGATCGGTACCGACCCTATACCTTCTTGATAATTTTGGAGAGGGCACAGCTGCCCCGTGCCATTAGATATCGGTGGGAAAGAATCGGCCTAACCAACGACGTGGACATCCTGTGCACTAATGTGCTTTAACTATGCACGATAATTGATTAGAACATTTCGTAGTTTTTTTTTTTGTAAATGCTTTAAAATTTATTTGAATTCAGTATTTGCCGAATTCTGGTATTAGTATTGGCTTGAATTTTGTTTAAAATCCTCTCTTCCAGATAAGTGATAAAAACCATCGTTTTTTGGATGTCAATGCAAGATTTTCTGGTTCAACGCATGCCAGTTATATATGGGATCGCAGCCATATAAACAGCATGCTTAAAAATTTTCAAAAGCAAGATTCATTTACTTGGCTGCTTGGTAAGTCACTGTTTTTTATCCGTTAAGATTTTTGTAATCTTTTTTTTAACAAATTTAATTTCAACAAAAAGCCGATCGTAAATATCGTTCAAATGAATGTCTAGTTATTCCCTATCGAAAGCCTGTCGATAAGTTACAAGAATCTGTTAATTTCGCTATGAAGGAAACACTATATGGGGGATTGAAATCTTTTGCCATACTGAAAGCTCGTTTTAGGTAGGATCTCAAATACATATATATAAACCAATAGTTGAAAGAATGTGGTTTATTAATTTGCATTTTTAGATGCCTTGACACAGCTTTACCATTTGATCATGCAAATGCTTGCAATGTTATCACTGCTTGTGTCACCTTGCACAACTTTCTAATGGAAAAAGGACAAAATGTAGAGCATAATTTAGCGTATAATGTTATGAAAGAAACACACTTTCGAAATTCTAGTTATCCCGAAGAGTTATCACCAAAAGCCATGGAAAATCGAAAATTTATAGGGAATTTTATGTGCAACAATTCCATACAAATATTATACAAAATTCGTAAAGAAACAAATTTGAGTTTTGTCGGTGCACCGCCTATCATAGCACCACCCCCTATGATAAACACATATGAGATGGCATATTAAATGAATGTTTAGTGGATTTATTTCATGTGCATGTTTATGGTATTTTTTATGTTTTTTTAATGTATTTTTTTTATATTTCTCAATAGAATTACAAATTCTATCGAAATTAATGAATTAATGTTATGTGATTTTTTTTTTGTTTATTAATTTATGTCCTATTTATGTCTCAGTAGAATAATATATTCTATTGTATTTACTTTCAAAGGAACTATCTACATATATTTTAATATTATTCAAAAATATTATTCCTAAGGTCTGCAAGATCTTTAGAATGATAATGGCATTTGCTATTCACTAGTTCGTTACCAGCATTTAATTTTTAAAGTTATCGTTTCAAGTTTCGACTACATTTTTTGCTAAACTCAAATGTAATTTTTTGTTCTGTTAAAAGTCTATTTTTTATTTTATGTCTCATTTTATGGTACTTGTCTGAAGAAAAATGTTTTTATTTTCATTTTAAAAACAAATTAATAATACTCTTAATAATATTTTTTTTTATAAATAAACACTTTTGAAAAGTGATAACATGGTTGCAAAATTCTGTTTTTATAATAAATAAGGCAGTAAAGAATGTTTATTAAATTTGCAATTTGTAAATTTAAAAGTCATGAAAGCGATCGTATACGACAAAGACATACGGCCAGCTTGGTCTTGGTTGGCATGTCAAATGCATCATTTTTTCTTCGGAGCAATTCCTCGTTTTGTTCCTTCGTAAATAGAAAATTAATTTGCAAATTATTACGAAATTACAATCAATTGTATTGAAAAAGTTTGTGAAATATAAAAATTATCTTTATCTTTATTTTTTATTTAACGGAAAAATTGCAAAATGTAAACATCATTAGAAAAGAAGACCAAGCAGTTTGACCATCCTGTACAAATCCTAAAATCTTTGGTTTTATGGCTCAATCATCTGTTTTCACCTTATAAAATCAGCTGACGTGAGCCATAAATCCGTATTAAAAAATCATTGTGAATGAGTTTTCTTTAATTGAATTGGGTATACAACCAAGGTGGATTTAATAAGGTGGTCTCACGCGAACGGCTGTTAACATCCGGCCACGTTTCACAGTAATAAGATGTCATATTTTTGTTTGCATTCTCTTTGTTGTATCTCCTTTCTCGCATATTCTCCGCACACACGCACACGTTTACACACCCGCATACAAATTTATAAGCTTTTTATTAACACTTTAGTGGATAAAGCGCCCTAGCACAGTTTATTCAAGAAAATGTATATTTTTAGAATTAAATGAAGACCAATAAGATATTCCAGGATTCACCAACAGTGAATCCTGAAGATATTCTAAATAATATTATTTTAATTTTTAGAGAGAGTCCTTTATAAAACCCGATTACACTGCTCATTAAATCCGGATTTAAGGCTCTCGTTAGCTGATTTTATAAAGGGAAAACAGATGATCGAGCCATTAAATCCGGATTTAAGAAGCAGTGTAGACGGAGTTTAAAAGACGTTTTTTTTACCGCAAGTAATGGTGAAATGTCCTACTGAATGAAATTAGCAAGTTTATCTGGTTTAGAATCTGTTATCTATAAAATATAAATGCCGAAAGATATCGCGAAAAGCCAATATAGTACCAACCTTTATGTTGCAACATTTTACCTTCTATTAGGGTACCCTGGTTATTGCAAAAGACTATTTTAACATCCCTGTTCATTACACACAGAGAGGAGTCATTGAGTAAAAACAACCCAAACAAACATCTGTCATCACAGAAAAAACAAGTGGAAAACCACTAACAAACATTTTAAACAAAAAACTTTGTTAATAACATTTTACATTAGTGGGGGTCTCGATAAATAATCATATAATGTCATCTACCAACGATTCACAACAGTACGAGTATATGAAACGTGAGGATGAAGAAATGTCAGCGGGTAAGTTATTCTAACCATTTTCAGCCAGCCCGTAATTTCCATGTTCTTCCAGACGAAGACTCCGATAATCGACAAAATCCTAATGCTTATATGCTTAGGGAACAGGATCGCTTTTTACCCATATGTAATATTATTAAAATTATGAAAATACCTGTACCGGAAAATGGCAAAATAGCAAAGGATGCCCGCGAATGCATACAAGAATGTGTATCTGAGTTTATATCCTTCATTACATCGGAGGCAATAGAACGCAGCATGTCGGAGAATCGCAAAACAGTGAATGGTGATGATTTGCTTTATGCATTTGCCACATTGGGTTTTGACAATTATGTGGAACCCTTGGGCGTGTATTTGCATAAGTTTAGAGAGGTAAGTAAATAATGCGATTAAGTGTGACAAAGGTGCGTTTCACGGAAGAACATGAACAAAGATTATTCCCCTGTGGAAATGGTACAGATTATGGCCAAAACTAAAAACACTGGCAAAGGTTGAGGTGGCATCCCCTGTCCAAAGAAGGATATAATTAGGCCAATTTGGTAAATTCAAATGAAAGTCGGTTATGGAAATTTAAGTTTTGCAACCAAAAAGCTAATTCCAGGCTTGTGGTGGCAAAACTTAAATTTCATACACCATTTTCATTTGGATTTTAGTTTAAATGCTACAAATTAACGGGCTGTAAACTATAGACCTGACAGGCAGAAAGTTAGAGAATAATACTATGTTACCGATGATCCTCCACTTTTTGTGATATTTTCCCGTGGTCAAATTAGCTTGCTCTCTCCCCTTCGGAAAAAATCATGTATTATACCTATCACAGGCAAACATAAAGCATATTTTATTTAAGTCTAATATTTTGAAGTATGAAGAATTATTTATTTCTTAAAAGTAATACAAAAGCCTCCTCGGCAAAAAACGTATTACAACGATATATACTAAATATCCTAAATAAACATTAAAAAGTTAAATACTTCACAGTTATAAAAAGATGTAAGATTCTTAGCCTAATTCATTTTTATTGACTCCCCGGCCATAACAAGATTATGCGAAAATTAAAACGGTTGGACTTTTAAACAAGCCCCATGTTAGCAATACGAAAAGATTCAAGCAACAACACTAAGTTTGATCTGTAAAAAAAGAAGTTAATACGTTATAAGCGAAAAACATTATTCGAGTGTGAAAAACTCTTAGCTCTGCGGGCAATACATTTCAACACCTGGTCACACGAATACAGAATGATCTTTCGAAAACAGACCTAAATATATGGGGCAAGTTTATCTGAGTACTCCTAATCGAGCGAGAAAAATTAAAGTATCTACGCAGGGTTACCGGTGTTCCACTTTTTATAACTTTGTAAAAGAATAAAATATTTCATAGATCAATATAACGGTCAAAAGAAGTTCCCAAAAAGGTTTTGACGTACCCTGAAATGTGATCTCGAACACGTACATTATATATTGGGTTGCGGATATATTGGATAATTGCGGATTTTTCATATAGTCGCCGATGAGAAATTTTTTCACAGCTTATGACTCTGTAATTGGATTCTTTCTTCTGTCAGTTATCAGCTGTAACTTTTAGCTTGCTTTAGAAAAAAAGTGTAAAAAAAGTATTTGATTAAAGTTCAAGATAAAGTTTTATTAAAAATGCATTTACTTTCTTTTAAAAAATCCGCATTTACTTTTTGGGCAACCCAATACAAGCCTAGCCAATGCATTCATCACCCGTTTCAGTTTTAGAAGGTTATAGTCAAACGTTCCTGACGTTATCTCCAAGCCATATAAAAGCTGAGGCATTCACAGAGCGTGAGCATGTCTGATTTTCACCCACAAAGGGAAATAAATACTTGCAGAATACAACCGAAGCAAAATACCATAAACACGAGAATGGAGAAAGTCAATATGACAACCGCATTTAAGGTCGTTATCAATCACTATCCCCAAACATTTAATCCTATCAACCAAATTTACTCTACTCTTTGATATTTACCCCACAAAAATATCAAATCCAGGCTGCGTCTGGGATCCAAACTGTAATGCCTTAGTTTTTGAAGGGTTGATAGAAAGCGAGTAAAGGCTAGTTCATAACAAGATTCGTCCTATAGAAGCATATTCGTCTCCAAAATATTGCTAAAACCACGATCCGCACTAAAAAGAAGATATATATATTGTGCAAAAAGGAAGGTTTCACACAAGTTAATTTTATTTTCTTTTCTTTATTCAGGCTACAAAATGTGATCGTAATTTATTAAATGAAAATTCTGTGCTGCAAGATGACACTCCCAGTGATGTTCGTAAGACCTGAAGATGCCCTCTTTTTAAAGTAATTGATTATTTTTTATTCTGTCATCTTTTGATTTCTTTTTCGCATTTATGATTTTACAATATAAATACATATATGTATAAGAAAACAAAATTTTGTATTTATTACTTAGCCAACCAAAAGTATAAAACTTTTGAGTTTTTATGATTGCATTTAAAAATTTAATAAAAGAAATAGTTGGAAAAACACATAATTTTTATGGTCTTGTAACAATCAGATCTATTAGTATAGAACTGAGAAGAAGCTGGCCTAGTAACGCAACCCCCACATGCAAGTATGTTTTGGGTTTTTCAATAAGAGCGCTACAAAAGGTTTTTAAAAAAATTGTTGTGGATATCAATGAAATTCTTTATTTCTGTCAAAGTACGTTCGATGCCATGGATCGCAACTCGACTACAGTTGCGTTACCAGGAGACAAAACCACGAATTTGTAGAAAAGTACGTAATTCAATACGAAAATTAAAATTTCTCTAACTAATTTGGCCTCTGGCAACGCAACTCAAGTTGGGTTGCCATCCATAATCGACCCCGCATGGCCACCACGGGCACGCTTGCGGAAGCAAAGACGCTGAATCCAATATTCGACGTTTTTCAAGCACGAAGTTCACCAATCGCGCTGACTAGCTGGCGTAGCCCCACAGGAAATAGTCTAACTGCGTCAAATCGCACGACCGAGGCGGCCAATCGACAGGACCAACTTGACCCGATGAAGTCCTTCATCGGCAAGGGCTGCCGCCTCAGTGTACAACACACTGCTACAACAACAACAACCATTTCGTGAGATAAGAAATTCTCCAAACTTGATTTCCAATAAATTGACTGTGACATTCGATGTGTGGCTTGTGGCGCCGTACTGTTGGAACCACATGTCCTCTAAGTCCATACCATCCAATTGGGCCCAGAAATATTCCCCCTCATCCGGTTGGCAATGGCGTAGTCGAATTACGCAATTTTTACAAAATGGTATTATGGCACGTAAATCGAATTAGACTGTCAAATTTGACGAATACGATCGATATATAAGTTAACTGCATTCTAAAATACATAACAACTGTTTGTCGCAACAGTATGGAACGTACTTTTATATTATTATTTTTATTTACCACAATATTTTTCTATCATCAAACTGTCGAAGGCGAATAAGTTAGAGAATAACACAAAAGTTGGAATTCGCCTTCGACTACGACTGCTGTCGATTTTCGCCTTCGACAACGGGAATAAGGGTGATTGTGTTATCATTGAACGGTAGCGACTTCCGTTCACAGTAACGTGCCGGAAGAAGTACGGCCCAATAACACCAACGGCCCATAAACTGCACCAAACCGTAATTTTTTGGGGATGTAATGATGACTAATGGAGTGAGTACATGTGGATTGCTTTCTGACCATAACGCATATTTTGCTTATTGACGAAGCCATTCAGGTAGGACGATTATGATAGGCGTAAATTGAACGTAGCGTTCTTAACGTTGAGACCACTTACTCCGAATTTCGGTAGTAAATTTTTAATAATTTCGACTCGTTGTTGGGTCGTATATCCTTCCATCATGAAATGGCAAAACTTACTAAAGAAAAATGCCAAAAGAGAGGCAAAAAATAACGCGTCGTTTGCTGTCCCTATCGGTTGTTGTTGTTGTAGCAGTATGTTGTACACCGAGGCGGCAGGCCTTGCCGATGAGGGATACCATCAGGTTAATCCCGTACGTACAACCGCTTTAATGGGTGTACTTTTGTAGCGTCTGCATGAATGTTTTTTAGACCTGCTTGATTTAGGTTCTCTCTTGCAGCGCTGAACCTTTCGCTCTAGATCATATTGGGTTGCCCAAAAATAATTGCGCATTTTTCATATAGTCGGCGTTGACAAATTTTTTCACAGCTTGTGACTCTGTAATTGCATTCTTTCTTCTGTCAGTTATCAGCTGTTACTTTTAGCTTGCTTTAGAAAAAAAGTGTAAAAAAGTATATTTGATTAAAGTTCATTCTAAGTTTCATTAAAAATGCATTTACTTTCTTTTAAAAAATCCGCAATTACTTTTTGGGCAACCCAATATATATCTACCTTAAGGCTTCTGGGCGGTGAATACCTATCCACAAAATGATGATTTGCATGGTCTCGGCAATAACAGCCCAGAAGGTATTGCTTAGACAGCATGTAGTTATGTCTTCGCACGGGTAAGATCTTTGTCTCCCGATGGAGGTGGTCCACGTGATAACTGAGGAGACAGCCCGTCGCAGTACGGAGGGCGATATTCTGATAGATCTGTATATTATGCCACTGCGTGTCACATCGTGACACCACCGTGGCGCAGACAAACCCATAGCAGCCGGTTGTACGTACCGGAGTGACCCGATGAAGTCCTTCATCGGCAAGGGCTGCCACCTCAGTGTACAACACACAACAATAATAACAACCGTGGCGCAAAGGTTAGCATGTCAGCCTTAGGGCGTCAAATGGGTTATTTGATCCGTTATGACAATATTGGACTCAAGTGAAAAGTATTTGAGAGTAAAAAACGAATTTTGGAGCCAAGTGTTTTGGGGTACGCCCTAAAGAACCCCCTAAACTAAACTTCATTACCGTTAGGAATAAAGAACGAATTTGATATTTATTTCCAGCGCAAAGAGCCGGTGGCCGCCCCAGCCCCAAAACAACCTCCAAACGGTTCATATTTACCGGCCATGGCAATATGGGGCTCAAATTAAAGGGATTTGGAAGTGCAGCACAAATTTGATATCCATAATTGAAAAAGCACTTCTCATTACCCTAATTTTTAAAAACACCAGAAACCGAGCAGGGCCAAACTTCTCACACATCAATGAGTGCTTTCCGATTCAATTTTGAACTCAATGATTAGGTAGCTTTTTTATAGCCGAGTCCGAACGGCGTCCCGCAGAGCGACAACTCTTTGGGGAAAATTTTTTAAATGACCATTCATGGCATTATGCCACCCGAATGTCGCCACCGCTTTGTCCGATGTTCTCGCCAGGATTCGAACGCGTTAAGCGTCATAGGCTACAATGGCACGAATTCGATATCCACATTCAGGGCGAAGTGTGCCCACCCAAAAAAGATATTAGAGAGTTAAAGAAGGCGCAGCGGAGCGGGCCCGGTTCGGCTAGTGAGCCTATAAAAGGAGCATTTTTCATCCTATTACAATGAAATTTGGCACAGCTCTGGCACCCTTCTAAACCACTTTGTTGAATCTCGTTGAGATCGGACCATATTTGGATATAGCTGACATATAGACTGATTTCCCGATATGCAGTATTGAGACCATAAAAGGTGAGTTTTGATAGACCTCTACAACTATTTGTTAAATATCCTCCAGATTGGGCCATATACCCATCGTCCATCTCTACAGATGCCATGATCGCACAATCATCCTCAAACGATACGATCTCAATGCCGTCTGGAAGGGATGGAATAGAGGATTGGTAGAGGTGAAACACTGCCGTAGATATCACCCCGCTTTCGGGAAACTCCCTGTTTAACTTATATATATAAGGTTATGCAGCTCTATAAGGATGTCAAGGTAGAATTCTACGCTTATAATCGGATTTTGAAAATCTTCCCATAATGATCAGGAAAGTAGTGCCTCCAGTGTATTGGCTACTGGCGAGAGAATACCATTCTTTTTGAAATTGTCTCAGGTGAGAGAGCATATGCCTCATATATAGTAAGGGTGATAAAGAGAATGTGATAACAGAACAAAGTGAAAGTGAAAGATCCGAAAAAGCAGAAAAACTCATTGTTTTATATTTTTAATATTTTATTTATTTTGTTTTATATTATATATCTTTTGTGATTTGAGATATATATATATATATGTATGTATGAATGTTCGTTTTTTGTATGTAATAATTCCATTGCATGTTAAATTAAAATTTCTCATCTTAATTTCTAAAAACATAGATTCGATTATTTATATTTTAATTTTCAATTTATATATTTTTTCAAGTTCTTATACAATATATACGACGGTATGGTATGACTATATATTTATGTATATGTTGCAATTGTATTATATTAATATATTTATATATGTATCTGTATGATGATATTTTCTAAAAAGCTTTTTTACTATTGTAATCTATGAATATATATATTTTTTTGTATGTATGTATAAAGGAAGTATGACATTTTTTTTCTGTATATGGGGAAAATCATCATCATCATGGTGTTGTTGTGGGGAGGTAAATATTTTGTGAGTTCTTAAACAATTTTTAATCTCCTAGAATTATTGTTTTTTGTTTTGTTTTCCTTGTTGGAAAATGTTATAAATGGGAAAAAATAAGGGTTTTTCATAATATTTATGATAAAAAATTTTATTCATATTTTTTGTAAGGAACATATAATTCTAATCGTATTATTACAACAAAAAAACTTAAAAAATTATTTAAAGAACATACAAAATTATAATTAAGTTTACTCTTAGTAGAAAAGGGGAAGGTTCGTCGGCTGTTCATCTGTCAAAAGTAAAAATCTACTTAATGCTGTAGAAAACGAATTGAGTTTTAAATTGATTTTTAAGATAAGAATTTAGTATTTGCTTTCGATTTCAAATTCAGATTTTCTGCGATTTTTCAAATTGTTTTTTTTTTTAATTGCTTTTTTAACTTTTTCATGGCTCATTTACATTAGCTTTTAAGTAGGCAAAAATATTTTGTTTTGGTACCAAACGAAATGTATCTATGCATCTTTATTGATCTATATCTCTCTTTATAATATTTTTAACATTTATTGTGCTCTCTTTAATTTTGTTTTTGTAGATGCTCTAAAAGCTTGCTTTAATGCTACCATATGGTGCGTTTATAAGTTCGAACCATATGTTTAAAGGGAGGACTATGCCCCACATTCATAGATGCTTGTATTCCTTAGATCTATATTTATAATTTGTTTTTTAGTTGTATTTGGGGTATTCTGTGGTAAAGCGTACAGTTTGAATTTTTTGATATTTTCTCTAATATGTATAAGTTGTTATAAATATGACGATTATATTGAATTTGTTTTATTGTTAAAGCCTAGTACTGACTTCATTCCCAGCGAAAATGCCTATTAAATTATTGCGAAATCCGACGGACTCATTTCTTTATCAGCACACAAACCAAGGCGGATTTTAAAAGGTGGTCTCATGCGAACAGCTGTTAACAGCCGGCCAGGTATGGCACGGTATTAGTATGTCAGATTTTTGTTTGCATTCTCTTTGTTGTTATCTTCTTTCTTGCATATTCTCCGCTCATGTACGCACACGCACACAAATTTCTTTGTGTGTGTTGGCAAAACGTCATTCAGCTTGATTGTTGTTGTACAAATGAGACCACCTTTATTTGTTTCGCCATGCACACAAATAAAAGTCAAACAACAACACACAGCAAAGACAACAGTATGGAAGCAGATTTGACTCGGCCCATTTCGGGAGCATTTAATTACATTTGCAATTAAAATTGTGCGAAATTTATTATGATGCAGCGACATGTCGCTACTATTTTGTTCATAGAACTCAGTATCACTTGTACGGAATGTGATCGCATAAACTTCGTCACCATTTCTTTATAGTGCGTTTTGGCAGTTGTTCGTGTGAAGAGTCGAAGTCACTACTAGGCTTATATGGTAATCTTTGCTTCAGTGCTTTATTTCAAGAAACAGTCATTAATTTCTTCCAACATGAGAGAGGAAGAAAGAGAATGTTGATTTTATTACTTAATATATATGTAAATACAAAATATATTAAAGAATACAAAATTTCACTCAGCAAATTGAAAAAGGACAAGTAATCAAAAGCCGAGTTTAAATAACCTTAAGTTGTATCTTTTAAGTTGTATTTAGGTTTGCTTGAGAGCGCTGTATGTCAGATCTTACACTCTCATACACGCCCACACCAGGGCTGCTAGATTAATTTAGAAAAAAATCAGCACTTTTTTATGGGAAAAATCGGCATTTTCGGCACTTTAATTTTAAAAATCGGGTTGTTGGGTAATCTATAGACGTCATTCATCAAAAAAATCAAATGATTTTGATTTTTCAGCCATGACTGATGGTTATGTGTACATGTGGCGAATACACCTTTGTTTTCACCAATACTATTACAATGACCATGCATCAGATGTCCCATGTTAAGTCAGCATTAAGTTTAGATGAAGTTGGGTATGAACCCACCATAATGGATATATTTTAACCCGGATAAAAACTACACCCTATGTGATTTCCAACTACGAAAACATTTGTCACGGATATGGAGGGGTCCAAAACAGCCCAAATGCATCATTCATGTGATTAAGCAGTAGATAGTTCTAAATTGTAGATATATCGAGATATGGTCCGATTTGGACCGGATTTAGCGTGTATGTCAGGGTCCTAATACCACTCTTTACACCGAATTTTCGCAAATAAAAAAAAACAACAAATAAGACACAACAAAACAACCAACTTTTCGTCAAAATCCGGTGAAAAATGCATACCTTTCGCCCCATAGCAGCTATATCGAAATATGTTCCAATTTGGACCAAATACTAATAAGTACAAGTCATTGTTCAATTGTGTATAACAAAATATTGACCTTTTTAGTAGCTATATCTAAAAATAAACCGATCTGAACCATGTTATGACACGGATGTCGAAAAGCGTAACATAAGTCACTGTGTCAAATTCCAGTGAAATCGGATTATAAATGCGCCTTTCATGGGGCCAAGACTTTAAATTGAGCTTTATCCAAATCTGGACCGATTTGGGCCAAGTTGGAGAAAAATGTCGAAGAGCCTTACACAACTCACTGCCCCAAATTTCGGCGACATCGGACAATAAATGCGCCTTTTATGGGCCCAAAACCTTAAATCGAGAGATCGGTCTATATGGCAGCTATATTCAACTCTGGACCGATCTGTGCCATGTTTTTGCAAAAATATGTCGAGGGGCTTAACTTAACTCACTGTCCCAAATTTCGGCGACATCGGACAATAAATGCGCCTTTTGTGTGCGCAAAACCTTAAATCGAGAGATAGGTCTACTTGGCAGCTATATCCAAATCTGGACCGATCTGGGCCAAATTGGAGGAAGATGTCAAAGGGCCTAACACAACTCACTGTCCCAAATTTCATCAAAATGGTTTTTATGGGCCTACGACCCTAAATCGGCGGATCGGTCTATATGACAGCTATATCCAAATCTGGACCAAATTGAAAAAGAATGTCGAGGGGCTTAACACAACTCACTGTCCCAAATTTCAGCAAAATCGTATAATAAATGTGGTTTTTACGGGCCTAAGACCCTAAATCGCCGGATTGGTCTATATGGGGGCCATATCAAGATATAGTCCGATATAGCCCATCTTCGAACTTAACCTGCTTATGAACAAGAAAAGAATCTGTGTAAAGTTTCAGCTCAATATCTCTATTTTTAAAGACTGTAGCGTAATTTCAAAAGACAGACGGACGGACGTGACTAGATCGGCACGTCGGAAATGGATATTTCGATGTGTTGCAAACGGACTGACAAAATGAATATACCCCCATCCTTCGTTTGTGGGTATAAAAATGTTAAGAATGAACTTAAGAAGTCAAAAGATCGATTTTCATGGCAGCTATGTCCAAATTTCTTCAGTTTTGGAGTATATATCACAAATAGTTTTAAAATAGGGTTTACAAGAGAAACAATTTCATCAGGAGACCTGTATTTATGGCAACAATATAAGAATGGTCCGTTATAAATCTCCATACTCAATTTAAGCCGAATCTGGTAAATAGGGTCACATATAGGCTTTAAAAGAGAAAAAATTTCATCAGGAGACCTGAATTTATGGCAATTATATAAAAATGGTCCGTTATAAATCTCCATACCCAATTTAAGCCGAATCTGGTAAAAAAATACGCTTTTTGTAAACTGAAGAAGTTAAATCTGAAGACTGATATCAAGACATGGCCTATCTTCAAACTTCATCTGCCCAAAACAAAAATACCCACTGAAAAAAATTTCAAAATTTTCTAAAATCTCGGGGTTTTTAGAGTAAAAATTTAAAAATCGGCACTTTGCTATTTTTGAAGTTAAAAATCGGCAAAATGCCGAAAAATCGATAAATCTAGCAGCCATGGCTCACACACGTGCTTACTCATTCTCTCAGTTAAATCCAATGTTTTTATAAATTATATATTGGGTTGCCCAAAAAGTAATTGCGAATTTTTTAAAAGAAAGTAAATGCTTTTTTAATAAAACTTAGAATGAACTTTAATCAAATATCCTTGCAGAAGAAAAAATGCAATTACAGAGTCACAAGCTGTGAAAAAAATTTGTCAATGCCGACTATATGAAAAATCCGCAATTACTTTTTGGGCAACCCAATATATCGATAAAGAATTGGAACTTCGCACATAGACTGGTTGGTGGCGCTTGTGAATATAGACAAATGAGAATTACCTAAGAACATGCCGCAAGCAGAATTCGACGTTTGCATTTTCTAAATATGCATCATTTCCGTAATGCTGTGTATGGGGTTTTGCAGTCTTAGCTTTCAATATGTGTATCTTTTTCTCTTTTATTTTTGCTGTGAATTTGATTTTTTAATTTGTTTCGTCAAAGCTGCTTGCTTTGAAGAAAAATAAAATAATTACAGACACCTACATATAAGCTTGACATTTGCCATCCAATTTTGAGAGCAGAAACATTTCTCTATTATTTCTATCCTCTTTGATAGGTATTTAGATATAAAATATCTTCAAGACTATGAAAAATATTCCCATATTATTAATTTTAAAATTTTAACGTAGTTATTATGCTGTCATTATGATTTTGATTTACACCAAGACGGATTGAAAAAAGTGATCTCACGCGAACAGCAGTCCAGGTTTGACGGTATTAAGATGACAGATTTTTGTTTGCATTCTCTTTGTTGTTATCTTCTTTCTCGCACATTTTTCACACACTCACATAAATTTGTTTGCGTGTGTTGGCAAAACGACTTTAGGGAATAAATTGACTTGTCGAAAGTGGACAAATATACAGAATTACATAAAGTGAATAATTTTTGAGCTATCCCCGTCGATTTTTTCAGATAATGAACTTTGTATTTATGTTAGAAAAACCTACCAAAAATTGAGGAAGAGAATAAAACCCTACCAATTTTGGCCGGAATCTACCAGACACGACAACATTGCTTCTTAGATAATTCTCAAATTCTTTTGGGCACGATGTTATATTCGATGGTCATCACTCTATCTACTGTATACCTGTGTACACTATTTCTACCATATTTGATATTCATGTTGTCTCATTATATTGTAATTGAATTTTAGCTAGGTGGGATTTTTATTTTTGGTAATTTTTTTTCATTAGCAAAACTGTCAAATTCCTGACCAAAGAGCAGGGTTGCCAAATTATTTTGTGGAAAATCTGCACCTTTGAAGGAAAAAATCTTCTATTTCAACATTTTCAAAATTTGACAAAAAAAATCCAAACAAATGTTTTGGGAATTAAATGAAAACCTTTAATATATTATACATATCCACCTCCATATACATGGAATAGTAGAGGTTAGCATGTCCGCCTATGACGCTGAACGCCGGGGTCTAATCCTGGCGAGACCATCAGAAAATATTTTCAGTGTGGGTTTCTGCTTCGAATGTTGTCGACATTTGTGAGATTCTATGTCATGCATAGAAGCCATGTAAAAACTTCTCTCCAAAGAGGTGTCGGACTCGGCTATAAAAAGGAGGCCCCTTATCATTGAGCTTAAATTTGAATCGTACTGCATTCATTGATATGCGAGAAGTTTGCCCCTATTACTTAGTTGGACGCCCCAGTAGCCGAGTTGGTAGCGTGCTTGGATTATCAGTGCAGGGGTCGTGGGTTCGATTCCCGCCAGAAGCCCTGGTTTGTCGCTACTGTGGTATCACAATGGACGCTAATATTGTCTAAGTGAGTCTGTAATGGATTGCCACTCTAACTTAAATTTGCATTTGCATCACCTGGTGTCAAACAAACAGACTTGCACTGGATACATTTTTGCATTATCTTTGTCCATAAGCCGTGAATTATGTATACAGTGCTAAAATTTAACACAGCAAACATTATGATTGGATTAAGACTGTATTTCTAATGGGCGTCCAGATTTCAGTATGCCTATATGTTCCAAATTTTTCTAAATCGATTCAAAAGTGCATCGTAAATGAGCTCAAGAAGTTTAATTGATAGATCGGCCTTCATGATAAATATAAGTAAACATGTACCAATTTCGGACGTATTTGGCTTGAGTATTGAGGGGCGTGATATAACTTTCTATATCAACTTTTAACCAATATGGAGGAAAAATACCTCTTTCATGTGCTTAATCCTTTGAGAACGATTGGGAAATGCATGTCATATTTTGTATTTTTGAAAATGGAGGAAAAAAATAATATATTTTGTTTATTTTTTCTTTTAAGTTTAATCGGTTAATAAGGAGGTTATATCAATATTATATCATATCAGCTCATATTATTATTTTTAAATGTGCAGATTGATAGCAAAAGAAGACGAATGAATATCGCTAGAAAGATTGTCTTTGAATCTATCTTTTCTTGTATCGTCGGATAGAAATATTTCGATATATTGGGCACGGAATATCGAAATAAGACCCCCAAACAATTATTTTTAGTATTTTGAAAAACTCTACTTTAAGAGTAGAAATCGGCACTTTGCTGTTCTTAAAGCTAGCTGTCTGGCAACCCTGCCCATTGGATATGTATTACTCAAAGAGAAGGCCCCATATTATATTTTAATTTTCAACATTATATTAATTAAAGTTGAAAATATAATTATTTTTTAATTAAAATGTAAGTAATTATTATTTTCTAATTTACAATTAAAGTGAATTTAAAAATTAAACCAATTATTTCTGAATATTAAAAAATTTATTTAGAAAAACAAAAAAATTAACAAAAAGCGTTTAAAGTGGGATTTAATATTCCTACACTCCAAGAGATGGCGATACAAAAGAACCAAATACTAACGCAAAAAAATAATAAAATAATAAAATTAATTAAAATATTAATTAAAAATATTCGTATATGAAAGTATGAGTAAAATTATTTTAAAAATTTAATATAAAACTCAAGAAAGTTTTTCAATTTATAAATTTAGTAGTGGTTTTCTTGCTGGAATGTTGCATTCCACTCCAAGAGAGGGCGCTGCAATAACGCAAACGCACTAACCTAAAAAAAAAACAGTTTAAGAACTAATTTCATTTTTAGAGTTTTTAATTTAAAAGTAAAAAAATACATACATTTATTATAAAATCTAAATAATAACATTGTTTTTGTTAAAAAAAAAACAAACAAATCTACAAAAATTTTTACGATTTAATACGAGTTATTTTTTTAAAAAAATATACAAAATATCCTTTTATTTAAATCAATAATAATACCGCATAATTATTGATAAATTTATATAAAATTTTTAAAGTGTTTTTTATTCGTGAATTTTAATGTTTTTTTTTATCAAAAATAATTTCATAATTTTTGGGAAAATTATAATGAAAACAGCACCAAAGAATAGAAGGGAATTTTAGGTTTTTCTAAAACAACATAGGTTTGATGAAAAAAACATTTTCCATTAAAAAAATGGTAATTCTGAACTATTCGCTTTGTCATGGAATACCCCATACATATGGTTAAGAGTAGTTAAAAATTAGTTTCTATTTTTATCTTATTTTCCTATATAATCATCACTCCTCTGCTCCATAACATTCTTCGAAATCTTCATAATAACTACTATCATGATCTTCTAAATCATGAGGCGATATCAAAGGCCTCACCAATGAACCCTGGCTACTGCCACGACTATTGTCGGGACCTCCGCCCAAAATACCAGCCATTATATCGCCAGCAGCCAAGGCGCCGCCCACAGCTCCACCACCTATTCCATTTCCATCTACTCCTCCTGCCTCCTGATCGCGAGGTCTGGCCTCAAAAATATTATAATGGGCTATGGCATCGGCATGCCCCAAACATTGAGTGGGTATGGCCTCTGCCTTTAGCATATGATGACTACCCTCAAAACATTCGGCCACAAAATGTCTACGACATATGCGATAATTTTGAGCCCTATAATCGGTTAAATCCAATTTTAAGTTTGCAAACCACATCTGGCACAAATCCAAACGCAAAGGAAACTTATATAGTGGCATTAGGGGCTGTATACAGCCGTAGACTATGCATTGCTCACTGGGCGGATCATTTTGATGGATGAAAGCATTTTCTGCCAAATTCAAATTGAGCGTGGGCACTGCCCATGAATGTAGCCCCAAATCGGCATCACTAAAGCACATGGCCTCGAAATGTTGACTGCATATGGCGTATTGATTCTCCTTGTAATTGCGAGGATCAATTTTGATGTTGAAACACCATTTTATGAAAATCTCTGAATCGCGGGGAAATTCGGTATAGAGCTTAATGCCACGCGTCTCCGAGGAATTGGAACATTTTGGCACACAACAAAGGAAAATGTGCGATTTTACTTCAGATATAACCAGGCTCGGAAAGTTGGTGGTTGCAGGAGCTATGGTTATGTGCCCTGCCACGTTATCATCTATGAACTCATCTTCTTGGCAATATTCATCTTCGATTTCTAAAACTTCTTCTTTAATGGTGGTTGATTCGGCGGCCGAGGTTTCTTCTTCGCCCAAACCATATTGATCTTCAATGAGCTCTTGTTTAATGGCTATAATTTCGAATTTCTCATTACATGCTGCTGAACCCTTATCTGTACGGGTTATTGCTTTTTCATGGCAATAATCATGATCATTCCAACCCATTGCCTGGCCATCAGCCCTATCCTCATCATCATCATCATCGTTAGTAAACCTTGAAACAGTATCTTTAGACTTTTCTTCTTCAACATGCTGCACACTTTCCCTTTCACCAACGCTGTGCTTATCATCCAACGCTATTGGCTGGCCCAGCCTTAAAGTTGGTATGGCTGTTTCCAATAATCTTCGCTTTTTTAAAAAACGTATGCTAAAATGAAGACCACATATTTTGGTTTCTTGCGGTTGAAAATGTTCACATTTGACATTTTGCAGCCATTTGGCCAACATTTCACGATTTTCGGGGAATTTATACAGTCTTGTCTTGGACTCCAGCGTATAGCCTTGGGCATTGACACACGTCTTGACACAACATTCACCGGTATAGGCAAATTTATCCTCGGCATCAACTTGTATAATATCCTCAGGATGCCGACTGGGAGGCAAATTTAGAGTTGGCAAAGCCCAGGAGAACAGGGCACGTTTGGTAAAGCAATAATTCTCAAAATGCCTTTCGCATACCTTGTAATAGTTCCATTTATTCTTATCAATCTCTTGCACGTCGATGTCCAAATTGTGACACCATTTATCCAAGAGTTCCGAGTTCAAGGGCAAACAGTGTAGTTTGACTTCTTTGTAAGCCTTAAAATGCCAATCGGTGGGACATTGTTTCACCAGGCAATGCTTGGAGAAAAATTTGTTTCTCTCCGCCAAAGTTCGATAGGTTTTGCTAAGGCTATGCAATTCACCTTTGAACTCATCCCCATTGACTTGAAGTAAATGCTGCTCGAAGCGCTTGTATAAAATATAGAAATGCTCATCGCAAAAATTGATTTCTTGCTCTTGTTCTGCAAGGGGCATTGCCACACCTATGCTCTCCAGCCATAGCTTTTTGATCTCCTCTATTTGGGGTGCCTTAAATACCTGCGACTTGGCCTCGGTGCATTCCGGATGGGCACATTCATATTTCGGTTGTAAGATCGGAACTTTGATTCTATGTCCATATAAATCCACATCGACCAATTGGCTGGCATCCAAAGGAATTAAATCATGTTGCTTTTCTAATCTCAATGTGGGTATGGAACCAATTTTAAGAAAGTTATATTTCGTATAGCAAACCTCCTCAAAGTGTTGCCAACAGATGTGATAACAACTGCGCACCTCCAACGAATCTTTCAAATCCAGATTGTGTAGCCATTTGTCATAGATGTCCTTGCGCTTGGGAAAGGCGGCCAAGCGGGTGCCGGCAGTTTGCTTGGTGTTGGCACAGTTTGCCACACAGCAGGTCTGACGTAGTTGACTCATGAATTGTTGCTGACTAACGTATTCGGGATTTTTATAACGCTGCTCTTCTGGTGGTGGTCGGGGCCCCAACAATAGGGTGGGCACTGCTCCCGAGTGAACATTTCGCCGCTTGTAATTCACAAAACGACGTTCAAAATGTTTATGACACAACCAATGATCTGCAGTGAGCTCGGACTCATTTAAACTCAAATTAAAACACCATTTCTGACGCAGCTCTTGCTCCCGGGGGAAAGCAATTTTATGTACCTGATCCAACTCCACAGACCTTTGACAATCCTCCATGCAACAACGCATGGGTCGAAAATCCTGAAACACTTGCTCACAGTCCTCCAAGTCAGTCACACCTTCGCCCAATTGCAAAGTGGGTATAGCGCCCCACAAAATACGATTGTCTATGACGAATTTCTTTTCGAAATGCTCAAAGCAGATTTTCCTTTTCTTACTCAGCGTCAGGACATATTTACATTTCTCCTGGCAATGGCGTACCCATATGGAACGTAAACGATTATTTGAGGGATATTTGAATAACACGCAACCAGGAGTGCTGGTGGTATTCAGACAATTTAAAACTCCACATTTTTGGGTCATACCCAAAAGTTTTGGACCAGAAGGAGGTCGTTCCAGTTTAACATCTTCATCCAGAAACTCTTGTTTCACTTGAAAATCTAGCAGAGTGTTCATGGAGTTGGTAATCTCCTCAATAGAGGGAGATTCAATGTGTTGGGAACCGCTCGCAGTTATTACATCAAGCAGAGGCTTGTGACTATCGGGTTCTTGTTTGGGTGTCAGGAATTTTTTAGATATTTTTCTTCTCTTAGCATTGCCTAGGCTTTGGGACTTTTGCCTTATATACTCGCCCAGTGTCTGGAAATTGTCCAAACTTTCTTCGTCACCTGCTGGAAGTTTGGATTTCTTTGCAGCTTTTCGCTTTTGTCCTTCAATTTTGATTTTATGCTTTGCCAAGGGTTTTATTTTTGTTCGCGGCGGCGCAGTCGGACTTGATGCTTCTTGCTCTTTTTTGATGTTCTTCCTTTTGGTCAAGAGTTTAGCTGCCTTTACGATTTTCATAGTCTTGGCCTTTTGTTGTTTGAGCACTCGGGGATTTCTAAACAGCTTATCACCATGATTTAGATTTAATGTGGGCAAGGCAGCAGCTCTTATCAAACCGAAAGCATTCAAACATCTGGGCTCAAAGTGCTTCTGGCACAGCTTCCATGCCCTCCAGTTCTGTTCCACCTCGGATTCGGCTATCTTCAAATTGAAACACCATTTCTTTAGTTGTATTTTATCTTTGGGGAAGACATTCAGATGAGTCCAAGGGCCCTCACAATTGGTCACACAGCACTTGCTGGACTGTTTCCTTTGCGGATTGGTAAATAAGTCCTTCTGTGGACAGGCCACCCCCAGGGTGGGTACTGAATGCTTGCGCAATAACTTTAAGGTCTTATCGAAGCATTCATTCTCAAAATGCTTAAGACATATACGCATGCTATCCCTATACTGGCTACGTTCCATTTTAAGATTGTGTAGCCATTTTAGGAAACTGGCCAATCGTGTGGGGAATCTAAATAAATAAATGCCCTCGGATTTATTTTGCACTTCACGACAAACGCAGCAACGAAAGAAATCCACCTTTTCAGGAGGATTGTCATGCATGTCCGACTTGCGGCTTAGATTCAGTGTGGGAGTTGCCCAGTTCTTGAGTTTTTTAATCTCACCCTTCTCATCCCTGGATAAACAAAAACTTTCAAAGTGTTTATGACATACTCTCAGATTCAGGGTGCTTTGCTGGGGCCCCAAGCTCAAATTGTGTATCCATTTCTTGACCTCATAGGACTTGGTGGGGAATTTGAAAAACGGCCCCTTTTCTGTATTGCAAGAGGAGACACAGCAGTGTTGAAGATTTTCATGATGCGAAGGCAAGGCCTCGGGCGGATTGACATACAGGCTGGCATTGAATGGCAATTCCAAGGTGGGCAAGGCCCAACGATGTAACTTTTTTTCACTAAGACAACGCTCTTCAAAGTGCCTGGCACAGATGCGTAAATGGGGGCGTTCCGGCATGTGGAAAGTCAGCGAGGAATTGTGTAGCCATTTCTGCAGTAGAGCTGCCTCCTTGGGGAATTCAAAGAGTTTGGTATTTAGTTTAAAACCTGTCTCACAGCTAGGAACACAACAACGGAAGATACGCAATTCGGGTAAAACTTTTAGCTTTTCATAGGTTTCCCTTAAATGCTGGTTCTTGGAAACGGAATCAACCCCCTGAAGGCGTTCATACCAGGAGACCAGATGCACAGAGCACACATATTGGGAACTATTTAACGCCAATGATCGATCACTGGCCAAGCCTTTTAGCCAACTTTTTAGCAAAGCCTCATCTTCGGGTAGCCTATGGCATTGGAAGCCCAACCAGACACAATTCTCTATGCTACATTTGCGAATATCATTGCGCAGAATGTTGTCCACATCCTTATGACCCAAATGCAGCGTGGGCACGGTGCCCGGCAATAGATGGTCTTTATTTTTACATGCGTCCTCAAAATGCAGGGAACATACACGCAAATCCTTAATCTCCTGTAGGAAGGAGTCCTCCTCAAATATTAGCTTCAAATTATGCAGCCACTTGTCTATGTCCTCTCGTTGTTTGGGGAATTTATACATGGTCCTATAATCCACCTCATCCGCTTCACTTGTCTGATAATGGCAATTGAGGGCACAGCATTTGTGATTTTCCTCAAAGACATCATCATCGTTCTGATAGAACCAAGACTTAGCTTTCAGGAACATGGTGGGCAAGGCCCGCTCGTGCAGCACACCTTGCTTGATGCAGGCCTTCTCGAAATGACGATTACAAATGCGAGTGGCCTTAACATCTATGGTGGGCGATAGATTCAAATTGTATAGCCATTTCTTGAGTAGATCCCTGGCTTGGGGAAACTGGTAAAGTTTCACTTTATCCACAGTGGACGATTTCTGGCAGCTCTCCACCACACACTTCAAATGATGATCTTCAGTCTCTATGCGACACAAGACCTTAGTACGATTGTCCTCTGTATTAACGCCCAATCTCAAAGATGGCACTGCGTTAATTTTCAGAACCTGAGTGCCAGCCTCAAAACTGTCCGTGGTAAAATGGACACCGCACAGCTTATAGTGGCTGCTGAGGGCCTCCCTCAGTTCGATTTGCAGATTGTTGCACCATATGCGTCTAAGTTCCGAGTTCTTGGGAAAGGCATAGAGTTTCCTGGTGTCGCCAGAGTTGCCACACAACTTAACACAGCACATCTCCTTTGGCTCGGTCCTAACCTTTCTTCGTATGCGGGGCAAATTTTTTATTATACGCTCGGTATGGCCTAAATTTAGAGTTGGCACGGCGCCTGCCTTCAAATTGCGTTGTTTATAGAAGGCATAGGTCTCAAAGTGATGGTTACATATTCGTATGTTATTGTGCTCTTGGGTGTTCCTGCCCAATTTGAGATTAATGCACCACTTTCGACGAGAACTCACATCGTGTTGAGGGAAACGAATGAGAAATGTCTCGGCATCTTCTTTGCGGCCACAATGGACAAGGTAACATTTGGCAACGTCCAGCGTCTGTTTTGAAGGACGTGCTGTGGATGCTACTGCTGTGGTGGTTAAGGGTGTTGGTGTGGCTGCCTTACTTTGTGTTTGCATTTGTGCTCTCTTGGCTGATTTTGGTTTTGGCATTACCTTATTTTTGATTACAGTTCGTTTTTCTTTTAAACCCAAATCCAAAGTAGGCACAGCATTGGCTTTTAATTTTCCATTCTCTATTAGAGAGGTTTCAAAATGTTTGGAACACACTCGCAATTTTCTTTGCTGGCATATTTCCTGCGGCAGATGTAAATGTTCTGACCATTTTTTAAGCAGCTCCTGGTCTTGAGGGAATTTGAATAAAAGTTCTTTGGATTTTTTGGGGGCAGTTTCTTTATTCGCCATTAGCTTCTTGCGTCTGCAATGCTTGAGGCAGCATAGCCGAAAAACCGATTGTTTGCCGGTTTTAGTTTGAGCATAGGGTGGCGGTGGCGTTATGGTTTGCTCACACTCCGTCGATGTTGCTGCTGCTGAAGGAGCGTTCACAGCCTCCCCAGCCATTACTTCAGTGCTGACAATAGGTTTTTTGTTCAGCTCATCATTTGTGTGTTTGGGTACTCGTGCGTTACCCAAATTCAAGGTGGGCACTGCACCCAGCTTAAGTCTTCGGGTACCTATGACTCTTAGCTCAAAGTGATCTATACACACTCGGCCTATACACTCTTCGGGCTGGAGGCCCAAATTATCGCACCATTTTTGTAGCAGATGGGCATCTTTGGGAAAACCATAGGTGGTTAAATGCTGTTCTGGAGTCTTTTCTTTGCCGCAATACTTCAGGCAACATCTTGGGGCAATATTGTTGATGGGCCTATCTGTGCGCAATGCAGTATTTGAGGAATTTTCATCATTGTATTCATAGGAGGCGGGGCCAGCTCCTACGCTGGCAGGTGTAACAGAACGTAGGTCTCTTTCACGTATGCCGCTGCTGCTGGCAGGGGTTACGGAACGGCGATCTCTTTCAAAAGAGGATCGGGAGATTTCCATAATATCCTCATGGCTTATGGGTACTAAGGTGACACGCAACTCCTTCATTTTAATGGAAGTCCAGTGCTGGGAAGTACCACGTATGCGTATTTTGTCCAAATCTATTTCTTCCTCCTCTTCCTCTTCAACTTCTTCGTCGTCTTCTTCGTCCTCCTCCTCATCATCATCGTACTTCAGTTCATCATAATCTTCTTGATCATCCTCATCGGTCTCTCCCTCTGCTTCTGAAGGCATCTCATCATCTTCCTCGGGCTCTTCTAAAAATCCATCTTCGTCGGCACCATTTTCAAAAAAATCATCTTCATAATCCTCATCCTCTTCATGATCTACGTCTTCATAGTCATTGTCGTCATCGTCTTCGTCGTCGTCCTCCTCCTCATAATCACCATCCTTAGACTTTTCATCTTTGGAATCTTCTCGTGACTTCAATTGGATTTTCTTTAGCAGATCTGCATTATCGTAGGACAATTCTTCTGCATGACCCAAATTTAGGGTGGGTACTGCCCCATTCTTAAGTTTCTTTTCGCCTTTGACTGCATCCTCAAAGTGTTCGTGACATAGGCGTCCCTTGCATTTGTCCACATCCATATTGAGGTTCTTAGCCCATTTTTCCAGAAATTCTTCGGACTTGGGGAAGACAAATGTCCTTAAGGACTCATTGGTGATGGCATTATTGTGGCAATGAGCCAAAATACAACGCTGCACTGCAAAGACATTTTGCAAACGCCGCGGATTATCGAAGATGTGTTCAGAGTGACCCAAATGCATGGTGGGCAAGGCCCAAGGCTTAAGCGTTTTACCCTCTATGCAGCGCTTTTGAAAGTGCAAATTACAAATTCGTATATTCGGCACCTTGCTCGCCTTGGTGGAAGGAATTTGCAGATTATGCATCCATTTACGCTTCATTTTTCCCTGCATGGGCACAGGATAAAAACGCACACCATGTTCCAGACGCGATCGCCGACAGCTAGGTACATAGCACTTGATCGAGTCCAATGACTTCTTAATCTTCACCTGTTTTAGCTGCAGTTGTTCTCGTTCATTCGTCCTAGAACGGCCGTAAACCTCTCGCTTGATAGTGGTGGTCCTGTTTAGGAACTCGGGTGCTTCATCGTGACCCAGATTCTTAGTGGGTATGGCCCAGGAGCGTATTCGGGCACTGCCAAAACACATATCCTCAAAGTGCTCCGAGCAGATCTTGTAGAGGGGCGTCAGATGGCGGGACATTTTCAAATTGGCACACCATTTGCGCAGCATCACTTCGTCGCTGGGGAAATTGAAGAGCCTTGAGCGCTCCGTTTCCTCAGATGTGCAATTCTTGACAACACATTTTAATAGCTGAGGTCCTATCATCCTTCTATCGATGCGGGTAAGATCAGGATTCTTATACATTTCCTTCTTGCTGGCAGCCGTATTCGGAAGGTTCAAAGTCGGTATGGCCCAGGAACGAAGGCGTTGTGTTTCGGTTATGCAAAACGGCTCAAAATGTGAGTCGCACACCTTATTTAGATACCGGCGATGCTCATCGGGAATTATGCCCGTGTTATGGGCCCACTTTTTGGCTATCTCTTTGCCATAGGGGAAGAAATACAGGCGCAGCTCCGAGTTGAGCACAGTTGAAGAATGGCAACCCTCAACGCTACACTGAAAGCGATTAACCACCAAAGACATTTCCGATTTTTGATAAGAGTACAACAATTTGTTATAGTCTGCTTTGAACTTCTCGCTACTCGTCTCGGTCTGCTCCACAGTTGCATCATCATCTTTGGCGGCCTTCTCCTCCATGCGGTCTTTCAAACCCCGAAATATTTTCTGAAAATGTAGGCCACAAATTTTACTTTCAGCGGTTAAGTCTGAAACCTCTATGCCTATTTCCTTGCACCACATCTGGCGTAACTCTAAAGTCTCGGGCAAATCATAGGGTTCTCTCATTATGGTCTTGGGAGCATTGCACTCATTCACGCAACATTCGGCTGGGGTACTTAAGGGATCCAGCAGATCATCGTCCTCTTCCTGGTCCAAATCTTGTTGATCCTCCTCGACTTCGGCATTGTTGTCTTTCAATTCCTCTAGACGCAACTGTTTTCTTTCCATGCGTTCTATAACCTTTCGTTTGATGAACAAATTGGGTCTTATTCTATCGGGATTGATTTTGTATAGGTCCTCCGTCTCTGTGTGGCCCAGATTGATGGTGGGCAATGCCCCAAAATTCAGGCGGGTCTTACCAATACAGACCGGCTCAAAATGATCATTGCAAATTTTATACTTTTCCCTTTCCTTAAAGTCCAGAAAGTCTAGCTTAAGATTATGTTTCCATTTGCGGAACAGCTTCATGTGCTTGGGGAAGCTATTCATTTGGGCATCATCATATTTACGAGTCTTGCCACAATGTGGCACACAGCATTTGAATATGTATTCTCCGGACCTCTGATCGGGCGGAGGATTTTGTATCACCTCTATCTTGTCCTCTCCTTCTGCGGGTTGGGGCAAATGAAGTGTCGGTATTGCCCACTTGTATAGCAGTTTGGGTCCTTGACATGCATCTTCGAAATGTTTGCTGCATACTCTGACACCTACACAGTCGGAGGGAGTCATTCTCAGATTATGACACCATTTCGATAAATGCTCCTCATCGTCACGAGGAAAACGATACAGTCGTACATCATCTTCCTTCCTCGACTCACATCCCTTGACGGCACATTTTTCCGACTCAAATAACGAACGTTTCTCATTGGGATACAAATCGTCAGAGTCATGCCCCAAATTCAAGGTGGGTATGGCTCCAGGTGATATACGCCTACCGGTCACCGAGTGGGATTCAAAGTGGTCGGAGCATACACGCATGGTGGTATTTAATTTTCCCTTGGGCCAATTTTTGATATTGTGGCGCCATTTTTGGAATACCGAGCGGCTATTAGGGAAGCGGAAGAGTACCACTCCATCGGCTTTGGTCTTTCTACATGACTCTACAATGCATTGGCGTTGGGGGACGCCCACTCTTACATGTTTCAAACGGGCCGGATTCTGATAGAGTTTGTAGCCCGGGTGGGTGTTAAGGTTCAAAGTTGGCACCGCCAAATTCATGGGGCAGCGCTTGGTTAGCACAGATGGCTCAAAGTGTGTGGAGCAAATGCGCCTATGTGAACTACCCACTAAAGGTAATTGAATATTGTGACACCATTTGGCCATGGTGCTTCTGTTGCCAATGGGGAATCGGAATAGTTGAATATTGCCTTGGGATCGCGTCTTGCGACAATGCGGCAGACAGCAACGGGGAGCCCATTTCATCATCTCGTGCTTAGAAGTGCGATCGCCGCGTTCTGGTTTCTCCTTTTTCTTATAGAATAACTGGGATGGGGGAGGGTTTTCAAACAGGTGCTCCACACTGGAGCCCAAATTGAGGGTGGGCATTGCCCAATTCAGTAAACGCTTTCCTATGCAGTGCGACTCAAAGTGCAGATTGCATATTTTCATCAAAGGCAATTTCGCAGCATCCACTTGCAGGTTATGGGCCCATTTAAGCAGCTGTTCGGCATCCTCGGGCGGCCGATAGAGCTTGACATCATCGATTTGCGGATTTCGTTTGCATGAAGCTACACAACATTCGCCTTGCTCATCACCATTGTTGGGGGCAAACGGCTTGGTCCAGTGCTCTGCTATCTCCTCCTCGGATGGCAATTGATGTGGTATCTCCTCACAGCCCAAATTGACGGTGGGTATTGACCATTTCTCTAAGCGTTTGTTGCGCAAACACCTCTCTTCGAAGTGCATTTCGCAAACGGCATCGTTGAAGAGTTTTGTGCCATCCGGCACCGGTTTCTGCAAATTCTCACACCACTTCTGCAATAGTTCAGGATGGGTGGGGAAACGATGCAGATTGGCATGATCGCGATCGCGGTTTCTCTTACACGAGGGCACACAACATGTTTCACGTATGTTAAGTTTCTTAATCACATCCGGGTTTCGATATATATCGGTATCGTCATGGCCCAACTCCATGGTGGGTACTGCGAAAGGCCTCATACAGCCTCCAATGCAATAGCTCTCAAAGTGAGCACTGCAAATGCGGGCACTTTTGTGCAATTTTTCCAAATCCATTTTCAAGTTGTGACACCACTTCTTTAGCTGCTCCGCTCTCTTGGGCACCGTGTGTAGCGTGATGCCTTCGGTATGACGAGTTCTCTTGCATGAGGGTACCAAGCATACATCTCCCAAATCTAGACTGGATGAATTTAGGGAGGTGCCGGAACCCGAGTACTTTTGTGCCATCGAGTTCATGAATACCTCGTCGTATATGGCCGATGTGGCGGTCGAGCCAATTTCTTGCTTAAACATTTCGGCAAACTTCTTGGCTTTGTTCGATGTGAAAGCATGGGATGGCGGCGGAGGAGGTGGAGGGGTATACAATTCATTCTCATATATGTCGAAGGTATCATTATGGCCCAAATTCATCGTGGGTACTGCGCCCGGATTGAGTTTTCTCAAACCCAAGGCTTCTTTTACAAAGTGAGAGGAGCAAATTTTGTGATTCTTTCCCCTATACATCTCAGGATCCAATCTTAGATTATAGCACCATCTCCTAAGCAATGTTTCATCCCTGGGAAATCTGTAAAGCGAGAGGTTACAATCATATGACCGACTGCGTCTACAGAAGGGCAGGAAACATTTTTTCTCCTCCTGATAAATATTTGGGTTGTCATGGATTTTGCCATAGACCGTTCCCAACCTCATTGTGGGTATGGCCCAGGGCTTCAGACGGAACTTGCCAAAGCATTTCTCCTCAAAGTGGCGCGAGCAAAAGAATCTGTTCTCTTTGCTGTGTATTGGTAGTCGGGAGTTCTGACACCATTTAATCAAAGTCTTCAAATCTCTAGGAAAACTGTGAAATTTTACATTAGTCTCTCCTCTCTGAGACGGACAGCCTGGCATGTAGCAACGTGCCATTTCTCCCGAAGGAAAGCCCCCCGAACTTTCACGATTCTGATATAGGTTGCCCACATCATCATGACCCAAATTGAAAGTTGGTACTGCCCAATAGCTCAAGGAATAGCGAGCCACACAACGCTTGGGGAAGTGCAAACTGCAAACGCGATATATGCCATAATTGACATTTGGGTCATAGGTCATCTTAAGATTATGCAGCCATTGCAAGAGATATTTTTCATCGCGAGGAAATGGGAAAAATTGTAAGGTGGATGATGAGTATTTCCTAACCCCACATTTGGGAACACAACAAAATGCATCCTCATCCTGAACAGCTTCAGTATTTCTGGAAGTTTTCAAGGGCGGTGTAGCCGCCGTTGCACTGCTGGAAGGTGCATTGAAGGAAAACGATGAATTCGTAGTGGAACTAGAGGCATTATCATGAAACTCTTGCATAAATGATAGATTTTGATTGGAATTCTGGGCGGCAAAGTCTTGTGAATTGGAATAGTCATTGTCGTCAAATGCTTCGAACTCTGAATGTTCCATGGGTGGATAGAAATCTGGTTCTACCTTAATCTCGGTCTTAACTTCTACATGATGGGGCGCTGCAAAATCGGGTATATCATCGTAATTTTCCGAAGAAGTCGTCGTCGCCTGTGTTGGTTTTGGTGCTAATGGAAGCTTTTGTTTAGTACTGGGTGCTGGGGTCTCCGTTGGTTCCCTTAAGGAGGTTATATCTGAAATGAAAAGAACATTTTCAAAAAAAAATCTTTTTCGTATAACATAAGTAAAAAATGCCTTACCTTTTATTAGAAAACTTGTGCGATTCTCTGATCGATTCGTTGATGCTGTCCGCTGGACCACTTGTTTGTTAGACTTGGCAAAACATTTTAGATTTTTAAAATCTATAAGATAATAAAAAAAAGTTAGTAATATATGTTAAAATAATTATGTGTATGTTCTATGTAAATAAAAATTTCAGAAAATTTTTTTGCGAAAAACGATCAGGATTTTTAATAATTTCTGTATAATAATTTGTGAAATCACCTCTTACCATTTTTGTCATAAAATTTGCCACAAAAGTCCGGATTCCCTACATAATGATCTTCCAATTCCGGCAGTGTCTGGAAGCATAAACGACAAATGCAACAATCATAGCGTGGCTGCTGGCGATGATCCAAGAGATGCGAAAATAGCTCATCTCGTTTGGAGAAGGATACACAACATATCTGAATTTAAAAAATTATGTGAAAATTTTGTTATTCACCGGCAAGAAACCATTCCGGCTGATTGGTTTACTTACATTACATTTAAACATCTCATATTCATGGTGACCATATTCATGCTGTTCACACTCATCAATGGTCTCGTAGTACTTGCCACAATATTTCTGACAGAAATACCGATTCAAACGATGCAGTTCCTCATGTGTCTGTAACTCTTCATTAGACATAAAGGACATGGGGCAAATGGAACACTTAAAGTCATATTCGGCAATGTTGCAGCTGGAGAGTGCCACATGTTGAACATAATTTTGGCGCTTTAAAAAGACCTGCTTACAACGTTGGCATATGGGCAGTGTGGAGGAACGTTCTGTTTGTAATTTGCGGCGAGGAAAGTTCAGTGGCTGCAAGCAAAAACCAAAAACCAAGAATGAAAGATGAATAAGAATATCAAAAACAAAACAAAAAAAAAACTTAATAACAAGGCACATATAAACAAAAGTGTTTTCCCTCCCCTCTTCACCATGCCCCCCACAATATACGAAATGTGAATGAAATTTTCTTGTTTACGGTTGACTACACAGTGGAATGCGGCTAACAAAATTAGGAATAAATTGTGATTTTTTTTTTTGAAGGGTAGTAATGCAAGGAAAGCAAATAAGATATTCTTGTAAGCCAATTTTGAATCAAAATTACAATTTAAAGGAAATAACAGCCATGTTTTATTTTAGTATTATATAGTGCAGCGCAATTGAATTTGTATGAAAATAGCATCTATACAATGAAGTTCTGGAAAAATTGCAGGCAGGCAGGCTCTTGTAGAATATTTGTCGTCAGGATTGCCATGATAGGTTTTCACAAATTAGAAATCCTCTATTGCAAAGGGCAAAATAATTGCGTGCACAGATCTTACTAAATTTTATTTAATTTTTTGTTTCGCAATTTTTTTTTAATCTTACAAATATTTTCAGCTTTTACCTCGTATTGTTTTGACAGTTTGGCAGATAACGTTACTGCCTTATGGAAAACAAACATACTTGCACTAGGTACTTTTTTCATTCTCATTTTTGAGCAATGAAACCTAGGTTGCTGTATCACTCCTTGTTGACATCTCTATAGAAATAACTACAAATTAATTGCTGGTATAACACACAATTGCTGTGCCCGACACGGAATAACTATGAGCATCACACTGGCTGGAACCTTGAGCTGCAATCAGTGTGGTGTTCTTCGCGCCTGGTAGCTTCCAGCCAATCTTCTAGCTGGGAGCTACCGGGCGCGAATAATCAACATAATCAACATTACCATTTAAACGCAATAACAGCCATGTTTTATTTTAGTACTATGTAGTGCAGCGCAATTGAATTTGTTTGAAAATGGCAGGCAGGCTCTAGTAGAATATTTGTCGCCAGAATTGCCATGATACATATGTTTTTACAAATTAAAAACTCGCAGAAATCCTCTATTGCGAATGGCAAAATAATTGCGTGCACAAATCTTACTAAATTTTATTTGACTTTTATGTCCACACATGTTTTGCAAATTTTTTTCAGTTTTTTCCTCGTATTGTTTTGACAGTTTGGCAGATGGCGTTACCACCGCCTGGGAAAAAAACAGACTTGCACTGGGAACTTTTTCATTCTCATTCCTTGTTGACATCTCTATAGAAATAACTATTGTGAATGACGATTGAGAAGCTGTGATGACTATTAATTAATTGCTGGTATAATACATAATGGCTGTGACCGACACGGGATAACTATGAGCATCACATTGGCTGGAAGCTTGAGCTCCAATCCGTGTGGTGTTATTAGCACCCGGTAGCTCCCAGCTAGAAGCTTAGCTGGGAGTTGGCCATATCGATCCATGTTTTGATATAGCTGCCATATAAACCGATCTTCGATCTTGACTTCTTAGTCAATAGAGGGCGCAATTCTTATCAGATTTGGCTGACATTTTGCGTGAGGTGTTTTGTTATGATTTTCAAGAATAGTGCTAAGTTTGATTCAATTCGTTCCATAACCTGATATAGCTGTCATATAAACCGATCTGAGGTCTTGAATTCTTCAGTCTCTAGAGTGAGCAATTTTTATCCTATTTGGCTGAAAATTGGCATGAGATGTTTTGTTATGACTTTCAACAACTGTGCCAAATATGGTTTTAATTGGTCCATAACCTGATATAGCTGCCATATAAACCGATCTGGGATCTTGACTTTTTAAGCCTCTAGAGCTCGCAATTATTATCCGAATTGGAAATTTTGTACAACGACTTCCCTCATGACCTTCAATATACATGTCAATTATGGTTTGAATTGGTCTATAGCCCGATACAGCTCCCATATAAACCGATCTCCCTATTTTCACCCTGGCCGAACGCTTTTACTTGCATCAAAAAAGACGCGACTCAGTTTTTGAAACTTTCAATAAAAAAAATTAAATTATTCAATTATTTTTATAAACTTAAATCCTCAATTGTATATATAAAAAATTGTAAACAAAAAATGTTATTGAAAAATTTTTATTATTGAGTTGAACAATAACGGCCTAAACCACTAACCAATTTTTCTTGTTATAATCGATTCGTTCGCCAATTCATTGAAAACAGCTGATTTTATAAATGCAAAACAGCCGGTTTCTTTGAATTGGCGAAAAAACAGAGTGAAAGGAAACAATTTTAGTTCTTTCAATAATTTTAGAAAAAGTATAGTCGCCAAAATGTTGACAAATATTTTTCATATACAGAAGATAAAACTCCCTCACAAACAGTCTTTCGACTACCTTTTTAAATATCCAAACACAACTCAAAAATTTTGTGTTTTCCCTAATACATGTAATTTATAAAGTTACTGTAATAAAAAAAAGTTAATTACTGTTAATCTATGTCAGTAGCTAAACCGAAACTTGCCCCAGTACCCTTTTTTATAAGTCGGAAAACAATATTTTCCGTTGTATTTTTTGGAAAAATCCCAGGAGGTGTTTTGTTTTTAAGGAGTTTTACATATGTGAACCATCTTGCTTCAAACTCGAGGGTGCGCCATATTTTTATTTTTTTCTGTGCGTGATCGAGAGTGCTTTCGTATTGAACGAAACTTCATTTCTTATTTAATTGATGTTATACAACTTTTAAAGACATTTAAATATCAAATTTTTCGCAAATTATGATCAATTTTAATATTTGAGCTTTTAAATTTCGAAAATCCCCGTTCAATATAGAAATGCATAATTCATAATAGGAAAATTTCCTACGATAAGACCTTAACTCAACACTCGATAATTAGTTACAACAGTGTAATTCACAATAGCTGTTTCTGTGAGTATATTACAGACAATAATGTAATGTGACCCCTGAGTACCTATGAAGTTCGATAAGACACGGCGCCTTAAAATTACCGATGGCCATCATGTTTCCGCGGCGTTCGGTCGTATAGACCGGAACGAGCTTGCTCACCTATTAGAGCTTAACGAGGATCGCCACCCCCACATGCAAATGTGGCCTCAACAACAACAACTCCTGTGTTTTATTTTAGTATTGGATATACAAGGTAAAAAATTTATACAGTGCAAGTCTGTTTGTTTGACATCAACATTCAGTCAAAGCAGTGCGAAGGAAAAAGTAAAATTATTTGTAAAATAATAAAACAAATAAAATTTGCAAAACATGTATGGGCATAGACGTCTAGTAAAATGCAAATGTAGTTGTAAAGGGTGATTTTTTTGAGGTTAGGATTTTCATGCATTAGTATTTGACAGATCACGTGGGATTTCAGACATGGTGTCAAAGAGAAAGATGCTCAGTATGCTTTGACATTTCATCATGAATAGACTTACTAACGAGCAACGCTTGCAAATCATTGAATTTTATTACCAAAATCAGTGTTCGGTTCGAAATGTGTTCATTCACCGTAACGTTGCGTCCAACAGCATCTTTGAAAAAATACGGTCCAATGATTCCACCAGCGTACAAACCACACCAAACAGTGCATTTTTCGGGATGCATGGGCAGTTCTTGAACGGCTTCTGGTTGCTCTTCACTCCAAATGCGGCAATTTTGCTTATTTACGTAGCCATTCAACCAGAAATGAGCCTCATCGCTGAACAAAATTTGTCGATAAAAAAGCGGATTTTCTGCCAACTTTTCTAGGGCCCATTCACTGAAAATGATTTGCAAGCGTTGCTCGTTAGTAAGTCTATTCATGATGAAATGTCAAAGCATACTGAGCATCTTTCTCTTTGACACCATGTCTGAAATCCCACGTGATCTGTCAAATACTAATGCATGAAAATCCTAACCTCAAAAAAATCACCCTTTATTACATTTTATTATGGCATTCACAATAGAGTCATTTCTGCAGGTGGCCATACTTAATTGTGAAGAACATATCATGGTAATCCCAAAGACAGATCTCTGTTCAGGACTTGTTTTGCTGGATAGTTGTCATTGCCATACAATTTTCACTGCACTGCACTGGTCTAATAATGGCTTCCGATATTATCATATAAAAAATAAGGCCTTATGTTGTCTTCCGTTTATGGGATGCAAATCATGTGTCAATTTAGGCTCCAAAACACCAAAACCCTTAACGGATTTGTGTTCTAACCTTTAAAATATAAGTTATGCTCAACAAATGGCTTTGTATATTAAATGGCAAAAGGGGATAAAAAAAAGTCCAATTGGGCCCGAAAATTATTACAAAGCGCGAACAATTATTATCCACTAAAAGCTTGTTGGTACGATGTGGTCGACTATTTTCACATAAACGTTGATATATGAAACGTGGTTAAATATTTAAATTTATCGCTTTTGGCCTATGAATTGTTTACAAAGAGTCTCCTTGGATATTTTATTAAATTTTCAGAATTAGGTACAATACATACAAAGTTTATAACTAATAGATATTAAACTGCGATTTATTGCTTTTTTCATGTTTCGTATTTGTGCAATGGACATTCGTCTTCTATCTCGCTCGCTCGCTCATTTTAAGAGATAACATCTTCACCACTTCTTGTTGATAAGTCACACAGACATAACAAATAAAGATAAACCAAGGGACTATTTAAAGAGGCACCAAATGCAAAAATTAGAATAGAAATAAATTAATAAATTAAGAAATATGAACAATGACTATGGTTTAGCTTGTTTTCAATCAATTGTAAACATTTTTTGTTTTTAAACTTTAAATTAGTTCTACAAAACACTTTTTAACTTTTTTGTAAGTTTCTCTTTGTTAATTTACTTGTGGTTTTCTAAAGTTTTTATGTTCGCCCAACTCCTTTTTCTCCTCTCTTAGGTGACTCTTAAGAATGAAACAAAAGAAAACGTCAGATTTCTAATCGTTGTCCGTAATTGCAATTTTTTCAGAGAGGGAAAATTCGTCTAAATATAAAGGTGGCGTTACATACCTCGCGCAGCACTTATGTTGTGTGTGTTACACAACACATGTACACTCGCATCTGACGGAATAAGTTACCCAACTCTCAACTTTGAACGCGTTTCAGGGCGCAAAAAATATGATTTGATTATAGCTGTGTTCGGGAACTTAAAAAGTTGTGGAAATTTGCACAAATTTTTACTGGTAGTCGTTCGCGTACTTTATTTGCCATCAGAAGAGAGCGCGAGAGAGAGCAAATTTTGTCAGTTCGAAAATAGAGAAGCTGTTTTGTAAAGGTCAGCTGTTTTCTGAAAAGCGGCCGTTACATGAAAATACAAAAGCTAAAACCAACATGAATCAAAAAGGCAGAGGTAGAAAAAAATAAAAATATGGTTTATTGGTAATTATTAAATTAATTAATGTTTAATTGCTTTTAATGAAGATTCATGGCAGCGGCTAGTGTTCAGGTACGGAAAACTCAACATTGGAAAGTAAATGCAAAATTTGCGGAATTATTAGAAAAATCTTTAAAAATGAAAACATTGTATCTTTCCAGACACCAAGAAAAGAGCAATGATCGGTTTTGATGGAATCATCCTCATCAGAGCTACGATGAAACCAACACATTTCCTTTGAATTTGTTAAGGAGGGAAGTTGCTGCCATGGTATTTAGTGGGTCTGGTTGGGCAGTTAAAAGTTACGTACAGTGTGATTGGAAAAAATGAGTGCAAATTAGTCTGCTAATTGTGAATAGATACAGATATTTTCAATGATAACACAGTGTCCGTAGTCGCCACATGACCAAATAGAAAGCTCAGAAAGCCTCACATCAGTGGTCGAAGCAATTTGTCTAGCCACATTATACAGAAGCATTAGGTGGTTAGTCCAAGGCTGCTTTTTCAGCATACCAAGTGCTGCCGACAAGGGTCTTGAGAACGTTGTTTCTACTTTTGTGTACGTTGATGGCATGTAAAGCAGTTATAATCCTATGCAGCATTCGAAATGCATGCTGATGCTCGGCGAATAGAAATTGTCGAACGGGAGGATCGGAAGGAGTAGTCCCTCATACGTCTTGGCTACTGATGAAAGAAGACAGATCGGTCTGTGCGACTTCCTCTTGCTCGTGTCCTTTCATTTCATTTTTATTAACCATTCTTTATAATAAGAAGCCTATAAGGCCTATAAAATAATTACATTGATAACACAACCTGAGTAATTCTAAAGTTCTAGTTAAATCTAAATCTAAAATAAAAAAATATATATATAGACTTAACTATAGCCTTTAGCTCCCCAGCCACAAAATTTCAAGAAAAAGACAGCAAGTTAAAGATGCCGGGTTTCAGTAGCGGGATCACACGCCCATCTTCCAAAACATCAGCTGTTGGTCTGCAAAATTTTCATTGGAAGTCGTTCGCGTACTTTTGCTTGAAAATTTTTTAAAGAGAGTAAAATGGGTCTTAATATCCTGCAACATTTTACAGGCAAATTTTTACTGGAAAAGTACGCGAATAGACCTTATGTTTACTATTCAAAACTTGTTTTGCAGTCCGCAATTCAGAGAAATTCTTTTTATAACCTCCACCATAGGATGGGGGGTATACTAATTTCGTCATTCCGTTTGTAACACCTCGATAGATGCGACTAAGACCCTATAAATTATATATATTCTTGATCGTCATGACATTTTAGGTCGATCTTGCCATGTCCGTCCCTCTGTCTGTCGAAAGTACTCGAACTTTCGAAGGAGTAAAGCTAGGCATTTGAAATTCTGTACAAATACTTCTTATAGAGTAGGTCGCAATTCTTATCCAATTTGCCCGAAATTTTGCATTAAGTGTTTTATTTTGACTTCCAACAACTGCGTTAAGTATGGTCTAAATCCTGATATAGCCGCCATATAAAACGATCCTCCGATTAGACTTCTTGGGCTTCTAGAGGGCGAATTCTTGTCCAATATTGTTAAAATTTAGCATATGTCGTTTTTTATGATTTCCAAAAACTGTTCTAAGTATGGTCTTAATCGGAATATAACCTGATATAGCTGCCATATAAACCGATATAGAATTTTAACTTTTTGAGCCTTTGGAGGACGCAATTATTACTTTATTTGCCTGAAATTTTGGACGTGTTGTTTTTCTATGACTTATGTTTTTCCATTCGAAAAAGTCATTTAAAGAACTTGTTTGATTTTAATATTAAACCACATTATTAAAAATTTCCATCGATATTAACTTTGGAAATTACATACCCCCGCCATAGTGAAATAATCGGGATTTAAGAGTGTGCTAATGGTAAAAGGGACAAAAGAAAACCTGAAAATGTCACATGCACTGAAATGAAAATCCCGTTAAAGAATTCCCTTACTTATTAGCTTTGGAGTATATTGGGTTCTTAGTAATTCTCAGCATAGATCTCTGAAATTTTTTCAAATTTATTCCATTACATAGCCTAACCCCCCAATAAATATTGCATGTAACAAAACTCCCAAAGCCACTGTCGAATTTTGTTTGTGAATGCCTATGATGGGTATGTTCCCCACACAGTCGGCATCATCATTTTGGTCTTGCGACCGGCCCACAGAGACATATAGTCAGACAGACATACATATACATCGTCTATACTGGAACAGTAGTTCATGTTTTTGTTTACATGTTAGCATTTTACCATATTCACAGACAAGGGGGCTGGCTCTTTGTAGTGTGTTTTTGTCCCATTCTCTTTTTACCTTTGGTTCGCTTTTTATATTAGCCAAGGATATGGTTGTCGGTTGTGGTTTTTCATCTGACTGCTGTTGCCTTGTGCTGCCGGTTTGGTTGGAATTTTCAATGTTTATAACAGAAATGGATGGTTTTCGTTGTTGTTGCTGCTGATGTTGTTGTTGTTGCGATGGCTGTGATACATTTTCATTCTGACGCTGATGATGAAGATGATGATGATGATGATGCTGATGCTGTTGCTGTTGATGATGAGTCGGGGGTGGGGGAGGAGGCCTTTGATGGTGACCATGTGAATAATGTTGTTGTTGTTGTGCTGGAGGAGGCTGTGACTGCCGCTGTTGTTGCTGAAGATGTAGACGCTGTTGCTGAGGGTGATGGTGTAACTGTTGTTGCTGAAGATGATGATAATGTAGAGGAGGAATGTGTTGCTGCTGTTGTGTATGGTGATGGTGATGATGTTTTTGTTCTTGGGCTGTTGTCTGTGATGAAGTCTGTGCCATACGTTGATGTTTACTTTCCTCATTCATAGTAAATGATGTTGTATTGTTTTCCATTTGTGGCGCATTTTTGTGAAATGGCATTTCATCCAAAGGTTCAGCTGCAAAACACAAAAACAAAAAGAACAACATTAAAGAAGGCGAAAGTATGGAATCAAAACATAACAGCCAAAAAACATGAAGAAGAAGTAGAGACAATTTTCAAAATTTCAAATGTTTATACCGGAAACGTACGAGTATGTATGTTACAATTAAATTTATAATGAATTGAAGGTCATTCAACTGTGAGTGAAGAGAAGAGAATAAGAGAGATGGAGAGTGAGAGAGAATTAAATACGCAATACATATGTACCTAAATACCAATGTGTTATATGTATATGTATGTAGCAAAAGAGAGATTTAAGCATAATAACCCATATGCTTGTTTTTCTTGTCTACAATGCTTTTTCCAGGAAATTTTTGGGAATTTCTTATGAATTCGAGTTGAATGCGTAGTAATAAAGTGTAAACGTCTGCGGAGAAATTGTTTGGGTTGGGAAATTGGAAATTTGTCGAAGGAACTTTAAAGCCTTTAATATGTATGGTCTGGAAGGCAAATTCATAGGAAGTATTTGATAATGCGTTTTAGTGTAGATGAGGAATATTGGGTTTGGCAGTAAGTGAAGATAAACCAGAGAGGGGATGGTATCATTGCTCGGAGCGACTTGTAAACCCGTTAAAGGTCATGTTGTCCGGATGAATGCGGAAGGCATAGCTAAAAAGGCATTTGAAACTTGATTGTACACGCAGAAGCTATAGGCGCTTGAAAAACTATTCCGAGTTCGACTAGTGTAATGAACCACCCTTGCCATCCGCCTCGAGTATAGTCCAGATCGTACCATATATGAATAAAAATAGCTGGCCGATTGCCGATTTAAGGTCTTGGTTATATAAGAGGGGCACATATAACCAAGTTTCGGAGAAATTTGGAAAATTGAGATGTATTAGAGCCTACAAACTACTAACTTTCACATGAACATTTCAATAAAGATACTTCTCTCATATCAATGAGTGCAGTCCTTTTTTATTGCGAGTCCGAACGGCGTCCCGCTTAGCGACACCAGTTGGTAGAGAAGTATTAACATTTTAACAAATATAGCCAGCATTAGTAAAAGGATTACCACCGCTGAAAATGTTCTGATATTCACGTCGGGATTTGAACCCAGCCGGACCTGCTAAACTCTACGCCACGGTGGTCTCCAAACATTCATATCTTAGCCTTATTCTAACGAGATTAAACCATATTCGAATATATAAAGTTGCTATATAAACTGATCTTCCGATTATATTTTTACTTAAATTTATCAGAAGGATTTGTATTGTATCGAAGTCGAGACCGTCGATATTTGGATATAACTGCAATGTGCACTGAATTCCGAGTTTAAGGTCTTGGGCCAAAACAAGTCTCATTTATTGTCCAATTTGCCTCAAATTGGTTTAGTGCGTTGTATAATTTATAATTGTGCCAAGTTTAGTTCTGATCGGACCGTAGACTATCATTTGATTTAATGTAAGGTCCATAAATGAGCCCGATTGCTGAAATTTGGAACAGTGTGCTGTATTGATCGCTCGCTATCAATGCCGAGTATGCATCATATCGAGCCATATTTGGATATAGTTGCCATTTTGACCGATCAACTAAATTAATGACATTGGATCTAAGCCGGTAGGAGGAGTGAATGGGTCCTTTAATTTTGCAGGGTGCTCACTAAGAATCCGGAAACCTTCTGGGCGAATTCTAAAAGATGACGTACATGGACTGAGTCTAGCCCACAGATTCACAAGCTACTGACGCTGAATAAGAGGACTAAGTGCTTAGATTCCCTCCAGGCACTGAGTCCTCTTGTCATTCTGTAAATCTTTATAGGCTTGCATTGGCTGACTGGAGCATACTCTCACCGTTAAGAATTTCCTCTCGGTCTACCTGATTATACCCTACATCACTACTGTGGTACAGGGTATTATAACTTAGTGAATTAGTTTGTAACACCCAAAAGGAAGAGAAATAGACCCATTGATAAGAATACCGATCGACTCAGAATCACTTTCTGATTATCCTAGAGACGAAGCATATAGAAGTTTGAAAAAATCGTTTCAGATTTGGATATAGCTTCCATTTATATGTTTGTCCGATTCGCAGTAATACTGCAATAAAATGGTCATTTGTTAACCGATTCTCTCGAAATTTGGCAAAAAGGATTTTCTTATGATTCTCGACATAGCAGGTGAATTTTACAGAAATCGGTTCAGATTTGGACATAGCTCCTATATATATATATATATATTCATCCGATTTGCAGAAATATTGCAATCAAATGGTCATTCATAATCGATTCTCTCGAAATATGGCAGGAACGATTTTCTCTTGACTCTCGACATTATAGATGAATTTCATAGAAATTGGTTCATATTTAGATATAGCTGTCATATATGTTTATGGCCCGATTTTCACTTCTAGAGCCATTGCATTCGCATTTTTTGACCAATCTGGCCAGAATATTGCAAAACGCTTTTCTCGACGGGTACCACATTATCTGAGAAGTTTGCTCGAAATCGGTTTAGAATTAAAAATATCTCTCATATATATGTTCAATATATTGGATTGCCTAAAAAGTGCGGATTTTTTTAAAAAAAGTAAATGCATTTTTAATAAAACTTAGAAGGAACTTTAATCAAATATATAATTGCCATTTTGTTCGATAACCTTTTGTTATCTTTCTGGCAAATTTAGTATTCCACGCTCATAGAACTTCTGGCCCTTATCTGCAAAAAACTGAACCAAGTGCGATTTTATAGCCTCATCATTGCCGAAAGTTTTACCATTTAAGGAGTTCTGCAAAGATCGAAATAAATGGTAGTCTGATGGTGCAAGGTCAGGGCTATATGGGGGATGCATCAAAAGTTCCCAGCCAAGCTCACTCAGTTTTTGGCGAGTGACCAAAGATGTGTGCGGTCTAGCGTTGTCCTGGTGGAATATGACAACTTTACGATTGACCAATTCTGGTCGCTTCTCCTTGATGGCTGTATTCAATTTGTCCAATTGTTGACAGTAAACATCCGAATTAATCGTTTGGTTCCTTGGAAGCAGCTCAAAATATACCACACCCTTCCAATCCCACCAAACAGACAGCATAACCTAGTTTTGGTGGATATCAGCCTTTGAAGTGGTTTGAGCTGGTTCACCATGCTTGGGCCATGATCGTTTTCGACTAACGTTGTTGTAAACAATCCATTTTTCATCTCCAGTTATGATTCGTTTAAAAAACGGATCGAATTCATTGTATTTAAGGTGCATATCACAAGCGTTGATTCGGTTTGTTAAATGAACAATAACCTAGCTCCCACTTTGTACCTATAGAGTAGGTGTAGGGTATTATAAAGTCGGCACCGCCAGACTTTTTCCTTTCCTTACTGGTTTTCTACATCCTTTTGTTTTGCGCGTTGGCTTAATTTGTCTGTTTTGCATCGCTTTTTGGTTGTATCTCTGTTTTTGCCCGTCTTCTTGTTCTCCTTTACAGTGTGAGTTGTTTTAGAACGTTGAACATATTTGCCTCTTTATGGTCTAGATCGACCCATAGTTTGATATAGGCTGGCAAATTATATCCGCGTAGTCCATCGTATGGCCCATTGTGATTCCTCATGTCAAAGATATATCTTATGGTGGTGGTTATCCAAGGCCCTAAACTTAATTTGGTTTTAATAGTTTTTACATTTTTATTTCAGAAAAGCGTATAACAGTATAATACTTTGAAAATGGTTGTTGAACGTACTTAAATTATTATAACTAAGTGACTTATAGTATCGTCAACCCTTTAATTTGTATTGTAGTTAAGCTTGTAGTTATAATAAAGCTTATAAAGAGATCATAATGTCTAGATAAGAAAATAATGAAAAATGTCCAACCGAATATCTGTTAGTTGCAATACGGAATTTTTAATGTTTTAAATATCTGTGGATTAAATAACGGTACTTTGAAAGAGACCATTAAGTTACAAAGACATTAAGTGTTTACATAGAGAGCAAGAATAAATTACAGCAAGTTGACTATCTGCAAGATTTGCCAATCGAATAATGCAGAATAAAACGTAAGGCCAAGAGAGAGAAAGAGAGATCGTATTTTTAACAGTGACTATCGTTTAGCACAAATCGAAAAAGTATTTATTGATATATGTACATAAGAAAAGTTCTTTAACATGATTAATATGTTATAACGATTTTTAACATTACATTGCGTAGAATACGTTTATTATATTGGGTTGCCCAAAAAGTAATTGCGGATTTTTCATATAGTCGGCGTTGAAAATTTTTTTCACAGTTTGTGACTCTGTAATTGCATTCTTTCTTCTGTCAGTTATCAGCTGTTACTTTTAGCTTGCTTTAGAAAAAAAGTGTAAAAAAAGTATATTTGATTAAAATTCATTCTATGCTTTATTAAAAATGCATTTACTTTCTTTTAAAAAATCCGCAATTACTTTTTGGGCAACCCAATATTACACCATATTATAAGAATAATAACATCATGAATAATTTCAAAATTTTGCACCTTCCATTTAAGCATAGTCATTAACTTCGCACTTCACTCTGCGGTCATTTTGCTCAAGGACAACTGTCCTTAATATGTATGGTTTACACACACAGGAACTTAACAAAGTAACAGAGGCAAGGCATTGTTGCAGTAAGAAAAAATGTGTTACTTTCCCATGGCAAATGTCAACCCGTTTCGTCTTTTGCTTAAATCTCGACCTTCCTTCATGTAGTAAGTAGTCAACTAACATCCATTGTAGAAAAAAATTTTGCTAAAGCAAAAGAAAATATGGGGAAACACGGAAAAACTAAAATGGGCAAAGGATTGGTGCAAAAGAGAATATCAATGGAATTGTAAGGCAATGCAAAGTAAACCACAAAGAAAAAAACTCAATGACCCCAATCGACTTGAGCAAACAGAAAAATTAAAGAATTTAAAATTTTTTTAGCACTTTCAATATTTTGGAAAATTTTGACAAAAATTAAATAATTATAATCTAATTAAATTTTAAAAGCTGTTTAACCAGAAAATAATTTAATTACAGAAATCACTTTTTTTTTTAATTGGAAGATATAAAAATTCTTATCAGGAAAGAAAAATACATAAACAAAAATATATGAATTGAAACTTTGCTTAAGAGTTAGGAGGTTAAAGTCTTTGCCATCGTCGCCGTTGAGTATGTGAATGCGAATGAGAGTAAGACTTTAGACTCGACCTTAATCTTCTGCAATTGTAAAACTAGAAATACCACAATAACAAAACACAACTCAGCAGCGAGAAACTATCCACTTATGTAAGCATAAATTCTTAAACCTATCTACCTAACTAAAGAACAGCACAGCCAAGGAAAAAGATTACTTGTAAAATTGGTAGATAGAAAAAGGTTCATGCTAAGTAGGAGTACAAAATCCAAAAATTTAATAAGAATGTTAAAAATAAATTTAAATTTCTAGACATAAAAGATTTTTGTCTCTAAGAACAAACAGAACAAAAATTCAGAATAGGAAAGAAAGAGAACTGCAAAAAAGTCTATCCATGCCAAAAACCAAACAGTAAAACTTATTCATTTTCACTTTGAACAGCTCCGAATACGGGCGGGGTGTCGAATCGGTGGGGCGATGAACAAAGATGACGATAAATGTTGTTGAAGCCAACAAAAATTTTAAGTGTCTGCTGATGACTGACTCCAATCTACAACCTACCGTCCGACAAACCAACTCTCGATTCTCTGTGTAGCATTTTGTGTATACTACACTCGCTTTACTTGAGTAAAGTGAAGCGTTATAAATGGATAGATAGTATTACATGCTTTTATAGGGATACAACTTTGAAAAACGAGTCGATAATTTTGGGTGTGTATCTATAGATACATGGATGGGTAAGTTAGCTACACTCGTTGGCTGACTAGTGGCAGAGCAGCTTTTGGCAATTTTGCCTTTGTCAGTGTGGTGTTGCTTGTTGTTTGGTCGTTGTGTTTTGTGTCGACGTCGTGACTGTGGGTCGTTATGGCGGCAGCTTTATGTACGATGACGACAACGATGGCGTACTACTAATACTACAATGCTATCGTACGTACTTACGTACATACATACTTATATTATATCTCTTGAACATCGTGTCTGTGGCCGTATACGGTGTTGCCAATTTTTGTGGGACAACCCAACTTTTTTCCTTAGTTTTAATGTCTTTCCAAATGCCAGCCATCAGCAGATGTTATAATGAAAAAAAAAAACGCAACTATGGATACATAAAAAGTCTTTATGTTCTCATGATGGAAGTTTTTCTATTCTCACTTGAGTTTTTTTTATTTTGTTATAGGTACTTTTAGTCTCCACAAAATATTGTGTTGCCGCAACAGTTTTATTTTTTCCTTATATAATAATTCCTTGTATAATAAAATTTTTTTAGAAAAATATTTCCATATTTTTTTCTCTGACAAGAAGATTTTGACTTAATTTGTTCAATATCTTATTCTATTTTATAGGAAAGGGGCTTCTTCTTGACAAGAGTAAGACTTTCATAGGATGGATTTACCTTATTTGGTAATATTTTATATTGATATACCTACTTACAAAGGTTTGTTTTTTATACTTTATTCCCTCAAATTAATATTAGTCTTATAAAAACATAATTTTTGCCTGAGTTATGGAAAGTAGTATTTTATATATTTTTTTCTTTTGATATGGAGCAAGCGACATTTATTTTAGGCCAAAGAAGTTAATTAAGCTACAAATAAATTGATTGTTTAGAAAGAGAGTAAGAATGATGTGTGACATAGAGAATTTGCGAAATGAGTCAAAATAACACAAGCATGCTTGTGCTAATAAAAATGGTTTAAACAACTTAAATGAGTAATTTATAGTTTAATTTGACTGGTGGTGGTGTTAAAACCTGTATAACCAAGACATGTGATCTACATATGTTCGAAAGAAATATAGTATATAACAGATATACGCATATGGTATATAAGAAACCAACCATATTCACAAAACTTGAAACAGCTATACAGAAGATTTATTTGACAGTTCTATAAAGGAATATAGACACATGTCTTTTCTAAGTTCATTGATTGCAAAATGGTTTGATATAAGAAACAACTTTTATAAGAAACAAGAAGCTAAAACTTCAGTTCGAAAAATGTTCTATAAGAACATTTCAATTATGGGGAATCGGTATGAATGCGTCTGGACATATGGTTTGACAACAACTACATAGAAAAACAAGAAACTCATATGCAGACCGAAAGTGTGTTGTCATATGAATAGTCGTAGAGCAGTGATGGAACTTTCACACATTTGCACATTACTTCCAACCCTGCGGGTTTATTTTGTACTGAGAAATATAGACACTACTCATATAAGAAAAAAATTCTTATATCTGTATAAGAAGGTTGGGTTTAGTTGGCAGTTTGTCATCAGATTCACTTAGACGTTTTCGTCCATTGTGATACCACAGGAACAGTAGAAGGAAGATGTCTTCTAGTTCCTACCGTTGATTCATCCAGATCGTTTTAAAAAGCCTAATAACTTGCAAATGTTCACGTCCGCTAAATCAGACAGGTTCTCAAAGAAAAAAGAACCTAAAGTGGAACTCCTGACTGCTAGTGCGGGACACACACACACATGTGTTCTATAGCCTCTTCTTCTTCGATGTTCTCACAGCTTCTGCAAAAGTCGTTGCTGGCAACCTTCAGTCTGTCCTTTAATGGCTGTCTGGCTGTCTGATAAGATATTTATGCCAATCGTCGTATAGACATTATATCTGTATAAGAAACTAGTACCTTATATGCAATAATTCTGTACAGGAAAAAAACGCATATAAGAAAAATTTGGAATTTGTTGGTCTTTTTAATTACCAATATGCACAAAATTTGGCACGAATTGTTTTGTTACTAATCTTTACATATGTGCAAGATTTCTTCAAAATCGGTTCAGATTAAGATATAGCTCCCTTATATATGTATCGCCCGATTTGTACTTAAATGCTACAAATTTCAAATGATCTGTACAAAAATTGCCACGGACAGTTTTGCTACTGATACTAACATATCTGCAATATGTAATCAAAATCGGTTCGGATTAGGATATATATATTTGTATCGCCTGATATGCACTTATATGGTCGTAGTAACAACAAATTTCGACCGATTTGCACAAAATTTGGCACGGATTGTTTTGTTACTGATCTTAACATACCAAAATCGGTTTAAATTTGGATGTAGCACCCATACATATTTTTTGCCGGATTTGCACTTATATGACCGTAGGAACAACAATTTTCAAACGATCTGTTTGAATGTCGGTTCATATTTAGACAAAGCTCTCATATAGATATATATTTTTATATTGCCCAAATTTATAATTGTAGGGTAGGTGTAGGGTATTATATAGTCGGCTCCGCCCGACTTTTGCCTTTCCTTACTGGTTTTTTAATTGAATCTAAAATTTTTCAATTACGATTGTGACTGAATTTTCGTTACGTTTCAATTAAAAATTTTTGATTCAATCATTTTTATACCCGCTTCCATGGGATGTGAGTGTACCAATCTAGTCATTCCGTTTGTAACACCTCAAAATATTAATCTTACACCCTATAAAATATATATATATATTCTTGATCGTTTCGACATCCTGAGTCGATCTAGTTATGTCCGTCCGTCGGTCAAAATCACGATGGCGGTCGAACGCGTAAAGCTAGCTGCTTGAAATTTTGCATAGATACTGAATATTGATGTAGGTCGTTGGGATTGCAAATGGGCCATATCGGTTCAGGTTTGGATATAGCTCCCATATAAACCGACCTCCCGATTTGACTTCTTGAACGCCTGGAAGCTGCAGTTTTCATCCGTTTTGGCTGAACAACAAATGCGCCAAGTATGGTCTAAATCGTCTATAACGTGATATAGTTCCCATATAAGCCGATCATCCGATTTGACTTCTTGAGCCCCTGAGAGATGCGATTTTTGTCCGAAATTTTGCACATAGTGTTCCGAAAACTGAAGTTAATACCTATTTATAGTTTCAAGAAAAAAATTCTCCAATGCCTATTATGTCACTCTGTTACTCAAAGAAAATTTAATTTCTGAATACCAAGCGAAAATTTTGGTTACGATATCGGTAAAGAAAATTTTGTTTAGGATATGCTAATTGATTTTCTTATTTCATTTATTTTTTTTAACAAAAATTTCGACAGAGGTGCATACTGTACTTACGAGTGAAAATATATATATTTTTTATTGCATCAGGCTACTACTTCTAAATTTCCCATAAACATTCCAATGAGGAACAGCGGATACTTCTCATATCAATAAGTGCAGTTCGATTAAAGTTTAAGCTTTATGATAAGGGGCCTTCTTTTTTATGCCGAGTCCGAAAGGCGTGCGGCGTAGCAACAGTACTTGGTAGATACGTTTTAACATGGCAGCATACCTCACAAATGTAACGAGCATTAGTAAATGGATAGCCACCGCTGAAACTTATTCTGAAGTTTACGCCGGGATTTGAACCCAGGCGTTCGGCAAACATGCTAACCTCTGCGCCAGGCAACATGAAATACTTTGATTTGCAAAAAAAAAAAAACACGATTTATTTTAGTACATACATAGGTATGTACTTTATTAGCCAAAAATGAGGAAAAATCGGGCGAAATAATAAATTGATGTTTGTCGCCATCTTGTAGTCTACACAAATACTTTTCAGTGGAGAAATAAATGTCTCGGCTGCAAAACAAAAATTTCGTTTGAGGTACGTACTCCACTTAAAATGCAACTGAAATTCAGAATATAAATTTGCGGTAGGTACATACACAAAACATAATATGCACCTACATATGTATATAAAAGAAAGCTAAATTGGCAACACTGGGTGTTACTGCACAGCATTTATATGCGGAATGTAATGCAGCTTCATCTCCTTTATCACCTATTAAGCAGCTTCACCACACCACCTATAAGCTGCTGCTGATGTTGTTGGTAACTTATATCCCTCCCTCGGCCTGCTTCTCCACCTATTGACGACCCAATTGATGGCGCTCTGCTGCTGCTTTTGCGGCCATAACTTTACATTGCTGGCATTACTGCCGATGGCATTTGGCACTAAAACACGAAATGTACCTCCCCAACTCGAAATGAAAAACTTTTCTTGGCATTAAAAACTTTTATGTATTTTTTCCCACTTTTATGGCAAGTTGTGCCATGCCATGTTCCTCCTCTCTACTCGACTCGACTCTCTATAAATGTTTGGCTATAAAAATAAAATTATATGTACAAATAAAAGATGTATACTTCCTTCCCCCAGCTACAGCTACATCTACAGCTCATCTTCCCTTATTCCCTATCTTTATTTCCTACTTTCCCAAGTATTATCAATCGATATTTTATTATTGTTGTTATTTTTTTCCTTTAAAATGTTCCTTCTCCCTTTAATTTAAAGAATTTTCTTTCCCCGATATAAATAATATAATTTTTCAATTTCAATTCAATGCATCTTCTTTCATGGCATTTATGGATGAATTTTAGCACGAGAAGATTTTAGTTTTTGTTAGTTCGGTTGGTCGATTTATAGTTGGATAGTTTCTGTTTGCATTACTCTTGAGTCTGTGTGTGCTCAATTACGGTTGGTGTGTATTCTGGTTTTTTCTCATTTGCTTTGTAGCAATGTCGTTGTGTTATTATTGTTCGGGCGGTCGGTCTATCGGTCGTTCAGTTGATTGTGTGGCTTTGACGTCTCTGTCGTCTACTTTGTTAAAGGTATGGGGGGAGGTTGGGAGTTAGGTGGGTAGGTCAGTCACTTTAAAAATGGAAGTACTAGTTTTCTCCTAACATGATGGATGACACGGACGTTGTTCAAGACGAAAGAGGGGTCGTCGCTCTGTAGTATAGCAGTCTGAGCCCAATACCGAACCATAGTCGTCGTCATCGTCATCGTTGTTGCCATCGTTTGCTTTGTGGCTGGCGATGATGCTTGCTTTGTTGCTCTTTGTAAATATTTACTCAGCTCTTGCTGGATACATACTAAAATTTATAGATTATTTTCTTTCCATTTACAAAAAATTTCAATGTATTCTCGCCGCCGCTTACCTCCACATTACCTGCTTTGCTTTGGTTGTTTGCCTGCCTTTCGAGCAAACAACGCCGCACAACAACGTACCTACAAATAATTGCAAAGTGCACCCATGAATTTTCGTATTATATCATCACTTCATGCCACAAATCCAATTTTGTGGTTTTCTGCACATCCACTTTGAATTTTTGGCGAATTATCTAAACAAAATACATACTTCGTTTTAAATATTTTTTGATAAAGAAATCATATGATGATTTTCGACATATAAACTAAATTTGTCTGTATAACTTCTGCTAAAAAACACTAAGCAGTAGAGGGCCATTTGATAATAACAAAACTCGTTTTGATATTTATTCCTTGTTCTTTACTTTTTAGCTTCTTTTCAAGAATTTCGATTTTTTTGTATGGTATTTGTTTCCTTCTCCCAATGTTCAGTACAGCTTTAAAGTTATTTTTTAATTCCTTCTCCAAATACAAATTACATAGGAAATTGCCTTTAGAAAAAGCCTCAAATAACGGTATTTACCGTGTTACTACAGCAATAAAATTCAAGTAAACATTTCTAACAACCCTGTCTTAGTTTTGAATTTACTTGTTTACTTAATTGTGGTTTTTTGTACTCATCCTAATTACCTTCTCCAGAATCTAATTACAAGAGAAAATATATTTACTTTAAACCATGAATAACGATTAACACCGGTATTCACAAAACTTCATGCAGCTTTAAAGAAGGTTTATTTAACATTTCTATAAAAGAAATCTATCAAAAAACTACTTTAATGCTGCACTAAGTTTTATGAATGTAGCCATAATACTGTGTAACTGCAATAAAAAAATTCAAGTAATTCTTTTTTAACAATCCGTTTTTGATTTTGAACATGGTACAATTAAGAGGTAGCCTCATTAGCACAACAACAAAAATCTACCCCCAACGAAACTACCTTGAGCGGCAAATGCAGAAAATTGAAATGTCAAAGTTGTTTTAGAAATAAACTTTGTTTTACAACATATCTTCTTCCAATGAGTTTTATATTTGTATTTTATCATTATATACTGTTTTTTGCTTATGTGTAGAACATCGGATCAAAGAGAACAAGATTTTAGAAAAAGATCACAGCTGTGTTATCAAGCCTTTGGCATTAAGATTTACCGCAAAATCAAAACAAATATAAAAAAGAATGTTCTCAGCTGTTCGCATGACTTCACCTTATAAGTGCATCCTGGATTTCGAATTGCCTTTTTTGATATATCTTTACTTAATTGAGATATTAACTATAGCATTAATCTTAAATTCGTTCTCTAAAGGTAAATTACATGAGAAAATATAATTACAGCTCTCACCGCATAAACATCAAGTAAATATTTTTAAGAAGCCTTTTTTAATTTTTAAACTAAAACCTCGTTTACGCTACACATTCAAACCGTATTTAAGTCTGTCGTCAGCTGATTTTGTAAAGGAACAACAAATGATTGAGCCATTAAAACAGTTCTTAATGATCAGTGTAAACGTGGTATAACTGAAGTGACTAAGATAATATTTTAGCAACCCTGTTTTGAGACCAAATTTAAAATACATTTTGTATTTGTACTCATCTTAAATTTCCTATCTAAAATCATGTTTACCCTAGAGCCTAAATTCACTTGATTTGAGATTTGCATTCGTCAACAGGGATGATTTTGACATCGTTTTTATTGTGATCTGCATTTTTATTGGTTTCAGCATATATTGCACTTTGCATTTAGAATTCGTCTGAAGCGGACGCTTCGGGATTCGATGCTTAGTCATCGTTATACACAGTACAGTTATAACTGTACATTGGTTTTAATTCTGTATTTTTAATACACGTGTTTTAATTTACAGTTGGTGGGGACACCAACTTCGGAAGTACAACCTGGCATATAGAGTCGTACTCTGCCATTTCGTTTAAAGTCCAAAAAAAAAAAAAAAAGCATATATTGTGGTCAGCAATTAAATTGTTGATTTTTTTAAATTTGACTACAAAATTTTATAATTTTAATAGAAATTGTCAGATGTTGAGGAAAAGTGATGTTCAAAACTACCGGTAATAACCAGTATTCAATACAAACGTTGTGGTGCATTTAAATTTCGAATGAGATTTGTTGCAAATCTCCTCAAATAAGTAGATTTGCTCACACTAAAAATGTATGGGAAACCTCGTTGCAAAACCCGAGATTTCCGAAATCTTGTCGCAAATCTAGATTTGCTTCAAGTGTCAACATGGTTTAAGAACAAATTACATAAAAATGCAGTGTGGGATAGAATCGAAAAAAAAGTAAAAATCTATTGTTTAAGAACGAATAGAGATAACTCTTTGTATAACCCGAGATTTCCGAAATCTCGTCGCAAATCTAGATTTAATTAAAGTGCAAACATGGTTTAAGAACAAATTACATGAAAATGCCTTTAACACAAACTACCTAAAACGGTGCACTGTGGGTTAGAATAAAAAAAAAACATTTAAAAATCTGTTGTTTGAGAACGTGTAGAGATAACTCTTTGAATTTTTGAATGGTAGAGTTGTTATCGAGATGAAGCGCGAACTATTAAAGTCTCAAGGTCGTCCGACACGAATTTCTTCACAAAAATACCCATATCAGGCAAAAGTGGTTTCCAAAACGGCATTTTTTTGTAAATTGGATGAGGAGGCTACAAACATTGATTGGTGCAAAAAATATTTTGCTTGGTTTAAGGGGACATATGAAGTAAAAACAAAAAAAGTAAACCCGTATGGGGGATGCAGGCTTTGCGTTTAGAGATCTTAAGAGGTTTCCAATTTTTTGATAAAAAATTATCTATTATCGTTGACACATGTTGTTTATATATACTAATTAAAACGCATCTATAATAAAACGAATAACAAAAAATTTTGGAATATAAGCAAGTTTTTCTATAAAGATTATTCAATGAAAATACCTTTTTTGACCAAAAAAAAATGCAAGAAATCCATTTATTTAATTTTTTGACTTTAAAACTGTAAAACTTTCAACTGAATAATCATAAGTGAACACTTTTGACAGCATTTTCGTTGTATATTTTGTCACCAATCCAAATGAAGCTTCAAAATGAATATCGAGCCTGAATGCTTTCGTTAAATACAAAACCGGGTTCGGCCAAAAAAATAAAAGTTTAATAGCGCCGAAACCAAGAGAGATATTGTTGTTGTTGTAACAAGGTTTGCATGTAGCGGTGGCGATCCTCGTCAAGCTCCTGTAGGTGAGCAAGCTCGTTCCGGTTCAAAGGACCAACCGTCGCGACACAAACCATAGGTTATTTAAAGGCGCCAATAGCTCGCCTTGTCACATCGAGCATCATAGGCACACCGGAGACCCACCCGAGACTCTCCGCTTGATAACGCTGATTGTCCGACTGCCGTTGCAGCTAATCCGTATGGAGCATTCCACCATCCGCAACCTTTGGACGCACCTCGCAGCTAAGCTTCTCATGACAGCAAAGAAAACCACACAGATCGCACCTCAAAGTTGCAGCTAGTGTGGTACACGCAGCTATCCTCTGCCGGGGAGAGATATATTGGTGGCCTCAAGCGGACCACAAACAAAGATTTGGAGGCCTAAAGAACTTTTAGAAAGAATGATTTCCAAAAATGGTTTTGGCTATGTTACTATAAAACTTAGCAACAAGCAAATAATTTAAACACCCCTGTTTGTGGAATGTACTAAGGTAACCCAGACAAGATTTTTTCTTTCAAGACTATAAAATTATGTAAGCTTTTTCAGATAAAACTAGTATTAGTGTCCTCTATGTCGGTACTCTTAAAGCCTCAAGTTTTATTTCATTCGGCAGTGAATGAAATATCTAGATGCCATCTTTACTATTTGTCAGTAAAAAAAAAATAAAAGCTCGAAAACATCCGTGTACTTAAAAAAATTCTTAGTGCATGAAAAAGTATTAAATCGATCGCGGGGTTACTACGGTACTCTTCGGGTAGAAAAAGTACTACAGTATTGACTTTTCCCATCCCTGACTTGTACGGAATGTGTTCGCATTATCTTCGCCAACTTTTTTTTTATAGTTCGTTTTGACAGTTGTTCGTATGAAAAGTCGAAGTCAGTACTAGGCTTAAAGTGATATTTGATGTATACTAATTTTTTTTTTTTCAAATGTAGCAACTCCGAAGGTTTTACACATCGTGTGATATAAGAATTAATATGAAAAATGGATTTTGGGAAAAATATGCAATCTTTTCGATTGAAAAGACATCTTTTTTCACCGAATATACATGTTTATTAAAAAAAAAGTACAAAACATATGAGAATACTTGCCGATTAAAGCGTGCTTTATTCCTAATTGACGTACATAAGCAGAATCATGTGGATACAGAAAGTGACTGCACATACATACATATGTAATGCACATGTCGTGTAATAGCACCTTTACAAGTAACGGTTACATTGTCAATGCATTTAAAGATGATACACGTAATTATGGTAAAAGTTGTGATAGATACTCTATAAAAATTACTTTCTACTCTCCATTTGTTTTTAATGGGCCAATTGAAATAAATGTGTCACATTGAATTTTTTGTTGGAATTAAGATGGAATCATTAAAATCTTGAAATTAAGTTTTTTTTAAATTTTATTACTACAACCTATTAAAATATATTTACTTTTGTACTCAATTACCCGAAATGTTTTAATTAAAAATTTCTAATATTATTTTATTGTTTTGAATTATGGAAATACTAATTATTACATTTTTATTAAACTTTTTTTTCAATTTGTATACTGTGGAGGTTAAGATGCATTATTTATATTGTAGATAAAAGTTATAAAAAAAAGCAAACTAAGAACATAAAGAGTCGAGTGTTCGGTTCGTCTTTAGCCATGAAGATATAAAGCAAACAATCGAAATTGAGAACGACAAACGATGTGCACATCTAAATGGCGATGGACGATGTTCTTCGTGAGGTTATTGGAAGTGATTGCATGGTAGTCTCAATCATGTTATATACAGCAAGTTTATGTATTTCAACTACACATACATACATGCATGCTTGTATCGCATGTAAATGTGTGCGTGTGTATAATACTTGGGCAAATACTTGTACACAAAACACAGCTCTATATAGAAATGTACTACACGTTGTTTCTTTTTTTATTCAATTTATTCCGACAAATTGACTTGTTATACATAAATACTTGTTTTTGAATGGAGAAAGTTACATTTCGAATGAAACAATACAACTACAAAATTAGGGGCGTGATAAATGGGTGATAAATCGAATTTTGAAATAAGTTGAGTTCTTTTGCTAAAATTTAGTTCTTAAAAGTACTGTGAAAAGGAATTGGAATGAAATGCTTTAAAAATTGCTTTGATTTCTCTATTCATATAACTCGCTTTATTATTTTTATGAATTCCCTGATTAAAAAAAAATTATGATTAACATTCAGGTTTCAAATTGCATGGCCTCTGATCTTCTTTGACCCTTCTCTGTGAGGCAAAATCTAAGAACCGGGTTATACCACCCTCATTTGCGTCCTCAAAATTCTACACAAATTTTTCCTGTTACTATATTTGCCAGCAAAGAAACCGGAAGAAAGAATATTACCCCACACGTTGTCCTTTCATTTTTGGTATATAATATAATGTCCTCGGACATGTACATATGCATAACTAATAACACTTGTATACTCCTGAAATCCCTGTTATGAATGACTTTACTGTTATGAGTACTTTTTAACCTTTTTATAAACACCACCATAGGATAGGGGGTATATTCATTTAGTCATTCCGTTTGCAACACATCGAAATGTCAATCTCCAATCCTACAAAATAGATATATTTCGGATCGTCGTAGACGTCTAAGACGATTTAACGATGTTCGTGTGTCTGTCCGTCCGTGCGTTGTAATCACTCTACAGCCTTCAAAAATTTAAATATTGAGCTGAAATTTGGCACAGATTCGTCTTTTTGATGCACGCTGGTTAAGTTCTTGAACGGGCCAAATCGGACCATGTTCGCATATAGCTACTATATAGACCGATCTGCCGATGAAGGGTCTAATGCCCGTAAATGCTTTATTTTTCATCCGATAAGTTTTTTTTATTAACCGATTTCGCTGAAATTTGAAATAGTGATTCATTTTAATCCTCCCCGACATCTGACCTAAATATGTTTTAGATCGGACTATATTTGGATATTGGAGCCATATAGACCGATCTCCCGATTAAGAGTCTAAAGCCCATAAAAGCTTAACTTTTTATCTGATTTCGGTAAAATTCGAAACAGTGAGTTGTTTTAAGCCTCCCGACATCCGTTCCAAATATGTTTCAGATCTAACCATATTTAGATATAGCTGCCATATAGACCGATCTGCCGTTTAAGGGTCTGGAACCCATAAAAGCTGCATTTATTACCCAATTTCGCTGAAATTTGAATCAGTGAAACGTAATATCGGAATGTATTTAGATATACGTGTCGTATAGACCGATATGACGATTAAGGGTCGGATGCTCATAAAGCTTTATTTATTACCCAATTTCGTCGAAATTTGAAATAGTAAATTGGTTTAAGCCTCCCGACTTCCGACCCACATATGACTCAAATCAGACTATATATATAGCTGTCATAAAGACCGATCTTCCAATTTAGGGTCTTAATTCCATAAAAAGTAGATTTATTATCTGAAAATGTTACTTGTATATGAGTTCTCGGGACCTGAATAAAATGTCATCGAGACCAGCCACTATCTAGATGTAACAGATATATAGTAGTGGAGTTATAATAAAATAGGATGATTTTATAACCTTGTTTTTTTGTTGGTCCAGATTGGTTCAGATTTGGTTATAGGTGCCATATAGAACGATCTCTCGATTTAAAGTCTTGGCCCAAAAAAAGCGCATTATCTGATTTCTTTGAAATTTGACGCAGTGAAATTTGACGAATTTGGTTGCTTATGTTATTCAATTTTCACCGGATTGTGGAAAAAGGGGGTTTATATACTCAAGGTGGTGGGTATCCAAAGTTCTGCCCGGCCGAATTATTTCCTTTCGCTCAAGGCGGTGCCGAATTAGATGAAATTACTGACTTTTTTCAAACGATAGTTCCCACTTCCTGTTTTTGCCATTTATAAAGACCCAAGTCGTCGACATAGGTGCGCTGTATATAAATTTTTCAGCGGTAGTTATCCCCTCCTATCATCAATGCTTCACTAGCTGAGGGCTCGATTAGGTAGATTGTGACCAGAAGTATATGGCAAGGGGGTTTTATCCCATCTCTTGTGGCTCTTGGTTATCAATGGAAAATTCACATTCTTTGAGGAGGAGAAAGTGCACGCTGATGAAGTCGTTATTACGGGGAAGACCAATGAGCTTGGCAGAAAGACTGAGCTGGTGCTGTTCACCATTACGATGAGGTATGGCTAATTTGAGGGTGCGGTTCTGGATAGAGTGGAGCTGCCACTCTTTCGGGATGGTAAACACATGGGCGTTATTCTTTACCAGAAGATTAATTGAGGAGAGTCAAACGGCGTCTGAATTGGCTCTACTTGTGTCACAACTCAACAGGGATGAGTTAAAGACTTAGACCAGGGGCGGTCCGCTAGAGGTTAGACCGATTCTCATCTATAAAAGACGGAAGGCATGGACGACGACGTAATGGATTATGTGCCCAGCAGATCATTCTTCGATGGGAACCTGGAGGTTGTCCTACCGGAGAGGAACGTTTGGACTGAAGGCGGTCCGTCCTTTTCGTGTCACTCTGTTTACACAGATGTGTCCATGCTGGATGGGGCCACCATGGCAGGGTTAGTTCCTAGGAATTAGGGTGCTACATAAACTTCTGGAGGGTGCATTGATTTTCAGGCAGAGATTTTTGCGATTCTCAAGGCCCTGAAATTGATCCTGGGTCGAAACATTCGGCTCTGTCAGATTGTCCGTTGCTTTTCCGGAACTGCAAGGAGCATTTTGGTCGTTTGGAAGATGCTGCCAATTTCGTCGTCGATGCTGCCGATTGGCCTTGGGTAGAGGAAGTGAGACCAATGTCAGATCACTGACATTGCGATGGGCTCGAGACGTGGTTCAAGGGGACGAGGACGTCGATTGGCATTGGGCAGAGGAAGTGCAACTTTTGGTAGAGGTCCTGATAGGCCTCTGCGATGTCAACTTGCTAACATCTCGAATTTCTCGACGGTAGAGCACCTGTACCAATGCCCCGCAATAAGGCGACGGAATATGTGTGAACAACTCTTTTCCACTCTAAGCTCTCTACAGGTATTTATAACCTACACCACTACTGTGGTACAGTACCCTGTAACCTAGTGCATTTTTTTGTAACACCCAGAGGGAAGAGAGATAGACCCATTTATAAGTATACCGATCGACTCAGAATCATCTGATTCGAATTAGCCGTCTCTTTGTCTGTCTGTCCGTCCGTCTGTTAATTTCTGTACAAAGTACAGGTCGCAGTTTTCATCCGATAGTTTTCAAATGTGGTATAGGCATATTTTTCGGTCTGGAGACGAAGCCTATTGAAATTGAAAAAAATCGGTTCAGATTTGGATATAGCTCCCATAAATATTTTCGTCCGATTTTGAGAAATATTGCAAATAAATGATTCTCTCAAAATTTGGCAGGAAGGATTTTCGTATGACTCTCGCTATTACTATAGATTCCATAGAAATCAGTCCAGTTTTAGATATAGCTGTCATATATGTATATCGCCAGATTTTCACCCCAAGAGACACTGCAGCGCATTTTTTGACCTATCTTACCAAAATTTTGCACAACGCTTCCCTCGACGACTACCACATTCTCTGAAAATTCAGAATTAGATATAGCTCCCATATATATGTTCGTCAGATTTTGGGTAATTTGCAATAATGTTGTAATTTGTCAACCGTAGTTATAACAGTTTCAACATATTTGCTTGCCGAGGTCCATGGAAATTGGTTCACAAATGGATTTAGCTCCTACATTGTACCTATAGGGTAGTTGTAGGGTATTATACAGTCGGCACCGCCCGACTTTTGCCCTTCCTTACTGGTTTTTTTCTATTTTTGCTAATTTTACACAGTGCGTTCGAAAGCATGTTGCATGTAATGAGTAGTAGACTTATGCCTCTGTAGTTGACAAATACTGCCTTGCTAAGGCTCCAATCATCGGGTATTTGTTCCACTAGACAGAACTACATGTTGTTGTAGTAGCCACATATTTGAATGTGGAGGTAGCAATCATCGCTCCTATAGGTGAGCAAACTCGTTCCGGTCCATAGTACCGATCGCCGCGGGACCGTAATGGCCATTAGTTATTTAAAGGCGCCAATAACTCGCATTTTCATATTGAGTATCATAGGCACTCAATACTTAACCAAGAACCGGTGCCGTCCGGCCACTCAATGGGACTCTCCAGTCGATACCGCTGAAGGTTCGCGACTGCAGTTACAGCTACTCCGTATGCAGCATTCCACTATCCGCAACACGGGGGTGCGCCTTGCAGCTCTCAACTGAGCTTTTCGTAATGACGTTGAAAACCCCTCAGATTACAGTCATTCCGTGGCAGGTTGCGGCACATACTGTTTTGCTAAGGTTCCAATCATCGGTTATTCGTTCTTCTAGACCGAACGCTCGACAAGCTGGTGCACCCCATCAACGTTTCGCCTCCAGTTTTAAATTGTTACTCTGATTAGGCGGTATACATTCTTTACCATCATCATTGGCAATGCGATAACTTCGCTTTCGCCACCATTGTATACCAGCATACCTAATACAACTTTTTGTTCCATATTTTAGCGAAATCGGAAAAAGATGATGACACCGTTTTGCATAATGCGCCAGAAAAACCTATGCGCTTGGTATTTAAACCCAGGTGTCTCCCAATAACTACATGGCAATCTGTAAAAGCCACCGTAGCTCAGAGGTTAGCATGTCCGCCTATGAACGGGTTCGAATCCTGGCGAGACCATCAGAAAAAACATTTTTCAGCGGTGGTTTTTCCCTCCTAATGCTGGCAACATTTGTTGGGTACTATGCCATGTAAAAACTTCTCTCCAAATAGGTGTCGGACTCGGCTATAAAAAGGGGGCCCCTTATCATTGAGCTTAAACTTGAATCAGACTGCAGTCATTGATATGTGAGAAGTTAGCCCTGTTCCTTAGTGGAATGTTCATGGGCAAAATTTGTATTTGCATTTGCAATCTGCAAAAGCAATGGCTTGAACTGAATATTGCTTGGATACTAAAATGTATTAAAAGGGGAAAAAAGTTATATTTCTATACTCTCATTAGTATTGTAAAAAGTTTGTTTAATGTGAAAAACACTTTCTATGGCCACAGCGCTACGTTTACCTAGGATTAGGAATTAAAATGTTTTTATGGCCTTAACTTTTATGACTGCCTTATTTTTTGGAAACAGTTATTTTACAATAGAATGGAGACTCTTTTAAGATTGTTCCAAGGATTCTCATAAAGCTCTTGATTGCGGACATAAACTATGCTATAAAACATAAACATTCACAACCAACCAATCCTTTAAATAAACTGGCGGGAGACTTAAATCGGCCATACAAAGCTGTCTATTCCCTAACGCTTTGCATAAAATACCAAACAAGGTATCGAGTTAAAAAATATTAATTGTACAGGTCCTAAAGGATAAACTGGCTGTACTCATAACGTTTACCAATAGCTCAATTGAAGTTCTATGGGGACAAAAATGGAGACACTCAAAAAAAATTCTTTTCCATAGAACATTTAAAGCATTGTCATTATGTCTAATCTAAGTCTCAGTAGCGCAAAGAGCTTCCAACAGCTTGTCTTTATATATGCTGCCATTTTGCTTTTCAAGTTTAATAGGGAAACTTCTCTCCTCTATCGACAATTATCTACTTTACTGCAGACATTCGAGTCAAGAAAGAAAGTAAGCTGAATATATTATATAGGCGGACTGTCAATCTGAAAGCCATGCAATGTTATGCTAGTGCTCCTCACTTTTACTCAGCCTCAATTTCATCAAAAGTTCTTAATGGTTACGTTTCAGTTTCAATTAACTTCTTTCATAGTTTCTGTGTCTTATCATATCATTGTTTACCTATCTACATATATTCTCCATTTCTTAATGTACTCTCACAAATTCCTTTGTAACTCCTACAAAATAATTTTTAAACCATTCTTCTTCTTTGCCATAACATTACTTTACCTCACATACCTAGCTTGAAGTTATTTTATCTTTAGTTATTTTTTCTTCATACCTATATCAATGTCTGTATTTACTTACGTTTGATAATAATTTCTTCCATTTGTATGCTTGGCGTTATCGCTAATTGCTCCATAGGCTCTGATTTAATATGAGTTATCATTGGAGTCATATGTTGAAGCGGTTGTTGTTGTTGTTGCTGTTGTTGTGGAATACGCTGATGATGATAATAATGTTGCTGCTGGTGTTGCTGGTAATGATGATGCTGTGTCTGTGAATGACGTTGACTCGTAGGCTGGCTTGAATATAAAGAACTATGAGAATAGGCATCAAAGCCTACGCCTGCTGCACGTCCAGCTGTATTGGCCACCGACATCATTGAATGTGCCGAGCCAGATGAACTACCACCGCCAGTATGTTGTTGCTGTTGTTGTGCATTTATCATTTCAAGGTCATAAACTCTACTGCGACCAACAATAACACCACCCGCTCCACCACCCCCAACTGGATTGTTGCCTATATTGCCATTACTGCCACCAGCTAGTGTTGAGTAATGTTGCGATGATGATGATGAAGAAGAAGACGAAACAGAGGAGCCGGCTACTGGCATAGATGGTGCATTGTGCGTTGCCGTACCACCAACAATAACACCAGGCGCACCACTGCCACCCCCACCACCAGCACTACCTGGATAACCACTTGTAAACATATGAGAAGTTGCCATTGCATGGCTATGAGTTGGCGGTGGTGGGGCATGATGGGGATGTTGTGGCAAATGACGCGCATCCCTTATGTGAAGACCATGATGATATTGTTGTTGTTGCTGTTGCGGAGCAATATTTGCATGTGCATTGTACCATTGTTGCTGCTGCTGCTGCTGTTGAGCATGATGCGAGGACGATGCTTGTGGTGTTGGTGGGGGCGGATGTGCATGTGGCGGTGGATGATGCTGATATGGAGCATGTATATGATAATGTTTACGTTGATTATGTTGTTGTGACATTTTGTTTTCGTTTTTTATAAACAACGCCAAAACGAAATGATATACCAAAGGCCATAGACAAAAAACCAGCCGGCTCTAAAGCGGCGTAAATATGTAAACATAACTACACCATAGAAACCTTTAAGCACTACTCACACACGCACGAGACACACACGATGGCTCTTCGGTCTCCAACACGCTCGACGTTTTGTTTTATTTATTTATTTGCTAACCAAAACAAAAATACTCTTCTTCTACTATCACGGAATTTTGGGAGGGGGGGCCACTCACGCCTGCCACCGCACTATTTATTTACTGGCTGAGCAGCACCAGCTCTCTTTATATACCATTTTTACACTCGTACACTCACACACACTTATAGGTATTCTTCACACACTTTTTGCTTATGTATATGTATTCATTTTTTCGCTATGCTTAAGCTGTAATCTGACTTCCCAATTAGACAATTTTTCACTTTAAAATTTTCCATTGAAAATCTCACATTTCTTTCAAAGTATTCACAATTTCTTGGTGAATTTTCTTTATATTTCACTTGGGAAGTAATTATTTCCAATAATTTAATGCATTTTTCGCTTGTATTTTGATTTTTATCTTTTTGTCACCTCTCCCGTCACCCCGAACCGAAATTTTGAAAAAATTATCCGCAGTTCGACCGTATTGGCTGCTGGTTCCTTTTACTTTGACACCTCTTGTTTAGGGATCCCAAAGTCGACTTTCGATATATCGATAAATCGGCTTTTTATGTAAAAAACGAAGTCGACTTTCACTGATTAAAAAATCGATTTTGAAGTCGAAACGACAGTTAATGCCAAGATAAATTAAAGATAAAGGAACAGTTGCCCAACAACAAAAAATTGAGTACTCATTCTGTCAAAATCGGCATTTAGTGCAACTCTGATAACACGAGTCATTTTTCGATGCCCAGCAGGCCTCGTCGTCAAGACGTCTTAAAAGAAGGGTGGATGACCATGCTTAATCGTTAAAGATATATAGCCGACAGCCCATGCAAATTGTGATGACATTTCCATAAAGTTGTCGCAAAAATCATGCGTCATGTCTCATGATAATTCAAGGGACGGGTCTGTTACACTGCCCTTTAAATCCGAATTTAATGGCTCTATTATCTGTTTTCCCTTTATAAAATCAGCTGACGAGAGTCTTAAATTCGGATTTAATGAGCAGTGTGTTCAAAGACAAATAAATCAAATTTTATATTTCTCAAAAAAAAAAAAAAATTGTGTTGACTTTTTCTCGGACACGGCTATTGAATTCGTCGACAATCGAATTTTTATAACGGACAATCCGTAAGACACGTCATATTGTCTTAAAGAAGTCTTTGGAGACAATGTCATGGTTGACTTTTACAATGCTGGAAAACTATAATGAACACACACATCCCAAACTCGTTGATTGACAGTAGTGCACTTCTCAAGAAAAAATTGCCCTCAGCTGTTTGCTGTCACTACTTGGGTTAATATGTCTTGGCTAATTCAACAGCGTAATAGGTCGTTTACACTGAACGATAAATCATACAGCTCTAGTTTCTAATAGACAATACTCAAACTTTGCGGAGTTTGATATATATTGTTGTTTAAAAATTGTTAATTGGATAGTACAAAATCAAATTTCGTCGAATTTCTTAATTAAAAACAAATTTTGTCAATATGTCCTATAAAAAACTAAGAATACATCGAAATTTCCTATAAATTTTTTTTGTTGTTGTAGCCACATTGGATGTATGTGGAGGTAGCGATTCTCGTCAAGCTCTATGGGTGAGCAAGCTTGTTCCGATTCATATTGTTTTTGTAGCAGTGTGTTGTACACTGAGGCTGCAGCCCTTGCCGATGAAGGGCTCCATCGGGTCAATCCGGTACCTACAATCGGCTGTCATGGGACCAGTCGCTGCGGAACGTTATGGCCATTGGTTATTTAAAGGCTCCAATAACTCTCCTTATCATATCGAGTATCACAGGCAATCTTTTGTGATACAGGGTGCTCCAGAGAAACTTACTTATATGAAAAAACTCCAGAGCGGTGAGTTGGGGGTCGGGAGAGAATGTATCTGGAGGGATTGTCCTTAAGTTTATTTCTCTCCCCAGTCAATTGCCATAATGCTCTGGTCTTGGGAGTAGCGGGCCTTCAACGTCGAGAGTTTATTTGCAAACCATTTACCCGATGTCATTTTCAAGACTGCATGATAAAAGTGAGATATTGTGTTCTCAAATAAAAAGAAGTCTAAAAACAATAACTTAAGTACTTTTGTTTAATTGACCTTTCAAATAAGTATTTCTGGCGTACCCTGACGAACCGGATTGTCCCAATAGAGCTGAATGTCTGCGACTGCAGTTGCTGCAACTCCGTATACGAAGCGTTCCACTATTTGCAATCTATGGACGCGCTCTCAGCTGAGCTTGTCGTTATGACGATGAACACCACACAAGCCGGAGCTCAGAACTCCAACCAGAGTGCAGTCTTTTCGTGCCGGGAAAAATTTAAGATAAAAATTTATCGAATTTTTATCAAATTTTCTATAAAACTTCTTAGACATATCCAATTAACATCTGCCTTTCGATTCCCTTGTCTGATTTTGAAGAAACTTCATAGACGTAATTTTTTTTTTAATTTTTAAACAAAAATTTAACAGAATTGGTTGTTGTTGTTGTTGTAGCAGCGTACACTGAGGCGACAGACCTTGCCGATGAAGGAATCCATCGTGTCAATCCGGTACGTACAACCGCCTGCCATGGGAATGTTTTTTTTCTAAAGCAAGTCATTCCAAAAATCATTTTTTATTACGACTTTGGCATAAAATAGCATTAGTATGGATTTTTTTTATATATGGAAACCATTGAACGAAAGACACTAAAACGGTTTCAGAAAATTTTTTATTTCAATTTGTGAGCTTTACAATATAGCTGACTTTCGACAGGCCCCTTATTCTCAAAAACATGATCTTATATGGCGGGAAACAATTTTTTAACTAGTTTCATTCGCAGACTTTACGCCAATCTAAACTGCATTGGGAATTCTCTTTCCTAAGATTTCAAGATTAAGATTTCAAAGACAGCTCTATTTTAGAGCATTTTTCTACGCATTCGGCGTTAGTAGTTTAAATTCAATTTCGTCAAAATTTTCTGTTAAATTCGATACTCGTCGAAATTTTCTTATAACCAAAATTTCGTCAAAGTTTTCTATGAAAAAAATGTTCATCGAAATTACCTATTAAAAAATTTTTATACAAAAATCATATTTTACCGAAATTTTTTACGAAAATCATGTTTCGATAGTATTTTAATGATTTTTTTAAAAAGTAAAATCTTACCATTTTTGAACATTTGCCATGAAGACTTTTCAACTGTACACCATACCATTATTATTTTATTTTTTTTTTATTCACATATATCCTTTGCCCTTCATGTGATTTTAGGACCACGTTCTCCCACTCGTCTTCTAAGCATTTCTTTCATTTCTTCATCATCAGGCACCAACTCTTTTTCCGCTTGTTCATCTAGAACTCTGCGTAATTCTCTTTTAACATCTTGAATTCTGGCAGAGTTTTGTGCGGATATTGTCAGAACACGTTCAAATTTTATAACTCTCTCTGGACGTATTTCTTGAGGACATTCATCCAATTTTTCTTCCAAATTTTTTATAAAAGGCTTTTGGCTCTTCAAAATATCCGATGATCCCTCCAAATCCATTTTGTTAAGCAAAAGCACACAAGGTTTATCCAACAGTGTTGGATCATACAATTCCAGCTCTTTGTTGAGGGCATATATGTTGTGTAAACAATTTCGGGGCTCATGTTTGGGACTTAATTGAAAGCCAAAAATATCAACCATAAATAAAAGCAGGCGGGTGCGTTCGATATGTTTGAGGAATTTATGACCCATGCCGAAATTGGCATGAGCACCTTCTATAAGTCCCGGTAAATCGGCTATAGTTATAGAACGTAGGTCGGGGTAATCTACTGTTCCCACTTGAGGTCTTATGGTGGTAACTGCAAGAGGGAATATTTAGTGCGTTTACCTTTAGATTGTTTTATGGAACTTACATGGATATGAAGCAATTTTTGGCTTTGCCTTGGATATGGCCTTTAGAAAAGTACTTTTTCCCGCATTCGGAAATCCAACCAAACCAACATCTGCTATCAGCTTTAAATCCAAGTTAATGGTTTTATGTTCTCCTGGCTTTCCCAAAAAATTTGTACCACTACAGCCACCCATACCACCACCGGCAGCTATACATTTAGCACCTGGCTCATTCAGATCTGCGATTAGTTTTCCCGATTCGTCAAATATTTGTACGCCAACTGGCACCTCAATTTTCTCATCTAAGCCACGTCTACCCAATATCCTTACTTTACTGCTGTCTTCGCCACTGGAGGCCACAGCACGTTTTTCTTTATAGCGTTGTGTTAAATATCTTAAGGTCACCCCCTCTTTGGCCTCTAGGTACACACAGCCGCCTTGACCACCAATGCCTCCATACTTGGGAATGCCATTGCCACCATGACCACCTTTAACCGTCAGCCGTAATGTGTCTAGAAAAACATTGCCTCCTCTCATATGAGCACGAGGAGGCTTTTGAGAATATCATTAGGGAAATAAATTTACAAATTATTTAATGCTTGCTTACCTTTTTAATAGATTTTAACAAAAAATTGAATAATTGTACCATTTTAATACCGGCAAACACAATTTTATTTCATTATTTACAGATTAATAAAAATTTTCTTTCCTTTTCGTTATTCAATGCTTGCCGAGTTCAAAATATAAACACAAACAGCTGATTCATTGACATTTGGGAGTTCTCTCTTTTAAGCCAAAAATAGAGTTACCATATTAGTAGCTTTTTTAACAAAATCAAAGCAACCTTGAAAACGGGGATGGTTCATCAACCAAGAATAGAGATGAGCGATAGGTTAATATCCAGGATTCACTGAATAAGGTTAAGCCAAGCGATCAGCCGATATACTTTTTTTTAATATTTGGCAGTACTTGGCATTGAGGATGTCAACTTGTTCTCTTTTTACATTCATTCTTTGTTTACGTTTTCTCCTATATGATGACATTTTCAATCGTCAGATTTGACATCCTTAATGATGTTAATGGGGCCTATCCACTTTGTGTTTTTGCATTTGACCTAACCTTCTATTAGTGAATCCTGGTTAATATCCAAAGCTATTAAACCGGTAAATTGGATATTTACCCATTTATATCCAAAAGCTAGGTATTTATAATTTTGCAGATATCTTGGGTACAAAAACATTTTCCAAACAATGATTTCGTATCCTTTGTATAGAAACCAGACCATCTGATCTTATAAAATCGGATTTTAGTTATATATAGCCGCTATATAGACTGATCTCCAGACATAAAGTCTTGAGGCATTTTTCATCCGATTTCGATGGCATTTGGCACAGTGAGTTCTGGTAGAACCCTACCCATTTCTGTGAAGGATGGTTCAGATCGGGCTATATTTGGATATAGTAGCCCTATAGACCGACCGCCCGATCTCCCGATGTAGGGTATTGAGACCATAAAACATCTATTTATTACCCGAATTCAATGAAATTTGGCACAGTGCGTTTTGGTAGACCCATAGCCATTTTTTCAAATGGGGTCAAGATCGGACCATATTTGGATATAGCTACCTTACAGAACGATCTCCCGATATAGTGTAATGAGCCTATAAAAGGAGCATTTTTCATTCTATTTCGATGAAATTTGGCAATCAAATAAAACAAAACTGATGCCGCAATGGCTTCAAGGGTTGCCATTAATTTTTTTGCCATTTACCTCACTAAAAGCAGAGTGCTACGTTTCCGCCTATTTTTGGCCAAGCATTATCATGTGTAGCAAACACAAGATCAAAAGATTTATTATTATAAACCTTTAAATTATAAACGAAAACAATTAAAACGTGAAAAAGGAAAAAAATATGAACAAATTTTGAAATCCAGACCAAGCATTTAACCATGGTAATTGTTTTACCATGGTTTAAAGGTGGTCTCATTTGTACGACAACCACAAATCATACGGTGCAATCCGCCATCTTGACATCAAGCTGATCGCCGTGTTGCCAACATACGCAAAAAAAATTGTATGCGTGTGTGTATACGAGTGCATACATGAGCAGAGAAAATGAGAGAAAGAAGATAGCAACAAAGAGAATGTAAACAAAAATCTGACATCTTAATACCGTCAAACTTAGACAGCTGTTCGCGTCAGACCCCTTTTTTAAATCCGCCTTGGCATTTAACGCTCTAGAAGGATTTGGATACAACTCTGAATTGTACAATTTCATCAGCTGGGCAAGTGAGCTAACCTTCTTTAGTGAACCCCGGTTGTATTGTTGATTTCGTTGTTGTTGAGCTATTGACTTTACCTTCTTAATTCTACCAAGGTTCTTAATGGGCTCATGTAATCTCTCGCATATGGCAACTCATTTTCTGTCACTCGGTCAATTCCCAATTTCTCTTGCTGTCACTGCTTTGTTTATGTTTTGACCAGTAGCACGTGCCGTGAAAAGAAAGTTTTTTTTTCGCAAAAATTTTGCTTCGACCACAGACTTAAAAATAAATTAATTGATGATGGAGCCCGGTATATGTTATATTAAATCAGAGTAAGTTTAATTTAGGCTCAACACTTAAAAGTTTGTAAAGATTTGTATTTGTTTTAAAGATTTTTATTGGAAGAAGTAAAAAAGACAATAATTCCAACTGAAGAAAGCAACAAAAGAAAGATTACAGATGCTCCCGAGGAGGGTGAAGGTGCAGTAAACTCTAAAGAACCGAACGATCAACCGGAAAACAAATTTCAGAAGACTGGAAAAAAGGAACGCAAAAGAGGACAAAACAAGGTAGGTAGGCTAAGACTGGCAATCTGAAGTTTTTTTTCATAAATTTTTCATTTATTTCATCAGAATCGCCCTGTCTACAAAGATGACCGCACCACACATCTATGTAATTCATTGATACATGGACCCAGTGAGAATAAATGTTCCTTAGACAATTGTCGTTATGTTCATGACCTGCAACAATATCTGTCTGCCAAAGGAGAAGATCTTGGCGAGAAATGCGTGGTATTTGAGGCAAAGGGTTTCTGTCCACGAGGTGTGACTTGCCGCTTTGCCAAATCGCATTTGGACAGTGAAGGCAGGAATATTAAATCTGCCAGTTATGATGAGAATGCACCTCCCACCACATGCAATGGCATAACATCGGAATTACAAGTACGTTTGCGTAAACGCCAATATGATTTCTCCAAGTCTAAAAAGTTTATAAAAATGGCCGAAGAAATTCGAGATAAAAGAAAACAAGATAAACAAAGCAACGTTGCAGAAAAGAAGGTCGAAGCGAATGAAAAATTGGAAAGCGCAGAAAATGGAAGCAAAATCGATGAAGAGAAGCCCTTGGGCTCCTGTACAGATGAGGAGAGTAACGGTCAAGACATTAAACGCCGGACACCTGTTGACTTTGTCGATAAACTTGTATTGTCTCCCCTCACCACAGTGGGTAATTTACCTTTTCGCCGCATATGCAAAGAGTTTGGTGCGGACATCACTTGTGGTGAAATGGCCTGTTGTGTACCTCTGGTCAAGGGCATGACTCAGGAATGGGCCTTGACAAAACGTCATGAATCCGAAGATGTTTTTGGTGTCCAATTATGTGGTAATAATCCCAATATTATTGCTCAAACGGCCCAACTAATGCAGGAGACAGCCAAAGTGGATTATATCGACTTAAATATAGGATGTCCCATAGAATTGATTTATCAACAGGGAGGCGGTAGTGCTTTGATGAGAAGGACTAATATATTAGAGCTTACAGTGAGATCATGCTCGAATTTAAATTCTCAAATTCCATTTACGGTAAAAATGCGTACCGGTATTTATGCGGATAAAAGTGTGGCCCATGAATTGGTGCCCTTGGTCGAGGAATGGGGAGCAGCAGCTGTCACTGTGAGTTGAAAGTTTATTATGATTTAAAAAAAAATATTATAATTTTTTGCTTTTCTTTAGTTACATGGACGTTCTCGAGAGCAACGTTATACCAGAAATGCCAACTGGGAGTATATAGAACAGTGTGCATCAAAAGCAAAGCATATGCCCATAATTGGCAATGGGGATATATTGAATTTTGAAGACTACCTGGAAAAGAGGGTAAGGAAGTATTGTAGCAGTATTAGAAAAACTTCAATTCAGCTCAGCTGAATTGAGTTTTCTATAGGAAAACTTTAATTCAGCCTAGCTGAATTGAGTTTTCTATAGGAAAACTTTAATTCAGCCTAGCTGAATTGAGTTTTCTATAGGAAAACTTTAATTCAGCCTAGCTGAATTGAGTTTTCTATAGGAAAACTTTAATTCAGCCTAGCTGAATTGAGTTTTCTATAGGAAAACTTTAATTCAGCCTAGCTGAATTGAGTTTTCTATAGGAAAACTTTAATTCAGCCTAGCTGAATTGAGTTTTCTATAGGAAAACTTTAATTCAGCCTAGCTGAATTGAGTTTTCTATAGGAAAACTTTAATTCAGCCTAGCTGAATTGAGTTTTCTATAGGAAAACTTTAATTCAGCCTAGCTGAATTGAGTTTTCTGTAGGAAAACTTTAATTCAGCCTAGCTGAATTGAGTTTTCTATAGGAAAACTTTAATTCAGCCTAGCTGAATTGAGTTTTCTATAGGAAAACTTTAATTCAGCCTAGCTGAATTGAGTTTTCTATAGGAAAACTTTAATTCAGCCTAGCTGAATTGAGTTTTCTATAGGAAAACTTTAATTCAGCCTAGCTGAATTGAGTTTTCTATAGGAAAACTTTAATTCAGCCTAGCTGAATTGAGTTTTCTATAGGAAAACTTTAATTCAGCCTAGCTGAATTGAGTTTTCTATAGGAAAACTTTAATTCAGCCTAGCTGAATTGAGTTTTCTATAGGAAAACTTTAATTCAGCCTAGCTGAATTGAGTTTTCTATAGGAAAACTTTAATTCAGCCTAGCTGAATTGAGTTTTCTATAGGAAAACTTTAATTCAGCCTAGCTGTATTGAGTTTTCTATAGGAAAACTTTAATTCAGCCTAGCTGAATTGAGTTTTCTACAGGAAAACTTTAATTCAGCCTAGCTGAATTGAGTTTTCTACAGGAAAACTTTAATTCAGCCTAGCTGAATTGAGTTTTCTATAGGAAAACTTTAATTCAGCCTAGCTGAATTGAGTTTTCTATAGGAAAACTTTAATTCAGCCTAGCTGAATTGAGTTTTCTATAGGAAAACTTTAATTCAGCCTAGCTGAATTGAGTTTTCTATAGGAAAACTTTAATTCAGCCTAGCTGAATTGAGTTTTCTATAGGAAAACTTAAATTCTGCTCAGCTGAATTGAGTTTTCTATAGGAAAACTTAAATTCTGCTCAGCTGAATTGAGTTTTCTATAGGAAAACTTAAATTCTGCTCAGCTGAATTGAGTTTTCTATAGGAAAACTTAAATTCTGCTCAGCTGAATTGAGTTTTCTATAGGAAAACTTTAATTCAGCCTAGCTGAATTGAGTTTTCTATAGGAAAACTTTAATTCAGCCTAGCTGAATTGAGTTTTCTATAGGAAAACTTTAATTCAGCCTAGCTGAATTGAGTTTTCTATAGGAAAACTTTAATTCAGCCTAGCTGAATTGAGTTTTCTATAGGAAAACTTTAATTTAGCCTATCTGAATTGAGTTTTCTGTAGGAAAACTTTAATGCAGCCTAGCTGAATTGAGTTTTCTATAGGAAAACTTTAATTCAGCCTAGCTGAATTGAGTTTTCTATAGGAAAACTTTAATTCAGCCTAGCTGAAATGAGTTTTCTATAGGAAAACTTTAATTCAGCCTAGCTGAATTGAGTTTTCTATAGGAAAACTTTGATTCAGCCTAGCTGAATTGAGTGTTCTATAGGAAAACTTTAATTCAGCCTATCTGAATTGAGTTTTCTATAGGAAAACTTTAATTCAGCCTAGCTGAATTGAGTTTTCTATAGGAAAACTTTAATTCAGCCTATCTGAATTGAGTTTTCTATAGGAAAACTTTAATTCAGCCTAGCTGAATTGAGTTTTCTATAGGAAAACTTTAAATCAGCTTAGCTGAATTGAGTTTTCTATAGGAAAACTTTAATTCAGCCTAGCTGAATTGAGTTTTCTATAGGAAAACTTTAATTCAGCCTAGCTGAATTGAGTTTTCTATAGGAAAACTTTAATTCAGCCTAGCTGAATTGAGTTTTCTATAGGAAAACTTTAATTCAGCCTAGATGAATTGAGTTTTCTGTAGGAAAACTTTAATTCAGCCTAGCTGAATTGAGTTTTCTATAGGAAAACTTTAATTCAGCCTAGCTGAATTGAGTTTTCTATAGGAAAACTTTAATTCAGCCTAGCTGAATTGAGCTTTCTATAGGAAAACTTTAATTCAGCCTAGCTGAATAGAGTTTTCTATAGGAAAACTTTAATTCAGCCTAGCTGAATTGAGTTTTCTATAGGAAAACTTTAATTCAGCCTAGCTGAATTGAGTTTTCTATAGGAAAACTTTAATTCAGCCCAGCTGAATTGAGTTTTCTATAGGAAAACTTTAATTCAGCCTAGCTGAATTGAGTTTTCTATAGGAAAACTTTAATTCAGCTTAGCTGAATTGAGTTTTCTATAGGAAAACTTTAATTCAGCCTAGCTGAATTGAGTTTTCTATAGGAAAACTTTAATTCAGCCTAGCTGAATTGAGTTTTCTATAGGAAAACTTTAATTCAGCCTAGCTGAATTGAGTTTTCTATAGGAAAACTTTAATTCAGCCTAGCTGAATTGAGTTTTCTATAGGAAAACTTTAATTCAGCCTAGCTGAATTGAGTTTTCTATAGGAAAACTTTAATTCAGCCTAGCTGAATTGAGTTTTCTATAGAAAAACTTTAATTCAGCCTAGCTGAATTGAGTTTTCTATAGGAAAACTTTAATTCAGCCTAGCTGAATTAAGTTTTCTATAGGAAAACTTTAATTCAGCCTAGCTGAATTGAGTTTTCTATAGGAAAACTTTAATTCAGCCTAGCTGAATTGAGTTTTCTATAGGAAAACTTTAATTCAGCCTAGCTGAATTGAGTTTTCTATAGGAAAACTTTAATTCAGCCTAGCTGAATTGAGTTTTCTATAGGAAAACTTTAATTCAGCCTAGCTGAATTGAGTTTTCTATAGGAAAACTTTAATTCAGCCTAGCTGAATTGAGTTTTCTATAGGAAAACTTTAATTCAGCCTAGCTGAATTGAGTTTTCTATAGGAAAACTTTAATTCAGCCTAGCTGAATTGAGTTTTCTATAGGAAAACTTTAATTCAGCCTAGCTGAATTAAGTTTTCTATAGGAAAACTTTAATTCAGCCTAGCTGAATTGAGTTTTCTATAGGAAAACTTTAATTCAGCCTAGCTGAATTGAGTTTTCTATAGGAAAACTTTAGTTCAGCCTAGCTGAATTGAGTTTTCTATAGGGAAACTTAAATTCTGCCCAGCTGAATTTAGTCTTCTGTTGAAAAATTTGAACACAGCTTGGATGATTTGTGTTTTCTATAGGAAAAATTTAATTCAGCTTGGCTGAATTGAGTTTTTTCTATAAGAAACCTCAATTTAAAATTCAGCCTGTCTTTAGAAGTTTAAATGCTTTTAGAAGTTTAGAAGCCTAACGCATAAACTTTAAAGGTTTTCAATTTAGATTGCCAAATTTGATACCATTTCTTTCTTTCCAGAAAATGGCTCCCCATGTATCTTCCGTTATGATTGGCCGTGGTGCTTTAATTAAGCCTTGGATCTTCAAAGAAATCAAAGAGCAAAAACATTGGGATCCCAGTTCAAATGAACGTTTCGATATGATGCGTAGATATGCCAACTATGGTCTAGAACACTGGGGCTCCGATACAAAGGGAGTGGAAAATACACGAAGATTTTTACTTGAATGGCAGTCATTTTTGTATCGTTATATACCCTACGATTTGATGTTGCATCCACCCCAGAAGATCAATCAAAGACCACAAACCTTTAGAGGGCGGGATGAAATGGAAACTTTAATGAGTTCACCCAATTCACAGGATTGGGTTAAGCTAAGTGAAATGTTATTGGGTCCGGTACCAGAGGGTTTCACATTTGTGCCCAAGCACAAAGCTAATTCTTATTGAAAGAGTGTGAGAGAAGAAAATATATTATGCACAAAAAAGCATATATTTAAAGTGTATTTTTGTTTTTAATAAAAAAGAGAATTTTGGGAAAATAAAATTCGAAAAAGAAAATATTGTCTTGGAAAAGCAAAGCAAGAGTAGTTAATGGCTAAATTATAATTTTTTGTTTTTTGAAAAATTGAAAATTTGTAAATTCGCCTAAGAATTAAATTCCTTAAAAATGGATTTTTTTTAATATTGATTGAAAATTAAAGTTGAGTAGCATTTAGAGCCTAATTAAAAAAAATGTTTAGTATTTTTTTAATTTATTTATTTTTTGTAAAATTAAAAAAAATCGTGACAAAAATTTAAAATTTCAAACAAGAGTTAAAGTCCAAAACTAATCACATTTTTTTTTATTTTTTTTTTGTTTTTAAGATTTCTGATAATAACTAAGCGCTTCCTCCACATCTTTTTTGGATCCCAAAAATATGGGCGATCTTTCGTGTATCTTTTGAGGCAAAATATCCAAAATAGAGATTTTGCCATTACTGGCCAAGCCACCGGCCTCAACCATCAAATAGGCCATGGGATTGCATTCGTATAACAAACGCAATTTACCATTGGGAGCTGATTTGGTGGCGGGATAGATGAAAATACCTCCATATTTAATGGTACGGTGGACATCCGCAACCATAGAGCCCACATAGCGGGCACCATAGGGCTTGCCTTTGCTGGGATCCTTTTTGGCAGCAATATAATTAAAGACTCCGGCCTCCCAATCGGCCGCATAACCCTCATTGATGGAATAGATTTTACCCTTTTCGGGCACACGCATATTGGGTTCGGTTAAAATGAATTCACCAATGGCGGGATCATACATGAAGCCATTTACCCCTGAACCAGGACCCAAACTCAGAACAATGGCGGTGGCCGAGCCATACAAGGCATAGCCAGCAGCAACAATTTCACGGCCAGGCTGCAAAGCATCTTGAACACTGGGAGCACCTTCGGATTTTTTGCGATAAATGGCAAAAATTGAACCTATAGAGACCAGACAATCAATATTCGAGGAACCATCTAAGGGATCAAAGCAGACTATGTATTTGCCCTACAAAAGAAAATATAATTAAAAAATTGTTGCACACAAAAAAAGATTTTGTGTTTTCTACAAACCTGCTTTTCAGTCTCCACCTCTATGACATTTTCATTTTCCTCGGACACCATCAGGCAGGTGGTATAGGAAGATTTCAACATATTGATAAACAGCTCATTGGAAAGAACATCCAATTTTTTCACCTCTTCACCTTGCACATTGACATCTCCAGCAATACCATGCAATTTGGCAATGCCAGCCTTACGAACCGCCGAGGCAATAGCCTTAATGGAAGTCTGTATGCAATTCAACAATTGAGACAAATCACCGGTGGCATGTTTGAATTTACGTTGTTCCTGCAGCACAAAACGTGTCAGTGTCATGCAATTGGAATCAAAGGCAGGACCTTGTTGTGTCATAGTGGCTAAAATGTGAAAGTGAAGAAAAAAGGAATTAGAAAATTTAAGAAAATGAAAGATGGAAATCAACGCAGGCAGTTTGGAGAATTATTTACGAACAAGTGCAATAGATACAAGTTTGGAAATCAATAAGAAGACTGGTGAGCACGCATACTACTATATGTTATTTTTCCTCTTACCGCTACTGTTGTTGCATCTTTTCGCGTTAAAAATCAATATCTTTTCGCGATAACTTTTCTTCGTTAATAGATATTGAAGCAAAAACTTCCTGATTTCATTCAGTATGACATTCCCTCATTACTCATGATAAAATTTTGATACAAGTGTTATGTGATAATTGAAATATTGGCAATGTTTCAAAAAGAAATGGCGAAAAAACATTGACTTTCAATGCTAAAAGAAAGGTATCACTTTGCATTTAGAATTCGTCTGAAGTGGACGCTTCGGGATTCGGTGCATAGTCATCGTTATACTCAGTACAGTTATAACTGTACATTGTTTTTAATTCTGTAATTTTATTACACTTGTTTTTATATACAATTGGAGGGGACACCAACTTCGGAAGTACAACCTGGCATATAGAGTCGTACTCTGCCATTTCAATTAAAGTCCAAAAAAAAAAAAAAAAAAAAAAAGAAAGGTATAGTACCAGCCTTTAGCTTGAAAAATCCTATGATTTTCTTACCCATAATAGCGACCAGGGTTTAATGCAACCACTTAGTTTTATTGGGACTAACCTTCAGTGTGTGAAGATTTTTTTCTCCATTGATTAAAGTGTAAACCTCCATTTTTGCTTTGAAGTTAAATAAGAAAACACGACATTTGATATTTTGACATTTGCTTTCTCATTTTAGGAGAGAGTAAATAATCATCGAACAGCGAGAGTAAGAAAGAGAGAGTCAACTGTCTCTTCTTTATGTGCATTACACCGTAGTCCACATTATGGGTAAAGTAATAACTGATTTGTTTAAACTGCAATCAATGCAAGCAGCAGTAGCCTTAGAAGGAAAACAAAACATGCGCTGTTATCCATTCTCACAAGATATATAAATATTTAGAGAGAGAGAGAAAGAGAGAGAGAGAGAGATAGTAAACTAGAAACGATAGGAAAACAACAGGATCAGGCTAAAGAAGAGAGCAACAATGAAAGCTACTTGGATTTTCATGCTATCGTTAGGCGTACTTAAAACTCATACTGCAAAATAAAGAAAAAAGGTAAGTAGGATGTTTATGTAGCATATTTCAATTTTATAATTATTAATAACAACATCTAGCAGGGTATTAATAAAAAATTTTATTTTTATAATAATTAATAACATCATCTAGCAGGGTTTCAAAAAATTTTTGTTTTTTTGAAACTTACGATTCGTGGCTGCCATTTTTTAAATAAATATGTATGTCCTTAACCTGAATAAAATATTAAAATTAATAATAGATTATATTGTATGTAGCTATTATAATAATATCTTATAAAATTTAAATGTAAAATACAAAGCTTCAAAATTGAAAAAAATTAAAATTTTATATAAATATTTTTTTTTCAAAATTAAAAACAAAAAAAAATTTAAATAATTAATTTTTTTTAAAGCAAAAGATAAAAAAATTAAAAATTTAAATAAATATGTTTTTAAATAAAACGATAAAAAATAACAATTTCAAGTGTAATAAAAGCATAAATATATATATATACAATTTAATTTTCCCACTTGTTTTCTTTATTTTTCAATATTTATATTATTATTTTTCCTTATTTTATTATCATTTTTCGTCATTTTATTATTATTGTTTTTTCTTTCATTTTGTTTACTTCTTATTTTATCATTAAATTTTTTTAATTGCTATTTGTTTATGTATTATTTTGTTTATTTTTTATTGCTTTAATTTTGGTTTTTAATTTTTAATATTATTTTTATTTAGTTTATATTTTTTATTATTTTACATCATTTTATTTTTTATAAGAAATACAAAAACAAGCTTGAAATTTTACGGTTGCATTTACACAAAGTAATGAAGCCTTAAAATAGTTTTATTTGACAGTACTTTAAACGAAATCTGTAACACAGGTATTCACAAAACTTAATGCAGATTTGAAATAAGTTAATTTGACAGATTTCCCTAAAAGAACCATCACAAAAATCTATTTAAAGGCTTTATTAGGCTTGTGTTAGAGTTTTATTTCAAACTTTATAAAAATCGCCATTAGAATCTAGTAAAAATTACATGAAAACAAAAAAAAACACTTAAAAAATAAGAGGCCTTCTTTGTATAGTCGATTTCGAAAGGATTGACGCAGAAAGACACCATGTATACTTGAGACAATGTTGTCGTGGTTTTGAAAAAGCTGTTACATTTGCATATTTTATCTAAGTCACCTTGCATAGTTATTCGTGTGTATTCTGTGTGTATTGGTAGAAAAATTACAGCTACATATTTGTTGACCACTTTATAAAAAAAGCGAGTGTGAGAGAGAGAGGGTGGTGGGTCAAGTGTTGAATAGAAGGCTGTAACTGTAATTCACGGAGGTGAATTTGGAGGCTTATGGCTGTAATTGAATGATCATGTGTTATGAATTACTTGTAAAGCAGAGAATGTAATGAGATGGAAGTTGTAGTAAGAGTCGAACGTTATTTATTTGCATCATGACGCCGATTTCAACAAATTACATTGAACTACTTTTATGCTTTGTCTACAATGACTGTCGTTTTGAAAAAGTTAGAGTTAGACTCCAAGAGCAAAGGAGTTGCTGCGCTTGCACGAACGAGCAGGGCTGCCAAATTTGCAGATTTTTCGGCGTTTTGCCGATTTTTACCTTCAAAAATAACAAAGTGCCGATTTTTACTATAAAAATGCCGTTTTTTTTTCTAAATATGAAAAATGCTTTTCTCTTTTTAACTTTTCTACTCACAACCGAAGGATGAAGGTGATTTTTTTTTGTTATTTCACTTTCAAAACATTGAAACCTCTATTCGTACCCTTAAAGTTATAAAATTCTAAGAGAACCTCATCATGCCCTTACGTTTTCTAAAGAATTCAAGTTAACTCGTTTAAAATTAATATATTGAGCTGAAACTTAGCACAAATAATTCTTATTTGCCATGGGCAATCAAGTTCAAAGATAGGCTATATCTTGATACAGCCCTCATCGCAACCAATCATCCAATCTAACTTCTTGAGTTAAAAGAAAACCGTATTTTTACCCGATTCGGGTTAATTTTTATGCGTATAGCTACCATAAAGACAAGTCTCCCAATAAAAATTTGGACATAGCTGCCATTTTGATCTATGGATTAGAACTCTTGAACTAATTTGGTATGTAATATGGCATTGAACCCCTGATACCCATGTCGAAGCCGGTCTAAATCGGACCACATCTAGATATATCTGCACTATAGATCTATCTCCAGCATGGGTGACTCATTTTTATCTGATTTCGTCGAAAAATTTTGGAAGATTGGACAGTATTGTACCCTTTACAACCGTGCTATACATATGGTAATAGATGGAGATCACATAAGGCGTATTTTTAACCCGGGCTATAATAAATCCATTATGGATGGTATGACAAATTAGAGTAGCGAAAATGGCGATTTTTTCTTCAAAAGTGCTGGTTTTCTAGCAAATTAGTCTTAACGCCCTGCGAACGAGGTGAATTTCTGAACATCGTGTTCTCAGAAGAAAAAAAATTCCCAATTGAGCAATTTGAAAACTCCCCAAATTATTTTGTGGGAAAATTGCGATTTTTTCTCCAAAAGTGCTGATTTTCTAGCAAATTGCAGCACTGCGAAAGAGTTGAATTTCCGAACATCGCGTTCTCAGAAGAGAACAATTTCGCAATTAAGCAATTTGAAAACTCCCCAAAAGATTTTGTGGGAAAATGGCGATTTTTTCTTCAAAAGTGCTGATTTTCTAGCAAATTAGTATGGCAGCCCTGCGAACGAGGTGAATTTCCGAACAGCATGTTCTCAGAGGAGAAAATTTTCCTAATTGAGCGATTCGAAAACTCCCCAAATGATTGTGTTCACTTAATCGAGTGCACGTAGGAGCGCAATTTGCACCTACGAACCGCCACCCGAAGTAATTTTTCACCACAAGTGATGGTAAGGTATGGCAGCTGTGACCCCCGAAAAACGCAACTGCAGGCGTCAAAGTAAATGTAAACATTTTGGCAGCTGCTTTGGGGCCGTGTACAAACTTGTCGGTAGTAGACCATGGATGTAACAAAAAGACTCGGCACTGTAACATAAATCACGTGTAAACCTAGAATTGCTAAAAAATCTCGCTCCGCACTTCGTTTTGTCCAGACAGTGACTTTAAAATTGTCTAGATGCCAATCCGATAGGCATTTCTATTAAGGCCATTTTAGAGAGCAAGGAAAGGACAAAAAATACGCCAGTATGGACTTATTATATCAGAAGATTACATTTATGCACCTTGCAACAAACTTAGAGACATAGGATTTCTGAATTTTAGATTACACATGTCCCACATATTTCTGTCATTTGAATCAATAACAAGTAAAAGCGTGCTAAGTTCGGCCGGGCCGAATCTTAGTTACCCACCACCATAGATACAGCTAAAAATGTAGCCTTATTAAGTGAGTTTGTATTTCAATTAGTTTAATCTCAAGAAGTCAAATCGCGATATCGGTACTTATGGGGGCCTATATCACCTTATTTACCGATTTGGATAAAACTTGGGACTGATGTCATAAGATAGTGTTTTGGGTCAAATTTCTGCCAAATTGGGCGAAAATCTAAGCTTCTAGGGGGTGAAGAAGTCAAATCCGGGGATCGGTTTATATGGGGGCTATATCTGTTTATAGACCGATTCGGATAATATTTGGCATGGATGTTGGAAGTCATAACTCAAATCTTCGTTCCAAATTTTAGCCAAATCGGATGAAAATTGAGGCTTCTAAGGGTTCAAGAAATCAAATCGGGGTATCGGTTTACATGGGGGCAATATCCAAATCTGAACTGATATGGTACATTTGCAATCCCCAACGACCTACATTAAAAAGAAGTATCTGTGCATGATTTCAAGCGGCTAGCTTTACACGTTCGACCGCTATCGGTCGGACGGACATAGCAGACATGGGCTCGCAGATCAATATTTCGAGTTGTTACAAACGGAATGACTAGATCAGTATACCCCCATCCTATGGTGGTGGGTATAAAAAATATTTTCACATAAAAAAAAACACATGTGGTCGTTTGAATTGGTAACACTTCGTGTCAGCAACACTGTATATAAAGACACAGGATACTTTCGCTCTTTTACGATGATTTTATTTGCCACCACCAGGCACCATCAAGTAATTGGTTTCGAATTTTACTTACGAATCTTGTGACGCACATATCTAGTCTCGATTTTATTCGCAGCGATTGTGAATGGCTACAACAACATTTAATTCAATGTTTGTATTGAATAGTCATTATTTAATTTTCATATCATGGTAACTTACTCTTTATAACTTCCAAAACATTACATTCTCTTCCTTTCTTTATACATTACCGCCAATTTGAAATACTTAGCTTAGGATCATGACCTAACATCAAACACATTGACCACAGTTGAAGAATGCATGGGATTTCACTTCACCTCTAGTCTGTAAACTAATAAAACTTTAACATTCTCTCTGATGCTCATAACCTAAGCCAGTGTATAATTATTGCAGGAAAATCTATTATTTCAATTCACCTCTAGCCTTTGCTCTGACAAAACTTTAGCATTCTCTGTGACTCCCATTAACTAACCCAATGCTAACTAATTATTGTCATTGGTTTACTAATACTACATTATGCTACAATATTCTTCTTCTCTGTTCTATAAGGTGAACTTACATATACATACATATATGTATGATATGCTCAACTTTTTGCCGTATACTTTTGAATATTATTCCCATGCCCTATGGCTTATGTGGCAAAAGTGTGTTTCTGTGTGCCCGTTGCTGAATTAGAGTGTCAATTTGCACCTATGTATCTTTGTCAAAAGAAGGAGATATAAAGAGTGTTCGCGGAAAGCAAGAGAGTGCGTGAGCATAGTTTTCAGAATTTGGTAATTGAGAGCTTGCACATTTCTGCTGAAGGCTTTGGATGCTGCTAACCATGTATACAAAATAAATTCAGTTGAAGTGCATAATTTTATTCTACTTACCAAACTTCTGTCATACCAGCAAAAATTAACGCTTCTAGGAACCGAACAAGGATGATCGAGAGACCAGTTAACATGGAAGCTATATAAGGTTATAGACTGATTTGGAACGTATTTGGCACAATTGTTGGAAGTCGTTACAGAACACCGCATGCAAAATTTCTGCTAATCGGTCAAAAATTTTGCACTTGGTGTTGTAGTATCACTTCCAACCACTGTGCTCAGTATGGTTCAAATCGGTTGATAATCTGGTAAAGCTGCCATATAAACCGATCTGACTTCTTGAGCCTCTAGAGGGCGTAATTCTCATTCGATTTGGCTGAAATTTTGCATGGGGTGTTTTGGTATGACTTCAAATAACTGTGCTAAGCGTAAATCGGTACATATCCTGATATAGCTGCCATATATACCGATCAATATTCTTTGTTTACCTAAAAAGAGATACCGCGCAAAGAACTCGACAAATGCGATCCATGGTGGATAAGATTCGGCCCGGCCGAACTTAGCACGCTCTTACTTGTTTATCTTTATTTTTTGCTTACATTAATATTGTTCATTATTTTTCAAAAACAACTATTTCTAATCTCTAATGAAATGACCTGTAAAATATTGCCAATGAAATGGAATGTGAAATCAAATCAAATCAAAATCACTAAGGCAAGTACAAAGGCTGATAACCCAATTACTTGTTGAAAACTTTTTAATAATTTTGTTTTTTGTAAGTAAACTATTAAACGGTTGCAAAACTAGCTGCGAGAATCAAGTCGTAAATTTCAACACGTGTTTAGAGAATTTCTGTAATAATGAAGCAAAATAAAAGTGAACAATTTGTTTTTTTTTTTTTAATGGATAAATAAATCTTTATGATGGATAAACAAATCCTTATGGGATGGGTAAAACTAAAGTGTAAAATGTTAAGCCCTAGAACGTCCACGATGAGTCAGATCCCCAAAAATTGATTTTGTCTGAACAAAAATTTTCAGTTAAATTTTTTAAAATGACAAAATTATTTTTCTTTATTATGCCTTAAAATTATTTTCTTAAGGACAAAATTGTAATAAAATCATTACTAAATTTTTTTTTTCTGAAGTTATTTTTTTAAGATGACATTTCAGCGTAACATTTTCTAATGACAAAAATTCAGCCCAGGCCGGATCCCACTCAAATTTTTTTTAAAATTTTTTCTAAAGACAAATTTATTTTTAAATTTTTTTCTAAAGACAAAATTTTTATAGAAAAATCAATAAATTTTTTTAGAGACTAAATTTTATTGACTTAATTCCAGGGAAAAACTCTCTGAAGACAACCTAAACCCGAGATTATTATTTTAAAGCCAAAATTTCATGTGTCTTCTCAATGCATTTTGCAACACCACATTTTGCCTAAAAATTTTTAAAGTCTTTTTTATAATGCTTATCTGTCTCAAACATCAAATTTCATTAAATAATTTTAAAGACAAAATTTTAAAAGTTTTAACCACTGAATGTATACTTTACATAATCTATTTTCTTTAAGTTTCTAAATTTAAATCATGTACGCATTAGCAGAGCAATAACAAAAAATGCGAGCGAGCTCAGTCACATTTCGAAATGTATACCAATGGATGTACAAAGTAGCTTCCTTACAGTAATATTCGACAAATTAAAACCATCTCCTCCAACAAAATTTCTAAAAAAAATTAAAAAAAGTCTAAACTAATCAAAACAAGTAAAATAAAAAATGGCATTTTTTCAGCAGATTGTTGTACTTAAAACCGCAGATTTTGTTTGCTGATTTAGCTACCCGAAATGTTTGCAAATGCAGCAGCCTTATGTTTGCTGAAACAGCAGTAATGACAGCGTTCCCATTTTCAATAGACAAAAACTGCTGTTTTGAATAATAAATTTGGTTGAGTGTAAATTGTATGAGTGGGTGGGCTATAGGGGATCCAATTGACACCCGGATCCCAACAATCCTTATTCATCATCTCCAATTGGTTGCATCGTCTTTTTTTGTTAGTACCAGGCGAAATATAAGTGGTACAATTGCATTTATATTTCTTTGTTGTATGGTAACGGATTAGACACAGCTGAAGCTAAGCCCTAAGTAAAATTCCAGCGTGCCACGAAAAGCCATAAAGTCGTCAACTAGAAGTCAGAGGCTTATTTTGCTCAGTAGTTACTACCTATACTGTTGTACATTAACCCCACGGCATACAACAGGAGCCCTGTCAAGATCCTAGAGCCATTTTCTGCATATTGGTACACAAAACTTCCTTTATTCGTGCTGCATTTTGTCCTTTTTCTCCACAATTTAAGCAGGTTTGGACAAGGCAGAATTTTAGTGATTATCGAGCCCTTAAAAAAGTGTTATATTGGTACTACTGTGGTTATTGTAGGAGCTATGTAAATTGTATTTTCCTTGTAAACCTCACTTTTATTTGACTTAGCTGCATGTAACTCCACGATACTAGTTCTTCACTTCAATTTCCATATTAAACCTAAAAGGTTTCTCATTTGCCTCTGAGGCAGCTACATTTCGAAAGAGAGATACTAGGCATTTTATGTTATTGTTATTATTTATGAGTTTACATACAATGTGCGGCACATACATATGTATTGTATGTTTTTTTGGTTTTTTCCCCCCACCAAGTTTCACTTCAAACGTTATCAAGGTCACTCTTGCACAGAAAAGATGAAATGCACGCGCTTTTTCTTCTTTTCTTCTTTTTTTCTCTTCATTTGGTATCTCAGAGATTCATTATCAGACGACGAAGCTGTCAATTAATAATATTTCTATGTTTTACTGTCAGAAATGAAAAAAAGACCACGTAGTAGGTATTCCAATTTTTTCCACATAATTAGACTTTTTGGGAAAGAAAAATAAAAACAAGTTTATGAAGAAAAACAAACACGTTTCGTTTGTTGAAGATAAAAACCCAAAAACAAAACGTTGCAAATTCACCCACGCACTCAAATTTGTTGGTCACCATGGTTTTACGTATGTGTTTATTAATAATTTCTCACACGTTTTTTTATAGAATAAAAGGGCACTGTAATTTTTTAACACAATTTTTTGATCTAGCGCCATTATTTAATTGTTTGACACTTGTTTATTCCTTTCCTTCTTTTTATGTTTTAATTTGCTATCTACTTACAATGTGTTAGTTGTGAGTGTTTTATTTCGAAATGTCAAAGATATATTTTTTGGATAAAATCCGAATTGCCGGCCAAACTATTTGCTGCCGCTGTTTCGTAGAGGGGGTCTGTTGCCCACGAGTCAATACTCCAGACTGATTTTTTTTTTCACTGTTTGCTTAAAACGAACACGAATATGGGAGCCCACACTATGTGTTTTGTGATGAGATGTGTTAAAAGAAAAGAACGAAGCCAAGCGTTAAATTCTGCTTAACACAGGCCCTACACGTACAAATCATAACACTCCGAAGAATAAATTTTGACAAAATATTATTTTTAAAAATTTTCTAGAAAAATTATTATTCTCTTAATCTGCCATAAAAAATAAAATAAAAAAATTTCTACAGAAAAAATAAAATTTTAACAAATTTGCCTGATAAATAAAATTAAAACAAGTGCTTATGTACCCTCGACCATGGAACGCATTTGTCAAGTCCTTTGTACGGTTCTTATTTATATGGTTTGGGTATTGGAAGTCATTGTAAAAGTTATTCTGGAATTTTCCAGTCAAACCGGATGAGATTTACTAACTCTCTCAAGAAGTAAATATAGTCGGGATATCGGTTAATATATGGTTATTGTCGGATTCAGACCATACTTGGCATAGATGTTGGAGCCAAAGCCAAATCAGATAAAAATTGAGCCTAGAGATCAAAGAAGTTCAGTCGGAAAATCGGTTTAAACGGGAGCCATATCAGGTTATGGGCCGATTCAGGCCATACTTGGCATGGATGTAGGCGGTCATAGTAATCATTTTGCAAAATGTCAACCAAATCATAGGAGATTTGCGTCCCAAAAAAGTGCAGTTTATGGTGAAAATGGCAAAAAATCCTAATTTTTTCACATCCCTCCTAAATTAACCCCAGGAACACGAATATGAAGTCCGTTTTTGGGACTCGGGACCTCAAAACGGGTTTTTTCTTCATCTAGTGAAATGACGACGAATATAGGCAATATGGTATTCAAATTAAAGGAAATTTTACGTAGAATACAAATTTGGAGGAAAAAAATTAATTCCCAGGCTGCAAGGGCATGAGAATTTTGAGCTCTTTGTTAAAATTAGGAAAAAAGGGTGAAAAGAAACATGGATTGCATTTGTCGACTTCTTTGCTTGGTATCTCTTTTTAGGCAAACAAAGAATAATGGATACGAATTGTTATGCTATTGGAGATATATCGATTTATAGTCCCATTCGGACCATAAATTAATTGAAAATAATATTCGGATAAGAATTGCGCCTTATAGGGCCTCAAGCATAATCGGGAGATCGGTTTATATGGGAGCTGTATCAGGCAGCAGTTTACAAACAAGACCACCTCCCAACAGACGAAGATTACACTATATAAGACACTGATAATACCCGTATTGTTATATGGTGCTGAGGCATGGGTACTTGTGAAAGCAGATAAGGCAGTGCTTGGAGTATTTAAGAGAAAGATTCTTCGTAAAATATATGGACCAGTTTGCGATAACGGAGAATATAGGTGACGTATGAACCACGAGCTGTATGACAACGATAACATAGTTACACACATCAAAATACAACGGCTGCGTTGGCTAGGCCATGTTGTCAGAATGAGTGAAGAAGCTCCCTCGAAGAAATCTTTTGAAGACAAACACGGTGGTACATGCAAACCGGGAAGACCAAAAGCCCGATGGAAAGATCAAGTGGTGGGAGACACCTCGAAATTTGGTATCAGAGATTTTAGATTGAGCGCAGAAGATCGAGGTGCTTGGAACGCTATTCTACATTCGGCTAGTGTAACAAATATTCTGTCATACCCAATTAAAGTATCAGGCTATAGATCGATATTGAACATGTATGTTGAAGGTAATGGGAAATCCGTTGTTCAAAGTTAGAGCACAATCGGATTGCGCCCTTTAGAGACATACGAAGTCAAGACCCCAGATCGTTTTATATGGCAGCTATATCAGGTTATGGACCGATTTGAACCATACTTAGTACAGATTGGAAGTCACAACAAATAACCAAATTTCAGCCAAATCAGATGATAATTGCACCCTCTAGTGGCTCAAGAAATCGAGATCCAAGATCGGTTTATGTGGCAGCTATATCAGGTTATGGACCGATTTGAATCATACTCATCACAGTTGTTGGAAGTCATAACAAACAACTCAATGCAAAATTTCAGCCAAATCGGATGAGAATTGCACCCTCTAAAGGCTCAAGAAATTAAGATCAATTAAAATCAAGGTTTATATGGCAGCTAATTCAGGTTATGGACCGATTTAAACCATACTTAGCACAGTGGTTGGAAGTCATAACAAACAACTTAATGCAAAATTTCAGATAAATCGGATAGGAATTGCGCACTCTAGAGGCTCAAGAAGTCAAGACCTAAGATCGGTTTATATGGCAGCTATATCAGGTTATGGACCGATTTCAACCATACTTAGCACAATTGTTGGAAGTGATACGAAAACAACACGTGCACAATTTCAGCCACATTTGACCCTCTAGATGGTCAAAAATTAAGACCCAAGATCGGTTTATATGGCAGCTATATCAATTTGACCCATTAACAATCCCAACCGAACTACACTAATAAGAAGTGATTATGCAAAATTTCAAGCGGCTAGCTTTATTGCTTTGAAAGTTAGCGTGCCTTCGACAGACGGACGGACATGGCTAGATCGACTTAAACTGTCATGACGATCAAGAAAATATATACTTTATGGGGTCTTAGACGCTTATTTCGAGGTGTTACAATTAGTATACCCCCCATCTCATGGCGGAGGGTATAAAAAAATTCTATGCTATAGTTAGCGTTAAATGCCCCCGAATTAAAACAGGTTTTGAACTTTGTTCTCGAATTCAATCATCTAGAGTGAAAACAAATCAATGTTCGAAAAAATTACAAGAACAATTACTCATAACCACCGAGATTTTGAGCACAAGAGTGCATAAAGTAACAATGTACAGCCCCTTGCGGCAGCGTTGATAGCAAGTATTCTTATTTTCTTACTTTCAGTCGATGTTGAGAAAGCAACGAATGGACATGCGTAGGGGTATAACCATCGTTTTTCTGTTTTTATTTTAAAAACAATAATTTGTCTTGATTAAACGCTTGGAAGATATACAAAAGTATTTAACATTTCTAATGTTATTTTTACTTTCACAAAACACTAGTCATTCAGTGCAAAAAAATGATTTTTTAGATACAGAGAAAATTAAAAATACTTACTACATGTAAGAAAGAGTGAGACAGCAATATAAAAATATCGAGAGTAGCTTGTTAATCGACAAAATGTTAACATAAAGTGTGGGTGTATTAAACAGAAATGAGTGTTACTAACATGGCATGCTCTCAAGCAATTTAACCTTTACTTTAGCCTGATTGGCATACGTTTGGATGTTAGTGGCGTTAAAACATGTACATGTTAATATTATTGGGCTGTTACATAACATTTTCATCAAACTTGGACTCAATTTTTACTAAATTAAATTATTTTTTATTTTAATTTAAGCTCTAAGCTTCATCGTCAGGCTGCTTTGCACTAAAAGATTACATGCTTGGAGCTGATGATAAAGCTAGATTAACCTCGAAATGCCCAATGCATTAATCGCAACTACATTTTGCCTAAAACTTAATAAAGGGTTTTATTTTTCTTTCTTTTCTAAATAGGCGGAAACAAAAACAAACCCTATATTGGTTTCAGTTTGAAAAATAAATTCAACAACAAAAAAATAAAATATTGAAAAAATTTTCTATTGTAACAAAATTTTGACAAAATTATTCAACATAATTTTTATAAAAATAAATTTTATTGTTTGTACATTGCAAACATACGTAAATGTCTGACATTCTCATATGTCTGCATGTTTATGCCCTGCTTAATGTAGAAGAACCACAGAGAGTGCGATTGAGAGAGTGAGAGAACAATTAATCGAAAACTACCACAAGAAGACGTGCTATTATCTGTTGAATACCTCACATTCTATTTGCATAACAACACGACCATGTAGTAGAGCGGTGGTGTAATATGGGGTGGGGTTGGGGAAGGGGGATATCAAAAGCAAAACAAGTTATAGTTTGTGATAACGCCAATTTGCAGCGATCAGTAGTAAACAAAACTAAAACAAAAATAATAACAAAAACTAAAAAATTAAAAAAAAACATTGAAAACCAGAAAACCAGAAAACGGGGGCCGGTCTCTCGTTCGATACTCAACCATAAATATCTGTGTACGCAACATACATTTTTGTTGGACTTGTTTTTGTTATGCTTCTTTTGTACACATTCAAACACACACGTAATCATACATACATATGTATGTTGATGGTAGTGGTTTTTATTTTGTCTGTTTTTCGGCGATTTTATGAAAGACACAAAGATGAGAGAAAGCAGAAAACACGAATTCATGAATTCAAATAAATGGCTCGTCGTCTTGTCTTGACTTTGAAATAACCTTAGGATGCCGGTATCGAAAATTATATTATGAATTGAAATCTAATGTAGCTCTACTCGTAGTATTTTTGTCTCGAGAGAGACACGTGGAGTTGGATTTCTGCAGTAACGGGGCATACCATTACACATAACAATTAACAGTAGTGTTAAAAAAATTGAATAATGTGGCAACATCATTGGTGAGGCTTCAATCACCCAATAAAGGAAGATAAAGAATATACAAACATACGCATGTATTTTATAGGGTCAGTAATAATGTATATTTCAATGTGTTAGAAACGGCATGGCAAAATTACTATACCCCCGCCCTTGGGTGGTGGCTATAGAAATGATTTCGCATTTAAGGGTAACTTACCAGAACATAGTACATATCCTTTCTTCAACATTAGAATTGAAACGATAACAAAATTTGTTAACATTAAATTCTGGTAAGGTCAATTATTTTTCATTTAATACTATGATTTTACCATACAATTAAAACAATTGTTGGGTTACTTGCCGCCGTTGATGAGGGAGAATGGTGAGAGAATGGAAATGGCAACTTTAGTAGTATATTAATTGTTTACCAAAAGGGGAGAATCGATGAAGAGGGTGTTGGTTGTTGTCGTCAGCCTTGTAAAGTGTGTCCATAAAATTGTATTGAAGAGATTGCAGCCCTAACATGTTTGATTTGATTAAAAAACCAGTAAGGAAAGGCAAAAGTCAGGTGGTGCCGACTTTATAATACCCTTCACCTACACCATAGGTACAAAGAGGGAGCTATTGGGTTGCCCAAAAAGTAATTGTCGGTAATATAGTAGTAATATAGTCGGCGTTGACAAATTTTTTCAACGGCTTGTGACTCTGTAATTGCATTCTTTCTTCTGTCAGTTATCAGCTGTTACTTTTAGCTTGCTTTAAAAAAGAAGTGCGCGAAATTTTGTTTACATTTGTTTGTTTAGCGTCAATTTTAATATGGATACCACATGTATTGAAAGAAATTCATTTAACAAACCGAATCAACGCTTGTGATATGCACCTTAAACGCAATGAATTCGATCCGTTTTTAAAACGAATCATAACTGGAGATGAAAAATGGATTGTTTACAACAACGTTAGTCGAAAACGATCAAACCACTTCAAAGGCTGATATCCACCAAAAGAAGGTTATGCTGTCTGTTTGGTGGGATTGGAAGGGTGTGGTATATTTTGAGCTGCTTCCAAGGAACCAAACGATTAATTCGGATGCTTACTGTCAACAATTGGACAAATTGAATACAGCCATGAATACAGCCAAAAAATTGTCAATCGTAAAGGTGTCATATTCCACCAGGACAACGCTAGACCGCACACATCTTTGGTCACTCGCCAAAAACTGAGTGAGCTTGGCTGGGAACTTTTGATGCATCCACCATATACCCCTGACTTTGCACCATCAGACTACCATTTATGCGATTTTTTCAGAACTCCTTAAATGGTAAAACTTTCGGCAATGATGAGGCTATAAAATCGCACTTGGCTCAGTTTTTTGCAGATAAAGGCCAGAAGTTCTATGAGCGTGGAATACTAAATTTGCCAGGAAGATGGCAAAAGGTTATCGAACAAAATGGCAATTATATATTTGATTAAAGTTCATTCTAAGTTTTATTAAAAATGCATTAAGTTTCTTTTAAAAAATCTGCAATTACTTTTTAGACAACCCAATATATCTAATTCTGAACCAATTTTGGTGGATTTTGATGGGTTGTTAAACAATCCGTATCAAATTTTGAGCAAATATGTTCAAACTGTTATAAATACGGTGGAAAAATGACAACATTATTGCCAATTAGCCAAGAACTGACGCACATATATATGGGGGCTACACCTAAATCCGAAGCAATCTTCTTAGATATTGTAGTAGGCATCGAGGAAAGAGTTTTGCACAATTTTGGCAGTATTGTCCAACTCTGCACTTGCGGTGAACCTAGAAATAAAAGTCGAGCGAAATACATATATGACAGCCAAATATAAATCTGAACCGATTTCTATAAAATTCACCAGCAATTTTAAAAGACATAAGAAAATCCTTCCTGCCAAATTTTGAGAGAATCGATTAACAATTGAGCACTTTATTGCAATATTAGTCCAAATCTGACGAACATATATATGGGAGTTATATCTGAACCGATTTCTAGCAAACTTCTTAGATATTGTGGTAGTTGTCAGGGAAAGCGTTGTACAAAATTTTGGCAAGATTGGTCAATAAATGCGTTTGCAGTGAGCATAGAAGTGAAAATCGAGCAATATATGCAAATGGCAGCTATATCTTAATCTGAACCGATATCTATGAAATTCATCAGTAATATCGAGAGTCATTAAAAACTCTTTCCTGCCGAATTTCTAGAGAATCGGGTAATAAATGAGCACTTTATTGCATTATTTCTCAAAATCGGACGAACATATATATGGGAGCTATATCTAAATCTGAACCGATTTCGACTAAAATTTTTAAATATTGTGGAAGTCGTCGAGGAAAGCGTTGTACAAAGTTTTGGGAAGATTGGTCAATAAATGAGCTTGCAGTGGCTCTAGGAGTGAAAATCGGGCGATATAAGAGAGATATATGTAAATATGAACCGATTTCTATGAAATTTACCAGTAACGTTGAGAGTCATAAGAAAATCCTTCCTATCAAATTTCGGAGAATCAGATAACAAATGATAATTTTATTGCAATATTTCTCTAAATCGGACGAACGTATATATGGGAGCTATATCTAAATCTGAACAATTTGAATAGGCTTGTCTCTAGACCGAAAAACATGCCTGTACCTGCAATTTGAAGACGATCGGATGAAATCTGCGAACTGTACACAAATTTGTACACAAATTAACATGGACAGACGGACATAGCTAAATCGAAACATAAAGTGATTCTGAGTCGATCGGTATACATATCAATGGGTCTGGGTGTTACAAACAAAAGTACTAAGTTATAAAGGGTGATTTTTTTGAGGTTAGGATTTTCATGCATTAGTATTTGACAGATCACGTGGGATTTCAGACATGGTGTCAAAGAGAAAGATGCTCAGTATGCTTTGACATTTCATCATGAATAGACTTACTAACGAGCAACGCTTGCAAATCATTGAATTTTATTACCAAAATCAGTGTTCGGTTCGAAATGTGTTCATTCACCGTAACGTTGCGTCCAACAGCATCTTTGAAAAAATACGGTCCAATGATTCCACCAGCGTACAAACCACACCAAACAGTGTATTTTTCGGGATGCATGGGCAGTTCTTGAACGGCTTCTGGTTGCTCTTCACTCCAAATGCGGCAATTTTGCTTATTTACGTAGCCATTCAACCAGAAATGAGCCTCATCGCTGAACAAAATTTGTCAAAATTTGAACACATTTCGAACCGAACACTGATTTTGGTAATAAAATTCAATGATTTGCAAGCGTTGCTCGTTAGTAAGTCTATTCATGATGAAATGTCAAAGCATACTGAGCATCTTTCTCTTTGACACCATGTCTGAAATCCCACGTGATCTGTCAAATACTAATGCATGAAAATCCTAACCTCAAAAAAATCACCCTTTAATACCCTTTACCACAGTAGTGGTGTAGGGTATAAAAATGCAAATGCAAATTTGCCCATGACCATTCTATTAAGGAACTCGGCACTTATCACCGAATGCTGTTCGATTCAAGTTTAAGCTCATGGGTAAGGAGCCTCCTTTTTATAGCCGAGTCCACTACGGCGTGCCGCACTACTAGCCATGTCCGTCTGTCCACCCGTCTGTCGAAATCACTTTGAAAAGGGGAGTTTTATTACCCTTTATCCTCGAAAGGGTAGTTTTAATGCCCCATTACTTGGAAAAGGGTAGATTAATTAATTTTTCACTTGGAAAAGGCTAGATTTATTACCCATTTATTTGGAAAAGAGTAGTTTTATTACCCCTTTCCTTAGAAAAGGGTAGTTTTATTACCCCTTTCATTGGAAAAGGGTTGTTATATAAGCCATTTCCTTAGAAAAGGGTAGTTTTATTAGCCCTTTAATTGGAAAATTTTATTCTTATTATCCTTAGAAAAGCGTATTTTTATTACCCCTTCCCTTGGAAAAGTGTATTTTTATTACCGCTTTCTATGGAAAAGGGTTGTTTTCTTTGAAAAATGTATTTTTATTACCCCTTTCCATTTAAAAGGGTAGTTTTGTTACCCCTTTCCATTTAAAGGGATAGTTTTGTTACCCCTTTCCATGGAAAAGGGCAGTTTTATTACCATTTTCCTTCGAAAAGGGCCATTTTTATTAAAATTTTCCTTGGAAAATGGTTTGCCCGTTTCCTCCGAAAAGGTTAGCTTTATTACCCTTTTCCTTGGAAAAATGTGGTTGTATTACCTTTTTCTTGAAAAGGGGCAGCTTTATACCTTCTTCTTTGAAAAAGGTTAGTTTAGCAGCTTTTGCCCTTTTCCTTGGAAAGGGGTAGTTTTCTTATCCCTTTCCTTGAAAAAGGGCAGTTTAATTGCCCTTTTCTTTGGAAAGGGGTAGTTTTATTACCTTTTTGCTTGGAAATGTGTGGTTTTACTACCCTTTTTCTTGGAAATGTGTAGTTTTATTGTCCTTTCCATGAAAATGACAGTTTTATTACTATTTTCCTTGGAAAAGGGTAGTTATATTACCATTTTCCTTGGAAAAGGGCCGTTTTATTATCATTTTCCTTGGAAATGGTAGTTGTATTGCCCGTTTCCTTCGAAAAAGGGTAACTTTATTACCCTTTTCTTGGGAAAGGGTACCCTTTTACATAGAAACGGGTAGTTTTTTTAACCCCTTTACTTGGAAAAGGGGAGTTTAATTACCCTTTTACTTGGAAAAGGGTAGTTTTATTACCCTTTTACTTGAAAAAGAATATTTTTTACCCTTTTACTTAGAAAAGGGTAGATATATTACCATTTAATGAATTGCCCTATTTCTTGGGAAAAAGTAATTTAATTACTCGTTTACTTGGAAAAGGGTAGTTTAATTACCCTTTTACTTGGAAAGGGTAGTTTTGTTACCCTTTTACTTGGAAACGGGTACTTTGTTACCCTTTTTCTTGGAACACGGTATTTTTGTAGCATACTCCTTGGAAAAGTGTAGTTTTATTACCCTCTACTTGGGAAAGGGTAACTTTATTGCGCTTTTACTTGAAAAAGTGTTGTTGGAGAAGGGTTGCTTCATTGCCCTTTTACTTGCAAGAGGGTATGTTCATTTCCATTTTACTTTGGGAAATCTAAAAATAGGCAATAATTCTCGTTCACGTTAAACAAATTTTTGGCTAGAGCTTAGCCCAAAATAGTTCCAATTTTTTTTTGGTTTATCAAAATAATACAATGACAGTTATCGTTTTAATTTTACAACATTTTTGTATTTGTTTTTTTTTTTAACATTACTTTTATGAACTACTCTCTAAACATGGAAGTTTCTTATTATTGTTTTTGTTTTAAGTCTAAGGTTTTGTATTGTATGTATATATGAATTTTATTTCTTTGCAATGAACGTTTATCTGCAATGTGGTACTTAATTAGAATTATCACTAAAATGACTAGAGACACTCGTCCATTAACTGCTATACTAATACTCAACTTAATTGCATTAATAATCATAATCGTAGTTTATAATATGGTTGATGATTGAGGGCGGCGAGTGTACGCTTTATGGCTAAAATAGTGAGTGCAATATTTACAAAAATTTCAATTAAAAATATCTACGGTATTGGGGGCCAATGCTAGGGCCCCTTATGCCGGTAGCAGCAGCAGCAGCACCTCCCAAATATTACGTTAATTGATACAGTTTGCTATCGCCCACAATGTCGACATCGCTGCCCTCCTCATCGTCCATGTCTTCATCCTCCAAGTCGGAATAATCGTCGGTGGAATAGTCGTTGTGCAGGAAACCACCACCACCACCACCACCAACACCACCCACAAGGCCCACATTGACCCCATCCATATGGGGGTGGTGGCCATTATTGGATATGCTGCGCAACATTTGTAGCTGATGTTGATGATGAGCGGCGGCATGATGTTGCAGATGATGTTGCTGGCCGGCTGTTGCTGCATGATGTTGCGTAGGAGGAGCTGTTGTTGCTTTGGCAGCCTCACTTAGACCATTGGCTGCAGTTGAAGCACTACCGCCACCCGTGCCATTTGCATTATGCATGGAAATTTGTGATGAGACCGAAGAGGATCCCGAAGAAGATGATGATGAATTCAGGGAGCCATTTTTGTTTGCTGCCCCTCCTGAACTGTTATTTCCTCCTCCACCCGCTTCGGAACGAGAAAAGTCAACTGGTTCTGTAAATTGAAAAATGAAGAAAATTGTTTGGTAAATTTTGTCGAGACTAATTGGATTTAAGACATTTCCCTTTTCATTATTATTCGTTTGAAATGAAAATGGCCTTTAAGAGAATTCTTGGGCTCAAAGTTTTCTTAAGAAACTCTTTGTGACTTTGTGTATTGGTCATGTACATGAGCAGAAATAGTTGCCTTTGTTTCTCAGGACAACTTGTTTAATGGCTTTCTTGTCTTAATAGTTTTCAATTTGTGGTTTCTTAGTGTCTTGAGGAGACAATTTTACCCCAGCCTATTGGCTAAGTTTTTCGTATCACTTGGATGAAGGGCAATGTTTAAAAGTTTTTTGCATTACTATTAAAAATTGACTCTTTTTGAGTAGAAAGTTAAGGAAAGAGAATACGGTGAACATTTTTAAGAAAAAATTTGGAAAGTTTTCTTCGACAAAAGCAGACAAAGGAGCACAAAATATTTAAGCAAAGTATTTAAAAAATTTATTTAAACAAGTAAAAGCAAGCAAATTTCAGCCGGGATGAGTCGTATATACCCTCCACCAAGTTCTTAGCCCGATATCTCTTTATAAGCAAACAAAGGATAATGTTATGCATCGATTCCGGCCTTATTTGGTTTGGATGTTGGAGGCCATAATATCAGTCATTGCTGATACGATTTTGCGGGATGACGCTTGCTGATACACGCTCCTCAGTTAAAATACGAAAGAATCTCTCCGAACCGTTCAATTCCAAACGAGGTTTCAGGCAAGGAGACAGCCTATCGTGTGATCTCTTTAATATCCTGCTGGAGAAGATCATACGAGATGCAGATGTGAATCTATATGGCACACTAATCACATGCTACTCGCCTATGCCGACGACATCGACATCATAGGTCGGACACCGGAGGTAAAGGGTGATTTTTTTGAGGTTAGGATTTTCATGCATTAGTATTTGACAGATCACGTGGGATTTCAGACATGGTGTCAAAGAGAAAGATGCTCAGTATGCTTTGACATTTCATCATGAATAGACTTACTAACGAGCAACGCTTGCAAATCATTTTCAGTGAATGGGCCCTAGAAAAGTTGGCAGAAAATCCCCTTTTTTATCGACAAATTTTGTTCAGCGATGAGGCTCATTTCTGGTTGAATGGCTACGTAAATAAGCAAAAATGCCGCATTTGGAGTGAAGAGCAACCAGAAGCCGTTCAAGAACTGCCCATGCATCCCGAAAAATGCACTGTTTGGTGTGGTTTGTACGCTGGTGGAATCATTGGACCGTATTTTTTCAAAGATGCTGTTGGACGCAACGTTACGGTGAATGAACACATTTCGAACCGAACACTGATTTTGGTAATAAAATTCAATGATTTGCAAGCGTTGCTCGTTAGTAAGTCTATTCATGATGAAATGTCAAAGCATACTGAGCATCTTTCTCTTTGACACCATGTCTGAAATCCCACGTGATCTGTCAAATACTAATGCATGAAAATCCTAACCTCAAAAAAATCACCCTTTATATACCCTCCACCATGTTCCTAGCCCGATATCTCTTTATAAGCAAACAAAGGATAATGCTATGAATCGATTCCGGCCTTATTTGGTTTGGATGTTGGAGGCCATAATATCAGTCATTGCTGATTGAAAGAATCTCTCCGAACCGTTCAATTCCAAACGGGGTTTCAGGCAAGTAGACAGCCTATCGTGTGATCTCTTTAATATCCTGCTGGAAAAGATCATACGAGATGCAGATGTGAATCTATATGGCACACGAATCACATGCTACTCGCCTATGCCGACGACATCGACATCATAGGTCGGACACCGGAGGTAGTAACTGCAGCCTTTGAAAGAATCAAAAGAGAGTCAGTGACAATGGGTCTGGCAGTAAATGGAGATAAGATGAAATGGATGGTTTCAACTCCCAAAAATCCCCTAAAACCCGTGAAGATAAAAAAAATGAAAAGGTTGCAAACTGCAACTTTGAGATAGTCAGCAACTTTATCTACCTTGGCACCGCCGTAACCGGAACAAATGACACCAGTTTTGAAATAAAACGAAGAAAAATATTGGCTAACAGAAGCTACTACCCGAAGTGTTGTATAGCTCCGTAGCATGGGTACTTGCTAAAGCAGATGAGCCGGTACTTGGAGTGTTTGAGAGAAAAATCCTTCGTAAAATATATAAACCAGTTTGCGTTAATGGAGAATATAGGCGTTGCATGCACCACGAGCTGTATGGCTGTATGACGACGATAGCATAGTTAAACACATCAAAATACAACGGTTGCCTTGGCTAGGTCTTGTTGTCAGAATGGATGAAGAAGCTCCAGCAATGAAGACTTTTGAAGGCAAACACAGGTACGCGCAAACCGGGAAGACCAAAAGCCCTATTGAAAAAATCAAGTGGTGGGAGACACTTCAAAACTTGGTGTCAGAGATTTTAGAATGAGCGCAGAAGATCGAGGCGCTTGGAAAGCTATTCTGCGTTCGGCTAGTGGAACAAATGTTCTGTCATAGCCAATTTAAGTAAAGTAAAGCTGTTGACAGGCCATGGTTACTTCTGGAAATACCTGCCTAGAATGGGCGAATGCTTGCACCTCAAGCAAGTGCATTTCTTAGGAGCTAGAAGTTGCAGACGATCTGGAAAGCACATTCTTCCTCTGCGAGGGCTCGGTTGAAAGAAGCAGGAAATTTGAAAGAGCGATTGGCGACTCTTCGCCGTGGATAATAGTCCAGAATATGCTGGAAGACGAGAGGAAATGGGAGGCAGTGATAAGATACGCCCAACAAGTACTGTGCAGAAAGGAGGTAGACCTGGACGCAGTGGCGAGGAGTATGAATACAGAGGTCTGGACGTAGACACAATAAGGGTGATATGGATAATCACCAGACATGGGGTCTACCTTGAAGTAATGCGAAAACAGTTTGGATTTAATCCCCAGGGGTAACACAGGATAGATTTTCAGTCGGTACCGTTTATAACGGAGTCCGGCATAAGGCGAGGGACGAACTCATCACATGCGTAAAGCATTTTCCACATCCTGACCAGAATTCGTTCCCAGGCATTCAGCATCATAGACCGATATGCTAACCTCTGCGCCAAAAAATTTGCAATTTGTACCAAAAAAGGAAAGAAAGTACCAAAACGTTCTAAAGAAAGTCGAAAATATTTCTAAAGAATGTACAAAATCCGTATATCAAATAGTACCAAAATGTACTAAATTGTTAAAAATTATCCTAAAAAAGTACAAAATTTTGGCAAAAAGTAGAAAATAGTAAAAGAGCTCCAAATTTAAATAAATAGTACAAAAAAAGTATCAAGAAGTACCAAATTAAGCACTAAATGCCAGTTTTCGTGCTTTTTATTCTATAATATTTGTGAAATTTAGTCCTAACTCTTTATTTCGTGATAACTCACATATGACAAATTTCGAAGTACCGATGGGGTTCGATTTGTCAGGGTTGAACGACTTTGTATGTTTAGTACCAAAAGTTGAATGAGAATAAATTCCATTTTATCCAAGTCTACGTGAATAATGTTCACTACAGAGACAATTTGTAGTTAAAAGAGGATATACAAATCGGTTTTTCTTAATGCTGAACATTTTTTACTTTTTATTTTTTTTTTTTAATTTTTTTTTAATTTTTTTTTTTTTAATTTTTTTTTTTTTTAATTTTCTACTTTTTTTAGTTTTTATTCAAAACCTCTAAAAACTTACCATTCATGACATCCCTCCTTCTCAGCTGCTTTTTGTGTTTCATGCGACGATTTTGAAACCAAGTTTTCACTTGGGTTTCACTCAAACCCAACGAAGTGGCCAACTCTACGCGTTCGGGTGTCGATAAGTATCTTTGGGCCTCGAAACGTTTTTCCAAACCCGATAATTGAGGGTCACTGAAAACAGTGCGTGCCTTGCGTCTACGACAATGGCGCAAAGCATTGACACCCATGCCCAAGCCCAAGGCCAATTCAGGCATACAACCGCCGGCAAATAGATGGCCACCACCAAAGAGACCAGCTATTATGAGGAAAAAAAAGGTACAACAACAAAACATACATTATGCTTAGTTTATAGTTACCACAAATAATTCAATTATAGCAAGTTTTTAGGGTCATTTGGACCACATTGCCAGGATATGTTGTTATTGCTGTGTTTTTGTTTTCAACATATCCTTGTGGGAGTGTTAATTAAATTTCAATACCCACATCACAAGTGTCAACACAAACACTCCCTCTATGTTTGGCAACCCCTTTTACTGCTGACCCTTAGTCGCTTTACTTTCACTCACCTTGTGATAGGAAATAGGGATCCACCGATTTGTAAGCACCCGATGAGGGTGACAAATAGCCCAAAGTCATTTGCAGGAAACCATGATGATCACCGTATGCCGCACTCGGGTATAAAACATTACTGGGTGGTGGTGGCGGTGGATGTGGTTGTGGATGCTGTGCCGTTGGTGTGGACATCACCGTCGGCTGGGGATGATGAGGCGCTGGTGCACTTGGATAGTTGTGTTGCTGCTGGTGTATTGAGGAGGAATTTGGGGTCGAAGTTGGTGTATTCGTCGAAGAGCCATGCCTTTCATTTGCTTTCGAGGACCTTTGAGGAAAATTGTACAAAAAATTTAGAGTTTGAATTTAATCAAAAATTTTGTAAAAATTTGGGTTGACATTGAGGGTGAGGGATATCAAGTTACTGTAGGGTTATCTTCCCTTATCACAACCAAAATTTTACAAACAAATTTGGATTTGAATTAAAAAAAAATTGTAAAAATTTAGTTTTGATAAAAAATTAGGGTTGACGTAGGGCGTGAGGGATAGCAAGTTACCGTGGGGTTATCTTCCCTTATTACAATCAAAATTTGCAAATTTTGCCCATGAACATTCCATTAAGGAACAAGGACAAACTTCTTACATATCAATGAGAGCAGTCCGATTCAAGATAAATCTCAATGATAAGGGGCCTCCTTTTTATAGCCGAGTCCGAACGGAGTGCCGCAGTGCGACACCACTTTGGAGAGAAGTTTTTGCATGGCATAGTACCACACAAATGTTGCCAGCATTAGGAGGGAAAACCATCGCTTTTTTCCGATAAACTCGCCAAGATTCGAACCCAGGCGTTCAGCGACGTAGGCGGACATGGTAACATCTAAGGTGGCCTCCGAGAAACCTAATTCCTCGTGGGGTCATTAGTTAACATTTGCGGCAAAAGCCCCACGTTTTTTTATACCCTCCACCATAGGATGAGAGCATACTTATCTAGTCATTCCGTTTGTAACACATCGAAATATTGATCTGGGACCCAATAAATGATATATATTCTTTATCGTCTTGGCATTCTAAGTCGACTTAGCCATGTACGTTCATCCATCTGTCCGTCCGACTGTCTGTCGAAAGCATGCCAGCTTTTAAAGGAGTACAGCTTGGTGCTTCAAATTTTGCATAGACACTTCTTATTAGTGCAGGTGTGTTGGGATTGAAAATGGGCCAAATCGGTATTGCTGCCATATAAACCGATATCGGATCTTGACTTCTTCAGCCGCAAGAGGGCTGACATTTTGAACGAAATGTTTTGGTTCGACCGTCAACAGACGAGGCAGTCCCATATAAACAGACGAGGCAGTGCTTGGAGTATTTGAGAGAAAGATTTTTCGTAAAACATGAAGACCAGTTGGCGTTAATGGAAAATATAGGCCTCGTATGAACCACGAGCTGTATGACGACGATAGCATAGTTACACGTTTCACAAGACAACGGCTGCGTTGACAAGTTCATGTTGTCAGAATAGATGAAGAAGCTCCAGCAAAGAAGTATTTAGAAGGCAAGCACAGTAGTACACACAAATCGGGACGCCAAATGGAATATTTCTCAAGTATATTGGAAGGGAGTTCCAGAGACGATTAACATACACAAATAATTGTCTATCAGAGATTAGGTAGCGATTTCTGAACTGTATCAAGCAGTTTGTTCTCAAGGAACGTGCAAATATCAACCTGTCAGAATAATATTCAGGTTTACGTGTAAATATTATCTTATGCAAGGCAACCAAACTACACAGATCCAATATCCTTGCAAAATCCATCCATAACGATAATGCAGCTAGATAGCATATGGTATAAAGTATTGTAAATGCCTCAACACACCGTAAACTTGACCTACAACGCTATTAATATGTTTATTCGAAGACAAAGAATTGTCAAATATAACACCTAAATTCTTAGTGGAGTTCACGAATTCAACAACCCTGTCATTCAAAATAAGGCTTGGAAGAGATGAAGTATTGTATTTCGATATATCTATGCATATTGTTTTGGATGGGTTGAGTGCTAAGTCATTCTCGGAAGCCCATCTGTAAATGGCCCCCAAACTGACATTAATCTGATCTACATAACTAAAAACGTTATCGACACTGCATGAATAATAGACTTGCACGTCATTGGCATACATATGCATATTAGGAGGAGTTTTTGTATTCAAAATGTCATTTATGTATAAAATAAACATAAACGGACCTAGAATAGATCCTTATGGAACGCATTTATTCAAGTGTAGGTTAGGTTAGGTTGAAAAGAGAGTGCAGATATTAATCCGCCCCATGCCACTTTGGACATACACCTAAGCCAGTAATCGGCTTGTTGTGCGCTCTTAAAACTATAAAGTAACCTATAAAAAGAAATTTTAAGTTAGGAATTCCCTGCTACTTACAAAATCCCTAATTGATTTCAATACCACTCGCCTAAGTTGGTTCATGTCTGGTATTGTGTCTTCACCTAAGTGCCGGTATTTGTTAGACGCGAAAGCCAGACAATGACTAAGGAAATGTTCCAACGTTTCATCATCTTCCCCACATGCCCTACACATGCTATCAATTGCCGCACCGATTTTACATAAGTGAGCTCGTAGTCCCATGTGCCTCGTTATGATACCAATAGCTATACTGACCTCCTTTTTACTTCCTTTCAGTAATAGCCTCGTCTTCTCACCACCTGGATCCCCCCGTAGGATTTTCGCCGTCCTATCGACCGTTTCGCAGTTCCACAATGTTGCATGCGCATTCGTCGCCCACTCTCTTAACTCGGATTGTGTCGACCCGAAAGGCTTCGGGTTAACCAAGTTTATTGACGGCAGCCCTCTGGCCTTCATCGCCAAATCGATGGCCCTTTCATTTCCCCTTACTCCGTTATGGCTCGGCATCTAAACGATGCGGATTTTGCCATCCTTAGAGATGGCGTTAATCTCCTTCTTACATTACAAGATTGTTCGTGATCTTACCGTCCTGGTTGTTATTGCCCTTATGGTCATTTTACTGTCCGTAAAGAAGTTCACACTCGACGTTAACACCACACCACCTCACGCATTCCGTGATCGCCCGGATCTCCGTCTGTAGGACCGTATTATGGTCAGGCAGTATCAGTCCCTGGGTTCTCAATGTAGACTCCAGGCCCACTCTGTCCTCTAACTTTGATCCATCCGTGTAACATGATCTTCAAGTAGGCAATACTAGGATTGTGTCAATCCAAGACTGTGCCGCTGGCAGCAGTGCCTCGCACTCAACCTCAAGGTTCATCTCAGGTATCCGATCGCAAACCTCTTCCATTCCTTCCAGGTTTCTTATCGTTTCGACGGTTTGAGCTGCTCCCATCCTCCATCCATTCTCCCATCGCCTTAAGTCTCATAGCGGCAGTTGTTACCTCACACTTAACCTGTATGTCAATGGGTCGGATCCGATACAAAGCTAACATTTAGTTAATAAAGGTCGGTTTATTCCCTATATTACAAATCGCCAGATTGCAACTTATAATATAAGCAGCCCAATATTTTCATTGATATTCGAACTTCCCCATATCTGGCTTGGGGGCGGCATCTCTGAATCGTGTGTTATATAAAGGGAAGCCAAACAGTAATGTGACTTGTTCTCCCGATATAAGTTCTAGGGTCCATGAAAGACGCTTTTATTAACGGATTTCGCTGAAATTTGGTAGAATGAGGTGTATTGGACCCTTGCATTCCTACTCCAACATGTTGAAGATCTGGCTATATTGAGATATAGCTGCCATACACAGAAAAAAATATCGTTTTCAATGACGAAATAAATTGGTTCAATTAATTCTTTAATTGATACTGCTTCAATCACGAAAATTATAATATCAATCACAGTTTTTACAAAAGATGATTGAAAAAAATTTCAATTAAAAAAATGATTGAAGATTTTTGAAATTTCCAATTAAATTTTAACTGATCCAATTAATTAAATTGGATCAATTAAAAATCTAATAGAAAATATTCAAATGTTAAATTATTGTGTTAAATATGTGTGGTCTCGCCAGAATTCGAACCCATGGGTTCCGCGTCGTAGGCGGACATGCTGACCTCTACGCTACGGTGGTCTCCCCCTGGAAGCCTTAAATTTCATCTTATTGGCCGAAATTTTGCATATAGTCATCTGTTATGACTTCTAACAACTGTGCCAAGTACGGTCTAAATCGGTCCATAACCTGGTATAGCTCCCATATAAACCGATTTCCCTATTTGACTTCTTGAACCCTTACAAGCCGCAATTTTTGTACAATTTAGCTAAAATGACTTCCAACAACTGTGCCAAGTACGGTCCAGATCGGCCTATAATGATATAGCTCCCATATACACCAATCTCCCGATTTGACTTCTTGAGCCCTTACAAGCCACAATTTTTGTCTGATTTGGCTGAAATTTTGCATGTAGTGTTCTGTTGGTACTTCCAACAAATGTGCCATGTACGATCGGAAGATGTCTAAAACCTGGTATAGCTCCCATATAAACCGATCTCCCGATTTGTCTTCTTGAGCCCTTACAAGCCACAATTTTTGTCCGATTTGGCTGAAACTTTGAACACGTTGTTCTGTTACGACGACTTACCAACAACTGTGCCAAATCAGTCTATAACCTGATATAGCTCCCATATAAACCGGTATTTCGACCATCCTTGTTCAGTTCCTAGAAGCTTTGATTTTTGCTGGTTTGACAGAAGTTTAGTGTGTAGAATAAAATTATGCCATTCAACTAAATTTATTTCGTATAAATTTTTAGCAGAATCCATGGTGGTGGGTTCCCAAGATTCGGCCCGGCCGAACTTAGCACGCTTTTACTTGTTTTTATACCCACCACCGAAGGATGGGGGTATATTCATTTTGTCATTCCGTTTGCAATACATCGAAATATACATTTCCGACCCTATAAAGTATATATATTCTTGATCAGCGTAAAAATCTAAGACGATCTAGTCATGTCTGTCCGTCTGTCTGTTGAAATCACGCTACAGTCTTTAAAAATAGAGATATGTTCGAAGATGAGCTATATCGGACTATATCTTGATATAGCCCCCATATAGACCGATCCGCCGATTTAGGGTCTTAGGCCCATAAAGTCACATATATTATCCGATTTTGCTGAAATTTGTTACAGTGAGTTGTGTTTGGCCCTTCGACATTCTTCGCCAATTTGGGCCATATCGGTTCAGATTTGGATATAGCTGCCATATAAACCGATCCGCCGATTTAGGGTCTTAGGCCCATAAAAGCCACATTTATTATCCGATTTGGGTGAAATTTGGGACAGTGAGTTATATTAGGCCCTTGGACATCCCTCTTTAAATCGGTCCAGATTTGGTTATAGGTGCCATATAGACCGATCCCCCGATTTAGGACCTTAGGCCCAATTTTGCCGAAATTTGGGACAGTGAGTTGTGTGAGGCCCTTCGACATCTTTCTGCAATATTGCCCAGATCGGTTCAGATTTGGATATAGCTGCCATATAGACAGATCTCTCGATTTAAGGTTTTAGGCCCATAAAAGGCGCATTTAATGTCCGATGTCGCCGAAATTTGGGACAGTGAGTTGTGTAAGGTTCCCCGACATACTTCTGCAATATTGCACAGATCGGTCCAGATTTGGATATAGCGGCCATATAGACCGTTTTCTCGATTTAAGGTTTTGGGCCCATAAAAGGCGCACTTATTGCCCGATTTCGCCCAAATTTGGAACATTGAGTTAATATAAGCCCTTCGACTTTCTTCTTCAATTTGGTTCAGATCGGTCCAGATTTGGATATACCTGCCATATAGACCGATATCTCAATTTAAAGTCTTGGCCCCATAAAAGGCGAATTTATAATCCGATGGCGCCGAAATTTGGGACAATGAGTTATGTTAGGCACCTCGGTATACTGCTGCAATATGGCACAGATCGGTCCAGATTTGGATATAGCTGCCATATAGACCGTTCTCTCGACTTAAGGTTTTGGGCCCATAAAAGGCGCACTTATTGCCCGATTTCGCCCAAATTTGGAACATTGAGTTAATATAAGCCCTTCGACTTTCTTCTTCAACTTGGTTCAGATAGGTCCAGATTTGGATATAGCTGCCATATAGACCAATATCTCGATTTAAAGTCTTGGCCCCATAAAAGGCGCATTTATAATCCGATTTCACTGAAATTTGACACAGTGACTTATGTTAGGCTTTTCGGCCCAAGTCGGAACATATTTCGATATAGCTACTATGGGGCATAAGGTATGCATTTTTAACCGGATTTTGACGAAAGGTGGTTTACATATATACCCGAGGTGGTGGGTATCCAAAGTGCTTTTTTTTAATTTTTTATAAATAATTATTATTTAATTTTCTTTTATAAAAAATTTGGACAATATTTGTAGCTATTGGGTGGTGGTGGGTATAAACCAGCTCCGTAGGATAGCGAGTATATTCATTTAGTCATTCCGTTTGCAACAGATCGATGTATCAATTTTCGACCCTACTAAGTATATATATTTCGGATCGTCGTAAAATTCTAAGACGATTTAACGATGTACGTGTATCTGTCTTAACGGACGTCTGTTGTAATCACTCTAAAGCCTTCAAAAATTGAGATATTGAGCTGAAATACGTCTTTTTGATGCACGCTGGTTAAGTTCTTGAACGGGCCAAATCTGACCATATTTGGATATAGCTGCTATATAGGCCGATCTGCCGATAGGGTCTAATGCCCGCTAATGTTTAATTTTTTATCCGATTTCACTGAAATTTGAAACAGTGAGTAGTTTAAGGCTTCCCGACATCTGACCCCAATATGGTTAGTTCGGACTATATTTAGATATAGCTGCCACATAAACCGATCTCCCGATAAAGGGTCTGAAGCCCATAAAGCTTAATTTTTTAACCGATTTCGCTGAAATTTGAAACAGTGAGCAGTTTTAAGCCTCCCGACATCTGACCTTAATATGATTTAGATCGGACTATATTTAGATATAGCTGCCATATAGACCGATCTGCCGATTAAGGGTCTGAAGCCCATAAAAGCTTTATTTTTTAACAGATTTCGCTGAAATTTGAAACAATGAGTAGTTTAAAGCCTCCCAACATATGGATTTAATCTGACTTTATTTAGATATAGCTGCCATATATACCGATCTTCCTATAAAGGGTCTGAAGCCCATAAATGATTTATTTATTACCCGATTTCGCTGAAATTTTAAACAGTGAGTAATTTTAGGCCTCCCAACATAGGATATGGAGGCCACCGTAGCTCAGACGTTAGCATGTCCGCCTATGACGCTGAACGCCTGGGTTCGAATCCTGGCGAGACCATCCGAAAAAATTTCAGCGGTGGTTTCCTCCTCCTAATGCTGGCAACATTTGTGAGGTACTATGCCATGTAAAACTTCTCTATAAAGAGGTGGCGCACTGTGGCACGCCGTTAGGACTCGGCTATAAAAAGGAGGCCCCTTCTCTTTGAGCGTGTTTGCCTCTGTTCCTTAGTGGAATGTTCATGGGCAAAATTTGCAATTGCAACATAGGACCTAAATATGGTTCTGATCGGATTATATTCAGATATAGCTATCATATGGACCGAACTTCCGTTAAAGGGGTCTGAACGCCATAAAAGCTTTATTTATTACCCGATTTCGCTGAAATTTGAAACGGTGAGTTGTTTGTTGAACCCCCGATATAGCGGCAAAAAAAAAACTATATTTTATTCAACATAATTGGGCAGTGACTTATATATATTAGACCACTCAATGTCCGTGCCTAATTGTGGTGCTTAAGTTATCTCATTTTCACCGGATTGTAACGAAAGGGGGCTTACATATATACCCGGTAGGTATTCAAAGTTCGGCCCCGGGCGAACTTAATGCCTTTTTACTTGTTAAATTTGTATAAATTGGCCAGAACGGTCCACGTTTTTATATATTGGGTTGCCCAAAAACTAACTGCGGATTTTTCATATAGTCGGCGTTGACAAATTTTTTCATAGCTTGTGACTCTGTAATTGCATTCTTTCTTCTGTCAGTTATCTGCTGTTACTTTTAGCTTGCTTTAGAAAAAAAGTGTAAAAAAAGTATATTTGATTAAAGTTCATTCTAAGTTTTGTTAAAAATGCATTTACTTTCTTTTTAAAAATCCGCAATTACTTTTTGGGCAACCCAATAGCTGCCCTATTTACCAATCTCCCGATTTGACTTCATGAGCCTTTAGATGCCGCAATTGTTGTCCAATTGAACTGAAATTTTGCACATAGTGTTTCGTTATGACTTCTAACAACCTTGCCATATATAGTCCTAATGAGTTTATAATTTAAATTTTGCCTGATGGAGGCCATGGTTTGGCCCGGCCAAACTAAGGACTATTTTTTTTGTTTTGTTCTCAAAATTTTTAAAATTTCTGCAACATTTCCTTTGTATAAAAAATTTTTGCAAATTTTTTTTTCTGTAAAAATGTCTGTCTAACTTTCATTTCTATCGAAAATTTTATACAAATTTGGTTTTTAATATAAATTTGTTTAAATTTAATTTACGTTGAAAATTTTGGGGTATTGTTCACTTCACTTTGGGGTATTGTTCACTTATTTTTTTGTTCTCATCATTATAATCAGTCACAGCCCGCCGGTTTCTGGTAACTTTCAAACTGTCCATTTTTTCACTTCTATATATGATTTTTTCCATTCACAGCCCGCCGGTTGGTGGAAACAGTTTCAAACTCTCCATTTTACGTTTCAAGCTGTCCATGGCTAATAATTCCTACCTTTCTCTGTTGTTAATCCTGGAATATTCCTCATGTTCATGGCGGCCACTGCTGCTACCACCCATAGGAGTTTTTGAGATATTATTGCCATGTGAACTGTAATCACCTGAAGGCAGTGATGTTGGCGTAGAAGATTTATTTAATTTATCACTAGTTGGAGCAGAGTCGGGACTTGATGATTTGACGGAGCCCGTCGAGGAAGATTTTAATGAGGAATTTTTTAACTTTGTTATGGCACTACTGTTATTATTATTTGTTGTTGTTGTTGTATTGTTATTTAAATTTTGACATAAAATATGTTCAATGGAAAAAGGAGTTTTTGAGGACATCATCATGGTGGTGGCATGTGGCGTTGGGTGCTGATGTGTTGCCGTCGTTTGTTGCTGATGGTGATGCATTATTTGTGGTAATTTTGCCACAAAATTTGTTGGCGACGAGGCGGGAGAAGTTGAGCTACGATTTGTATTGTTATTATTGTCACTATTATTATTGCTGAGTGCAGAGACTAGGGAGTTTGTAAGATTTTCACTAATTTTTAAGGACATAACGCACAGGGAGTTTTTTTTTTTTAATTTTTTCTTTTTTATTAAATCACTTTAAAATGTTGTATTGCAGTCAATTGAGGTTTCTGCTAATATCTTTATGTTCTGGTTGACCATTTAAATAATTTGCGAAGTATTTAATGACGTTGTTGGCTCGTTGACGGTTGCATTAACAGTGATTTATGGCAAATGTACCACAAAATCATCATCATCGGTACTTGAGCAGAGCTAAGATTTTTGCATCACTTACCCCACCCACCAGCACCAGCACCAGCATCAACCACCACTACTACTTACATCCCTTTGCCATGTCTATGGCTGCAATTCAATTCAATTATCCTTTTTGATGGTTGGCGACATCAATGCAAGCCAAGAGCATAACTAGCAACCCTCTTTGGTTCGCTCTCTCTCTGCATGTTGGCTCTCGTTTGTTCCCAAGAGAGAAACAATAAAACCAATTGGATGTCATTTAAGGGGATTTTTTTTTTGTTGTATATGCTCCTGCACAATTCTTAAACATCCCCTTTAGCCGTTAGTTAAGGTAACGCCTCTTTGTTGCATTACAAAACTCAGCTAGTCATCTCTTTCTTGCTTGCTATCATTGTCTATGATGCTCTGTGTTTTTTTTCTCTATAGAGAAAATCACTTGAAAATTTTTCACTTTGCTTGTGGTAACCATTTTCCTTGATTTGCTTGGTTGTGGGGGTAAAAATTCCCTTGAATGTGGAAATGGATAAATAACCTCTCTGGCAGCCATCACCATTGGAAAAATATAATTTCCCAATTAGTGTGTTATTTTAGCCTTAAATAGGTTATATTTCCCGTTTGGTTGCGTTGTAGTTGCTCTTGTTGGTCCTTTTGCCTGTGTGACATATCACAACATCATGATGTTGTGTACACATCATCGTCATCATCATCATCATCATCATCTCTGTTCCAGCGATATGATGTGTAGGCATTTTCAGTTGTCTTCATTAAAAATTACACCATGATGGGCAATCAGTCTTCGTCCTTCACATTCCTCGTCCTCTCTCCTTCATCGTCATCATCATGGTAATAATTTTATATACATAAATGCAACCATAAACGACTTAAGTATTCTCATCATATTGATTTTATTGCATGTCTGCCATAAATTTCTCTCTACGGATATTTTTATGTACAGTACATACAATGATGTGTATGGGTAAGAGTGTGCTTCAAAAGCAACTCTGTGGTACCCAGGTAGACTAATTAATTTTTCACAAAAGATTAACTTAAAGATCGAATGATAGATAATTTATCGCTGACGAAATGTAGTAGCAACATGGTCACTAATACATTATTTGAGACTAATTGTCACTGATTAATCATCACAGACTGTGGAGAAATTTTCAAAATCTGGGAGATATTAAAAAGAAATAAACTTTTCGGGAATAACAGAAGAATTGTTGAAATGAAAAATTATAAACTATCATAATTCTCTCCAAATGGGTCAATCGATAATATTATACTGCGCGATATCGATAAAGCAAGGAACTTAAAAAATGGTCAATTAAGGAATTTGAAAAGGGGACAAGTGACAAATCGAACGAACTTATATGTATTGAAGCTATTTCCATATCTGAACCGATTTCTAAATTAGAATTCACCAGTGGTATCGGAAGTCATAGGAGAATCCCTCGTGCAAAAGTCCATGATAATCTGTAAACAAATGGCAATGTTATTACATTCGGACGAACAAAATGGCGATGTTATTACAATGACGCTGAATGCCTGGGTTCGAATCCTGGCGGGAACATAAGAAGAAAATTTCATCGGTGGTTATCCTCTTCTTATGCTGGCAACCTTTGTATGGAATTATGTCCACTTCGGACCATAATTGAATTGAATATTGGAGAACATAGTAAAAGTCATTGTGTAAAATTTCAGCCAATTCTTATAAGAATTGCGCATTTTAAAGGCATAAGAAGTAAAATAAGGAGATCGGTTTATATGGGAGCTGTATCAGTCTATAGACCGATTCAATCCATATTTGACACGTTGTACAAAATGTCAGCCAAATCGAATAATAGTTACGCCCTCTAGAGGCTCCAGAAGTCAAGATCCCAGATCGGTTTATATGGCAGCTACATCAGGTTATGGATCGAATTGAACCATATTCAATACATTTGTTGAAAGTCACAAGGAAACACGTCATGCCGAATTTCAGCCAAATCGGACAGGAATTGCGCCCTCTAGAGGCTCAAGAAGTCAAAACCCCAGATAGGTTTATATGACAGCTATATCAGGTTAAAGGCCAATTTGAACCATACTTAGCACAGTTGTTGGAAATCATAATGAGACACTTCATGCCGAATTTCAGCCAAATCGGACAGGAATTGCGCCCTCTAGAGGCTCAAGAAGTCAAAACCCCAGATCGGTTTATATGACAGCTATATCAGGTTATAGACCGATTCGAATCATACATAGCAAAGTTGTTGGAAATCATAATGAGACACTTTATGCCGAATTTCAGTCAAATTGGACAGGAATTGTGCCCTCTAGAGGCTCAAGAAGTCAAAACCCCAGATCGGTTTATATGACAGCTATATCAGGTTAAAGACCAATTTGAACCATACTTAGCACAGTAGTTGGAAGTCATAACGAAATACGTCGTGCCGAATTTCAGCCAAATTGGACAGGAATTGTGCCCTCTAGTGGCTCAAAAAGTCAAGATCCAAGATCGGTTTATATCACAGCTATATCACATTAAAGACCAATTTGAACCATACTTAGCACGATAATTGGAAGTCATAACAAAACACGTTATGCCGAATTTCATACAAATCGGTTAGGAATTGCGCCCTCTAGAGGCTCAAGAAGTCGAGATCCAAGGTCGGTTTATATGGCAGCTATATCAGGTTATAGACCGATTTGAACCATACAGTTGTTGGAAGTCTTAACGAAACACGTCATGCCCAATTTCAGCCAAATCGGTTAGGAATTGCGTCCTCTAGAGGCTCAAGAAAGACCCCAGATCGGTTTATATGGCAGCTATAACAGGTTATAGACCGATTTGAATCATACTTATCACAGTTTTTGGAAGTCATAACGAAATACGTCATGCCGAAGTTCAGCCAAATCGGATAGGAATTGTGCCCTCTAGTGACTCAAGAAGTCAAGATCCAAGATCGGTTTATATCACAGCTATATCAGATTATAGACCGATTTAAACCATACTTAGCACAGTTGTTGAAAGTCATAACGAAACACGTCATGCCGAATTTCAGCTAAATCGGTTAGAAATTGCGCCCTTTAGAGGCTCAAGAAGTCAAGATCCAAGATCGGTTTATATCACAGCTATATCAGATTATAGACCGACTTAAACTTAATTGGAAGTCTTAACGAAGTTGTTTTTGGAAGTCTTAACGAAACACGTCATGCCGAATTTCAGCTAAATCGATTAGGAATTGCGCCCTTTAGGGGCTCAAGAAGATCCAAGGTCGGTTTATATGACAGCTATATCAGGTTACGGATGGTGGAAAGCTCCGTTTTTATGCGGAGTAGCTGCAAATGCGGCCGCGCGCAATCAGCGATTTTCGAGAGGAGAGTCTCAGTGGAGAGTCAGGTGGCACTGGCTCTTAATTAAATACTGAGCGCCAATGATACTCGAGATGACAAGGCGAGTTATTGGCGCCTTCGTATAACCAATGGCCACCATCAGCGTCTGTTCCCTGGTTAGGGGCGGCTGGGGGCGAGCGTCAGATCTTGGAGCAAGCGGCTCGCCACATCGAGGGATACACATGCAACCCCACAAAACCCATGCGGATGGGGCGCTGTAACCCGCCCCCCGGAAAACTATGGCAACTACTATGAGAAACAAAGGAAAAACGGACCCCCCCAACTTTGACACCCACGCAAACGAAAAAGGACCATGAATTGTGGATCTGCACCTGGAATGTCCACACTCTTTATAGAGAAGGTGCAGTATACGCGCTGGCGGATGTATAAGAGAAGTATAAGGCAGATATTACCGCCTTACAGGAAGTGCGATGGACTGGGAATGGCGTCACTACAACACCAAACGGTGACGAACTATACTATAGCTGCCATAACACGAGGAATGAATTTGGCTGTGGATTTGTGGTTAGTCGGAGACTGAAACACCTTGTTTGCAGCGTTACTACGGTGAATGAGAGGCTAGCCTCAATCCGCATAAAAGCCAAATTCTGCAACATCAGCCTTATTTGTACCTATGCCCCGACGGAAGACAAAGACGAGCAGACCAAGAATATTTTCTACTAGCGCCTAGAGAGAGAATATGACCGCAGCCCCGTCCATGATATTAAAATCGTTCTGGGAGTTTTAATGTGAAGATAGGGAAGGAAGACATTTTTGGTCCAAAAGTCAGAAAACTTAGCCTCCACTAGATAACGTCCAGTAATGGGTTGAGGCTGATAGATTTCGCCGCGTAAAAAAAACATGGAAGTTAGTAGCACCAGATTTGAACATAAAAATATTCACAAAGTCACATGGCTGTCTTCCGATTAAAACACGAGGAACCAAATTGATTACGTTGTGATAGATGGTAGGCATTCATCCAGCGTGTTAGATGTACGATCGATTCGTGGAACGAATATAGATTCGGATCATTACCTTGTTGCAGCAAAGGTTCGCACCTGTTTGTACATGGCGAGGAAAGTACGATCTGACACTGCCTGGAAGCTGAACATTGAAAAGCTGCAAACACAACAGATGGCAACGGCTCCATTCGACTGACCCAACTGCTTGATGAAAGCACTCCTTGTTCCGATTATATAATGGCGCAGTGGCAAACTATTGCCCACTCCATGAAAAATGCCGCGAAATCCGTACTTGGCTACTGGAAGCCTCCTCCAAGAAACCCATGGTACAACCAAGAATGTCGAGATGCTACTGATGCGGCATATAGAGCAACCCTGTAATCACTAGCAAAGCGTCAGATGACGGAGTGGTATCGGGAGAAAAGGGAGAGGAGAAACGTCTATTCCGCAGAAAGAAAAAAGAAATGGAAAGACATGAGTGTGAGCGAATTGAGATGTACAGGAGTCAGAATGAAGTCCGGAAATTCTACCAAAGAATTAAACATCAAACCGATGGCTTTGGTGCAGGCTCAGCCTCCTGCAGAGACAATCAAACGGTATGGTCCTGTTAGCGTGGCGGTGGTGGCCATTTGGCTGATGCTCTTTTTCTTCAACAACATACCTTCCCCTTCATTTATTAAATATAAATCAAGGTGATGCGCTTTGTTTGTTTGTTCCTAATAGGATCCAAAGAAGCTGAACCGGTTTTCATGATGGTAGAGCTTAGCCCACCGCTGAAAAAAGGGTGTTTGATTTTCTGATATCGAGGGGGTGGACCATCCCTTTAACCACAATTTGCAAAAAAGCCAGATCTCCGAGATGGTTGCATCGACTTAAATGAAATTTTGTATGCCACCTCGTGGTAGCCCAAAAACACAAAATTTTTATAAAACTTTGGGGCCAAATAACCGTGGGGGGACGCCCTACCTCAAAAACCACCCAAACGGGTATGTTTACCGATATGGACAATATGGGTATCAAATGAAAGGTATTTAAGAGTATAGTACGAATTTGATATAACAATTCGACTCAACGTGTCGGGGGTCTACATCCAGGGGGCCTACATGCATCCGTGGCTAGTATGCTTCAGATGAGATCGTGTTTGGACACAACCACTACATAGACCGATCTCCCGATTGCAGGTACAGAGAGTTCCATTAGACCCCCATCTGAATATGTTGTAGATCAGACTGTGTCTATACTCGTACATATGCCATATAGATTCCTCGACGTTCGTGCCGAGTTTGATCCAGATCCGAACATATTTCGATATAACTGCTACTGGTTCATTTCTCATCGGATTTTGGCGAAATGTGGTAAATATATTAGCGAGGTGTGTGGTTATTGTTCGGCCCGACCGAACATTATGCAGAATCTATTAAATTGGTGGCCACCTTGACACAGAGTTTAGCATGTGTATGCTTGGGTTCGAATCCTGGAGAGAACATCCGAAAAAAATGTCTGCAGTGATTATACTTTCCTAATGCTGGCGACATTTGTGACGTACTGTGCCATCTGAAACAATTAAGGACGGGCTAAAGTCAGGCGAAGCCGACCTTTTAATACCCTACACCACATGGGACATGGTGTAGTCGTCGAATTTAAAATTTGCTTAAATTTGATATGTAGAATTTCGATCAAAATCCGTACACATTGTAAGAGCTATAGAGTAAATCGTTATACAACTTTTTAAGAAGATCGACTGATATATGGGTTAGCAAAGGCCTTAAAAGTGAAAACCGGGAGATGCATATATATGGGAGCTATATCTAAAACTGAACAAATTTCTATGAAATTCATCAGTCATCAGAAGAGTTATAAGATAAATCTTCGCGCCAAATTTTGTGAAGATCGGTTAAAAAATTGCAAAATTATTGAGTTTTATTCAAAATCGGACGAAAATATATATGGGAGCTATATCTAAACCTGAACTGATTTGTATTAAATTCAATAGCAATACCGGGAGTAATAAGGGAACCCTATGTGCCAATTTAACAAATAACTAAATCATTGCAATTTTAGTCAAATCGGACGAACATATACATGGGAGCTATATCTTATCTGCACCGATTCTGAACCGATTTCTATGAAATTCACCAACAATGTCGAGACTTATAAGAGAACCCCTCGTGCGAAATTTCGTGAGAATCTGTTTACAAATGACGATATAAATGCAATTCTAGTCCAAATCGGAAGAGCTATAGCCAAATGTGAACCGAGTTTTTCCAATTTCAATAGGCTTCGTCCCTAGGCCCAAGAAAATGCTTGTGCCCTATTTGAGGATGATCGGATGAAAATTGCGATCTGTACTTTGTACACTAATTAACATGGACAGACAGATAAACGGACAGACAGACAGACGGACATAGCCAAATCGAGTCAAAAAGTGATTCTGAGTCGATCGGTATACTTATCAAAGGGTCTTCTGGGTGTTACAAACAAATTCATTAAGTTATAATACCCTGTACCACAGTAGTGGTGTAGGGTATACAAATTCTATGGCAGTCTCCAAAGCGGTGTAGAACTGAGGCGGTTCATAGAGCTTAAATTTAAATCGGACAGCACTCGGTGATGTGTAAGAAGTTTCTCCCCTGTTCCTTAATGGAAATTTTGTGGGCGAAATTTGTAAATTTACTTAATTCTCTGACTGGGATTTAAGACTCAAATAATTTTGAATAGAGTTTACATGGTTTTTTGTAGTTTTAAACACGCCAATTTCATTGAGGTCATTTGTCCTCAATTATATCTCCTTGTTTATTATTTGCCCTCTCATATGTGGTTAATGTGATAATTAATGAGCTACAATATATGAAGCAAAACTATATGTTTAAAACAACAGAGCACTGAGTGTAAACCACAAAGTATGAAATGGACATTGTTAAGCCTACTAACTAAATGACCATTAGATACAATTAACTATTGGTTAAAAATGATTATCATAATGAAGTGGTTTAATATGTGTCCATTGTTCACAGGATGTCATTGATAAAGAGTGTGATATGTTTCTACATACAACATACATATGCACGCAATAGGCCTTCGATTGCATGATATGTGAACCACAAAAGATATGGCCATGGTTGCACAACAACACATCACAACTATGATGTTTTTAAACAAAAGGTTTGACTTAAAATACATGATTGGATAAAAGTGCCTACATTGTTTAAATTTTTATTGTACTGATTTTTTTTAATTTTATTTTTAAAGAAATTTTTTTTAAAGAATATTTTCTCAAAATTTTGTTTCCATAGAAAATTTTGTGAAAATTAATTTCTGTAGAAAATTTTCCCAAACTTTTATTTCTACAGAAAACGTTTGCAAAAATTAATTAGAAAACTTGCGTTTTTCTAAAAAATAAAATTACTTTGGATTTTTATATAGCAATTATGTTAGAAGGTCCTTAGTAAAGCTGGTCTATCAGAAAACTTTCCATAGAAAATATTTTTAAAATTTGTATCTGTAGAAATTTTTTCAAAATCTTATTTTTAAGATTTGTTTCTAATTTTATTATTTCAATAGTTTGATTTTGTTAATTTTATTTTTTAGAAAATATTCTCTAAATCTGAACTCCTACAGAATTTTTTTTTATCCACCACGTGGATACTAATTATCCTTCACATGGATACTATTTATATACCATAAGGATTCTATTAATCCACCACGTGGATACTTTTTATCCACCACGAGATTAGTATTTATTCACCTCGTGGTTAATTTTTATCCACTACAATGATAATATTTATCAACCACGTAGTTAATATTTATCCACTACAAAGAACAAATTTATCCACTACAAAGAAAAAAAAACATCCACCATGTGGATAATATTTATCCATAACGTGGATTACATTATAGTTATCCACCACGTGAATAATATTTATCCACCATGTAGATAGTATTTATCCACTACAAAGATAATATTTATTCACTACAAAGATAAGATATATCCTCCATGTGAATGCTCTTTATTCACCATGTGTTTAGAATTTATCCACCACGTGTTTAATATTTATCTACTACAAATATAAGATTTATCCACCACGTGGATACTATTTATCTACCACTTGGATACTTTTTATCCACCACGTGGTTAATATTTATCCACCTAGTGGTTAATATTTATCCACCTAGTGGATAATATTTATCCACCAGGTGGATAATATTAATCCACTACAAAGAAAAAAATTGTAGTGGATATATTTATTCAACATGTGGATTAAATTTATCCAACATGCGAATAGTATTTATCCACCACGTGGATTTATCTACTACAAAGATAATATTTATCCACTACAAAGATAAGATTTAACCACCACGTGGGTACTATTTATCCACTACAAAGATAATATTTATCCACCACATGCATTATATTTACCCACCACGTGGATAAAATTTATCCACCACTCGGATAATTTTTATCCGCCACGTAGTACCCACGTGGATAATATTTATCCAATACAAAGATAATATTTATCCACTCCAGAGATACTATTTATCTAGCACGTGGATACTATTTGTCCGTCACATGGATAATATTAAGCCACCACGTGGATAATATTTATGCACTATAAAGATAATATTTATCCACCACGTGGTGAATAAATGTGGTGGATAAATATTTTCCTTGTGGTGGATAATTATTATCCTTATGGTGGATAAATATTTTCTTTGTGGTCGTTCAGATCGCACCATATTTGGATATAGCTGCTACACAGACCGATTTCCCGATATGGAGTATCGAGCCTTTGAAAGGAGGATCTTTCATCCAATTTTGATTAAATTTGTAACAGTGAGTTTTTCTACAATTCTAAACCTTACTGTTGAATATCATCCAGATCGGACCATATTGGGATATAGCTGCCATATAGAACGATTTTCCGATGTAGTGTATTGACTCCATAAAAGAAGCATTTTTCATCCGATTTTGATGAAATGTGAAACAGTGAGTTTTGATAGACCTATACACTTTTTTAATATCGTCTCTATCCAAATATGGTCCTATCTGGACGATATTCACCAAAAGATGTAGAGGTCTATCAAATCTCATTGTTTCAAATCAAATCGGATGAAAAATGCTTCTTTTTTGGGGTCAATACTCCATATCGGGAAATTGGGCTATATCCAAATATGGTGCGATCTGGACGATATTCAACAAAAGGGTGTAGCAAAATTCAAATTTTGCCCATGAACATTCCACTAAGCAACAGGGGCAAAGTTCTCACATATCAATGAGTGCAGTCCGATTTAAGTTTTAAGCTCAATGACAAAAGGGTGCAGAGGGGTACCAAAGCTCACTGTATCAAATTTCATCGAAATCGGATGGAAAATGCTTCTTTTATAGATTAATGCCCCTTTTATCGGGAAATCGGTCTATATAGCAGCTACATCCAAATATGGTCCGATCTAGACGATGTTCAACAAAAAGGTTTTAGCTCATTTTTTCAAATATCATTGAAATCGGGTGAAAAAATACTTTTTTTATAGGCTCATTACATTATATCGGGAGATCGGTCTATATGGCAGCTATATCCAAATATGGTCCGATGTGAACCACATTTGGAAGGATTAGGTAGGGATCTACCAGAACTCACTGTGACCATTTTCATTGAAATCAGGTAATAAATGGATGTTTTATGGCCTTAATACCCTATATAGGGAGATCGGCGGTCAGTCTTTCGGACAGCTATATCCAAATATGATCCGATCTGGACCACACTTCACAGCAATGGGTAGGAGTCTATCAGATGGAAAATTAGCAATTTATTGACTTAAGACTTTAAATCTGGAGATCGGTCTATATATCGGCCATATATAACTAAGTTCCCATTTTATGAGATCAGAAGATCAGGTTTATATACAGAGAATACGAAATCATCAAACAATTTTTGAAAAGTGATTTCATTACCAAAATATCTAAAAATTTATATATAGCCAAAAAAGGTATTTATTGGGTATTTACCCAACAAATACTCAAGCATTGGGTATTTACTTGGTAGAAAACCGCCTCTAACCATTTGAAAACAGCAAAAAATTACAGCTGTCCCATTTTCGGCAGACTTTCTGCTGTTACAGCAAACATTTATGCTGTTTTTACTAACAAGTTTCTCTGAGTGTATACAAAATTTTATGAAATTTTCTACAGAAAAAAGATATTGAAAAAATTAAAAATTGTATTTCTATAGAAAATTATTTTACAATTTTATTTCTATAGAAAATATTGTCAACATTTTATTTGTAAAGAAATATTTGTCCAACGATTATTTTTATTGACAATTTTTGTCGAAATTTTATTTGTATAAAATTTTATTCCTAGAAAATATTGTCAAACATTATTTTTTTGAACATATTACACAACTTTTTTTTCATAAAAGTATTTTGTCTAAAATTTTTACTGTAGTATGTATGTTATACGTAGCCCAAACTCTAAAGGCCTTGGCTGTTGCGCCTTGGCACACATCCACAAATTTTTTTTTCCCTATATGTAAATGTATCCATGGCAACTTTTATATGTCATACTACTATCTCTGGAAAGGTAAATTTGTATTCATTTACCTGCTATAACCATATGACGTACATTAAATTCATTAAATGCCACAATTATTGCAATTAATTTATGAAAGAGACAAAAATTAATAACTGATGATAAACTCACCAGTTATCAACGTTCATCAGTGTGTCTGCCTGTGTGTTGTGGTTAATAAATGATTGTACAATAAGTTGGTGGTCCATAATAGCCATTTCTAGGAATTTTAATAATAAGAGCGAGAAAGATAGAGAAAAATTGACATCTAGGAGAAAAGTTGCAACCTAAAGGACCCAGAGGCATTAATTCGAGGCATTAAAAGGTAGAACAAATCACCAGAGTGTAAAATGTGCACCCTTTATACACTTTATCCTCTGGTGAATTGTTCTACCTTTTGATGCCTTGAATTAATGCTTCTAGGTCCTTTAGGACGCAACTTTTCCCCTAGATGCCAATTTTTCTCTATTAAAGTGCAAATTTTGCCCATGAACATTCTACTAAGGGGCAAACTTCTCACATATCAATGAGTGCAGTCCGATTCAAGTTTTAAGCTCAATGATAAGGGGCCTCCTTTTATATAGCCGAGTCCGAACGGCGTGCCGACACTTCTTTGGAGAGAAGTTTTACATGACAAAGTACCTCACAATTGTTGCCAGCATTAGGAGGGGAAAACCACCGATGAAAATTTTTATACCCTCCATCATAGGATGGGGGTATACTAATTTCATCATTCTGTTTGTAACACCTTGAAATATGCGTCTGAGGCCCCACAAAGTATTTAAATTCATTTTAAGTCGATCTAGCCAGGTCCGTCCGTCCGTCCGTCCGTCTGCCCGTCCGTCCGTCTGCCCGTCCGTCCGTCTGCCCGTCCGTCCGTCTGCCCGTCCGTCCGTCTGCCCGTCCGTCCGTCTGCCCGTCCGTCCGTCTTCCGTCCGTCCGTCTTCCGTCCGTCCGTCTGCCCGTCCGTCCGTCTGTCTCTCGAAAGCACGCTAACTTTCGAAGGAGTAAAGCTAGGCGCTTGAAATTTTGCACAAATACTTTTTATTAGTGTAGGTCGCTTGGGATTGTAAATGGGCCAAATCGGTTCATGTTTTGATACAGCTGCCATATAAACCGATCTTGAGTCTTGACTTCTGGAGCCTCTAGAGGCCGCAATTTTGTACGATTTGACTGAAATTTTACACGTAGGGTATTGGTATCACTTCCAACAACTGTGCTAGGTATTATAAAAATCGGCTCATAATCTGATATAGCTGTCATATAAACCGATCTTGCATCTTGACTTCTTGAGTCAATAGAGCGCGCAATTATCATCCGATTTGGCTGAAATTTTGCATTACGTGTTTTGTTATGACTTCCAATAACTGTGCTAGGTATGATGCAAATCAGTACATAACCTGATATAGCTGCCATATAAACCGATCTTGAATCTGGACTTCTTGAGTCTCTAGAGGGCGCAATTTTCGTCCAATTTGACTAAAATTTTACACGTAGTGTTTTGGTATCACTTCCAACAACTGTACTAAGTGTTATAAAAATCGGTTCATAATCTGATATAGCTATCATATAAACCGATCTAGGATCTTGACTTCTTGAGCCAATAGAGGGCGCAATTATCATCCGATTTGGCTGAAATTTTGCATGACGTGTTTTGTTATGACTTCCAATAACGGTGCTAGGTATGACGCAAATCAGTACATAACCTGATATTGCTGCCATATAAACCGATCTTGGATCTTGATTTCTTGAGCCTCTAGAGGTCGCAATTCTCATCGGATTTGACAGGAATTTTGTTCATCGGCTTCCCTTATGACCTTCAATATACGTGTTGAATATGGTCTGAATCGATCAATAGCTTGATACAGCTCCCATATAAACTAATCTACCGATTTTGCTTCTTGAGCCCCTACAAGGCCCAATTCTTATCCGAATGAACTGAAATATTCCAGAATGACTTCTGCAATGTTCAGCATTCATTTATGGTCCGAATCGGCCTATAACTTGTTTCTGATGGTCTCGCCAGGACTCGAACCCAGGCGTTCAGAGTCATAGGCGGACATACCAACCTCTGTGCTAAGGTGGCCTCCTTTTCTCTATCTCTTATTATTGAAATTCCTAGAAATGGCTATTATTGACCCCCATTGTTTATCGGAATATAAAAATTGACTGTCTCTTATTTTCTAGAGGGCTCAGATGAGTCCATATTAAGAAATAGACATCTTATAAAACTTTTCTCTGAAAATACTTCTTAAGCCCCTAGAGGTTAAAATTTTTGCCTAATCTGGCTGAAATTTGGTAAGTGAAGTACACTTATGATCTACAACAACCTCAGAAAGTACTGCCCACATAGACCCTTTAATTTTGCCTCTGATGGATCGTTTAGTGTTTTAATCTGCTTATACACCAATTCTGAGATTTGAAGTTTTAAGCCCCTAAAAACCCCATTTGTTTAGGAAAATTTAAATTTTAATATAAAAATCAATTTGTGTTTGTTTGTAGGTTTGTATGTTCCTTATAGACTCAAAAACGGCTGAACCGATTTTCATGAACTTTTCACTGATGGTGCATAATGACCCCGTGGTGAAAATAGGGTACTACAGTTTTTGATATCTGAAAGGGGAGCGGACCCTCCCCCTTACCCTTATTTTCAGAAACGCCAGATCTCGGAGATGGGTATTGCGATTTAAGCGAAATTTTATATGCTCTTTAACAGTAACCTAAAAACAAAAATTTAGTATCCAAATTTCGGATGGGATACCTAGGGGGCCGCCCCACCCCCAAAACCTTCAAAATATATATATATACCAATCACGACAATATGAGACTCAAATGAAAGATATTTAAGATTAAAAAAGGTATCTGAAATCGATTTGTCGGACCAAGTGTTTGGGGGACCACCCCAACCCCAAAAAAACACCCCTAAATCGGACATATTTACCCACCATGACATTATGGCACTCAAATGAAAGGTATTTAAGAGTTACGAATTTGGTATCCAAATGTGGGACCAAGTTTCTGGGGGTCCACCCCGTCCCCAAAACACCCTTATTCACTGACCATGGCAATATGGGACTTAAATAAAAGCTATTTGAGTGTAGAATACGAATATGATATACAAATGTGAGACCAAGTATTTGAGAGGCCGTCCCTCCACAAAAACATCCCCCAAAGAGGACAAATTTATGACCATAGCAATATGGGGCTCCAATGGAAAATATTTGGAAGTAGACCACGAATTTGATATCAATATTCTGGAGTGTTTATGTGGCCACCCTACCCCTATAATACCGCCCATATATGAAATATTTGCTGACCATTGCAATATGGAGCTCAAATAAGAGGTATTTTAAAGAAGAACACGAATATGATATATACTTTCAAGGCCAAGTCAATGAGTGGCCGCCCCATCCCCCAAAACACCCACAAACCGGTCATATTTGCCAACTATGAACATATGGGGCTCAAATGAAAGGTATTTGGGAGTAGACCACTAATCTGATATCAAGATTCGGGACCAGCTGCCTAGGGGACGTCCCCCCACTATAACCACCCCTAAATAGGACGTATTTGCTCACCAAGACAATTTGGGTCTTCAAGACCATGGAGCTCGATATTGATAGTTTTTGGGGCCCATGGACAGAAATAAAGTCTATTTAGAATGGAATTAAACCCTTCGAGCGAATTCGAGGTCTAATAAAGATCATATGGATTCAGATGTTAGTCAAGCGATATGCATATACTATTCCACTAAAAGCTCTTTAATTGTCGACAATAAATATTCAAAGGATAATTTTGTTCCATATAAAGTAAAAGGAGGCGCAGCGGAGCGGGCCCGGTTCAGCTAGTATAAAATATTTCTTAACTTTAATAACTTTAGACAAATGTTGTATGGTTATGCAAAGCCCATGTCCTGTTTTCTTAATCTAATCAAAAATTGTCATACTAACGAAGGGGTCTTACCCCATCTCTGCACATTGGTTTTTAAAAAACTTTTTTAGAAAAACTCTCTGTTTTTATTGCCTGAAAAAAAAAAACATCGTCGTATTTTTAACAATTTTCAACAACATTCAATCAAATGAATGTTTGCTCCAAATTTATATGATGCTCATAATAAGAATAATTCACCAAATAGTGCTGTCACTAATTCAATTTTAAAAGCCTTAACGTGACTTCACACTCGGGCAGATACATACGTCACCCAACCCATGCAACCCTATATCGCTATGGGCAACCGAATGAGAGGCAAAGAACAAAAAAGAAGAAGAATTCAATAAAAACCTAAAAGCTTAACTTTAAGAGCTACAGCTCTATCCCCATAGAAGTTACAAAAGGATATGAAAAATTGCTGGGGTCATAACAACATCATCCACTTCCACTGCTCAAGCCGAATGCTACTGGTAGCGGTGGAAAGCAAAAGCCAAATTTAACCAAGCCAAAGCAAATGAAAGAGGGTGTAAAGTGAAACTGAGTGAGAAAGGATGTTAAATACCCTATTTCAGGCATTTATATCTTTGAGGGAAAATTCAGAAAAAAAGATAAAGAAATGAAAACTTTTTTATGAAAATCTCATACCAACTATAATGAGCAATAGCTTATAAATATGGGAGAAAATTTCTTTAAAAATTAATTTCGAAAAAAAACCATGTATATTTATCGACCAAGGGAGCTCGAATGAAAGGTATTTGGGTGTAAAGCACGTATTTGTTATCCAAATGTTGGGGGAAATACCTGAGGAGCCGTCTTTCCGCCAAGCAAGAGTTAATACCGACTATTTTGTTATACCCACCACCATAGGATGGGGTTATACTAATCTAGTCATACCGTTTTTAACACCTTGAAATATTGATCTGTGACCCCAAAAGAGTCAATCTGGCCATGTCCGTCCGTGCGTTCGTCTGTCGAAATCACAATAGCGGTCGAGCACATAAAACTAGCCGCTTGAAATTTTGCACAGATACTAAATATTGTTGTAGGTCGTTGGGGATTGCAAATCGGACAAAAATTGAGACTTCCAAGCGATCAAGAAATCAAATCGGGAGATCGGTTTATATGGGAGCTATATCTAAATCTGAACTAATATGGCCCATTATATTAGTTCAGATTTAGATATAGCTGCCATATAAACCGATCTCCCGAATTGTTTTCTTGATCCCTTGGAAGTCTCAATTTTTGTCCGATTTGGCTGAATTTTCGCATGTAGTGGTACGTTATGAATTCCAACAACTGTGCTAAATACGGTCCAAATCGGTCTATAACCTGATGTAGCTCTGATTTTACTTCTTGAGCACCTGGAAGCTGCAATTTTTGTCCGATTTGGTGGAAATTTTGCACATAGTGTTCTGCTATGACTTCCAGCAACTGTGCCGAGAATGGTCCAAATCGGTCTATAAACTGATATAGCTCTCATATAAACCGATCTTCCGATTTGACTTCTTGAGCCCTTACAAGCCATAATGTTTGTCCAATTTGGCTGAATTTTTGCATGTAGTGTTACGTTATGAATTCCAACAACTTTGCGAAATACGGTACAAATCGGTCTATAACCCGATATAGCTCCCATATAAACCGATTTCCCGATTTGACTTTTTGAGCCCTTACAAACCGCAATTTTTGTCAGATTAGGCTAAAATTTTGCATGCGGTTTTCTGTTACGGCTTCCAATAACTATTCCAAGTACGGTCGAAATCGGTCTATAACCTGATGCAGCTCCCAACTAAACCGATTTGACTTCTTGAGCCCCTGAAAGCCACAATTTTTTCAGATAAGTCTGAAATTTTGCACACGATGTTCTGTAACGGCTTCCAACAACTGTGTCAAGTACGGTTCAAATAGGTCTTAAACCTGTTATAGCTTCCATATAAACCGATCTCCCCATTTGGCATCTTGAGCCGCTGGAAGCCGCAATTTTTGTCTGATTTAGCTAAAATTTTGCACATAGTGTTACGATCTAAATCGGTCTATAACCTGATACATTTCCCACATCTATTTGATTTCTTAAGCCCTTTACAAACCAAGTTTACAAGTTTTGACCGATTTGGTTGAAATTTTGCATGTAGTGTTCTGTTATGACTTTCAACAACTGTACTTAGTAAAGCCCAAATCGGTCTATAACCTGATATAGCTCCCATATGAACCGATATGTCGATTTGATATCTTGGGTCCTTACAAGCCGCAATTTGTGTCCGATTTGGCTGGAATTTTGCATGCGGTGTTCACATCTGGCCGACAGGATAACTATAAGCACCACACAGGCTGGAACTTTGAGCTCCGACTTGTGTGGTGTCCATCGTTATTACGGGAAGCTTAGCTGAAAGCTAACGGGCGCGCCCACAGGTTGCGGATGTTGAAAAGCTCCGTTTTTATGCGGAGTAGCTGCAAATGGGGCCCCCGCCAGTAAGCGATTTTCGAGAGAAGAGTCTCAATGAGGAGTCAGGTGGCAATGGCTCTTAATTAAATGCAGAGTGCTAATGATACTCGAGATGAATTATAGGTGCCTTCAAATAACTCATGGGCGTCTGTTGGTTAGGGGTGGCTGGGGGCGAGCGTCGGATCTTGGAGCAAGAGGCTTGCGACAAAGAGGGATACATGTACGATCCCACAAAACCCATGCGCTGGGCCAGTAACCAACCCCGGAAATCTATGAGAATCACTATGAGAAACAAAGGAATAGCAAAAACGGACCTCCCCCTAACGTTGACGACCCAAAGGATCATGATTTGCGGATCTGTACTTGGAATGTCCACACTCTTTATAGAGAAGGTGCAGTATACGCGCTGGCGGGTGTATTAGAGAAGTACAAGGCTGATATTACCGCCTTACAGGAAGTGCAATGGATTGGGAATGGCGTCACTACAACACCAAACGCTGACGAACTATACTATGGCTGTCATAACACGAGGCATGAATTTGGTTGTGGATTTGTGGTTGGTCTTTATTTTACTTTACTTTATTTTATTTTGTTTTATTTTATTTTATTTCATTTTATTTTATTATTAAAAACTTTTCAATTTAAATTTTTAATTATCACAAATTTCAAATTTTTTCTAATACCCTCTTATAACTGGTAGGGCATCTTTCATCCATACCACCCATCTTTGGTGTGGCTTGCTGATTGCTTCATGACATATAGAGCATATGCCGCCCCTTCATGATGGCATTTCGTAAGCATACCCCACCAAATAATTGACACAAAATTGGGTACTTAGTGCAGAAAAAGTTGACGGTAAAACCGTGCGAGGCACGACAGACAACACACTCACCAGCACACAAGGACAGAATATTAAATAACTCAACGACATCCACATCAGCAGCTAATGATGCGGATTACGAGGATGTTAGCAGTAAAAACATGTAGCCATGCATTGACCATACACCCACAACCGCACATAGATACATATGTTCCTATGAAATTCTTTTGATAAAAAGGAGAAAAAAAGCAAACTCTCCAGCAAGCTCTCTTACACAACACTCTGCTGTATAGAATAGGCACCAAGAGTAACAAGGGTAGTTTCTATTCCAACGACCAATCATAAAGAGTCTTTGCTTAATGCTCACAACCACCACAAGGGGTACATCCTTGTAGAATCAGATTTTTTTGTTGGCTTTTAAAATTCATATGTTCATCCTTTTCCCTCTTGCAGTGCTTAAAGGTCCTAGTCTGAAACTTTTTTTTTTTAAGTCTATTTTCAATAGGATGCTGGCAAATTCCTCTCCATTGCATTTTATTTTTGTCTTATTTTAAAGATTTTTCAGTAGGTTTTTTATGGCCTGTTGTCTCACCCACTGGTTGGAAGGGGGGTCTCTGTGTGACATATGCTTAACCATAATACCCCAATTTAAAAACATAAGTACTGAAAATTTGTTCACATAATTTCAACTTGTGCCAACATCTAGACACAGTCATGGAAACAACAAAAAATAGACACAAATATAACGTAAAAATCCTACGAGGGGACTGCCATTAAATCAACTATCACTTTCCTTTGCTAAAAAGAGTACTAAAATTACTCTTTCCTTGGAAAAAGTACTAAAACAAGCCTTCCTTTAGAAAAGAGTACTAAAACTATTCTTCCCTTAGAAAAGAGTACTCAAACTACTCTTTCCATTGGAAAAGAGTACTCAAACTACTCTTTCCATTGGAAAAGAGTACTCAAACTACTCTTTCCATTGGAAAAGAGTACTCAAACTACTCTTTCCTTTCCTACCCTTTCTTTAGAAACAGAGTGCTAAAACTACCATTTTCCTTGGAAAAGAGTGCTAAAACTACTCTTCCCCTTGGAAAAGAGTATTAAAACTACTCTTTCCCTTGGAAAAAATTACTAAAGCTACCCTCTCCCTTACACAAGAGTACTAGTGGTTTAAGTACTCTTTCCCGTGGAAAAGAGAAGTTTAAGTACTCTTTCCCTTGGATAAGTGTATTAAATCTATTCTTCTCTTGGAAAAAAGTACTAAAACTACTCTTTCGCTTGGATAAGTGTACTAAAACTATTCTTCTCTTGGAAAAGAGTACTAAAACTACTCTTTCCCTTGGATAAGTGTACTAAAACTATTCTTCTCTTGGAAAAGAGTACTAAAACTACTCTTTTCTTTGGACAAGAGTGGTTTTAGTACTCTTACCCTTGGATAAGTGCACTAAAACTATTTTTCTCCTTGGTAAACTGTGCTAAAACTACCCTTTCCCTTGGAAATGAGTACTCAAGAGAATTTTTAGTACTCTTTCCGTTGGAAGAGAGTACTAAAACTTCTCTTTTTGTAGAACAGAGTACTAAAACTACGCTTTTCCTTGGAACAGAGTACTAAACTACCCTTTTCCTACCAAAAGAGTATTAAAATAACAGTTCCCTTGGGAAAAAGAACTAAAACTACTCTTTCCTTTGGAAACGAGTACGAAAACTACTGGAGTACTAAAACTTCTCTTTTTGTAGAAAAGAGTACTAAAACTACGCTTTCCCTGTTCTAGTATTCTTTTCCTTGGAACAGAGTACTAAAACTACCCTTTTCCTACGAAAAGAGTATTAAAATAACAGTTCCCTTGGGAAAAAGTACAAAAACTACTCTTTCCTTTGGAAACGAGTACGAAAACTACTGGAGTACTAAAACTTCTCTTTTTGTAGAAAAGAGTACTAAAACTACGCTTTCCCTGTTCTAGTATTCTTTTCCTTGGAACAGAGTACTAAAACTACCCTTTTCCTACGAAAAGAGTATTAAATTAACAGTTCCCTTGGGAAAAAGTACAAAAACTACTCTTTCCTTTGGAAAAGAGTACGAAAACTACAATTTCTCTTGGTAAAGGATACCAACACTAACCTTTCCCTTGGTTAAGTATACTAAAACTACACTTTACTTCGGCAAAGCGCATTAAAACTACCCTTTCCCTTAAAAATAGTACTAAATCTACCATTTCTCTTGGAAATGGGTGCAAAATCTACCATTTCTCTTGGAAATGGGTGCAAAATCTACCATTGGAAAAGAATACTAAAACTACCCTTGCCCTTGGTAAAGAATATTAAAACTACCCTTTCCCTTGGTAAAGGATACTAAAGCTACCGTCTCCCTTAGTAAGAGGTACTAAATTTACCCTTTCCTTTGGAAAAGAGTACTAAAACTCCTCTTTCCTTTGGAAAAGAGTACTAAAACTGCTCTTCACTCTGGAAAAGAGTACTAAAACTACTCTTTTCTTTGGAAAAGAGTACTTAAACTACCCTTTCCGTTCGAAAAGAGTACTAAAACATATGCTTAGCCATAATACCCAATTTAAAAGCATAAGTACTAAAAATCTGTTCACATAATTTTAACTTGTGCCGACATCTAGACACTGTCATAGAAACAACAAAAAAAATAGACACAAATATAACGTAAAAGCCCTACGTGGGGATTACAATTAATTCAGATGCCACTTTCCTTCGCAAAGAAGTACTAAAACTACTCTTTCCCTTGGAAAAGAGTAGTAAAAGTAATCTTTACCTTGGAAAACAGTAATAAAACTACGCTTTCCCTTAGAGAAGAGTATTAAAATTAGTCTTTCTCTGGGTAAGGGGTACTAAAACTACCCTTTCTTTGGGTAAGGGGTACTAAAACTACCCTTTACTTCGGGAAAGGGCACTAAAACTACCCTTTCCTTTAAAAATAGTACTAAATATATTATTTCTCTTGGAAATGGGTACCAAATCTACCATTTATCTTGGAAATTGGTACTAAATCTACCATTTGTCTTGAAAAATGGTATCCCTTTCTCTTGGAAAATGGTACTAAAACTTTCCTGTCTCATTGTTAAACGGTACTAAAACTACCATTTCCCTTAGAAAGGGGTACTTAAATTACCCTTTCCCTTAGAAAGGGGTACTAAAATTACCCTTTACCTTAGAAAGGGGCACTAAAATTACCCTTTCCCTTAGAAAGGGGTACTAAAATTTACCTTTCTCTTGGAAAAGGGAACTAGAACTAGCCTTTTCTTTAGAAAAGAATACTAAAACTACCCTTTCCCTTGGTAAAGAATACAAAAACTATCCTTACCCTTGGTAAAGGGTACAAAACTAACATTTCTCTTGGTAAAGGGTACTAAAACTACCCTTTCCCTTGGTAAAGGATACTAAAGCTACCCTCTCCCTTAGTAAAAGGTACTAAAATTACGCTTTGATAAAGGGTACTAAAACTATCCTTTCCCATGGTAAAGGTACTAAATCTACCTTTTCTCTTGGAAAAGGGTACTTAAACTACCCTTTCCCTTTGAAAAGCGTATAAAATTGCCTTTCCCTTTGTACAATTTACTAAAACTAATTTTCCCTTGGTAAATGGTACTACAACTAGCCTTTCTTTTGGTTAAGGGTACTGAGTCTACCATTTCTCTTGAAAAAGAGTACTAAACTACAATTTCTCGTGGAAAGGGAACAAAGTTTCCCTTGTAAAAGGGTATTAAAACCACCATTTCCCCTGGAGAAGGGTACTGAAACTTTCCTTTCTGTTGGTAGAGGTACTAAATCTACCCTTATTCTTGGAAAAGGGTTCTAAAACTACCCTTTCCCTTGGAAAAGGGAGTGTAGAAGTGTACATGAAGAAGTGTACTTAAACTTTCCTTTCCGTTGGTAAAGGTACTATGTTTACCCTTATTCTTGGAAAATGGTACTAAAACTACCACTTCCCTTTTAAAAGTTTAGTACACTTTTACTATGCTTTCTATTGGAAGAGAGTACTAGAACTACCCTTTCCCTTAGAAAAGGGTACAAAAACTTTCCTTTCCATTGGAAAATTGTTCTTAAACTACCCTCTTCCTTGAAAGAGTGTACTACAACTTTCTCTTCTTCGGAAAAGGGTTTCAAAAAGTACTACCTACCCTGGAAACTACTCCCTACCTTTTCCCTTGGAAGTACTAAAGCTCTCGTATTCTTTTCAAAAGGGTATTAAAGTATCCTTTTCTCTAAAAATTTGTCTCAACCAGTCCTTTTAAATTTTTCCTGGTCCCACGTGTTTGAATCTGTATAACAAGAGGCTCCTTATATACGCGTATATTGGCAATCTCTTACATACATTGTTGTTTTTATATCTCTGAGAATATGTCGGTATGGGTGCGTGTCGAAAGCCTTGTGTAGCGCACCCACCTAGTCCTTGCCAATCAGCTACCCAAACCACTCCCCCTATAACACCAACGCCATCCTTCCCTCCTTCTATCTAAACATTCAAGCATACGTTGATGACGATGATGTTATCGTTTATATTTAATATTAACATTTTATGTGGTTACTGTTAGTTCGTTTAATAATTTACTTGTTTTTCATCATCATTAGGTAAGGCATCATCAGCAACGCTCACCCGCACACACACACACACACCAACTCATTAGCAAGGCTATGAATATGAAACACATACTTGGGTGTTCATTAAATGAAGGACTATATGAAAGGTGGGCGACAACAAGCATACTTTTCTGCTATGGCATTTTAAGGATAAAATGAAATGAAAGCAAGTGAATAATGAAAGGTGGTATAAAGCGTTGGAAAGGTGTATTTTTATTAATATACACATACACATACAAACTCTCGCTCAAGCATATTGGCAAAGGTAAAAGACTTTCCTTTATTATAAAAGCCCTTAGATATTCCTTTCCTTTGCTTTGTCTTGTGAAATCCTTTTGGGCTTTGTTATGTCCCTTGATCTCTTTGTCTTTTGATGACTTATTTCACATCTTGACATTTAGAACGTGCAAAAGTGCTATAAATTTTATAATCTCCCAAAGGTTCTTCAAAATGAAAGAGGAGAAAAAAGATTAAAGAATTATTATGGATTAGATAGAATGGAGATTTAGTTTGGAAGAAAATGATATTGTATAAATCATAAATTAGAGTTTTGGGGAGTTTGGGTTTTTATAGAAGATTTATAAAAATTCGTTATAATTTTAATTTGGATAGAAACAATTTTTAAAATTTTAAATTCATACAAAATTTATTTAATATTAAAAAAAAAAAAAATAAATTTTCATAGAATAGTTGAATGGAAGCGGATCAAAAGATTTGCGACATCAAGCCATGTTGAGAAGAATCCAAAATAGTTCCTTTCCATTGAACAATATTTTTGCAATTGAAGTCCAAAGAAAGAAATGAAAATTTTCCGAAGAGTAAAGTGTAACTTAAAATGGCTGTATCTCCTTAAAAACAAACTATATTATGAATGGTGGTTGATGTATACGCCTTATCAGGATGCCTCCGGTCTTAGACAGTTCCGCCGGCAACCCATCGGCTCCTGCTGCCTTATTGTTTTTCAGCCAGGTTACTGCCACGTGGGCTTCGTTCTGACTAGGCGGTACATATCCTATACCATCATCAGAGTTTGAATCTGTGGTATACTCATGTTCTAGTTCATGTTCAAAAGTGTTCTGGCCTTGTGAATCCTTCTGTATTGGAATCTGGTGCTGCTAACTACCTTGTTCTTTGCTGCGATGAAGTCAATAAGCCTCAATCCATTATCGGAAGTTTCTACGTGTGGGCTAAATTTTCCGGCTGTTGGGCCAAAGCTATTTTCCTTTCCTATGTACGCATTGAAATCTTCCAGAACGATTTCAATACCATGGGCGGGACAGCGGTCATACTCTCTTTCTAGACACTCGCAGAAAATATTCTTGGCGCAAATAAGGTTGATGTTGAAGAATTTGGTTTTATGCGGACTATGAATAGCTTCTCATCCACCGGAGTAAAGCTGGAGACAAGTTGTTTCAGTCTCCGACTAACCACAAATCATGGCAGCTACAATATAGGGCGACAATTCTAGGTGTTTTTGTGGTATCCTTCCCGAGCCAACGCAATTCGTGTATGGCGGTAATGTCTGCCCTATGTATGTATCTCCAATACGTACATCCGCCAGTGGTCCTCCCTTTTGAGTACCCTTTCCCAAGGCAAAGGGTAGTTTTAGTACCCCTTCCCAAGGAAAAGGGTAGTTTAAGTACTCTTTCCCAAGGTAAAGGTTAGTTTTAGTACCCTTTCCCAAGGGAGAGGATAGTTTTAGTACCCTTTTTCAACGGAAAGGGTAGTTTTAGTACACGTTCCCAAGGTAAAGGATAGTATTATTATCCTTTCCCTTGGAAAAGGGTAGTACCCTTTCTCGTTACCGTTTTCACTCTTCTTCGTTTTTCTCAATGTAATCTCTTCAAGTTTTCCAGTTGATGGGTTTCTAATCTAACGCCCCAACCCATGTTTTTTCGTTATACGGGAGAAAACATGGCACATTTTAGCCCACTTCCTTTAACGGATGTTAAAGGTAGCTTCCCAGGTGAGACCGCTGGGAGGTTTGTTTTCACATTTGAATTGAAGAAAGGCTTATATAAGTCTTGATTTAGCCAAATTAAACCAATTAGAAACGTTGCTTGCTTTCCAATATGTGAAGTTTGCCGATAGTATCGATAGGAAACATATCAATCGATATTTGGTCAAAAACTAAAATATTTATAGTATCAATAGTGCAATATTCTGCCATCTCTGAAAGCTATCACTTAAATTTTCTTCATTTGGCATCTTTATGACTTTGGATATATTTTGAAAAGCTCTTCTATTACCACGATGCTGTTTTGCTGTCCATAACTTTAAAATATAACTTAAATTACTTGTATCTTCTTAATGTGCAATCACCTAAATTTTCTCATTTTGCACCTTTATGGGTTTGGAAACGTTATGAAAGGTTCTAGTAATATTACGGTGGTGTTTTGATGATAAAGGGAACAAATCTTTGGGCTCGACTGTGAGATATCTAGTTTTGAAATTCCCTCTGAGCTTTACTCCCGTTGAGTTATGGTGGCAGATTTTAATAATTTGCTTCACTTTCTGCTTTACCACAAATATAAAATCCCTTTGAATAAGTAAATTTTCTCTCCTTAATTTATGTGCTTTATAACTGCGTATCAAACTGACAAATGACATATTTAAGTGTAATACTCTTATTCACATACACTCATGCATGCTCTGCCATGTAGACATTCATTGCCCCACGAACAGCTAGCCACTTGACTTCAAATCGTGATTGTTTACACTCCCTAAAATCCCCAAAATCTTCTGACTCTCTTTTGCAAACATTCACATGCACTTTGTTTCATAAAACGTTTTTTTATTCTTTGCATTGCCGCCTGATTGTTGCTATTGATGCCTTGGGTAAATATTTATGTCCGACTAATTGCCAACACGTGACCTATCAGCATGTGAACATTTTAAAATCAAATCTTGTCATCGTTGTCATGTTCTTCGTTCGTTCCTTTTCTCATTATCAACATCATAATCATTATGTTCTTTTATTATTGCTTATTATTTACTGTGAGCATATTTTTTTGGAATGAAAATCAAAGTGTTATTGTCCACACTGTTTGTGGCCTCCCCTTTTCTACGGCTTTTTTCCTTGTTCTTTCTACCATGGAACCACAACAACAACTTCAGTTAACAGTACAAATGAACGAGAGATTGTTATGAGAGAAAAGTGAGGCACAGTGGTTTGATTTGCAGTTGAAGACATTAAATAAAGGAAGAAAGTTGATTTTGATATTACATTGGATTGATAGATGAAATTCATTTTTTGCAAGGATGATTAAATTGAATATTTTGAGAATATCCATGTTATAGCCGGATTGCGGAGGCCATCGTATAGCAGAGAATAACATATAACATATGAGACTGAACGCTTGTGTTCGAATCCTGGCGAGAACATCAGAAAGAATTTTCCAGCTGCGGTACTCCCTTTCAAATGCTTGCGACGTTTGTGAGGTGCTTTGCCATGTAAAAACTTCTTTCAAAGAGTTGTGGCAATGAGGCACGCCGTTCGGATTCAGGTATAAAAAGGAGGTCCCTTATCAATGAGCTTAAACTATTGGGTTGCCCAAAAAGTAATTGCGGATTTTTTAAAAGAAAGTAAATGCATTTATAATAAAACTTAGAATGAACTTTAATCAAATATACTTTTTTTACACTTTTTTTCTAAAGCAAGCTAAAAGTAACAGCTGATAACTGACAGAAGAAAGAATGCAATTACAGAGTCACAAGCTGTGAAAAAATTTGTCAACGCCGACTATATGAAAAATCCGCAATTACTTTTTGGGCAACCCAATAGATTCGGACAACACTCATCGATATGATAGAAGTTTGCGTTTGTGCCTTAATGGAATGTTCATAGGCAAATTTGCTTTTGCATTATGAGAAATTATCTGAGATATCGGGTTCTCATCTACACAAAGAGCGCGGATATGGGAAGTAGGGCTGCCAGACGTGACGATTTTATGTAATTTTGGCCATTTTTATACCCACCACCGAAAGATGGGGGTATATTCATTTTGTCATTCCGTTTGCAACACATCAAAATATCCATTTCCGACCCTAAATATTCTTGATAATAGTTAACATTTAAGACGATCTATCCATGTCCGCCCTTCTGTCTGTAGAAATCACGTTACAGTCTTAGAGTTATTGAGCTGAAACTTTGCACAGATTCTTCTTTTGTTTATATGCAGGTTAAGTTCCAAGATGGGCTATATCGGACTTTATCTTGATTTAGCCCTCATTATGACCGATCCGCTGATTTAGGGTTTTAAGCCCATAAGAGCCACATTTATTATCCGATTTTGCTGAAATTTGGGACAGTGAGTTGTGTTAAGACCTTCGACATCCTTTTTCAATTTGGTCCAGATTTAGATATAGCTATCATATAGACCGGTCCGCCGATTAAGGGTCTTAGGCCCATCTTCCTCTAATTTGGCCCAGATCGGTCCAGATTTGGATATAGGCGCCATTTAGACCGATCTTTCGATTTAAGGTCTTGCGCACATAAAAGGCACATTTGTTGTCCGATTTTGCCAAAATTTGGGTCAGTGAGTTGTGTTCGGCCCTTCGATATTCTTCTTCAATTTGGATATAGCTACCATATACAATAGACCAATCTCTCGATTTAAGGTTTTGGGCCCATAAAAGGCGGATTTATTGTCTGATTTCTCCGCAATTTGGGACAGTAAGTGGTGTTAGGCCCATTGACATCTTTCTGCAATATGGCCCAGATCGATCCAGATTTGGATATAGCTGTCATATAGACCGATCTCTCGATTTAAGGAGTTGGACCCATAAAAGGCGCATTTATTGTTCGATTTCACCAACAATTGGGACAGTGAGTTGTGTTAGGCCCTTCAACATTCTTCTTCAATTTGGCCCAGATTTGGATATGGCTGCCATATAGACCGATTTAATTGTCCGATTTCTCCGAAATTTGGGACAGTAAGTGGTGTTAGGCCCTTTCACATCTTTCTGCAATATAGCCCAGATCAATCCAGATTTGGATATAGCTGTCATATAGACCGATCTCTCGATTTAAGGAGTTGGGCCCATAAAAGGCGCATTTATTGTCAGATTTTGCCAAAATTTGGGGCAGTGAGTTGTGTTCGGCCCTTCAAAATCATTTTTCAATTTTCCCAGATCGGTCCAGACTTGAATATAGCTGCCATATAGACCGATCTTTCGATTTAAGGTCTTGCGCACATAAAAGGCACATTTATTGTCCGATTTTGCCAAAATTTGGGACAGTGTGTTGTGTTCGGCCCTTCAACACCTTTCTTCAATTTGGCACAGATCGGTCCAGATTTGGATATAGCTGTCATATAGACCGATCTCTCGATTTAAGGAGTTGGGCCCATAAAAGGCGCATTTATTGTCAGATTTTGCCAAAATTTGGGACAGTGAGTTGTGTTCGGCCCTTCAAAATCATTCTTCAATTTTCCCAGATCGGTCCAGACTTGGATATAGCTGCCATATAGGCCGATCTCTCGATTTAAGGTCTTGGGCCCATAAAAGGCGCATTTATTGTCCGATTTTGCCAAAATTTTGGACAGTGAGTTGTGTTCGGCCCTTCAACATCCTTCTTCAATTCGGCTCAGATTGGTCCAGATTTCGATATAGCTGCCATATAGATCGATCTCTCGATTTAAGGTTTTAAGCCCATAAAGAGCGCATTTATTGTCCGATTTCGCCGAAATTTGGGACAGTAAGTGGTGTAAGGCCCTTTCACATCTTTCTTCAATTTGGCTTAGATCGGTCCAGATTTGGATATAGCTGTCATATAGACCGATCTCTCGATTTAAGGAGTTGGGCCCATAAAAGGCGCATTTATTGTCCGATTTTGCCAAAATTTGGGACAGTGAGTTGTGTTAGGCCCTTCAACATTCTTCTTCAATTTGGCTCAGATTTGTCCACATTTGAATATAGCTGCCATATAGACCGATCTCTCGATTTAAGGTCTTGGGCCCATAAAAGACGCATTTATTGTTCGATGTAACCGAAATTTTGAACACTGAGTTGGGTTAGGCCCTTTGACATCTTTCTTCAATTTGGCCCAGGTCGATCCAGATTTGGATATAGCTGTCATATAGACCGATCTCTCGATTTAAGGTTTTGGGCCCATAAAAGGCGCATTTATTGTCCGATTTCTCCGAAATTTGGGACAGTAAGTGGTGTTAGGCCTTTTGACATCTTTCTTCAATTTGGCCTAGATCGGTCCAGATTTGGATATAGTTATATTCTTTATTCGTCTTGACATTCTGCTTCAATCTAGCAATGACCGTCCATCCGTCTGTCAAAATCCCGATATCGTTTGAACAAATAAAGATATCCGTTGAAATTTCGCAAAGATACTTCTTATTGATGTAGGTCATCGGGGAATGCAAATATTCCACCTAGTATCAGATTAGATATAGCCCCCATATAAACCGATTCCCAGTTTTGAACTTCTTGAGCCCTTAGAGACAAAACGATTTGGAGTTAATAAAGGTACATTTTTAGCGGTATCTATGGTGGTGGCTACTCAAGTTTCGATCTGGTCGTTCAGTGCTTTGATAACTTGTCAGAGTTGATTAAAGGCTTAGCACTAGAAGGAGGATTTCCCTCTTGCAATGAGTTAACACACATTAAGATAATTATAATTTTTGATTTAATACGAATGCGTAATTTTTATTTTACAAATTTTCTTCTGCTATACCACTGTGCTTTATCTGTCCTGCTCTGAGTTAACAAGACAAGTACGTTGAAGTTAAAGAAATTCATTAACCCGCATACAGTCGAAAGGTTGGCTGTTATGTCGGCCTTTTATTAGAAATTTTGAAATTCGTGCGTGCGCAAATTAAATGGGGTTGCTACAACCCACCTCCTCGATAGCTCAAAAGCCAACTTCATGCCATCTCATCCACCTCTTCCCCCTTCTTGGTCTAAGAACAGGCGTAAATGAAGCCTTGTGCGAACAATTTATGCTGCAAAAAGTTGATTAAAGATATTATTGTAGTCCTCTCAAAACACCATACCATCATAGACCGTCAAAAGCCAAACTCACCAGGAAGATTTTATTAAAAGTATCACGTCGTTGTTGTCATCGTTAGTACTTCAGTTGACTCTCAGCTGATGACTATCATCATTGATAGAAGGTAGTTATGAGAACTTTTTTAGCACATCGATCTCATGCTGCGATGCGTTGTCGAGATGAGTGATGGCTGCGCCCATTTTGTTGCTGTGGCAATTTTAATCAAATTAGTCTTCTCACGTGACTTTAATGTTGCTTGTTTTTTTTTTGTTGTATTTATTGGCCTTCTAGTCAGAAATAATAAAAAACCAAAGGCAATTCCATATGAAAATGGTGGCAACAAAATATTCATGGGCATGAAAGGAATCAAAACAAAGCCATCAGTTAGGCATATGTTCTACTCTCAAAATCCTCAATTATTTGAATTTGCTTTGGTAACACAGTTGGTGGTCTAAATCCGAATGAGACTCTGAATAGACCTCAAGTTTGATAAAACAGCGGTATCAATAATTTTCTTAAAATAAAATTTCCTTAAAATTAGTATGGCAAAGTTCATATTTACGCTACATTTTCTACTTCACAGAGAGAAAAAACAGACAAATTAGAAGGTCTACTAATTTAACACAGACTACAAGTTTCGATAAACACCAAAGGGGCAAGGCTACACTAAGTTGCAGTTTACTATCGCACTAACTTCAAAATAACTTTTCTGTTAAACACATCAGCAATAAATTTAGACTACACTCATAGAAAAAAAAGTTGCTAAAAATAGCAAACACTGTCTGCTGAATATTACTAGTTAATTTTGCTACTATTATATCAGTTGTTCAGTTCTGCTTTTACAGCAATAGCTTTGCAAATTCAGAGCAGCAGGCTGACTGCTGAAAAGTCTGTTGTTTGCTATAAATGACTGCTGTTTAATAATTAAGGGGATGTTGGAAGAAAAAATAAAATACAAGTGTAAATGTGTGTCTCAGTATATGTTTACAATCAGCACTGAATGCATACTTCCCATAATCTTTTTTTTTTATAAATTTAGATACAAAAGGACATGCAAGTCATGTAAACATTAGTGCAGCAATAACAAAAAACGAGAGAACTCAGCCATATTTCGAAATATCAATGGATTATATTAAAATCATCTCTTCCAACAAAATTTCTAAAAAAATTCAAAACATGTAGCAGGCAAACACAAAAAATGGCATAAAAAATTTTCAGCAATTTTAAGTACTTAAAACTGCATGTTTTGTTTGCTGATTTAGGTGATCAAAATTTTTCCTAATACAGCAACCCTATGTTTGCCGAAACAGCAGAAATGTCTGCTTTCCCATTTCCAGCAGACAAAAACTGCTGTTTTAGCTAACTTTTTCTCTGTAAAGAAAGGGTACAAATACCAACCCTTCTGCAAAGAAAGGGTACTAATACAACCCCTTCTGTAAAGAAAGGGTACTAATAGTACCCTTTTTTACAGAAAGATTGCTGACCTCTTTTACAGAAAGAGTAATAAAACTACCCTTTCTGTAAAGAAAGCGTACTAAAACTACACTTTTTTACCGAATGGGTACTAAAACAGAACGGGTACTAAAACAACACTTGCTTGTCCTTTTTTTACACAAAGGGTACTAAAGCTACCCCTTTTTACACAAAGGGTACAAAAACTACCCCTTCCCCCCCATTTCCGTACGTAAAGGGTACTAAAACTTCAGTTTCTTAACAGAAAGGGCACTAAAACCACCCTTTCTTTACAGAAAGGGTAAAACTACATTTTCTTTACAGAAAAGGTACTAAAACTACCCTTTCCTTGCTGAAAGTTAGTACCCTTTCCTAACAGAAAGGATACTAAAACCACAATTTCTTTACAGAAAAGGTACTAAATCTATACTTTCTATACAGAAAGTGTATTAAAACTACCCTTTCTTTACAGAAAGGATACTAAAACTACAGTTTCTTTGCAAAAAGGATACTAAGCTACAGTTTCTTTACAAAAAGGATACTAAAACTACCCTTCCTTTATACAAAGGGTACTAAAACTAACCTTTCTTTACAAAAAGGGTAATAAACCAACCTTTCTTTACAGCCTTTCCCTTTGCATACCCTTTCTTTACAGAAAGGATTCTTAAACTCCAGCTTCTTTACAGAAACGATACCAAAACTACAGTTTCTTTACAGAAAGGGTACTAAAACTACCCTTCCTTTATACAAAGGGTACTAAAACTACCCTTTTTTATAGAAAGGGTATTAAAATTACCCTTTTTTACAGAAAAACTAAGACTACCCTTTCTTAAGAGAAAGGGTACTAAAACTACTGTTTTTTTTTTTAAAGAAAGGGTACTAAAACTACCCTTTCATTACACAAAGCGTACAAGTACTACCCTTTCTTTACAGAAAGGTTATTAAAACTAACCTTTCTTTACAGAAAAGGTATTAAAATCACCCTTTTCCTACGAAAAGGGCTAAAACTAAATTTTCTTTGCAGAAAGGGTGCTAAAACCCCCCGTTCTTTATAGAAAGGGTACTAAAACAACCCCTTCTTTACAGAAAGGATGCTAAAACTACTCTTTCTTTACACAAAGGGTACCAAAACTATCCCTCCTTTACCCAAAGAGTACCAAAACTACCCTTTCTTTAAAGAACGGTTACTAAAACTAACCTTTCTTTACAGGAAGGGTACTAAAACTACCATTGATTTATAGAACGGGTATAAAACTGCGGTTTCTTTACAAAAATGGTACTAAAACTACCCATTCTTTTTTAAAAGAAAGGGTACTAAACCTTCCCATTTTTAAGAGAAAGTGTACTAAAACTACTCATTCTTTATAGAAAGGGTGCTACAACTACTCTTTTTTTACAGAAAGGGTACAAAAACTAGCCTTTCTTTACAGAAAGGCTACTAAAATTACCCTACTAAAACAACCCTTTTCTTATAGAATGGGTACTAAAACTACCAATCTGTAAAAACTTCCACTCTGCTATTCTGTACATTAACTGTACTACTGTACTTAACTACTATTTTGTAAATTAAAACTACCCTTTTTTACAGAAGGGATAGGGATTACAGAAACTATGTTTTATTACAAAATTACCTTTTCTTTGCAGAAAGGGTACTAAAATTACCCTTTCTATATAGAAAGAATACTTAAAATACCCTTTATTTACAGCAAGAGTACTAAAACTACAATTTATGTAAACAAAAGTGTACTAAAACTATCCTTTCTGTAAACAAAAAAGTACTAAAACTACCCTTTCTGTAAACAAAGGGGTACTTAAACTACATCTTCTGTAAAGAAGTGGAAATAAATCTACCTTGAAGCATCAGTACTAAAAATACCCTTTATGTAAAGCAAAAGTTCTAAAACTAACCATTCTCAAAAGGAAGGATAATAGAAATAACCTTTTTATAAAGAAAGGGTACGTTATGTTTTTGTAAAAAAAGGGTACGTTACGTTTTTGTAAATAAAGGGTACGTTGCTTTAAAAAAATTTTACGTTTCTGTAAGAAAGGGGTTTCTTTCTGTAAAGAAGGGGTACTTTCTGTAAAGAAAGGGTGCTAATACTACCATAAAGAAAAGTATTAAAACTACCCTTTCTGTAAAGAAAGGGTTCTAAAACTACCCTTTTTGTAAAGAAAATTTACACAAACTTTTCGTTAGGTAAGGGTATCCTTTCCATTAGGAAGGGGTAATATTACTACCCTTTACTTTCTGAAAGGTTACATAAACTACCCCTGCTCTTTGGAAAGTTTATTAAAAGTACTCTTTCCCCTGTAAAAGAATAATTTTCGAAAAATTAACAAAATACCATTTTTTAATGACATACGAAAAGCCTAAGTTCGAAATCAAACAAATACCCATCGCATTGAAACGTTTGCCTTTCAATTAACTAGGGCCACAATAACAAGTTCAATTTACTTTTGGTCTAATAAAATTATCTCAAAACACCCCTTTCATCAAGGACAAAAAGTACTAAACGTACGTATGAACTGCCTCCCCTTTCTCCTTGTTGCTGATTGTAGATAAATAATTTTTATGAAAAGCCCAACTAATTGAAACATTTAACAGAAAATGTGGCCTGTCAACCGTATAAATGCTTGTGTGTGTGTGAGTGAGCCATGAAGCGTTTTCTATCACACATCCTGTTTATATCCGTTTAGATTCTTACACTTTGGAAATCTCATTACAAATCCCTTGACTTGCATTGTTTTGAGCTATTCACCGCTGTTGCCGACTTTGTGCGCCACCTATGACAGCCAGGCAATGTGATTTGCCATGAGGACCAGTCGCAGTGGTGGCGGTGCTTACCGTGTCTGGTTTAAGGGATTTTTCAATTTGGCTGCAAGTTTTTCTCTCTTATAATTCTTAATTGTAGTGTAATTTAATATAAGGCACGCGTCTCTATTTCATATCCCTGATTGTTTGTTGGCATTTGCAGTTGTTTTTGTGTTGAGAGAATGGGAGCTCAAATCTAAAAGGACCTTACTGCAAAGCCATAATTATATTTAAAAGTATGTAATTGTGGGGTGTTACTCAGCAAATTAAGAGCAATAAGTTGCTAATAATTTAGCGACAAAAAGATTACAATCACAAATATTTTATGGAACTACCAAAAAAGGTTAAGGGACATGGGATTGTAAGTGGGTGAAGGTGGTGGAAGAATAATATTGGCACAAGGTATATTCAGCCAGGCTGAATTAAAGTTTTCCTATAGAAAACTCTATTCAGCCAGGCTGAATTAAAGTTTTCCTATAGAAAACTCTATTCAGCCAGGCTGAATTAAAGTTTTCCTATAGAAAACTCTATTCAGCCAGGCTGAATTAAAGTTTTCCTATAGAAAACTCTATTCAGCCAGGCTGAATTAAAGTTTTCCTATAGAAAACTCTATTCAGCCAGGCTGAATTAAAGTTTTCCTATAGAAAACTCTATTCAGCCAGGCTGAATTAAAGTTTTCCTATAGAAAACTCTATTCAGCCAGGCTGAATTAAAGTTTTCCTATAGAAAACTCTATTCAGCCAGGCTGAATTAAAGTTTTCCTATAGAAAACTCTATTCAGCCAGGCTGAATTAAAGTTTTCCTATAGAAAACTCTATTCAGCCAGGCTGAATTAAAGTTTTCCTATAGAAAACTCTATTCAGCCAGGCTGAATTAAAGTTTTCCTATAGAAAACTCTATTCAGCCAGGCTGAATTAAAGTTTTCCTATAGAAAACTCTATTCAGCCAGGCTGAATTAAAGTTTTCCTATAGAAAACTCTATTCAGCCAGGCTGAATTAAAGTTTTCCTATAGAAAACTCTATTCAGCCAGGCTGAATTAAAGTTTTCCTATAGAAAACTCTATTCAGCCAGGCTGAATTAAAGTTTTCCTATAGAAAACTCTATTCAGCCAGGCTGAATTAAAGTTTTCCTATAGAAAACTCTATTCAGCCAGGCTGAATTAAAGTTTTCCTATAGAAAACTCTATTCAGCCAGGCTGAATTAAAGTTTTCCTATAGAAAACTCTATTCAGCCAGGCTGAATTAAAGTTTTCCTATAGAAAACTCTATTCAGCCAGGCTGAATTAAAGTTTTCCTATAGAAAACTCTATTCAGCCAGGCTGAATTAAAGTTTTCCTATAGAAAACTCTATTCAGCCAGGCTGAATTAAAGTTTTCCTATAGAAAACTCTATTCAGCCAGGCTGAATTAAAGTTTTCCTATAGAAAACTCTATTCAGCCAGGCTGAATTAAAGTTTTCCTATAGAAAACTCTATTCAGCCAGGCTGAATTAAAGTTTTCCTATAGAAAACTCTATTCAGCCAGGCTGAATTAAAGTTTTCCTATAGAAAACTCTATTCAGCCAGGCTGAATTAAAGTTTTCCTATAGAAAACTCTATTCAGCCAGGCTGAATTAAAGTTTTCCTATAGAAAACTCTATTCAGCCAGGCTGAATTAAAGTTTTCCTATAGAAAACTCTATTCAGCCAGGCTGAATTAAAGTTTTCCTATAGAAAACTCTATTCAGCCAGGCTGAATTAAAGTTTTCCTATAGAAAACTCTATTCAGCCAGGCTGAATTAAAGTTTTCCTATAGAAAACTCTATTCAGCCAGGCTGAATTAAAGTTTTCCTATAGAAAACTCTATTCAGCCAGGCTGAATTAAAGTTTTCCTATAGAAAACTCTATTCAGCCAGGCTGAATTAAAGTTTTCCTATAGAAAACTCTATTCAGCCAGGCTGAATTAAAGTTTTCCTATAGAAAACTCTATTCAGCCAGGCTGAATTAAAGTTTTCCTATAGAAAACTCTATTCAGCCAGGCTGAATTAAAGATTTCCTATAGAAAACTCTATTCAGCCAGGCTGAATTAAAGATTTCCTATAGAAAACTCTATTCAGCCAGGCTGAATTAAAGTTTTCCTATAGAAAACTCTATTTAGCTTTATTGAGTCTGTCTGTGTTGTGTTTGCGTATCCCTTTTTTTTGGCAAACACCTTCGTGTTAGCAAGTCGAGTACCCATCTTCCGTGAAACTTTACTCCGCAAATTCCCTTTAAAAGCACTTGAACTCATAATAATTACACTCAACGGCAAAAACTGTAGCTATATCAAAACATGTCGCACCACAAAGTCCTTTAAAGGGCCTAGAGCGGCATTTGGTCCTTTTAAGCATTTGATATCACCTCACGTCTCAAGTAATTCTCTGGACAAGAATGCTTAACCCGATTTACGCATAAAAAAGCCTCGATGTTAACAATTCAGGCTCTTAGTCTGAATTATGACCTTTTTTTACAAGAGGGGGGGTTGTAAATTGAAAAAAAGGAAGTTGCTACTTTGTAAGGTACACTACTTGCCTGGCTGGCTGCATGGGAGAAACATCATCAGGCAACAATATGTCAAAAATTACCTTAACAAAGGATATCATACAGGAGGAGACAGCAAAAAAACTCAAAACAAAATGCGAAATCAGGGCATAAAAACAAACTCAACCTCTTGGCATCTCACTTTTGTGTGCTCTAAAAAAGGGAAGATGGCAAAAGAGGGAAATTTAACAACTATAACAGAGGGAATCACCCCAACACCCTTAAGAAAAAGAAATTGTCTACACTGTGAGAAAAATCAAGTTTTATAAAGAGTGCATGGGAGGAGGCTTTTTTGAAAAGCAATCGCATTACTGACAAAGGATGACTTAAGTCTATCTCTTCAGACAATCATACATTTTTTTTTTGTGTAGAATTACATTTTTCTCTGTGTCCGTCCCTTTGTTACAAAACAGCAAAACCTAAGTTAATTTTTCCGCAGAATCAAACAAAATGAGCTATTTTGCTTTTTTATGTGCACCGTGTTCGTCTGGTAAAATGTCCTCTTTCTCCGACCCCAGCACTGGTGCTGCTTACATTCAATTGCTTTGTGTGAGCTCTAATTTTCTAAAGGATTTTTTTTCCGACTGTGGTGGTGTGTACACCGAAGGCATGTAACCTGATATTCGCCACACTTTTGTTATTAACGTGGACGAATGGTAAATAGCGGGCTCCTTGTTGCCGGCAAGTGTTATTTTTCTTGATTTCTGGGAATTATTTTTTCAATTTAGCATCCTAAAAAAAAGAATCCTTTGGTTAGCATATGCCCATTACAGAAGCTAAAGAAGAGCGCAGGTCTTTGATATTAAGCTGACATAAAGTGCAGTAATTGGAGAGTGCAATTCTCTCAAGTTCTGAACTCTGAGAAAACAAACCCGGATAAAAAAATCCCACAACGGAAGCTGATCGTTTGCCATTAATGTGGGGATGTTGCATCTCTGAATCCTGGCTCATTTGACTGATTGATTCCCGGGAATTTGCGGTAAGCATGTGCACGTGTCTCAGATATTGTTGCAACACAAAGCATGTAACTAGTCACTTATGCTTCAAGGATTTTGCTGAGGTGAATAGGAATTGAGATAAGCTAAGAACGATTGGGGGAACATCAATATTTTTAAAACAAACCAAATATAAAAAAATAAATAAATAATTAAGAAACATTACAATTAAAACTTGTTATCCAAAAAAATATGGGTTCTAAGAAAATAAAATTTTTAATATTTCCATTTTTTTTTAAATATTTTAAAATTTTAACAAAATTTTCTAAAGACATAAATAAATAAATATAGATATAACATTTCTACAAAAAAATTGTTTGGAATAACTTTTCACAAGTTAAACGCTGAATTCACTTAATTCGATCTTGAAATAATTCACAAATCGCATATTGACCAGCAGCAGACCGTATAAGTCATACATACATATGTATTGGGTTGCCCAAAAAGTAATTGCGGATTTTTTAAAAGAAAGTAAATGCATTTTTAATAAAACTTAGAATGAACTTTAATCAAATATACTTTTTTTACACTTTTTTCTAAAGCAAGCTAAAAGTAACAGCTGATAACTGACAGAAGAAAAAATGCAATTACAGAGTCACAAGCTGTGAAAAAATTTGTCAACGCCGACTTTATGAATAATCCGTAATTACTTTTTGGGCAACCCAATACCTTATAGACTGATCCTACCGATGAATTTGGTGTGGGGCCAACCGAAATCGCGTCTAGGAAACCAGTCAAATGCTTTTACAGCAGCAAACACCTTTTCTGCCTTACTTTAAAACTAGAATTTTTTTTGTTTTTCTATTTGCCATAGAATTAGAGAACCCTACAGTCTCCAACCGGACAATATTCGACTAGAGATAAGTTCATGTAATTTTTTTTAAATGTTCTATGAAATGAATAATGGGACAACATTTTCAGTTTTTTTTTCAGAAAAAAGGGAACATTTTTTCGAAATTTGAAACAATTGAAATTTTGGCAACATTTTCTATAATAAAAAAAAATCTGACAAAATTGCCTATCCTTTGGGAAAGGGTACTAAAACTCTCCTTTTCTCCGGATAAGGGTACTAAAACTACCCATTCCTTTGGGAAAGGGTATTAAAACTACCCATTCCTTTGGGAAAGGATACTAAAACTACCCATTCCTTTGGGAAAGGGTACTAAAACTACCTTTTCCTTTGAAATGGTGTACCTAAACTACAATTTCCTTGGGAAAGGGTACCAACACCAACCTTTCCTTTGGGAAAGGGTATTAAAACTACCCTCTCCTTTGAAAGAGAATACGAAAACAACACTTTCCTTTTGGAAAGGGCACTAAAACAACACTTTCCTTTTGGAAAGTGTACTAAAACTACCCACTCCTATTGGAAAGGGTACAATAACTACACTAGCATTTGAGAAAGGGTACTAAAACTACCATGTTCTTTGGGAAGGGGTACTAAACCCCTACCCCTTCCTTTGAAAAAGGGTACTAAACCTACCCCTTCCTTTTAGAAAGGTTACTAAAACTATCTTCTTCCTTGGAAAAGTGTACTTAAACTCCCCTTTCCGTTGGGAAGGGGTACTAAAACTGTCCTTTCCATTGGAAAAGGGTGCTAAAACTACCCTCTCTCTTGGGAAAGGGTAATAAAACTATCTTCTCATTTGGGAAGGGTAACTAAAACTACCGTTTTGCTTGAAAAATGGTACTTAAACTACCCTCTCCGTTGGGAAGGAGTACTAAAACTGTCCTTTCCATTGGGAAACTACCCTCTCTTTTGGGAAAGGGTACTAAAACTACCCTCTCTTTTGGGAAAGGGTACTAAAACTACCCTCTCTTTTGGGAAAAGGCATTAAAACTAACTTTTCCTTTGGAAAAGGGTGCTAAAACTACTTTTACCTTTGGAAAAGGTTACTAAAACTAACTTTTTCATTGGGAAAGGGTACAAAAACTACATGTTCCCATGGGAAAATGGTACTAAAACTACCGTTTTCCTTGGAAAAGGGTACTAAAACTACCGTTTTCCTTGGAAAAGGGTACTAAAACTACCGTTTTCCTTGGAAAAGGGTACTTAAACTACCCTCTCCGCTGGGAAGGGGTACTAAAACTATCCTTTCCATTGGGAAAGGGTGCTAAAACTACCCTCTCTCTTGGGAAAGGGTACTAAAACTATCTTCTCCTTTGGGAAGTGTACTTAAACTACCCTCTCCGTTGGGAAGGGGTACTAAAACTGTCCTTTCCATTGGAAAAGGGTGCTAAAACTACCCTCTCTTTTGGGAAAGGGTACTCAAATTACCCTCTCTTTTGGGAAAGGGTATTAAAACTAACCTTTCCTTTGGAAAAGGGGGCTAAAACTACTTTTATCTTTGAAAAAGGGTACTAAAACTAACTTTTTCATTGGGAAAGGGTACTAAAACTACATGTTCCCATGGGAAAATGGTACTAAAACTACCGTTTTCCTTGGAAAAGGGTACTAAAACTACCGTTTTCCTTGGAAAAGGGTACTTAAACTACCCTCTCCGTTGGGAAGGGGTACTAAAACTGTCCTTTCCATTGGAAAAGATGCTAAAACTACCCTCTCTTTTGGGAAAGGGTACTCAAATTACCCTCTCTTTTGGGAAAGGGTATTAAAACTAACCTTTCCTTTGGAAAAGGGGGCTAAAACTACTTTTATCTTTGGAAAAGGGTACTAAAACTACCTTTTCCATTGGGAAAGGGTACTAAAACTACAATTTCCTTTGGAAAAGGGTTTAGTACCCATCCTTTAGTACCATCCCTTCATTTAGGTAAGTGTGTTAAAACTACGCATTCCTTTAGGAACTTTCCTTTAAGAAAGTGCAGTACTAAAAGTACCCTTTCCTTTGGGAAAGGGTACTTTAACTGCCCTCTCATATTTGAAAGGGTACCAAAACTACCCTTTCTTTGGGTAATTGTACTAAAACTACCCTCTCCTTTGGGAAAGGGTACTAAAACTACCCATTTCTTTGGCAAGGCTATCATAACTACCCTTCCTTCCGGAAAGGGGCACTTAAACATTTCCTTTGGGAAAGGATATTCAAACTGCAACTTCCTTTGGGAAAGGGTACTAAAACTACCCTTTCTTTTGGTAAAGGGCACTAAAACTACGTTTTCCTTTGGGAAAGTTTACAAAAACAACCCCCCTTTCTTTGGGAAATTGTACCAAAACAACCTTTCCTTTGTTAAAGGGTACTTAAACTACACTTTTCATTGAGAAAGGGTACTAAAACTACCCTTCCTTTTAGGAAATTGTACTAAAACTACCCCTTTCTTTGGGAAATGGTACTAAAAGTACCCTTTGCTTTGAGAAAGGGTACTAAAACTTCTATTCCCTTGGGAAATGGTACTAAAATTGTTCTTTCCTTTGGGAAAGGGTACTAAAACTACCCTTTCCTTTAGGAAAGTTTACTTAAACTAGCATTTTCTTTTAGAAAGGGTACTAAAACTACCCCTTCCATTGGGAAAGGGGGCTTAAACTAGCTTTTTCTTTGAGAACGTGTACTAAAACTACAATTTTCTATGGGAAAGGAAATTAAACCGTCCTTTCCTTTGGGAAAGGTTACTAAAACTACCCCCTTTTTTGGGAAATGTTACTAAAACTAACCTTTTTATGGAAAGTAGCATTAAAACTACCCTTTCTATTTGAAAATCGTACTTAAACTACCCCTTTCTTTGGAAATTGTACTAAAACAACCTTTACTTTAGGAAAGTACTAAAACTACCTTTTCTTTTAGTATCCTTTCCCTTTGGAAAGGGTACTTAAACTAACCTTTCCTTTGGGAAAGGGTACTAAAACTTCCCTTCTACTTGGGAAAGGGTACTAAAACTCACCTTTCCTTTGGGAAAGGGTACTAAAACAACACTTTTCTTTAAGAAATTGTACTAAAACTACTTTTTCCTTTGGGACAGGGTACTAAAACTAAACTTTATTATGAGAAAATGTACTCAAAGTATTGTTTCCTTTTGGAAAGGGTACTAGAGCCACCCTTTCTTTTTGGGGAATTGTACTAAAACTACCATTTTTTGGTAGTTAAATTATTTAATTATTTAAAATTATTTAAAATTAACAGAAATTATCTGTGTTTTTTTTATACAATCGTCATTTGCAACCATTTTATAACTCAATATTCTGCTCTTTTTCAAAGTCATCCATTAAGACACTTATGAGGCCATCTAAAGTTTTCGGAAGCTTTTTTGCGCCATCCTCTCTGCCGACGAAAGGCCCATAAATATATATATGTGAGTGTGCGTATTACTGCTTTATGTTATGATTTTATTATGTACGAGTAAATGTTCTTTTAACCCCTGATTAAATGGTTTTGTAACTTGTTTACATTGTCATATATGCATATGCGAATTTGTCCGATTCAAGTTTAAGCTCAATGATAAAGGATAAGGGTCGAGTCCAAACGGTGTGCCGCAGCGCGACACCTCTTCGGGGAGAAGGTTTCACATGGCAAACTACCTCACAAATGTCTCCAGCTTTAGGTGGGGATAACCAACACCGAAAATAGTTTTGATGTTCTTGCCAGGATTCAAACCCAGGCGTCCAACATCATAAGCGGACAACTTAACCTCTGCGCTACGGTGGCTTTTGTCATACTTAAACTGTTATTACACTATCAGGCGTGTCATATGAGATGTCACTTTTGGTATTCATAAGACCTGTCTTATGTACGTCAAATACGAATAGAACGCGCTCTAATCGGCATGTATTCTCTTATGTATTGTATGTATTTTTTATTGACATATGTCTACATATATGTTCGATGAAATAAAAGCTAGATTTAATTGAAAAAGCACATCTATACCCAAATCCATTTGTCATATAAAATTGTTCGTGCGTGTGATAACACGATGTGCACAACTTTCAGAGATGCTATTTGTAAAATTGCATATGCCATGCCTGTAATAGCAACTTAAACTAACTTCTGTGGAACCAACGTATTTGAAATCATTTACTTTGAAAAATTACAAAATGATGAACACATGATTACTTGCAGCTTTGTATGTTTTGAATGTGTTTCAATCATGTGGATGTTGTGGATTGTAATAGTGTTGCCATGTCTCTGGTTTTTTTGTTTGCAACTTGATGCGGATCAGAGTATACACCATGATACATTTTGCATTTAAACGTTAACCAACACCATGAAATATGACAGCGCAGCCATCTGGCGGGATCTCGCAACATGTAGTTGACCTTATGAAAGTCACACAGCATGGCTAACCGTTACGAGATGGTGTGAGTCAAAAAACGTTTACACTTATTATTAAAAGTTGTTTTAACACTCATTAAAACCTTTTTTACCATATATTTCTTTAATAATTAACAAGCTGGTACGCATTCATGGACGAATTAACATATGGACATCTAATAGTAACTTCATGCAAAGATCGATAAGTGGAAATACTACAGGATTTCTATACATCACACAGAATTGACTCACTTCATTTGATATCAACAGCATTATCGTATAAATAGCATTACCATATATTAACAGCATTACCGTTGAGATATTTTGAAAAGGGGTAACAAAAGGATTTTAATTTTCCAAAAACCAATTTTAAAAATTTAATTCAAGCTTGAAAACGAAAAATAAAGAAAAATAAATGGATTTGGGTGAAATTTTTCTATACAAATTAAAAATTTTCTAGATTTAAAATTTTACCCAAATATTTTTGTAGAGAAAAACAATCGGAACAAATTGCCTGCAGAAAGAAATAGAAAAACATTTAAAATTTTGAAAAACTGGGGGCATGTGGGGAAGATGACGAGACGTTGTAGCATTTTTCTATGTCATTGCCCGGCTTTCGCGGCTAACAGTCACCGATACTTAGGTGGGGACACAATACCAGATATGAACCAACTTAGGGGCGTAATTTTGTAAGTATCACGGAATTTCTGACTTAGATTTTCTTTTTGGAGGTTACTTTTTGGTATTTAGAGCGCACAACAAGCCGATTAATGGCTTAGGTGTATGTCCAAAGTGCCATGAGAAGGATTTAAATCCGCACACTCTTTTCAACCTAATCTAATCTTCAAAAACTTTCTAAGAAATAAAATTTTAACAACATTTTCATTGTTGTTTAATGTAACTATGATATTCCCTGCAGGACATAGGACCAGTTCTAAACTGGTGAATTTACCGGTTTTTTGTGACTTAAATGTCTGGTGATATGACCCATAATTTTAAGCGAGTGTATTCACCAATTTTGTTCCATGAAAAGAAAAATAAGCCACGCAATGGGCTAGAATGACTGGTGATATGACTGGTAATTTGTGTTAATAGGGGTTAATTTACCCCAAACTTCCTGCAGGGTTATTATATACTTACTAATCTTCTTATATATAAAATTCAATTTGTGTTTGTTTGTTTGTTCCGTAGAGACTCAAAAACGACTGAACCGATTACCTTGAAATTTTCGCAGATTGTGTAGGTTGGTCTGGAAGGGAGCGGACCCTCCCCCTTACCCCAAAAGTACTACCCAAAAATAAAGGTGGACCGATCGGGACAATATGGGGTTAAAATGAAAGGTATTCAAGAGTAGAGTGCGAATTTCATAATAACAGTTGGGTCCAAATACCAAGGGGCCAAGGGGCCCAGCCCCAAAACCCTTTAAAATAGGTTTATTTGACGATCATGATAATATGGGATTCAAATAAAAGATATTCGGGAGTAGATTACGAATATGGTCAGGAATAAGAAATATGCTTTATAATTTGTTGATATCGCAAGGGGTCGGACCCTCCCCGTTACGCCAAAAATACCACCCAAAATCACAAGTGGACCGATCAAGACATATAACAAATCACAAGTGGACCGTTATTCACATAACAAATGAAAGGTATTGAAGAGTAGAGTACGAATATGGATCCAACTACCCAGGAAGTCACCCTAACTAAATGTCGCCCTACAATATCTAAAAACAGACAAATTGGTCGTCCATAACAATATGGGGCTTAAATGAAAGGTATTCGGGAGTAGATTACGAATCTGGCATACAAAATCAAATCGAAGGGTAGGGGGTCACCTCACCCCTAAAAACTCCATAAATGGGCATATTACCCATCATGACTAAATGAGACTCGGTTTGTTCGTTTGTTCCGTAGAATCAAAAAAACGAAACATAGGCTATATAATTTTTATACCCTCCACCATAGGATGGGGGGTATACTAATTTCGTCATTCTGTTTGTAACTACTCGAAATATTCGTATGAAACCCAATAAAGTATATATATTCTTGATCGTCGCGAAATTGTATGTCGATCAAGCCATGTCCGTCCGTCCGTCTGTCTGTCGAAAACACGCTAACTTCCGAAGGAGTAAAGCTAGCCGCTTGGTTTAAATCGGTCCATAACCTGATATAGCTACCGTATAAACCGATCTTGGGTCTTGACTTCTTGAGCCTCTAGAGTGCGCAATTCTTATCCGATTGGAATGAAATTTTGCACGACGTGTTTTGTTATGATATCCAACAACTGCGCCAAGTATGGTTTAAATCGGTCCATAACCTGATATAGCTACCGTATAAACCGATCTTGGGTCTTGACTTCTTGAGCCTCTAGAGTGCGCAATTCTTATCCGATTGGAATGAAATTTTGCACGACGTGTTTTATTATGACATCCAATAATTGTGCCAAGTATGGTTCAAATCGGTCCATAACCTGATATAGCTGCCATATAAACCGATCTTGGGTCTTGACTTCTTGAGTCTCTAGAGTACGCAATTCTTATCCGATTGGACTGAAATTTTGCATGTAGTATTTTGTTATGATATCCAACAACTGTGCCAAGTATGGTTCAAATCGGTTCGTAAGCTGATATAGCTGTCATACAAACAGATCTGGGGACTTGACATCTTGAGCTTCTAGAGGGCGCAATTCTTTTCGGATTTGGCTGAGATTTTGCAAGACGTTTTTTATTGTTACTTTCAACAACTATGTCAAATAAGGTTCAAATCGGTTCACAACCTGATATAGCTGCCATATAAACCGATCTGGGATCTTGACTTCTTGAGCCCCTAGAAGTCGTAATTATAAACCGTTTTGCCTGAAATTTTGTACGACGGATTCTCTTATGACCATCAACATACGTGTTTATTATGGTCTGAATCGGTCTATAGCCCGATACAGCTTCCATATAAATCGATCCCCCAAAGGGCGCAATTCTTATTCGAATTGACTGACATTTTACACAGGTCTCCAACATATAATTTAATTGTGGTCCAATCCGGACCATATCTTAATATCGCTCTAATAGCAGAGCAAATCTTTTCTTATATCCTTTTTTTGCTTAAGAAGAGATGCAGGGAAAAAGAACTCGACAAATGCGATCCATGGTGGAGGGTATATAAGATTCGGCCCGGCCGAACTAAGCACGCTTTTACTTGTTAGATATCGGATGGTGGCTGACCCTCCCCCTTACACCAAAGACGCTACCCAAAACAAAAAGAGGACTGATGGGCACAATATGGGTATGAAATGAAAGATATTGGAGACTAGAAAATGAATATCATATTAAATTTTGGGTTCAAGTACCTAGCGGACCGACCCAATCCAAAAACTCTTCTAAACAGAAATATTAGACTTTCCTATCAATATGGGACTCAAATGAAAAGTAGCCGGCAGTAGATTACAAATATGACATAAACAATTAGGTCCAAGTAATGAGAGGTCGCCTCATTCACAAAATAGCCTCAAATGGGCATATGGTCGGCCGCATGGCTATATAGGATTCAAATGAAAGATATTTGGGAGTAGATTAAAAAAAATATGACATTAACATTTGCGTTCAAGTCCAGGTAGCGCTTTTCCTCCTAAGAATACGTCGAATAGAATAATCGAGCCATTATGGCAACATGGGACTCAAATGAAAGGTATTTGAGAGAAGAAAACGAATTTGATATCCAATTTTGGGGGTACGCCCTAAATCACCCCCTAAATTGAACTTTACTTTCATCTATAGCAATATGGAGCTCACATCTACGGTATGTGGAAGTAAAGAACGAATTTGATATCTATTTTCAGGGCCTCAACATGGGCATATCGGCCGACCATGGCTATATAGGATTTAAAGAAAGGCATTTGGGAGTAGATTAAAAATATGACATTAACATTTGCGTCCAAGTCAAGGTGACTCTTTTCCTCCTAAAAATACGTCGAATAGATTAATTGAGCCATTATGGCAACATGGGACTCAAATGAAAGGTGTTTGAGAGAAGAAAACGAATTTGATATCCAATTTTGGGGTACGCCCTAAATCACCCCTTAAATTGAACTTTACTTCCGTCTATAGCAATATGGAGCTCACATCTACGGTATTTGGGAGTAAAGAACGAATTTGATATCTATTTTCAGGGCAAAGTGCCGGTGGCATACCCATGACCTCCCCGGACTCATACGAAATCTTTCTGGAAGTATAGCATGAATCTTATATTTACTTTGATGGCCAAGTGACCACCCCCGAAATACCCCCTAAACCTGAAATATTTACCAATACAGTAATATGGGGCTCAAAAGAAAGGCATTTCGGAGTAGAGTAAAAATTTGCCCAGGAACCGAACAGGGGCAAACTTTTCATACATCAATGAGCGTTTTCCGATTCAAGTTGAGTTTATCAACGATAAGGGGCCTTCTTTATAGCCGAGTCCGAACGGTGTGCCGCAGTGCGACACCTCTTTGGGGAGAATTTTTTACATGACCATGCATGGTATGGTATCACGCATATGTCGCCTGCATTAAGAGGGTATAACCAACGCTTTAAATTTTGTCCGAATTTCCGCTAGGATTCGAAGGCAGGTTTACAGCGTCATAGGCGGACATAGGCTACAATAGCACGATATCCACCTTCAGGGCGAAGTGTCCCCACCCCAAATAGATTTTAGAGAGTAAAAGAAGGCGCAGCGGAGCGGGCCCTGTCCAGCTGGTATCAAATAAAATCACACATATTAAGTTTTTTTTTTTTTAATTTATTATTGTTTATCATGTATGCTGTTGTTTGTATGTGTCATGTCAATACAGAAAAGAGGGAATAATAATAATTTTTCATTTAATTTTTTGGTTTATTTGTGTTTTAGTTTTGTTTTAACTATAAACTAATATTGTGTTTGAATGGAAATATAAAAATCAATAATTTGTGAATATTTATTTTTCCATTGCAAACAATTTAAAATGAAATTGTTTAATGTGTTGTTGTTGTGTGTTTCGTATTGTTTCTTTGTTTAATTTTTAATAATATACAAATAATTTTTTTACAGAAAATTTAACTACACTGAAGATTGCTAAGTTATGCATGTATTTTAAAGTATATTTGTTAGTTTTTAATTTTTTTTGTTGTTTGTATATTTTGAAAAGTTGAACTAACTTTTTGGTTTTAAATAAATTATTCATTTAATGCGTTTTTTGTGTATCTGTCTTCTTTTTTTTTTAATATGTATGTAACTGTATTTTAGTTTCTTTAAGTTTATTCATGTTATGTAATGTATTTGAAATATATATTTGTTTTTAACGTTTAAGGGCGTGTCATATATATTTTTTTGTATATTATTTTTAATGTCTTTTGTTTAAGAAGTATTCATTTGGTTACATTTGAAAGCAAATATTTATGTACGTATGTATGTTTGTTTAGTTTTGAAATTTTTAATGTGTTTCGGTTTTTGTATATTTGACCATTGGGGTTTTGGTTTTCAAATACGAGAGAAAATCGCAAAAAAGAAAGTTTTTTAAAATTAGGTTTTTTTGAAAATCCTATTTCACACATTAGACGCTACATTCATTTGGTCTTGAAACAATTCATACATTCGCATAGTGTCCGGCAGCAGACCGTAGAGTTCTCTGTTTCTATCACAAATAGAACAAGTAAAAGCGTGCTAAGTTCGGCCGGGCCGAATCTTACATACCCTCCACCATGGATCGCATTTGCCGAGTTCTTCTGCCGGCATCTCTTCTTAGGCAAAAAAGGATATAAGAAAAGATTTGCTCTGCTATTATTATATTATTACATGTTGGAGACCTGTGTAAAATGTCAGCCAATTCGAATAAGAATTGCGCCCTTTGGGGGCTCAAGAAGTAAAATAGAGAGATTGATTTATATGGGAGCTGTATCGGGCTATAGACCGATTCAGATCATAATGAACACGTATGTTGATGGTCATGAGAGAAACCGTAGTACATAATTTCAGGAAAATCGGATAATAATTGCGACCTCTAGAGGCTCAAGAAGTCAAGATCCCAAATCGGTTTATATGTCAGCTATATCAGGTTATGGACCGATTTGAACCATACTTGGCACGGTTGTTGGATATCATAACAAAACACGTCGTGCAAAATTTCATTCCAATCGGATAAGAATTGCTCACTTTAGAGGCTCAAGAAGTCAAGACCCAAGATCGGTATATATGGCAGCTATATCAGGTTATGGACCGATTTGAACCATACTTGGCATGGTTGTTGGATATCATAACAAAACACATCGTGCAAAATTTCATTCCAATCGGATAATAATTGCGACCTCTAGAGGCTCAAGAAGTCAAGATCCCAAATCGGTTTATATGTCAGCTATATCAGGTTACAGACCGATTTGAACCATACTTGGCACAGTTGTTGGATATCATAACAAAACACGTCGTGCAAAATTTCATTCCAATCGGATAAGAATTGCGCACTCTAGAGGCTCAAGAAGTCAAGATCCCAAATCGGTTTATATGTCAGCTATATCAGGTTACAGACCGATTTGAACCATACTTGGCACAGTTGTTGGATATCATAACAAAACACGTCGTGCAAAATTTCATTCCAATCGGATAAGAATTGCGCACTCTAGAGGCTCAAGAAGTCAAGATCCCAGATCGGTTTATATGTTAGCTATATCAGGTTATGGACCGATTTGAACCATACTTGGCACAGTTGTTGGATATCATAACAAAACACATCGTGGAAAATTTCATTCCAATCGGATAAGAATTGCACACTCTAGAGGCTCAAGAAGTCAAGACCCAAGATCGGTTTATATGGCAGCTACATCAGGTTATGGACCGATTTGAACCATACTTGGCACATTTATTGGATATCATAACAAAACACGTCGTGCAAAATTTCATTCCAATCGGATAAGAATTGCGCACTCTAGAGGCTCAAGAAGTCAAGACCCAAGATCGGTTTATATGGCAGTTATCAAAACATGGAACGATATGGCCCATTTAGAATTCCAACCGACCTACACTTATAAGAAGTATTTGTGCAGAATTTCAAGCGGCTAGCTTTACTCCTTCGGAAGTTAGCGTGCTTTCGACAGACAGACGGACGGACATGGCTAGATCGACATAAAATGTCGCGACGATCAAGAATATATATATACTTTATGGGGTCTCAGACGAATATTTCGACTAGTTACAAACAGAATGACGAAATTAGTATACCCCCCATCTTATGGTGGAGGGTATAAAAACAAAACAAAAATAATTTTTGTTTGTTTCTCTTTCGAGACGAGCTCAATGATCGGAGATGCAGATTTACCAAGCTCGACAACCCTGCTTATTAGCTGTACTTTTTCCAATGCATTTATTTTTGTGTAATGGCAGACATTCTGTCTGTGGTAAATTACACTTCTTCCGTACCACACATGATGTTGATCATCTGTTGGAAGTTGTATTGATGGCTTCGAGCACTAAGACAGACAATGGCAATAGCTCACGCTGTTGCTCCGTGTGCCCAGGTTCGAATCCAGGCCGGGCTCTGCCGAATTTTTCATTTTTCAAGTTTTTTGCCTGTGAGGGCGAGATCATTAAATTTTAAAATTTTTGTTTGTTTCTCTTTCGAGACGAGCTCAATGATCGGAGATGCAAATGGAAAAGCAAAGCCAAATATAGCAACTTTCCTTTTCCATTTGCATCTCCGAGCATTGAGCTCGTTTCGAAAGAGAAACAAACAAAAATTGTAAAATTTATTGATCTCGCCCTAACAGGCAAAAAACTTGAAAAATGAAAAATTCGGCAGAGTTTGGCCAGGATTCGAACAGGATTTAATTCCTTGAAAAATGTAAAAAAATATAAAAAGTGAAGTTTCTAGAAATTATATTTATTTTACGATACTGTTTCGAATTTTGAATTGCTAAGAGCTTTTGAATTTTCGAAATTCGAAAAAAGTACAAGTTCCAGAGTTTCCGAACTTGAAAACTACTTTAAGGTTTTTTAAAGAAAACTCTGAAGTACTGCTTCACCCAGCACGATTACGCAAGGAATATATGCTCAGAATCCAGGAATAATTCATATTGTGGAAATTAGAAAGTACGAAGGATTGACAGCATTTATGGATTCAGGCGTTTCGTAAGTCATTAATTTTTTCTCATCTTATTTTCTTCAGACGAAAGTTTTTTAAATTTTTTTAGCAATTTTCTCCCATATTTAGTTAAATTAATGCATAGCATATCTATTAACCCTTTTGCATTGTTATACAAAAATATTTTCCAATTTTTTTTTCTTATTTATTTAAATTTTATATTTGTTTTAATTTACTATCAAATATATAAAACTTTTGGTTTTTTGTTATTTTTTTTTTTTAGTTTTGTTTTGTTTTGAAATCATGTATTACATTTTGAAAGTTTAGTTTATGTTAATACTTTTGTTTAACTATTTTGTTTTTATAATAAATTTTTTATTAAAGCTTTGATTTTTTTGGTTTTGCATTTGGGTTTAAACAATTTTGGTTTGTTTTTGTTTTTTTGAATTTTTGTTTCTTTCTCTGTTTTTTGACTTTTTTTAAACAAAATTTGGCCACTTCCTACAGTCCTGTTTGAGTTTTTCTTTCTTCTTGTCTTTGTTGTTTGCATTCATTATGGTTAAAGAAAATATTGGAAATTTTCGGTTTTGTTTTGTTTTTAAGTAGTAATTATAGATAAAGTTTGGTTGTTGATTATATCTTAGATTAGCTTAAATATTTATGAAAATGGTTTTCAATCACTCTCTTCTTAAGCTTGTGGTTCTTCTATATGTTGTTTGAGTTAAATTTGGTTCCCATGGTTTTATAGTAAAGATATAGATTTGAGGAGTTGGATTTTAGTTTGAAAGTTTTTGGTTTTTTTTTGTTTAAGGATTGTTTGTGTGGATGTTGTTAGACGGAGGAAAGGTTGTAATCAAAAAAGGCAAGTTTTTCATTATATTTCGCAAGAAAAGCCAATTTTTATTTTTTAATAAAAATTATAGCTTTTTTGTTAAAATTTAACATTTTTTCAATAAAATTTGGAAAACAAAAAAACTTTGAGGAAAAATTCCAAAAAATATTTTTTTTTTGTTTTATATTTTAAGCCTATTATATGTTGTTTATTTTTATTAATTTTTTTTAGCTTTAGATATTCTTATCAGTTACCAATTTTCTTATAGAAAGAGGATTTCATTTTCTATAGCATTTTTATGAACGAAACTTTAGCACAACTCTAAGACCCCGTTTACACTGCTCATTTAATTCGAATTTAAGGCTCTCGTCAGCTGATTTTATAAAGGGAAAACAGATGATCGTACCATTAAATCAGGATTTAAAGAGCAGTGTAAACGGGGTTTTTCGTTAATTACACTGTGTGTTGAACTTTCAAAAGAGTAAAGCCCGATTCTAAGCAAACAGACTTTTCGAAAAAAGTTTCGCCATTAGAACAATGGGTCAAAAATTAAAATCACGATTTCAAGAAAGACTTTGTACAACCTCTACGCAGCGTGAGCGTGAGTGATTTTCCACTCACGCTCACGAGAAAAAAAAAGTTACTCACGCACAACTTTTTATGTCGACTCAAGTTCACGTACGCTTACGAGACAAACATTTTACTCACGCACGACTCACGAGAAAATCACGACTCACGGCACAATCACGAATGACGAGAAAATCACGACTCACGAAAAAAAATGTACTCACGCACAACTTTTTATGCCGACTCACGTTCACACACGCTCACGAGACATACATTTTACTCACGTACGACTCTCGGGAAAATCAGGACTCACGGCAAAATCAGGACTCACGAAAAAAAATGTACTCACGCACAACTTTTTATGCCGACTCACGTTCACGTACGCTTACGAGATATAAATTTTACTCACGTACGACTCACGAGAAAATCAAGACTCACGGCAAAATCACGACTTACTAGAAAATCACGACTTACGAAAAAAATGTACTCACGCACGACTTTTTTATGTCGACTCACGTTCACGCACGCTCACGAGACATACATTTTACTCACGCACGTCTCATGAGAAAATCACGACTCACGAGAAATGCACGTCCCACGAGAAAATCACGACTCACGAAAAAAAAATTACTCATGCACGACTTTTTTATGTCGACTCACGTTCACGCACTCTCACGAGACAAACATTTTACTCACGCACGACTCACAAGAAAATTATGACTCACGAGAAATGCACGTCTCACGAGAAAATCACGACGAAAAAAAATTTACTCATGCACGACTTTTTTAATGTCGGCTCACGTTCACGCACGCTCACGAGACAAACATTTTACTCACGCACGACTCACAAGAAAATCATGACTCACGAGAAATGCACGTCTCACGAGAAAATCACGACTCACGAAAAAAATTTACTCATGCACGACTTTTTTAATGTCGGCTCACGTTCACGCACGCTCACGAGACACAAATTTTACTCACGCACGAGAAAATCACGACTCTCAAGACAAAAACGACTCACTAGAAAATCACGACTCTCAAGGCAAAAACGACTCAACAGAAAATCACGACCCACAGACACTCACAATAAACGGTAAAACAAATATTTTTCCATGAAGGGAATAATAATTTTTTCCATGCGTCTCATATCCTACAGCATTTGAACTTACAAATATAACACCGATTAGTTTGAGAGCATGCAAAAAATATTGTTTTCCGTTATTTTTGTGTACTTTAGTCATGATCATCTCGTGAGTCGATTTACCTCTCACGCTCACGAGAAAAAAAATGTTACTCGCGCACGACTTTTTTACATGGACTCACGTTCACGAGACATACATTTCACTCACGCAAGAGAAAATCACGACTCTCAAGCCAAAAACGACTTACAGAAAACCACGACTCACGAGAAAATCAGGAAAAACTCAGGAATCTTGGTTAAACAAATATTTTTCCATGAAGAGAATAATAATATTTTTTTTCCATGCGTCACAAATCCTACGGCATTTCAACCTACGAATATCAATGTATAAAATGTATCAGCCCTGCATAATCACTTATGTGCTTTTTTAATTTTTATACATCTGTACGCAGATTCATACGTTATAACACCGTTTGGTTTGAGAGCATACAAAAAATTTTCTTTTTCGTTACTTTTTTATAGATTAGTCGTGAGCATCTCGTGAGTCGTGAACGTCACATGAGTCGTGAACGTCACGTGTGTCGTGAACGTCACGAGAGTAGTGAACGTCTGCACAAGAATGTGCACAACTCTACTATCTACTATGTAAAAAAATTACAGAATAAAAAAAATTACAGAATAATAGAGCGAGATGGAGGTCACCGTGGCGCAGAGATTAGCATGTCTGTCTACATTTGTGAGGTATCCATGTTAAAGCTTCTCTATCAAGTGGTGTCGCTATGCGGCTCGCCGTTCGGACTCGGCATAAAATAGGAGGCCCCATATCATTGAGCTTAGACATTAATGGGACTGCACTCATTGATATGAGAGAAGTATCCCCTGTTCCTTAATGGAGTATTCATGAGAACATTTAGTAGTATAGAGCGAGATTCCTTCTGTACCTTAAGTTATACCTGATCATGTTGAGTTGATCCTCACCCGGTGTGTTAAGTTTGCTATTTCCATCGTACATGAGAATATGACCAAGTCGTATTCTTTCTGAAATCGCCTTTCGATTTAGGATCAATCCAAGATGCTATCGGAGCATTAGTCCCTCCCCGTACTTGCAAAACTAAAACAAACTACTGACAAGATTTGGTTATTTAAAGGCTCCAATAACTCGCTTTGTCATATCCAGCATCAAGGGTTCTCATTATTGGTGCAAGAGCCTGTGCCGCCGATCCTCTCACTGAGACTGTCCTCTTGATACCGCTGATTGTCCGCGACTGCCGTTGCAACTACTCCGTAAGGAGCATTCCACTATCCGCAACCTGTGGACGCACCCGGTATCTCGAAACTAAGCTTCTCGTGACAGCTATGAAGACCACATAGATCGATCCTCATTGTTCTAGCCTGTATGGTGCTCGCAGCCATCCTGTCTGATTTTAGCAGACAGACGGATGGACACGAGTTGATCGTCTTAGATATTTACAACGACCCAGAATATTCATTAGACTGTCCCACGTATCAGACGAACATATGTATGTGGGAGCTAAGCGAAGAATAATACTGGCAAACAGATGCTACTTTGGACTAAGTAAGCTGTTTAGAAGCAAGGCCACCTCTCGACAGACGAAGACTACACTATACAAGACACTGATACTACCCGTGCTGTTATATGGTTCTGAAGCATGGGTACTTGTGAAAGCAGATGAGGCGGTGCTTGGAGTATTTGAGAGAAAGATTCTTCGTAAAATATATGGACCAGTTTGCGTTAACGGAGAATATAGGCGACGTATGAACCACGAGCTGTATGACGAGGATAGCATAGTTACACGCATCAAAATACAACGGCTGCGTTGGCTAGGTCATGTTGTCAGAATGGATGAAGAGGCTCCAGCAAAGAAGTCTTTTGAAGGCAAACACGATGGTGCACGCAAACCGGGAAGACCAAAAGCCCGATGGAAAGATCAAGTTGTGGGAGACACCTCGAAACTTGGTGTCAGAGATTTTAGAATGAGCGCAGAAGTTCGAGGCGCTTGGAACGCTATTCTACGTTCGGCTAGTGGAACAAATATTCTGTCATAGCCAATTAAAGTAAAGTAAGTAATATGGGAGCTAAGGCCAAATCTTAATTTTTTTGTTTTTTCCCATTTCTCCGTCAAAAAACATGTCAGTACTAAATTTGAAGAAAATCGGACAAAATTGTAACTTGTACATTGCACACAAATTAACATGAACAGACAGACGAACATAGCTAAATTGAATCGAATCGATCGGTATACTTAGTACCACAGTTGGGGTGTAGGTTAAAAAAAGTTGTTAAGTCCTTATTGAAAAATCGGGTATAATATGACATCAAATATTTTGGAATAGTTGGTGAGCGGAATCGTTATTCTATCAATTCGCACATTAAACTGTCTCCCTAAATACCCTGTACAATGGTAATCTGCGAATCTTCTAAGAAGTTTTGCCCATGGATCTAAAGTCAAAAATCCTACTAAATCTGAAGTTTGTTTAATAGCCTGTTTATCGATGTCGAACGGTTGCTTTTCGTTCGTCTGGGCTTCTTTTCCGATCTATATTCGTCTATACAGACGGTTTTAAATATATATTTATGTTGAGTTTTTAGCTCTTTTGACGTTGATGAATCGAAATTATTCCCCTTTTTACTCGAATTGCAGTTTAAACAAACTTTTAAAAGACGCGAAAAATTCGTTCGAAATAGACAAACAGGCTATAATATTGGTCATTAAAAACCGGAAGCTTGATTTTGACGTTGGATCTATGGTGTCCAGGCCAAAATTTTTTAGAATTTCTTGTAGACTACGAATTTGATCATTTTGATGGCCAGTATCAAACAGCCATTTAATTTGGTGCTTAAAAAAATAAGCGAAAATGCTTAAAACCAGGTTTAGTCCTTTTTGCTATGCATCACAGTGTCTTTGGTTTGATTTTTAAAGATTCGGGTTTATGAAAAGAAAATGGTTCAATTTTAAAACAAAAATTTACATTTTTATGGCTTCAAAACAGCTAAGAAAGAAACTATAAAAATCTTTAAAATACTAAACAAGCTCAAGCCATAGACAATTTTGCTAGTTCCTTTAATAATTCAAGCCTTTAGATATTAAGATGCTCCAATCTGTTATAAAGCAAATAAAAAACATAAATCATTCTCTTAAAGTTTGCATAAAAAAATTAAAAATTTTATTTCTTTTTTTTTTGTTGCAGTTGTCATGTACATAAAAAAATAAAAATAATTCTAATAATATATAAATTTAAAATTTACAATTATTAAATAATTAAGATAAAGAAACGTAAACATACTTCAAACTATGGATTATTTTTAATTTTTTTTTCAAATAAGTTAGCAAAAAAACAATTTTTTTTCTCATAAAATCATCTTGGCTTAAATGCACATGGGTTTTTTAAATAACAAAATAAATATAACTATACACTAAAAAACAACTCAAAAAGTATAACAGTATATATTTATAATAATAATTCTAATAGAAAAAAAATCATATAAAAAAAAGTATTTCAAGTCAAAACGTAAGAATTTTTCTTTAAAAAACCAATTCTTATTTTCTTATATGTCTATATATTAAAAAAAAAAGAAAAAACAAAAGAAAACAATCTAACAAAATATTGCATATATTGGTAGTTTGGATACAGATAGACTTGGAGATTCCCCCCATGTTATGCTTTGAGAAGACAAACTTTTAGATTCTTTTAAAACTTAACATAATTATCATTAGAATTATTTTATTTATATGATAAATTCTTAAAACGAGGAAGAGAGACTCTGGCTAATTTACAACATAAAGTAAAAATTGTATAAAAAGTGGTATTCAGTAGCTTAAAGGAAAGTAAGCATTTTAGGTTCTTCTTTTTCAATATATGCCTAAAAGAAAAGTTTTTTTAGTTAAAAGCTATATGCAGCTTTTTTAACATCTTTGGATTGCCTTTTTCATTTTTAAGATTTTTTGTAGATTTTTGTTTTTCTTTTTTTTTTATCAAGAAGTTAAGTTCTTTTTAGTAGAAATATAGTTTGGTTGTTTTTGTATATTGTAATATCAATTGTTTTGATGTCGTTAATTGTGTTTTGTTTTTTGTGAGTGTGATGTTTTGGTTTTAATACTATTTTTTAATGTTAAATTAATTTTTTTATATATTTCTTTTTTCTTCATATAAAACATATTTTTTTAATTCACAAAAAATTGTTTATGATAATTTTTGTAAGTTGTGTTTTTTTGTTGTATTTTTTTTTTATTATAAATATCTACTATTAATATTTATTATTGTGTGACGTCCAGGCGGTATGAAGTTTATTTTTTTTTATTTTAACTAATTTTCCTTCTCACTGTTGTTGTGTAGGCTTACATATGTACGAATCTTTTCATTATTGCTGATTTTGTGATCGAGATTCAAACATAGCCGTTACATCGCGTATGGAGAATTGTGGAGAAATCTTTTCGCGGCTGAAACAATAAAACGAAATAAGGAAAAATCATTAACATGCTGTATATTAAAAGAGAAGGAGGTATTGAATAAGTTTGAATGTATATGGTATATGCTGGTCTAATGTTTTTGACTTTTAACGCAAAAAAAATTTTTTTGGTTCACTCCCTAGCATACACTCTTGCCTATAGGTTGTGAAGACGAAAGTCAGCACGCTTTATATTCGCCTATACATTAGGTTAAGAAAAATGAGTTGAGTGAGAGTATGTTAATAAACGAAATCTAAATTAGTCCATTAAGCTTATTAACAAATATCAACACTTAGGTTGGTTTTCCTCTCAACGGCTGATCAGTGTACAACAACAAAACACAAAGACTTGTTCTGTTAGGTTTGACAGAACCACCTCCATCATCGGAAGGCGTTGGTGAGGTGCAACCGGTGCATGGAGTGGGTACATTTCCGATACTGCTTTGGCCTCACTTCACTAGGGGAGTATAGTCATTATGTCAAAAGGTGATGTGCAAACATAGCCAGCAGTGGGTCACAAGCGTCGTCGTCGTCGCCTTCTGCGTCCTCGTCGTCGGACTATGTGACCCCCCCGACCTCTCCTGTACAGCAATATACGCAGCGGCAGCATCCCAGCCCAAATATTGCCAGGCTAGTGCCGGCAAGTGTATCGTTTGTGCAGCTAAACTGCAACGGACTCCGTGGCAAGATCGATAAGATTGTGGATTTTATGAGTCGGAAAGATATATTGGTCGCAACGATGCAGGAGACAAAGCTGACCAACACCTGCATAAGGATCGCTCAAGAAATTGATGTCTGGGATTGGTCTTCGTGATATATTGGGTTGCCCAAAAAGTAATTAAGTAGTTTCATATAGTCGGCGTTGAAAAATTTTTTCACAGCTTGTGACTCTGTAATTGCATTCATTCTTCTGTCAGTTATCAGCTGTTACTTTTAGCTTGCTTTAGAAAAAAAGTGTAAAAAAGTATATTTGATTAACGTTCATTCTAAGATTTATCAAAAATACATTTACTTTCTTTTAAAAAATCCGCAATTACTTTTTGGGCAACCCAATACCATTCCGTGCAATAAAGACCCATTTCGCCAGCGCCTGGCGCTAGTGACCCCTACATGGAGTGCATGCGGATAGCAGTCAGGTCCAGTACTGCCGAGATAGAGCTATACAACGTGGCGGGATACAGCTACCGCCGGTTGGTAGCTGTATCCTGATTAATGGCCAAGCTTACAATCCCAACATAAGTCGGTTACTATCTGGGCATAATCGTCTGGTTTTACGAGACTTTAATGCGCATCACGTTTCATGGCATTCTCCCCTAGGTAACGGCGAGCGGGGAATAGCTTTGGTAGAGCAGATTAAAGGCTCCACGTTTTGCACGGTAAATGAGAATGTCCCCATTAGGATAACGAGGAGGTGGAACAGATCTCCAGACATTTCAATTGCATCCCCTGATATCCCGAGTGACGTATCCTGGCAAGTCGTCATGTCTTTGGGGGCAGACCATCTCCCCATAACTCTCACCATCGACCAACCACCCGACTTTATAACCTCTGAACGCCGGACATATCAATCAGAAGAAGGCCGATTGGGCTGGCTTTAGAGAGTACACTAATCACCGCTTCAGTGAATTGGCACCCCCTCGGATATGCTAGTTGCTGAGAGCAAATTTAGAGACATCATTAACGCAGCAGCCGCTCGCTTTAAACCAGCTGATCGAATACCCCAAGTGCGGCCCAATTTTCCGGCGCAGTCAGTGGTACTAACAGATGATCGTAATGGGATTCGTTGTACGGACTCCACTAACCCCAGAATCAGCGAGCTGAAACTGGAAATACACAGGGAAGTCAACGAACATAGCGGAATTTGTGGTTGAAACACTTGTAGCAATGTAACTTAGGCACCGGTGTAGGCAAGCTGTGGTCTACTGTTAAGTCAATCTCAAATCCCGGTAGACGGGATGACAGGACCTCACTCACTTTTGGCGACGTAACCGTGACTGATCCGAAGAGATGCGCCAGGTTGTTAAACCGCCAATTTATTGTGCATCCCGAGACTGACAGGGCAAGGAGGAGAACCATTCACCGTATCCGTGGTCTCCGAGCAGATGGACAGCCACCACAATTTACTGTGGGCGAAGTTACAAATGTCATCCGTGGCGCCAAATCATCCAAGGCGTTGGAATTCTGGATTAACGTGGAGTTGAGCACCTTTCTACTGTCCTCAATCTGTCTTTGGACACTCTTATAGGGCAGATTGATCCCGTTACTGAAGCCTAAAATAAACCCGAGTTTGGGGGAGTCGTTCAGTAGCATTACTCCTCCCGAGCCCCGTAGACCAGAATTTCCATTCGCCGTGCATCAACATGGATTTCGAGGTCTGCATAGCACAACAACTGCTTTGCATGCCATCACCGCGCACATTTGCCGTGGCTTCAATCAGCCCAGGCCATGTGACAAGACGGTCCTCCTGGGACTGGATCTATCGAAGGCATTCGATACGGCCAGCCATAACAAACTATTTGGGGACATCGCCAACACGTCTCTTCAGAAAGCAATGAAACGTTGGGTCGCGAATTATCTGTATGGTCGCCAGTCTTTTATGGATAAAAAGTCGAAGCACCGTAGAGTTAAACAGGGAGTTTGCCAAGACGGGGTGATATCTCCGGCACTGTTTAACTTCTACCTTCCTCCATTCCACCAGCACCAGACGGCATAGATATCGTATCATATGCGGACGATTGTACGATAACGGCATCACTCCCCCAAACTTTTCCATATAGAAAAGATTGGTCCCCAAACTTTTCCATATAGAAAAGATTGGTACCCAAACTTTTCCATATAGAAAAGATTGGTACCCAAACTTTTCCATATAGAAAAGATTGGTCCCCAAACTTTTCCATATAGAAAAGATTGGTCCCCAAACTTTTCCATATAGAAAAGATTGGTCCCCAAACTTTTCCATATAGAAAAGATTGGTCCCCAAACTTTTCCATATAGAAAAGATTGGTCCCCAAACTTTTCCATATAGAAAAGATTGGTCCCCAAACTTTTCCATATAGAAAAGATTGGTCCCCAAACTTTTCCATATAGAAAAGATTGGTCCCCAAACTTTTCCATATAGAAAAGATTGGTCCCCAAACTTTTCCATATAGAAAAGATTGGTCCCCAAACTTTTCCATATAGAAAAGATTGGTCCCCAAACTTTTCCACATAGAAAAGATTGGCCCCCAAACTTTTCCATATAGAAAAGATTGGTCCCCAAACTTTTCCATATAGAAAAGATTGGTCCCCAAACTTTTCCATATAGAAAAGATTGGTCCCCAAACTTTTCCATATAGAAAAGATTGGTCCCCAAACTTTTCCATATAGAAAAGATTGGTCCCCAAACTTTTCCATATAGAAAAGATGGGTCCCCAAACTTTTCCATATAGAAAAGATTGGTCCCCAAACTTTTCCATATAGAAAAGATTGGTCCCCTAACAAATTTTTTTTTTATTTTCCTTGTACAGCATACATACAATCAGTCGATGTATCCCTTAAACTCTAATTCTTAAATAAATTTAATAAAATATTTTAATTTCATTCAACTTACTTGGAAGATATACTATTCCTAGCCGCTGGCGACAATCCCGATGAGCCCAACTCATGAGCTGGCTTCGTGGTACGCTCTCGGTTTCCCGTTGTCGTTGTCACTGCGGCTGGTGTTGTCATGCCATTTGCAAAATCCATGCTTTTACGTTCGAATTTCTGCACTGTAGCCCTAGCCGAAAATTCTTCCTGATCGTTACCACCCACGTTAGAGGCTTTCGTTGTATGAACCTTGTTGAGAGAATGTTGGGAACGTTTGGTAAAGGAATCTTTCATCATATCACCATTGTTTGTATTTGTCTGCTCATAGTTGTTTTGATTTTTCTCATCGGATATACTACGAACTCGATGTTGGGTATTAAGCGTGGTCTCCGACACAGCCGAAGAGGGGGGATTGCGTCCAAATTCCTTAAGATTATCCATATCCTTTTGTAGAGTACGCATGTCAGCTCTGGACTTGGATTTAACTCTCAGCGAGGTGTTGTCAGTGGAGAATTTCTCATCGTCATTTTTGGAAATATTTAAATCTGTTTTGGATTTTGACTTAAATGAATCAGCATGGTATTTTTGTGTCAGCTGCTGTCGCCTTTCCTCTTTAATGCGATCAATTCTCTCCCTATCCAGCTTGACACCTGACAAAACTTTGGGTATGTTGGTGGACGATGGTGTTGTTGAGTTTGTAGAAACATTGGAATTATTAAGATCGGCAGTATTTTCCGGATGGACATTGTTTTGTATCAAGGAAATTCGATTCTCTGTGGTTGGGGTTATCTTCAATTCGGATCTTTCATAGTCATGTTCTAGTGAGGAATCTGTGTGGATGAGATTATTGAAATTTTTCTCTTTTGGCAAATCAATCTTGAGAGAAGACTTGTCATTGGATTTCGTCGAGCAGTACTCCTCTGTTATGGCCATGCCGGGTAGTCTTTTAGGAGGATTCAAGGTTTTGGGTCGAGTAAAATCGAAGCTTTTTCTTCTATTGCCCGCCTCGTTGAGCTGTGGCAGCTGTTGTGAACTTTTTAGATTCAATTCCTGGAGATTCTTATTGCCAAATTCTCGTATGAAGGCATTTTCATCTAATGATCTGGTTATCTGTTGCGTTTTGGTCAATTTCTGCTGGCAACTTGGCGATTGTGGCTTATTATTTACCTTCGAAGAACGTTCAGGATGGGTGGACGAGGAGTTCGATGTCTTCTTCATAGAACTTCTGTTGACGGAAAAGTCAAATGCAGGCATTTGTTCTATGGGTGATACCTCAAATTTGGTAGCCAATTCTTTGACACTGAAATTCGATGGAGATCTTCTGGCTGTGGTGCTGGCAGCAATCACTATGGTTTCTGTTTCCTGATCCTTAATACTATCCAAACTGTCCAGTTCCACTTCGGGATCTTCATAACTATCGGCATTGCTGGACTCCTCTTTGAGCAAAGCCTTCATCTCTTCGCCCATGAGATTTTGATAAACACTCTTCGGTTTTCGTAATTCAACATTTTCATACAAAAGTTTCTCCTCGTCGGACATTTGCATGTCTTCGTAATTCTCTATGGGTGTCTCTTTGTCTGAGTCTTTTTCGCTTTCACTCAGCTCCTCGACTTCGGCCAGATTCTCCAATTCTTTTTGGGGATATTTACGCTCATCGTTCAACATTTGATTGACTTCTGTAACAGAATTGCGAAAGAATTTCACTTGCTCGTATACGGTACTCTCATCAAAGGAGGTCTCCAAGGGTTTGGTTTTCTTTTGGTCTTCTTTGCGCCTTAAAAAGGAGGCGGGTTGCTGTTTGGCTTTTTCCTCCTTGGTAGGACTTTTTAGGTTATAAGTAATGCTAATGGTAGATTTAATTGGACTAGCTAAAGATTTCATGGGCGAGTTAAGATTGCTGGGAGTATTTTCATATTCCTCATAGGCAGGGGAATTTTCATCTGTCTCGATGAGCGAGTGCATGCTGAGTTGACGTTGCAAATTTTGATAGCCATATTCACTGGGCGTCACCGATTGACTGGTGTTATCGGTGAAATTGGAATTGGGAGAGATAAGGTTGTGGTTTCGTTGACCAGCAGCCTCAGCAGAGAGCTTAGAGCCTCCCACGGGATTCAAATCCAAGGACAATTCCCGTTTCAAGGCTTGCATATCACGTTTTTCCATCATCTGCAATGGGAACAACATAACAATTTGACAATACCTTCAAATTTATGAACCATACTTACATTGGATCCTATGCTCTCGGCCGATGTACCCAAATAACTGCTGGCCTCAACACCCAACAACATTTGATGCATTTGATTTGAGGAGGCTCCTGATATACCCGATATACCTGACATGGCCGATGACACCATTAGGGGATCCAAATCATGTTGTGGCGTATTCACAGCAGAGCTATTTTCCGAACTGGTATCACCCACCAATAATGAATAACGGGGACTTTGAATCGGCGATGAGGGTGTAACCGACAGTTTGGACTGTTCCATTTCATTGATGCCCATCACCAGGGATTTGTGCGTGGCATTATCTGCTCTTTGGTCTTTGGTTATATCGCCGGAATAACTGCGCAGCAGTTGTTGTTGCAATGACTCATTGCTAACGCAATAACTATTGCGATTCTTGACTTTAAGCAAATCATGTGAAGGCTGGGCCCTCAAATGATGTCCTCCCAAGGGTTTTGGCGAAGAGTTAGTGGAATTATTGGAAGACTGATTGGCACTAAAGGAAACAGTTCTAGTGGTAATAAAGAAAACTGATATAAAGACCAACATCTATGGGAAATATCAAAAATCCATCTTCCACTTACCTGGTTTTAGTTTGTTGAGTTTCTTCTTCCTTTTTATGGGCAGCGGTCGCCGCTTCTACCTCCTCAATTAACATTTTGGCAAAGGTCTCATTTGAAGACAAACGTCTATCGTTGTGTATGCCCGTGCCGGGATAACTAAATCTTTCCTTGGTATTACTATTGGCATTGCCCACATCTTGGTCTTTCCGTTTGGAGCCAAGTTGTACCGAAGGATAACTGTAGCGAGTATTTGTGGTTTTCGAGTTGCTGCTATTGGAGTTAGATGACGAAGAATTCGTTGACTTTTTCTGAGTGTCAATTGGCAGTTGTTGTCTTTGTTTGGTGGGTGAAGGAATTTCGGCAGAACCGTATAGCGATGATTTTGAAAGGGAAGGTTTTGGAGGGGCATGCACTTGTACACTGGCATACAATGTCTGTGTATTGGCTACAGTATGCTCGGGCGTGCCACAGTCTATGAATTGTATATCGGAGAGTTGATCTTCCAGTTTGTAACGTTTGCAACAGCTCTCATCGCTGTTGTGTTCATGGCATGCATCACTATGGCATTCACCACCTAGGCCAGTGTTATTGCCACTGGCAGATTGTTGAGACCAATTACTGGGACTAGCTGTGGATGTTGCCGTGCTGGGGGACAACAATAGATTGAGACGTGGTTGCTTCTTGGGGCTGGGATTTACACTATTTGTCTGACTGGAAAATTCCTCGGGACGAGCACGCATGATACGCCGCGATGTTGAACCCGAGGAGGGAGGAATATTTTCTTTGCCCACACGTGGTGAACTAACCAAAGACTCACTTTCAGAGAATATGCGCATCTCCGGCTCTTCACGATCAAAATTCAGGCCCAATTCGGAAAGTTCTCTGAAAGTAGAAATCAATTTTTTAGAAGAATATTTCAAACCACAGCCCTAAGCCATACATACCTCGAGGGACATGTTGTCATGTGACCTCTTTGCGGTGATTGCAACAAATCAAAGTATGAATCATGCGACACCGAACGTGAATGGCCCGCTGTGCGCAAACTATCAATGGAATTGGAGCGTACACACACCTCAATTGGCTTGCTTGGCTCACCACAATAGGAGCGTGAAGTATCAAACAATTCAATGGATTTATGTTTTTCCTCACGCTTCATTAGAGCACTCTTTGAGGGTTTACCATTGACACCAATAATCGAATCAGCATCGGCAAATGTTACTTGTGGAGCGTCTTTGTGCCTGGGAGGCGGTGAATTGGAGTCATTGTCAGTGCGTGAAGCTACCACTATGGAGGACTTTAGATCATGAGCAGCTCCATTGCTAACGGGTCTTTGATTGCGTGAGAATAGAGATTTCCAGGAATGCGTTTTACGTTTTTGCCAACTTCTTGGGGCCGACAACACGGTGTGATATTTGTCCGGCAAGCTGGAGGGCCCACCACCCACCTCAATGTAAGAGCCTATATTTTGACCCGAATTCACACTGGATATCATGTTAATGGGCATGGATTGTTTCATATCGAAACCATGATGACGCTCTTGAGCCTCTTCCAAACTTATCAGTTTTGGACCACCGGCACTTAGACTTTTCGGCCTTTCTATACACGATATGCTTTGATCGTGTTCACGTTGTTCCACCAATAAACTCTCACAATCGGTTAAGGAGTCCATACGATTATCGATTGTTGGTGCGGCAGTTGCAGCGGGAGCGGCTGCCTGAGTGCCAATATAACTAAGCCGTATGGCAGCCTCTTCGAGAGCATCAAAAATTAAATGGCAGTTACGTATTAAATATTCAGTGACTACAGCTTGGACACCTACACCACGCAAGGCGGCTACACCCCCAGATTCCAAGGCTGGGGAACGCAATAAATTGGGAGCCCAGACTATGGCTAGATTTTTGTCAGTCATTCCAGTGCGTTCGGCATGTTGAGAGATTTTATTTAAATGCTCGGAGAGATATTTTAAGGTTCTGAAAGAAAACAAATTCATTAAAAATTGAATGGAAAAAAATAAATAAACATAATTTGGTAAAAATTTAAAAAAAAAAATTTAATTTGTAAAGAAAAATTTACTGACTGGTAAAGAAGCTAGTCGAACTATCAGCATTCACTTACCTATAATGTGGCGGAGGCAGTTTCAATACCGTCTCCTTCATCAACCTCAACCTGTCGTTGCTCTCACTCTTCGCTTGTATGGCCTCGACGAAATTATCATATAACTGGTATGTGCACAGGGGGTTGGGCAATTCACGAAAATACATTTTCAGTAAAGAACTAACCGCATGTATATCCTGTTTCATTTCTGGATTACCCAAATCCGGTATGCGTTCCTCATCGAAAGCTCTGCGCAACTTTTGTATATTCGATGTTATGCCCGATAGACGATATATGCCATCCACAATGCCATATTCTTCAATATATTCAGCACAACATTTCAATACCATGGGTATTTCTTGACCACTATTGAGTAAATGTTCCGAAAGATCACATGAGAATACACGCTCCCGATAAATGCCGCTTTGCTTAAGCCGTCTACGCGAGGGTCGTGACAGAATAAATGAACGGAAAAAGGCTATGAGCTTGCCATGTTTGCGTAACACTGGCTTTGTGGGCGATACCTCCACTTGTCCCACCAAAGGGGCGGGCATGGGAAAATGTCTGGGTATTTTGTCACCTATGGTGGCTACACACGATTGCGGAAAGAAGCCCACTTCATAGTGGGACTTTTGTAAATGCGATTTTTTACCTCTCCACCATATGGACTCGGCCGGCGAGGGCATATCTATAACAGAGATCATATCTCCCACTTCTATGGATATTTCATCAGAAGCCTGAGCCAAATAGCGTCTTACGCCATATGCAGCACCCACTGCAGGTGTGTTTATCGTTCTCATAGTATCATCATCGGCCAAGGGCAAACGTCTGCCCTTATTATCCAATTGCAACCAAGTCAATATGGTGCCACAAGTCAAAGAATCTGAGGCTATTTTGGAAAATCTTTCCAAATATTTGGCAACTGCGTATTCAACTTCCTCTTCGTTTTTAAAATCCACCTCTGAGAGATGTTTGAGACCACTTATTTTACGATCATAGACACAACGATGCAACATTTCATCCAACATTTGCATATTATCGAAAGATCGCTTCACCAGGAATGAATCTGAACGATGGGGAAACACTTTGATGATGAACCAGCAAGAGGATGGGGAAAAGGTACGCAGCGATGGGGGCCCCTGTGATGTGATAGAGGTGCTGCCAGCTATATCACCACCAATCGATTGTGATGCAATGCTGCTGTTTAAGAGCTCTGACTTATCGTCGACCAAGCGTACAGAGAGTGGGCCCAATTGAACACGCTCATAGTGGAAATGGGCACAATCTTCCAATTTGGGAAAGCGGCAAGTTTTCTGCAAGGAAATAAATAAAATATTACCATTAGTTGTAGGCATAACAAGTAAAGCTATAATACAAAAAATTGAATAATTTAGAAAATTTTTATTTTATAATTAAGTACTAGGTGCGAGGGATTTTCAAAACTTTCTTATTGGAATGTTTATCTAACGAACCTTGTTTTTATTAATCTTTTCTTTGGATCCCACACAGGGAATACAGCATTGAATCCACATTTTGGCAAAAGAAATGAATTAATAAGTCTAGCTTTCAACCAGCTGCACATGGCAATGCTAAAAATGTCGCCAGTCATGTGCAGAGTTGCATTTTTTCACTTTGAGATTGATATGGAATGTTGCCATATGTTTGGTTTTGCTTGTAATTTATTTATTTACTATTGGGTTCTATTAAAATATATAAAATTAAATAAAAATACAATAAAACAGATTAACTGAAATAAAATTAAATTAATGTAAAAAAATTAACTTAAAATAATATTTAATTATAAATAAAATATAAACATAGAAAAAATTTAATAAATTAATAACAAATTAAATAAATAAATATATAAAAATATATTAAAGGAAATAAATTTAATTACAATTACAATAACACAATAACAATTAAATTAAAATGAAGTAAAAAAGCTAAATAAAATAATACAGAATGTAGTAAAATTAAATGAAAATGTGTTTGATGTGCTCGCCAGGATTCGAACTCAGACGTTTTCTGTTATAGACGAACCTTCTAACCTATGCACCAGGGTGGCCATAGTCATAAATTCCCTAAGTTTAAATTAGTTGTAAGACTTTCTTATTATTTTTTAACTTTGAAAAAAAAATATTTTTTTTTGGTTAGGTTTACGACGTTTTCGACGTATGTATTATACGTCGACAGACCATTTCCGAATATAGTCAAATAAATTCTTTGAAGTTCAGAAAATTGTTTTTCGTTTTCTTTAAACCATAAAAACCTGCAACAATTTCCTTAAATTATACATAGTTTCCCGGAACATCCCTTTAAGAAATATCTCATAAAAAAAACTCTACACCCACAATTTGACCCTATCGCTATCCTAACGATCATCTAAACTTCTATAAAATGCCAAATTTTCCACATAAAAGAAAAAAATCTATGAATAAAAAATCTTTTGTAAGCGCCACACACACATTTTCCCATAATGACGCCTAAAAGGGAAGGAGTAGAAAGTAATAATTTTTAACTTAGCAAAATTTTTTGTAAATAATTTGCAAAGTTTGCAAAAAAAAAACTCAGAAGGGAATTCCTTTTATATGCTCCTCCGCACATAAGTAGAGACAACTTCCTAAACTGAATTGAAGGGCAAGAAGAGTTAACAAAAGGGCAAAGGGAATGGTACATATTTTGCTCGCTTCATTGGCACAAAGCAAAAACATGAAATGGGGCTGAAAATAGCTCTGTGTGTTCCTAAAGCAAAATATTTTGCGCATTTTGTAGTCAATTTTTTTTTCGTCTTCTGTAAATACTTTCCTTTTGTGTGCCTTGCTGTAGTTTCTTAAACACCCGCACAAGCTCCACCATACACACACGCACACACGCTCACAACAAATGTCAAAAGACTTAATGTGCTGCGGGTCTTCAAAAAATTACAGACTGACCCAATTCTTCCATTAATGGCAAACACAACAAGAGAAAAATTACGCAAAAACATTTTTATATAGTCGTTGTCACATTACGAATTCTGCAAAAAGAGCCTTAGTTAAACATTTAGGCTGGTACTACCAACAACAAGACAACTATGGATCTATGTGGCAACCCAATAGCACCGCAAAAGGCAGGACGATGGCTGCTGTTGACAACTACACAGAGTGTGTGTGCGTGTCAGTGTGAGTAAGTGTAGGCGAGTTGAATCTAAGAGAGAAGCTCATTTCTTTTTCTTTTTTTGAGCCGGGCAAAATCAGGAAGAAAGTATGCAAACAAAAGCAAATGTAATAGACAGTTTTGTGTTATTACTAGCTACACCATATCCAGAAAAAAAAAATTAATTTTTACATTTCAACATTCTTGATGGTACAGAAGAAGAAAATTGGCACAAATTAATAAATTATCTCGAATTGAGCTATAAATATAGGCAACTTTTAATAAATGAATTCAATTAAATAAGCAAATGCTTATATAATGCGACAGACGTATTTTACATTGTCGCTAAGTTATAAAATTACTTCTTAGAATTGTAAAAAAAAGAAATGTATTTTTATGAAAATATTCAATAAAGAAGTTTACTACTACTACTACTACTACTACTACTACTACTACTACTACTACTACTACATTTCAAGTTAATAAATAATGCGGATATTATTTTTATCTATTTCTTATGATAAAATAACGGTTAAACTTTGAGCACTAGAGAAACAGAGAGAGAAGACATTTGTCTCTTTGACAAGCATTTGCGAAAAATATCAGCTTATAGACTGATTTGGACTGTACTAGCCACAGTTGTTGAAACAGAACACTGCATGCAAAATTTCAGCCATAACAGACAAAAATTGCGGCTTGTAAGGACTCAAGAAGTCAAATCGGGAGATCGGTTTATATGGGAGCTATATCAGGTTTGAGACCGATTTGGACCGTACTTCACAGCGTTGTTGGAAGTCATAACAGAACACTACATGCAAAATTTTTGCGAAATTGGACAAAAACTGCGGTTTCCAGGGGCTCAAGAAGTCAAATCAGGAGATCGGTTTATATAAGAGCTATATCAGGTTATAGACCAATTTGGACCGAACTTGGGATATTTGTTGGAAGTCATAACAGAACACTATCTACAAAATTTTAGCGGAATCGTATAAAAACTGCGGCTTCCAGACGCCCAAGAAGTCAAATCGGGAGATCGGTTTATATGGGAGCTATATCAAGTTATAGACCGATTTGAACCGTTCTTGCCACAGTTGTTGGAAGTCCTAACAAACCACTATCTAGAGAATTTTAGCGAAATCGGACAAACATTGAAGCTCCCAGGGCTCAAGAAGTCAGATCGGTTTATATGGGAGCTACAACCAAATCTGAACCGATAAGGCCCCCTAACGACCTACATCAATAATTAGTTTCTGTACAAAATTTCAAGCGACTATCTTTACGCGTTCGACCGCTATCGTGATTATTCAATTAAACTTTTAATTGATTAAATTATAAAATTGATTGGATATTTCGAAAATTTCTATAATTTTTTTAATTCGATCAATTTAAAAATGAATTGAAAGTTTGAAAAATTCCATTGGTTTTCTTAATCGGGTCAATAAAAAAAATAATTAGAAATTTAAAAAATTTTCAATCAATTTTTTAATATATTTTAATTGAAAAATTTTTCAATCAGCTTTATCAAAAACTGTGATTGGTATTATCATTTTCCTGATTGGAGCTGTATCAATTAAAAAAATAATTGGAGTAATTAATTTCGTGATTGAAATCGAAGGAACATAATCCACACATGGATTATGCCCCTTTTCTGTGGCCAGTAAATTCTTATGCCGCGACTTTTAGCCTCTGTCAAAAACAGTGATTGAAGCAATTTCAATTAAAAAATTGATTGGATTAATTAATTTCGTGATTGAAACCGAAGGCACATAATCCACGCATGGATTATGCCCCTTCTCAGTGGTCAGTAAATTCTTATGCCGCGACTTTTAGCCTCTGTCAAAAACTGTGATTGATATCATTTTCGTGATTGAAGCAATTTCAATTAAAAAATTAATTGAATTAATTAATTTCGTGATTGAAACCGAAGGCACATAATCCACACATGGATTATGCCCCTTCTCAGCGGCCAGTAAATCCTTATGCCGCGACTTTTAGCCTCTGTCAAAAACTGTGATTGAAGCAATTTCAATTAAAAAATTGATTGGATTAATTAATTTCGTGATTGAAACCGAAGGCATATAATCCACACATGGATTATGCCCCTTCTCAGTGGCCAGTAAATTCTTATGCCGCGACTTTTAGCCTCAGTCAAAAACTGTGATTGATATCATTTCGTGATTGAAGCAATCTCAATTAAAAAATTAATTGAATTAATTAATTTCGTGATTGAAACCGAAGGCACATAATCCACACATGGATTATGCCCCTTCTCAGTGGCCAGTAAATTCTTATGCCGCGACTTTTAGCCTCTGTCAAAAACTGTGATTGATATCATTTTCGTGATTGAAGCAATTTCAATTAAAAAATTGATTGGATTAATTAATTTCGTTATTGAAACCGAAGGCACATAATCCACACATGGATTATGCCCCTTTTCAGTGGCCAGTAAATTCTTATGCCGCGACTTTTAGCGTGGGCCACCAATACCTTGCACTTGGGGACAAGTGCAAGTGCAAGGCACTCTAGACTACCTAATAAACTCTTTTTATTTTGGAAATGGTGTACTACGAAAAAGTTTCAATTCGCAAAAGGCAAATTCAAACGAGGAAAAACGTGCGCCTGTCCGATTATGAACTGGAGCAACAATTTGCAGTGAAAGGCAAAAATAAAACAAAACAAAACAAAAAAAACAGATAGTAGTTAGTGCGGCAAGTAAATATTCGTATCCATGTCCGCAAATGAATAAAAAAAAATTGAAGAAAAGGAGAAGGAAGTTATGGAAAACGCTCAAGGAAATATCACCACCACATTTGGGGCGTTGTCACTTTGCCTTGGCTGTGAAGAGAAGAACGAACTAACGTTGAATGTCGTCGTGATGATGATGTTGTGTCGTTGTCACTGCTGTCGCCGTTGTTGTTGATGATGTTTTCCAGCAAATGGGCTCCTATATTATGAGGCTGCTGGTATTGCTGTTGTATTATTAACACAAATATGTCTTTGGTGTGTTTCCTCTTTGAGCCTTTGTGTTTATTCTTCCCGCCGTTTTTGTTGCTTATCCTGGAGGGTTTTTTATGTTGTAGTGTAAATATGAAAAATGTTGTCATGCTTCCAACATTTACCATGCCATATTTAATATTCCTCTGCCTCTCATCATGCTACGTATAACCCTGGTGTTTTTCTTATCATGAAGTAATGTTTGCTTTGTAATAAAAGAAATTAACATTCACTGCATAACAACACACACAAAAATAATGTCCTAGGAGTGGTTAGGTTGATAATAATGGTTGGTTGGGGAGGCTTTTTTGCATAGAGCTTCTAAATATACATAAATAAGGATAGTTTTTTCTTTACGCCATATTTTGTTCTTTGTTGTACCCCCCTAGCAAAAACATTAGCAATTACAACAAATCCCTGAGGGAAGGTCAAGAATGTATAAATTTTAATTTAATTTTAGCTAGCGGTTTCCTGCTTCACATTTAGACCACACTTACACTTCCCTCTTAGCATGTTCTAATAGGAATAATGACGTTGATCGAAGGTTCATAATAACGGAATTTATGGTCAAGGAATCCTATTTAAGTCACCTGGACCTGATGGAATATTTCCGGCCTTACTACAGAAAGAGGCAGGACTATCTGGCTCCTCGTCTGGCGAAAATTTTCACAGCGTGCCTAGGACTTGCATATACTCCGAAAGCCTGGCAGGAGGCAAGGGTGGTGTTTATACCCAAGCCCGGCAAGGCAAGTTATGCGACACCAAAGGCCTACAGACCCATTAGCCTTACGTCCTTTCTACTCAAAACCATGGAACGTATTGTGAACACCATGATAAAGAGTATGACATCCAGCGAACTGCTCAAATACAAACAACATGCCAAGGGAGGATCGGTGGAGACAGCCCTGCACGAGGTAGTGCATAAAATAGAAAAATCCTTCGATTTTTCTGGCGGTATGAATTGACATCGAGGGGGCTTTTAACAATGTGCGGAGCGACACATTGACCCAATCCTTAGACCAGTACCGGGTGGATCCGGTCCTTGGAGACTGGATAAACCATATGCTAAGGAATAGGTGGATAGATTGTGTGTCCCATAGCATAAATATAAGGAAGAAAGTGGCACAGGGCACGCCGCAGGGGGGCATTTTATCGCCACTCCTATGGGTGACCACCATCAATAACCTATTACGGATGCTGACTGAGGAGGGATTTGAACCCGTCTGCCATGCAGACGATGTTATAATACTTCTATGGGGTAAGGATCCGAACGAGCTATGCAGATGGGTCGAAAGGGTCTTGCATATGACATATGACTGGGATAGACCCAGAGGTCTCAAAGATTAACCCAGAGAAGTCTGAAATATGCCTGTTCACGAGGAAAACGAAGGTGGGCCAATTTAATGCACCACGTTACCACAATAAGACGATTTCGATATCTTCTGACAAGGTCAAATACTTAAATGTGGTCTTGGACAGGAAACTGAATTGGAAGTGTCACATTCAGGAGGCTCACAGTCGTCGGGCCGAAGGCTCGAAACGGGGCCTGAATCCTAGGATAGTCCACTGGCTCTACAGAAGCGTGATTAGACCAATACTTACTTACGCCTCTGTAGTTTGGTGGACTGCTATGGAGAAAAAGTGCAACATAGGGACCATACAACAGGTTCAGAGAATATGTTGTCTTGGCATAGGCGGAGCGATGAGGACCACGCCCACTAGGGCACTGGAGACTATTTGAGATATCCGACCTATTGACATACAGATTAAGTGTGAGGCAGCCACTGCGGCTATGAGACTTAAGGCGAAGGGAGAATGGATTGAGGATGGGAGCAGCTCATACCATCGCGGTAAAATCGTGACGACGATAGGAAACCAGGATGGATGGGAAGTGTTTTCCGATCGGATACCTGAGATGAACCTTGAAGTCGAGTGCGAGGCACTGCTGCCAGAGGCACAGTCTTGGACTGACGGAACCCTAGTATTGCCATCTGGATGATCATGTTACACGGATGGATCAAAGCTAGAGGACAGTAGGGGCCTGGGGCTTTACATTGAGAACCCAGGGACTGAGATCTGTTTTAGACTGCCTGATTATAATACGGTCCTGCGGGCGGAGATTCCGGCGATCACGGAATGCGTGAAGTAATGCAAGGACGTCGAATGTGAACATCTTTACCGACAGTAAAATTGCCATAAGGGCAATAACAACCAGGACGGTAAGGTCACGAAAAGTCTTGCAGTGTAAGAAGGAGATTAACGCCTTCTCTGAGGATGGCAAAAGTAAGGAAAAATAAAAGGGCAGACGATTTGACGGAGTAGGCCAGAGGAGTGCCGTCAATAAACTTGGTTAACCCGAAGCCTTTCGAGTCGACGGAGTCCGAGTTAAGGGAGTGGGCGACGAATGCGCATGTAACATTGTGAAACAGCGAAACGGTCGGTAGGACGGCGAAAATCCAATTAGGGGATCTAGATCGTGAGAAGGCAAGGCTATTACTGAAAGGAAGCAAGAAGGAGGTCAGTATAGCCATTGGTATCATAACGAGACACATAGAACTACGAACTCACTTATGAAAAATCGGTGCGACAAGTGATAGCAAGTGTAGGGCATGAGGGGAAGATGAGCATTTCCTTTGTCATTGCCCGGCTTTCGCGTCCAACAGATACCGGCACTTAGATGTAGAGACACAGTATCAGACATAAACCATCTTAGGGGAGTGGTATTGAAAACAATTAAGGATTTTGTAAGTAGCACGGAATTCCTAACTTAAAATTTTCTTTTAGAGGATACTTTATAGTTTTTAGAGCTCACAACAAGCCGATTACTGGCTTAGGTGTATGTCCATAGTGGCATGGGGGGGGGGGGGGGGGGGGATTAATATCTGCACCCTCTTTTCAACCTAACCTAACAACATGTCCTAGTAATTTTTTTGCAAATATTTTAATGTTTTTTTTTCCATACCCATAAAATACCTATCTACCGATTTCAATTCAATTGTCATTGGCTATTTATGGTAGCTACGTGATTTGCTTAAATAAACCATTTTTAAAACATTTCTTTACTTTTGCATTCATTTAAAACTCATTTTTGCCATAGCCATATAACTATCAGAGATATCATTGACTCATTCATTCATACAATACCTTTGGAATTTTATGCTATGCCAATGAATTTTTTATTTGAATTTCATTTTCGAAAGTATTTCTTGCTAAAAGTTACAATTCCATGGAGATTTTTTTTTTTTATTCACCATGTTATGTGTGATTGACGTCAATTAAATGTAAGGGGGAGGCTATCGCATTTAGTACAATATCACCTGCCATATATGGATGAGTAAGCAGCAAGCCGACTTGCTTAATTGTATTCAAGCATATCACAAGCGAGCACTTACATACAGAAATAAAGGTAAAGTACATGAATAGGGTTCTTAAACTAAGCTGGGGTGAGTAAACGATATTTTCTTAAGGCTATAACAACATCCAAGGCATGATTTCTTAGAACACAAGAGTTAACGATCTTGCCGCATTGTGTCCCGTTCCAAATCTATGAATTTGCAGTTATTCTTCCTCTCTATCTCTATAATAACCTAGAATTGCTTCTCTGAGGTATAAAGAGGCTAAAGTTTAATTAATGCTAGTTCATAGTTGGGAACACCAGGCTATCATGCGAAGCTGATGACGAAGCAGGGCTGCCAGATTTGCTGATTTTTGAACATTTGAACATGAACACTTTGCCCATGAACATTCCACTAAGGAACGGGGGCAAATTTCTCACGTATCAATGAGTGCAGTCCGATTCAAGTTTTAAGTTCAATGATAAGGGGCCTCCTTTTTATAGCCGAGTCCGAACGGCGTGCCGCAGTGCGACACCTCACCTGGAGAGAAGTTTTACATGGCATAGTACCTCACAAATGTTGCCAGCATTAGGAGGGGAAAACCACCGCCGAAAATTTTTTCTGATGGTCTCGCCAGGATTCGACCTATCCTGTTAACCATATTGTTAAACTGTTTGTCAAGCGATATACTATATTCGTAGCATGGCAGTTCACTAAAAGCTCTTTAATTGTCGAAAGTAAAAATATACCAAGGAAAATTTTCTTCCATGTAAAGTAAAAGAAAGCGCAGCGGAGCGGGCCCGGTCCAGCAAGTATATTATAAACATCGATTCATAAAGTTGAGTGTTAGTTACCTTCGAAAATGATAATATCACAAAAATAAGCAATAATTAATTTTTATTATTTTTTTTTCTCCAAACACAACACAAATTTTTACACTTTCTTTAAAAATAATTTTTTTAGGTAGAATTGAGAGAATTCTTTACTGGGAGTATAATTTTTTCTTTGTTAAAAAAGATGTTATATTCACTTGAAGCTCTAAAGATATTCTTTCTTTCAATCTTCTATCAAACACTTCACTTAAAAACTTTTGTTTGTTTTAATACCAACTCTTATCCCGATTCCAAGGCCTTTATGCCATTACTGAACATTTGTAATTATTGCCACTATGAATCTTGTTGAGATACTGGCTTTTTTTATCTCACAAATCTCGGTACACCAACCACAAAGTGATAAAATTTCAAAACAGATTCATTGGTATTGTTGTATTTTGCATCATTCTTTTCTAAGGAAAATAAGTACAAAAGGGTTACTTTGCCTTTCCCGTTCATTTGTCCGTCCGTCTGTTGTACTCTCAAATCGCCAAGTGATTCATTTGAATTCCTTTTTTAAAATAGGCAAAAAACCATCTTCGTTGCTTGTTTTCTGATTTAAGGCCACCACCACATTACAATTACACTCGTCGCAGCCAGGCCAACAACAGTATGTCTAATGTTTTCGAGAAGAGTTTAAAACTGTATAACAGAAAGAAGAATTGCAACAAAAAAAAGTTTTTCTTTTAATTCTAGAAGAATTTTCTCTCAGCACATGCTATGGCATGGAACAAAATGTGTATGATATGGTATGTCAGAAGAAAAAAAAAAAAAGCACGCGAACAAAAGTACAAAAGGCGGCCATGCATGACATTTCTACGGTGCTCTGCTTAAAATCAAGACACCAAAACGTTATGGAAGGAACAATATTGCAAGGAGATAGTGGGGAGACTTAAGAACTGAGTGGGAGGAAGAAAAGTTAAAAAAAAAAACCTTACAGTTGAGGTAGGGTCGAACTCTATGTACGCAACGCTTCCATGGAGATGGTAGAACCACTAATAGTATGATGAAACAAGTAAAAAGGCATTAAGTTCGGTCGGGCCGAACTTTGGATACCCATTACCTCGGGTATATATGTGAAAATCCCCTTTCGGCACAATCCGGTGAAAATTGGGTAACTTATGCACCCAAATTCAGATGTCAGGAGAACTTAGACTATCCACTGTTTCAAATTTCAGGGAAATCGGTTAAAAAATAAAGCTTTTATGGGTTTCAGACCCTTTATCTGGAGATCGGTCTATATGGCAGCTATGTCTAAATATAGTCCGATCTGAAGCATATTTAGGTCCTATGTTAGGAGGCGTAAAACTACTCAACGTTTCAAATTTCAGCGAAATCGGTTAAACAATAAACCTTTTATGGGCTTTAGACCCTTTATCTGGAGATCGGTATATATGGCAGCTATACCTAAATATAGTCCGATTTGATCCATGTTGAGGTCAGATATCAGGAGGCTTAAGATAACCCTCTGTTTCAAATTTCAAAGGAGGCTTAAGATAACCCTCTGTTTAAAATTTCAACGAAATCTGATATTAAATAAAGCTTTTATAGGCTTCAGACCCTTTATCGGCAGATCGGTCTATATGACAGCTATTTCTAAATATAGTCCGATCTGAAGCATATTTGTGTTCTATGTTAGGAGGCGTAAAATTACTCAATGTTTCAAATTTAAGCGAAATCGGTTACAAAATAAATCTTTTATGGGCTTAAGACCCTTTATCGGTAGACCGGTCTATATGGCAGCTATACCTAAATATAGTCCGATTTCATCCATGTTTAGGTCAGATATCAGGAGGCTTAAGATAACCCTCTGTTTCAAATTTCAGCGAAATCGGTTAAAAAATAAAGCTTTTATGGGCTTCAGACCCATAATCGGGAAATCGGTATATATGGCAGCTATATATAAATATAGTCCGATATGAACCATATTTAGGTCAGATGTCGGGAGGCCTAAAACCACTCACTGTTTCAAATTTCAGCGAAATCGGATGAATAAAATAAAGCTTTTATGGGTATTAGACCCTTTTCGGAAAATCGATCTATATAGCAGCCATATCCAAACATAGTCCGATTTGACCCCTTTCAAGAACTTAATCAGCGTGCATCAAAAAGACGTATCTGTGCCAAATTTCAGCTCAATATCTCAATTTTTGAAGGCTGTAGAGTGATTACAACAGACGGACGGACAGACATACGGACATCGTTTAATTGTCTTAGAATTTTACGACGATCTGAAATATTTATACTTTGTAGGGACGGAAAGTGATAATTTGATGTGTTGCAAACGGAATGACTAAATGAGCATACCCCCTATCCTACGGTGGTGGGTATAAAAATGCCATTAAAATCTTAATACATTCAAATTGAGGACTTGAGCATATAAAAGCCATTTTAGGAAACCCAAACAGCTTAGAAAATCCAATTAATGCTACAACAAATCCAATTTCCAAAAAAAAAAAAATTTAACCATAGTTAGGGTGCACTGGAAAGTCACAGAATCAGGGACTACATACAACTACCGGTCCTTTAAAGGCTTTCCTGTCAATGCACAAGCTCAGGGGAACCAGATTTTTGGGAATGTCACTACTGATTGGAGGCGACCGTAGCGCAGAGGTTGGCAGGTCCGCCTATGACGCTAAACGCCAGAGATCGAATCCTGACGAGACCAACAGAAAAAATTTTCAACGATGGTTTTCCCTTCCTAATGCTGGCAACCATTTTGGGGTACTATGCCATGGAAAACTTCTCTCCAAAGAGGTGTCGCACTGCGGCACGGCGTTCGGACTCGGCTATAAAAAAAGGAGGCCCCCTATCATTGAGCTTGAAAACTTGAATCGGACTGCACTCATTGATATGTGAGAAGTTTGCCCCTGTTCCTTAGTGGAATGTTCATGGGCAAAATTTGCAATTTTTACTACTGATTCCTCGACTACCCCTCATTTCGCAGGAGACCTGGACTTTTGGGAATACTACTACTGATTCTTCGACTACCCTTCATTTGAGTACAAATCTTCATTTTGTAGCAAACTAAGTGATAAAATCAGCATAACTCCCGGCGTCAAAATGCAAAAAGGGTAGCTACATGTAAAAGTCGTGCATTTTCCCTCAAACCCAGACCTCCTCGAGGGAACACACATTTTGTTTCGTATATCTGTTCGTTGGCCACTTGCTTCGCTAACATATCTTATTTTGCATATATTTCTCTTTTGCTTTCTTGAGGAAAATTTCTAAAGTGCATTCTGATGAAGTTAGAAGGGAAGGAGAAAATAAAAATTACATAAATTGTACACTCGCAGCGAAAAGTACTTACTACAACCTGGAACTCGAATATCTACTCTTTCACTTAAGCACCTATGCTTCTGGGTATATTAAGGAGGTTCTGAAGGCTCTGGAGGTTTATGCAGATTTGCTACCTTTGACACTTTGTCGAGAGTTTTTTTTTTTCAAATAAAGACCTTATAGCCGAACGAAGAGGAGACTGTTGTGGTTAAAAAAAGCCTCTATCAACGAATTGCTGGCAAAAGCGAATAAGAAATGCCTTTTCAATTTTATGCCTGACTGACTAAGATTCCATTTTGAAACATATTGATATAAGCCCAGAACTGTTGGAGCGGAATAAGGAAATCTAAAAGAAATACAAAAAAACGACTGAAGACAACTTGTATGTCTAACATAATTTGCAAATAGGGAAAATGCTAAATATTTTCTTTATTGAATAAAATTATAGGAATGTTGACACTCAGAGAAAAATGTTAGGAATAAAAGAATATAAAACAAAATACAATTCAAACAAGTAAAAAGGCGTTAAGTTCGGCCGGACCAAACTTTGGATACCCACCACCTCGGGTATATATGTAAATCAGCTATTAATCCGGTGAAAAATGCATAATTTATGCCTACATTGCAGCTATATCGAAATATGTTCCGATTTTGGCCAAATTCGGCACGGACATTAAGTGGTCTTTTAAGTACAAGTCATTGTTCAATTTTGTAGAAAAAAATATTGGTCTTTTTGGAAGCTATATCTAAATACAGACCGATCTGAACCATATATCGAAGGGCCTAACATAACTCATTGTCCAACATTTCGGTGACATCGGACAATAAATGCGCCTTTTATGGGCCCGAGACATTAAATCGAGAGATCGGTTTATGTGGCAGTTATATCCAAATCTGGACCAATCTGAGCCAAATTGAAGAAGCATGTTAAAGGGCCTAACACAACTCACTGTCTCAAATGTCGGCGAAATCGGACAATAAATACGCCTTTTATGGGTCCGAGACCTTAAATCGAGATATCGGTCTATATGGCAGCTATATCCAAATCTGGATCAATCTAAGCCAAATTGAAGAAGAATGTTAAACACAACTCACTATCCCAAATTTCAGCAAAATCGAATAATAAATGTGGCTTTTATGGGCCTAAGACCCTAAATCGGCGGATCGGTCTATATGGGGGCTATATCAAGATATAGTCCGATATCCATCCATCCATCTTCGAAGCTAATCTGCTTATGGACAAAAAAAGAATCTGTGCAAAGTTTCAGCTCAATATCTCTATTTTTTAAAACTGTGGCGTGATTTCAACAGACAGACGGCCGGACTTGGCTAGATCGTCTTAGATTTTTACGGTGTTCAAGAATATTTATACTTTATAGCGTCGGAAATGAATATTTCGATGTGTTGCAAACAGAATGACAAAATGAATAATACGGCTAAGGGTTATATAAAGGTGATGTACCACAAGTATATGTAAGGGCTAAACGTCTGAATAGATTTAAATGAAATTGGCATCAATCGAAAGACATTTTTCCAGAGAAGCGACGAATATATATGAAAATAAATTTTCCTTAAAGAAAAGCCATGAAAATGAGGAATTAATTTTCAATAAAAGAAGAAGCAGCATAAACACAGCAAATTGTTGTTGCTTTATTTCTAAAGCATTCGTTATGAGGGTGAATGCAAAGCCGTTAGTTGGAGTATTAGTGGTGAGAGTAAGAGAAACAAATGGTGCAAGAGAAACAGTATCACTATTAAGGTGAGTGTGTTGTGGGGATGTGATGTGCTGGACTCTACTTGGCATTTACATACGTCCGCCCATTTCTTAAGGCTATGCTTGGCGGTGTAATGCATTTGCACTTTTGTTGTTGTTTGTATAAGTTTTTCCCAGGCTGCACGAGGTCATATGCAGTAGGTGGGTTTTATCAAAGCGAGTTTGTGGTACATTTTACGGCCAAAGCGCTAAATGATTTTCAATGTAAAATTGGCATGAATCGAAAGATATTTTTCCAGAGATGTGACGAATATCTTGTCTTAATTAAAAATCAGTTTGCGTTTGTTTGTTAGTCGGTTTGTTCCGTATAAACCCAAAACGGCTAAACCGATTACCTTGAAATTTTCATAGATTGTGTAGGTTGATCTGGAAGGAAACATGGGCTATATAATTTTTTGATATCGAATGGGGGCGAAGTCTCCCAAAAGTACTACCCAAAAATAAAAGTGCCCCGATCAGGACAATATGGGACTCAAATGAAAGGTATTCAAAAGTAGAGTACGAATTTCATATTAACAAGTAAAAGCGTGCTAAGTTCGGCCGGGCCGAATTTTATATACCCTCCACCATGGATCGCATTTGTCGAGTTCTTTTCCCGGCATCTCTTCCTAGGCAAAAAAAGGATATAAGAAGAATTTCTTCTGCTATTAGAGCGATATCAAAATATGGTCCGGTTTGGACCACAATAAAATTACATGTTGGAGATCTGTGTAAAATGTCAGCCAATTCGAATAAGAATTGCGCCCTTTGCGGGCTCAAGAATTAAAATAGAGAGGTCGATTTATATGGGAGCTGTATCGAGCTATAGACCGATTCAGACCATAATAAACACGTATTTTGATGGTCATGAGAGAATCCGTCGTACAAAATTTCAGGCAAATCAAATAATAATTGCGACTTCTAGAGGCTCAAGAAGTCAAGATCCCAGATCGGTTTATATGGACCGCTTTGAACCTTACTTGGCACAGTTGTTGGATATCATAACAAAACACGTCGTGCAAAATTTCATCCCAATCGGATAAGAATTGCGCACCCTAGAGGCTCAAGAAGTCAAGACCCAAGATCGGTTTATATGGCAGCTATATCAGGTTATGATCCGATTTAAACCACACTTGGCACAGTTGTTGGAAGCCAGGACGAAGATGGAATATAACTCCCATGAATGGACCGGAGCTCCAAAATCATCCTTGGAGCTACTTGACCGTGTCCAGAGACGGTCGTGTCCGAGACGGTCGTTGGTGTTGATTAGAGATAGTAGGGTATCCAACTCTATTCTTTACCTTGAACATCGTCGAAATGTGGGTTGTGTGGCGCTGTTCCAATGATTCTTCCACGGTGTGTATTCTTCGGAAATCAGTCTTCTGATTCCTGACTTGGGGTTGTTTGTCAGAAATACAAATTTTCTAGAAGCGCGCACCGATTTGTAATTGATTGGCCAGCGGATCGGATTATGCAGTACCGAGAGAATTCTTGCAAGCACGGTTCGTATGTGGAATCTACATCCGGCGGATGTTTTCCCCGCTATTTACGACATCCAGAAATTCCAAGCAATAAACACTACTCCCTCTTTCCTGCCTCCTATCCTTAACTATCCTCTCCAACGCAATGCACTGCATATATAGGGGACATCCATTGCGTGTTGGTTGATTGAAAAAAAAATCGGGAGATCGGTTTATATGGCAGCTTTATCAGGTTATGACCTGATTTGCACCATACCTGGGACAGTAGTTAGAAAACATACCAAAACACCATGTCCAAAAAAGAAGTATTTGTGCGAAATTTGAATCGCCTAGCTTTACTTCGTTTGAAGCTTAAGCCTTATTTGGGCAAACGCTATTTTTTGTAGCATCTCTGTGTTGCCATTGCCTAATTTGAACATACAGTGTGTTTTGTGTCATCAGTGTCTCTGCGACCACGTTTGAAGTCATGGGCCAATTATAGTTCATACTGTTTTCTGTATCATCGATGTATCTAAGACCTCGTATGAATAATCACCTAATTTAAACGGTTATTGCTTGCTCTATCATCGTTGTGTCTATGATCTGTGACATTAGTGTCTCGCAGACTTTTAAAGTCGTCTATTAAAGAAGCTCGCCTGCGTTATTGTGGAAGAAACGATACACTAACTATCGGAAGCTATGAAATGATAAGAAATTCATCTCCAAAGATAGTTTTGTTTGTTAATTTGTTTAACACCAAGTACAGGCTAACAATTTTTCCTTATCACCTCCGAATTTCCTTGAGTGTTATCGTGTGTCTATACAACATTAAAAAGCGAAAAATGTAAGCAAAAATTATTATTTTTCATACATAGTGTTCATAAATAATACAACCATTCTCTCCAGAAAGTGCAAGACTTGCCCAAAGACAAAGTCATTTTGTGTCCATGCGTTTGCCTGTTGGTTGGTCTCAGTGTAGCTTTTGTGCAAAAAGCCCATAATGCATAGAATGGTGGTCATACACATGAATTGTTGCCGTTTAAGTACCTCTGGTCGTTGCAATGGAACACATCAGAAAGAATATCTAATGCTAGCTAGATGGCTGGCTGACTAGATGACTGGCAGACTGGCCTGGCATTTGGCCAAGTTATTGTAAGAGACGTTAGACGAATTTATTTATATGTAAGTGCGTCTGTATGTTTGCATATAGGGGTCTGTACCATGTGTATGTCCAACAATTGCATATTCAGGACATAATTGTACGTGGGGTGTTGCTTTGGGTTTATTTGTCACAGACAATTGTTCTTTTCTGGTTGCTGGATTTTTTGTATTGCATTTGTACACCCACATTTAGACTTTGCCATTTGTCATTTTTAGTTGGTGTTTTATATTTTTTTCAAATCAATTACCATTTTTTCTACTGCGAGTACATATTGCTGAAGCCTTGGTTTAGAAGTGCAAACTGTAGTGTAAATATATATATAAAATAGGAAATTAAATTATGATAAAAAAATGAGGCTAAAAATAGCTAAGCAACTATGAGGTTTGAGTTTTTTAGGGGTTTCTATAAATAAGTCTGGAAATATTTGTTTGGAAAAACAAAATGATAAATTTTCCATTAACTATCGAATAAGCTGTTGTTAATTTAATTTTTTAGACCCCTATGTTAGCTTTTGCTTAAATTCTAGATTTTTTTTTTTTGATTATCTTTAATAGCCGGGGTGGCATACTTTTTGTAGCAAGCCGTATAAGTAGGAAATGAAATTGTAAATGTTACAATAATCATTCTTTAGCCACTTATAGGCTATAATTTCAGCATTTAGTTAAATATTCAATCATGATCATGCACAATTTGAGTTGCTATAATTTTTAAAGCAAGTCTCAAATAATGAAAAATTAAAATGTTTAAGATATTTTCTTTTTTAAAACATTTTTAAGGTAAACATTTCATTTTTTTCTCAATTTTCCAATCATTAAAATTGTCATTTTGAGTTGCCATAATTTTTATAGCAAGTCTAAACTAGAGAGATATTCGAATTATGTAGCCAAATTTACTATTGCCCATTTTTGGAAATCATTTTTACATCATAAATCTTAATAAAAGATTCTTTAATTTTTACAGCAAGTCTCAAATACTAGAAAATTTAAGTTTTTTTAACGTTGTAACATTTTTCAATACATTCAATACTGTATGAAACCCTTTTTTAGATATTTTATTACTACAAACCATAACTTTAGTTGCTATAATTTTTATAGCAAGTCTAAACTTGAATGAATCTCTCCTAAAACAATAATAAAGTTGTGATTTAATTTTTAAGTTATTAAGTTGCTATAATTTGTACATAAAGTCTAAACTTGATTAAATCTATCCTAAAACTCTTATAAAGTAATGATTTCATTTTCTTGCTTTGTGTTTTTAATCATAAAAATGGTTAATATTGAGTTGCTATAATTATTATAGCAAGTCTAAAATACTCGAAAATTTTCAATTTTAATTGCTAAAAACTATATAAGCACTTTTATGGTTATGGTTTCATCATTTTGTAATCATTAAGTTGCTTAATTTCAGTTGCTATAATATTTATAGCAAGTCTGAAAAACTCGAAAGTTTAAGTTTCCAGTTGCTTTAACGTATAACGGCTCTTTTAAAGGTTTGATTTTATCGTTTTGTCAATTTTGTAATCATTAAAGTTCTTAATTTTGAGATACTATTATTTTTATAGCAAGTCTGATATTCTCGAAAGTTTAAGTTTTTACTTGCTTTAAACTACTTATGCACTTCAAAGGTTTTGATTTCATGGGTTTGTCAATTTTTTTAATCATTAAATTGCTTAATTTCAGTTCCTATAATTTTTATAGCAAGTCTGAAATACACGAAATGTTAAGCTTTTACTTGCTTAAAACTATTTAAGCATTTTTAAGGTTTCGATTTTATCGTTTTGCCAATTTTTTAATCGTTTAAATGCTTAATTTCAGTTGCTATAATTTTTATAGCAAGTCTGAAATACTCGAAATTTTATGTTTTAATTTGCTTTTACCTATTAAAACACTTTCAACAATAAAATAACACCCTTTTGGAATCTTTCTATCTCTAAAACCCTTATATTGAGGTGATATTATTTTTATAGCAAGTCTAAACTTGAAAGATATTTAAAAATGCCAACCGCCTAAACGGCGGTCTATTTTGTCATTGAAGATGATAAAGAACACCCAAAACACCTAAAAGTATGCTACATTTCATTTATGGTACGATATGCTACAATTTTTGTTTTGCTCTAGAAAGACCAAGCCGATCAAAATGAATGGTTAGAGCTTTTTTGAACTTATATATTTTTAATAATATAAGTTAATTTTTTATAGATTTTGTAGGTTTAAAAAAATTTTACATTTTATAAGTTTGCCACCAACACATCAAATCAGTCAAGTTGGTGAATAAAGCAAAAAATGTGTAAAAAGGCTTGGTCTTTCTATTGTTAATAGAATATATGAAATGCCCTCAGTTATTTAAAACTATTTCTTACTATTCTATCTTTTCTATCTATTATTTGTTCAAGTATCATAAGGAAACTCCAAAAGCGCCTGAAAGTATGCTTTGGTTCATTTTCCTGCATCATACTTTCAATAATGCATTTCACAGATTTATGACCTCATTTGAGTGTCTTTTTTTTATTTTTTAACAAACCCCTATCAATAAATTGCATCTATTCTTCCTCGTCTATAGTTCCATAGAAAATTTATCGACATCCATATACAACAATAATTTCTTTCGAATGCCAAAAATATACCAAATAGAGCATAAAAATATATTTTTGCAAGCCAAGGCAGTGAGAAAAATGCCAAATCAGTGGGAGTGAGAGAGAATCCAACACCCATACAATACCATAGAATGCTTTGGAGATGACAACGCCCCCTTATATTGAATTTTGTAGTAATTTTGGATGGCATCCACATGTCTTGCATGCAGCCAAAAGTAATAAATGCCGCCGTTTAATATGAAAATTCATGTGTACACAAAACATGGACCCAAAACCCCATCCGCCGCCAAGTATGTAAATAGAACAATCACAAATGAATGATATACTACTTGAGACGGATATTTTTGCATGGATATGATTGTGGTGTATCCTGGATTGTTGTGTGTGTGTGTGCTAAAGAATGAGTGTTAGGGTTGCCATTTTTGAATTTATTTTCCGGGGAAATCAAACAGAAAGTAAAAATTAGTGCAAGGATTGCCATTTTTTTTAGTAAATTTTCAGGGAAATCAGAAGGGCTGCCATTTTTTGTAAATTTTTGGGAAAATCGGTAAAAAACCAAAAATTTAGACTACGAGTTATATGTGTGTTAGGAAGGAGAGATTGGTTTTTATGAATTAAAGAAAATAAATTGTCAGCTATCAGACAATCGGACCTAGATATCACACCATTGACATACGCGATTCTGGACTGCTGATAAAATCCTCGTCAGTGTATCATATCCATCCGTCTGACTGGCTTACAGTTTTAATGCCATTGTTCTGTTTAAGCTTAGATATTTTGCAACATTTTATCAAAATAAGATAATAGTAGGCATGAGATTTCTTACAGTTTTGCCTCAAAATGAATGTGGTGTATTCCGGTTTTTATCTTTGGATAAGATAAGTGTTACAGTGGGTAGGAGTTATAGTAGAGTTGCCACATAAATAAATCTAAAAAAAATTGGAAATTTTGTTGTACAGTTTTCTCTAGGAAAAATAGAATAATCGCAGATGAGTGATATACTTGAGAAGAATGGTTTTGCTAACAAATATTTGTGATGTATGCTAATGCCGTGTGGGTGCTAGTGAACGAGTATTAAAGTAGACAGAGTTGCCATTTTAAAAAATTCAGATAACGAATAAAATTTTAATAAAAAAATCTACGAAAAATGGAACATTCACAGGTGAATGATAACTTAAGGCGTACATTTCTGAATGGAAATGATTATATTGTATCCTCCTATGAATGAGGCCTATACTACAAGGAGTTGACATTTGTAATCAAATTTGCAAAAAAATAAAATTTTGACAATAACGTCTAGGAAAAATAGAACAAACACAGATAATGAAATTAATGAACAACGCCGAACCGATGTCAGCTGGCGGCACACCACCGCCGACTATTTTTGATTCAGCAGCGCCGTCGCCATTTTTACCGAATTATTTGGCTCATATTGAGCCGCCAAACTTTTTTCTATCTTGCCTCTACTTCTCTCTTTAAATATTTTCAACCAACAAAATTGAAAGTAGCGCCTATGACGATGATCGCCGGGGTTCGAAAAACTTCATAAAAATATTTTAGCGGTGGTTATCCTCTTCTAATGCTGACGACATTTGTGAGGTACTGTGCCATGTAAAAACTTCCCCCCAAAGAGGTGCCGCACTGCAGCACGCCACTCGGACTTTGCTTTAAAAAGAAGGTTTATCATTGAGCTAAAACTTAAATCGGGTAGCACTCATTTATATGTGAGAAGTTTGCCCCGGTTCCTTAATGAAATGTTCATGGGCAAATTGGCATTTGAAAATTGAACGATAAATCATCAAAAAAATGTGTTTTTTTATAAAGTCTCCTTTTGGATTTTGAAATCGGAGTATTCGACGAGTTGTTACACAGAGTTGCCATATAAAACAAAAACAAAATCGGAAAAGAATAAAATTTTACAAACATTTCAAAGAAAACAAACAGTCACAGGAGAATGATAACTTGACAAAATTTCTAGAAAAAATTATAAAATGCCAGATGAAAGCCATCCTAAGTCATACAATTTAAATTGGAAATGATTTTAGTGTAAGCTGAAGCTGTGTGGGCGCCAATAGATGGGTGTCTTAATACATTGAGTTACCATACAAAAAAATCGGAAAAAGTATAAAATTTTAACAAACATTTCTAGGAAAAAAACAAACATTCACAGTAGAATGATAGCTTACAAAAATTTTAGGAAAAATTCAACAATCACAGATGAATGATACTCTGAGTCATAAAATTGAAATTGAAAATGATTGAAGTGTATGCTGAAGGCGTGTGGTCGCCTATGAAGGGTTTCTTAACACACAGTGTTGCCATATAAAACAAAGGAAAAAGAATAAAATTATAGCAAATATTTCCAGGAAAAACAAAAATTCACAGGAGAATGATAACTTGACAAAATTTCTAAGAAAAATTAAACAATCACAGCTAAATGCTATCCTGAATCATACAATTTAAATTGGAAATGATTGAAGTTTATGCCGAAGCCGTGTGGGCGCCAATGGAGGGGTGTCTTAACATTCAGAGTTGCCATATTAAAAAATCAGAAGAAGTATAAAATTTTAACAAACATATCTAGCACAAAGCAAACATTCACAGGAGAATGATAGCTTAAAAAATTTTAGGATATTTTCAACAATCACAGATAAATGATACCCTGAATTATAAAATTTTAATTGGAAATGATTGAAGTGTATGCTGAAGGCGTTGGGGTGCCAATGAAGGAGTGTCTTAATATCTAGAGTTGCTATATAAAACAATAAAAAATCGGAAAAAGATAAAATGTCAACAAACATACACAGGACAAAAAACATTCACAGAAGAATGATAACTTAACCAAATTTTTGCATGTCAAAGATTATGGTTTGGTGGTATTATGGACTGCTGGTTTCGTTGGCGCTTATGAATAAAGGTAATATTGCCATTTCTAATAAAATTTCTAGGGGAACTAGAACAATCATAGATGAATATACTTATGTATACTTGAGACGAATGGTTTTATTTGGAAATTAATGTGGTATATGTTGCTGCCTTGTACCTTTAGGTAAGTGCTACAGGACACAGCGTAACCACTTTAATAAAATGTTCTATATATCAGAATAAGAATAAAATGTTTGCACAAAATTTCTAGGAGGATGCCAACTTTCACTACCTTAAGCGAATTGTTATCATGGATAAGTGTTATATACCGAGAAATCAGAAAAAACACATTTCAAGTAGAAATAGAACATATGCTTGAAACGGATATTTTTGAACCGAAAAATTTTAATTTTTGCTTGATGTATGGTGTGGGTGTCCATGGATAAGTGTTATATACCAAAAAATCAGAAAAAAAATTAAAAAAGCTAGACACATTTCAAGGAAAACTAGAACATTCACAGATGAATGATATGCTTGAGACGTATATGTTTGGAAAAATACAGGACAATTTAAAATTTAAACATCTGTTTTTAATAATTGTACATGACCTAAAGCCGAACTATCCACGAAATTATAATTTAAAAAATGTTTGTTTGATGTATGGCGTATAGTGATGTCCATAGTGGCATGGGGCGGATTAATATCTGCACCCTCTTTTCAACCTAACCTTAAAATGTTTTGGCAACTCTGCTTGCAGGGTGGTTGGGTATTTAACATATTTGAACTTCCAACTTTTTGCATTTAAAGAGTTACACAGACTTACAAAGGAGGGTACAAAGTATACAAATTTAACTCAATCACACTGTTAGGGTTGTGAATACTGTTATTAACAAAACTCATCATATACAAACAAGGAAAGACAATCGGGGTTATATATAATGAAGACTTTGCAACACACATTGCCAAAAAATTTTACCACTTGCCCAAGTGCAGTAAGAAAAATAAAAATATAAAATAATGACTTTGTCCCAAAGAAAGTCTTTTTAAACACTTAATTTTAATTACTCTCAAATAGAAGCTCTTTTATCTGCCAAACATTTCCCCGCAATTCACCCTCTTGTATTACCGCCAACAGCTATAAATGATGACACAATACTGACAAGCTTTTCACTCTTCTGTAACCTCCAAAATTGCTGTTAGCTTTCCGGCATTTTAAGCGATTATATCGCATTAAGGCTAAGGATTATGGCTGAAAGATTTCAGGCAACAAAATCATGACAAATTAATATCCTCTTTGTAATAAACTTGATTTTCAATACTACGTCCAATGGATGGATGACAAAGAAGGAAAGTCCTGTGGCATTGGACCAATATAAGGGTACGCAAAAGGGACATGGGGATTACTATTCAAAAGGGAACTGGTTTGGCAAGCAAGGAAAAGGGGATTGCATTAAAATGATTAATGACCAGCATAAATCCAAAGATAACTAAAAAGTGGTTTTTGTTAAGTGAAACTTTGTGAAGAAACCCGTTTTTAATAAAAAAATAAAAAATATGAAAAAGTTACAATATTTGTAGGAACATTTTCGCAAAATTTTATTTCTATAGAAAATTTAATTAATTTTACCATTACTCCTAAAAGCATGCAATAGTTTTCTATTTTATTACTGATATCAGCTTTCAAAGAAAAATACAAAAAAAAAATCGCAAAATTTTATTGCCCTAGAAAATTTTCGCAAAATTTTGTTTGTCTAGAAAATTTTAGGAAAATTTTATTTTTATAGAAAATTTTCGGAAAATTTTATTTCTATAGAAAATTTTTGGAAAATTTTATTTCTATAGAAAATTTTCGGAAAATTTTATTTCTATAGAAAATTTTCGGAAAATTTTATTTCTATAGAAAATTTTCGGAAAATTTTATTTCTATAGAAAATTTTCGGAAAATTTTATTTCTATAGAAAATTTTCGGAAAATTTTATTTCTATAGAAAATTTTCGGAAAATTTTATTTCTATAGAAAATTTTCGGAAAATTTTATTTCTATAGAAAATTTTCGGAAAATTTTATTTCTATAGAAAATTTTCGGAAAATTTAATTTCTATCGAAAATTTTCGGAAATTTTATTTTTTTTTAGTTTTTTTGGCCCGTTAGGGCGAGATGATTAAATTTTACAATTTTTGTTTGTTTCTCTTTCGAGACGAGCTGAATGATCGAAGATGCAAATGAAAAAGGAAAGCCAAAGGTGTGTGTTGCTACCTTTGGCTTTCCTTTATTTTTTTTTAATTTTAACCATTACTCCTAAAAGTATGCAATAGTTTTCTACCTTTTACTGACATCAGCCTTAATAGAAAAAATTACAAAAAATTCTTGAGATATTTAATTTCTTTAAAAAGAGCATCGAAAATGCTTTAATTTATGTTACCACAAAAATATAAAAAAAAAGATTTTTCTTTGTGAATTTCTTTCCGTAAACAAAAATCAATAATCAAGCATTCTAACGGCACTTGAACACATTTTAGGCTTTTTCCGTCTTCCAGAGAACGTTCAAAATGAAAAAGAAATCTTGATTGCAGGATATATTCCTTAGATTTGTCTATGCTATTTCCTTTTACATTGCTCTGTCCTTTTTGTATTCATTCGCTATTTATTAACTTTTCATTTTCTCAATTTGTCTACAAGAAAATTACATTTATTTTCGATTCCATGAATGTTTTTTTCATAGCAAATGGCAAAAACATTCATGCCAATGTACTCGTACACAGCTGTCAATTTGCTTGCTCTAGGGAGTTTTATTAAATTGATGGGAATGTGTTGAAAAGGGAACCAAGTTTACTGTAGACTAATGGACTAGGAAATGGGAAAATAATGAAGACGGTAGAGAGGTAAATTAGAAACAGGAAACTTAATTATAATTTAGGAGCGGAGAGATTCAAGGAAATGTTTTTTTTTACAAAATTTTAATAACAGAAAAATTTTACAACGATTTATTTCTATAGAAAATTTTAAAAATATTCACATTTATAGTTTTTTGACAAAAGAACATTCTAAAGAAAACTTCCGTCTGAAATAGAAATTTTGTCACAATTTTTTTTTATTTATTTTTATAAAAAATTTATAATTTTTTAATTTTTCTTATGACATTCTTATGCATTTTTTTAATTTTTTTTCTCCAGAAAATTTTTACCAAATGTTTGTTCCTAGAATATAATTTAAAGAAAAACTTATTTTATTTTTATTAATCAGATTTCTTTTTAATATTTATTCTAAAGAAAATTTTATAGTTTTTTAACACCTAAAAGCATGCTATAAATTCCTACCATTTACTTCATTTCTTTCTTACCATTTCTATGTTTTCTATGTCTCAGATGGGACCAAATTCTACTGGTTTCCTAATTTATAAGCTGCCGTTATACTCCTCACTTTCCCCCCATTTCCTAAATAAATGCCAATAGCATTTGCATGACTTGTCAATTGCTTGCAATGACGATATTGTGAAAATTCAACACGTACGTGCCTAACATGTCAACATGAATTTCATTTTCCCAAATGGCAATAATAAATGATGAAAATATGCATATGGCCTGCTGCTACTTTCTTTCTGCTTCTATCTTGCCTTTTCTCTACACACTTCATGGAACCTTAAACGAAAAGAACATTGATCTTTAGCCCTTACAATAGGAATTATCTAAAAAGGAAAAGAACAAAATGAAAATATTAAAGTCTACTTTAAGGGGTCACATAATTGTTATGTATACATTTCAAAGCCTATTTGCAGGGGCCAAAGAGCGAAAACCCATTTTAAAGCCTATTTCAAGGCGCACAAAAATTCTTAAAAAGTCCTTACAACTTAATTTGCATGTTATGTTGAATAAAAAACCACCCTTATTTGTAGCTTTCTAAACTTCAACTGTCATTACATGTTTAAAACAAAACTTCAAACATGTTAAGAATTTAAAGCAAGCACTGCTTGGAATACCTAAATAAAAGTGAAATGTTGTAATTTTGTAAATTTTCTCGTTTGTTTTGTTTTGTTTGGAAATGAAATGAGTGCTCTAAGTGCCTTTAGCCTTACTCCAAAGATGAGTACTAAAAACACCCCCAAACCAATGCACCTTGCCTACCTAACAGCGCCCTCAGCGTTGTTGGTGGTGGTGTTGTTGTAAAGCGCACAGCTTTAGTACAGTTATAGGCCTTAAAGCCCAGACAGCCAACCGTCTGTGGTTGTTAACCAGGACTTGACACTGACTCCTTTTTGAAAGTGTCGGTCTTTCTGTCTACCGTTGTTTGTGGCATTAAGGGGAAACAGCAAAAAAATGTTAAATAAAACAAAACAGGAAGTGTGATGTAAATTACAAGTTGCAGACAGTCATTTAGACATATTCACTTTTTTTTTTAAATTGCAACAACAAAGTCAGCAGTAGTAGAAAAAAAACGACAACAAAAACACACCACTTAACAACAGAAGCAAATAAACCAACTAAAGGAAACCATAAGGGGAATTTGGAAAATCTTAAAAAGAGTTTTAAAGGATTAGAAGTTGTGACATGTGGTCCATGACTGAAATTGAAACTTGGTTTGATAGAAATTTTCTATAGAAATAAAAGTTTCCAAAAATTATCTATAGAAATAAAATTTTCCGAAAATTTTCTATAGAAATAAAATAAAATTTTCCGAAAATTTTCTATAGAAATAAAATTTTCCGAAAATTTTCTATAGAAATAAAATTTTCCGAAAATTTTCTATAGAAATAAAATTTTCCGAAAATTTTCTATAGAAATAAAATTTTCCGAAAATTTTCTATAGAAATAAAATTTTCCGAAAATTTTCTATAGAAATAAAATTTTCCGAAATTTTTCCAAAATTTTCTATAGAAATAAAATTTTCCGAAAATTTTCTATAGAAATAAAATTTTCCGAAAATTTTCTATAGAAACAAAATTTTCCAAAAATTTTCTATAGAAATAAAATTTTCTATAGAAATAAAATTTTCCGAAAATTTTCTATAGAAATAAAATTTTCCGAAATTTTTCCAAAATTTTCTATAGAAATAAAATTTTCCGAAAATTTTCTATAGAAATAAAATTTTCCGAAAATTTTCTATAGAAATAAAATTTTCCGAAAATTTTCTATAGAAATAAAATTTTCCGAAAATTTTCTATAGAAATAAAATTTTCCGAAATTTTTCTATAGAAATAAAATTTTCCGAAAATTTTCTATAGAAATAAAATTTTCCGAAAATTTTCTATAGAAATAAAATTTTCCGAAAATTTTCTATAGAAATAAAATTTTCCGAAAATTTTCTATAGAAATAAAATTTTGCGAAAATTTTCTATAGAAATAAAATTTTCCGAAAATTTTCTATAGAAATAAAATTTTCCGAAAATTTTCTATAGAAATAAAATTTTCCGAAAATTTTCTATAGAAATAAAATTTTCCGAAAATTTTCTATAGAAATAAAATTTTGCGAAAATTTTCTATAGAAATAAAATTTTCCGAAAATTTTCTATAGAAATAAAATTTTCCGAAAATTTTCTATAGAAATAAAATTTTCCGAAAATTTTCTATAGAAATAAAATTTTCCGAAAATTTTCTATAGAAATAAAATTTTCCGAAAATTTTCTATAGAAATAAAATTTTCCGAAAATTTTCTATAGAAATAAAATTTTTCAAAAATTTTCTATTGAAATAAAATTTTTCGAAAATTTTCTATAGAAATAAAATTTTCCAAAAATTTTCTATAGAAATAAAATTTTCCAAAAATTTTCTATAGAAATAAAATTTTCCGAAAATTTTCTATAGAAATAAAATTTTCCGAAAATTTTCTATAGAAATAAAATTTTCCGAAAATTTTCTATAGAAATAAAATTTTCCGAAAATTTTCTATAGAAATAAAATTTTCCGAAAATTTTCTATAGAAATAAAATTTTCCGAAAATTTTCTATAGAAATAAAATTTTCCGAAAATTTTCTATAGAAATAAAATTTTCCGAAAATTTTCTATAGAAATAAAATTTTCCGAAAATTTTCTATAGAAATAAAATTTTCCGAAAATTTTCTATAGAAATAAAATTTTCCGAAAATTTTCTATAGAAATAAAATTTTCTATAGAAATAAAATTTTCCGAAAATTTTCTATAGAAATAAAATTTATTCAAAAATGTTGCTCTGCTGTTTATACCACCCTCACGCCTGCTAAACATTTGATATCTCTATAACATAAACGACAGTTATGGTTTTTTTCTGTATTTTTAAATTCGAAACTCTGTTCAAAATTCAACAAAGCGGAAATGAAAACGAAACAACTGACATGCACCGTAACACAGCGAGCAGTATGTGTAGCACTTCTATTTGGTCTAGCTGCAATCAACAGAGAGAGTGTAAGAGAAACGTAATGGAGAAGGGGGGGGAGCGGGGGAGAAAAGTGAAAAGGGCTGTTTTCTACAATATGAATACCATATCACTTTGCTATCTACGTTGTACAGCCGCCGTCATGTAAAAGCTGCCAAAACTCAGCGCAAAGAGGGTTGCTTGCAATTATAGCCATCTAGGCAGACAATTTAGAGGACTAGGCATTTGGTATGCCAGTTGAATGTAAGTCTCTTAAACAGATATATGGACTATAAGGCATTTGTATTCAGCCAAGGAGGATGATGTCGATGAGTATGTTGACAATGTCATAGTAAAACTTGGCATGGGGAAGGCGTAGAGGGTAGGGGAGAAAGTAAAAGTTCCAACTATCAGTTTTTTGGGGGTTGAGTTTGCCACAACGATGATTGTAGCTTTAAATTTGTTAGCAGGGTCACGTAGTGGCTACAAAAACTTTTACTTCTTTCTTTTTGTCTTTTTTATAAGACTTTTTCTTTATTTATTTAGTTGTATTTTTTCGTTAATCGAAATCAGTCTTCAATGGCTGTATTTCAGACATTCTTCTATGTATGCCACATATAAGCATTGGAAAAAGACTAATCCGTCTAATGATCACGTAAATTGTGGTTTTTGGGGTTGCTTGCTGTAATTATACTACCAGACCTTTTATTACTACGAGCATTATTATGGGGGATTTGGGGAAGAATGGTGCGTTTTAATCATCGACACTTTTTGGTTAAATAGTCCATAGATAAGGTTATTTGAAAACATGATAGAAAAGCCGCTTTACCCACAAAAGTTAAAATGGAAATAAACTTATAACCAAATGGAGTGGGGTATAACTTTAATACGTTATAAACGATTGGTATATTTGGGAGCTTGTTTTGCCATAAAGGGGAATCTTATGCAATTTTCCAAAAACTAAAAAAATTTTGGTCACTTATCATCTACAAATAATCAGTAAAAGTTTGTGGAAAGGAAGTGTTTTAAAAGCCTTCATAATTAAAGTCTTTATTATAATTTTATGGTTTATTTGCAAGTTTAAGTGTTGGTCGTTTCCTGTCAAAAAAATATAAATCGAACTAAAGCATGTGGGAGCTATGTGGAAATATTGGTTATTTAGATCTTTCTCTAGTGGTAACAAACTACTTTCATTGAAATAGCTACCAATTTGTAAATTCGAAGAAATAGAAGATTAACTTTAATCCGGATATGAATGAGAATAGAAAATAATAATAAAAGTGTTTTTGAGATTTTTAACTTCTCATTCAGATAGATAAAAACTGGTCTCAGAGAATGGTACTAAAGATAAAGAGCGACAAAATTGTACAAGAGTATAAAATCTAAAAATTGTGTTATTTATATCAATCATTATGAACAAACATTTTAAAATGTTTTAAAAACCTAAATATAACACTAAATATAAATTGTGCTTACGTAAGTTTTGTAATCATTTCTCATAAAAGGGAGATATGGAATGAGAGTATAGAATTGGTATAAAATGCTTATATTGTAGAAAACTGTTATAATATGTAAATTTCGAAACTATTATACATAGAAAATTATACGTTTACATTTAGGCCTATCCATTTTGAAAGAAAAATTAAAAAAACAGGAAACCTTCATAAACTTTTGAAAACTGTTATATGCACTTTAAAAGTGTTATACGCTCGCGAACTTGTATGTAGATGCCTTATTTAGCTTTAATCATCAAATGTAGACGAAATATATAAGTATTTAAATTGATAAATTGCATCAATTTTAGAAAACTGTTATAAATCTTATATCACAAAACTGGTATACATAAAAAAGCATATATTTTCATCTACCTATGGACATATTAATGAAAATAATAAAATAAAAAAATATTTAAATGTTTTTGAAAACTACGCACTTCAAATGTGTTATACGGGTTCGAACATGTTTGTTATTGCGTTTTTGAACCCTTTTCCAAGAAAAGAGAGAACGATTTTGAGATTTTTATTGAATTAATAATTTAAAGTTTGGAAACCTTTCATAACTAAAATTTTATAAAAAATAAAATTATACATTTGCATTTAAATATCGATTTTTTATCAAAATTAAAAAAAAAAAAAATTGGAAACTGTTATAAGTTTTTAAAAACTGTTGAAAGTGTTATACAGTGATGAAGTTGTACGTAGGTGCGATTGTTAAAGTTTCTTCACGGAAGCCAGATAAAGGATATGATTTGTATTTGGAATAAATTGCTTTCATTGTAGATAACTGTTATAAACCCAATAAATCTTAACTGTTATACATATAAAATAATATTTTGCATTTAATTATCGATACATTTATGAAAATTTAAATATTAGAAAATATTTTACAATTCTTGGAAACAGTTATAAATTTTACAGACTGAAAAAGTGTTATACAGGAATGAGGTTATACGTCGGTGTGATTTTTAATGGTTCCAAACGAATAAAGGATTTGAGTTGTATTTGGAATTTAACAAACTCATTGTAGAAAACTGTTATATAAATCCTATTTTGTACATTTCTGAAAACTGTTATACATTTCCGAAAAAGATCACACGCACTTCAAAAGTGTTTTACAGACGTGAACATGTATGTTGTTGCGGTTTTTAACCAATTTTCAAGAAAAAGAGAGAAATTAATTGTTTCAAATTTAGAAAACTGTATAAGCCATTTAAAACTAAACTGTTATACTAATAAAATTCTACATTTATATTTATACTTCGATTCATTTGTGACAATTTAAAAATTAGAAAATTTTAAAAAATTTTTGAAACTGTTATAAGTTTCTAAAAACTGTTAAACGCCCTGTTGAGAGTGTTATACAGTGATGGGTTGTACGCCAGTGCGATTTTTAAAGTTTCTTTAAGGAAGACGGATAAAGAATGTGAGTTGTATTTGGAATAAATTGTTTTAATTTTAGAAAACTATTATAAACACTGTTATACATATAATATTATACATTTGCATTTATCTATAGATTTATTTAAGAGAATTTGAAAATTAGAAAAAAAAATAATTACAGTAGTTTTGATATGATTTTGATATACATCAAAATACTTTAAACTATTTTAATGTGTAAATCATCTTCGGAAATAAAACAAAGAATTAAAGGAAAACGAATATATTTATAATATATGAGTATAACAGTTAAAAAAAAAAAACAAGAAAAAAAGACTAGGATAACAGTTTATTTTGTATAATAGTTAGAAAAAGGGCATTACAGCTTTAATGTACATACGATTTTTAATGAGTTTAACATTTTAAACAATGTGTATGACACTTTAAATGAGTATGACAGTTTAAATATGTATAACTGTTTCAATGTGTAAATCATCATCGGAAATAAAACAATCAGAATGAAAAGTATAAGCTAATATAATTTGTGTAAAGACTCTAGCACAAATAAATATTATTAAATGTGTATAACAGTTTATATTGTTTAGTAGTTCGAAAAAGAGCAATACGGCTTTAATGTACATAACATTTTAATGAGTTTAACATTTAAAACAATGTTCGTAACACTTTTAATACGTATAACTGTTCCACTGTGTATAACTGTTTTAATGTCTTCGGAAATAAAGCAATCAGAATGGAAAGCATAAACGAATATAGCAGTTCTAAAAAATAAGACTCTAGCACAATTTAATATTATTAAATGTGTATAACAGTTTATTTTGTATACTAGTTCGAAAAAGGAGTGCCACAGCTTTAATGCGCATAATATTTTTAATGAGTTTTGCATTTAAAACAATGTGTACAACAATTTTAATGTGTATAACAGTTTCAGAATGAACCCTACAGGAATAAAAACCACATGCCTTTACTCCTTTTTGATTGTAAAACGTCATGCACAATCATTTACTTGATATACTGCGTATAACAGTTTCAGTTCTAGTATAACAGTTTCATATCAAACAATTTGCAAAAACTAATTGTAACCCTAAACTAGCTCTTGGTGAAAGCTTTCAAAAACACTCAAAGTACACAAAATAAATTTTTTAACTTGTATAACAGTTTTCACAAAACATATTAGTTCAAAACACAATATCCCACTCTTTGTTTAGCTACACAAATATATTTTGTATGTTCTATTTTACAGTTAAAGTATTACTGTGTATGAAACTAGCAAAGACCACCAACTGTATAACAGTTTGTTAATATATTCAAAATGACTAATTTTTACTGTTTTTCTATGTTTAAAATAAGAAAAATGATTTTTAAACTTACCCCAGCAACACTTTGTGCCACCACCGGTTTTCCAGCTCCAGCTTTAACCAAAGCCATGCAATTATTTGTGTTCATGTTTGAAGATGTTTGTTGGGGTTGAGACTGATGCAGGGAGTCATGCGAAATGGCAGATATCTGTGATGAGTTCATAATTGAATTATAATCAAATATGGCCGGTTGACCACCTACAGCTCCAATGCCACTACCACCACTTGTATCAACCACATTTGGCAATAATTGGAAATTTAATTGAGCCGTAATGGTGCCTGGAGCAAATTCACTCGAGGATTCCATGTCACTGTTTTGGTGACTATTTAAGGCTGTAGGCGATGCAGATTCACGTACCGAAGCAGCCATTAAATCGACTGTGGGTGTCAGCTGATGATTGGTGCTCAAAGTGCTTGAGATTAGAGTAGGGTTACCAATTAGGGTGGACAAACCACCACCGCCTGGCCCCAAGGAAGAGGACATATTTGTGGAACGCAATTTGTCAGCCATGATTGAAACCAAGAGTATTTCTGATGAGTATATGACACTTCAGTTGGTCCCAAAAATTAGGTGGAAGGCGGGGATACTGGAAATTGGCATTTACCACAGCTTGAAAATCATAGAAGATTTTTTTTGCGTAGTTTATCAAGGGTGAAAAAGAGTTGGCAGCAAACTTTCGTTGTAATGAGTTGGAAGTAAAAAGTCTTGTTTATGTGTTTTGTCTAGTAAGTAGGTTCGAGTCGTCTGTCTGTCTGTCAGTCAAGTCCTAAGGTTTTGGTTGAAGATATGGCTTCTAATCATACATTTTATTAACTGCAAAGATAAAAAGAAACAATAAGACATTAGTTAATTTATAAGACCTAGATTTACGACGAATAAGAATTAAATTTATCTTTAAACCCTCTAAAAATGGACAGTTTTATATTTGGCCAATTAATTCTTTTGCTCATAAAAAAGAAAACAAAAATCCAAACTTGTGATCATTAAGCCATAAAAATAGCCAAAACTAATGTATACTCCTACTGAAAAGGGAATTTGGTTTCTTTTCTATATCAGTTCAACCATAAAAATCATAGCTCACGTAACCTCCTTTTAACCAACATTTATTCTTTTGCTCTCAACCGCCGCCTTTGGTTTTTTCTTTAATAAGGTGGCGTATGTTGCTTTTATTTTTTTGCTCTCAAAAAGATAACCCGACAATAAATACACTGCAGAGTTCCAGCTCCACTACTGTAAGGGCTTATAAATTGTTATGCGGCGGCAGCAACAGCAGCCCCCATAAAATCCATAAAAATAGGCGGCAAACAATGGATCGCCTGTATAACTCCCACTTAAGAGCATAAATAATAATACAGAAGAAAAAAAAACGCGACAATACAATTCTTGGTCAGCACACAGAAAAGGAGACACCACCAAAAAGTTGACTAATAAAAAAAACAACAACAATAGAACTTAACTTATTTTATTGTGATTTCAATTGTGTAGAGAACCCCCAACATATCGCACAATTATTTGAAACCACCGTACGAAATCATGAAAATGGCCCGTGTCTATTGTTATATTTTAAAGGGAGGAGGTAGTTAAAAGAATACATTGAAATGGTTTCTGCGTGTTTGAACCATGAACACAAGTATTTAGAAACTAAGTGTCTTATGGTCAACAAAAAAAAGTATTTTTGGAGTGCAATTTTATTATAAATCATTAAGAACCCCATTCTAAATCTTTGCAAATCCTAAATATTAAATAAAAAGACTCGTATTGCTGTTAACTTGTGAAAACCTTAAAGAAATTTTCAAAAATATAAACTTTTGATACTTGCTATAAAAATTATAGCAACTCTAATTATCCATTTTAGGTAAACTTTTTTAATTGGAAAAAATTGCTTAAGATAAGGCAAGCGAATATCAAGCAAAAAGAAAAAATTATAACCCAAAAGTTGGTTCAGAAAAACATTTACATTCTGAGAGGTAAGTATTTTATGACAATCAAAAACCAAAAGTCACACAAACTAGTTTTGGTTCTTAATAGTCATTATAATGCTTCAAACCTAGAAAATATTTGATAAAATGACTTGAGCCAATGAAAAATTACGAAAACCATCAAAAATTTTTTGAATATATGAAATTTTGGTACTTGCTATAAAAATTATAGCAACTATAACAGATAATGTCAGGGACATTTTTAAAATTGGAAAAAAATTAAAAAGGTGTTAACAAAACCATGTATAGCAAAATCAAACAATTTTACACCAAAAAAAGTGTAAGAAAAACTTTTATTATATTGGGTTGCCCAAAAAGTAATTGCGGATTTTTCATATAGTCAGCGTTGACAAATTTTTTCACAGCTTGCGACTCTGTAATTGCATTCTCTCTTCTGTCAGTTATCAGCTGTTTAGAAAAAAAAGTTTAAAAAAAGTATATTTGATTAAAGTTCATTCTAAGTTTTATTAAAAATGCATTTACTTTCATTTAAAAAATCCGCAATTACTTTTTGGGCAACCCAATATAATATATATTAAAATATTTTATGGCAATCAAAAACCTAAGTAAATTGAAGTTTTCTTAGTACTGAAAAGTCCTTAAAATGTCTTAAACTTCGAAAATAATCAATAAAAGTTCTTGTATTGGTGTCAATTTACGAAATCCATCAACAAATTTTTGAAAATATTAATTTTTGAGACTTGCTATAAAAATTATAGCAACTTAAACGGATAATATTAGGGACATTTTTTCAATTGGAAAATATTGTACTTTTAGTTGGTAACATGGAAATATATTGAAAAAAAACATAACAAATAATAATTATAACCCTAAAAGAAAAAGAAGAAAATCTTTTATTATATAATATATATTAAAATATTTTATGGCAATCAAAAACAGGAGTAAGTTGAAGATATCTTAGTATTGAAAACCCCTTAAAATGTCTTCAACCTCGAAAATAGTCAATAAAAGTTCTTGTATTGGTATACATTTACGAAAGCCATTAAAAATTTTTTGAAAATATGAATTTTTGAAACTTGCTATAAAAATTATAGCAACTTTAACGGATAATGTAATGGACAGTTTTTCAATTGGAAAATACTTGTTAGTTGGTAACATGGAAATATATTGAAAAAAACACAGACACATTTTCCTTTGAAAAATATTTGTTAGTTGATAACATGGAAATATATTAAAAAAAAACAATACTACAACGCTTTTAAAATATAAGATGTTAATTTTTGATGACAATCAAGAACAAAAATCGCACAAACTCTTTATCACATAAAACCCGTAAAATGCTTTAAAACTCCAAAAATTTAAAAAAAGATTTGTAATGGTGTACATTTATATAAGCTATCAACAAATTTTCGAATATACGACTTTTTGAAACTTGCTATAAAAATTATAGCAACTTAAACGAACTATGTTAGGAGAAAAATTCCAACTGAAAAAAATTGTCTAAGCAATAAAAAGCAAATATGAAACAAAAAGGAAAGTTTTAAAGCACAAAAAAGTTTAAGAAAAATCTTTGCAATATAAGATATTAATTTTTATGGCAATCAATAACTGAAAGACGTTTAAACTTTCTAAATAACCGGTATAAGGCTTCGAAAGTCCATTATAAAAGTTGTTAATAATAAAACGAAATGTTTTTTGGTGCTCTTTTATAAAAGCCTTCAAATAAAGTTCATTTATACAAATATATGGTACTTGCTATAAAAATTATAGCAACTTCAACGGGTCATGTTAGGCAGAAATTCTCAAGTGCAAAAAATTGTTTAAGTAATAACAAGCAAACATCTAACAAAAACAAAAAAAAATGTAACCCAAAAATAGTTTATAAAAAACCTTGACAACAGACGATTTTAGTTTTTTATGGCAATCAAAACCCTTAAAACGTTCAAATGTTTTTTTACTACTAATACCTTATTGTACTTAAAATCCAAAAAAATTATCAATAAAACGACTAATGTTGATGTAAATTTATTAAAACCTTAAAAAATTCAAATTTACCAACTTTTAGTAATAGCTATAAAATTTTAGAAACTTCAACAAAGAATAGAGAATAAAGAATTCAAAATCGAAAAAAAAAATATTTATGCAAAGGATTGCAATTTGTTATCAAATATAAAAAAATATACCACAATCCCTTTTGAAATAGATAAAATAGAGGATTTACGTAATCTATGGTAACCAATGAACATAAGTCAGAGCAACCATAAGTCAGCTCAAATATATAAAATCCTATCCCACAATCCCTTGTGCAATATTTAAAATAGAGGATTTACGTATTTTAAATCCTTTATTTTACGTATTGGTCGTAACCAACGACCATAAGTCAGATCAGCCAAACGAGTTATTTCTAGAAAAATATACCACTATAATATTTTGAAAGGCCAAGTAACCAATAATCGTTCTAGAAACAATGAGAAATTTAAGAAAATTTGAAATATGTAAAGTTTTGCTATAAAAATTATAGCAACTTTAACGCACCAAAAAAAGTTCAAAATGGAATAATTGTTTTTTTTTTTGCCTATGAGTGAAGTATCTTCTGTTCCTTATCCACCATTGTAAAACCATTTTGGTGGCTCTAAATTCTCTTCTTATGGCAGGAGGAGTTAATGTTGTTCTTATACAGGAACCATGGATGTAAAAAGAAGTGGTTTGTGAACAAAGAATTATTAAAATTAATCTATTTAATGGTGCGGGGATATACACAGATCCTGTATTCATGGAAAGAGTAGGCTTTCATCGTTTATCACTGATAGTCAGCCTGGAAATTTATTATTCCTCCTATTATTGGTTAGCTTCCTCTATATGGCACACAGTTCACAGATGCCGCCTTCAAATTGAAAGAACAACCTTTTGGAATTTTCTATACAAATTTTAGCATTCTTATCTATTTCTTCTTTCTGCAAGATACAATTTTATTGTTTCTAATTTTATATTTGAATCTCCATTTTTTATAGTTCTGACAATATCGAATAATTTCATCAACCCTTTTGTTCAAAATACAACTTCAGCTACCAAAAATTTGCGATTTTAAACAAATCTATTTATTTATTCTCTTTAAGACTTAAGACCTATTTATAACAATAATAAAATGGTAAAATGAAGAATACAAGTCAATGACTTTTTTTAGTTTTCTTTTTATCGGGTCATTCATTTAGAATTTCAAATACTGGCTTTGTAGTATTATTTCTAAAGCTTTTGTCTAGCTAAGAAACATGTTAAATGAATGATTTATGGAATTTCAAACAATTCCAATTTAAATTCCTAATAAAATTGGATTTAAGCATTCCGAACTTTTTATCATTTTATTTGCAACAAATATTTAAATTCTATTCAATGAAAATATCATTAGCTATAGTCTGGGGATGGTGATGAAAGAAAAATAAGTCACTTTGTATTATTGAAATTTAAGGAAAGAAAAAAGAATTATGTATTAAGAGGTTAGAAAGGCAAAATTCATAAATGAATACATTTTATCAATTTTGTTAACAATTATATCATTTTAAACCCTAACTTTCAAAAATAAAAAAAGAATATTTCTCAAACTGATTGAAATTTGTTATTAAGATTATCGACCTTATTCACAAAACGTAATGAAGTCTTAAAATAGGTTTATTTGACAGTTCTCTAAAGGAAATCTGTCAAATAATCGTATCTCCAATCTACATTAAGTTTTGTGAATACCGGTGTATATGTACTCAACTCTGTTAAAGGAATGGGTTACTCAAAAAACAAATAAAAATTTTGCTAAAATTAAGGAGTTATTTATATTTAAAACAAAATGTTCTTTCACTTTTAGGTGCTGGGGAGTCTCACTCTCGACTCCGACCACGCACCGGAGTTGGAGTCTGACTATTAAGACGGAGTCAGAGTGCGGTTTGAAGTCTAGGTCAGCATTATCAAATCCGAACTTAATTCCGACTCCAGCTCAAAAGTCAGACTCCGACTCCGGCCTCAAAAAACCGACTGCGTTCGACTCCGCAGCCCTGCTAAGGAAAATATTTGAAAATTTTTCAACAGAATTTATAACCTATAATAAATTATGTTGACATATATTGGTACAGTTGAAGCCACTCAATTGAAAACAGAAAAACACGGGAATGATCCGATGTTTTTAAGTGAATTGAAATGTGGTTTTTGCAACATAGTTTACATTTAAATTAATAAAATTTTTTAATTAAAGGTCATCAATTGAGCGGATTCGATGTATTTCATATATGCTAAACAGGACTTAGAATTAAAATCATCCAAAGTAGCTTCACATTTTTTGAGCGGATTTTAATATATCTAAGATTTTTTTTCCAGGAAGAAAGAGAAGTTAAACTGCTCGGAAATTGCGACTATGCGGACGAAATTGTTCCAACTCTCTTGCAGAAATATAACATTTCACCACTACGGCGATGATAGTTGAGAACACACGAATGTCGTATTTAACACAGATGCCGGCCATCATGGTTCAAACCTGCGAGGCCCAAGAGCGAATGCAATGCGTCTACCAACACCCCCACATGTAGGGTATGTCCACTACGGTGATGATGGTTGGGAACACACGAATGTCGTATTTAACACAGATGCCTGCCATCATGGCTCATACCTGCGAGGCCCAAGAGTAAATACAATGCGTCTACCAACACACCCACATGTAGTAACCTACACATGAGCACACATTAGAACACACATATTTAGACGTGTTCACCTACATGGTTAGGAGCACTACCTAAAACTCCTTCCGATCTATGGGTCACGGCACCCGGTTGAAACGCAACTCCAAGCCGAGTTAATGCTCTACCCTCGATTTGAGTCCCAACCACAGCCACCACGGGCCTCACCATTGTCAGGCTGGAATCGAAGTTTAGGGGCTCATGACACCCGTGGTGCCAGATTAAAGACTGCGGTCGGACTTCGTAGTCTAAAAAAGACTACTAGCAGTTGAACCCCAAACAGTTCCGGACTGGTCACCTAGAAAAAGGAATCGCCCTATGCCGACCTATAGCTAGCATAGTATGCACAAAAAACAACACACACCAGAACGATATACACAAATAGGACACGGCAGCCCTCACAGGCTGCGCCACACATATCCGCCCCAACATGGGACTCAACAATCAACACGGCTACCCTCACGGATGACAGATCACAACCTCTAAAGCTACTGGATGCAACGATCGGTAAATGAAGCAGCATCAATATGGACAAGACAAGTGCCAGGCCACGCCATGCGCAGCAACAAATCACTCGGTCGCGCCAGTACAGCAACACCTTGTTGTGGATAACTAGCGTGCATTCATGCCCCTACTAAGTCTTTTCCATCTCCTAATAAATACTTCCCCGGAAAAGGTGGCCAGCCTTGCAACAGTCGTCTCGTCTTCAAGGGCAGTACTGAAATCCCTCACCGCCTCGCTAATCCCCATCGCGCCTAGATTTTTAATGTCTGCATAGTACGGCTCATCCACAGACGCACAGATCAGTCGCGCACAAGTTTCTCTCATGCAAAATGCGTTAAAGGAGCCATGTCCCGCTAGTATGAAGCCCAGACGTAGGCAGGAACCAAAGTCTGGGCGGAGTCGTACGAACGATACATCACGAATCAATTCGTAAGTTACATGATCAATGGTTAAGGACAGAGGGCTAGCCGTTAAATTGTTCGAAACCAGACTTGTTGTTGTTTTTGTAGTAGTGTTGTACACTGAGGCGGCAGTCCTAGCCTATGGAGTAATCCATCGGGTCAATCTGGTACGTACAACGGGCTGCCATATCATTGGTTGTTATCTAGAATTGTCTTTTTCAGGAGTATATAAGGTATCGGAGGCCACCGTGGCGAAGAGTTTAGCACGTCCGCCTATGACGCTGAACACATGGGTTCAAATCCTGGCGAATCCTGGACCATCAGAAAAAAATTTCAGCGGCGGTTTTCCTCTCCTAATGCTGGGGTGAGGAGATGAGTTACTTCTCCCCAAAGAGTTGTCGCACTGCTGCACGTCGTACGGACTCGGCTATAAAAAGGAGGCCCCTTATCATTGAGCTCAAACTTGAATCGGGCTGCACTCATTGGTATGTGAGAAGTTTGTCCCTGTTACTTAGTTGAAGGTGCATGGGCAAAAGTTGCATATAATGGTATCGACAATGACACAGGCTCCTTGGAAGGCAATGGAGCATAACATGTTAACTTTAAACACAACATTTCGAAAAAGGCCCCTTGTATGGCCTTAATAATGGAGTTACAAGCATTTTAAGTTTATTATAGCAATTTTATTATTAACAAATTTTTTACATTACAAATTCTAAATAATACCATAACATATTTCTTGTTAAGTCATAGAAAGAATTAAAATTAGTTAAACAACACCTAGTATAAACTACAAACGCTTATGCAACATTAGCAAAACACGTGCCTGTGGAGCAAATCCCAAAAATCACCTCAAAAGCAATAAGGCTAAATGGATAACTAAGCAAATAACTATAAGCAACTGCACAAAGCATAAACAAGACTTGGAACAAAAACAACCACAAATCTTAAAATCTTGAATATGTAAATTCAAACAAACTCATATTCCACCAGCTGGTGACGATGACGGCGTGGAGCCAAAATCAAACGAGTGCTACCAAAAGGCATATCAATAAAGCCATAAAACTCTAGGCTAGATATTTTCCTTCATATATAAAACTCAAAATGCATAGTCACACAGATGGTAAGAGGGGGCTGTTTCAAGATAAGAATTTGGTAAAATATTCATGTTAAATAATAACTTAATTATGCATGCACATAATTTTATATATATTCATGTATAGAAAATAACAACATATCTAAAAATAATAACGAAACTGCAGAAACAAAAAAGAAAAGGTTTTATAGCTTAAATGCTATGAATATTTGCAAGTTTTTTGGACACTTGGGTTTATATAATGAAACTTAATCCAATTTGAAGGCAATTTGTCTTAGATATTAATAAAAAATCTCTGAGACATAGAGAGCGGAGAAAAATATGATTTTCCAGTTTAAGAAGATAAAGCCATCTTAATCAATTAGGGTATTTAAAAAATTTCTACAAAATTCTACAATTTCCACATTTGACTATTACAGCTCAAAAAAGGAGTTACAAGCATTTTAAGTTTATTATTCAAGTGAATATAAGGATATTCATTTAAAACACTAAACTAGCTGACATTAAATTAAGGAGTTACAGTAATTTTAAGTTTATATAGCAAATTTTTCATTTTTGGGTGACAAGCTGAAAATACCGGCGATTTTTCTCGAATATTTAGCGATACCCACGATGATATATTATTCCTTGGAATGAAATTGCTAAGAACTCAAAATACGTGCGTGTTTAGATGGACAAGAAAAATTAATTTTAAATCCAATGTTCTGGAATAATTATACACGCATCATTAGCGAAAAGTGCGATAAGGTCCTTCAAGAGGAGAGGATAAAGGTCGTTGCTTCAAGAAAGCTGCCTTTATAATCGGAAGTCAATCCACTTGGCTCCCAGAGAGATTAAGTTTGTGTTTGTCCTGGATGGGGTTGGGGCTTCCGCTCTCTCTCTCTACGTCGGCCAAGTAATTTGACATAATTCTTTGCCAAAAACTCAGCTGCAGAGGAAACTTCAGGAAAACGATCATAAGGGGTTAGGTGAACTCTACTTCTATCGCAACCCGATAGGAAGGAGTTAGGGGTTTATGCTAGGCCCAATGGAGTGCAGCTGTGTCCTCAGCAGGTTTTTGTAGCAACAAGTGATCCAGGGGAGATCCTTAAGGCTTTGAATCTTCTAAGGCTATCTTCGTTATCACTCACCCAACAGCTCCCCCATAAAAAAAGAGAATCGTGATAATGACGTTCCTCAAGATGCGCTGTCAAGGATAGACGTTGTTTTCCCGGGAGTGGATAGCTTGGCTGGCCGCTTTTTCCCAGGACCTTTAGGTTGCTCGAATGGGTATTAATTGGAAGGGTGCACCGGATTAGGTGATAATATTGGGTTACTTTGCATAAGGCACACATGTTGGCTCATGTAGAAAGAGTTTTTAGCTAGAAGGCACTGCCCGAACGGACTTTCTGTGATTAGATCCATTTAAACCATTTTTAGTTTTTAAAGTGAATATAAGGATTTTAATTTACCACGCATTTTAGCAGACGTTAAATTAAGGAGTTACAGTCATTTTAAGTTTTATACCAAAATTTTTATAGCGCAGAACATATGCAATTGCAAATTTAACCATGAACATTACATTAAGGAACAGGTCAGACTTCCCATATATCAATGAGCGCTGTCTGATTCAAGTTTAAACTGAAGGATAAGGGACCTCCTTTTCATAGTCGAGTCCCAACGGCATGCCGCAGTGCGACAACTCTTTGGGGAGAAGTTTTTACATGGCTGTCATACCAAATAGTACAGTGCCTCACAAATGTGGCCAGCATTAGGAGGGAATTGCCGCTGCTAAAAAATTTTCTGATGTTCTCGCCAGGATTCGAATCCAGGCGTCTAGTCTCATAGGCGGACCTGCTGGCATCCGCGTTACGGTGGCTTCTGGCTATGGCACAGAATGCCAAGTTTAAAATACTAGCGAAGCTTACGACATATTTTCAGAATCGAAATGAACCAAAAAGGGGAGCGTCTTCAGAAGGAAGTTTTGCGCCACCTCTGTCTACAAAGCAAAATTTTCAATTTATTAAGGAACAGGGGGGAAACTTTTTGCATATAAATGATGGCTTTCCGATTCAAGATTAAGCTCAAAGGGCAGCTCCTTCATATATCCGTGTCTGAACAGCGCGTGTCACACCTGTCGTCAACCTTAGAAAGTAGTTTTGAGACGATCAACATCATACGCTGAAACTTGCCCATGAACATTCTATAAGGAACAGTGGCAAACTTCTCATATATCAATGAGTGTTTTCCGATTTAAGTTTGAGCTCCGTTTATAGCCGAGTTTGAACGGCGTACCGCAGTGCGGCACATATTTGTGGAGAAGTCTATGAACTACACTTAAAAAAAGGAGTTTCAAGCATTTTAAGTTTTTACTACAAGGGCTGCTATATAAGATTCTGCCCAAGATAACAACAAGCTCAGGTTCAATCTGATAATTCTATTGGAAAGTTTGACATTGTCTTGCATATTCGTACTCAGAATTTTTTGACGTACAACCATAAGCATAGAAAGGCCTCTGGGGGTGGACTAAGCACTCCCCAGAAAAGTTTTAGCCCCCACCTCCAGAATTTTAAAAAGTTCACTATATTAGCTAAAATTTTCGGAATTTATTGCTATTCAAAGTGTTTTAGCTCCCCAGAAAGCTGGGTAGGCTTCGATAATATGTACAACCATTATTTGTACTTTTACAGTGACTTGAAAAAATCAACTTGACAAAAAAAATGGAATTAACTCGTTAACATTTTCGTTAGACCTTTTCGATGTGGATTATCACGACAAGAGTGCATTGATGATCTGAAATCTATGTGTGGCACTGTGAAAACAAAGTCGAATTCCGTGTAGATCGTCCAAAAACGGCCATTGTACGAGAGAACATTCGATGACATGCATGAACTTTTAATGCATTGTGGATGGCCGACCCTTCCTGCATACCCCTAAAACTGGACATATTTGTAGGTTATGGCAAAAAAAGATTCAAATCTGATATATTTTATGGCCAACTATTTTATGGCGGCCTTTAAGGCTCAAGAAGTCAAATTGAAAGATCGGTTAATATGGGAGCTATGTCAGGTTATAAACCCAGCTATATTAGGTTATAAACCGATATGGACCTTACTAAGCACATTTGTTGGAAGTCATAACAGAACATGCAAAATTTCAGACAAATTGGCCAAAAATTACCGTTTCCAGAGGTTCAAGACGTCAAATCGGGAGATCGGTTTATATGGGAGCTATACGTAAATCTGAACTGATATGGCCCATTTGCAATCCCCAACGATCTACATCAATATTAAGTATCTGTGTAAAATTTTAAGCGGTTAGCTTTACGCGTTCGACCTCTATCGCGATTTCGGCAGACTGAAGGACGGACGACCCCGAACGTTGAGACGATCAAGAACATATAGTCATAGACGAATATTTCGAGGTGTTACAAACGGAATGACTAGATTAGTATACCCCCATCCTATGGTGGTGGGTATAAACATTACTTGTGTTCATTTTGAATTCAGTATTAATGTTTTTTTATGTAATGAATTTCTTAATTATTACTTTACTTTTATTTTTACTCTGAGTTTACTTTATGTATAAAACAAAAATTCTAAAAAATTTAAAAAATTTTATGAACTTAAACAATTTTAAAAAAATTTTTCACGGGGAATGATGCTTTTTTCTACTCGGGAAAATTACGTGTTTTTTTAAACCGTTGAAATGGTGGGGTTTTTAAGCCAAAGAAATAAACTGATTTTTTCATACTGGCGAAATTACCGATTTTGTTAACCAAGGAAATGACCAGTATTTTAAACCGATGCAAGGACCGGTTCAAAATTGTTGGTCCCTGGGTATATAAAAATCTCCAGTCATATGGATAGTCATGCCCCGATCACTGCTCGTGAAAACGCGAGTTTGGGACCAGTCCTAGGTCCTGCTATGACATAACCATATCAAAATCTCCCGTCATATAAATAGTCAGGGACCGGCCACTGGTCACTGAAAACCGGTGAAATCCCAAGCTTGGGACCGGGTCTAAGTCCTGCAGGGACCTTAACACAAAATAACTTCAAAATTGAACTCATCAGATTGTTTTTTAATCATTTTGAAAAAATACAAAATTATTGGTCCCTGGATATGACATGCCCATATAACAATCTCCGGTCATATGGATAGTCAGGGACCATTCACTGGTCACTGAAAACCGGTGAAATCGCCAGTTTGGGACCGGTCCTAGGTCCTGCTATGACAAACCATATCAAAGTCTCCGGTTATATAAATAGTCAGGGACCGGTCACTGGTCACTGAAAACCGGTGAAATCGCCAGCTTGGGACCGGGTCTAAGTCCTGCAGGGCCCTTAACACAAAATATCTTCAAAATTGAACTCATCATTTTGTTTTTTAATCATTTTGGAAATATTACAAAATTATTTAAACACTTCCGTTGAGAAATGACTTGTATACCCATCTTCCCCCCCAAAAAAACATCAACTGTCACTACCAATTCCAAGTAAATTAAAATTAAAATATAATTATTTTTTTTTCTTTGCCTAACAATTATTAATGATACTTTCCATCCGCTTGCTCATGCTACACTCCTCCCACTCCAACACCTCTGCATTTGTAAAATACAGCTTTTTTCTGCCAACCATCATCATGAAGGAGAAAATAAGATAATTTCATTTAGTTGAAATTACTGTCATTTGTTTTTGAAATACCTATCACCATGGTTGTTGTTGGGTCACAACAATCAAAAAAAAAAAAAGGGTTGCTGTAAAAAGCAAACAAACATAGACGGACATTCTCATGTGTTTGCCTGCAGTACAAAAATTAACAAAACGTCTAAGCGGCATAAACATAACCAACCGGTTGTTTGCCTGCTCTAAAACAAAGAAAGATAAACAGCACTCAAAATGAACAAAAAAAAAAAAAAACAAAGTCTGTCCACACACCATACTGTCCCCCAATTGAGTTGGGTCGATTTGACTATTAAGCCGGTAAGCGCCGCCGCAGTCACCGTCATCAACTCTTGCATAGACTTATCTACCGGACAAACAACATTGGCATCCAGCCGTAAGGGAGTAGGTAGGAGAAGTGGAAATAAATTTGTGTGGAGTGTTGGTGCATAGATGGCTGGCTGGCTGCCTGCCTGACTGACTGGCTGCAACCACGGCTGGCTAGTCAACTAGACTGGCTTTTGAGAAGTTGCCATCCAACTTGCAACATCAGCGGCACTGAATCGAAAGTTATTGACCGGAACTAATAACTTTTTATGATCTTTTTTTTGTGAGTTTAGCTTAATTTTCTCACTCCCTCTTACCTACCCCTTTCTTGCACTCTTTCACTATCCTTCTATATCTCTCTCGGTCTTTTCTCTGTAAGTGTCAATGTCTTGTGAAGAGATTCGTGAAAAAAACGTTTATAGTTTTTAGGAAATTAAATTGAAAATTGTTTTAATTTAAATTTCATAGAAATAAAATGAATGACAGTTGGAGTCATGAAATTAACATGACACGCAAGCGTAATAGGAAATGTTTAAAGTTACGTATACGACTATATGGAGCAAGCTAAACAAGTTAAGGAAAAGCATTTCAGTAAAAAAACAAGTAAAAAGTCGTTAAGTTCGGCCGGGCCGAACTTTGGATACCCACCACCTAGGGTATATTTGTAAACCACCCTTTATCAAAAACCGGTGAAAATTGTATACCGTATGTCCCATAGCAGTTATATCGAAATATGATCCGATTTGGACCAAATACTAATGAGTACATGTCATTGTTCAATTGTGTTTAACAAAATATTGGTCTTTTTAGTACATATATCTAAAAATAAACCGATCGGAACCATATACAACCTGGATGTAGAAAAACCAATGTGTCAAATTTCAGTTAAATCGATTATAAATGAGCCTTTTTTGGGGCCATGACTTTAAATCGAGGGATCGGTCTATATGGCAGCTATATGCAAATCTTGATCCAATCTGGACCGAATTGACGAAGAAAGTCGAAGGGCATAACACAACTCTCTGTCCCAAATTTCAGCAAAATTGGATAATAAATGTGGCTTTGATAGGCCTAAGACCCTAAATCGGAGGATCGGTCTATATGGCAGCTATATCCAAATCTGGACCGATCTGGGCCAAATTGACGAAGGATGTCGAAGGGCCTAACACAAATCACTGTCCCAAATTTCAGCAAAATCGGATAATAAATGTAGCTTTGATGGGCATAAGACCCTAAATCGGAGGATCGGTCTATATGGCAGCTATATCCAAATCTGGACCGAACTGTATCATAATGCATGTCAAAGGACTTAACCTAACTCACTGTCCCAAATTGCGGCGTCATCGGACAATAAATGTGCTTTTTATGGCCCCAAAACCTAAAACCGAGGGTTCGGTCTATATGGCAGCTATATCCAAACCTCATCCGATCTGGACCGAATTGACGAAGGATGTTGAAGGGCATAACACAACTTTCTGTTTCAAATTTCAGCAAAATTGGGTAATAAATGTGGCTTTGATGGGCCCAAAACCTTAAATCGAGGTATCGGTCTATATGGCAGCTGTATCCAAATCTGATCCGATCTGGACCGAATTGACGAAGGATGTCGAAGGGCCTAACGCAACTCACGGTCCCAAATTTCAGCAAAATCGGATAATAAATGTGGCTTTAATGGGCCTAAGACCCTAAATCGGAGGATCGGTCAATATGGTAGCTATATCCAAATCTGGACCGAATTGACGAAGGATGTCGAAGGGCCTAATGCAACTCACGGTCCCAAATTTCAGCAAAATCGGATAATAAATGTGGCTTTAATGGGCCTAAGACCCTAAATCTGAGGATCGGTCTATATGGCAGCTATATCCAAATCTGGACCGATCTGGGCCAAATTGACGAAGGATGTCGAAGGGGCTAGCACAACTCACTGTCCCAAATTTCAACAAAATCGGATAATAAATGTGGCTTTTATGGGCCTAAGACCCTAAATCTGAGGATCGGTCTATATGGCAGCTATATCCAAATCTGGACCGATCTGGGCCAAATTGACGAAGGATGTCGAAGGGGCTAGCACAACTCACTGTCCCAAATTTCAACAAAATCGGGCCTAAGACCCTAAATCGGCGGATCGGTCTATATGGGGGCTATATCAAGATATAGTCCGATATAGCCCATCTTCGAACTTGACCTGCTTATGGACAAAAAAAGGAATCTGTGCAAAATTTCAGCTCAATATCTCTATTTTTAAAGACTGTAGCGTGATTTCAACAGACAGACGGACGGACATGGCTAGATCGTCTTAGATTTTTACGCTGATCAATAATATATATACTTTATAGGGTCGGAAATGGATATTTCGATGTGTTGCAAACGGAATGACAAAATGAATATACCCCCATCCTTCGGTGGTGGGTATAAAAATAAAGCATACTGTTAAACTAATTAATCAAAGCACCATCTGTGACACAAAGAGAAATTACTTGTTATATACAAGATTTAAAGCACACTTTTAGGAATTTTATGTACCTGTAGAAGTTATTTATATAAAAAATACAGCATAGTGTTAGGGACATCTAATAATCAAAATCAACCACTTTAAGCATACTTTTGGGATTCACGTGTTCCTTTTGAAAATTTTTTTACTAAAGCCTAGTTTAGGGTGTTAATTAAATTAATTTAATTGAAACTATAATTTTTTTATACGCCCAGTTACATCAAAATTAGACATCTTAAATTTCATTTCGTTTTTTTTTTCAAAAAAGAGCTATTAACCTAATTTATCAAATCATTTTCCCACTTCAGTTATCAACGCAGGGCCTTTCTGCACTATCTGTGACATAACGAGAAATTAATTTTTTATATATAAGATTTAAAGCATACTTTTAGAATTATTTATTGTATCTATAGAAGGTCACCATAGCGCAGAGATTAGCATGTCCGCATATGACGATGAACGCCTGGGTTCGAATATTGGCAGGAATATCAGAAAAATTTTCAGCGGTGGTCCTAATGCTGGCGACATTTGTTAGCTACTTTCCCATGTAAAAACTTCTCCCCAATGAGGTATCGCTCTGCGGTACGCCGTTCGGACTCGGCTTAAAATTGAACCGGACACACGTTGATTTGTGAAAGGTTACCCCAGTTCCCAGTTATTGGGCTATTTAATGCGTTTTGGATGGTTCAACGGTAGGAACTAGAAGGCATCTTCCTTCTTCTGTTCCTGTATTATCACAATGGACGAAAACGTCTAGACTGATGGCAGATTGCCACTTAAACGTAACCTAACCTACGCCAGTTCCTTAATGGAATGTTCATGGGCAAATTTGAATAGGAATTATTTACATACAAATACAGCAATCTCTTAGAAACATCCAATAATTAATATCAACAACCTGAAGCATACTTTTGGGATACACGTTTTGAAACTTTTTTTAAAGCATAGTTTTGGGTGTTATTTGAATAAATTTAATTGAAATTATAATTTTCTTTACACTCTGTTATATATTACCATCTTAAATAAAATTTCCATTCTTTTTTTTTTTGAAAAAGCTATTAACCTAATTAATCAAAACACTTTCCCCACATGTATTGTTTCTTTTTTTCTTAGCATAATATACTTTCAAAAAACACTTTCCAAAAATACATTTAAAATCTAAATTAAAGCATAATTAATGTATCTTGATATACTCTAAACACTCAAAATTTGGCAATTTCATGTTACGTTTAATGAAAATCATTATGCAAATCATACACGTTCTGATTATTACTATCATTTCTTTAAAGATTTAAACAAAAAATAATGAAACTATAGCAGATAAAAGTCAAACTTTCACCTGGTATTAACAAAAGGTAAATGGAAATGGCAAAACAGCGTATGTGAAATTGAATAATGACAACAATTAAAAATGAAATCAAATTGTTCGCAACAAAAAGACACACAACTCAATGTACAGACAGATGGACGGACGGACAAATATATATAAAACACATCACATATCATGTCAATTACTCTCAATTTCCATTTTTGTGTATGGTATTTTTTCAACATTTTGGTTTGTAATCAAACATTAAACAAAAAAAAAAACAAAATGTGGCCAAATGTGTGGGTAAATTTTCATCACATGCAATTTTGTTTAGATTAAAACGCCATGTTCTCTAAATAAAAAAGAAAATTATCTATAAATTAGCGCCAGAGAGAAAACCCCAATTGAGCTTTACTTTCTATTTGGAAAATCATTAAAAACCAATTTAACGCCTTTCCACAATAAAACCATGTTAGGAGGCATTATCTGTTGTTTCTGTTTTTAAAGAATTTTTTTCACAAGTGCTAATGGCTTAATTTGAGTGTTTATAATTTCCCAACGCCCAATGGTTTTTCTCATTTTTGCACTATTTTCATTTGCGTACTCCAACCACATGATGTCTGCTATTCACCCCAAAAGGGGATATCAAAAATTTATTTCAATGATTTATGGCACTCGAAGTCAGCAATGTAGCCACCAGCACCAGTCGTAAAACTGCTAAGGATAAAATGGAAATGAATAATTGCAGTTTCCTGAGTTTTACTCTTTCCATTTTTTTTCATAACATGTACGAATTTACGCTGAACATATTTTGGCAACTCGGTTTGTGGCATATACCCGTACTGTTATGTTAAAAGATTAAAATTTGGTGATAAAATAAAAATGTGTCCTTTAGAGGTAAAGCAACAAATGGCACCAATATGTAAATAAATAAAAATGTAAACTTCAACTTCAGGAATCGGAAAAAATAAAAATGTTATGTCATTGGTAGCAGTTTTATGATGGATGGCGGCACTCAAAATGGTGACTTGTGATGGAAGATTTGTAAATGAAGGCGTTTTTTTGGAAACATAAACAAAATATGGGGTATATTTGGACAATGGCAAACATTTTCAACATTTTTTAAAGCTTAAGAAGTACAAAATAAAAAATGGTAAAAAATAAAAAAGTTTAAAAAAATTTCCTTGAGCAAAATTCTTTGCATAGTATTGGAATACCGAAAAACGATTATTTAAAGTAATTTTAAGCATTGCAGAAAGCATTTAAAGCAGAAAATTTGCATTTTTGTACCAAAAATTCTAAAGCAATTCCTACTGTCCCCATCTACTATCTAGCGAAATTGTGACAATAGCATTAGAGTACCAACAAATAATTAATTTTAGGAACAAATGTATAGAATAAACATTTGAAGCAGAAATTTAGAATTTTTCCGCCAAAATTCTAAAACAATTCCTACTGTCCCCATCTACTAACTACCAAAATTGTTACAATAACATTGCAATACCGAAAAATGATTTATTTTAGAAATTTTAAGCAATTGAACAGAAATGTTAAGTAGGAAACTTAGATTTTTCCATCAAAATTGTAAAGAAATTCCTACTGTCCCAATCTATTATCTAGCAAAATTGTTACAATAGCATTGGACGACCAACAAACCGTTAATTTTAAGAGTTTAAAGCAAAGGAACAAAAGTTTTAAGTAGAAAATTTGCATATTGTACCGAAGTTCTAAACCAATTCCTACTGTCCCCATCTATTATTTAGCAAAATTGTTACAATAGCATTGGAACACCAACAAACGGTTAATTAAAGGAGATTTAAGCAATGAAACGAACATTTGAAACAAAAAATTTGAATTTTTCTTCTAAAATTCTAAAATATTTCCTACTGTGTCCATCTACTATCTATCAAAATTTATATCAATAGCATTGGAATAACAACCAACGGTTAATTTTAGGAGTTTTAGTTAATGGAACAAAAATTTGAAGTAGAAAATTTTCATATTGTACCGATATACTAAACCAATTCCTACTGTCCCCATCTACTATCTACCAAAACTGCTACAAAAGCATTGGAATACCGACAAATGATTTATTTTAGGAGTTTTAAGCAAGGAAACAAACATTTGAAATAGAAATTTTACATTTTTGTTTCAAAATTCTTAAGGAATTCCTACTGTTTAGGAGTTTAAAGCAAAGGAACAAACATTTTAAGTAGAAAATTTTCATTTTTGTACCAAAATTCGAAACCAATTCCTACTGCCCTCATCTACTTTCTAGCAAAACTGATAGCAATAGCATTAAAATACTGATGAATGATATATTGTACAAGATTTAAGCAATGGAACAAAAATTTTGCATGTTTGTACCAAAATTTCCAATGCAATGCAATTCCTATTGAACTCATCTCATCTACCAAAATTGTTACCAATAGCATTGAAATAACGAAGAACGACAAATTTCAGTTTTTGTAAATAATAGATGGGGTTGGCAGAAAGTTGTTTGGAAAATCGGCCCAAAAAGGCTAAATTTCTGCATAAAATCTTAACTATTTGGCTAAAAAAGATTAACATTAATATTTCCTCGGTACGCCATCGCTATTGGGAATAAATTTGCTGAATAGTAGATGGGAACAGTAGGAATTTTGCAAAAAAAAAAATTTATAAAAATTTTATGAAAATCTTTTATAAAAATTTTAAGAAAATTTGGTTAAAAATTTTCTACATTCTATAAAAATTGTGTTAAAATTTTTCTATCAAAATTATGACAAATATTTTCTACATGCTTGTTTATTTGGTATTTCAATACTATTGGAGATATTTTAAGTAGATAGTAGATGGGGACAGTAGGAATTTGTTTGGAAAATCAACCCAAAAAAGCTTAATTCCTGCATAAAATCTAAACTATTTTGCTAAACAATATTCACATGAATATTTCCTCGGTACGCCATCGCCATTGGGAATAAATTTGCTGGATAGTAGATGGGAACAGTAGGAATTATGTGCAAATTTTTTTCACCCAAAATTAAATAATTCAACTACTAGAAGTTTGTTTTTTCCAAAATTTTTTTATAAAAAATTTTATGAAAATCTTTTATAAAATTTTTGTTAAAATTTTCTACATTCTATAAATATTTTGTTAAAAATTTTCTTTAAAAATGTTAAAATTTTTTAAAAATTTTCTATAAAAATGTTAAAAATTTTGTTGTATAAACATTTTGCAAAAAGTATTCTATAAAAATTTTTTTAAAAATGTTCTATAAAAATTTTGTTAAAAATTTTTAAGAAAACTGTTAAAAAATTTCTTTTAAAATTTCGATTACCATTTTCTATAAAATTTTGTTAAAAATTTTCTATAAAAATTTCGTTTAAAATTTTCTACAAAACTTTTGTTAAAATTTTTCTATAAAATGTTTGTTAAAAATTTTCTAAAAAAATTTTATCTAAATTTTGCTATAAATTTTTTTTAAAAACTTTCAAAAGTTTTTTTAAATACTTTCTATAATAATTTTGTTAAAAGTTTTCTATCTTTGTTAACATTTTGTATAAAAATTTTTTTAAAATTTTCTGTAAAAATGTTGATAAAAATGTTCTATGAAAATTGTGTTCAAATTTTTCCATACATTTTTTTAAATTTTGTTAAAAATGTTCTATAAAATCTTTGTTAACATTTTTAAATACTTGTTTGTTAAAATTTTCTATAAAAATTTTGTTAAAAAATTTCTATAAAAATTTTGTTGAAAATTTTCTATAAAAATTTTGTTGAAAATTTTCTGTAAACAAATTTGCTTAGATTTTTCTAAAAAAAAAATTTTAAAAATTAGTTTGCTAAAATTTTTACAATTTTCTATAAAAATTTTCCTTTTGAAATAAAAAAGAAAATTTATTTTTTAATTGTCTATAAAATTTTTTTTTTAATATTTTTTAAAATTTTTTTTTTAATATTTTATAAAAGCTTTTTTTAATTTTGTTTACAAATTTTCTATAAAACTTTAGTTTAAAAATTTTCTATAGAAATTTTGTTAAATATTTCCTATAAAAATGTTGTTTTTTTTTTAATTTTCTAAAATTTTTTTTTTAATTTTCTAAAATTTTTTTTTAAATTTTCTAAAAAAATTTTTTTTTTTTAATTTCCTGAAATAACTTTGTTAAAATTTTTTATAAGATTTTCTTAAATTTTCCAAAAATTTTTTTTTTTTTAAATTTTCTAGAAAAATTTTGCTAAAAATTTTCTATAATAATTTTGTTAAAATTTTTATAAAAATTGTCCATAAAAATTTTGTTAAAAATGTTCTATAAAATTTTTTTTGAAGATTTTCTTTAAACAAATTTGCTTAAATTTTTCTAAAAATTTGTTTGTAAAAATTTTCTATAAAAATTTTCCTTTTGAAATAATAAAAATATATTTTTTTTTAATTTGTCCATTTAATTTTTTTTTTTAATATTTTCTACAACAATTTTCTTTAAGTTTTTTTTAATTTTTTTTTACAAATTTTCTATAAAAATTTAGTTTAAAAACTTTCTATAAAAATGTAGTTTAAAAATTTTCTATAAAAAATTTGTTAAAAATTTCCTATAAAAGTTAATTTCTTTATTTAAATTTTCTAAAAAATATTTTATTAAAAAATTTCTAAAAATTTTTTTTTAAAAATTTCTAAAATTTTTTTTTTAAAAATTTTCTACAATTTTTTTTTTAATTTTTTAAACTTTTTTTTAATTGTCAAAAAATTTTTTTTTCCCATTTTCTATAAACAATTTCTATACTTAATAGATTGTGTATAGAAATAAAGTTTTTGTATAAAAAAAATTTTAAATCTTTAGTAAAGTTTTTTCCAAAAATGTCATTTGAATTATTTGACAGAAGTTTCTGTACAAATAAATTTAAAAAAAAATTTTTTTATCTATTTTTACACCCTAATTAAACATGACATTTATTACAGCTTAACGGTTTGTTAAAAAGCTATAAACGCTAAGGAAAAGCAATTTCGTAAAATTAAAAAACAAAATTACTTCACAACTTTTTGACAAAAAAAATGCAGATACACACAAACGGGAACAAATAATGGAAACTCATCAAATCTTTCAAAATAATTTGACAGACACCATAATAAATGGAGCTTTAAAGGGGCAACATGAAAACAAAAATAATAATAATGCCAAAGTGTAAATGGACGGAAGGTAATATGTTGTAAATAAATTAAAACAAAAATTAAGTAGCTCAGTCTCGTTGGATCTTAAGGTGATGTAGGCAAATTGCCGCTGTGTTTACACCACAACCTGACAAAAACAAAGTAAATATTATTTTAACAAAAACGAAGCGAGAAAAATCTCTTGTGTTATATTTCGGTATGACACTGACCTCATTTACTGGATATGAGTAAAAAAGCATATAAACATTAACTAATGTGGATTAGCAGAAAAAAAAACCGAAATTACTTTTGTTTTTTTTTTTTGGCTTGGTGGGTCTTAAGAAATGGTCACTCGGAAATTGGGCAAATATTTTAAGGGCTTTATACACACCCAAGACCAAATCACAATAGACGCTTCAAATTTTGTTCAGCGACGATTTTTGTTTTGTTTTTGTTATCACAAAGTGTGAATTAATGTTATTTTGGTGTGTTTAGTAAGTTTTTATTATTTAATAGAAGTATGTGTTGAGACATACAGCCAAGGGGCCTTTCATAATTGGCTAATACCCTTTGGCATGCAAAGAAACGCCAACCAAGACAATCTTAGAAACATGATCGGAGCGACCAATTGTATCAGGTATCACAAAAATAAAAGAATGTGCAGATAGACATGCGTAGAAAATGATATTGGCGGTGATCGCCATAAATAACATTGGGGTAATCTTTTTTTTACTACTGGGTGTTACCAGCCACTGCCAACACAGTAGTTACCCAATACAAACACATATGCACACACACCACAACTCACTCTAAGGTCAAACTGCATACTACAAAAATTAGCTTAAAATTAATGACAGAAGCTAATGTGTGTGTTTTTAAGCAATTATTATGTAAATAATTTTAAAAATATTTCACACATTTTCTAGTTCAAAAGTGTGAAATGAAGATAACTATTTAAGAAATTTTTGTCTGAGAATATCGTTTTTTTTTTTTAATTTAAAAAAAATTTAACTAATGAATCATTGGTTTGTTAATTATTTAAAATTTCCCCCAGATTTAAAAAAGTACCAAAACTGAATATGTCTCTATATGCGAATGTTTTCTCAGAAGTCCCCATAAACATTTCAAGTGTATGAGCAAATGTTTAACAAAAATATTTAAACAATTTTATGGGACTTAAATTTCAAATAACAAAAATGACTCAGGCAATAAACTCAAAAGCCAATTTTCTTTTAATTAAACACAATTCTAAAGTAATTCAATACGGAGCAAGCTTTTGTTAAACAAAAATTTTACTTGGAATATGTTTTTGTTCGAATATTGCAACAATTATCATATGTCATGCTTATACTTTAACGCTATCAACAAAAAGTTAAATAATTAAAACTTTTTTATGTCGACAAAATAATAAAAACAATTAAAACTATGGAAATGATTCCTTCCTCTGCATTTTGTAACTATTGGGAACAATTTTACTAAAATTCGCTCGAAAATTAAAAATTTCTAAAATCAAATGTTTGTCTTATAAATTAAAATTACTAAAAATAATCTATTTCGATATTTCCAAACTATTAGGAACATTTTTGGTAAATAGTATAAGGGGACAGTAGGGATTTATTTGAAAGTAGATGGGGACAGTAGGAATTTCTGCCCAAATTAAGCAAATTTTCTACTCTAAATGAATAATTCATTGCCAAAAATAACTAAAATAATCTCTGCTCACTATTTCAATGCAATTGGAAATAATTTGCTTTATAGTAGATAGGGACAGTAGGAATTTGTCTGAATTTTTTATCCAAAAATTTTACATTTCTACATCAAACATTTATTTTAATGCTTCAAATTATTGAAATAAATTTTTTCGCAGTATTCCAAAACTACTAGATATAATTTTACTTGAAAGTAGATGGGAGCTGTAGGAATTTGTATGGTATTCTTGTCTAAATTAGGCAAATTTTCTACTTTAATTATTTGTTTGATTGCCAATATTTACTAAAAATAACCTCTACCCACTATTTACATGCAAGTGCAAATAATTTGCTGTATAGTAGATAGGGACAGTAGTAATTTGTATTGAAATTTATTCCGATATTAGGAAATATCCACATCTTAAATTTTTTTATGCTCCAAATTACTGAAATAAATTTTTTCCGCAGTATTTTTAAACTAATGTAAATAATTTTACTAGAAAGTAGAAGGGTACAGTAGGAACATGTTTGAAAACTTTGACCAAAATGGCTAAATTTGTTTTTTCAATGTTTGATTCAATGATTAAAATTGAGAAAAATTATTTTTCCTCGATATTTTAACATTATTGGTGATAATCTTGCTAGAAAGTAGATAGGGACAGTAGGAATTTTTGCCCAAATGAAGCCGATTTTCTACTCTAAATGATTAATTCATTTGCCAAACTATCAGTTAAATAAGCTCTCCTCAGCATTTCAATGCAATTGGAAATAATTTACTTTACAGTAGATAGGGACAGTAGGAATTTTTTCTGAAATTTTTGTCCAAAAATAGTACATTTCCACCCCAAACATTTATTTTAATGCTTAAAATTGTTGAAATTAATTTTTTCGTAGTATTTCAAAACTAATGGAAATAATTTTACTAGAAAGTAGAAGGAGACAGTAGGAATTTATTTGGAAATTTTTACCAAAAATGCTAAATTTGTCTTATTAATGTTTGATTTATTGCTAAAAATTAGAAAAAATTTTATTTTTTGATATTCTAATACTATTGGTGATAATTCTGCTGGAAAGTAGATGGGGACAGTAGGAATTTGTGTCCAAATGAAACCAAATTTCTATTTTAAATGATTGTTCCGTTGGCAAAAACTACTAAAATAAGCTCTAATCGCTATTTCATTGTAATTGGAAAAAAATGCTTTTAGTAGATAGGGACAGTAGGAATTTATATGGAAATTTTGCCGGATAATAGTACATTTTCTCATCAAACATTTATTTGAATGCTTAAAATCTTTGAAATGAATTTTCTCATAAAACTATTGGAAATAATTTACTAGGAAATAGATGGGGACAGTAGGAATTGTAATGGATTTTTTGACAAATAAGGCCAATTTTCTACTTTGAATATTAGATTCATTGCCAAAAGCTTCTAAAAAATTCTCCATACATATTCAATGAAATTGAAAATAATTTGCTTTATAGTAGATAGGGACTGTAGGAATATATATATATGGATATATAGCCCGATAATAGTACAATTCCACAATAATTTCGTTAAAAGGTAGATGGGGACAGTAGGAACTCATTTGGAAATTTAGTCCGAAAATATATTTCTTTGATATTTTTCCACCGTAGCGCAGAGGTTAGCATGTCCGCCTATGACGCTAAACGCCTGGGTTCGAATTCTGGCGAGACCATCAGAAAAAAATTTTTCAGTCGTGGTTTTTCCCTCCTAATGCTGGCAACATTTGTGAGGTGCTATGCCATGTAAAACTTCTCTCCAAAGAGGTGTCGCACTGCGGCACGCCGTTCGGACTCGGCTATAAAAAGGAGGCTCCTTATCATTGAACTTAAAAATTGAATCGGACTGAACTCATTGATATGTGAAAAGTTTGCCCCTGTTCCTTCGAGGAATGTTCATGGGCAAAATTTGCATTTGATATTATTTTTCCATTGGAAATAATTTTGCTGAAAAGTAGATGGAAACAGTAGGAATATTTGTTTGCTTGGTAGTAGATGGGGATAGTAGGAAATTGTTTGGAAATTTAGCCTAAATAGCCAAAATTCCACCTCAATGTTTGTTTAAATGGTAAAAATTACTAAAATAATCAGTTCTTGGTATTTTGATGCAATTGGGAATTATTTTCCTGGATAGTAGTTGGGAAAAGTAGGAATTTTATTGATATTTTACACTAAAAATTCCAAAAAATTTAACTTCAAATGTATTTTGTATTGCTTAAAATTACAAATATTTATCTCTACTTGGTATTTTAATGCAATTGGAATATGTTTTGCCATATAGTAGATGGGGACAGTAGGAACTTTTTTTTTTGGAAATTTAGCCTACATAGTAAAAAATTCTACCTCAAATGTTTGTTTTAATGCTCCAAATTACTAAAAATAATCATGTCATAGCATTTTAATGTCATCGCCAATTATTTTCCTGGATAGTAGTTGGGGACAGTAGGAATTTCGTTGATATTTTACCCTAAAAATTCAAAATTTTAACTTCAAATGTATATAAAAATTTTTTTTTTTTGGAAATGTAGCCAATGAATGCTTAGTTTTTTTTTATCGCTTGATATTATTGTAAATAATCGTTACTCGCTATTTCAGTGCGATTGGAAATATGTTGTCTACATCATAGATGAGGACAGTAGGAATTTAGCTCAAAAATTCAACATTTCGCATGTTAAGTTTACTTAAAATAATCTTAATTTGGAATTTTAATAAAGTTACGAATAATTTTCTTAGTTAGTAGTTGGGGACAATAGGAATTGCTTGAGTGTGTTACCCAAAAATGCTGACTTTCCACATTAAACTTTTGTTTACAACATAATTTAATATTTGTTACTTAAATGTTTTATTTCCCCAATATAGCAATGCTATAGGGAATATTTTTCTCAGATAGTAGTTAGGCACATTAGGAATTTCTTGAGCTCAGCTCAAAAATTCAAAATTTTTACTTCGCAAGTTAAGTTTAGTTAGAAAAAACTATGTGTGGGGAATTTAATACAGTTATGAACATTTTCCAGTTAGTAGTTGGGGACAGTAGGAATTTCGTGAGAATTTGACTCGAAAAATGCTACTTTAAATATTTGTTAAAGGCCTAATTTTATATTTGCCACTTAAAATTAATAATAAAAATTAAAATTAATAATTTTTTCAGATAGTAGTTGGGCAAAGTAGAAATTTCTAGCGAATTGTATCGCAAAAATTCAAAATTTCTACATGAAATATTTATTTACTAACTTATTTTATATTTGCTAATTAATATAAATATTACACCAATTTGCAATACTATTGAAAACATTTTTCTCAGAAAGTAGTTGGGGACAGTATGAATTTCTAGAAAATTCTACCCCAAAAATGATGAATTTCTACTTTAATTATTTGTTTACTGCCTATATTCATGTTTGCTACATAAAATGTGTATTTCCCCAATACATCAATACTATTGGGAATAATTTTCATAAATAGTTGTTGTTGTTGTAGCAGTTTATTGTGTTGTATCTTTTGTCTGCTTGATTCTGTTGAGTGTCAAGACCCAGGAACTCTGCGACTTAGGTGGGGTGCGTCCACAGGGATCTGGGTCTGAGTCGAGTGGGTCTAAGATAGTAGTTGGGCACAGTAGGAATTTCTTGAGCATTGTATCTCAAAATGGCTAAATTTCTACTTTAAATATTTTTTAATGCCAAAATTAATGTTTGCTCTTTGTTTTGATATAATTGCTCTAGCAAACTCATCTGTTCTACAAATCCCTGATATATTTTAGTTGCCTGATGTCTAGTATAGGTTGAAGTTTAGGATGAGATGGATTTTTTCCGATCGGCTTTATAAATAGAACGTTTCTATTATTGCTTAGATTAATTTCTTGGGATTTTTCTTATATGCTCTGAACGAAATGTCATAAAATTTTATGTTTTATTTAACTTCTCGGTGTGTTTTCAGTCAATATAATTTATAGCATTTTTATTGATGTTCCTCGTTTTCATATCCATAAATTAAAGCTAATAAAAATTATATTTGTTGTATTTTAAAACATTATGACACTTAAAAAAATATATAAAAAAACAAAAACATTTGGGTAAGGATCACCATGGAAAAAATATGTGAAAATTGTAAATTTATCATAATGGAAGAGCAACAAATATTTTTCACTGATGTAGGTAACCATGATTAAATTAAAACTGAGATTGACAGTTGTAGAATTGATAAGAGGTGCCTTCATAGATTGGGATCAGTGACTTGTGGCAACAAAGGTGATTCGCAACACGTTGTGTTGTAAAAAAAGCACGAAAGCTGGACTTCAGACAGGCGCCAGACGACAACAGTCATTATTGGCATATTCAATTAGATTGATCGAAAAAATCATCTTAGATTTGTTTACAAGGTAATATCCGAAGAAATACTACTTTTTTTTTGGTTATATTAAAGATTTTTCGGAAATGGTAACCTCCCCCCATCGAAGCTGGGCATTTGTGTGGTAATAAGCCATATCATAATTTCCCTACCAAGAGTTGTTGCCCAGCGATAAACCTTTGGGGCTCACTATAAAAAGTAGTTTCTTTATCATTGCACTTAAATTCAATTGCACAGCACTCATTGATATGAGAGAACTACCTTTGTGGTGCAGGGTATCAAAATGTAAGCTTTGCCTATATTTAGTCCAAACTTACTTGTTTTATATCAGCTTTTTTCACAAAGTTTTTTATCTTTTCTTATTATTTTTAAAACAATTTTATTCTTGTTTTAGTTTTTTTTTTGGTTTTTATTTGATTGATAAATACTTCATATATTTTTTTATAAAATATTAATTTATTATTTCACAATTTGTTGTCACATTAAAATAAAAAACCCACTTCTGAGTATTTGTGATTGCGATTTTATTTGCATTCTAAGCAATTGTTATCGCTTAAAATTATTGAAGCTGGGGTTAAATTGATGAAAAAAACAGATTCTAAAAAATTTCAGCAAAATGTTACAAAAAAATATATATATAGCAAAATATTTTTCAAAATAAAATATTAACAAGAATTTTTTAAAATGCAAAAAAAAATTTTAAATTAAAAAATATATATTTCTTTAAATTAAAAAAAATATATTTTTTTAAATTAAAAAAAAAAATAAATATATTAAAAAATTTAATTTTTTGCATTAAATGATCCCTGCATTAACAAAATTAATTTCTTTTTCAAAAACATTTTCACAATTTTTCCAAAAAAATGTATTTAATTAATTTTTTTTTTTTCATAAATTTCTTTTTTTATTTTTAAAATATTTTTCTTTAATTTTTTTATTTTTATTATTTCTTAATTCTTTTCAAAAAAATATTTTTTTTTCAATTCCAAATATTTTTTCTTTTTTTAATCAAAAAAAATGTATTTTAATTTTTAAACTTTTTGTTAAATTTTTTTTTATTTTTATAATTTTTTATTCTTTTCAAACAAATGTTTTTTCATTTCCAAATTTTTTTTTTCTTTTGGGAAAATTTTTTCTACATTTTTTTCCAACAACATATAACCATATAACACAATTATTCCACAAAAAATCACAATTTTCTGACTCTGATTCCAAAAACTTGTTTTATTGCCTTTCTTTCTATCGTAGTTGGATTTTCATTCTAAATAATTGCACAGTATAAGGCAATTTTAATTTCATTTTCTTGTGCTTACTTTTCTTCACTTAAATTGGCAAATATAGACAATTTGAATACTAATACAAAACAACAATATTATTCCATTCAGTTGTTATTCCACATTATTGACCAACATAACATACACTGCGCGATTTTTTTAAAACTATTTTCTTATAAATTATAAGAAAATCTTATTAGTTCCTTAAAAATTATAAGAAAATCCCTAAATAAATGACACCTTAAAGATTTTCCTCACATTCTTTAGATTTTTTTCAAATTTTTAATTTTTATTTCTTTTCTTTGGGTTTTTATTTTCAATTTTTCACTTTTGTTGTTGTTTTTCGTGTTTTAAACAACTTTTTTTTTTATACGTTTCCGTATTTTTCTTTTATTTTTCGCTATTTCTCCACTTCTATTATGTATTTTACCCGCCTTCTCGTTTTCGTTGTTAAAGTATGACTAAAATGTGCGATTTCAATGAATGTTGTCCAAAGCCCTATGAAAAAAACATTCTGCTGCTGGTGCTACTACTACTACTGCTGCTGCGGCTGTCGACAGCGCAGCTGCTGCCGAGCAGCTATTAAATATTCACTTGTTCGGCAAAAAAAAAAGAAAAAGCACAACAACAATAATAATCAAATAGTGTGAGAGTGTTAAGCTAAGGAGATGCCAAACATATGAGAAAACACCAACAACCATCATCTTCATACCGCATACATACAACAACTCTTGTATATTTTTGTCTAAAAACGACGACGACGACACAGATACGACAGCAATAACAAAAACGACCACAATTTTGCTATAAAAGCCCATGTTATTCACACACAAAAAAATCAAAAACGAAAAAAAGGCAAAAAAAACAACAACATTAAAAAAATTCATAGCTCCAGCTTAAGCAAAACATCAATTAAGTATGCTGCTCACATACTACAAATAGCATTGATATGATGCAAAAATAGATCAAGTCGATACATTTTCAAAGAAGCAGGGTAATAAAACTACCCTGTTTGAAGGGAAAGGGTAATAAAACTACCATTTTCAAAGGGAAAGAGTAATAAAAGTACCCCTTTCAAACGAAAAGGGTAATAAAAGTACACTTTCCAAAGGAAAGGGTAATAAAACTATCCTTTTCAAAGGAAAAGTGTAATAAAACTATCCTTTTCAGAGGAAAAGGGTAATAAAACTATTCTCTTCTAAGGAAAAGGGTAATAGAATTACTCCTTTCGAACAAAGCAAATGCTAATTTGCCAATGAACATTCCATTAAGGAACAGGGGCAAACTCACATATCAATGAGTGCTGTCCGATTCAAGTTTTTTAAGCTCAGTTATAAGGATCTCCTTTTTAAAGCCGAGCTCGAACGGCGTGCCACAGTGCGACACCACTTTGTGGAGAAGATTTTACATGGCTGCCATACCAAATGGTACAGTACCTCACAAATGTCGCAAGCATTAGAAGGGTATAACCCCCGCTGAAAATTTGCATGATGTTCTCGTCAGGGTTCGAACCAAGCGTCATATGCGGACATGCCTCCAAGGAAGGTAATTAAACTGCCCTTTTCCATGGGAAAGGTTAATAAAACTATCCTTCTCCAAAAGAAAGGTAATAGAATTACCCTTTTCTAAGGGAAAGGATAATAAAACTACCCTTTTCCAAGAAAAAGGGTAGTCTTCAAGAAAAGGGGTAAAAGAAAACCCCTTTACTTAGGAAGGGTGTAATGAAACTACCCTCTACCAGTATACTTATTTCAAGGGAAAGGTTACTAAAACTACCCTTTCCTTTGAGAAAGGGTACTAAAGCTCCGCTTTTCTATAGGAAAGGGTAATAAAACTATCCTTTTAAAAGCGAAAGAGTTATAAGCCTTTCCTTTGGGGAAGGGTATTAAAGCTTTCCTTTGGGAAAAGGTGCTAAAACTACCCTCTCCTTTGGAAAAGAGTACTAAAACTACCTTTCCTTTGGAAAAGGGTACTAAAACTACCCTTTCCTTGAGAAAAGGGTACTAAAACTAACCTATCCTTGGAAAAAGGTCACTAAAACTACCTTTCCTTTGGAAAAGGGTACTAAAACTACCCTGCTTTTGGCAAGGGTACTAAACCTACCCTGCATTTGGCAAGGGGTACTAAAACTACCCCCTCCTTTGGGAAAAGACACTAAAACTACATTATCCTTTGGAAAAGGGTACTAAAACTCACCTTTCCTTGGGTAAAGTGTGCTAAAACCAACCTTTCCTTTTGGGAGAGTACTAAAACTACCCTCTGCTTTGGTAAGGGGTACTAAAACTACCGTTAGCTTTGGGAAGGGGTACTAAAGCTAATCTTTTCTTTGGGAAAGGGTACTTAAACTACCTGTTCATTTGGGAAAGATTACTAAACCAACCTCTTCTTTTGGGAAAGGGTAGTATAACTACCCTTTCCTGCAGGAAAGTGTACTAAAACTTCCCTTTCCTTTGGGGAAGTCCTTTTGGTACTCAAACTACCCATTCACTTGGGAAAGGGTACTAAAAGTGACCTTTCCTTTGTGAAGGGGTACTACAGCTACCATTTTCTATGGGAAAGGGAACTAAAACTACTATTTTCTTTGACAAAGGGTAAGAAAACTAACCCTTCCTTTGGGAAATGTAACTATAACTACACTTCCCTTTGGGAAAGGGTACTTAAAATACCGTTGCCTATGGAAGAGGGTACTTAAAACTACCCTTTCCGTGGGGAAAGGGTAATAAAAATACCTTTTCCTTTGTGAAAAAGTACGAAAACTTTCTTTTCTTTTGGGAAAAAGTACGAAAACTTTCTTTTATTTTGGGAAAGGTTATTAAAACAACCGTTTCCTTTGGCAAAGGATGCTTAAAACTACCCTTTCCATTGGGAAAGGTTACTAAAGCTATCCTTTTCTTTAGGAAATGTTACTAAAACTACGCTTTCCTTTGTGAGAAAGTGCTAAAACTAACCTTTCCTTTGGGAAAGAGTACTAAAAATACCCTTTGTTTTGGTAAAGGGTACTAAAACTACCCTTTCCTTGGTGAAAAAGTACTAAAGCTATTCTTTCTTTTGGGAAAGGGTACTAAAACTACCCTTTCCTTTGCGAAAGGGTTGTTCCTTTGGGAAAGTGTGCAAAAACCTCCCTTCCGTTGGGAAAAGATATTAAAAATACCATTTCCTTTGGGAAATGGTTGTAAAACTACACTTTCCTTTGGGAAAGGGTACTAAAACTACCCTTTAATTTAGAAAGGGGTACTAAAACTACCCTGTTCATTATAAAAGGGTTTTAAAACTTCCCTTTCCTTTGGGAAAGTATTTTATAACCCTTTTTTTTATTGGGGAAGTGTACATTCGCTTTTTCCTTAGGAAAGAGTACTAAAATTCGTTTTAAAACTCTTCTTTCCACCGGGAAAGTGTACTAATATCCCCCTTTCCCGTGGACAAGGTACTACACCTACCGAGTGTTTTGGAAAAGGGACATTTTGCTACTTTTCCTTTGTGACTTGTCTCTTTTGCTCTTCCACCCGATTATTTTAAGATATTTTTTCTGTCAGAGAATCAATGAACAATTCTCTTGTACGAATATTTGGCGTTTTGCGTATGACACCATGTGAGTATAAAAAAAAACACAACAATCGACGCGTTGGCGTTTTCAGCATTGATTTCGACGTCGTCTTCACCAATAGTATTTATGGCGATGTATGGACAACGAGATGTGTTAAATAATCCATATATGACTCTTAAGACTCATGTAATGTAAAATGTTAAGTGACGATTAAAAGTCAAAATAGTCATTATAAACCAAAGCGCGTTTTAATTTTTTTCGAGTAACAATTGCACACTAAAGCGGTACTGGGACAAAGGCCTTAAGAGGCTTGAATGGTTTAAGTAATGGTGTCGGTAATTGTAACAAAAATGGATATAAATACTTTAAGTACCGTTTAAAGTAGACGCGGGTTGGGCAAGCTCATCGTAAGATTGAAATTTTAAGATCATTTTTGTGAAGTACTTACAATTTGAGTATTGAGTGTAACTAGGAAGTACAAACCTGAAAGGGGGAAAAATAGAGATTAATAAAAATTATTGGGCAGTAAATTATGATAAAAGTACAATTTTCTTTAGGAAAATTTTAAGAAAAATTTTTATAGAAATAAAATCTGCAAAAATTTTTTTCCGAAAAAAAAAATTAAATCTGAAAAAATATTGACAAGCTTTGCTACAGGAATAATTTTTTTTTTTTTTTTTTTAATTCTCATAAAAACTATTTTTTTTATAATTTTTTCCAAGCTGTATGTGCTTTTTGGACTTCTGACTGATAACTTTGATAACTTTCCGTTTCATGAAAGAAGCCACAAACACTGATACGGATTATGCAGTGAATTTCACCGCTCTTACATTAATTTTTTTGTTTGGATTTTTTTGAAAATAGTCCAACATATTTAATATTTTTGGCAGCATGCTTGCTTGCAGCCAACATTAACATTTTTTGTAGTTTTTTTTTCATTTTAGTTCGTTTTTTTTTTATTTTCCTTGTTTTCTTGCCTTCAAATGATGAATAAAAAATGAGTCTAGTAAACATTTTGGCATACTAAAAAGAGTCGTCATCGTTATGGCAGACATTAATGCTCCGCCGTAGATAGAAGAACGCGTGCGTTTGCATATAAAGCGTATTGTCAATTTGTCCGTCTGCCGTCCGTCCGTCCGTCTGTTGGTCATATTCTGTCATATCTTAGCGTAGCTATGACCCTCATTGGTCGCACGTACCACATAATGAGGTAGGAGGCTGATGTTTAAATATTTAAATTATGAGCGGAGATGAATGAAACATCCACCAAAACAAAAAAAAAGCAACAACACTTTATGTTGCTAAACTTTTTTAATTTACAGTTGCTATTCCAATTTTTATTGCCTTATTTTCCTTCTACAACTTAACATCCAAAACGCCAAAGGGGTTTCAATCAAAAGTAAAACACAACAACGAAAAACGAATCATAAAATATTAAAGAAACCGTTTTTTAAACATTTCATGCATATGCTGGACGACGTAGGAAAAGATGACAACAATAAACTTTCGCTACCCATGACATATTCCAAACTTTTATGGCTGTTTTTTTTTTTTTTATAGAAAAAAATGCCGTAGCAATTTTTTTTTATTTTTATTTAATTTTTTTTCTTCTGCTTCGCATGGCCGTGAATATTTTGTGACCGTTGTCTAACTGCCCGGGGGAGAGTTAATTTTTTTGTTTTATTATCGAATCGTGATATTCATTTATAAACTACTTACAGTTTGAATAACATGTGTTTATTTATTTAAATATACAAAAACAACAGCAATAAATTTCATTTCATTCGAAAATTAAACGAAAGTTAAAGACACAATGAACATAAACATTCGATTCCATCTTCTGTTGACAACTTTAACGGCTGGTAAACAAATAAAAGCCTATATTTAAATAAACTGATAAAAATTCCCCAAAAAAAAATAACAACAAACATTATATAAAAAAGTAATTTTGCAAAAGAGAATGAAGAAAAAATGTAGAAAAGTGTATTTTCAAAAATTTGAATAGCATACTTTTCTACAGAAAAGTTTGTGTAATACAGTTTTTTTAAAACAATTTAAGTAGCTTACTTCCCTATAGTAAAGTTTAAGAAGCACAATTTCCATAGAAAAGTTGAAGAAACACTTCTTTAAAAGAAAGGTTTAAAAAATACTCATTTCCATAGAAAGTTTTATTTTACCAATAAAAAAGTTTTAAGACCAAACTCGTCTACAAAAAAGTTTGAGCAGCACACTTTTTTGTAAAAAAACTATGTTGCGTACTTTTCAATAAGTATGCAACTGATGTCAAAAAGTTTGAGAAGCTCACTTTTTTGTAGAAAAATTGGATTAGCACATTTTCTACATAACAGTTTGAGCAGCTTATTTCCCTACGTAAAAGTTTGAGAAGCCGAATTTTCTATAAAACATTTTCTTTCCAATAGAAAAAGACCTTTTCCCAGCAACATCAAAGTGTGATAATCCAACTTTTCCACAGGAAACATTTCAATACAAATGTGTGTTATTCCAACTTTTTTATAGATGTGTATGCATCAACATTTTTCTACAAAAAAGAGTGCTACTCAAACTTTTCTATAGAATCTTTTCTACGGAAAAGTTTCGGTAGAACACTTTTTCAGTAACACACTATTCTATGGAAAAGTTTGAGTAGCACTCTTTTCGATATAACAAATGTTCATACCTTAAGAAATGTTTAAGTAGCGCAAATTTTTTAAAGAAAAGTATGAGTAGTACACACTTTTCTACAGAAGAATTAGAGTACCACATTATGCTATGGAAAAGTTTAAGCAACACACTGTTCCATATAAAAGTTCCGGTAACACACTTTCCTATAAACAAGTGTGAGAAGCAAATTTTCCATAGAAAAGTCTGAGAAGCACACTTTTCTGTAGAAAAACTTGAGAAAGACACTTCTCTATAGAAACGTTTGTGCAGTCCACTTTTATATGAAACGGTATGAGTAACACATATTTCCATAGAAAAGTTTAAGTAGCACACTTTTCTGTGAAAAAGTTGGAATAGCTTACTTTCCCATAAAAAGTTTGAGAAGCACAATTTTCTGTACAAAAAAAATGAAGACCAAACTTACTTTTAGGACATATTTCTGTAGAAAAGTTTGAAAATCACACTTTTCCATAGAAAAGCTTGAGTAACACACTTTTTTATAAAATATTTTGAGTAGTTCTCTTTACTATAGAAAAATTTGAGCAGCACATTTGTCTATAAAAAGTTTGATTAGCACACTTTTCTAAAAAAAAGTTTATGTAGCACACATTTCTGTAGAACAATTAAAATAGCACACTTTTCTATAGAAAAGTTTATGTAGTACACTTTTCTATAGAAAAGTTTGAGTAGCACACTTTTGTGTGAACAAGTTGGAGAAGCACAGTTTTCTGTGAAAAAGTTGGAGTTGCACACTTTTCAATGGAAAAGTATGAGTAGCACACTTTTCTATAGAAAAGTATGAGTAGCACACTTTTCTATAGAAAAGTATGAACTTTTCCATAGAAAAGTTTGAATATCACACTTTTTTTAGGCAAGTTTGAGCAGCACATATTTCTATAGAACTGTTTGAGTAGCAAACTTTTGTGTGAACAAGTTGGAGAAGCACACTTTTCTGTGAAAAAATTGAAGTAGCACACTTTTTCATAGAAAAGTTTGAATATCACACTTTTTTAGGAAAGTTTGAGCAGCACTTACTATAGAAAAGTTGGAGAAGCACACATTTCTATAGAAAAGTTTGAGCATCACAATTTTCAATGAAAAAGTTTCGAGTAGCACACTTTTCTGAAGAAATACTTGAATAGCACACTTTTCTATAGGAAAGTTTTGTGCAGCCCACTTCTCTACAGAAAAGTTTGAGTAGCACACCTTTTTATAAAAAAGTTTGAGTAGTACACTTTTCTATAGAAAAGTTTGAGTAGCACACTTTTCTATGGAAAAGTTTGAGCACCGCGCTTTTCTTTTGAAAAGTTTGAGAAGCACACTTTTCTGTAGAAAAGTTTGTGTAGCACACTTCTCGATAGAAAAGTTTGAGTAGAACACTTTTTTATAGAAAATTTGAGTAGCAAACTTTTTTAAAGAAAAGTTTGAGAAGAACACATTTGTGAAGAAAAACTTGAATAGCACACTTTACTATAGAATGGATTGTGTAGCACACTTTTCTTAAGAAAACCTTGAATGGCACACTTTTCTAAAGAAAAGTTTGAGTAGTATACTTTTTTATGGAAAAGTTTGAGTAGCACCGTTTTTTAAAGAAAAGTTTGAGTAGCACACTTTTCTATAGAAAAGTTAGAGTGGCACACTTTTCTACAGAAAAGTTTGAGTAGCACACCTTTTTATAAAAAAGTTTCAGTAGTACACTTTTCTATAGAAAAGTTTGAGTAGCACACTTTTCTATGGAAAAGTTTGAGTACCGCGCTTTTCTTTAGAAAGGTTTGAGAAGCACACTTTTCTGTAGAAAAGTTTGAGTAGAACACTTTTTTATAGAAAAATTTGAGCAACAAACTTTTTTAAAGAAAAGTTTGAGAAGCACAATTTTGTGAAGAAAAACTTGAAAGCACACTTTTCTATAGAAAGGATTGTTTAGCACACATTTGTTAAGAAAACCTTGAATAGTACACTTTTCTAAAGAAAAGTTTGTGCAGCACACTTCTTCTGCATTATTATTTTTCTTAAATAAAATTTTTGCATAATTTACCGCTTCACAATTTGTGCTGGAAATCTATATTTTTAATGAATCTCTACTCTACTCAAATATATTCAATTGTGCTTCTTACTTCTTTGCATGCTTTGGACTTTGCTTTAATGTTGTTAAATTTTTTGCCATTACTTCAACTATTCATTATCATTTTCATCATTCCATTAAATGAAGATTTATATCTTTTCCGTGACTATTAATAATTGGGGAAAAAGAACATTTTTATGGGTGTGTTTGCTCACCAAAAAAAATTGTATTTGCCTTAATAATTATAAATATGGCTGTTCGTCTTTTCGCCAATGAAAATAAAAGAAAAAATATGATATTTATCTTTGCGTCATACATGTGGTATTCATTTAATATTCGCCTTTTTTTCAACAAATAAATGCCTTTATTGGTTCTATAAATATTAATATTTTTGGGCGATTGCCTTCAATTTGAATGTTGATAATTTTATACGCAAATGTGTTTGCTTAAATTCTGGTCAATAAGGAACAAGGCAATTTTTGAAATTTTTGATTTTTCTATTGAAAAGTTTGAGGACCAAACCTAACTTTAGAAAAAAGAGAGAGCCAAACTTTCTCTATAGAAAAGTAAAGGAGCACGCTTTTCTACACAAAGTTTTAAGTAACACGGATTTCTATAGAAAAGTTATTAGTAGCACACTTTTATATAGAAAAGTTTGAATAGCAAACTTTTCTAAAGAAAAGTTTGAATAGCAAATTATTCAAACTTGTTATTATTAATAACAAGTTTGAATAGCACACTTTTCAATAAAAATTTTTCAGAAGCACATTTTTCTACAAAAAAGTTTCAGAAGCACATTTGTCTACAGAAAAGTTTGAATAGCACATTTTTCAATAGAAAAGATTCAGAAGACCATTTTTCAATAGAAAAGATTGAGTAGCACACTTTCCCATAGAAAAGTTGGAATAACACACCTTTCTTCAGAAAAGTTTTAGAAGCACACATTTCTGTAGAAAAGTTTATAAAGCACACTTTTCTAAAGAAAAGTTTGAGTAGCACACATTTCTAAAGAAAATTTTAAGTAGCACACTTTTCTATAGAAAATTTTAGACGCACACTTTTCCCTAGAAAGTTTGTATAGCACACTTTTCTTTAGAAAATTTTAGAAGCACACTTTTCTATAGAAAGTTTTGGGTAACATTCTAAACAAAAGTCAGACTGACCCACTTTTCTATAGAAAAGGTTTACTAGTACATTTTTCCATAAAAAAGTTAGATAATCTCACTTTTCCACAGCAAAAAAAATTTAGAAGCACACCTTTCTATAGAAAAGTTTGAATAAAACACTTTTCAATAAAAAAGTTTGAGTAGCACATTTTTCCTTAAAAAAGTTTGAATAGCACACTTTTCTATAGAAAAGTTTGAATAGCATTCTTTTCTATAGAAAAGTTTGAGTAGCACACTTTTCCATAGAAAAGTTTGAATAGCATACTTTTCCATAGAAAAGTTTCAATCGCACACTTTTTCATACAAAAGTTCGAATAGCACACTTTTTTATGGAAAAGTTTGAAAAGCATACTATTCTACGGAAAAGTTTAAGTAGTATAATTTGTTTGAGTAGCACACTTTTCTATAGAATAGTATGAATAGCACACTTTTCTATAGAATAGTTTGAATAGCACACTTTTCTAAGAAAAGTTTGAATAGCACACTTTTCTATAGAAAAGTTTGAATAGCATACTATTCCATAGAAAAGTTTGAATAACACTTTTCTATAAAAAAGTTTAAGTAGCATACTTTTCTATAGAAATGTTTGAGTAGCATACTATTCCATAGAAAAGTTTGAATAACACTTTTCTATAAAAAAGTTTAAGTAGCACACTTTTCTATAGAAATGTTTGAGTAGCATACTATTCCACAGAAGTTTGAATAACACTTTTCTATAGAAAAGTTTGAATAGCACACATTTCCATAGAAAAGTTTGAGTAGCACACTTCTTCATAGAAAAGTTTAAATAGCACAATATTCTACAGAAAAGTTTGAATAGCACACTTTTCTATAGAAATGTTTAAGTAGCACACTTTTCCATAGAAAAGTTTGATTAGCACAAATTTCCATAGAAAAGATTGAGTAGCACACGTTTCCATAGGAAAGTTTGAATAGCACACTTTTCTATGGAAAAGTTTGAGTAGCACACTTTTCTATAGAAAAGTTTGAATAGCACACTTTTCTATAGGAAAGTTTGAATAGCACACTTTTAGAAAAGTTTGAGTAGCACAATATTCTATAGAAAAGATTGAGAAGCACACTTTTCTATAGGAAAGTTTGAGTATCACACTATCCCATAAAAAAGTTTGAGGAGCACATTTTTCTGCAGAAAAGTTTAAGCACACTTTTTTTTTGGAGAAGTTTAAGTTGCTTTCAAACATTTCTTTTAAAAAAATATTTTTTACAATATTGTCTATACATATATGCTCTTCCAATGCCTCTTTACCACATCTTATACATTTTTTTTACATTTATTAAATCATCTTCTTTAAGTTTGTGGTTTACTAGTGATCTGCGTTGTTTTATATTTTTTACATGCTCTGGGAATCACGTTGTTTTGCCATTCGTTCAACCACAGGATTAGTCTTTAAAACCTCAAAATCTTTTTGTAGAACAGAAATAAGTACTTTAAACATGAAACCATTGAACAACAGCAATGAGTCATACTTATTATACCACACAAAAACAAACGAACGGAAAAAATTTAAATACATTTTTTAAATTGAAGAGAAAATTTAAATTTTAATTAAAATTCTTTTAGAGTGTATTTTCTAACAATTAAAACCCAAAAATGTTGATTGGACGTATATGGTTCATGTCATGCGTTTCTTTGTTCATTTGCTTAGTGATGGACACATGCCAAAATGAGAAATTGTTTTGTATGTATTTCACTTGAACATTCTAACAGAGTTTATAAAATTTTTATTTTTTTGGAAAATTTTGTAAAAATCTTACAAAATTGTGCTTTTATTTGAAATTGCTTAAATGTAATTTTTGAAAAAAACTAAGCAGAAAAAAATTTTTCCGGAAAAATGTCAAATTCTTTTCTAAAAATTTTTAAAATTTTAAATTTTTTTGTAAATTTTTTTATTTTTTAACAATTTAAATATTCAAGTTTTTTTTGAAGATTAGTATTGAAAAATTTATTCGGCAAAATTTCTGAAAAATATAATTAATATAATATAATTTTTAAATATATAAAATTTTTTTTTTAAATTTAAATTTTTTTTTGATTTTTTTTTTGTTTTGCGTAAATTTCTTATTTTTTTATTTATTCGTTTTCTTTTCTATTTTTTCGTGTAATTTCCCTCTATATTCAAATTAGTTTTTTTAATAAATTCCAGTTGCTATTCTAAATTACATTTGAAGGTGAAATCAATTGGGGAGATAACAAAAGCAGCAAATTCGCTTATATTTATGCACATTTTTTTCCAACAAAAAAGTAAACCAAAGGCGGAATTTGCAAAAAAATCTACTTTTCTGTATTGGTGACATGGTTAAAAATTTAAAACGCAAAAGTATTCTCCACTGAGACTATGAGCAAAAAAAAACTAAAAAAAAGAGATATAATTTAATTGAATTGGTCGTATGTGACAAAATGGCAACACTGCCCTCCTTCCTAAGCTGGGAAGCAGCACACTGCGCTGCATATAAAATTCTCAAGTGACAGACAGAATTCCAAACGAGATCATATCATAAAGATATTAAAAAATTAACAATGACAAGGTCAGACATGATAAGCTAAAGATATTTAAATAATAAAAAAAATAAACACCAACAAGCCGAAAACGACAATAACACCAATTAGGAGGAGTGTAATTAAAACGAGTATTGAAAATTCAAAATTTAATATCTTACAAAAACACAAACTGGTCACCAAAAATAATTAAAAAAGTTTCAACTCATTTCCGAAATCAATAAAAAATTGCCCCTCTAAATGAATATCTGTTCACTAATCATTAAAGCCCCCCATTACATCTCATTTTGGTTGATTGAGTAGAACAACTGGGCTCGGGGCCACTGCCCTCGAAAAGACTTTGTTAAGCATGTGAATTTCTCATGTAAGGAAAACCACAATACTTGATATTGTAAAACAAAATAACCGTACATATCGACTTAATTAATAACATGTAAATGACCTAGAAAAACGCTAGAAATTGCTTGCCTAGGGTGTTGTAAACACAAATATATCAAAAATAAATCTAGGAGAAACAAAACAATTAAGCAATCTAGAAAATTATTAATTTTCAAGTGGACCTCAGACAACAATTTTTGGCTTATTTACAAAAACAGAATAAGAATGAAAATGTTAAATTAATAAATGGATAAATTCTATAGACACGTTTTCTGTGCACAAGTTTGGTTTCCAAACCATTCTATAGAAAAGTATACTACTTTAACTTTTCTCTAGAAAGGAGTCCTACTCTAAACATTTCTATGGAAAAGTGTGCTATTGAAACTTTTCTAAATAAATGCTTGCAACTCAAACTTTTCCATGAAAAAGTGTGCAAAAGTGTGCTACTCCAACTTTTCCATAGAGAAATGTGATACTCAAATATTTTTAAAGAAAAATGTGCTATTCAAACTTTTCTATAGAAAAGTGTGCTACTTAAACTTTTCTATAAAACAGTGTGCTACATAAACATTTTTACAGAAAAGTGTGCTACTCAAACTTTTCTTTGGGAAAGTGTGCTACTCAAACTTTTCTACGGAAAAGTGTGATACTCAAACTTTTCTGTAGAATAATTTGATTATTTTCTATGGATAAGTGTGCTATTTAAACACTTCATGGGAAAGTGTGCTATTCAAACGTTTCTATAGAAAAATATGTAACCAATCTTTTTTAAAGAAAAGTGTGCTACTCAAACTTTTTTATAAAAGAGTTCTTCTCAAACTTTCCTATAAAAAGTGTGCTACTTAAACAATCCATGTGAAAAGTGTGCTATACAAACTTGTCTTAAGAAAATTGTGCTAATTAGACTTTTCGATAAAATAGTGTGTTTCTCAAAATTTACTATTGAAAAGTGAACTCCTCCAACTTTTCTATAGAAAGGGGTCCTACCCTAAATGTTTCTATGGAAAAATGTGCCGTTCAAGCTGCTCTACTGAAAATATGCTATTCAAACTTTCCTAAATAAATGTGTGCATCTCAAACTTTTCTATGAAAAAGTGTGCAAAAGTGTGTTACTCAAAATTTTCCATAGAGAAATGTGCTACTCAAACATTTCTAAACAAAAATGTGCTACTCAAACATTTCTAAACAAAAATGTGCTATTCAAAAATGAGCTATTTCTAAAGAAAAGTGTGCCATTCAAACTTTTTATAAAAATGTGTGCTACTCAAAATTTTCTATAAAAAAGTGTGCTACTCAAACTTTTCTATACAAAAGTGTGCTACTCAAACTTTTCTATGGAAAAGTGTGCTATTCAAACTTTTCTATGGAAAAGTGTGCTACTCAAACTTTTCTGTAGAATAGTTTTATTCTTTTCTATGGAAAAGTGTGCTATTCAATCGTTTCTATAAAAAGAATGTAATTCAATCTTTTTATAGAAAAGTGTGCTACTCAAATATTTTTATAAAAAAGAGTGATTCTCAAACTTTCCTATAAAAAGGGTGCTACTTAAATTATGCAGTAGAAAAGTGTGCTACACAAACTTATCTAAAGAAAATTGTGCTATAGAAAAGAGAACTCCTCAAATTTTTCTGTAGAAGAGAGTCATACCCTAACCATTTCTATGGAAAAATGTGTCATTGAAGCGGCTCTTTTGAAAATGTGCTATTCAAACGTTTCTAAATAAACGTGTGCAACTCGAACTTTTCAATGGAAGAGTGTGCTACTCAAACCTTGTTATAGAGAAATCAATTAATTCTAAAGAAAATTGTCCTATTCAAACTTTTCTAAAGATATGTGTGTAATTCGAAATTCCTGCAGAAAACTGTGCAAAATGTGCTACTTCAACATTTTTATAGAGAAATATGCTACTCAAACTTTTCTAAAGAAAAGTGTGCTGTTCAAACCTTTTTAAATAAAGGGTGCAGCTGTAAACTTTCTACGATAAAGTTTACAACTCAAACCTTTATATAAAAAGGTGTGCTATTAAAACTTTTGTATAATCAGCGTGAAACTTAAATTTTGTATAGAAAATGTGCTACTCAAACTTTTGTAGGGAAAAAAGAACTAGTCTAATTTTCCATAGAAAAATATGCTACTCAAAATTTTCTAAAGAAAAAAGTGCAACTCAAACGTTTCTATGGAAAAATGTGTTATTAAAACTTTTCTATAGTAAAGGTTGCCATTCAAACTCTTCTACATTAAACTGGAAGTGTAAATCGGGCGACATATATCTAAATCTGAACCGATTTCTATGAAACTCACTATTAAAGTTGAAGACGATCGGATGGAAACTGCGACCTTTAGTTTGTATACAAATTAACATGGACAGACAGACATAGCTAAATCGAATCGGAAAGTGATTCTGAGTCGATGGGTATACTTATCAATTGTTCCATCTCTCTGCCTTTTGGGTCTTACAAACAAATGCACAAGTTATAATACCCTGTGCCAAAGTTGTGTTGTAGGGTATAAAAAGGCTTCTCAAATTTTTTTAACAAAAGGGTTCACAAAATTTTCTATAGAAAAAGAGTGCCACTGAAAATTTTTAATAGAAAAGCCTGCTACTCAAACTTGTTTAAAGAAAAGAGTGCTCCTGCACATTTCTATAGAAAAGTGTGCTACTCAAACTTTCTTTGAAAGTGTTTGCTACTCAAACTATTCTATAGAGAAGTGTGCTACTCAAACAATTCTATAAAAAAAGTGTTACACAAACTTGCCTAAAAAGAGTGATTCTCAAACTTTTCTCCAAAAAAGTGTGCTTCTCTAAAAAAGTGTGCAGCAGAAAAAAGTGCTACTCAAACTTTTATATTGAAAAGCGAACTTATTAAAATTTTTTAAGTAAATTGTGCTTCTCCAACTTTTTTATTCAAACTGAGCTCCTCAAACTTTGCTGTAGAAAATTGTGATATTCAAACTTTTCTATAGCAAAGTGAACTCCGTTCCGTTAATACTTAAGTAAAAAGGTGTTGTACTCAAATCTTTCTATAGAGAAATGTGTTACTCAAACTTTTCTTACGAATAGTGTGCAATTCAAACTTTTCCATAGAATATAATGCTACACAAACTAGTCTAAAGAAATGAGCGCTACTGAAACTTTTCTATAAAAAAAGTGCGTTTCTCAAACTTTTATATAAAAAAGTGTTCCAATAAAACATTCTAATGAACATGGTGTTCCTCAAACTTTTCTGTGGAAAGGTGTGCTACTCAAACTTTTCTATGGAAAAAAGTGCTATTCAAACTTTTCTATGGAAGAGTGTACTATTCAAACTTTTTATATAAAAAAATACGCTACTTAAACTTTTTTAAAGAAAAACAAACTAAAGCAAACTTGTCTATAGAAAAGTTTGAGAAGCAAACTTATCTATAGAAAAGTTTGAGAAGCAAACTTGTCTATAGAAAAGTTTGAGAAGCAAACTTGTCTATAGAAAAGTTTGAGAAGCAAACTTGTCTACCAAGTCTACCAAGTTTGTCTATAGGACCAAGTTTGCTTCTCAAACTTTTCTATAGACAAGTTTGGTCCTCAAACTTTTTATTAAGAAGTGTGCTTCATAAGTTTTCCTGTAGGAAGTGTGCTTCTCAAACTTTTCTGTTGACATGTTTGCTTCACAAACTTTTCTATCAATAATTTTCTTTCTCCATTTTTTTCTTTTCATAAGTTTGAGCATCAGACGTTTTATAAAAGATTTTATTTCATTTATTGTGTATAATTTTAATTAAATCTCATGTTTAATATTTGTTATGTATTTTCCAGCGTTTATTGCAGTAATTGTCTTATTGTTGTATTTACACATAATTGTTAATTATTAAAGACTTAACTGACATGGCAAAGTAGTATGACGTGAGATTGAGATCAAGTGCATTATTAATGTCGCTTTGTCATTTCCCTCGGTAATTGTTATTATATTTTCACTTTCATCTTTTGACGGTGCATTGCTATATGGCCAAGCGGACGGTCAGTCGCTTATTCATTAAGGCGTCCATTGGTCTGGAAAGCTTTTTTCAACTACTTTATATTGCAACATTCACTTCTGCCAAGGCGATTGGATATTGCAAATTATGCAGCAGAATGGTTAATTTGAATGACAAGTGATCAACAATTCTTAAATTTTTGAAAATTTGAAATTTCTCCCAAAAATTGTTTATCTCCAAAATATGAACGTAGCTCAGGGCAATGACCTTTTGCCAATGCAAAAGTTTTAATTTTCAAAATCAGCAATATCGTTTGTTTGTTTGCCAATTCATTTGTTGCATCGCGTCTACTTTGTCGCATGTCGTAATGCATTTTAAGTGCGAAAATTTCCACATAATGCCAAATGTTTTTTCTATGATGTATATGAAACTTTTGGCTTGCTTACCTTGTATATGAGATTTTGTTTTTGTGTGTCGACATTTGAAAAAAAATAGAAAATTAAATATTTTGTAAGCCAGCCAAACGGTCGACAGCTAATAGGTGATGTAAAATCTTAAATGCAGTCTGTCGAATTTTCTGTAATTTTTTGTTATTTTTTTTTTTGGTAAAAATTGGCAATAGGAGTATTGGAATGGATAAGGCACCTGTAGCTTAAACATTAAATATTATGACATTTTTAAGGTAAGGTAAATGTGTATGAGAATCAATAAAATTTAAGGATTTTATCAACCCAAAAAAATTAGAAAAAGCTGATGCTCAGTCTCAAAGATGGTTACAAGTTTCAAACCACCTATTCCCAGTTCTCTTTTATTCAACTCAATAAAATCATAAATCACTGTCCATGGAGAGCATCATCAGTATGCAAGCCAATCTAGTATTTTCACATTTTTGTAATTTTCACATTCAATTGTATGCAAGTGGCCCGTGCTTGCAAACCAGATCACTACAAATGGAATGATTTTTTTTTATTTTTGCTCGGTTTTGGTTTTTTGATTATTTTTAAATTTATTCACTGCACCACATCACATCACACCACAATAAGTAATTTTTCATATTTTGCTACAAATTTGTCATCATATGTACATAATCATTTTCATATAATCGCCAAAGAGCAATGAAGACAGCAAAGGCGACGATGGTTTGGCCGAGATAGGGATATTGCCATTTTCCAGTCAGGTTTCTGCTCGTTTGTCTGGCTCTCTGACTCTTTTTTCTTAAGTGGTTTGAAGAAAATTTTATGCCATAAATTTTACTTTCATACTGGATGGAGGTACAATGAACAGACCAAGGAGTGTAGACACTAGGTCTAAATATGTATTCTAAGAAAATCTGCAACAAATTGTATACACATACAATGTATGCCTAAATCGGGCATACAGCCTACGCAATGGCCATACGCAATTAATATGGGCAAATGCATATATGTAACGCAAAAAAAAAAAAAAATCAACCAAACCAAAAAAGGTCACTAAAAGAAACATCAATCCTCATATATTTTTCTTATAACTAAAAAATTTTAACGGAAAAATAGTTTAAAAGTCATAGGAAAATGAATAATTTATTGAAAAGTCTCAAGGCCCATTTGAGGAGTAAAATAGATAGAAAAATTTTATCAATAGGAAGTTTAAATCATACAGTTATAATTTGCGAGTCAAAATTGTCCCAAAACAAACGAACTTGTGCTAAAAAAAAGTTTGAGAAGCAAATTTGTCTATAGAAAAGTTTAAGAGGCAAACTTGTCTGAAGAAAAATTTGAGAAGCAAACTTGTCTATAGAAAAATTTGAGAAGGAAACTTATCTATAGAAAAGTTGGAGAAGCAAACTTGTCTATAAAAAAGTTTGAGAAGCAAACTTGTCTATAAAAAAGTTTGAGAAGCAAACTTGTCTTTAGAAATTTGAGAAGCAAACTTATCTATAGAAAAGTTTGAGAAGTAAACTTGTCTATAGAAAAGTTTGAGAAGTAAACTTGTCCATAGAAAAGTTTTAGAAGCAAACGTGTCTATAGAAAAGTTTGAGAAGTAAGAACCAAACCGAGAAGTTTGAGAACCAAAAATGGTCATAAAAAAGTTTGAGAACCAATTTTGTCCCTAAAAAATTCGAAAAGCAATCTTGTCTATAGAAACATTTGAGAAGCAAACTTGTCAACAGAAACGTTTGAGAAGCAAGCATAATTATAGAAAAGTTTCAGAAGTAAATTTGTCGCAAGAAAAGTGTGAAAACGTTGGTGCAAACTTTTCTACACAACTCTTTGAGAAGCAAAATGGTAGGTGAAAAAATTTGAGAGGCAGCATTCTTAATATAAAAGTTAGAGAAGCAAACTTGGCTACAGAAAGTTTTGAGAAGCAAACTTGTTTAAGCAACAAACTTGTCCGTAGAAAAGTTTGAGGAGCATACCTTTGCTCTTGAAAAGTTTGAGTAGCTAACATCTCAATAGAAAAGTTTGAGAAACCAATTTTTGAATAGAAAAGTTTGAGAAGCAAACTTGGTTATAGGGCCAAATTTGTCTACGGAAAACTTTAAGAAACAATAAGACTATAGAAAAGTTTGAAAAGTAAACTTGATATGGAAAAGAATGAGTATTAAACTGGTATACAAAAAAGTTTGAGCGGCAGACTTTTCTGTAGAATTTTTTAGTTGCACACAGTTCCGTGGAAAAGTTCGATAAGTATACTATTGCATAGAAAAAGTTTGCGTAGCACACTTTTTAGAAAATTTTGAGATGCAAGCTTGTCTGTAGAAGAATTTGAGAAGCAAACTGGTCCATAGAAAATTTGGAGTAGCACACTTTTGCATAGTAAAATATGAAAAGCACACTTTTCTACAGAATAGTTTGAGTAGTATACTTTTGTATAGAAAAGATTGAGCAGTACACTTTTCTGTACAAAAGTTTAAAAGTACACTTTTCAACAGAAATGTTTGAGTAGCACCCTTTTTTACTAAAAATTTTAACAGCATATTTTTAAAAAAGTTTGAGTAGCACACTTTTTATGAACAAAAAGTTTGGGTTTTCATAAAAAAAAGTTTGATGGGGAAACTTTTCTATAAAAAAGTTTGAGGAGCACACTTTTCAAAAGAAAAGTTTGAGAAACACTATATTTTTTAAAGAAAAGTTTGAGTGACACACTTTTGTATAGAAAAGTTTTAGTAGCACTTTTATCAGAAAAGTTTGAGTAGCATACTTTTCCACAAAAATATTTGAGCTGCACATTTTATAAAAAAGTTTGAGTAGCACACTTTTCTGTAGAAAAGTTTGAGTAGCACACTTTTCTGTAGAAAAGTTTGAGTAGTACACTTTTCTGTAGAAAAGTTTGAGTAGCACACTTTTCTGTAGAAAAGTTTGAGCAGCACACTTTTCTGCAGAAAAGTTTACGTAGCACACTTTTCTGTAGAAAAGTTTACGTAGCACACTTTTCTTAAAAAGGTTTGAAGGGGAAACTGTTCATAAAAGTTTCAGGGGAAAATTTTCATAAAAATGGCTTGGGGGGGAATTTAAAAAAAATTGCGAAGCCCACTTTTCAATAGAAAATTTTGAGAAACTCATTTTTAAAGAGAAGTTTGAACAGTTTTTTTAGTTTTTAGAGCACACAATAAGCCGAATACTGGCCAAGGTGTATGTCCAAAGTGACATGGGGCGGATTAATATATGCACCCTCTTTTCACATTTTATAACAAAGTTTGAATAGCGCATTTTTTTGCGAAAAAGATTCAGTATCACACTTTTCTGAAGAAAAGTTTTAGCAGTACTTTTTGAGTTTGAGTTGAGTTTGAGCAGTTTGAGTAACACACTTTTCCACAAAAAAATTTTAGATGCACATTTTATAAACAAGTTTGAGCAGCATACTTTTCTATAGAAAAGTTTGAGAATCACATTTTTCTATAGAAAAGTTTGAGTTAGATTTTTCTGTAGAAAAGTTTGAGAAGCTTATTTTTCTGTAGAAAAGTTTGACAAGCATATTTTTCTATAGACAAGTTTGAGAAACACATTTTTCTGTAGAAAAGATTGAGAAGCACATTTTTTGTAGAAGAGTTTGAGTAGCACACTTTTCTATTGTATAATTTGAGAAGCACTTCCATCGGAAAAATTTGAGTATAACACTCGTCTATAGAAAAGTTTGAGTAGCACACTTATCTAAGGAAAAGTTTGAGTTTCACGCTTTCCTATAGAAAAGTTTCAGTAGTAAAAGTTTGAGTCGCACACTTTTCCATAGAAAAGTTTGAGCAGCACACTTTTCTACAGAAATGTTTGAGCACTTCCGTCGGAAAAATTTGAGTATAACACTCGTCTATAGAAAAGTTTGAGTAGCACACTTATCTAAGGAAAAGTTTGAGTTGCACGCTTTCCTATAAAAAAATTTTCAGTAGTAAAAGTTTGAGTCGCACACTTTTCCATAGAAAAGTTTGAGCAGCACACTTTTCTACAGAAAAGTTTGAGTAGTACACTTTTCTACAAAATAGTTTGATTAGCACACTTTTGCATAGAAAAGTTTGAGTAGCATATTTTTTATAGAGAAGTTTTATTGACACACTTTTGTTTAAGGAGCGAATAATTTTGATCTCCAAACAACACCAAATATGTTGTTTGCAAACAATTTTTAAAGAAGGTTTATGCCCCATACTTAACTACACACAAATTCTCAAATTTTTAACAGCACTTTGTTCCTCAAAAACGAAATCCTCTCTCTTCATGTTTTACATATCCTACATTGATAAACATCTTCATTTAAAGCAATGTTTTTCGTGTCGTTGCACTAACAATTTGCAAAGTAATTTTTAACTTTACCTTGACATTTGCTGGGTGAGGTAAATTTAAATAGGAGACAATAATCTCTTGTCCCATTGCAACATCATCAATTCTCCAACAATGGACAATTGGAATTAAAACTTTAAAGCGTATGAAGGTATGAATCTTCCTCTAAAGGAAGATTTCTAAAAGTACCAGCCCAAAATGACGTTTATCTTATTTCAGAATCAAAACAAAGAAAAATCACAAACAATATCAAACACACCCAAATCATTTGGTGAATTCAGAATGGGGGTCTAGAACTTAAAAAAAAAAAAAAAACTATTCTATGTACAAGATGATGTCGTTGCTGATGCATTTTGCCTAGACTAAGGCCGTGTCTTCCCTCACACCCCTTTTTTCGTTTGATAGCTATAACAGTGTTGCCTCTCTCTGCCCTTTCTTTCGTTATAAATAGTTTTTCGATATCATCTCCATGCAAAAAAAACATAGAAAACTAAAAGACGTCTCTGAAAAAAGGCGACATTCAAACCTAAGTAGACTGCAGTGCAATGCATTGCAATAAAATAAATGGGAGACACATTTACTCAGCATTAGAGAGTCATCTAGTCAGCCAGCCAACCATTCATTGTTGATTTTATTTTCTGGAAAAAGAACCTCCATTGAATCATGTTCCATGTCTTTTTATGGTCGTTGGTTCCATGCTTGAGTTGGCCTACTAGCCTGGCCTTCTCTGGCCCGTCTGACTAACTGACTGTCTGTGTGGCATGAATAGATGCTTGTTCCGTCGCTTGCTTGCTTGGTTGGTTGGTAAGTGCCTGTCTACTTTAGTTTAACCATATATCATTTGCTTGTTCTTCCATCACTATTGATATATGGATTGTTTTTTTAAAGTGTCATGCCACTGTGTACGACGTATCAATCCTCCTCAATAAAATCATCGCTTTTTATTGATCTTCTCTCTAACAATTTACTTTCAATTAATTGTCTTCTTGATAAACATGCGGTAGTCATTGTATAGGCAACTTTTTATTTAATTGAACATTATTTGCGGAATTTTAATAAAAAATTAAGTGAAATAAAAAAGAAAAAAAATCTTTAGAAAAGTTTGAGATGCCAAACTTTTCTATAGAAAAGCTTGACAAACCCACCTTTTCGATAGAAAAGTTTGTGAAACATAGGTTTGCTTCTCAAACTTTTCTATAGAAAAGGTTTGCTTCTCAAACTTTTCTATAGAAAAGGTTTGCTTATCAAATCATCATGTTCCAAAGGTTTGCTTCTCAAACTTTTCTATAGAAAAGGTTTGCTTCTCAAACTTTTCTATAGAAAAGGTTTGCTTCTCAAACTTTTCTATAGAAAAGGTTTGCTTCTCAAACTTTTCTATAGAAAAGGTTTGCTTCTCAAACTTTTCTATAGAAAAGGTTTGCTTCTCAAACTTTTCTATAGAAAAGGTTTGCTTCTCAAACTTTTCTATAGAAAAGGTTTGCTTCGCAAACTTTTCTATAAAAAAGGTTTGCTTCTCAAACTTTTCTATAGAAAAGGTTTGCTTCTCAAACTTTTCTATAGAAAAGGTGTGCTTCTCAAACTTTTCTATAGAAAAGGTTTGCTTCTCAAACTTTTCTATAGAAAAGGTTTGCTTCTCAAACTTTTCTATAGAAAAGGTTTGCTTCTCAAACTTTTCTATAGAAAAGGTTTGCTTCTCAAACTTTTCTATAGAAAAGGTTTGCTTCTCAAACTTTTCTATAGAAAAGGTTTGCTTCTCAAACTTTTCTATAGAAAAGGTTTGCTTCTCAAACTTTTCTATAGAAAAGGTTTGCTTCTCAAACTTTTCTATAGAAAAGGTTTGCTTCTCAAACTTTTCTATAGAAAAGGTTTGCTTCTCAAACTTTTCTATTGAAAAGGTTTGCTTCTCAAACTTTTCTATAGAAAAGGTTTGCTCTCAAACTTTTCTATAGAAAAGGTTTGCTTCTCAAACTTTTCTATAGAAAAGGTTTGCTTCTCAAACTTTTCTATAGAAAAGGTTTGCTTCTCAAACTTTTCTATAGAAAAGGTTTGCTTCTCAAACTTTTCTATAGAAAAGGTTTGCTTCTCAAACTTTTCTATAGAAAAGGTTTGCTTCTCAAACTTTTCTATAGAAAAGGTTTGCTTCTCAAACTTTTCTATAGAAAAGGTTTGCTTCTCAAACTTTTCTATAGAAAAGGTTTGCTTCTCAAACTTTTCTATAGAAAAGGTTTGCTTCTCAAACTTTTCTATAGAAAAGGTTTGCTTCTCAAACTTTTCTATAGAAAAGGTTTGCTTCTCAAACTTTTCTATAGAAAAGGTTTGCTTCTCAAACTTTTCTATAGAAAAGGTTTGCTTCTCAAACTTTTCTATAGGAATAGTTTGAGAGCCAAGCTCTTCTATCGAAAAGGTTTATTAATGAAACCTTTCTATCGAAAAGGTTTGCTTTTGAAACTTTTCTATTTTCTATAGAAAAGTTTGAGAAGCTAATCCTTTCTATAAAAAAGTTTGAGAAGCCAATATTTTTTATAGAAAAGTTTGAGAAGCCAATCTTTTGTATAATAAAGTTTGAGAAGCCAATCTTTTTTTTTAATAGAAAATTTTGAAAAGCCAATCTTTTTTATAGAACAGTTTGAGAAGCCAATATTTTCTTTAGAAAAGTTTGAGAAACCAATCTTTTCTATAGAAATTTAGTTTGAGAAACAAATTGCAATTTCATTTGTTCAAAATCTTAACTTTCCACTTTCTTTTTGACAAATTTTAACCTGAATGAACTATATGTTTAAATATGACATGCATTAAGTAGAATATGGCCCAAAAAACTCATTCGGAATTCAAATTTCACTAAAAACAAGTGCAAACCACTTTTGCATTTGGCCTCAAATCCAATACTATGCTCAATTGTCCCCGAAATCCTAATGACAATGAATATGGCACACACAGTCTTCTATTAAAAAAAGTAGAATAAACTCAAATCTAGTTGCGAGGATATAAATCTACCAGCATGTCCTAATTTTCTCCCAATCAGTAGGCAAATGTGAGACTCAAAACAAACTCAGCAACATTGTTGTTAACAAGTTGAAAGTCTACTACTCATGCAAGTGCGTTGAAAACTAGTTCCGTTCTATTTTAGAAAATTCTAAGCATGCGTTTGTTGCAACTGCAAAAGGCGCAGGCGCAAGTGTATATGACCAAATACTCCACCATGAAAGACTATAACAAGGTAAGAACTCATTTCTAAATGGGTCATCACCAGCAAACAAAAACTCTTGGCAATGAGTACCAGAACAAACATTTACAAATGATAAAAACGACAACTTTCCTTAGCCATAATATGGCAAGATGTTTATTTCCAGTCACATAAACTGCATTTGAAAAATTGAAACGTAACAATGAGGGCAATGTCAACTGATGCTATTGAATATACAACTGCTTTGCTGAGAATAACCCATAAAACTCATATGGTCAAAGATATGTCCAGTTTAGAAGTTGGCCGTTTAGCGATAGGTAACAAACAAAAATCAACAGAGACTAGTTAAAATAAGACGACAAGTTGCCAACACAAATACATGGTCTTTAAAAGGTTTTTTTTTCATACAAAAAGAAATGAAAGAAGGCAGGGAGTATGATGGTCCAATTTTCTAAAAGAGGCACGGTCAGACAATACGTTTTACGGTTACAGAATTGGCACGTAGCGTGAACTTACAAAACCGAAAAAGAAGAAATTGCCGCCTCATATGGAGTTATAAATACCTCCAAGTTGGAAAATTGGAGCAGAACCTCAAGATAAAAAGAAATGGCGCTCAGCGAGGGGATATCCATAATTCGAATAAAGAAATGGGCGTCCAATGCGAACTTCATCAATAAATCCAAATAAAAAATTTGGGCCTAAAGTTGACTCCTATCAATACCTCAAAATAAAAAAAAAAATTGGCGCCCAACCTGTATACATCAATAACATAAAATGGGGAGACTGACGCACAACGCAGTTTTATCAATACTTGAAAATAAAAAAATTGGCGCCCAACGTGAACTTTTCACTCCAAAAGAATAAATAAAGAAATTTGCGCCTAAAGTTGTCTCTTACCAATATCTAAAAACAAAGAAATACTTGAAGAAAAAAATTGGCGACCAACGTGGACTAATTATTTCCTAAAAAATGATAATGGTGGCCCATGTGGACCAATCAATGCGTGAAAATAAATAAATTGACGCCCAACGTAAAGTACACCAAAGTTCAAAAAAGGAAATGGCGCCCAACGTCGACTAAACTAAAGTTCAAAAAAGGAATTGGCGCCTGATGTGGACTTAGCAATTGGTGAAAAAATGGCGCCCAACGTGGACTAATCAATACATAAACAAAGAAATTGGTCCCAAAGCGGAATGAATAATCAATATGTCAAAATAAAGAAATTGGGGCCCAACGTGAACTTACCAATAATTCTAAATAAAGAAATAGGCGCCCAACGAGAAATATTCAATAATTAAAAATAAAATTGGCCTCCAATGTGGACTTCACAATACCTAAAAATATAGAGATTCCAAAATATAGAGATAATCCATACCTTGAAGTAAAGATATTGGCGCTCAACGTTAGTCCACATCATGTTTTGGGACTAATCTCCAAAACATAAAATTGGCGCCCAACGTGGGCTAACCAATAACTCAAAATATAGAAATTGACCGTGAAAAAATCAATTCGTCAAAATAAATAGGTGCCCAACGTAGACTAATCAATAACTTCAAATAAAGAAAGTGGCGACCAACGTGGACTAAACTAATCTCCAAAACAAGAATTTGGCGACCAACGTGAACTAACTAATATTTCCAAATAATGATATTGGCGCCCAACGTGGACTAAACTAATCTCCAAAACAAGAAATTGGCACCCAACGTGGAACAATCAATACCACAAAATAAAGGTATATACCTCAAAATAAGGAAATTGGCGCCCAACAGGGTCTGATCAGTACCTAAAAGTAAAGAAATTGGTGCCCAGCATGAAATAATCAATACCACAAAATAAAAAATTGACACCCAACGTGGACCAATCAATACCACAAAATAAAGAAATACCACAAAATAAAGAAATTCCTCAAAATAAGGAAATTGGCTCCCAACTTGGGCTTATCAAGAACCAAAAATAAAGAAATTGTCATCCAACATGGACTAATCAGTACTAAAAAATAAAGAAACTGGCACCCAACTTGGATTAATCAATATCTCAAAAAAAGGAATTAGGGCCCAATGTGGGCTCATTGATACCTCAAACTAAAGAAATTGGAGCCCATCTTGCTATAATCAATACAACAAAATAAAAAATTGGCACCCAACGTGGACCAATAAAAAAATTGTAAATGTTGCCCATGAACATTCCATCAAGGAACAGTGGCAAACTTCTCACCTATCAATGAGTGCAGTCCGATTTAAGTTTAAGCTCAATGATAAGGGGCCTTCTTTTTATAGCCGAGTCCGAACGGCGTGCCGCAGTGCGACACCTCTTTGGAGAGAAGTTTTACATGGCATATTACCTCACAAATGTTGCCAGCATTAGGAGGGGAAAGCCACCGCTGAAAATTTTTTTTTTATGATGATCTCGCCAGAATACGAAACCAGGCTTTCAGCGTCATAGGCGGACATGCTTACCTTTGCGCTACGGTGGCCTCCAACGTGAGCCAATCAATACCACAAAATAAAGAAATACAAGAAAATAAGGAAATTGGCGCCCAACATGGACTAATTAATACCTCCAAATGCAGAAATTGGCGCCCAACGTGAAATAATACATGGAATACACAATACCTCACAAAATAAAGAAATACCTCAAAATAAGGAAATTGGCGCCCAACTTGGACTTATCAAAAACCGAAAACAAAGAAATTGGCTCCCAACATTGACCAATCAGTACTAAACAATACCTCAAAATAAAGAAATTGGCGCCCAACTAGGACTTATCAATGATTGAAAATAAAGAAATTAGCGCCCGACGTGAATTTATCAATAATTGAAGAAAAATTGATTAAATTGAAGAAAAGTGGCGCGGTTTAATCAATACCTTAAAATAGAGATAAGGGCGCCCAACGTGAATTATCAATAACTCGAAATAAAGAAATTTGCGCCCAAAAAAACAAAACCCATTAACCTATTTGTCTTTTTGTACATTATGTCGAATCCAATAATTTTTGGTGTTCTAATTTTTTCTTTCTTTTTTTGACCCAGGTGCCAATAGACATTTTCAGCTGACAGATTTAGCGCTAACATTGTGGAACACTGAGTTTTGTTATGCCACTTGCAATTAATGACACCTCACATATCGTTGTATGATTTTCAAATTTGAAGTGGTTCTGTTGCCATAATCACACTACCACACTTTATGACCATTTTTGGGGAGAACGAACGCTATGTGATGTAATGGCTGCCTCTATAGGCCATTTGCTAAAAACGTTTTGCCCAAAATGACGACTATTTGAAAATGTAAATGGATTTTGACACAATTAAATCAGTTTAGAGCTCAACATGCCACACCATTAAAAGAGGCTATGCCACTCAAAAGCTTTCTGCTGGCACACCAACCAATCAACCAACTGTTGAAATGTTTGAATATGTTTTTCTTTGTTTTTGCTTTCAACACTTGGGCTTGATGCGAAAATTGCCAAGATAAACATTAAGTTTATAACCAAAACCAATAAAGGCACGATGATAATAACAAGGTGTGAAAATGATTGTTTTAGTAGCTTAAAAAGTCGTTTCATTCATTTAGAGAATATTTCATAATAAAATTACAATGAGTTGAAAAAAATCTATCTAAATTGGTTATCTATGGCAAATTTCGTCGAAATTTCCTATGAATTTTAAATTTCTCAAAATTCATGATTTTTGGAAAATTTTGTCATAGTTTCAAAATGTTTAGAAATTTTGTCAAAATTTCATATTTATGGGAAATTTTATCAAAAATCTTTATATATGGAAAATTCAGTAAAAATTTTCTAAATGTTACTAAAATTTCATAGCTATGGGAAATTTTGTAAACATTTGTTACCTATGGGAAATTTTGTAAAAATTTGTTACCTATGGGAAATTTTGTAAAAATTTGTTACCTATGGGAAATTTTGTCAAAAATTTCTACCCACGGAAAATTTTGTTAAAATTTATCATATACAGGAAACATTTTGTCAAAATTTGTTTATATGAGGAAATTTTGTTAAAATTTTTCATATACAGGGGAAATTTTGTCAAAATTCCTGATTTTTGGGAAATTTTGTCGTATTTTCTAATGTTTAGAAAATTTTGTAAACATTTCATATCTATGGGAAATTTTGTCAAAAATGTTTATATATGGAAAATTCAGTAAAAATTTCCTATGAAAATTGTGTTAAAATTTCATAGCAATGGAAAAATTTTATCAAATTTCTTAATTATGAAAAATTAAAAAAAAAAAATTTAAAAATTTTTTTACCTATGGGAAATTATGTCAACATTTTTTACCCATGGAAAATTTTCTCAATATTTGTCTATATAGGGGAAATTTTGTCAAAATTCCTGATTTTTGGGAAATTTTGTCGTAGTTTCTAAAGTTTAAAAAATTTTGTCAAAATTTCATATTTATGGGAAATTTTGTCAAAAATGTTTATATATGGAAAATTTTGTCAAAAATGTTTATATATGGAAAATTCATTAAAAATTTCCTATCTATGGAAATGGTGTTTAAATTTCATAGCTATGGGAAATTTTTATCAAATTTCTTAATTATGAGAATTTTTAACAAATTTTCTTATCGATGGGAAATTTTGTATATTTTTTTAACCTATGGGAATGTTGTCAAAATTTGTCATATATAAAGGACATTTTGTCAAAATTATGATTTTTGGGAAATTTGTCATATATAAGGGAAATTTTGATAAAATTTGTTTATATGGGAAATTTTGATAAAATTTGTTTATATGGGAAATTTTGTCAACAAATTTAAAACAATTTTTGGGAAATTTTATCAAATTTTCTTATCTATGGGAAGTTTTGTAATTTTTTTTTTAATAGGGAAAATTTGTCATATATAGGGGAAATTTTGACAAAAATTGTGATTTTTGGGAGATTTGTCGTATCTAGGGGAAATTTTGTCAAAATTTGTTTATATGGGAAAATTTTTACAAAATTTTTTACCTATAGAAAATTTTGTCAAAAGTTTTTACCCATGATTGAACAACAACATTTTGAAATTTTGACAAAATTTCCCACATATAAAAAATGTAGACAAAATTTTTTAAAACTTTTTACCCATGGGAAATTGTGTCAAAATTTGCCATGCATAGAGGAAATTTAAGGGAAATTTTGTCAAAATTTTTTATAAAAAGAAAATTGTGAAAAGTTTCCTATCTATGGAAATTTGTTAAAATTCTATAGCTATGGGAAATTTTTATTAAATTTTTTATTTATGGGAAATTTCATTGAATGTACTTATCTATGGGAAAATTTTAAAAAATTTTTCATTAATAGGGGAAATTTTGCCAAAATTTGTTATATGGGAAATTTTGTCTAAATTTTAGACAAACAAATTTTGACAAAATTGGAAATTTTGGAAAAAAATTTTATCCATGGGAAATTTTGTTAAAATTTTTTACCAATGGGAAATTTTGTTAAAACTTTTTACCTATGGGAATATTTGTTAAAACTTTTTACCCATGGTTAAAATTTGGAAAAAAAATTACCTATGGGAAATTTTGTTAAAATTTTTTACCCATGGGAAATTTTGTTAAAATTTCTTACCCATGGGAAATTTTGTTAAAACTTGTAACCCATGGGAAAATTTGACAACATTTGTCATTAATAGGGGAAATTTTGTCAAAATTTGTTACATGGGAATTTTTTTCCAAATTTTTGAAAAACAAATTTTGACAAAATTAGAAAATTTGGAAAAATTTTTTATCCATGGGAAATTTTGTTAAAATTTTTTACCAATGGGAAATTTTGTTAAAACTTTTTACCCATGGGTAAAATTTGGAAAAAAAAATTTACCTATGGGAAATTTTGTTAACATTTTTTACCCATGGGTGTAGAAGCAGCTTTTATATAAATTACATTGAAGATAATTATATTTTTGATATTATACGTAATGCACTTTAATTTTATTTGAACTTAGATTTTTGCTTGAGTGTAACCAATTTCTCTTTAACGTTAAATATTAAAACACTCTTTTGAGTTTTGATTTATACCATTGATATTTTTACCATTTGTAACATTAACTTATACCATTGATTTATATACCATGGATTTATTCTCTCATTTGCAATTTTACACTCGAATCATTATCACTCACCTAATAGCATTTGTCTCTTTCTTTATTATACGTTTTGTCATATGATCTATAGTGAGTACTCTCACTCTCGTTTGTATAACATGTTTTCTTTTGTTTTGAGTGTATAACAGATTAAGTTTGTCAAACACTTGTAGGCTTAGTCTTAAACTTTGTGAAAAATAAAATTCTTCTTCTAATAGCATTCAACGAAGACAGTTGTCTCATTATTTAAAGCGGAAGAAACTCATAGGAGGACAAGTTAGGACTTTTAAGTCTGACTTGGCCCGTAAAATAAATATAAAATTAAACTGAACATTATCCAGCTAGGACGTTTCGTCTGGTTAGGATTTGTTCATAAAATTCATAATTTAATGAAATATAAAACCACGAGGGTTGGACCCTTAATCTTGCCCTCAAAACTGCTAGGGTTGGACCCTTCATCCTGCCCTTAATATATCCTAGGGTTGGACCCTTCATCCATTCCCTACAATTGGCGCCCAACAAAAACTTAAGGTTCCTGAAAATTAATAAGATTTTTACTATTTCTGTGGTTTCAACGTGGTGCTGACGTCATCAAACATTTGTCCGACCATACTGCTCTGATTATTTTTGGAGTATTGTTGTTGTTGTCCAGCATTGGTTTGGTTTCAGTGCATTATTGCGTTCTTGCTGATACTCAATTGCATTAGTCGTCAAATCCCACCAGTGTTGTTGTTGCAAATCATCACCACGATCATCATTTCTGTTGCTTCTGTAGTTGTTGTTGCATATCTTCAGCATAACCATTATTTCATTTGCTTCTGTTGTTATTGCAATTCATCATCTCAGTCATCGGTTTGACCATTCGTTGTTGTCGTTGCAAAGAAGGCTTGCGTTGTTGCTTTGAATTTGAGTGATATTCCATATAAAGAGAGGTGATATTGCTATAGGCAGCGAGGTTGAAGAAGATTCTCTTAAACAGGGTTCCCCTATTTTGAAAATATATTTTACCCTATATGGCTGTAAGGCGAAGCCCACGTTCAACGTCATCTTTAACTGATACCCTAAACAGTGGATTAGCAATGGAGTTGGACCGCACTCAGAATGTTGCCAAGGCAAATTCAAATACTAGTTCTAGTACAAGTGCAAGTACAAGCGCTAGTACAAAAGGTTCTTCTGGAACCACAAGCGAGGCTTCACGAAATATGGTCTTAAGCGATGCCCAATTCAGAACACTCATAAGTGGTTTAAGCGTCAGACAAGAAGTCAAATCGACATTTAGTAACTGCACAGCTCGTTTTCATGGCAACCGAAATTCGACAAACGTAGAAGATTTTTTAGCTACAATTTTAGTCTATAAAGAAGCCGAAAATATTTCAGACTTTCTGGCACTCACTAGTCTTCCCCTATTATTAGAAGGCTACGCTTCCAGTTGGTGGCAAGGAGTCAAGGATGAAGCGAAGACATTCAATGATGCTGTAGATCTTTTACGAGGAGCCTTTGCACCTCCAAAACCAGATTGGCGAATATTCAGTGAGATTGCGCAAGAAAAACAAAAGTTGTTTGAGACTACAGACAGTTTCATTTGTAGAAAGCGACGACTTTTCGCACAACTATCAGAAAAACTTTCAGAAAATACTATGCTTAACATGATATTTAGCCAGCTTAGTTTGAAAATCCGAGAAAGAATTCAAAGAGAAAGCGTAACATCTTTTCATGATCTCCTATGTAAGGCAAGGGAAATTGAAATGCTTGTTGCTGAGAATAGGCAAGATAAGGTGGAAGAAAAGTCAAAGCCAGCCGAAAATCAGGGAAAATCTGTCCTAAGATGCACTTTCTGCAGAAAACGAAACCATTTGGCAGAAAATTGTTTCAAGAAAATTGAAGCAGAAAAGCACAAAAATGCTAAGGAAAGGCCAGAAACAAATTTGAACTGTTACGGATGTGGAGCAGCAGGATACTACCGCTCAAATTGCCCATTCTGTAATAAAACAAATTCGAATACTGATCCAAGAGATGGTCACCTTGATTTTAATTCCATGCATTCTACAGTAGTGGGACGTAACGTCCCAGTGGTGGACATAAATGTAAATGGTTTACAGGGAGAGGCATATTTTGACACCGCAGCTCGAACTAGCGTTGCTGGTTACCATCTTTATCAAAAGCTAATTCAAAAAGAGGTACCATTCCAAAAAGTATGCGCTGAGATTATACTGGCAGATGGTATTGCTAGAAATGAGACCGTATACTCTACAGTAGTGGATATTATAATTGGAAAACGCTTTAAGAAAATACGTTTCATTTGTTTGCCCAAGGCTATAGGAAACAGAACCCTACTAGGAATAGATTTCCTTGAAGAAAATAATATTGTTCTGGACCTAGCCCAACGTATATGGCATTTTAAAGATGATCCGTCAACAAATTTTAGCTTCAAACTTCATCAACCTGGTATACTAAATAGTATTTCTTCGATTAAAAAGGTGAATGAGACACCAGACGATGTAAAAGACTTTTTGTCCTGGTTCGAGAATGGCAATAATGATTACTCGCCAAAAAGTATAAACAAAATCTTTAAAGACTCAGTTTCAGAAAATACCGAAATCCAATCTGTTTCAAGTCTTTTTCCACCTCCAAAGAAAGTAAAATACGATGAGTATTGCGATGAAATATTCACACCAATTGAATTAAATTCAATTGATATAAAGCTCCGTCGAAGTGAAGGTCCACATTTGACCGAAAAAGAAAGAAAATCACTTGAAGAATTACTGGTAGCTGAAAAGGAAATATTTGAGGACATTGATATTCCAGCACCTCATGTAGAACACTATATAAAAACAGGATCACATGAACCCATAGCTAACGCCCCATACAGGATTTCGCCAAAAATGAAAACTGTTTTAAAAGCTGAGCTAGATAAAATGTTGGAAAAAGGCATCATACAAGAAGAAGAATCTCCATGGGCATTCCCAGTTGTTCTGATTCCTAAAAAAGATGGTTCAATTAGACTATGCGTTGACTATCGTCGCCTAAATGCGATAACTACTGCAGATACATATCCTTTACCAAGGATCGATGATCTTTTACACTCAGCGAAAACCACGCCATTCATGTCGACCTTAGACTTGCGTTCCGGTTACTGGCAGATAAAAGTTGCGGAAAAGGATAGAAAGAAGACTGCCTTCACAACACCGTTTGGTATATATGTGTTTAATAGAATGCCTTTTGGCTTAAAAAATGCCCCAGCTACGTTCCAACGTCTTATTGATAAGTTTCGCAATGGCCTACCGAATATATTAATCCTGGCGTATTTGGATGACATCATTATTTGTTCAAAAGATTTGGGTTCACATATATCCGATTTAAAACAAATATTTGAACGACTTAAAATGTTCGGATTTCATCGCAACCGAGAAAAATGTTTCTTTTGCAAGCCAGTCATCAAATACCTTGGGCATATTCTTACTACCAAAGGACTCAAACCCGATCCAGAAAAGACAAAAGCTATAATGGAAAGGCCTAAACCAAGAAATCCAAAAGAAGTTTTGTCATTTTTACAAACGTGCTCATGGTACAGGCGTTTCATTCCTTCTTTTGCCAACGTTTCTAAACCTTTATCAGATTTAATCAAGAAAAACGCTATTTGGCGATGGTCAGAAAGAGAGCAGTCAGCTTTTGATACCATGAAAAACCTTCTGTCCTCTCCACCGATTTTAAAACAAGTTGACGAAAATTTGCCATTCATATTGAAAACTGATGCAAGCAACTATGCTTTGGGGGCTGTTTTAGTCCAGGGGGAGAAGGAGGAAGAGCATATAATCGAATATGCGAGTCGATTATTATTGGTAGCCGAGAAAAACTACTCTACGACAGAAAGAGAAACCTTGGCGGTAGTATGGGCAGTTCAAAAATTTAGGGGTTATATCGAAGGTTCTGAAGTTTTGGTGCTCACTGATCATCAGCCCTTAAAATGGCTATTTAGCCTAAAAAGCCCAACAGGTCGTCTAGCAAGATGGGCTCTACAACTCCAGACATTTAACATTCGATTTGAATATACCCCTGGTCGCCAAAATATTGTGGCAGACACCCTTTCAAGACCACCTTGCTTGCTGGAGAGCCACAATGAGCTAAAGTGCGAATGTATGGCCATTGAAATCGATTTTCCACACAAAGGAGCTGAAGACTTCAGAGAGGCACAAATAAAAGACCCAGCATTGAAAGCCATAATTGATTCATTCGAAAATGATGACGAAAATGTGTCTAAATACACAGGCAGAGGTTATATCATGTTAGATGGTGTTCTATATAGATTTTGCTCTGAGGAAGAATCAGAAAATGGACAATTGGTAGTTCCTGAGTCAATGCGTAGCATGATTCTTTATAACTTTCATGACGTCTCTACCGCTGGTCACTATGGAATCGATAGAACAATCAGTCGAATATCGCCACATTATTATTGGCCAGGTATGAGAAAACAGATCACAAACTATGTCAGATGCTGCATTGAGTGTCAACGCTATAAGCCCTCAAACTTAAAACCTGCTGGTCTTCTGAAAACTGTTAGCAGCAATCAGAGATTCGAAATAATAGCAATTGATTTGTTTGGACCACTGCCACGCACCCCACAAGGCCACCAGTGGATATTGATTGTAGAGGATTTATGTAGCCGTTGGACTGAGTTATTTCCTTTAAAAACTGCTTCAGCTGAGAACTGTGCATTAATTTTATTAAACGAAGTCTTTTTGCGATATGGAATTCCAAGAAGAGTCCATTCAGATAATGGCACACAATTTATTTCGAGCGTAATGCAAAAACTCACTTACTGCTTAGGCATGGTGCAGTCATTTACACCGGTGTATCATCCGGAAGCCAACCCGGTGGAACGGAAGAACCGTGACTTAAAAGTGCAGCTGTCAATCTACGTTGGTCAAGATCATACCACCTGGGATGTTAATTTGCCATCCATAAGATTTGCCATGAATACTGCGAAATGTGCATCCACTGGATATACTGCCGCATATTTGACATTTGGGCGTGAATTGAGGACACCGATGCAAGTTCAAACAGATCTAAAAGCTATAGTAAAAGCAGAAAATTTCGTACCTCAAATAACACCTCACCTTCTTCGACTTGCTGATAGCCTTTCCCTTGCAATGGAGTGCCAAGAAAAGATGCAAGACAGAAACAAACTATATGCAGATTTGAAACGCAGACCGCAGCAAAACTTTGAAATTGGTGACAGAGTGCTTATTTCAACGCACATTCTTAGTAAGAAAGATAATAATCTCACTTCAAAACTGGTACCTCGGCGTGATGGACCATATATAATATTGAACAAAAAGGGAACCTCGTGTTACACTGTAGCTTCAATGGATCAACCCAGTGTTCCAATAGCAACTTATCACTCATCAGACCTAACCTTATATGAAGGAAATACTGATAAACCTCTTTATAAACTCAAACGTAGAGGTCGGCCTAGGAAAGCCTCTTCAACAGACAACACAGAGCAATTTGAAAATGCAACTGCGACGAACAAGAATGCAACTACTACAAAGCCGATACTCAAGCCTAAAAACGTTACACCCAATGACACAACACACATAATGCAACAACCCATCGAAAATATACCACCTTCAACAAATGCCACAGAAGGTAATACTACAATGAACAGAAGGTCCTACCGCAACCGACGACAGCCACACAGATACGGGAATGTCCTGCCACATCATCGGGACGATTTCTGAGGCAGAGGGGGAGCATGTAGAAGCAGCTTTTATATAAATTACATTGAAGATAATTATATTTTTGATATTATACGTAATGCACTTTAATTTTATTTGAACTTAGATTTTTGCTTGAGTGTAACCAATTTCTCTTTAACGTTAAATATTAAAACACTCTTTTGAGTTTTGATTTATACCATTGATATTTTTACCATTTGTAACATTAACTTATACCATTGATTTATATACCATGGATTTATTCTCTCATTTGCAATTTTACACTCGAATCATTATCACTCACCTAATAGCATTTGTCTCTTTCTTTATTATACGTTTTGTCATATGATCTATAGTGAGTACTCTCACTCTCGTTTGTATAACATGTTTTCTTTTGTTTTGAGTGTATAACAGATTAAGTTTGTCAAACACTTGTAGGCTTAGTCTTAAACTTTGTGAAAAATAAAATTCTTCTTCTAATAGCATTCAACGAAGACAGTTGTCTCATTATTTAAAGCGGAAGAAACTCATAGGAGGACAAGTTAGGACTTTTAAGTCTGACTTGGCCCGTAAAATAAATATAAAATTAAACTGAACATTATCCAGCTAGGACGTTTCGTCTGGTTAGGATTTGTTCATAAAATTCATAATTTAATGAAATATAAAACCACGAGGGTTGGACCCTTAATCTTGCCCTCAAAACTACATGGGAAATTTTGTTCAAATTTTTTACCTATGGGAAATTTTGTTAAAACTTGTAACCCATGGGAAAATTTGACAAAATTTGTCATTAATAGGGGAAATTTTGTCAAAATTTTTTACATAAGAAATTTTTTCCAATTTTTTGACAAACAAATTTTGACAAAATTGGAAAATTTGGAAAAATTTTTTATCGATGGGAAATTTTGTTAAAATTTTTTACCAATGGGAAATTTTGTTAAAACTTTTTACCCATGGGAAAATTTGTCAAAATTTGTTAAAACTTTTTACCCATGGGTAAAATTTGGAAAAAAATTTACCTATGGGAAATTTTGTTAAAATTTTTTACCTATGGGAAATTTTGTTAAAACTTGTTACCCATTGGAAATTTTGTCAAAATTTGTTTATATGGGAAATTTTGTCAAAATTTGTTCATATGGGATATGTGGTCAAAAATTTGGAAAACATTTTTATATATGGGAAATTTTTAAAAAATTTTTTATATATAGGGGAAATTTTGTCAAAATTTTAAACCTATGGGAAATTTTGTCGAAATTTGTCATATATAGGGGAAATTGTGTCAAAAATTTTTATATATAAATAGAAAATTCTGAATAAATTTCCTATCTATGGAAATTTTGTTAAAATTCATAGTTATAGGAAATTTTTATCAGATTTTCTCATATATGGGAAAATTTTTACCCATGGGAAATTTTGTTAAAACTTTTTACCCATGGAAATTTTGTCAAAATTTTTCATATACAGGGGAAATTTTGTCAAAAATTTTTATACATGGGAAATATTTTTACCTATGGGATATTTTGTCAAATTTTTTATATGGATTTGTCAAAATTTGTTTATATGGGAAATTTTGTCAAAATTTGTTTATATGGGAAATTTTGTCAAAATTTGTTTATAAGGGAAATTTTGTCAAAATTTGTTTATATGGGAAATTTAGTCCAAATTTGTTTATATGGGAAATTTTGTCAAAATATTTTTTTATGGGAAATTTTGTCAAAAATTTTTTTATGGAAAATTTTGTCAAAAATTTTTACCCATGGGAAATTTAGTTAAAAATTCAAATCTTGTAAAAATTTTATAGATGTGGGAAATTTGGTCAAAATTTCTTATATATTAGAATTTTTAGAAATTTTTTGGCTATGGGACATTTTGTAAAATTTTTTCTTCATAGGAAATTTTGTCAACATTTTGAATCACTTACTTAATGGTTAGGGTATTGTTTCAATTTATTTCCGATATTTCGGTTGAGTTACATTCGAAATTCTGCCCTTCGTCTCCATTATGTAAGTCATAAATATACCAAAATGTTAACTATACGCCAATAAATCGAACATTTTGTTAAAATTTCTTACCTATGAGAAATTTTGTCAACATTTTTTATCTATTGGATATGTTGTCGAAATTCTTTTTCTACCAGAAATTTTTTGATGAGGGAAATTTTCAATTTTTTTAGGAAATTTTTGACAATAATTCCATTTTTAAGAATTTTTGATTACATTTAATTTCAAAATTTCATTTCCATAAAATTTTGCCATCACCTTTGCTAAAATACCACTAAGCTCATCTCACTTCACGTTAAATCCAAAGACACCTACAAACTCATAACAAAATAATACAACAAATAATTTAAGGACAGAAAAGAGATACCAGTCGAGAATACGATAACAAATGACAACTTATTGCCAATTAAATTTCATTATTATGCCAAGCGAAGAAAATTGAAACCGCAATTGTATGTAGCACCATAACATAAAAAAGCCCAACTCTCAAACAGCCCTCATAAGAATAAAACAAATTTTTTGGTCTCACTCCCATAAGGTGCGGCAGCAAAGATGATATGGCAACGAAAACAAAAAAAAAACGAAAAAATTGCAAAGTAATTTGAGCAAAAATCACATTTGAACAGCAATAAGTTGAGGAGTTTAATACCAAGGTAATAATTATCCATAAATCATTAAAATTTACCTACCTTTATGTAGCTGTGGTGCTCGTCCGTCCCATTATGACATAAATTGTAAACGTGATGGTATTTTGGTGATTAGTTTAAAAGAAACCGACAATTTCCTGAAATAAGAGAAGAAGAAGAAGAAAATAAATAAAAATTCATGTATGGCATATTAGGTATGTATGAGTAACACTCATTGCTTGAAGAATTAGAATAAAAAATATAGTATACTTTTGGGCTGGGTGTTAAATTAGAAATCACGGCATACCATTAGACAGCAGGTAGGTCAATCAACGAAATGACTCATACATGTGGGAAAATAAAAGAAACTTAACGGAAAATTACAAGTAATAACTACGAGGTTACTTCCCCACATTTTTTATATATAAAATTTTAGTAAATTTTCTTAACACAAAAAATTTTTAAAAATATTCTAGAAAAAAATAAGCTTTCCAAAATGTATGGCAACAAATTGCCTTCACTTTTAATTGCTAAGAAATTTCACCAGACAAATTTCTCTTTGGAAATATAAAATGAAAATTGAAGCATACCACTAGGCGAATGTTCTCATCAAAAACAAAATGATTCATGCTTTTGGGAGAAGATATGAAAAACTATGGATAATGGAAAATTCCTAGAAAAATTTACAACAACTGGGAAAACACTTTTAGGACGATGAAAGGACATGATTCACTAGAAATGAATCATGAAGAAGTTAAGATAATTAGAAGAAGCAAGAGTGCACTCAAATAGATATTCCAGAAAACATTTTTTAAAATTAAAAAAAAAAACAAAATATTTTTCAAAATAAAAAAAATATTTTTTTAAAATAAAAAATATTTTTTAATGAAAAAAAAAAAAATACTTTAAAAGTTAAAAATATTACAAAGTTAAAAAAGTTTAGATGAATTTAAGATGCGGATATGCACTCACATCAATATTCAAAAAGAAAGCATTTTTTAAAACTAAAAAAAAACTATATATTTTTTTAAATAAAAAAATACTTATAAAAATAAAAAAAAATATTTTAAGGATGAAAAAAAAAATCAAAAATAATTAACAATTTTTTGGCATATAGAAAATACGTTAAAATTTAAAAATCTTAGGTCCTACAATAAACAAGTAAAAGCGTGCTAAGTTCGGCCGGGCCGAATCTTATATACCTCCCCAATGGATCGCATTTGTCGAGTTCTTTTCCCGGCATATCTTCTTAGGCAAAAAAAAAAAAGGATATATTAGAGCAAGACCTGGAGACCTGTGTAAAATGTCAGGCAATTCGAATAAGAATAGCGCTCTTTGTGAGCTCAAAAAGTAAAATAGAGAGATCAATTTATATGGGAGCAGTATCGGGCTATGGACCGATTCAGACCATAATAAACACGAATGTTGATGGTCATGAAAGAATCCGTCGTACAAAATTTCGGGCAAATCGGATAATAATTGCGACCTCTAGAGGCTCAAGAAGTCAAGATCCCAGATCGGTTTATATGGCAGCTATATCAGGTTATGAACCGACTTGTACTTTATTTGACACAGTTGTTGAAAGTAACAATAAAAAACGTCTTGCGAAATTTCAGCCAAATCGGATAGGAATTGCGCCCTCTAGAAGCTCAAGAAGTGAAGTCCCCAGATCTGATTATATGACAGCTATATCAGGTTATGAACCGATTTGAACCATATTTAGCACAGTTGTTGGATATCATAACAAAATACTACATTCCAAAATTCATTCAAATTGGATAAGAATTGCGCCCTCTAGAGGCTCAAGAAGTCAAGACCCAAGATCGGTTTATATGACAGCTATATTAGGTTATGGACCGATTTGAACCATACTTGGCACAGTTGTTGGAAATAATAACGAAACACGTCGTGCAAAATTTCATTCCAATCGGATAAGAATTGCGCTCTATAGAGGCTCAAGAAGTCAAGACCCAAGATCGGTGTATATGGCAGCTATATCAGGTTATGAACCGATTTGAACCATACTCGGCACAGTTGTTGGATATCATAATAAAACACGTCGTGCAAAATTTCATCCCAATCGGATAAGAATTGCGCACTCTAGAGGCTCAAGAAGTCAAGTACCAAGATCGGTTTATATGGTAGCTATATCAGGTTATAAACCGATTTGAACCATACTTGGCACAGTTGTTGGATATCAAAACAAAACACGTTGTGCAAAATTTCATTCCAATCGGATAAGAATTGCGCACTCTAGAGGCTCAAGAAATCAAGACCCAAGATCGGTTTATATGGCAGCTATATCAAAACATGGAACGATATGGCCCATTTACAATACGAACCGACCTACACTAATAAGAAGTATTTGTGCAAAATTTCAAGCGGCTAGCTTTACTCCTTCGGAAGTTAGCGTGCTTTCGACAGACAGACGGACGGACGGACCGACAGACGGACGGACATGGCTAGATCGACATAAAATTTCACGACGATCAAGAATATATATACTTTATGGGGTCTCAGACGAATATTTCGAGTAGTTACAATCAGAATGACGAAATTAGTATACCCCCCATCTTATGGTGGAGGGTATAAAAAGATATATTTAGTCATTTTTTAATCCTTAAGATCCCTAAAAAGGATTCTTGAAACTTCCTTTAACTTCACCGTTTCTTAATATTTAACCGTACCCTTTGTTTATTTTCATAATTGTTTAATGTTTTTAACACCTTTCCTTACTCATTCCCTTGTCGACCTCTCCTCAGTTGCGTGTTAATTTGTTTATTTTCCTTTTAAGATTTCATTTCTCAATGGTTCTTTTGTTACTTTGTGTCTATTCATCTTTCATTGATTATTTTGGTTGGCTTTTCAGGTTGGCCAAGTGTTTGTATTGGTGGTCTTTGTCGATTTTATCCATATTGGGAAGACGACCATTTGGATATTCTTGCATTGAATTTAACAATAACCGAGAAGCACTTAAACGCAACACAAAAGAAGGCAAACACAAAACCCAAACAAGTTCAAGTGCAACATTGATAAGCAATGCCGACAGCAGCAACGGCAACATCAACAACAACAACAAAGCAAAGAAAAGAAAAACCAACAATCAAAACAGTCAATCAGCCAAGTCAAAACAGTTTGTCTGTCCGTTTATCCTGTCTGTCCAATATGCAAACAGTAGACGTCATTTCTAGAGTCCACCTTTGTTGGCCTTTTTGAGCTTTTGTTTCCCCGCATGCCATATTTTGAATAGGAAATGGCAACATTACCATAAGAAGCCAGAATATAGAAAAGTCAATATTTGAGAAATTCTTAAAACATTTTTCAATGAAAACCGTTAGGTTTTATTGAGGAAAAAGTCAAGAAAAAGATAGCAACTAACAGTACTTCCTATACAAAAGATATTTTGATACAATTTTCCACAGATAAGAAAATTTCCCATAGTTAGAAAATTTTGACGAAGCCTCCATAAACACGAAATTGTTAAAAGAAAACTCTATAATCATTATAGATTTTTCATAAATAAAAATATATGTCAAAATTGTCCTTTTATAAGAAATATTGAAAAAATGTTGCATATTTAAGAAATTTTTTCAAATGTTATTTTATAGATTTCAAAGATTTTGTGCAATCATATATAATTGATAATTAGATATTGTCGACATCTTAATATAATCGATAACTTATATTACCGATAAATTAAATTTTTAGATTCAGTTTTTCCCAAACATTCCATAAAAGAACAAATTAGAGGGAAACTATGTTCTCACAATATCAATTGAGTGCTTTCAAATTTAAGCCCAATGATAAGGGGACCTCCTTTTTTTTGCGGTGTCGGAACTGCGTGCCACTGAAAAGTGACCCCTGTTGGTTGAGAAGTTGTACATGGCTGAATTACTCACAAATGTCCCCAGCATTTAATGAGGGGATAACCATTCCTTAAAAAGTAAAGTTTTAATGTGTTCTCGCCGGCAGGATTTGAACCCCGGCGTTAAGGCACAATAGGTGGGCATGCTAAACTATGCATCACAGTGGCTCCCATGTATTATCAATAATTTAATATTACCCATTATCTAATATTATCCATAATTTAAAATTATCGATAGTTTATTATTATCGATAATTCATTTTTATCGATAATTTTATTCTTCGATAACTTAGTATTATGAATAATTTAATATTATCGACAGTTTAATTCGAAAAGCTATATGCTAGTACTATAGATAGTGTAAATCCTAATATTATCGATAGTTTTAATATTATCGATGGATTAATATTGTCGATGATGTTAATATTATCGATAATGTTTTTTATCGATAATTTTTACTATGGATAATGTAATATCGACAGCTTAATATTATCGATAACTTTACATTATCGATAATTTATGTTATCGATTTAAACCCGGGCGTTTGGGCACAATAGGCGGTGGCTCCCGTGTATTATCAATAATTTAATATTATCCATTATCTAATATTATCCATAATTTAAATTTATCGATAGTTTAATAATATCGATAATTTATTATTATCGATAATTTTATTCTTCGATAACTTAGTATTATCAATAATTTAATATTGTCGATTTCAAAAGCTAAATGCTAGTACTATCGATAGTGTCAATCTTAATATTATCGATAATTTTAATATTATCGATGAATTAATATTATCGGGAATGTAAATATTGTCGATAATGATTTTTAGCGATAATTTTTACTATGGATAATGTAATATTACCGACAGCTTAATAACTTAATATTATCGATAATTTATGTTATCGATAACTTAATATTATCATTAATTTAATTTACCAAGCTCAATTAATATACTATCTGTAATGTAAATGCTATGTTTATTGATAATTTTAACATTATCGATAATGTAATTTTATTGATAGTGTAATATTATTGGTTATATTATAGTATCGATAATGAAATATTAGGGTGCATTATTTACCCATTAAGCGGATTTTCTCACTTAGTTTGTATGTAGAAAAATGCTACCCCGTTTAGCTAAACGGTTTATCTTATCGCCGCTTACTATCGCCGTTTATTTGAAGATATGGTGTCATTATTCAAATTAAATGACAAAAATAAATAAGGAAGAACGCAACATATTTATTCACCGACTAAACGTTCTGAAGTGGCAAGATTGCTCGGGAAACATTCATTTAAAATAAAAATTACTTATTTTGTTGGTATTTGATTACTTTTGGGCGCGGTGTCAGTGTTGCCAATGTTAAAGTATACATCATTTAGGGGGAAGAGAGTTTTATTTATCCATAAGCCAGCGAATCCGCTAGGCTGGTAAATAAAACACAGCAGTTATCGATGATGTTATATTATTAATAATGTAATATAGTCGATCATTAAATATTATCGATAATTTATATTATCGATAATTTAGTACTATCGATAATTTAACAATATTGTTTTTAATACTATCGATAATGTTAATGTAAATATTATCGATAGTGTAATTTATATTGTTATCTTATCGATAATGTAATATTATCGATGATGTACTACTATCGTTATTATTATTAATGATTTAATATTAATAAAAAATTAAGTATTATCGATAATGTAATATTATCGATCATATAATATTATCGATAATGTAATATTATCGAAAATGTATAAAAATTTTGCCTGTGAACATTCTATTAACGAACAGGGGCATACCTCTCACATATCAATGAGTGCAGTCCGCATATCAATGAGTGCAGCGTCATAGGCGGACATGCTAACCTCTGCGCTACGGTGGCCTCCAAAAAAATTTATTATTTACGAAAATGTATTATTAACGATAATGTAATATTATCGATAATTTAATATTATCAATAATATAACAGCGGTAGTACAATAATATCGATAATGTAATATTATCGATAATATAATATTATCGATAATATAATACCATCGATAACAATACCCTCGATAATATAATACCATCGATAATTTAATACCATCGATAATATAATACCATCGATAATTTAATACCATCGATAATATAATATTATCGATTATGTAATATTTTCGATAATGTAAAATTATCGAGAATGTATTATTATCGATAATGTAATATTATCGATCATGTTATATTATCGACAATTTTATTGACACTATAATATTATCAATAATGTAATATTTTACATAGTTTAATATAAGCGATAATGTTATATTATTATCCATAATGTAATCCTCTTAGTGTTATACCATCCTACCAGACAGTGGCGGAGTCCGCAGCCTATGTAATAGCCGGAATGATTCCGATTGACATACAGCCCATTGGAGAGCGCCAGGCTTTATAACGCGAGATGCAGTAACCATTCGACAGGAGATAATTAAAAGATGGCAGAAATGGTGGGCGAATGAGAGTCGGGCCAGCTGGACGCGACGACTTATCACCGTTATACGCATGTGGTGAGAAAGAAAGCATGGCGACGTCAAATATTATATTACATAGATATTAACAGGCCATGGCTTCTTCTGGAAAGTGCATTTATGAGGAGCTAAAGGTTCTAGACGATGTTAAACATATATACTTCCACTGCGAGCGCTGGGTCGAAGGACGCAGGGATCTGGAAACAGCCATTGGCAACGTTTTGGCCTATGAAAAAAATCTAGAGGATAGTGGAGAACGAACGCTGGATGCAGCGGCGAAGAGTTTTAATGAGGAGGTTTGGAGGCACAACGATGTTGATATGGATAATCACCAGAAATGGGGTTTCACTTCGAATTATTATTCAAGTATTGGAATTAATCCCATGGGGTGACTTACGATTTTTAGCCTGTACCTGTACTTTGGTTTTTAGCCTGTACCGCTGATAACAATAAGGTAAGCGACGTAGACGTCACATGCGTGAAGCATTTTTCAAAAACAATATTATCGACAGTTTAATTTTATCGAAAATTTAATATTATTGATAATTTAGTTTTATCGATAATTTAATATTACTGATAAGTTATTATAATTAATAATGCGTTAGTATTATTCATAATTTAATATGATCGATATTTCAATATGTTCGATAGTTTGATACTGTCCATCATTCAATATTATTGATATTTCAATATTATCGATATTTCAATATAATCGATAGTTTTACTTTATCGCTAATTTAATTTTATTGATTATTTAATATTATCAATAGTTTAATATGTTCGATAACTAATTTCATCAATAACTTAATTTTATCGACAATTTATTATTATTGATAATAATTTATTATCGAGAATTTATCATTTTATACGATCGAAAGTTTCAATATTATCGATATTTCAATATTATCGATATTTTAATATTACCAATATTTCAATATTATCGATATTTTTATATAATCGCTAATTTAATTTTATTGATTACCTAATAGTATCGATATTTTAATATTATCGATAATTTCATGTCATCGACAACTTATATTATTGATAATATTTTACTATCGAGAATGTAACAATATTGATCACTTTATACGATCGATAATTTAATATCATCGATGATTTAAAGTTATTTAAATGATAAAAAAATATTATCGATATTTCAAAACAGTTAAAAGTGTTATCTTATCGACAGTTTGATACTAACAATCATATTATATTATTGGTAATTTAATATTTTCAAAAATATAATATTATTGATAATTTAAAATTTTCAATAATTGTATGTAATCGATAATTTCTATTAATAATTAACTATTATTGATAACTTAAGTTTAACAAAATTTCCTACAGTTTTCTTGTATTATATTTTTCAATATAGTCTATAGTTTAATATTATCGCTAATTCAATTTTATTGATTATTTAAAATTTTCGATAATTCAATATTATCGATAATTGCATACTATTGATAATTTTATATTATAGATAATTCAATGTTATCGATAATTTTATGTTCCGATTATTTATTACTATCGGTAATTTACTATTATCAATAATTTACCATTATCGATAATTTATTATTATCGATAGTTCAATACTATCGATAAATTAATATTGTCGATAATTTAATATTTTTGACAACTTAATACTATCGAAAATTTAACATTTACGGTAATTTAACATTTTTGATAATCGAGAATGTAATTCTATTGATTATTTCACACTATCGGTAATTTAATGTTATTTATAATGAATTATTATCTATTAATTTAAAATGTTATATTATGGATTATCTTAAAAATGTTATATTATAATATTTTCAATTTCGATAACTAATATTTTCATTTTATATTATATTCGATAATTTATTATTATTAAAAGTTGATTGGTATCGATAGTTTGGTATTAACAATGTTATAATATCATTGATAAATAATTATTATCAATAATTAAAAGTTATCGATAATTTCGTACTATTAATAACTAAATATTAACAACATTTCCCATAGTTTTCGTGTATTACTTTTTTTCGCTTCCCATAACTCAACCTCTTTTTCTTATTTGAAGTTGGTTCTGCAAAAACTTTTATTGTAAGTTAATGCTAGTGGAAAAGCTGGAAATGACTAAATAAATCCTCATTCATTTCCTATCCATTGTTTTTTTTTGTTCTTGAAAATTAATGAGGCATATGACTTGGCCAAATGGTTAGTTATTGGTCAATGACTACCCTAACATCAGTTATAAGCAAAGAAAGAACGGGATATTGTTCAAGAAAAAAACAAGAAGGAAAAATACTGCCTTGGGAAAAATAAATTTCTTTAAAGAGGAGATAAAAAAGGTTGAAGCTGACAATGTGCAAAACTAAGAAGATTGGAGATGGCAGATAGATGCTGCATATGACCTTACAAAAAAAACGCAATCTATAGAACAGGTGTCTGGTGGAAAAGGCACTAAGGTGGATATAACCAAACTTTTGTTTCTCATGTCCCATTTTACAGCTACGGCCAAATTTAAAAGAAAAATCTACAAAGAAGATTTATTTTGTTGCGTGCCTATTTATTATTACGTTAAATTAACAATTTCAGGTTCTTAGCTGTACTACAACATCAAAAGTTATTCAAATTTGTTTTCAAATTTTCATAGTTGTTTTAGTCTTTTAAACTGTGCAAATTATTTGATTGTCGCCTCAATTTTCTTGTCGCTTGGTGTTTGGAGCGGAACTAAGTGCCCTAGTAGGAACTCTTGTCATCCTTCATGGTAGCTTTTAATGGTAAGCATATGCATTGTTAACGGTTTTCATTTAAGGCTATTAACAGCAATTGTTTTGCCAAGCCATGGGCCCTGCCTGATGTTTGGCTTATATCTTTAACGGCAACAAAGTGGCTACGAAAGTGTTGAAAATAACTGCAAGGCAGTATAAATTCGTTACGAGGATCGTATATAAAGCTTGACATTTTGAGGCGAAAAACCTAAGAAATGAATTTTCATATCTGCGAGTAGAAGTTTTTTTATATATTTTTTTATGGAAATTTCCATTAGCCCCTCTTATTGTTTAAATGATTCTTCGCTATGCTCACAAACCAAAAAGTTAACCAGGGGTGAGATTTAAAACGCTTTTACATGGATGCAGCTAAAAAGTTTAAATTTCTGCTCCAGCAGTGCTACAAGGAAAATGTGGTAGCGGCATTAGATGCTTATGCATTTTAATATGCAGAGCCCAACTTAACGCCACGTTAACATTGTGGTTAAGTTTCTTCGAGATTTTTTTTTTATTACTCTGCGGCACAGCAGTTCACACTTGAAAAAATTATCATCAACGGAGCATAAGCAGGCGAACAGACAGACAGGCAGTTGGTCCCAATGACAGCTGACAGACAGACCGAAAACAAAAAAATGGGCGTTTTTATTTGTCTTAGGGCGAGAAAAAGATTTAATGTACTGCCAAAGTTTAGTTTTTGGTAGGTAAACGATGGCCGGAAAAGCTGCAGATGATGACCAAACTTTGCATCTGTAAAGTATCTCATAAATATGCATAAGCTTGAATCGCTGGTGGTTGCACTTTCGCGGGCGTTATGATGTGATCATGCACCCACAAAAGCGATTTTTTGATGAAGATAATCACACCTTCCGCTTGAGACTGAAAAAACCAACGGAAATTCAAAGCAAAAATGATAAAATCATATAGAAAATAAAAAAGAAATCCTAAATTATAATCAACAAACGAAAATTCAATAATGATTATCTTTAAGACAATATTTAAAACAAAATTATTCATTTTCAATAAGCGATAATATTAAATTAATAACATTACATGATAAGTGATAATATTAAATTATAGATAAAAAATTTTATGACTAAAATTAATTGTAGATAATAACAATTTATCAAGAATATGAACTTATCGTCAGTAAAAAATTAGAGATAAAATTTTATTGTGAATAATATGAAACTGTCGCTGACATTAAGATATCGATAACACCAAACTATCAATAATATAAAATTATCGATAATATTAAACTATCGATAATGATTATCTATAGGACAATATATAGAATAAAAATATTCATATTGAATTAGCGATAGTAGTAAATTATCAATATTATAAAATCGATAACATGGAATTATTGACAATATTAAACTGTCCACAAAATTAAATTATCGATAAAATAAAGTTATCACTAAAATTAAATTGTAGATAATATTAATAATATGAAATTATCGACAGAATAAAGTTTTCGAGAAAATTAAATTGGCAATAATACAAAATTATCGCTAATATTAAAATATCAATCAAATATATTGGGTTGCCCAAAAAGTAATTTTAAAAGAAAGTAAATGCATTTTTAATAAAACTTAGAATTAACTTTAATCAAATATACTTTTTACACTTTTTATCTAAAGCAAGCTAAAAGTAACAGCTGATAACTGACAGAAGAAAGAATGCAATTACAGAGTCACAAGCTGTGAAAAAATTTGTCAACGCCGACTATATGAAAAATCCGCAATTACTTTTTGGGCAACCCAATAAATATTATATTATATAAAATTATTGATCAAATAAAATTATCGATAACATTGTGGTATCGATAATATTGAGGTACCAATAATATTGAGTTATCGATAGTATTGAATTATCAATTATGCTGAAATATATATAATATTAAACTATCGATATTATATTATTGAAAATATTATACAGTCGGTTATAATAAATTGTCGAAAGAAATCAAATATCGACAAAACAACAAATTATCGATCATATTATAATATCGGTAATTTTAAATGATCGATAGTATAAAATTATGTACAGTATTATCGATATCAAATTATAGACAATATTATCGATAATATCACACTATCGATAGTAATAAAGTAAATCAATTTAATAAATTATCGATAGTATTTAATTATCGATAATATTAAATGATCGATAATTACGTAATATTAATCGATAATTACTTAATATTAATTGAATATTATCGATTATTTGATATTAAATTATCGATAACATCAAATTATCCATTATATTAAATTATCGATAATATTAAATCATCGACAATATTAAATTAACGATAATTTTAAATTATCGATAGTATTGAATTATCGATAATATTAAGTTAACGATAATGTTTTTTTGTTTGTTTCTCTTTCGAGACGAGCTCGATCTTCGCCCTAACAGGCTGACTTGAAATGAGAAAATCTTTTTAATTAAATTATTGCAGATTTGAATTTTCAAAAACATGAGTCATCAAATTTTCTAGTTATAAGATTTTTTTTAATATTTTATTTTTAGAAATGTTGTCAAAATTCATACTTTTAGAAAATATCAAAATTTCGTATTTAAAAGTGATTTTCTCAAAATTTTCGTATTTATAGCAAATTTTATCACAATTTCTTCTTCATAGGAAATTTTGTCAACATTTTCTTTGTATAGAAAATTTTCCCAAATTTTATTCATATTTGTTAAAAACCAAAATTTAAATATAAAATTTACTGGTTTTTCTTAGGATACTTTGCTTTCATTCAATCTCGTTTTTATGTTCTAATTTCATGGGATTATCATTTTTTGTAGAACAAATCATTTTTTCTGGAGCAAAAACTAATATACCCCCTTTTTGAAATGCGTTCCGGTTTTTTGCGCATATAAAAACACGACCTTATTTTTCCCCTTTGCATTTTTTACCGATGCTTATAATCTGAATTTTTTGTTTGCATTGGCGTAGCGTAGTGTTTTGATAAGGTTGGGATTTGAATTTTGCAATGTTTCTGTGGCTGACGAAGGAGAAAGAAGGAAAGGGTTAAGGGGTGGCACTGGCAAATATGTCAGTCACATATTTTTTGTTGCAATGCAAGCAGCAATTTTTATCGTCTTTTTTCATAAAAATTTCACCACAAGGGTTGCCTCTTGCTTGACAGAGCATTTCCATTTTACGTGGAAATTATGCATTCCAAAGTCGGATATTATCTTTGGAGTACGTTATGGCAGTTGGCAGGGCAAGACAGTGCAGTGAATTGCAATGAATGGAAATTGTAAAGCAAAAAAGATTGACCGCTCTTGACAGAGAAAAGCAGGGTGTGGGTGGCGATGTGGGGGAGGATCATGACTTTGAGGACAGAATGAATGGCACTCGGATGGACATATATTTCGCAGTGTGTATTGTAAAAATGATGTGTTTTATAGGGTAATGGAAGGAGGAGTAGGGGTTTCCCCTTACATTTTCCCCTTTTCATTCACTGTTTGCCTTCATAGTTGTAGTAAAGCTCTACATGACTTTGCGTGCCACGAATACATAACACAGAATTTCTCTCGTCTTGGACTTGGATTCCATTCCATATGCTTTCCGAGAAATGCGTGATAGTGACGCCATAAAAATGTTGTTCAAATGTTAAGTGCACACATGCTCCTAACGCAGCAACATGGAGTGTTAGATTTTAAATTGGATTTTGACAGCCACTTGTTGCTAAATCTAAAGTAAGTGCTAAATACCAAATAGCAGCCCCTATAAAGGAGCCCATCAGATGAGCAACACTGGTCTTAATAATAAACACCCAGCATTCATTCCGTGGGGGATGTAAAGGCCACAATGTGGGCCGATGGCAGAATTTCAAGTATTTAATTTAAATATTTTGTGTAATTGCACTCGTATTTTTTTCCTATTGTAACTATCATTCACTCACATGTCAAATTGTATGACTATAAAAAAAATTCATAATGAATATATTACAAAACTGATTATTAAACACATTTGCCCAATGGCAGACATTATGAAGAGTATTTTTATTTATAGAGAAAAATAATAAAATAATAAAAAAATTTGCAAAATGTTTTGTTGTGTTATTATGGATAAAAAATATGAATTACCGATAATTGATAACATCAATAACTATATGAATTTGGATATTATTAACTGAAAATATCGAAGTAAGAACAATTTTGCAAATTTGCCCATAAACATTCCATAAAGGAACAGGGGCACTCTTTTCACATATCAATGAGTGCTGTCCGATCCAAAATTTAGCTCAATGATAAGGACCTCCTTTTATATCGACAATATTATATATTCGATAAATCAAATTGATGATATTAAATTATCGATATTAATTTATCGATACCAAATTATCGATATTTATTTATTGATACTAACTATCGATTTTAAATTTGCGGTATCAAATAAGAGATATACAATCATCGATACTAAATTTTCGAAATTAAATTATAGATAGTTTTTTTTCCGATATTTGATTATCGATAATATTATTTTATCGATGTTTAAATATCGATAATATTTTTTTATCGATTCTATATATTTATCGGTTTTAATTTTAGTTTCGATAGTATCAATATAAATCAATAATAATATAAGCTTAGTATTATTAATTTGTCAGCAATATAAAATTATTGATAATATTTTATCGATATTTATTTACGGTAAATATTTAATTATCGGAAAAAATTTCGATACTATAAAACTATCAAAAAATACTTTATTTTCGATAGTACCAAACTGTCGTTTCTAACCCGCCCCATGTCACTATGGACCATTTCCATTTTTCGATAAAATTAATAAATTGTCGATCGATGAAACCAATTTATTGATTATAAAAAATAATCAAAAAAATCAATTTTTTAAAATTTTTAAGCAATTTTCAAAAATAATGCACGATCGGTATCACATTTGCTACGCTATATAATCGAAAATTCTTATCTATGGACGGCATTAAATTATCGACAACTTATCGATATCTAACAATCGTTTAAATTGAATTATCGATAACAATAATTTATCAACATTAAGTTATCGATAACATTACACTATCGATAACTCTAAATTATCGATAACATAAAAAAATTGATAATGGTATCGATTAAATCTACCTTTTTTGTTCCGATAGTATATTGATAGTATACAGCGTTTTATCGATATTTTTTCAAAATTTCAAAAATTATGAACGATTGTATCATATTTTCTACGCTATATAATCGAAAATACTTATCTATGGATGGCATTAATTTATCGACGATACGAAATAAACAATATCTAACAATCGTTTAAATTAAGCAATTGATAACAATAATTTATCAACATTAAGTTATGGATGACTCTTAATTATCGATAATATAAAAATCAATAATGGTATCAATTCAATTTTCGATCTTTTTTTTATTTTTTGGTTTCGATAGTATATTGACAGTATATAGTATTTTATAGATACTTATTTACGGTTAATATTTCATTATCGGAAAAAATTTCGATACTATAAAGCTATCAAATATATACTTTATTTGCGATAGTACCAAACTGTCGTTTTTAACCCGCCGCATGTCACTATGGACCATTTCCATTGGTCGATAAAATTAATAAATTGTCGATCGGTTTTGGTTTCATACCAATTCATTGATTATACAAAATTATCGGTAAACTCAAATTTAAAAATAAAAATAATACACAATCGGTATCTTATTTTCTACGCTATATAATCGAAAACACTTATCTGTGGATGGCATTAAATTGTCGACAATTCTAAATAATCGATATTTAACAATCGTTTAAATTGGGTTATCGATAACAATAATTTATCAACATTAAGTTATCGATAACATTACATTATCGATAACTCTAAGTTATCGATAACAAAAAAATTATAATGATATCGATTACATTTTCGAAAGCATTATATTTTTTTAATATTTAATTCTTATATTATCATTAACAATAAATTATCAAAATTTTGAGATGAATGTAAGTTTTATTTTGTTTCTTAAAAAAACTGTTTCAGTTCTAAATTTTATTTTCTTACCTGTTTCAAAGCAATTTTAAAACTGCAATTCACAAATGATTTCAATGACCTTTTTTCCCACCACTCAAAATAATAAACGATAAATGCATATTTGCACAACCTTGAACTACAACTCTAAGAAACCGCCCTACTAAGGTCTCTTTAATTTTTTTTTACTTTTCTGTTTTTGCCTTTTGTTTATGCTATCAATATTTCCCAATATGCAGGTCTGTTGTATACTTTAATTATAGAGCCACTCAGCTTTGAAGCTTTAATGCGGCGGCTACATTATAACCACCATAACATAAATTAGGCACCTGCTTATTAAACTGCATAATGGAAATGCCTCTATCCTCCATTACCACAACCACCATCAAACCATGTTAAAGCCTTTGTTTAGGTTATGTTGTTTCGTTAACCACAAAATTGGTTTTTGCTATCTCCTCCCTTTCACGTTTCGCCTTGTTATTGAAAACTTAAGTTGTCATAATTTTAAAATTGCAACTAGCAACAACTGTAATAAGGCAGAAAAATAAGGTTGATTAAGGCGAATGTGATGAATCAAGGGGCAGTGTAATTTTAAAGGGTTTCTGAAAGTAAAAAATTTTTGAAAGTTTCATACATTGTATGAAAAAAAATATTATCACACGTTGGGAGCCAGTTTTTAGAATGTACAAATTGTTTATTTGTACAAAAAATTATCTAACAAACAATAAAAAAATATTTCAAGTGGGGCGCCAATTTTAAATAAACCATAACATTAAATTTTTTAGTACTTAATTATTAGCAATATTAAATAAGCGATAACTTTAATTATCATAAAAACATTAAGTTATCTATAAACTTAAGTGTTCGATAAATTTTATTGATCGAAAATATCAAACTAACGATATTAATCGATATTAAACTATCGATATTAAGCTATCGATATTAAACTATCGATAGTAAACTATCGATATTAAACAATCGATATTAAACTATCGATGTTAAACTATCGATACTAAATCATGGTATTAAATGATGGCTAAAATTAAAATATCGATAATAATACAGTAAAATTAAAATAACGACAATATTAAACTATCTGGAATTCAAAATTATCCATAACCATAATAATAATATAAAATAATTGATAAAATTAAATCGTCGATAACACTTTATTAATAATATTTATTAATAATATTTTATTAATAATATAAAATTATCAATACTTTAAAATTAACGTTGAAATTAAATTATCACTAATTTATACTATCGAAAATAATAAATTATCAAAAATATGAAATTATCGATGATATAATATGAAATTATCGATCATTTTAGATTATCGATAATATTAAATTGTCGATAATATTACATTATCGATAATATTAAATGATCGGTAATATAAAAAAATCAATATCAAATTTTTGATAAAATTAAAGTATCAATAATATTTATGTCGATAAAATTAAATTATCGACAACATCAAACTATCGCAATTATTAAATGATTGATAATATGAAATTCTCAATAATATATATTAATCGATATTACCAAATTATCAAATGTAAGATGTCCGCTTTTGAGGCTGAACGTCCGACAATTTGAAATTATCGATAGCATAAAATAATCGATAGTATGAAACAATCGATAATATAAAATTAAAATATCGATAATATATAATTATGGCACTACAAAAATATCGTACTATAAATTTTCCCCGCTCTACCTTAATGAAATGTTTGTGGGCAAATTTGCATAACTATCTATGAATTTCAATTGTCGATACTACTAAGTTATGGACAATATTAAATCATCGACAAAATGAAATTATCGATAGTAATATATAATTATCGATAATATCAAATTATCGATAAAATTAAAACTGCGATATTATTTTGTCGATATCATTAGGTTATCGATAACATTATATTATAGGTAATTTTATATCAACGATAATATTATATTATCGATAATATTATATTATCGATAATATTATATTATCGATAATATTATCTTATCGACAATATTGTACCATCGATAATATTATATTATCGATAAAATTATGTCATCAATAATAGTATAGTAACGATATTATTACATTATCGATAATATTATATTACCGATAATTTTATATTTTCGATAACATATTATCGACATAATTATATTATCCATATTTTAATTGTATCATAATTATACTATCCATATTTTCCGAGGTATCCGAGTAATGCGGAAATCAAGATTGCTAGACACGCGTCCTTTAACTTACCCAAAATGTAGTCCTCAAAATGGCGCCCAACTTGGGCCTGCTAGCCACTTAAATTTAATATTTAAACAATTTCTAGCGCAAATTCCATTGAAGTTTACCCCTGAACATTATGTAAAGAATTTGTGCACATATTAAAATTTCAACAATCAACATTTTTGATATTTTGTTGCAATAATCTTTGATTTTAATGTCATTATTCCCCCCCCGACACTCTGGGCAAAACTTTCCCTTTCTTTTTTTAAATATATTCAAAGAAATTATTGAATTTATGCCAAAAAAAAGCCTTAACCCAACCTCAAACGAAAGAGTGAACCACAACAAATGCCAGTAACTAATTTCTCTGTCAAATTACACAAAACAATTGTCAAATAATGCCAAAGCAAATTATAAATGCAAACAAAAACAAACAATCCCCAAAAGGTAAACCACCTTTGGAAATGCAAAATAAAAACGCCGCCAAAAGCTGTTTGGCAAGCCCAACTAAAAATAAAATTTAAAAACTCGAATTGAAGTTTTTGACTTTATGGATGATGTGGCATGGAGCCATGGTGCAAACAAATCTAAACAAAAATGTCATAACTCAAAAAATAGTGACATAAATATCTTGCAAAGACTACAACTGCAGCCAAGGAGAACTGTTTGAAATGATACGAATAGTTTGGCCATAATTACTCTATGCCTAGGCCAGAGATGAGTGTGATGGTATGTCTGGCCGTTTGCTTCCCCTTCTCCAAAATTCCATTGCATATACTTACACTTTTGGCTGACATAACCTTTATGACACTTTTTTTTGGCATAACACATTGCCATAATTGATTACCTCTAGACAGACAGACTATTTGAAAAGCTTTAAAGGAGGTATTGCATACATAAAGCATTGAAAAAAAAAATGCAAATGGAAAGTGAAAAGAGAGGTGAATAGCCAATTTATGAACATATTTTGTCATTAAAGAAGAACAGCGGGAAGCATTTTTTGATATCAAAAACTAATGCCAGATGGAAGTGATAAAATAATAGCTGAATCTGCAAGTCAAGCTTTACAGTTAGTCTTCCAACAACATAATATATTGGGTTGTCCAAAAAGTAATTGCGGATTTTTCATATAGTCGGCGTTGACAACTTTTTTCACAGCTTGTGACTCTGTAATTGCATTCTTTCTTCTGTCAGTTATCAGCTGTTACTTTTAGCTTGCTTTAGAAAAAAAGTGTAAAAAAAGTATATTTCATTAAAGTTCATTCTAAGTTTTATTAAAAATGCATTTACTTTCTTTTAAAAAATCCGCAATTACTTTTTGGGCAACACAATAGCAACAACATATATATAGGCTCATATTTAAGGAGTTACCAGCATTTTAAGTTTGAAACACATTTTGAAAATACTCTTCTCATTGAAGAACAGCAAGAAGCTTTTGTGATTCTAAAGCGTGAGCTAACCTTTCCAAGTTTAGCTCAGTAATTACCTCTTGCTTAGATGGATTCTTAAGGATTTACGAGCATTTTTAAGTTAAAAAGAATATTATGAAACTCTCATTTCTTTGAGGAGCAGTGGGCAGCTAAATATGTGCCTTGAGACCTTGGTAGGTTTATTTTGCATCATCAGTGTACCTAAGACCACATTTAAAATCTACATACCAACTTTGTTGGACCATACACAATTTTTATACCCTCCACCATAGGATGGGGGTATATTAATTTCGTCATTCTGTTTGTAACTCCTCGAAATATACGTCCAAGACCCCATCAAGTATATATATTCTTGATCGACATGATATTTTAAGTCCGTCCGTCCGTCTGTCGAAAGCACGCTAACTTTCGAAAGTGTAAAGCTATCCGCTAGAAATTTTGCACAAATACCTCTTATTAGTGTATGTCAGTTGAGATTGTTTTCCATGTTTTAATAATGCTGCCATATAAACCGATCTGGGATCTTGACTTTTTGAGCCACTAAAGGACGCAATTCTTATCCGATTTGGCTGAAATTGTGCATGAGATGTTTTTGTTATGGTTTCCAACAACTGTGTCAATTATGGTTCAAATCGGTCCATAACCTGATATAGCTGTCATATAAACCGATCTGGGGCATAACGTGTTTCGTAATGACGTCCAACAACTGTGCCAAGTACGGTTTAAATCGGTACATAACCTGATATAGCTGCCATATAAACCGATCTTGGATCTTGACTTCTTGACCCAATAGAGGGCGCAATTCCTATCCGATTTGACTGAAATTTTGCTTGAGGTGTTTTGCTATGACTTCCAACAACTGTGTTAAATATGTTTCAAATCAGCCCATAATCTGATATAGCTGCCATATAAACCGATCAGGGATCTTGACTTCTTGGGTCTTAAGAGGGTGTAATTATTATCCGATTTGGCTGAAATTTTGTACAACGGCTTCTCCCATGACCTTCAATATACGTGTCAAATATGGTCTGAATCGGTCTTCAGCCTGATGCAGCTCCCCTATAAACCGATCTCCCTATTTTACTTCTTGAGCCCCTAAAAGGCCCAATTCTTATTCGATTTGACTGGAATTTTATACATAGACTTCTACTGTGGACTCCAACACTCAATTAAATTAGCATAGCAATTATTTTCTTTTATACTTTGTTTGTCTAAGAAGAGATACCGGGAAAGAACTCGACTGATGCGATCAATGGTGGCTTTGACTTGTTACCAGTAGGTTAGGTTAGGTTTAAGTGGTAGTTTTCCATCAGACTCACTTAGACGTTTTCGTCCATTGTAATACCACAGGAACAGAAGAAGAAAGAAGGTAGATGCCTCCTAGTTCCTACCGTTGAATCATCCAGATCGCTTTAAAAAACCCAATAACTTTAAATCAAACAGGTTCTCAAAGAAATGAGAACCTAAAGTGGAACTCCTTCTAACTGCCAGAGCGGGCTGCACGCACAGAAAGTGTTCTATAGTCTCTTCTTCTTCAATGTCCTCACAGCTTCTGCAAAAGTCGTTGCTGGTCGTTGCCTTCTGTCTGTCAGAATGTTTTCCGATTAGACAGTGATCTATCATGACGGACACAATGTCTGAGACGTCCATTGTAGCCAAAGCAGTAGACCTCTTCAAGTCTAGATTGGGCCACATAGTTTTGGAATGCTCACAGCCCCCTCTTTGTGACCATCTATATCATTCGTTGCCCTTCGGGCCTGGTCCTGAAAACTTAGCCTCGCTAGAGGCATACCCACAGATTCCAGTATCCCTGGAATGTGTAAGGTAGTTCCTAGCCTAGCAAGCTCATCTGCTTTAGAATTCCCTGGGATATCTCTGTGGCCAGGCAGCCAGAACAAGTGAATTTTGAAGTGTTCAGTTATCTTGTTGAGGAATGTCGAGGATGGTATTTGTGTTCTGAAATACGTTCTCCAGGAATTTAATGGCTGAGAAGATATTTATGCCAATCGTCGTAATGACATTATATCTAAGCCATTCCACTACTTCCTTAATTGCAAGGGTCTCTGCTTGATACACCCTGCATTGGTAGGGTAAACTTTTCAATATGACCAGTTCTAGATCTTTAGAGTACACCCCATAGCCCACCTGGTCGTTAAGTTTGGAACCATCCGTATAGAAGTCTATGTAACTTTTGTTACCAGGGATATCGTAGTTCCAATCGATTCTATCAGGAATAGTGGTAATGCAAATTTTGCCCATGAACATTCCGCTAAGGAACAGGGGCAAACTTCTCACATATCAATGAGTGCTGTCCGATTCAAGTTTAAGCTCAATGATAAGGGGCCCCCTTTGATGGCCGAGTCCGAACGGAATGATACAGTGCATCACCTCTTTGGAGAGAAGTTTTACATGGCATAGTACCTCACAAATGATGCCAGCATAAGGAAGGGAAAACCACCGCTGAACAGTTTTGCTATTGGTCTCGCCAAGACTCGAACCCAGGCGTTCAGCGTCATAGGCGGACATGCTAGCCTCTGGGCTACATTGGCCTTTGCCACCACCTCAATAATGATACAGTAATTTTTATCAAAAAGCGGCTCAGGAAGGGTATAATACACACTGCCTGGAACATCGGATATTGTATCAAGGATAACACAGTGTCCGTAGACGCCACATGACCAACGAGAAAACTCCCTTAACCTCACGGCAGTTGTCGCTGGAATTTGGGTGGCCACAATATTCAGAGGCATAAGATGTAGCAATAAATTCAGTGCATCGCATGGTGTCGTCCTCAGTGCGGCTGTAATGCACAAACAAGCCATCCTTTGGATCCGGTTAAGTATTGAGCAGTAGATGGATTTTTGAAACGCCGTCCACCAGACCACAACGCCATATGCATGCATGCACGCAGTCTAAATCCCCAACTTTTGCCAATGGCCCCTTGGCAGGTTTATAGGGCAAGAGTGGCCTTTCTTGCCCTTTCCAAAATGTTGGTATTTTGCGATTTCTGTAATTGAAACATTCTCTCCACCCAAGGAGACTGGTTCCACTGTAGGCAACTTGTAAGAAAAGAACTACTTCTACCTAGACCACTTTCGGTAGCCCACTTTGCAGTTGCGCGTAGAGCTGCCTGAAGTATATCTCTTAGAGTGCTGGGAAACTTTCCCCTAACCACAATTGCCGGGTCATCAGCATACGCGACCACTTTTACGCTTTTTTCTTCCAGAGACAATAATATATTATTTATAAATGGCTATATACCAAAGTAGAGGAAACAGTACACCTCCAAGAGGTGTTCCTCTGCTGACCCATCTTTTTAGATCCACAGATCCCAAGCCTGCCTTAATGCATCTTTTAGTAAGTAAGTTATTAATAAGCTTTCCTACGGTAGAGTTGAGGCCTAGAAACTTCAACTCCTTCATGATTTTTACCAGCAACACACATTGATTTCTCTGGAAACCATAGAACCAGATTTCCAATCAACATTAAAGTAATGAGGGCAATCATTCAACAAATCTCCTTCAAGCTAATTTAAGTTGAAAAGAGGGTGTTAAAATAATTATTTTAATGTACAAGGGATTTTTGTTACCTACCTTAAATATTTTCTAATTATCAATACTCCATTAAGCTGGTAAAGAGTATTTTCCTGTTTCTTTTTCCTTCCCTAGTTTCTCTTTTCCCTATTTCACTTAATGAAAAAGCCTGTTCTGTCCTAATTTAGACATGAAATCGTAAACAGAAATGAGGAACCAAACAACGCCCTATAACCTAATTTGCAATTTTCCCGCTACTTATTCCGCACTCAACAAAGTTTAACCGACATTGTTTGATGTCTGCCTACTTGTCAGATTTTAATTAATAGTTTTATGGATGTTCATGGAAGATTCCTTCCTCATCACTCTAATTACATTGCCCATATTTAAGCATGTCTTTAATGATTTTTCTTTGCTTCAAACCAACATTTCATGTCCAAATTGAATTCTCTTGAAAAGTGGTAACACAAGTGATTGGCAGAAAATAATGACTTCATTGGAAGAGTTGATGTTTATCAAATAGGTAAATCTAACATTTAGCATAGAGGAGTTGAAATAGTAAATTGCATAATGGTACTACTGGTATGCTAATGCACACTAAAGGCATCATGCACCATTTAAGCTAATGAGCCGTTATTTTAATGGGCCAGTTTGGTTTGCAAACTTATTTAATAATAATAATAAATTTGATGAAAAAATGAGGAAAAGATAAGACAAAGATTGGTTTGAAGAAATATGGAGGTATATCAAAAATAAATACCTTAAGATTTCATCTAATAATGTTAAGTGAGAAAATTATGTATCCTGGCTAGGAGATTAAAAACTGGCGAGCAACGCTATTTAGTTTAGAATAGTTTACTTTATGATGTCCTATAAACAGCCTACATATTGCACAAAAAACCTAAAAAATGCAGATAACTAAAAAAATAGTAGTTTTTAAACATAAATAAGACTATATGAAATGTTAATAAAACTGGCGCCCAACGCGTGACACCCATTTATAACTAAATATAAAACACAATAATATGTAGTTTTGTTAACTAACTTAAGTAGATGTGGTCTCTGAATCGGCAAGGTAAGAATACAATAATAAGCTCCTAAATAAGAAGTGGCGCCCAACGTATGGCACCATGAGATTTGCAAACATATAACACAAAATTTGAGCAAAAATTAATTCACATATTGGCATTTTTAGTATTTATAATATTTTTCCTAAAAATTTAAAAATTAAGAAATTAAGAAGAAGAAACTATTAAGAAAAGTTGTCTCAAATTCTATTGGGTTGCCCAAAAAGTAATTGCAGATTTTTTAAAAGAAAGTGAATGCATTTTTAATAAAACTAAGAATGAACTTTAATCAAATATACTTTTTTACACTTTTTTCTAAAGCAAGCTAAAAGTAACAGCTGATAACTGACAGAAGAAAGAATGCAATTACAGAGTCACAAGCTGTGAAAAAATTTGTCAACGCCGACTATATGAAAAATCCGCAATTACTTTTTGGGCAACCCAATATATCATTGAATTTTTATAACGAAGTTTTTTCGTAAAGATAAAATTTTTTATATCATATACATACATATTTCTAAGGAAATTTTATTTAAATAATTATATAAAATAAAAAAAAAAAACACAAAAAAATAAAAAAAAATAACAAAAATAACAAAATAAAAGAAAAACTTTTGACTTAAGCCAACCTTTCAATACGGCAGGTTTGGGATCTGTGGATCTAAAAGGATGGGTCCGCAGAGGAACAACTCGAGGAGTTGTACTGTCTCCTCTACTTTGGTATATAGCCATTAATATTAAAGTATTGTCTCTGGAAGAAAAATGCGTAAAAGTGGTCGCGTATGCTGATGACGTGGCAATTTCCGGAGAAATTTTCCCAGCACTCCTAAGAGATATACTTCAAGAAGCTCTACGTGCAACAGCAAAGTGGACTACCGAAAGTGGTCTAGGTATATATCCGTGCAAGACGGAAGTAGTTCTTTTCAGCAGGAGATACAAGTTGCCTACCTGTCTCCTTGGGTAGAGAGAATGTTCCATTAACGAAAACTGAACTTCAATTCCAACATTTTGGAGAGGGCGAGAAAGGTAACTCTTGCAAAAGAGCCATAGGCAAAAGTTGGGGGTTTAGACCGCATGCCATGCATTGAGTATATACTTCAGTTGTCAGACCTATAATGCTGTATGGTGTTGTGGTCTGGTGGACGGCGCTTCAAAAGTCCACCTACTGCTCAATACTTAACCGGATCCAAAGGATGGCTTGTTTGTGCATCACAGCCGCACTGAGGACGACACCATCTGATACACTGAATTTAATGCTACATCTTATGCCTTTGGACATTGTGGCTACCCAAATTGCAGCGACCACTGCCGTGAGGTTAAGAGAGCATTCTCATTGATCATGTGGCGGCTACGGACACTGTGTTATCCTTGGTACAATATCCGATGTGGAGAACAACCTACCTGAGTCGCTTTTTGATAAAATCTACTGTACCACTATTCCTGATAGAGCCGATTGGAACTACGATATCCCTGGTAGCAGAAGTTAAACAGAAGTTACATAGACTTCTATACGGAGGGTTCCAAACTAAACGACTTTGGGGTGTACTCTAAAGATCTAGAACCGGTCATATCAAAAAGGTTACCTGACCAACTTACATTAAAGGAAGTGGTGGAATAGCTAAGATATAATGTCGACGATTGGCATAAATATCTTCTCAGACAGCCACGCCGCCATTAAATCCCTGGAGAACGTATATCTGAACACAAAAACCGCCCTCGACTGTCGCAGATCTCTCAACGAGATGGCTGAACAGTTAAAAATTCACAGGTTCTGGGTGACGGGCCACAGGGAATTATAGAGCGGATGAGCTTGCGATACTAGGAACTACCCTACACATTCCAGTGATACTGAAATCTGTGGGTTAGAGGTATAGCAACATGTAAGATAAGTTTTCAGGACCAGGCCCGAAGGACAACGAATGATAGATGGTCACAAAGAGGGGGCTGTGAGCATTCCAAAACCATGTGGCCTAATCTAGATTTGAAGATTTCTACTGCTTTGCTGTCATGAACTGGCTAGAACAGACGTCTCAGTCATTGTTTCCGTCATGACAGGACGCTGTCTAATCGGAAAACATGCTGACAGATTGAAGGTTGCCAGCAACGACTTTTGCAGAAGCTGTGAGGACATCAAAGAAGAAAAGACTATAGAACACCTTCTGTATATGTGTCCCGCACTAGCAGTTAGAAGGAGTTCAATTTTGGTTCTCATTTCTTTGAGAACCTGTCTGATTTAGCGGACGAGAACATTCGCGAGTTATTGGGCTTTTTAAAGCGATCTGTATGGTTCAGTAGGAACTAGAAGGCATCTACCTTCTTCCTTCTTCTGTTCCTGTGGTATCACAATGGACGAAAACGTCTAAGTGAGTCTGATGGCAGACTAACACTTAAACCTAACCTAACCTAAGGTTTCAATAGCACTTCCCAAAAAGTCAAAATTTCAGTAAAAATTCATCCAAATGTCGGAATTTCACCAAATATTTTTAACAAAGTTAAAATTCCAATGAAATCTTCCTATAAAAAACACAACATCTCATTGAAAGTACGCCTACTATGTCGATGCAATGGACAAAAATCGTCTAAAATAAACTGACTAAACCCTGCCACAATAATCTAAGGTAACTCAACCTAACCTTACCTCATATTTAGGGAGTTACAAACATTTTTAAGTTCGAAACAACATTTAAGTCTATTTCAAAAGCAATGGAAAGACTTTTTGATATCAATCAAAGTTTTCCGAATCAAGTTTGACCTAATGTTTAGGGATTCAAAGATAAAATTCAAAAAACACAAAGTTTGCAATGGATAAAAATCGTCTCAAAGAAACTGATTCAAATTTGTGACAATAACTTAACGTAATCTTGTCTAACCTAACAACTTTCCCTACCTTTTTCCTGGAAAAGGGTACTACAACTACTCTTTTCCTTAAAAATGGGTAATAAAACAATAATTTTCTTTGGAAACGGGTAAAAAACTACTCTTTCCCTTGAAAAAGGGTAAAAAACTACAATTTCCCTTGAAAAAGGGTAATAATACTACCCTTTCCTTGGAAAATAGTGCTAAATCAATCCTTTCCCTTGGAAAAGGTTACTAAAACTACACTTTCCCTTAGAAAAGTGTACTTAAACTACCCTCTCCCTTAAAAAAGGGTCCTTAAACTATCCTATCCTTACTTAAAATGGCCTCTCCCATGGAAATGGGTAATAAAACTCTTTGCCTCGGAACAGGGAAATAAAACTACACTTGCCCTTGGAAAAGGGTACTTAAACTACCCTTTCCCTTGGAAATGGATAATAAAACTACCCTTTTCCTTGGAAAATGATAATAACTCTACCCTGAAAAGGTTACTAAAACTACACTTTCCTTTGAAAAATGATACTAAAACTACCCTTTACCTTGGAAAAGGATACTAAAACTACCCTTAGAAAAGGGTGAAAAAACTACCCTTTTCCTTCGAGAAAAGTAATGAAACTACCATGTTTTGGAAAAGGGTAATAAAGCTACTCTTTCCCTTGGAAAAGGGTAATAAAGCTACCCTTTCCCTTGGAAAAGGGTAATAAAATACTCTTTCCTTTGGAAAAGAGTAATAAATCTTTCCTTTCCCTTGGAAAAGGGTAATAAAACAACCCTATCCCTGGGAAAAGGGTAATAAAACTACCCCTTCCCTTGTAAAAGGAAAATAAAAGTAAGAACTACTGTCTGAAAAATTTTCTACAAAGACGTTATCTGAGTGAAATGTTTACTATGTGGCGCCCAACGTGAGTGAGATGATCTCAGTGAGACAAAGGTTTTAGTCTGGGAAGAATATAATTCTTATTTGTCTGCAATAAGAACCAAAGTTAAAGGCATTTGGTTGAAGGATTTAGATTTTGGTCAATTTTGTGGCGCCCAACGTGGGTTTTGAGTATCATAAATTCGTAATCATGCTTTGGCCCTTGTCTATAATTATCTTTTAAAAAGAATAAAGAAAAATTCTTTAAAACGGAATTAATGGGCTTTTGAACCATGGATTACAAACTTGATCCACAATGTGGCGCCCAACGTGGGGCTAAGTGAGATATGAACTAAAAATACTTAAGCTTTGGTTCTTGCCTACGAACAACTTTGAACCTATTACTTTGTTAACCAACTTTTGGGATATTGGGTGAAAGATTTCAAGCTTTATCCACTGAGCGGCGCCCAATATGGGGCTTAATAAGTAAGATTCTATAAAACGCATTGATTTTTAATTACGTGTTTTTTTACCTAATTAAAAATTTCTGATCAGAATTGCAAGATTCCGATCTAGGCCTTTAAAGTGGCGCCCAATGTTTGACTTATTGGTTAACAGTTATTAATATATCATTAAAAATAATTATCTCCAAAAGCTTAAATCCCAATGTCATATGATATGATGGTTTATTACTCATATTTCCGTTTAATAACACAAAACCAATTAAAGCCAAATTTTCCCTTTCCAATGACAGTAAACAAAAAATTTGGCTACACAAACTTCAAGTTTTTTTTCGATTTTATTTGCCAAACAAAATCCAAAAAAATATGAAAACCGTTTGTCTATGAAAAAGAAAAAAGAGTGAATAATATGCCTTTATAACATTGTATCTACTTGAGTGAATACTATGCCTTTACTTTCACTTTCGCTCGCATTATTTTAAAATTAATCTCCTTCCCAATATCCCACAGTTTGATAGTTTGATAGTTTTATGATTTATTTTTTTGTTTTGCTTCTTAAAAACTCGTGGGTTATTTGTTGCCAATTCTACATGGCAGCTAAACTTTTTGAGCATAGGGATTATAAATGTTAACGGTAGGTGGCGTACCAAATCATTTTAAATAAAATATTGTTCATATGTTATGTTTTTGTTGCCTTATTCGGTAACTTGCGATTATTTTTGTTTGTTAGCGGGTAAAAATATTTGGGCTTTTTGGGTATTTACAAGAGGCTCAGTTAAAACAAATTGAGGAACACTAGAAAAGTAAAAAGGGTTATGGTTCAAACTACTGAGTGTGTGTTAAGTGTGAATCAAACTACTGGAAGTTTGATTTAAACTACTATGGGTATGATTCAAACTACTATAGTTATGATTCAAACAGCTAGAAGTTTGATTCAAACTACGAAGAGTACGATTCATTCAAACTACTTGGAATTTGATGCAAAATACGAAGAGTTTGATTCAAACTACGAGCAGTTTTATACAAACTTCCTGGGGTTTGATTCAAAATACCATGAAATTCATGGAAACCTTGAATTAAACTACCAGAAGTTTAATTGGAATAGTGGAGTTTGATTCAAACTACCAAGAAGTTTTATTTTCAAGTTTTTTGCCTGTTAGGGCGAAGATGATTAAATTTTACATCAAACTACCAGAAGTTTGATTCAAACTACTAAGAGTTTGATTCAAACTACTAAGAGTTTGATTCAAACTACTAAGAGTTTGATTCAAACTACCAGGAGTTTGATTCAAACTAGCAAAAAATAACTCAAAATACAAAGTCTGTTTCAAACCACCAAGGTGTGATTCACCATTCTAGGAGTTCGATTCAAACCACTAGTATTTTTATTCACATTTTAAGGAGTTCGATTCCAACTACCAAGAACTAGATTCAAACTGCCACGAGTTTGAGTCAAACAACTAGGAGTTGGATGCAAACTACTAGAGGTTTGATTGAATCAATAAGAAGTTTGGTTCAAACTACTTGGCGGTTGATGCAAACTCAATCAATTAATCAATTCCTTACTTTTAGCAAAAAAAATAGAAAAAGTATTTGCTTTTGTGACATTATCATAAATATTTTAAAACTTTGAATAAAACTACCAGAAGTTTAATTGAAAATAGTAGAAGTTTCATTCAAACAACCATGAGGTTGATTCAAACTACAAGGAGTTTGATTCAAACTAATAAGAGTTTGATTCAAACTTGCAAAGAATGATTCAAACTACCAAAGTTTCATTCAAACCACCAAGGTGTGATTCACAATTCTAGTGGTTTTATTCAAACCAGTAGTACCACCAGTAGTTTAATTGAAAAAGTAGAAGTTTCATTCAAACAACCAGCAGTTTGATTCATACTGCAAGAAGTTTCATTCAAACTACCAGGTGTTTGATTCAAACTACTAAGAGTTCAATTCAAACTTGCAAAGAATGATTCAAACTACCAAAGTTCGATTCAAACCACCAATGTGTGATTCACAATTCTAGGAGTTTGATTCAAACCAGTAGTACCACCAATAGTTTAATTGAAAATAGTAGAAGTTTCATACAAACAACCGGGAGATTGATTCAAACTACAAGAAGTTTCATTCAAACTACCTGGAGTTTGATTAAACTAATAGAAGTTTGATTCAAACTACTAAGAGTTTGATTCAAACTACTAAAGTTTGATTCAAACTACTAAGAGTTTGATTCAAACTACTAAAGTTTGATTCAAACCATCAAGGTGTGATTCACAATTCTAGGAGTTTGATTTAAAACACAAGTATTTTGATTCAAATTTAAAGGAGTTCGATTCAAGCAAATAGGAGTGGATTTAAGCCACGAGTAGTTTGATTCAAATTTCAAGAATTTTGATTCAAATTTCAAGGTGTTTGATTCCAACTACAAGGAGTTTGATTCAAACTGCCAGAAGTTTGATTCAAACAACTAGAAGTTGGATTTAAACTACTAGAGGTTTGATTCAATATATTAGAAGTTTGGTACAAACTACTTGAAGCTTGATGCAAATTATTAGAAATTTTACAAAAAAATCAATTTCTTACCTTTGGCAAAAAAATAAAAAAAAGTATCGGCTTTTGTGTCCATATCATAAAAATTTTGTCATTTGACGGTTCTAGGTAATAATTTTTAAGTTCTATCCTCCACCCAAACAAATTATTATTCATAAAAAGTAATTCTCCTAAAAACAGAGGGAATCACCTTATTATCCCTCTTCCTCATGAGGGAGGGAATACCCTTAGGTTTGAGACAATAGCAAAATAAAGATATCAAATAACCAACAGCATAACCTCAAAAGAAACATTAAAGCAGCAGCTAGAAACACTGGGCCCTTAAAACAAAAAATCAAAACATACAAAGAAATTCAATTTAAAATATTGACCTTTGCGTTTAAAAATCAGAAAGAAAGGCAGTGCTTGAAGAAAAGACCCCAACAAATAAAGTCATAAAAAATCTGAGACCATAATCGATTTTTGGTTTCCCAGGAAGCCAACCAAACCGACATTTGAGCCAAAACAAAAACAATACAAGCCCATATTCCTTAAACTATAAGGAATTGGCCACGAATATCAACCAAACCTAATGACTATCATTAAAATGAACAAATTACAAAAATCCAGACGAGACGAGAAAATAATACCAGACAATAAACTGACAATACAAAAGATAAGGGAATTAACAAACGCAACTTCAAACTCCCCCTGCAGAAAACCAAAAACTGTTACACAATAATCGAAAATTGGGGTTTTATGGTTTCACTGGAACACAAAACAAAACCTATGAGTGCAGACAAGACAGAAAGACGGACAGACAGACCAACAAACACACCAACAGATGGACATTTTCCATTTTTTATGACCTTTTTTGTCTGCCATCGAAAGCGAAAGTCAATGAAAAGGATCATTGCACTCATATTGAGTACACTAACACAAAACACTACTCCACCATGCCATCCATTCATGTGTACAAACAACAAACGAAAGACCACACGGATCCTCTTATTTGCCTTTTAACACATATTTTTGTTTATGGGCTTTGTTTTTGATTATTTTCTTAAGAAAGAAGTCAAAAAATCACTTTTCAAAAGGGTATGAAATAACAAAGCACGTTTATTTAAAATCAAACACTCGCTTGTTTTCAATTGGGGGGATTTTTCCCTACAGTTTCAAAGGGCAAGAATGTCAAGAAAAATTATAATAAAAAAAAACTTATGACTGACTGCCCTTAAGAAAAATAAACTATTAGGTAATTTGATATGTTCTTTGAAATTATGAAAAATAAAACCCCCCACATATATGAGAGAGCATTTGGCTATAGCTATATATAAAAAAAGAAATAAAGAGTTTCACAATTTGTTGAAAAAAAACATCAATTATCGTACTTTGAATGACATTTCGTCACAAATAATAAGTAAAAAGTCATTAAGTTAGGCTGGGCCGAATTTTGGATACCCACCAACTCGGGTGTAATATCCTCGGGTCATAATTCAGTGAAAAATTCATTTTCTATGATTTGGACCAACTTCGGCGCAGATATTAAGTGGTCTTATAAATGCAAGTCACTCTTCAATGTTGGTTCAATATCCAAATATAGACCGATCTGTAACATAAAGTACACGGATGTTGAAAATCCTAATATAAGTCATTGTGTCATATTTCAGAGAAATCGGATAAAAAATGCACCTTTTCACTATATGGCAGCTATATCCAAATTTGTACCGATCTTGGCCAAACTGTAAAAACATGTCGAAGGGCCCAGCACAACTCACTTTCTCAAATTTCAGCGAAATCGGACAATAAATTAGCCTCTTTTAAGCCCAAGACCTTAAATCGAGAGATCGGTCTATATGGCAGATATATCCAAAATTGAAACGATCTGGGACAAATCGAAAAAGTATATTGAGCGACCCAACACAACTCACTTTCTCAAATTTCAGCAAAATCGGACATTAAATGAGCCTCTTATGGGTCCAAGACCTTAAATCGGGAGATCGGTCTATATGGCAGCTATATCCAAATTTGAAGCGATCTGGGCAAAATTGAAAATAGATGTTGAGCGGCCCAACACAACTCACTGTCTCAAATTTCAGCAAAATTGGATAATTAATGTGGCTTTTACCGGCTCATGACCTTAAAACGAGAGATAGTCCTATATGGCAGCTATATCCGAATCTGAATCGGTCTGGGCCAAATTGCGGAAAGATATCGAAGAGCCTAATAAAATTTACTGTCCCAAATTTCTGCGAAAAAGGACCAGTAATGGGCCTTTTATGGACCCAAATCCTTAAATCGAAAGATCGGCCTATATGGCAGCTATATCCAAATCTGAACCGATCTGGGCCAAATTGAAGAAGGATGTCGAAGGCCCTAAATAACTCACTCTCTCAAAATTTCATCAAAATTGGAAAATAAATGAGGCTTTTTTGGGCCTAGGACTTTAAATCGGCAGATCAGTCTATATGGGAGCTATATCCAAATTTGGACCGATCTGGGCAAAATTGAAGAAAGATATCGAGCGGCCTAACACAACTCACTGTCTAAAATTTCAGCAAAATTGGATAATAAATGTGGCTTTTATGGGCTCAAGACCTTAAAACGAGAGATAGGCCTATATGGCAGCTATATCCGAATCTGAATCGGTCTGGGCCAAATTGCGGAAAGATATCGAAGAGCCTAATAAAATTTACTGTCCCAAATTTCTGCGAAAAAGAACCAGTAATGGCCTTTTTATGGACCCAAATCCTTAAATCGAAAGATCGGCCTATATGGCAGCTATATCCAAATCTGAACCGATCTGGGCCAAATTGAAGAAGGATGTCGAAGGCCCTAGATAACTCACTGTCTCAAAATTTCATCAAAATTGGAAAATAAATGAGGCTTTTTTGGGCCTAGGACTTTAAATCGGCAGATCAGTCTATATGGGAGCTATATCCAAATTTGGACCGATCTGGGCAAAATTGAAGAAAGATGTCACTGTCTAAAATTTCAGCAAAATTGGATAATAAATGTGGCTTTTATGGGCTCAAGACCTTAAAACGAGAGATAGGCCTATATGGCAGCTATATCCGAATCTGAACCGGTCTGGGCCAAATTGCGGAAAGATATCGAAGAGCCTAACAAAACTCACTATCCCAAATTTCTGCGAAAAAGGACAAAAATTGCGCCTTTTATGGACCCAAAACCTTAAATCGAAAGATCGGCCTATATTGCAGCTATATCCAAATCTGAACCGATGTGGGCCAAATTGAAGAAGGATGTCGAAGGCCTTACATAACTCACTGTCTCAAAATTTCAGCAAAATTGGATAATATATGAGACTTTTATGGGCCTAAGACCGTAAATCGGCAAATCAGTCTATATGGGTATATCAAGTAGAGCGAGTAGAGTAGAGGAGGCTAGTGTAGAGAAGAGTAGAGTAGAGTAGAGTAGAGTAGAGTAGAGTAGAGTAGAGTAAAGTAGAGTAGAGTAGAGTAGAGTAGAGTAGAGTAGAGTAGGGTAGAGTAGAGTAGAGTAGAGTAGAGTAGAGTAGAGTAGAGTAGAGTAGAGTAGAGTAGAGTAGAGTAGAGTAGAGTAGAGTAGAGTAGAGTAGAGTAGAGTAGAGTAGAGTAGAGTAGAGTAGAGTAGAGTAGAGTAGAGTAGAGTAGAGTAGAGTAGAGTAGAGTAGAGTAGAGTAGAGTAGAGTAGAGTAGAGTAGAGTAGAGTAGAGTAGAGTAGAGTAGAGTAGAGTAGAGTAGAGTAGAGTAGAGTAGAGTAGAGTAGAGTAGAGTAGAGTAGAGTAGAGTAGAGTAAAGTAAGGGCAGAGCAGAATAAGTAGATAAGTTTAGAGCAGTGTAAGTAGATAAGGGCAGAGCAGAGTAGAGTAGAGTACCGTACAGCACAATACTGTAGACTAGAATAGAGTAGAGTACGAGAGTTGCTTTTATATTTCGAGATTGGACAAAACTTGTGTTGCAATCTGCCAACTGACAGCACTATCGTAAAGCTTTTAATTTTTGAGGCTATACGTACTCAGAACGTTTTGACATACGACGATGGAATTAAATCGTGAACATTTTCGTGCTATTATTTTTTACAACTTTCGTCGTGAATTAACTCAAAAACAATGCATCGATGAAATTTATTCAATTTTTGGCGATGAAGTTCCATCAAGAACTAGTGTTTATCGTTAACCTTAGGAATTAGTGGGACCAGCATACATTCAATATTGCATGAACATTTGACCGTCAAAAAAAATTGTTTGCGTTCGTTCCCATACAATTTGGCAATCGCTCAAAGAAAGGCTCGTGTTGATTGGTCGAAAGAAATGCTCAAAAAAAAAACGATCGCGGTGCTTCCAAACACGTATGTGTCATTGAGACAGGCGATGAATCGTGAATTTGAGCGTATGTAAACAGCAGTCGACTGAATGGATATCTCAAGATGACCCAAATTCATCAAAAGTTGCTCGCGCACGAAGCATTTTCAAGCAAATGATTGCCTGTTTTTTCGGAAAAACTGAACATGTCGCTATCGTACCACTAGAACAACCCAGAACAGTCAATTCTGAGTGGCACAACCGTCAGGTTGTCTTCGAAGAAATCAGGAAAACCAACCACCGAAGACGGATCACTGTCACACATCGGCTGAAACAACCGCATTTTTGAGCACTCAAAACATCGATTGGTTGAGTCATCCGCCGTACAGTCCCGACTTGGCACCGAATGACTTTTTTTATCCCCGTAGAGGTCAACGTTTTGCAACACGATTTGATTTCTTGAGTCCATGGATCCGCAATTTTCGTCCGATTCGGCAGAAATTTTGCACTTAGTGTTCTGTTATGACTTTCAACACCTGTGTCAAGTACGTTCCAAATCGATGTATAATCTGGTATTGCTTCCATATAAACCGATCTCCCGATTTGACTTCTTGAGCCCCTGGAAGCCTCAATTTTCATTCGATTACACTAAAAATTTGGACATAGAATTTTGTTATAACCTCAAACAACTGTGTTGAGTACGGTCTAAATCGGTCTATAACCTGGTATAGCTCCCATATAAACCGATCTCCCGATTTGACTTCTTGAACCCCTGGAAGCCTCAATTTTCATCCGATTTGTCTTAAATTTTGCACAAAGTGTTCTGTTATGACTTCTAACAATTTTGCCAAGTAAGGTTCAATCCGATCTATAAACTGATATAGCTCCCATATTGATTTGACTTCTTGAGCCCCTACAAGCAGCAATTTTTATACTATTTGGCTGAAACTTTCCATGCGGTGTTCTGTTTTAATTTTCAACAACTGTGCCAAGTACGGTCCAAATCGGTCTATAACCTGATATAGTAGCTCCCATATAAACAGGTCTCCTGATTATTCTTGTTCGGTTCCTAGAAGCTTAAATTTTGCTGGTTTGACAGAAGTTTGGTATGTAGAATAAAATGGTGTCCTTCAACTAAATTTAGTTTGTATAAATTTATAGCAAAATCCATGGTGATGGGTTCCCAAGATTCCGCACGGCCGAACTTAGAAAGCTTTTTTTCTATTGAAGTATATATGAAAAATTAAATAAAAACAAACAAATTACATAAAAAAAATATATTAAATAATAAAAAAAAATAAAAAAAATAATTATAAAAAATTAAAAATTAGAAAAATAGATTATAATATATAAAAAAAATTAAAATAATCATTTTAAAAAAAATCATTTAAAAGAATTGTTTTAAAAAAATAATTGAAAAAATAGTTAAAAAATAATAAAAAATATTAGAAAAATAATTAAAAAAATTTTTAAAAAAATAGTTTTGTAAAAAATATTTTTTAAAAAATAATTTTATAAAAAATATTTTTTAAAAAATAATTTTATAAAAAATATTTTTAAAAAAATGATTTTATAAAAAATACAAATTACATAAAAATATATATTAAAAAAATTAAAAAAAAAATAATTATAAAAATAATTATAAAAATAATAATAAAAAATTAAGAACTAAAAAAATAGATTATAATATATAAAAAATAAATAATTCAAAAAATCATTTTAAAAAAATTGTTTTAAAAAAATAATTGAAAAAAATAGTTAAAAAAAAATAATAAAAAAAAAATTAGAAAAATAATTAAAAAAATTATTTTATAAAAAATATTTTTAAAAAAATAATTTATTAAAAAATATTTTTAAAAAATAATTTTATAAAAAATATTTTTAAAAAAATAATTTTATAAAAGATATTTAAAAAAAAAATAATTTTAAAAAATTATTTATAAAATAATTTAAAAATATTTATAAAATCATTCATTTAGAAATTATATTATAAAAAGGTATACTACGAAATATTTCCAAAAAAATTTATAATTTTTTTTATTTTTAATTTTAACTAAAAACCATTTTGCTTTATAGATTGTATTTAATATACAAATTATTTAATTTGAAGTACGTACTTACAATTACAACAAATACCATGAATTGTATTTCTTAGTACATGGTGCTGAAAATAAAAAAAAAAAAAACTAATTAAAATTTAATTATTAACAAACAAATAGCACATAATAAGATTTATGACTTATTATTTAAATTTTCAAAAAAAAATTTAATAATTAAGAAAACGATATAAAATGCAAGATTTAATATGTCATTCGTAACAAAATTTTCGAAGATCTGGGATATTGATTTCTGGGAAAATTGCTACCGAACACTTACATTCCCCAAAACTCCAATGTGGTATAAAAGAAAAATTATAACAAAAAAAAAATATTTTTTTTTTTATAATTTTAGGCATTTACGTGAACATCAGAAACATTTTCAGCGGTGCTTAAACCCTTACTGAAGCTGGCTACATTTCTGAGGTATCCTGCCATGTTTAAACGTCTCTACCAAGTGGTGTCGCTATGCGCCACGACGTTCGGACTCGGCTTAAAAAAAGACAAGTCCCTTACCATTAAACTTAAAATTTTAATCGGACTGCATTAATTGTTATGAGAGAAGTATCCCCTGTTCCTTATTGAAATGTTCATGGGAAATTTAATACTATGACATGTTTATACCCTCCATAATAACCCCCTGTATTAATTTCGTCATTCGTTTTGTAACTCATGGAAATATTGATCTGAGACCCACAGTATATTCCAGATCGTTTTGACCTTCTAAATCGTTTTAGCTATGTCCGTCCGTCCGTCTGTCTGTCCGTCTGTCGAAGTAGTAAAGCTAGGTACATGGAATTTTGTACAAATACTTTTTATTAGTGCAGATCGGATGGGATTGTAAATGGACCAAATCGGTGCATGTTTTGGTATAGCTGCCATATAAACCGATCTCGGATCTTGACTTCTTGAGCCACTAGAAGGCGCAATTGTTATTCGATTTGGCTGAAATTTTGCACGTAGCGTTTTGTTATGACATTCAACAACCGTACCAGATATGGTTGAAATTGGTCCACATCCTGATATAGCTCCCATATAAACCAATTTCCCGATTTTACTTCTTGAGCCTCTGAACGGCCCAATTCTTATCTATATTGGCTGAAACTTTGCACAATGACTTCTTCTACGACCTTCAACATAAGAGCCAAGTATGGTCTGAATCGGTCCAATACCTGATATAGCTCCCATATAAACCGACCTCCCGAATACAGTTTTTGAGCCCCTAGAGGACGCAGTTCTTATCTGATTCGGCTGAAATTTTGATCAACGACTCTCAGCTGGTAAAAGACTTATCCCAACTTGGTGTCAAAGATTGGAGAAGAAGGCGCTTGAAATCTAGTCTATGTTCGGCTAGTGATATAAATGTAATGTAATGGCCAATTAAATCAAAATAAGTCCAATCAAAGTTTTGTCATCATTTTATTCATAGCTGAGTACGGGTTTGCATAGCTTAGAACATAAGGATAGGTGTTAATTTCGTTGCTCAATCCCAGCCTATGAAAAAAACCATGAAAAAAAAACTCTTTGCTGGCATCTAGAATATCAACCAAATGTGTTGTGACTCTTATTAACAATGAATGTAATGAGACTAAAACTTGACACTCGAAAAACATGTAGACACCATTGCTAGTTTATGTTCACAAGTTTACATTGAGTGAGTGGCGTGCGATTGCAACGTCTGTAGCGAAAAAAAAACATACGCGGCAACAAAAATTTATACAAAGCAATAGCAGCACCTGCCTTTGAAATCTAGTAACTCAACTATAGTTGTGCCAATAGCAAAACTAGGGGAGGGAGGGAGAGTGTTGGGCCTTCATCATTAGCTGCTTGTTGGTGGAAGCCAAGCATATGGAAGTGGATATCTGAAACCGACAATTGTTGAAAAGGCCGCCAAACCACAATGCAACCAATTTATTGGGGGAAGCCAGCCAGATAACCAGCCAGCTACCAAGCAAGTGAGTGATAGTGGAGCAGCATGTTTATTATATTTTTATTTTTGTTAATTTCGATTTTTTTTGGTGTTGATTTTCAATCTTGTTTTCATTTATTTAAGTTGAAAAATTTATTGCTATTTTTTATATTAAATTATAGGCGATGTACAATACATAATGGCATTACAATTAAAACGCATGCTTTACTATGATTAAATGAGGCATGAAGTTGGTAGGTATACTGTAAACATACTGGGTGGAGTGCAGCTCATAAAAATGCACTTAAGCTACCAGGAAAAACTGGGTCTATAAATAAAATAAGTGCTTCGAAGGAATCATTGGAGAAACTAAAACACAAAGCATTAAAGCTTATATTGGGTTGCCCAAAAAGTAATTGCGGATTTTTTATATAGTCGGCGTTGACAAATTTTTTCACAGCTTGTGACTCTGTAATTGCATTCTTTCTTCTGTCAGTTATCAGCTGTTACTTTTAGCTTGCTTTAGAAAAAAAATTTAAAAAAAGTATATTTGATTAAAGTTCATTCTAGTTAAGTTTTATTAAAATTGTAAAAAAAGTGGCGCCCAACGAAGTTGCATAGAGCTATCACCATTAATAAGCAGCATTTTCAGTTAGTTAACCAAATTTATATCAGTATTGCATTGAATTGTCTAAAAATCAGTAAAACGAATCTTATATACCCTCCACCATGGATCGCATTTGACGAGTTCTTTGCGCGGTAACTCTTTTCAGGCAAACAAAGAATAATGGATCAGAATGGTTATGCTATTGGAGCTATTTTAAGTTATAGTCCAATTCGAACCATACTTGAATTGAATGTAAAAGACCATAGTAGAAGTCTCATTGGGCAATATTTCAGTCCATTCGCATAATAATTGCGTCTTGTAGGGGCTCAAGAAGCATAATCGGGAGATCGGTTTATATGGGAGCTGTATCAGGCTATAGATCGATTCAGAACATATGGGACACGTATGTTGAAGGTCATGGGAGAAGCCGTCGTACAAAATTTCAGCCAGGAATTGCACCCTCTAGACGCTTAAGAAGTCAAGATACCTGATCCCTTCTAGTGGCTCAAGCAGTCCAGATTCAAGATCGGTTCATATGACAGCTATATTAGTTTATGAACCGACTTGAACCAGATTTGGCACAGTTGTTGGAAGTTATAACAATACACTTCATGCTCAATTTCATCAAAATCGGATGAGAATTGCGTCCTCTAGTGGCTCAAAAAGTCAAGATCCCAGATCGGTTTATAAGGCAGCTATATCTGGTTGTGTACCGACTTGATCCATACACAGAGAACTTGTTGGAAGTCATAACAAAATACTTCACACAAAATTTCAGTCAAATCGGATGAGAATTGCGGCCTCTAGAGGCCAAGTATGTCAAGATCCCAGATCGGCTTATATGGTAGTTATATCAAGTTATGTACCGATGTGAACCATACTTAACACAGTTGTTGAAAGTCATGACAAAACACGTCAATCAAAATTTCAGCTAAATCGGATGACAATTGCGCCCTCTAGTGGCTCAAAAAGTCAAGATTCAAGATCGGATTATAAGGCAGCTATATCAGTTTATGGACCGACTTGAACCACTTTTGTCACAGTTGTTGGAAGTCATAAAAAAACACTTCATGCAAAATTTCAGTCAAATCGGATGAGATTTGCGCCCTCTAGTGGCTCAAAAAGTTAAGATCCCAGATCGGCTTATATGGCAGCAATATTAAATTATGTACCGATGTGAACAATACTTAGCACAGTTGTTGGAAGTCATGGCAAAACACTTCATGCAAAATTTCAGCCAAATCGGATGAGATTTGCTCCCTCTAGTGGCTCAAAAAGTCAAGATCCAAGATCGGTTTATAAGGTAGCTATATCTGGTTGTGTACCGACTTGATCCATACACAGAGAACTTGTTGGAAGTCATAAAAAAATACTTCATGCAAAATTTCAGCCAAATCGGATGAGAATTGCGCCCTCTAGTGGCTCAAAAAGTCAAGATCCAAGATCCGTTTATAAGGCAGCTATATTAGATTGTGGACCGATTTGAACCCTACTAAACACGGTTATTGGAAGTCATGACAAAACACCTCATTCAAAACTTCCGCCAAATCGGTAGAGAATTGCGCCCTCTAGTGGCTCAAAAAGTCAAGATCCAAGATCGGTTTATAAGGCAGCTATATCAGGTTGTGGACCGATTTGAACCATACTCAGAGCAGTAGTGTGGAGTTATAACAAAATACTTCATGCAAAATTTCACCCAAATCGGATAAGAATTACGGCCTCTAGTAGCTCAAGAAATCAAGATCCAAGATCGGTTTATATGGCAGCTACATCAGGTTATGGACCGATTTGAACCATACTCAGAGCAGTTGTTGGAAGTCTTGTCAAAACACCTCATGCAAATTTTCAGCCAAATCGGTTGAGAATTGCTCCCTCTAGTGGCTCAAGAAGTCAAGAACCAAGATCGGTTTATATGGCAGCTATATTAAAACATAGACCGATGTGGCCCATTTACAATCTCAACCGACCTACACTAATAAGAAGTAAAAGTGCAAAAATTCAAGCACCTAGCTTTACTCCTTCGAAAGTTAACGTGCTTTCGACAGATGGACGGATGGAAGGACGTGGCTAGTTCGATTCAGAATGGCGAGACGATCAAGAATATATATACTTTATGGGGTCCTAGATCAATACTTCGAGGTGTTACAAACGGAATGACGAAATTAGTATACCCCCATCCTATGGTGGAGAGTATAAAAAAGTAAGGCCTCTTTGCAAACCCTCTTAAAGTTGTATGGTTAAACTAGCGCCCAACGTAAGGTGTTTACCTTAACCTCTATAGTCGAATATGTGCCAAGTTTTATCGATGACACAAAGCCCGATGTCCATGTAATAGGAACATCGGGCTTAGCCATGAAAGGTTACCTTCAGTACCCTATGCCTCAAACCTGTTTGTCATATAAAATTATCCCCAACGGTTATATTCAATTAAGCGCCCTAAATTAACTTCCGCAACATGCGATTTTTTTTTTAAACATGCAAAAATTGTATATCCCATTGTAATTTAGAATTCTACTTAAAATCTAAGTTCTATCCCATGAAATTTTATCCCACACATAATGGAAAGCCTTTTCATCAAGCCCTTATTCGCTGTTTAACAAGAATTTGATGTTTTCCAAAGTTCATTAAAGTAAAATATTCCAGCATTATTTTCACGCAACTAAAGCTTCCCACACTAAAAGGGGAAGAGCTTCCCTAGGGAATTCTGAAAAAATTCTCAAAACTAAAGATACATAAATTAAAAGCAAATACAAAAACACATAAAATTGCCCTTCGAAGCAAAGACAAGCAGTATTTAATATGAGCAAGATTCCAAAAAAAAAAACCATAGACAGGCACCACGTCATAGAAGGGTAATTTCTTTTGAAATTTAAGCCAGTTGTAGTTGTATTGCTCTGTGCAAACACTCTTCAGGTGTAGAGTTATGACGAGTGCGACGACTTTAGCAAGCCGTTTCCGTTTAGAAAATATTTCATGTTTTGTTTGTTCCCCCTGATTTTGTTTTATGATTTTGCACCATTCCAGCAACGACGCTCAGCGGGATTGTAAGAATCAAACCACCTCTAACTTATCAAACAAATAAAAAAAAAACACCACTCTAGGTGGTGCTCTTTCTCAGTTCCTGGGCTTAATGTTGGTGCTGTCTTTGTTCTGCACTTTTGCTTTTGCGGTTGCAAGTCTACTTCTAAAGATGTCAGTTTCATTAAAAAGGAAGTTCATGTTGTTTGATGAAAAAAACAAAAAACAAACCAAATAAAATCACAGAAAACGGAAATAATGTACGAGGCAACCGACCGCTTTGGAATACTTTCGTATTAATTATCGGATATGTCGTGGGAAATTCTTGTGAAATGGAAATGCTGTTTCAGCTAGCATAAATTACAGAGCCCAATTACTGATGGATAATCAAGAGGGTTAGAAGGTATAAAGAGTGGCAAGACATGTTGAAAAAAAAAATTATTATTAAAAATATACAAAAGCAAGTAAAAGCGTGCTTAGTTCGGCCGATCTCTCGATCATCCTGGTTCAGTTCCTAGAAGCTGGTTCGGAAGAAGAAGTTATATCAGATTATAGACCGATTCGGATCGTACTTAGCATAGTTGTTGGAAGTCCTATCAAAACACTATATGCAAAATTTCAGCAAAATCGGATAAAAATTGGGGCTTGTAAGGGCTCAAGAAGTCAAACCGGGAGATCGGTTTATATGGGAGCTATATCAGGTTATAGACCGATTCGAACCGTACTAGGCACAGTTGACGGAAATCATAACAGAACACTATGTGCAAAATTTCAGCCAAATCGGATGAAAATTGCGGCTGGTCAAATCGGGAGATCAGTTTATATGAGAGTTGTATTAGGTTAAAGACCGATTCGGACCGTATTTGGCCCAATTGTTGGAAGTCATAACAGAACACTACATGTAAAATTTCAGCCAAAACTGACATAAATTGGGGCTTGTAAGGGCTCAATAAGTCAAATAGGGAGATCGGTTTATATGGGAGCTATATCGGGTTATATACCGATTTGGACAGTACTTGGCTAAGTAGTTGGAAGACATAGGGGAACCCCATATCCAAAATTTCAGCCAAATCGGATGAAAATTGCGGTTGGTAAGGGCTCAAGAAGTCAAATCGGGAGATCAGTTTATATGAGAGCTATATCAGGTTATAGACCGATTCGGACCATACTTAACACAGTTGTTGAAAGTCATAACGGAAGAACACATGCAAAATTTCAGCAAAATCAGACAAAAATTGGAGCTGGTAAGGGCTCAAGAAGTAAAATCTGGAGATCGGTTTTTGCAAAATTGCAGCCAAATCGGACCAAAATTGCGGCTTGTAAATAATAAATCAAATCGGGAGATCGGTTTATACGGGAGCTATATCCAAATCTGAACCGATATGGCCCATTTTCAATCCCCAACGACCACACCGATATTAAGTATATGTGCAAAATTTCAAGCGGCTAGCTTTACGCGTTCGACCGCTATCATGATTTTGACAGACGGACGGACGGACATGGGTAGATCGATTTAGAACGTCGAGACGATCATTAGACGAATGTTTCGAGTTGTAACAAACTAAATTACTAGATTAGTATTCCCGTCCTAAGGTGTATAATAAAAGAATAATATACAATAAAATAAAATAAATAAATAAAACAAAAAATAAAATAAAATAAAATGAAATAAAATAAAAAAACGGCTGAACCGATTTTCGTGAAATTTTCACAGATGGTAGAGTTTGAACCACCTGTGAAAATAGGGTACTTCATTTTTTGATGTCCGAGCGTTGGGGTGACCCTCCCACTTACACCAAATTTCAAAAACGCCAGATCTCAGATATAGGTGTACTGATTTAAAAAATTTGTATGCCACCCTCTGGTACCTCAAAAATACGAAATTGGTATAAAGTTTTGGGCTTAAATAACATGGGGGGACGCCCCATCCCAAAACCCACCCGAACGGACATGTTTACCAATTGGGTCAATATGGGTATCCAATAAAAGGTATTTAAGAGTAGAGTACGAACTTGGCATAAAAGTGTCACCCAAAGGGGGGGGGGGGTCCCCCCACCCCCAAAAACACCACTAAACAGGACACTTTTACCGCTTTGGGTAACATGGGTAACAAATGAAAGCTATTTAAAAGTACATACTAATCTGACATAAAAATGTATTACTTGGTGTCTGGGGAGCCTCTCCAGGTGTCTGGGGAGCCTATCTGAAGGGGGCGGACTCTCCCCCCTTACCCATAATTTTCAGAAGCGCAACGTCTCGGAGAAGAGTGGTGCAATTTAGGCGAAATTTTGTGTGCTCTCTTATAGAAACCTAAAAACAAACATTTGGTATCCGAATTTCCGAAGGGGTACCAGGGGGCGCCGCCCTACCCCCAAACCCACCAAATATATACGTATCTATAGACCAATCACGACAATATGGGATTCAAAAAAAGGTATTTAAGAGTAGAAAACGTACCTGAAATCCAATTGTGGAACCACCAATTTGTTGAGACCACCCCAACCCCGAGAACACCCCTAAATCGGACATATTTACCGACCATGGCAATATGGGGCTCAAATGAAAGTTACTTGGGAGTTGAAGACGAAATTGATACTCATTTTCGAGACCAATATTCGGGGGTCCACCCCTTCCCCAAAACACCCACCAAATATGACTTTTTTTATTGACAATGGCAAAATGTGGAACAAATAAAAGCTATTTGAGAGTTGAATACGAATCTGATATTCAAATGCGGGTCCAAGTATTTGGGGGTCCGCCACTCCCCCAAAGAGGACAAATTTAAAGACCACAGTAATATGGGATTCAAATAAAGGTCTTTGGGAGTAGAACACGAATATGATTTCAACATTGGGGAAAAGTGTCTATGAGCCACTCCACCCCTATAACGCCCCCCAAATATAACATATTTGCTGACCATTGCAATATGGGGCTTAAGTCACTGAGCGGCAGTCTATCCCCCCCACTAAAAGCTCTTTAGTTGTCGAAAATAAATATGAAAAGGAACATTTTGTACCAAATATTGTAAAAGATGGCGCAACAGAGCGAGCCCGGTTCAGCTAGTAGATTATATTGGGTTGCCCAAAAAGTAATTGCGGATTATTTAAAAGAAAGTAAATGCATTTTTAATAAAGCTTAGAATGAACTTTAATCAAATATACTTTTTTTACACTTTTTTCTAAAGCAAGCTAAAAGTAACAGCTGATAACTGACAGAAGAGAGAATGCAATTACAGAGTCACAAGCGGTGAAAAAATTTGTCAACGCCGACTATATGAAAAATCCGCAATTACTTTTTGGACAACCCAATAAAAATACATTTCTTATCGAAAAGCATGCAGCAAAAGAAGGTAATTTTTGTTTGGATTTACAAAAACGTTTCAATATTTGCATCTTTCTCGAGAGGAAATTGACTAAGAGTTGGACAGATATAAAGGGTGATTTTTTTGAGGTTAGGATTTTCATGCATTAGTATTTGACAGATCACGTGGGATTTCAGACATGGTGTCAAAGAGAAAGATGCTCAGTATGCTTTGACATTTCATCATGAATAGACTTACTAACGAGCAACGCTTGCAAATCATTGAATTTTATTACCAAAATCAGTGTTCGGTTCGAAATGTGTTCATTCACCGTAACGTTGCGTCCAACAGCATCTTTGAAAAAATACGGTCCAATGATTCCACCAGCGTACAAACCACACCAAACAGTGCATTTTTCGGGATGCATGGGCAGTTCTTGAACGGCTTCTGGTTGCTCTTCACTCCAAATGCGGCAATTTTGCTTATTTACGTAGCCATTCAACCAGAAATGAGCCTCATCGCTGAACAAAATTTGTCAAAATTTGAACACATTTCGAACCGAACACTGATTTTGGTAATAAAATTCAATGATTTGCAAGCGTTGCTCGTTAGTTAGTCTATTCATGATGAAATGTCAAAGCATACTGAGCATCTTTCTCTTTGACACCATGTCTGAAATCCCACGTGATCTGTCAAATACTAATGCATGAAAATCCTAGCCTCAAAAAAATCACCCTTTATATGTTTGGTGGGTTTTAGGGTGGGGCAGCCCCCCTAGGTACCCTATCCAAAATTTGGATGCCAAATTTTTATTTTTAGGGTACTGTATGAGAGCACAAAAAATTTCGCTTAAATCGCACCACCCATCTCCGAGATCTGGCGTTTCTGAAAATTAGGGTAAGGGGGAGGGTCCGCCCCCTCTTCATTTATTTGTATGTATGTTTGTTTGTTCCGTATAGACTCAAAAACGGCTTAACCGATTTCTTTGAAATTTTCACAGATTGTTGGGAGTGGTTCCGAAAGTGCAAAAGGCTATATAATTTTTTGATATCGCAAGGGGGCGGATCCTCCCCCTAACCTCAAAAGTACCACCCATAAAGAAAAGTAGATCGATCGGGACAATATGGGACTTAAATAAAAGGTATTCGGGAGTAGAATACAAATATGATTCTAATATTTGGATCCAAGTAATTGGTGGGGCCGTCCCGACCCCAAAACCCCCCATAAATAGGTTTATTGGACGATAATGAAAATATGGGACTCGAATGAAAGGTATTCGGGAGTAGATTACGAATATGGTCAGGAAGGCGGTATAGGCTTTATAATTTGGTAATATTGGAATGGGGCGGACCCACCCCCGTTACCCCAAAAACATCACCCAAAATCAAAAGTGGACCGATAATAACAAATCAAATGAAAGGTATTGGAAAGTAGAATACGAATATATCATTAAAAGTGGGTTCAAGTATCCAAGGGGTCACCCAACCCTAAAAATTGCCCAAACATACATATTGGATGCACATATCAATATAGGACTCAAATGAAAGGTATTCGGGAGTAGAATACGATATCCACATTCAGGGCCAGGTGTCCCCACCCTAAAAAAAAACATTAGAGAGTTAAAGAAAGCGCAGTGATAAAAATTAAATTTTTAAGTTTTTTTTTTTATAGACATTAATTTTAGTGACTTACTCAACTTCATCTACGTAACGGTCACTTTTCAGGTTTAAATAAAATGCTTATTAATCTCTTTTTTTTTTGGTTTGTTTTCAAAAAAAACAAATAAAAGAACAAAAGAAGCAGGATGTTAAATAACTCTAACCGATTATCAATGTCCGAGATTTACAATAAAAACAAAGTGCATCACGTTGACGCTAATGAATGCTTTTTCCATGCGGTTGATGATGCATGGTCATTGAACTTTCATTTTGAATTATCATCGACAACGATTGGATTGTTGGATTGGATTTGGCACCCATTGGAAGAAAAAAAACGGCAGCAGCGACGACGACAGCAACGTTGATCTATAATTATTTATAGAAAAAACACTATTTTATGGGCATAGCGCGCGAGTGGTGACTAATGATCTTAGTGTTAAATGTATTTTATAAAAATAAATAAAATGTTCATCATCATCATTTCCTAAGGCAAAGGGAATTGTATCTTTTTTATGAAGCGGAGGTACTTTTCCAACAAAATGGTTTTCACATGGAATGACAATGGATGATGAGGCTTTGGGGGTTTTTTAATCAACACCAATAAACCTCAATTAGTATGGAGACCAAGAAAAAATTATTGCGAGAAAACATTTCTAACAAAAGACCTGAAGTAGTCATACAAAAGTATATGGTAAAACAAGTAAAAGCGTGCTAAGTTCGGCCGGACCGAATCTTACATACCCTCCACCAGATGGCATTTGTCGAGTTCTTTTTCCGATATCTCCTTTTAGGCAAACAAAGGATGAAAGAAAATAATTGATTTAACATTGGAGCTATATCAAGTTATAGTCCGATTCGGACCATAATTGAATTGAATAATTGTTGGAGACCATAGTAGAAGTCAATGTGTATGTGTCAATGAAGTCAGCCAATTCGAGTAAGAATTGCGCCCTTTAGGGGCTCAAGAGGTAAAATAGAGAGATCGGTTTATATGGGAGCTGTATCAGGCTATAGACCGATTCGAACCATATATGACAAGTATGTTGAAGGTCATGGGATAAGCCGCTGTACAAAATTTCATCCAAATCGGATAATATTGGGTTGCCCAAAAAGTAATTGCAGATTTTTTAAAAGAAAGTAAATGCATTTTTAATAAAGCTTAGAATGAACTTTAATCAAATATACTTTTTTACACTTTTTTTCTAAAGCAAGCTAAAAGTAACAGCTGATAACTGACAGAAGAAAGAATGCAATTACAGAGTCACAAGCTGTGAAAAAATTTGTCAACGCCGACTATATGAAAAATCCGCAATTACTTTTTGGGCAACCCAATATATCGCTTGATAAACAGTTTAATAATATTAGTGCCTTTATCTGAATCCCATATGATCTTTATTGGTCTTCGAATTTGAGTTTGGATGTAAGATGTACTCCATTCCAGATACTTGGCCTTGAAAAAATATCAGCATCGTGTTCGTCTCTCAAACACCTCATTTATTTTAACCCCATATTGCCATTGGTTTTGAGGGGAGTTTATGGGATGAGGCGTCTCCCAAACACATGGCCCCAAAATTGGTTATCAAAATCGTTTTCTAATCTCAAATAACTTTCATTTGAGCCACATATTGGCATGGTCGAAAAATGTTCACACTGTGGTGAACGAATTTGATATCCTACATTTGGACATCAAATTCTTATTCTACACCCAAATACCTTTATTTGAGCTGTTTTTGGGTGGTGCTTTTGGGGTAAAGGGGATTGCCCGCCCCCCTTACGATAGCAACAAATTATATAACCTATTGCTCCTTCCAAACCATATTCGTAACCTACTCCCTAATACCTTTGATTTGAGTACTATATTGTCCCGATCGGTTCACTTTTATTATTAGGTGGTGCTTTCAGGGTAAGGGGAATGGTCCGCCACCTTACGATATCAATAAATTATATAGCCTCTTTCTCCTTCCAGATCATATTCGTATATATATCCTCATACCATTATTCATTATCGTCCAAAATGCCTATTTGAAGGGATTTTGAAGTTAATATCAAGTTAGTACTCTACCCTCGAATACCTTTCATTTGAGCCCCATATTGTCCTGATCGGTCCACTTTTATTTTTAGGTGGTGCTTTTGGGGTAAGGGGAGGGTCCGCCCCCCTTCCGATATCAAAAAATTATAAAGCCCATTATTCCTTCCAGACCAACCTAGACAATCTGTGAAAATTTTAAGAAGATCGGTTCAGCTGTTTTCGAGGCTATTCGGAATAAAAAAACAAACAAACAGACAAGCAAACACACTTTGAGTTTTAACTCAAAAACTTTAATCAAAATTTTATTTTTATACAAAATTTTTGTCAAAATATTTTTTTACAAAATTTTGTCAAAATTAAAAAAACAAAAATTAAATTTTTGCGAATTTCTTTTTTTTTTGTGAAAATTTTATTAAAATTTATATTTTCTTCAAAAAATTTGTCAATATTTTATATTTATAGAAAATTTTGTCAACATTTTATTTGTATAGAAAATTTTATCAAAATTTTATTTTAGTAGAAACTTTTTTTTTGTTTTTGGAAATTTTGAAGATTTTTCGAAAATTATATAAAAATGTTATTTATTGGAAGATTTTTCGAAAATTATATAAAAATGTTATTTTTGCAGAAAACTTAGTCTAAAAGTAGATGGGATGGCCAGGGCGGCGTCGGTGGCAAGGTGGGTTTCGGTAGATGGTTGCTGGACTGGGAAGCCTCTATGGCCGGTCATCGACCAGAGGGGGACGCAGGAGTTGCTGCCTTTCGATAAGAGGTCGATGAGTACTTTGACAGAGGTCATAACCGGACAGTGTGCCATAGTCTGCATGGCGGCGCGCATGGGGATACCGCACAATGACTTCTGTAGGAGTTGCCTCGATGAGGATGGGGAGGAGACTATTGAGCACTTGCTGTGTTCTTGTCCGGGTCTGCAGAGACGTAGGCTCTCCTTTCTGAGCAGCCGTTTCTTCTGTGATCTGGGTGAACTTGCAAACATAACTCTGGTATGTCTCCTGAGGCTTTTGAGGGAACAAGATAGTTCCGACGGGGGTGCCACAAGCGCCGACGTGGGTAGATCCGTGCTTGCGAGGGACGGGCGGTTTTTCACCCCCCGCTCGGGTTCTCCACTCCTCCGGTCTTTTTCTTTTATTCGTTTGTAACCTCTGGTACGAGGTCTCACATGTTCTTTCTCTTCCCTTTCTCTCTCTAGGGTACCACAATGGGCCAAACTGGTCTCCGTGTTAACTCACCATTGGTGGGCAACCTAACCTAGCCCAAAACAAGTTCCCGCTATCTCTTTATATGCAAACAAAGGATAACGGATACAAAATGCCTTGCTATTAAAGCTATATCGGGTTAGGGGCCGATTTAGGCTATACTTTGTTTGGATGTAGGAAGTCATTGAGGAAAATTTCAGCCAAATCGGATAAGAATTAAATAGCTCCTATTGGGGCTCAATAAGTAAAGTCGGGAGATCGGTTTATATGGGAGCTATTGGGTTGCCCAAAAAGTAATTGCGGATTTTTCATATAGTTGGCGTTGATAAATTTTTTCACAGCTTGTGACTCTGTAATTGCATTCTTTCTTCTGTCAATTATCAGCTGTTACTTTTAGCTTGCTTTAGAAAAAAGTGTAAAAAAATATATTTGATTAAAGTTCATTCTAAGTTTTATTAAAAATGCATTTACTTTCTTTTAAAAAATCCGCAATTACTTTTTGGGCAACCCAATATATCAGGTTATGATTTACAAACGGATATGCTATGGTGAAGGATATAAAAAATGTTCATAATATATAAGAAAAAAATATTTTAAAATTCCATTATATAATAATTCTTATTTTATGTTTACAGAATTTTTTCATTAATTTCAAAACAATTTTCAAACATTCCACTTAAGGAAAACCCTCTCCCTATAATATTAAAAATCCATTTAATAAAAATTTTATGCATGCATATTTCCATTTATGGCCACTTTATCTTAATGGTATTATCTAATTACAGTAAATAGCCTTTTCTTGTGGACAAATTCTTGTCAAAATGTTTTCCCATAAAACTGTTTTAATGACACATAACAACATAAGGGGATCTGTTTGAAATTTTCATAACTTAAAACTAAAACCAAGTTATAGCACACATACACATACATACCGAACGCAGAGTAATAATGCCATACAAATACATAGATATATAAAGACAAGTCCTAGAAACCCCAAACAGATGGTCAACTCAGTCAGACTTTGCAAGCATAAACAAATTATCAGTGGAGCAATATTTGTCTTTGCCTCATCCCCCCCCCCCCCCCCCCCCCTCGTGTAGTTATGTTGCAAAACCTTTCTTTCTTTTCAGCCCCACCCACTAACTATACGAGAATAATGATGTGTTTTGCCTTAATTATATTTTCAACATAGCTCATTTCTTTCAACAAGGCAGAGTGAGGGAGGTATAAAAAGATGAACCCAGAGAGTAGGTTTCGAGTGTGTCAGGTTTTTTTTGTGCTTTGTCACAATTGATAACATTTTACATAGTCCTCTAAGTGAATGGGTGATTGTTTCTCGAGCAAAGTATGTCATTATAAGGGCATTTCTCCATGTCATAAAAATGTGCAGAATTTTCAATTCACTTCAGTCAAAGTCCCCTTCAACAGTTGATTGTGCCAGCCTTTCTCTCTCTCTCACACACACCCTCTAACTCAGTAGTATGGCCACCTATTTTGGCCCCTCTCAAGAGAGAAAACAAAACGAAGTACAATATTGGTCAAACCGTAAGAAGCAGTGTTGCCAGACAACATTTTTGTAACAATCCAACAAAGTGCATAAGATAAATTGGTTTGCTTATTTTTAAACAATTTGCGTGAATAAAATTAAATTTAATAAATTAGTTTTAATTATTTTGTTTACTTATTTTATACTTACTATTAATTATTAATTACATATTGTACATGAATTATAATAATATATATATATACAATATATAATATTTTAATTAAAGGGTGATTTTTTTGAGGTTAGGATTTTCATGCATTAGTATTTGACAGATCACGTGGGATTTCAGACATGGTGTCAAAGAGAAAGATGCTCAGTATGCTTTGACATTTCATCATGAATAGACTTACTAACGAGCAACGCTTGCAAATCATTGAATTTTATTACCAAAATCAGTGTTCGGTTCGAAATGTTTTCAAATTTTGACAAATTTTGTTCAGCGATGAGGCTCATTTCTGGTTGAATGGCTACGTAAATAAGCAAAATTGCCGCATTTGGAGTGAAGAGCAACCAGAAGCCGTTCAAGAACTGCCCATGCATCCCGAAAAATGCACTGTTTGGTGTGGTTTGTACGCTGGTGGAATCATTGGACCGTATTTTTTCAAAGATGCTGTTGGACGCAACGTTACGGTGAATGAACACATTTCGAACCGAACACTGATTTTGGTAATAAAATTCAATGATTTGCAAGCGTTGCTCGTTAGTAAATCTATTCATGATGAAATGTCAAAGCATACTGAGCATCTTTCTCTTTGACACCATGTCTGAAATCCCACGTGATCTGTCAAATACTAATGCATGAAAATCCTAACCTCAAAAAAATCACCCTTTATTATGTATTTTTTAACTTTATTATAAGCGATATTTTTTATTCTCAATTGCAATATACTTTGAATACAGTGCACTCCCGAAAATACGAACACCCTAATATTGAACACCTCGAAATACGAAAACTGTTTTCTTCCATTGACTACTCTTAAATATGAACTCAGTGCACAAAAGCTTCAAAAAAAAACGTATATTTTTTTCATAAAAAATTTCCATATTTTCCTCATAATAACCTTTTTTCAATATTTAATGCCTTTTTATACTTACCACCGAAGGATGGGGTATATTCATTTTGTCATTCCGTTTGCAACACATCGAAATATCCATTTCCAGCCCTATAAAGTACATATACTCTTGATCAGCGTAAAAATCTAAGACAATCTAGCCATGTCCGTCCATCTTTCTGTTGAAATCACGCTACAGTCTTTAAAAATAGAGATATTGAGCTAAAACTTTGCACAGATTCTTTTTTTGTCCATGAGCAGGTTAAGTTCGAAGATGGGCTATATCGGACTATATCATGATATAGCCCCCACACAGACCGATCCACCGATTTAGAGTCTTAGGCCCATAAAAGCCACATTTACTATTCGATTTTGCTGAAATTTGGGACAGTGAGTTGTGTTTGGCCCTTTGGTCTTGATCTTCAATTTGGTCTTGATCGGTCCAGATTTGGATATAGCTGTCATATAGACTGATCCGCCGATTTAGGGTATTTGGCCCATAAAAGCACATTTATTATCCGATTTTGCTAAAATTTAGGGCAGTGAGTTGTGTTGGGTCTTTCGACATCTTTGTTTAAATGGGCCAGATCAGTCCACGTTTGAATATAGCTACCATATAGACCGATCTCTCGATTTAAGGTCTTGCGCCCATAAAAGGCGCATTTATTGTCAGATTTTGTCGAAATTTGGGACAGTGAGTTCAGTTTGGCCCAGATCGGTTCAGATTTGAATAAAGTTACCATATAGACCGATCTCTCGATTGAAGGTTTTGAGCCCATAAAAGGCGCATTTATTGTCCGATGTCTCGGAAATTTTGACGAGTTGTGTTAGGCCCTTCGACATTCTTCTTCAATTTGGCCCAGATCGGTCCAGATTTGAATATAGCTGCCATATTGACCGATCACTCGATTAAAGGTTTTGGACCCATAAAAGGCTCATTTATTGTGCGATTTCGCTGAAATTTGGGACAGTGAGTTGTGTAAGGCTTTTTCTGCAACTTGGCCCAATTCGGTCCAGATTTGGATACAGCTGCCATATAGACCGATATCTCGATTTAAAGTCTTGGCCCCATAAAAGGCGCAGATATATTCCGATTTCACTGAAATTTGACACAGTGACTTATGTTAGGCTTTTCGACATCCGTGTCGTATATGGTTCAGATCGGTTTATTTTTAGACAAAGCTACTTAAAAGACCAATATTTTGTTATACACAATTGAACAATGACTTGTACTTATTAGTATTTGGTTTAAATCGGAACATATTTCGATATAGCTATGGGGCATAAGGAATGCATTTTTCATCGGATTTTTACGAAACGTGGTTTACATATATACCCGAGGTGGTGGGTATTCAAAGTTCGGCCCGGCCGAACTTAACGCCTTTTCTAATGATAAATTTTTTGGGAGGGTATAACCCACCATCGGATGGGGGTATACTAATTTCGTCATTTGGTTTGTAACATCTCGAAATATGCGTCTAAGACCCTATAAATTGTTATATATTTTCTTGCTCGTCATGACATTTTAAGTCCTTCTAGCCATGTCCTTCTGTCTGTCCGTTCGTCCGTCTGTCTGTCGAAAGCACACTAACTTTCGAAGAAGTAAAGCTAGGCGCTTGAAATTTTGCACAAATACTTTTTGTTAGTGTAGGTCGGTTGTGATTGTAAATCAGCCAAATCGGTCCATGCTTTGATATAGCTGCCATATAAACCGATCTGGGGTCTTGACTTCTTGAGCCTCTAGAAGGCGTAATTCTTATCCGATTTGACTCAAAAATTACACCTAATGTTTTTGTATCACTTTCAACAACTGTGCTAAGTATGGTTGAAATCGTTCCATAACCTGCTCTAGCTGCCATATAAACCGATCTCGGGTCTTGACTTTTTGACTTCTTGAGCCTCTAGAGGGCGCAATTTTTATTCGATTTGGCTGAAATTTAGCATGAAAAATTTTTTTTTTTATGACTTCCAATAACTATGCTAAGTATGGTTTAAATCGGTCCATAACCTGATATTGCTGCCATATAAACTGATCTTGGTTCTTGACTTCTTGAACCACTAGAGGGCGCAATTCTTATCCGATTTGGCTGAAATTCAGCATGAGGTATTTTGTTATGACTGTGAACAACTGCGATAAATATGGTTGATATCGATACATAACCGGATATAGCTGCCATATAAACCGATCTGGGATCTTGACTTCTTAAGCCCCTATAGGACGACATTTTTCTGAAATTTGGCTAAAATTTTGTAAAACGGCTTCTCCCATGACCTTCAATTTGGTCTTAATCGATCTATAGCCTCATACAGTTCAGATCTCCCGACTATGCTTCTTGAGCCCCTACAAGGTGCAATTCTTATCCGAAATGGACTGAAACATAACCCAATGACTTCTACTATGGTCTTCTACATTCAATTATGGTACGAATCGGACTAAAACTTGATATATCTCCAATAGCATAACAATTCTCACCCATTATTCTTGACTTGCCTAAAAAGAGATACCGCGCAAAGAACTCGACAAATGCGATCCATGGTGGAGGGTATATAAGATTCGGCCTGGCCGAACTAAGCATGCTCTAGCTTGTTTTTAATTCTATTTTACTTTCTTATTCTATTCTTATTTTTTTATTTTTGCCAACTATAACATTTTATTTTTTCCAATTTTAAATTTTTGTGTCAATTTTGTTTATTTTTTTTATGTTTATATTTTATTTCATCTTTTTTAATTTAATGTTATTTTTGTTTGTCCTCTCAAATTCGTTTCCCCCAAAAAAAAATCAAAGTGGCAACTCTGACAACTAGTGATGTTAACATATCATCATCATTTCCTCACACAAAGGAAACAACAGAGTTGCTTTTGCAAGAGCTCACTGCATATAAGCATGAGGAGGGGGCTGAGGGGTTGAGAGAATATTGACTGACTGAGGGAATGAAACTACTAACAAATGAGTGAATGGTGCATTATTATGAATGCAATTGAAGGAGGACAAATTGAATGAATGACAGACAGACAATGAATGTTTTTGACTGACTAACTGACTGACTGACTGACTGAATATCATCGTGTCTTGTCTGCCATAACAAACGAGACCAACCAAGGCGTTGTCAGTTTAGATTTTTTTTGTATTTTTTCCACGCTGCTCGCTATTCGTGTCGTCATCATCATCGTTTGTGCAACCATAAAAATTGTGTCTTTGGGGTATAACAATTCAAGTCTCATCTGCTGCTGTTACTGTTGTTATAGTTGCTGGCTGGTTGGCTGTTCGCCTGTCTGTCCGTTTTGTTGTCAATTTTAGTTTTGGAGTTTATGTGCAGCCTTTTGTTGTCACTGGGTTTTCTCTTTAGTATTTATGACAGTGTCAGAGAAATGCAGTCAAAGAGGGTATGAGAAAGAGAGAGACAGAGAGAGTGCGGGAGAGTTAGGGGGTATTAGAAGCTGTTGTATAGTTTTGCTTGTAATCCAACTGAATGAATAAGAATGGCAATAAACATCCCCAGAACATACATACGTTCCGAATATCTCCCATCCTCCCACCACATCCCCACCCTCTTTTTGGTGGAATAAGCGGCAAATGACATTACAGCCCGAATGCACATGCTAAGCTTTAAATGCCGGCACAAACATAAAAATTTTAAAGGCACAGTGGTATGGGATGAAAAAATATTGCGAAACGAAAGGCAACTAACTTGGACAATGTTTGGAAAAACAAAATTTTCGTTAAAATACAAATTTGGAAAAATTTTCTATAAAAAAAAATATTGTCGAATTTTACATAAAAATAAATGTTTCTATTCAAATAAAATTTTTAAAAAAATTCTTTAGAAATAAAAATTTGACAAAATTTTCTATTTAAGCGAAATTTTTCATATCACCTCATGGTACCCAAAAACACGAAATTGGTATACATTTTTGGGGTCAACTAACTTGGGGGGACGCATTCCTTGGTGTCTGAGGGGCCTACCCACCCCCCCCCCCCAGCACCCCAGCAAGACATATTTAGAGATTGGGACAATATGGGGCTCAAATGAAAGGTAATTGGGGGTTAAATACGAATATGGTATTACAAATCCAAGTACCTAAAAGGGCACCCCAGGTCCAAACCCGCCCAAAATCAAAAGTAAACCGATCGGGACAAGATGGAACCCAAAAGAAAGGTACGAAAGGTATATAAAAAACTGGGTCAATTCACGGGGAATCGCCCTACCCCAAAACCATACGCCAAATGGACATGAAGATCAAACGGGACAACGAGATTCCAATGAAAGTCATTTAAGAGTTAAATAGAAATATAAATAATACAAAAATTTATGGGTGCAGCAAGCACACAGGGCCAGATAGTCTTTAAAAAAATTAAATTTTGACAATATTTTCAAAAAAAAATTGTTTACAATATTTTTTACAAAAAAATTGATTTTTTTACAAAATTTTCTATAAAAATTTTGTCAACAAAAATTAAAATGCAACAAAATCTTTTATATAAAAATCAATTTGTATTTGTTTCTTTGTTTGTTTGTATGTTTGTGTGTGTTCCTTATAGACTCAAAAACGCCTGAACCAATTTCCATGAAATTTTCACTTTTTGATATCTGAAGGGGGAGCGGACTCTCCCCCTTACCTTAATTTTCTGAAACGCCAAATCTCGGTGGTGGGTGGTGGGTGGTGCTACACACTAAAAAAAACTAAAAAAAACAAAAATTTGCTATCAAAATTTCAAATGGAGTACCTAGAGGGGCGCCCCACCCCAAAACCTACCAAATATATATTCAGACCAATTACGACAATATGGCACTCAAATGAAATGGTAGTTAGGATAAGAAAACTTATCTGATATTCAATTGTCGGACCAAATGTTAAGGGCACCCCAACCCCCAAAATACCCCTAAATCGGACATATTTACCGACCATTGCAATATGGGACTTAAATGAAAGGTATTTATGAGTATAATAGGAATCTGTTATTTAAATGCGGGACCAAGTTTCTTGGTGTCCACCCCTTCCCCAAACTATCATTCAAAAAGGACTTATTTACTGACCATGGCAATTTGGGGCTTAAATAAAAGGTGTTTGTGTGTAGAAAACGAATCTTATATCAAGATGTGGGACCAAGTGTTTGGGAGGCCGCCCCTACCCAAAAAAAAACCCCAAGAAGGACAAATTTACGACCATAGCAATATGGGGCTCAAATGAGAGGTCTTGGGAAGTAAAGCACGAATCTGATATCAATATTCGGCAAAAGGTGTCCATGGGGCCACACCACCCCCATAACAACACCCATATAGAACATATTGGCTGGCCATTCTAATATGGGGCTGTAATAAGAGGCATTTTAGAGTAGAACACCAATCTGATATATATTTTCAGGGCCAAGTCACTGAACGTCCTCCCCATCCACCAACCAAAGGAAAATTTTGTTCCATATAAAGTAAAAGAAGGCGCAATGGAACCGGCCCGGTTCAGCTAGTTCTCTTTAAAAATAAAAATTAAAAAAAAAATATCTAAAAACACAATTATGACGAAATATTTGATAACATAACTTGGAAAAAAATTTTTATGAAAATAAATCTTTTACAAAATTTTCCAAAAAAAAGTTTTGCTCAAAAATTTTTATATAAAATTTTCTTAAGAACCCAGCTTTTTCAACATTTCTATAGAAATAATATTTTTTATTAAACTGAAAAAGTACCACAAAGACGCGAAACTAGTACCGTCTGTTTTGCAAATGTTGATGCCACACATGGTGGATAGGCTAATGCACGTGTGCCGGCTTTGTGTTGCTTCTGTATTATGACGTCCACATTTTTTCCCCAGTGGTCTTGTTTTCTGGTCTTTTCTGATATCCCGTCGCCATGTTACGCTGTGTCACATGAAAATTTTCTTGTAATTTTCTCCTTTGACGGAAGTCCTCTTCCTCACAAGGCAAGCAGAAAAACGGGGTTGTCACCATATTTTTCCGGTCACATGTGTGTTTCCCAGCCATGTGAATGAATGGCAAGCAAGGGTTGGTTAGGTAGAATACATGCGAGCATGATGGGATGGCTAGGAAGCTCAGTTTTAGTTTAACTGTGTTTAGTTTAAAAAAACATGGTAATTATGATTACACCAGAATATGGGTTTTCCTAGAATTAAATCCTGAAAAAAAATTATTTTCTTATTGTATCTTTAAAGAAATTATTGAAGGCCTATTTTTCCACATTTAATTTAATTAAATTTTTTTTTTTTTTTAATTTCTTTTTCTACTTTTTTATCCATCCATTTAAACTTTTCTCCTTTCTTTCTGTTGCAATGATTATGCTGGTGGTCTCATCAGTTTGCTATGCCACAACTTCATAAATTATAAATATTTCTTTGTTATTCCACTATCCGTCCGTCCTTAGCATTCGTTTGTCCCTTCAAGAAGTCTGAGGTGGCTGGCCCACAATGCGAAAAGTCTGCATTTAGCCCAGACAAAGAAGCGCAGTTGCATTTTCATTGCACTTTAAATGAAATTGCATTAGGGCAAGTGCAAGATGGCATATTGAAAGTTTCCTATTGAAATATGATTTTACAAGCAAATGACTCTTCCATACCGAGATTCGCACACGTTCTTGCTTTTAAGAAAGACAAAGAGTGGTGAAGGATATTTTAAAGGTTGTATGGAGTTATTTAATGGGGATTCTTTAAATAAAAAGAGTTTAAATTATAGTTTAAAAGTTATTAACGCGGAAGTTGGCATTGATGCAAAATTTCGCAGTTGTCATTTAACAAAATTTGTACACAAAACCGGTCTCCCGATCTTTTATGACTTCCAACAGCTGTGCTTAGTACGGTTTAAGTCGGTCAATAACCTGATATAGCTCCCATATAAACCGATCTTCTGATGTGACTTCTTGAGCCCTTACAAGCTCCAAGATAAAGCTTTCAGGCTAAATCAGGTAAGAATTGCGCCCTCTAGCGGCTCAAGAAGTCAAGATCCGAGTTGGGTTTATATAAGAGCTATATCAGGTTTTGAACCAATTCCGACCATACTTGGCACAGTTGTTGGAGGAAATAAAAAAAGATTTCCAGCAAAATTTCAACCATATCGGATAATAATTGCGCCTTATAGCGGTTCAAGAAGTCAAGATCCGAAATCGGTTTATATGGGGTCTATATCAGGTTTTGAACCAATTAAAGCCATACTTGGCACAGTTGTTGAAAGTCGTAACAAAACACCTCATGCTTAATTTCGGCCAAATCGGATAAGAATTTCGCCCTCTAGCGGCTTAAGAAGCCAAGATCCGAGATCGGTTTATATGAGAGCTATATCAAGTTATTGACCGATTTGGACCATACTTGGCACAGTTGTTGTAGATCACAACAAAACATTTCGTGCTTAATTTCAGCCAAATCGGATAATAATTGCGCCCTCTAGCGGCTCAAAAAGTCAAGATCCGAGATTGGTTTATTTAGGAGCTTTATCAGGTTTAGAACCGATTTGGACCATACTTGGTACAGTTGTTGGAAATTAAAATAAAACACTTTCAAAATCTCAGCCAAATCGGGTGAGAATTGCGCTCTCTTGCGGCTCAAGCACTCAAGATCCAGCACCGGTTTATATGACAGCTTTATCAAAACATGGACCGATATAGCCCATTTACAATCCCGACCGACCTTCACTAATAGGAATTATTTGTGCAACATTTCAAGCGCTTATCTTTATTCCTTCGAAAGTTAGCGTGCTTTTGACAGACGATCAAATGGACGGAAACGGCTTAATCGACTTGAAATGTCAAGACGATCTAGAATATATATATACTTTGTTGGGTCTTAGATCAATATTTCGATGTATTACAAACGGAATGACGAAATTACAATATCCCCCATTGTTGTGGTGAAGAACCGATTTGGACCGTATTTGGAACAGTTGTTGGAGGTCACAACAGAACACAATGTGCAAAATTTTGCCTAAATTGGACAAAAAAGGATCAAAAAGTCAAATTGAAAGATCGGTTTATATGGGAGCTTATCAGGTTATAGACCGATTTGAACCGTACACTAGTTGGAAGCCATAACAAAACACTCCAGGCTTAATTTCAGCCAAATCGGACAAAAATTGCGGCTTCTAAGGGCTCAAGAAGTCAAATCGGGTGATCAATTTATATGGAAGCTATATCAGGTTATAGACAAATTCCGTACTTGGCGCAGTTGTTGTAAGTCATAACGGAACATCACATACAAAATTGAAGCCAAATCGGATTAAAATGGAGGCTTCCAGGGTCTCAAGAAGTCAAATCAGTTTATATGGGAGCTACATCAGGTTATATACCGATTTGAACAGTACTTGGTACAGTAGTTGGAAGACATAGCGGAACCCCATATGCAAAATTTCGGGCAAATCGGATGAAAATTGCGGCTGGTAAGGACTCAAGAAGTTAAATCGGGAGAACGGTTTATATGGGAGCTATATCAGGTTATTGACCGATTTGGACGGTACTTGGCCTAGTTGTTAGAAGTCCAAAACAGAACACAGCATGCTAAATTTAAGCTAAATTGTACAAAATTTGGGGCTTGTAAGGGCTCTAGAAGTTAAGTAGGGTGATCGGTTTATATGGGAGCTATATCAGGTTATAGACCGATTTGGACATGGACTCAGAACGTCGAGACGATCAAGAATATATACAATATACATTATTTTCAAGAATATATATACTTTTATCTGTTTGCGCAGAAATCATCATACACTAGCCAGTCAGAGTGTTTTGAATAATAACACACACATGCTCCACTTTTATAAGTTCTTCGCTAAGCTATTATTTGAATAAAAAGCATTGACTATGATCTCGAGCTGAGAAGATTTTTGAAAAATCACGAAAAGATTTTAAAGATCAAGATAGAAGAGCGCAAATAGATAAAATGAAAAATATTTAAAATATAAGTAAATTAATAAAAGAATTTAAAAAAAGAAAAATTAAATGGAATAAAAAAAATAAATAAAAAATAAAAAACAATTAAAAAGAATAAAAAAAGAATCATTAAAAGGAATAAAACAACAAAAAAAGGTAATATAAAAAAATAAAAAAAATGTTACTTTCTTTTAATATTTTTTATTTGATTTTCTTAAACATCTATAAAAGAAAATTTAAAAAAAATAACAAAAATATAAAAGTTTACATATAATCATTTTTAAAACAATAAAAAGAAATTTTTATAAAGAAAAAAATAAATTTATTTAATTCAACCTTCAATAACATGTTTATCAATCTTTTTTTTTCAGTGTACGACACAGACTAAATGTTTAAAGTGTTGTGCTTTTTCTGCCTTTTGTTTTTGGGGATTTTCTTAGCATGACATTTTATTTCAATCCCATGCATGCATGGTGTAAGTCTTCGAGCCATGGAATGAATACAACAGAAAAAAAATCGAATGACACAATGAGGTAAAAAGCTGTCAAATATTATTTGTTTGATGATGGCATACAGTATGGTGCTGATACCAAAAAAAACAAGCGCAAACACCAACTGCCTTCGAAGCCACTCCAAATCAGCAGTGCAACAAACAACATAGCATTAGCCCATGAATGCGTGATGCATGATTTAGACTTATTCTTCTTCTTCTAAGTCTGCTACTTCTGCTATACGCCGAGGAGTGAGGACACGCGTTTTTGGATTTATTTACATCAAAATATAAATTGAAAGAGAGGGGGAAAAACAGAGAGGGCTGATGTTCTGCTGCTGCAGCCATGATATGAGCAATGAACTGCTTAAAAAAAGGCTGCCATAGGCAAACAGCCAGTTGCAGCAACAAAATTTAAAGAATTTAAATTTATTCCATGGTTTTTGCTTCAGCAACGAACACTTGGTGAAACAGAGGTTGCTCACGACCACGACAACAACACAAAAAATGCTGAAAGCGGCAGTAGCAGCAACAGCATGGGGAGGAGGAGAAGTTAAATCAGTAGTACTAGTAGCAAAAGACAAAAAAAAATAATATAAAATTATTCTGGAGGCCTTAGCCTTTTAGGCAGGCTGGCTTGTCTGGCTGTCATTTTGTCGTCTGTCCAGCAATTGCAACTTGCCCTAGTGTTTGTATGCCTTTCCGTCTGCTTGTCTAGTTGTCTGCTGCCTATTTGCCTGAAATGCATATCAAGCTGCTTATCTAGTTTAAGGAAAACATTTAACAACAACTACTACTACATTAAAACTCTTGGTCATTTGTAATGTTTTGTTCTCTTTCCTCTCTCACTCTCTCTCTCTCTTTCAATTGGGGCCCTTAGCCCACCAACAACTAAACCGTCATTTCTCAGACCTGTTAGACTAGTGGTGATGCATTCTACATGTATTCAGAGAGTAAATGATTAAATTGCTGGTATGTTGTAAATTTTAATGAAATTCTTTTAAAATAAATAAAAATAAATTATAATAAATAGTTTTTAGTTCTGCTACAATGTTAATAAATATATAAACGAAATATAAAAAAAATCAGCAACTACGGGCTGAATCTTATATACCCTTCACACGTTAGGTAAGATTTATTCAAACAGAAAGAATCGTATAAACCCTACACACCTTGGGCAATTCACGCTGATTTCATCTTATATGCCCTTCACACTTTGAATCACTTTTATCAAGTTCTTCTCCCTTTCTTTTTTTACACAAAAATTATTAAAAAAAGAGAAACTGTGCACGAATTTATAGTAGGTATGCGAAACTTTAGGCTTATATTGGAACTAAACTAGGACTGCTATATAAATTTCAGGCCTAATAATGTAAACGCTAATTTTTATTCTCAAAAATGATTTATTGTTTTTCAAAGCATCCTCTAGCATGATTTACAAACTTTTTTCACGCAACCAACACGCAGGGGATCTCCTCTATATATGCAGTGCATTGCGTTGGCAATTAGGAAAGTTAAGGGTTGGCGGGTGGGGGAAAGAGCGAGTAGTGTTTATTGATATTCGCCATAAATTTCTGAACGTCAATATCGCTGAGAAAGTGAATTTTCTCGGTAGTTCAGTCAACTGGGCAATCAATTACAAACGAGTGTGAGTTCCTGGCAAATCCTGGGAAAGCGTCTCATCCATAATGCGCCTCCTGTCCACAATTTCTTGAGGACTGCGCCTATGGTCGAATGAATACGAATGACACCGACAACTGTCATCGGATAATGAGTAGACTGGATTCGAAATCTGACCTAATAGATCGTCAATGAAAATAAGAAAAAGGGAAGGGGACAGGGCAGAGCCTTGTGGCACACCTGCGGTCAATATATACTCAACGTATGAGAACCCATCTACAACAACTCGTATAGTGCGATGTATGAGACAGCTCGACATAAATCGATCGAAATTATTACCGACTCCAAAAGCGACAAGCTTTGATACACCGTGCACCGTGCCAGACCCTATCAAATGCCTTGGAGATATCCAGCGCCACGACCTTACCCTCACCAAACTGGTGGATAGAGCGACTCCAACCTTCCGACAGAAATTCCATTAGGTCCCCCGTGAGAGATTTCTGCGGAACCCATACTATCTATCGCTAAGAAGGCCATTAGACTCTATGTATCTCACAAGATGCTGGTTATCCATACTCTCCATAACCTTGGAGAGCGCGGAGCATATCGCAATTGGCCGCTAATTCGAAGACACTTTTCTTTGGGGATGAGCTCAACGTTCGCAACCTTCCAACGCGCCGGGAAAACTCCCGCACCGTAAGCAAGTTTGAAAAGGTTCCGTAGTGTACAAGCAAGCGTCGAAGAACACTTGCAAAGTGTTGATATACCGTCCGGGCCCGGAGATTTATTAACGTCTAGATCCGCAAGAACCTTTTTAACTCCACCTGTTCCAAAGAATATCTGAGTCATCGAACTAAATGCACTATCAATCACGGGGAGTGCTTGATTGGTAAACGGCAAGGATGAATTTCCTGCAAACATTTCAGCCAGTAGATAAGCCTTATCAACCGGGACAGTGAATGGGTTGCCCTTTACTCTGGTTACGAATGACCAAAAGCTCTTGCTTCCCCTCGGAGAAGCAATAACTTTAGCACGAAGACGCTGTTCGTAAAGAAACTTTTCGCGTCTAAGTACTCTGGCACACGAAGTTCTTGCATGTTTGCGCAGCATTTCGGTATTGGCATTTTTGTTCAGACGTCAAGTCCTAAATGCATCCTCTTCTGATCTAACAGCATCTCTGCAACGCCCGGTTAAACTAAATTTTATCCATTGATTTAACCGATAGTCGGAATGAACGATCTCATTCCTATTAATATTACTTCCTCGACCATTTTGGCAGCATTTCATTGTTTAGAAAAAAGTTTCTAAATTCGTTGAGCTCAGCCCAACTTGCTTGAGTAGAGGCGACGCAAAGAGCAGAATATAAAAAGGGCACTGAAATGGTGCAGTGGTCGGAATTACATGAGCTCAAACCAATTGTCGAAGCACCTATTCCACTCCAATTAGAGATCTACATGGTTATTGAACGATTCAAAAACATTTTCTGGCGACGAAAATCATTGCCTACCCATTTTTATCTTAATATGCGGGTATAAAAAAAATTATTGGGTGCCAATTCAGAAATGTTCAACGGATAACCCATAACCCAAAGAGGAGCGAAAAGTGTGTGAGCACGCATTGTAATGGTGAGCAATGGTTTGTCTTCTCTTGTTCGACTTCAGGTAATCAAATTGCGGTGTACTATTCAGAATTGACCTCCTATGTTGCTCAAGCGAAAAAGTCACCACATGACCGGTTTTGCCGAAAAAACAGACGACCACTAGCTTCGAAGTGCATCTTCAACGAACAACTTTCGTTGGATTTGACTCGTCTTCGAAGACCCATACGGTAGATTGTTGTTTTCTTTCGGACTCATACGCATGGATCCACAATTCAGAGAATCTTTTAAACGTATTTTGAAGCACCGCGATAGTATTTTTCAACATTTCTTCACATTAATCAAAACAAGCCTTTTTTTGAGCGATTTGACAATTTTTGCGGAATCCAATGAGAACAAACTATATATACGGCCAGGTTTTGCATGCAATATCGTAGGTAAGCTGGTGAAAGAAATTACCAAAAATGACTATCTCACGGTATGTCACATGACGATCATGACAACGGCCGTTATTGAACGACCTTCACGGAATTCGATTTTGAGAGACCCACACATTTGACTGATTTGATTTGATTGATATGTGAGAAGTTTGCACCTGCTCCTTAATGGAATTTTCGTGGAGAAATTTGCATTTCCAAACTTCCTCCGTAAAATTATACCTTAAAGTAACAGCTCTTCCCATTAAACATTATTAACCTAACCCCAACATCTCTACTTCAAATTCAAACTACCCAATCTGTCACCTTTAAACTTAATGCCTTTTGACTTAAATATTTTAAAAATTTAACCTAAATATTTCAAAACAAACACACGCATGACCGCGATTCTCTTGGTCGTGTCCAATATTTTCGCTTGCCAATAATATGGGGATACTATTCGAAAACAGTTAGCACTCTTATTTTTAACATAACGTTCAATTAGCGCAACATCTTGGCTAATATGTGGCGCAAACACAGAAACATGATAACAAGACTCAATGGAAATGGAACAGAAAGAGCATCCTCACGCAGAAGAAAAAAATCAAACGAATAGTTTTTTTTTGTCAAACATTTAGTAAATTCATTTGCGCAGGCGCTTTATGTTAGAAAAAAAAACCTCTAGAACAAACTTGCACCTAAATAACTAACTTTATCATTATGGCCATCATCATCATCATGATTGTAGTCTTTATCATTAACAAACTACATTTGGCGGTGGTAGGCTAAGTTGTCTTTTTATGGTTAAGTGGGTCATAATGTCGATGTTGTTTCTGTTTGTTGTTGTTTTTTGTACAACTTTGGCTTGGCGAGAGGCTTGTTGGCTGTTCGTTTTCAGTCATTTTAAGAAAAAGTTGTATTACATACTTCTTACCAAGAAAAAGAAAACAACACATTGATTGTGCTTTACCAGCATTTGGAATCTTGTTTTTTCTCCTTACCTACATAGGCTATGGCCAACTTTGGGAGAAGCAACAAAACGACCAACCATAGCGCAATAGACAAAGCGCGATCACCGCGGACCAGGCAACAAAGACGAGCAGCAGACAAAAAAATCTTAGAATTTCAATGGTCAAATGAGTCAAGTTTAAGATGTTATTATTTTTATTTTTTTTAATATATATACACTCTGAAAATCAAAAGAAAAGAAAATTTCCCAGGGAGACTTCTACCATATCAGTGAGTGCTGTCCTATTCAAATTTTTTGCTCCTCCATATGGGAAGTTCCATGAATTAATTTTGTTTTAAGGTTGCCATCACAGAAGAAAACAAGAATGGCCACATTATCACCATCACATTGCTTTGACTATTCAATGTGGCAACCATGTACACAGCTGTTTGTGAAAATAACGGCAAAGAAGTAGACGTATAGAAGAAAACAAGTGATTGCTGAGATATGTTGTCCTAACGAAGGAAAAAATCCGGATGACGCGAAATTTACCTGGAGAGACTTCTACCATATCAGTGAGTGCTATCCTATTAAAATGTGCCAACTGTGCCAAGTATAGTTCAAATCGGTCCATAACCTGATATAGCTGCCATATAAACCGATCTTGGGTCTTGACTTCTTGAGCCTCTAGCGTGCGCAATTCTTATCCGATCAGAATGAAATTTTGCACGACGTGTTTTGTTACTATATCCAACAACAGTGCTAAGTATGGTTCAAATCGGTCCATAACCTGATATAGCTGCCATATAAACCGATCTTGGGTCTTGACTTCTTGACCCTCTAGAGGGCGCAATTCTTATCCGATTGGAATGGAATTTCGCACGACGTGTTTTGTTATGATACCCAACAACTGTGCCAAGTATGGTTGAAATCGTTTCATAACCTGATATAGCTGCCATATAAACCGATCTTGGGTCTGGACTTCTTGAGCCTCTAGAGGGCACAATTCTTATCCGATTTGAAAGAATTTTTGCACGAAGTATTTCGTTATGATATCCAACAACTGTGCCAAGTATGTTTGAAATCGGTCCATAACCTGATATAGCTGTCATATAAACATATCTGGGGATTTGACTTCTCGAGCTTCTAGAGGGCGCAATTCCTATCCGATTTGGCTGAAATTTTGCATGACGTATTTTATTTTTACTTTCAACAACTGTGTCAAATAAGGTTCATATCGGTTCATAACCTGATATAGCTGCCATATAAACCGATCTGGGATCTTGACTTCTTGACCCCTAGAGGTCGCAATTATTATCCGATATGCCTGAAATTTTGTACGATGGATCCTCTCATGACCATCAACAAACGTGTTTATTATGGTCTGAATCGGTCTATAGCCCGATACAGATCCCATATATAAATCTTTCTCTCTATTTTACTTCGTGAGCCCCAATGGGTGCAATTCTTATACGAATTGGCTGAAATTTTACACAGGTCTCCAACATATAATTTAATTGTGGTCCGAATCGGACCATATATTGATATCGTTTTAATAGCAGAGCAAATCTTTTCTTATATCCTTTTTTGCCTAAGAAGAGATGCCGGGAAAAGAACTCGACAAATGAGATCCATGGTGGAGGGTATATAAGATTCGGCCCGGCCGAACTTAGCACGCTTTTAATTGTTGTTTAAATGTTGCCATCACAGTAGAGAACAAGAATGACATTGCTCTGACTTTTCAATGTGACAACCATGTACACAGCTGTTTGTGAAAATAACGGCAAAGAAGTAGACGTATAGAAGAAAACAAGTGATTGCTGAGCTATGTTGTCCTAACGAAGGAAAAAAAATCGGGATGACGCGAAATTTACCTAGAGAGACTTCTACCATATCAGTGAGTGCTGTCCTACACCAATTTTTTTGCTTCTTCATAAGGGAAGTTCCATGTAGTGAATTTTTTTTTTGAAAAACAAGAAAACGAAAAACAGGACTGGCCATATTGTCACCATTGCTTTGCTCTGACTATTTAATGTGGCAACCATGCGCACAGCTGTTTGTGAAAACAATGGCAAATAAGTACTAGGGATCCCAAGTTGGGACGAAAATTCGGCTTTTAGACTTTTCGACTATTATCAAAATAGCAAAAGTCGATTTTTCGACTTAATTTTACAAAAGGTCGACTTTATCAAAATTTCGACATTTGCAAAAAGTTGACCAATCGATTAGTCGAAAGTCGACTTTGGGTTCCCTTATATGTACACGTAAGAATGAAAACAAGTGATTGCTGAGCTGTGTTGCCTTAATGAAGGATAAAATCGGGCTGACGCGAACTAGTTCAGTTTGTTCCTTCAAGTGACCCAGCAATATCGCAAAAAGCTCTACCTTGGATAACAGGGCCTTTAAAGTTAAGACAAAGTAATCTTCTAATAAATTTCAGTCGGCTTTACTGTAGCGGCAATGAATGACAGGAAATCAATATATGTTACCGATTTTAAACTGTGTATTGCATTTCAAACCTAAATGAAAACAAGACCTATCTAAAGATCAACGTTTTTCGTGGTACAAAAATGACCATTGCAAATTTGGCCCATGAACATTACACTAAGAAACAAAGCAAATTTCTCACATATCAATGAGTGCTGTCCGATTCAAGTTTAAGCTTATTGATAAGAGGCCTCCTTTTATAGCTGAGTCCGCACGGCGTGACGCAGTGCGACACCTCATCAGCTTCATAGACGGACATGCTAACCTCTGCGCTACGGTGGCATCCAAAAGAATGACCATTAAGGTCATCATTTTCATCAGAAAATAGACCTTCTGACGCTTACTAGGCTAACTAAATTTATCTAAAAGCATCACAAATGTCTCCAGCAAAAGCGAAGATGGGGTTAGGTTGAAAAAAAAAACTTCTTTCCTAACCCTACCACCAGCATATTTGGCGCTCTACCCGCTCACATAGTCCTGCTTATGGATACAAATATTCACATTGCTATTTTTCTCTCGGAGCCAAACCATTAAGGGGAAATACCCTCCTTATTATCCCCTCCAATACTTTTTCAAGCACAGGCAAGAAACTGGTATCCGGATCCATCCAGGAGATTTGAAAAGGATTACAACTCGGACACATATCCAGATACGAGGGAATATTTCCCTTCGACACAACAGGTGAGATTCGACCCGACATGATCCGGCATAGCCTTTTAGAAGCTAGCCGTACCATTTGTGCCAGGTGCCACGCCGCTCCCAAGCCGACAGACACTGTCCTCTAACTCAACTCTATCCAAACTTAGAAAAGGCACAATCATCACACTGGAAGCCTATTAGATCTCATCCACATTGTCAAAAAATTCTCCCATTTAAACTCTAACACACTCTTTCAAAATACTAAATACATTGCCCATACATTTTACACATCTGTTTAGTCATACCATCCATGCCAGTTGACCTGCTGCTCCTATGCACACAAACACTGTACTCTATCTCAACTCTACCCAAACTTAGAGGGAGCCCAATCATCACACTGGAAGCCTATTAGTTCTCATACGCATTGGCAAAGAACGTGCCCATTAAAACCTTAGCACACTCATTCCAAGAAAGCAATACATTGTACCCCACTGTATAATCACCCAAGCCGCTGACTATTACTTTGTGGCCTACCACGCCGGCAAACGAGTTATACCTTACCCCATGCATCATTTCTATTGTCCTATGCAAATCTCCTAAAGTAATCTTCCTGCCTCCTAATCCACAGTGGCTTGTACGTTCTACCATTTGCTAATGTTGTCGTTTCGGCGTTGGACAAGATCTTCCAAATTGGCATTTCTAGACATTTGGATTCGCTTCCTCAGACGCCTGAAATTCCGCAGCATTGCTTTTTGATCTCATGGGTTCTCCACCTAACCTTATATATTCACGGCACTCATCCACTCTCCTATCTTAGCATTCTTGTCAACTATCGTCAGTAAGCTATAATCTTATAAAAACGATTCTGATGCCGTCTCCCTAAAACTATTCGTATAAGGCCCTAGTTCACGTCTTAATTCTTCCAGCACCTAGACCACCCTGCATAGATTACAACATTCAACTAACTCATCCACTCGTCTATCTTGCATGTTCTCCGATTGCTAAGGTTGTCGATTCGGCGTGAGACTATATCCTCCTCATTGGAATTTCTGGCTTTTTGCTATCGCTTCCTCACACCCCTGACAATCTGCTGCATCGTTTCAAGCTCCCGGTTCACCACCTGACCTTACTGAGTTCGGCCTTTCAACGTCTACCATTCACAGCACTCATCAACTCGTCCATCTTAGCAATCTGGCCATCTATCTTCAGTGACCTAAAGTCTTTAAATGACAATGTTGATGCAGTCTTCTTGAAACATTCCGCAGAAATGTACCAGTTCACATCTCGATACTCCCAGCACCTAGACCGCGCTACATGGAGCACATGTTCTAGGATGTCTAAGTTTGTCGGTTTGGAATGAGACAAGATGCTCCTCATTGGAATTTCTAGCTCTTTCGAATTGCTTTCTCAAACGCCTTAAATTCCCCTGCATTGGTACAAGTTCACCACCTGACATACATGGTTTAGCCTTTCTATGTCTACCAAACTCGTCCACCCCTATATCTTAGCATTCAAGTCATTTATTGTCAGTGCCCTAAAGTCTTATAAAAGTAATGCTCGCATAAAGGTCCGAGTTCACGTCTCAATCCTTCTATTGACCACACTCATCTAGTCGTTTATATCAGTAAGTGCTATAAAGTCTTCTAAAGACAATGCTGTTGCAGTCACCCTAAAACTTTCCGCATAAATGTCCCAGTTCAAGTCCTCCTCCCTAAAACTCTGCGCATACTACTCAATGCTGATGTAGTCTCCGTAAAACTCTGGTCATCTATCGTCAGTGCCTTAAAGTTTTCTAAAGACAATACTGATGCAGTCTCTCCTAAACTTTCCGCATAAAGCTTCCAGTTCACTTCTCAATTCTTCCACCACCTTGACAACTTTATGTGGAAGCTATTTCAAAATATCGACGATCAAGACAAAGTTTTTACCCATTCTATGGTAGGGGCTATAATTACCTAGAAAAATAACATACAAATTCTTGTTTTAAGAAAATTGGGATACACGGTACCAACCTTGGATGTATATTTAAGAAAATATTTCTTCAGCTTTGATAAAATCACAACATTGTCAAGTTGTAAATATCCAATGACCTGAAAATAAAGAAAGTATAGGTATTTAATACAAATATAAAATGGACTTAAACTAAGAAAATTATTAAACTTAAAAACCTGCACTGGAATAAAAAAAACTGAATTCAAATCGAGAATAAAAAATAAAAATTATGTGTAAGGGAAGTATGCAGAAAATTTCGAATAGTACATTAATAATTTTGAAAAATAAAGATAAGCTACGTAATCTAGTAGGTAATACATCAAAGAATTAGGTACAACTGATCAGCTGATAAATTGAAGAATCCTATACATAAGATAACCAAATCATCATCATAACATCAGCAAATACGATACTTCAGAACAAAAATCTTCCATCTGTACATCAAGATACATCAGAAAAACTTGTACACCTTGCTCATCAAATATATCTGGTATGCTGAAATCCTTATCATAACATCAGCGAAGTTGATACTTCAGAAAAAATCACAAATGAGAAGCAGATACATCAGGGTGTATCTGATGAGCTTATACATCTGGTAATCTAGCAAGATGATAATCGAATACATAAGAACACGTAGATCATCACAAAATCAGCAATGATGGTAAAGGGTGATTTTTTTGAGGTTAGGATTTTCATGCATTAGTATTTGACAGATCACGTGGGATTTCAGACATGGTGTCAAAGAGAAAGATGCTCAGTATGCTTTGACATTTCATCATGAATAGACTTACTAACGAGCAACGCTTGCAAATCATTGAATTTTATTACCAAAATCAGTGTTCGGTTCGAAATGTGTTCATTCATGTGTTCAGCGATGAGGCTCATTTCTGGTTGAATGGCTACGTAAATAAGCAAAATTGCCGCATTTGGAGTGAAGAGCAACCAGAAGCCGTTCAAGAACTGCCCATGCATCCCGAAAAATGCACTGTTTGGTGTGGTTTGTACGCTGGTGGAATCATTGGACCGTATTTTTTCAAAGATGCTGTTGGACGCAACGTTACGGTGAATGAACACATTTCGAACCGAACACTGATTTTGGTAATAAATTTCAATGATTTGCAAGCGTTGCTCGTTAGTAAGTCTATTCATGATGAAATGTCAAAGCATACTGAGCATCTTTCTCTTTGACACCATGTCTGAAATCCCACGTGATCTGTCAAATACTAATGCATGAAAATTCTAACCTCAAAAAAATCACCCTTTATAACGGAAAAAATCGAAATTGAGAATCAGACGAATAAGATAAACTTGTACATCAGTGACAGCTCCACTACCCACATCTAGTAAGCTAATATATAAGTGAGACTAATGAGCAAACTTAAGGAAACAGTTTATCATTATAATATCAGCAAAGATGAGGTTAGGTTACGTAGGAGTGGCAGTCCTTTACAGACTCACTTAGACAACTTTAAGACCATTGTGATACCACAGCAGCGACAGACCAAGGCTTCTGGTGGGAATCGAGCCCACCACCCCCGCACTGGTAATACAAGCACACTGTCAACTCGGCTACCAGGGCGCTCTAAAATGATACATCAGAAACAACATCACACATAAGAAGCCGATACATCAGAGAAGATTGTACATCAGCTAATAAATCTAGTCTAAAGCTAATAAATCTGGCGAACCGGTAAATAATAGAAATTAGTACGTAAGAAAATCAGTTTATCTTCATTATAATACCTGCCAAGGTGGCACTTAAAAAAAAAACACAAATGAGAACCTAATAAAGGGTGATCTTTTTGAGGTTAGGATTTTCATGCATTAGTATTTGACAGATCACGTGGGATTTCAGACATGGTGTCAAAGAGAAAGATGCTCAGTATGCTTTGACATTTCATCATGAATAGACTTACTAACGAGCAACGCTTGCAAATCATTGAATTTTATTACCAAAATCAGTGTTCGGTTCGAAATGTGTTCATTCACCGTAACGTTGCGTCCAACAGCATCTTTGAAAAAATACGGTCCAATGATTCCACCAGCGTACAAACCACACCAAACAGTGCATTTTTCGGGATGCATGGGCAGTTCTTGAACGGCTTCTGGTTGCTCTTCACTCCAAATGCGGCAATTTTGCTTATTTACGTAGCCATTCAACCAGAAATGAGCCTCATCGCTGAACAAAATTTGTCAAAATTTGAACACATTTCGAACCGAACACTGATTTTGGTAATAAAATTCAATGATTTGCAAGCGTTGCTCGTTAGTAAGTCTATTCATGATGAAATGTCAAAGCATACTGAGCATCTTTCTCTTTGACACCATGTCTGAAATCCCACGTGATCTGTCAAATACTAATGCATGAAAATCCTAACCTCAAAAAAATCACCCTTTATAAAAGGAAAGCACAAAATTAGCGAAAATGACACATCAAAAAAATGAGAAGCAAAATCTTCTTCATCAGATAAGCTTATACATCTGATGCTCATAAATTAGAAAAATCAATATACATTAGAAAACCACTTAATAATCCTTATAACATCAGCTTAGATGGTAGTTTAGAAAAATCAGAAGCAAAAAGCAGATACATATATCAGAAACTAGTACATCACTAAGCTGATGCATCTGGTAAGATGATACTTCTGGTAATATGATACTTCTGGTAAGATAATACATCTGGTAAGATGATACATCGGGTAAGATGATACATCTGGTAAGATGATTCTTCTGGTAATATGATACATCTGGTAAAATGAGTCATCTGGTAAGATGATACATCTGGTCAGATGATACATCTGGTAATATGATACACCTGGTAAGATGATACATCTAGTAAGATGATACATCTGGTAAGATTATACATATACAAGTATATATGAACGTCAAATATGAAAGGGTGCTGTCCGATTCAAGTTTAAGTTCAATTATATGGGCCTCCTTTTTATAGACGAGTCCGAACGGCGTGCCGCAGTGTGACACCTTAGAGGCATAGTACATCACAAATGTCGCCAGCATTAGGAGGGGATAGCCACCGCTGAAAAATTTTTCTGATGTTCTTGCCAGGATTCAAACCCCGGCGCTCAGCGTCGTAGGCGAATATGCCAACCTTTGCGCTACGGTGGCCTCCAGCTGTTAAATTTGAAACACTACCATACCATTTTTTCAAATGGCATAGTACCTTGCAAATGTCGCCAGCATTAGGAGGGGATAACCACCGCTGAAAGCTTTTATACCCTCCACCATAAGATGTGGGTATACTAATTGCGTCATTCCGTTTGTAACACCTCGAAATATGCATCTAAGACACCGTTTTAAGTTGATCTAACCATGTTCGTCCGTCTATCGAAAGAACGCTAACTTTCGAAGGAATAAATCTAGGCGCTTGAAATTTTGCACAAATACTTCCTATAAGTGTAGGTCGGTTGGAATTGTAAAAAGCCCAAATCGGTCCACGTTTTGATATAGCTGCCATATAAACCGATATTGGGTCTTGAGAAAACGATACATCAAGCATATACATCAAAGAAAAGTTTACATTTACTATTACTTAACACTTTAGAAAATTCAATTTTAGAATTTAGTTTTTTTTGTTTTGCAAACCAATTATTTCTCTAAGTGCAACTTTTGCCTCCTTAACTAAGCATGATCAACAACTAGTAGAGGCTTTAAACAAATGTCTTGTAGTTTGAATAGAGACAGCTGTTTCACTCGCCAGACGACGGAGAAATGGGTCATTAGTTGTTAAGACTTTTTAGTGGGTCTAAAGAAAAGGCAAAACTAAAAAGGGTTAAAGCCGAGAGTGAGTGAGTGAATTTGGCAGCTAAGATTAATGAAGCCATGACCAAAAACTACCAGCAATTTAGGTTGATTGCTGCACAAATGTCTTAAGCTTATTTTAAAGTTTTTTACTTTCTATGGACTTTTACATGTGGGGGCGAATTTACTGACAGCAGCCAATTTAGCGACCCCGCATATGCAGAATATAAACAAAATTTGAGCATTTTTAGCTTGAATATGGTTGAAAAAAAAAACATAAATTGTGTAAATGAAAGTAGGCCATAAGCGAAATTATGGTGCCTATGCTCTTGCTGGTATATCAAAATAGCGAGAATTAGAGAAAAAAGTAAATGTGTCGTAAAATTGTTCGAAACTTGTGCTCTAATTTTGTAGGAGAGTTTTATCAAGCAAAGTAAAAGAAGGAATTGGCAATGAAAGTGAAATTATAACAAAGTCTATAATCTAGCCTAAAACTTAGCAAAAACATTTTGTGCGCATTCAATTTCTCTACCAATTTCTATCCCGACTCTGAAGTTTCAACTGTGGCCATCTCGGTTCTGTCAATTACATAATCTGGCAACCCCGAGAAGGATAGAAGAAATATTGGGTTGCCCAAAAAGTAATTGCGGATTTTTTAAGAGAAAGTAAATGCATTTTTAATAAAGATTAGAATGAACTTTAATCAAATATACTTTTTTTACACTTTTTTTCTAAAGCAAGCTAAAAGTAACAGCTGATAACTGACAGAAGAAAGAATGCAATTACAGAGTCACAAGCTGTGAAAAAATTTGTCAACGCCGACTATATGAAAAATCCGCAATTACTTTTTGGGCAACCCAATAAAAACAAGTACTAGCCATTAGCCAAGTGTTCAGGTAGCCTGGGAAAATATACCAAAGTATTTCTCATCTCTCGGTGCCATGTTTCCTTTGCATTCATAGTACCCAGAATGAAACTTAGGCTATATCCGTTCTATTAGAGACAAACAATTTTATTTAAACCTTATACTTCACGAAACTCATACTATCATTCAAATAACCTTCTTGTCATCTTTGACACAAACTTTTGTTTTTACATCCCCACCATGTGGTCTATTACTTTGTTGTTAAAACTTTTCATTAACTCCAAACGAACCCCATTAAAATGCCACAAAATCAAAACGTTGATATTTTGAAAATAAATTCCTTGCTCTTGCTTTTCCTGCTCCATAAATGAAATTAATATAATGGAATGTGCCACAGTAATTTTTAAAACTGGGCTAATAGCTTTAAAAAAAAACAGATTATGATGATAATGTCTTTGATGGCTTTCAAATATGTCAACCATATACCTTGGAAAAAAAAAATAAATAGAAAATACCCATAGAAGAGGAATTTTAAAGACAATTTCAAGCATAGCTTATACTTGACGTGATATATTTTTAATAGACTTTATTAATAAAATGGCTAGCGATGGTCAGTGATGGCTTCCCAGTTGTGGCATAAGTTATTCACACAAATGCTTGAATTGAGTGATGAAAACTTTGTGAGAAAACGCATAATCCATTGCTTACATCTTCTTAGGAGGGTATTCTGTTCAGCTTTTCATGCGGAATGCTGTCAAACTCCATATAAAAAAACGTTGGTTAAACGTTGGAGAAAAATAGGTGAAAATCTAATGCACTGCTAAAATGAGGAAAAATGGCACAAAAAAAATTCAGTGGCAACGCTTGAAACCATTGCCACTATCATTTTTGTGTGCAAAATGTTTTTCTTTTTTATTTCCATCAAACTCTTTGCCATTCTTCTTTACAACCTTTTCTAAACAAAAAATATTCACACAAATGTTTGAATTGAGTGATGAAAAATTTGTGAGAAAACGCATCAAGATTATCTTTTTCCATTGCTAACTTCTTCTTAAGGTCGGTATTCTGTTCAGCTTTTCATGCGGAATGCTTACTTCTTCTTAAGGTGGGTATTCTGTTCAGCTTTTCATGCGGTATCCTGTCAAACTCCATTTAAAAAATAAAAAGTTGGCGTAATGTTGGAGAAGAATGGGTAGGTTAGGTAAGGTTGAAAAGGGTATAAATATCTACAGCGGTCAAAAAAAGTATTCATCATTAGCAAAATTGATAATAAATTCACTTATTTTGGGTAATTGAAGAAAATTTAAAGTAAACAAATAATGCAGTTTTATGCAATAGTTTATTTTTCGTAATATGTTTTAAAATAAATTCAAAAAATAAATTTAATTAGCGCAAAAAATGCAATTTTATATAATAACACCAAAAACAGAACAAAAAAAGTATTCATCATTGATGTGCTATCATCAAAGTCAAATTCAAATATTATTTGGGAATCCCCCTTTTCTGTTTTATTTAGTAAAGGAGGCTTTGCCCTTGACAGCAAATATTTAATTTCATTGAAAATATAGTTTTTGTCAAAATGGGTCGTAAGCAAAACGAGGTTTCTGATGAGGTAAAAGTTTTGATAATAAAACACCACAGGAATGGTTTAACTCAAAAAACTATCAGTGAAATATTAAATAGACCACGATCTACTATACAATCCATCATCAGAAAGTGGACAGAAACGAAAACTGTTGACAATAAACCAAGATCTGGTCGACCAAAAGCACTTTCAGTTGGAGATGTGCGTTGGCTAGTGCGGCAAGTTCAGAAAACTCCGAAGACAAATGCGACCATTCTTCGTAAAAACACTATGGAATATTTAGGGAAGGAAGTTACTACACAAACAATTCGAAATACACTCAAAAGGCATAGTTACAGAGGAAGAACTGCACGTAAGAAGCCCTTTATAAATAAAATAAACCGAGTGAAAAGGCTAAACTTCGCAAAAATGTATGTAAAACAGCCCGAATCATTTTGGAAAACAGTCATTTTTGCAGACGAGAGCAAGTTTAATCTTTTTGGGTGCGATGGAAAGGTCATAGTGTACAGAAAACCAAATACAGAGCTTGAAGAACGAAACACAGTTGCTACTGTAAAACATGGTGGAGGTGGTTTAATGGTTTGGGGGTGTATGGCGGCTTCAGGAGCGGGAAATCTTGAAATTATTAATGGAGTAATGGATCATAAGTATTACATTGACATTTTAAAGAGGAATTTAAAAGATAGTGCTGTAAAACTTGGGCTTGGTAATAACTTTCAATATTATCAAGATAATGACCCCAAACATTCTGCTTTAAATACCAAGATGTGGATGCTGTATAACTGCCCCAAAGTCATTAAAACTCCTCCTCAAAGTCCCGACTTGAACCCAATTGAACATCTTTGGGAACATCTCGAACGCAAATTGAGAACGCGCAATTTTTCGAGCAAGAGTCAAATGCAACAGGTGATAATGGAGGAATGGACTAATATAGACCAAAATATAACCGCTAAATTAGTCCAATCGATGTCAAACCGTTTAAAAGAAGTTATAAGACGCGGTGGTCGAATAACAAAGTATTAATTTTTTTAAATTATGTTATTTATTTTTTTGTTTTTTTGCAATGATGAATACTTTTTTTGTTTAATTTTTTGTGTTCAGCTGTAAAATGGCCCTTTTTGTTCCAATAAATACTATTTTTTTCTTTAAAAACAATGAAATTGTGTACATATATATCACACAAGCACTACTGCATCATTAGTTTAATATGTTTTTATTCCAATTGTCTTTTGTAGACTTATTAAAAAAAAAACATTGAATGATGAATACTTTTTTTGACCGCTGTATATATAATCTGCCCCATGCCACTATAGATCTACACCTACGCCAGTAATCGGCTTGTTGTTCGCTCTAAAAACTAAAAAGTGACCTGGAAAAAGAAAATCTAAGTCAGGAATTCCGTGCTGCTTACAAAATTTTTAATGTTTTGTATACTAAGTACCTAAGTACCGCAGTCTGTTAGCAGCGAAAGCCGGGCAATGACAAAGGAAATGCTACAACGCAGAAAAATAGGTGAAAAAGTAGTACTCTGCTAAAGTGAGGAAAATGGAAAAAAAATCAGTGGCAACGCTTAAAACCATTGACGGTATCAATTTGTTTGTTTCATGGTTCAGGGAGTCTACTAATTTCGTCATTTTATATGTAATTCCAAGAAATATTCGTCTAAGACCCCATAAAGTATATATATTCTAGATCGTCATGACATTTTATGTCGATCTAGCCATGTCCGTCCGCCCATCTGACTGCCGAAGGGACGCTTACTTTGAAAGGAGTAAAGCTAGACGCTTGAAATTTTGCACAAATACTTTTTATTATTGTAGGTCTGTTGAAATTATAAATGGGCCATTTCGGTCCACGTTTTGATATAGCTGCCATATAAACCGATCTTGGATCTTGACTTCTTGAACCACTAGAGCGGGCAATTCTTATCCGATTTGGATGAAATTTTGCATGAGGTGTTTTGTTATGGCTTTCAACAACTGTGCTAAGTATGGTTGAAATCGGTCCATAACCTGATATAGCTGTTATATAAACCGATCTGGGGTCTTGATTTTTTGAGTCGCTAGAAAGCGTAACTCTTATCCAATTTGGCTGAAATTTTGCATGAAGTGTTCTGGTTTGACTTCCAACAACTGTGCCAAGTATGGTTTAAATCGGTTCATAAGCTGATATAGCTGTCATATAAACAGATCTGGGCACGTGATTTGTTATGAATTCCAAAAACTGTGTTAAGTATGCTTCAAAACGGTTTGTAACCTAATATAACTGCCATATTAACCGATCTTGGGTCTTGATTTCTTGAGCTTCTAGAGGGCGCAATTCTTATCCGATTTGGCCGAAATTTTGATTGTGAATGATTTTTTTTTTTGACTTCCAATAACTGCGTCAAGTATGGCCTCAACCAGTCCATATCCTGATATAGCCTGAATATAAACCGATCTCCCGATTAGACTTCTTGGGCTTCTAGAGGGCGCAATTCTTATCCAGTATGGTTAAAATTTTGCATATGTCGTTTTGATATGACATCCAACAACTGTTCCAAGTATGGTCTAAATCGGTATATAACCTGATATACCTGCTATATAAAACGATCTCCCAGTTTGACTTTTTGAGCCTCTGCAAGGCGCATTTTTTTTTGATTTGAAAAAGTCATTCAAAGAACTTGACAAATGCAAACCATGGTGGAGGGTATATAAGATTCCGCCCGACCGAATTTAGAACTGTTTGTTTTCGTTTAATGGGTTTTCAACGTTTTTTTCCTTTTTTGTTATTTTATTTATTAAAAAAATATAAAACCCGCGCAGAATAAATGGGTCTTATAAGCGTTCAGGACCGTAAATCGAGAAATCGATATCTACATATGATCCTATCTGGTCGATATTAGGGAAGTATACGTAATGCTTCAACATAGCTCCCTGTAAAAATTTCAGGAAAATCGGGTAACAAATAGGCCAGTTATTGGAGAAAGGCCTTCAACCGGGAATTCGGTCTATGTGGGGAAAGAACCCAAAAATGGCCGGTCTAAACCATATTTGGAAGGACGTTAAATAAATTAAATTTTAATGGACCTTAGGCCTTAATCTATGAATCGATGTGTATGTGTATCACCAATCATATATTTCTTAGTTGTACCTACATGCTAACTTTTAGACCTCTAGCTTCATCTTGAAAAAAGTACCAAATGGTACTAATTTTTGTACTAAAATGTGACATTGGTGAATAGATCATTTAGCCACCCATTATATATTTCTTAGTTGTACCTACATGCCAAATTCAAACATCTAGCTCCATCTGAACAGAAAGTACCAAATGGTACCAAAATGTACGAATTTTTAAAAGATCATTTAGTCACCCATCCTTTATTTCTTAGTTGTACCTACATGCCAAATTTCAGACCTCAAGCTCCATCTGAACAGAAAGTACAAAATGGTACGAATTTGGCACCAAGATGTAGGAATTTTGAATAGATCATTTAGTCACCCATCATATATTTCCTAGTTGTTCTAAATTTCGGACCTCTAGCTCTATCTATAAAGAAAGTCCTAAATAGTACCAATTTCGGTACTAAATGTTCGAATTGTTAAAAAATTTTTTAGTCACCCATCATATATTTCTCAGTTTCACCTACATGCCAAATTCAGATCTCTAGCTCCATCTGCGCAGGAAGTACCAAATGGTGACAATATTGGTACCAAAACGTACGAATTGTAAAAAGATCATAGTCACCCATCTTATTTTTCCTAGTTGTACCTGTATGCCAAAATTCTAGCTCTCTAGCTCTAACGCTAAAGAGAGTATCAAATGGTACCAATTTGGTACCAAAATGTACGAATTTTGAAAAATCATTTAGTCACCCTCACACACTTCCTAGTTTAACCTACATGCCAAATTGCACACCTCGGGCTCCATCTGTAAAGAAAGTACCAATTGAGGTACTAAACGCACATTTTCTCCCGTTACCAGTACTACTTTTCCCTTTTTTTCACCCTCATTGTTTTGCACCAGATGTCTTTTAGGTCAAATTGCAAAATTCTATCTCCATTCATCCGACCTGTACAAATTTCACCCCATTTCGTACCTTTTGGATACTTTTTTTAGTACCTAAATGTTCAGATTTCTAAAAACTCTTAAATTCACCCATTTATGATTGCCATAGTGTACCTAAGTTCCAAAATTCAGAGCTGTAGTTCAATTTACAAAGAAAGTATCAAATATTGGGTTGCCCAAAAAGTAATTGCGGATTTTTTAAAAGAAAGTAAATGCATTTTTAATAAAACTTAGAATGAACTTTAATCAAATATACTTTTTTACACTTTTTTCTAAAGCAAGCTAAAATTAGCAGCTGATAACTGACAGAAGAAAGAATGCAATTACAGAGTCACAAGCTGTGAAAAAATTTGTCAACGCCGACTATATGAAAAATCCGCAATTACTTTTTGGGCAACCCAATAGTACCAATTGTGGTATAAAACGTACTATTTTTCCCACTTCCAAAATTGTATTACTGAACCCTACTTTTTCGAAACGCTCTTTCATTTGAGCCCAAGAACATAATTTTAACCCTTTCCGTTCGCTCTGCGCAATATGTACCATTTCGGACTTTATGATACTTTTTAGTACCTTAACGTACGAATATCACCAAATCCATGCTTATACCGGGCCTACGACCCAAGACCAACATTTATGCAAAATGTTATGATTCTAGCTTTAGCCGTTTGGGATCTTTTATATATATAGACGATTGTTGATCATAATGTCCATCATCACAAAGTTGATGTTATTGTAAATCATATTGTCATCAGCATAAAAAACGTCTGTTAAAAGCCCATATATTTTTCATGTATAAAACTATTATTATAACGATGTTTTATACTTAGTTTTCTTTTTCTCCAATCATTTTCATTACCCGCATCCATTTCTCTATTGTAGTTGGGCTTTGAAGTGCATCGATTTTTTTTTCTCATTTTTTTTTAAAGAAGGGAAAGTCTGGCTCTGCACTTACATATGCATGTCTAGAGTTTCTCCCTTTGTAACGAGTATTCATTAAAATTGGCCCTCCTTGTGACCTTTTTTGTATTGTGAGCGTTTCTTCATTTACCTCTACTCTGGCGGTCATTTAATGAATTTTGATTTGTTCTTCTCTCAAAAGCTTTGCCCATTGACATGATTGATTGTTTTTTTATGCATTGCTCGGTGGGGTGGATTGTTATTAGGCAGTTTTATCATCTCAAATGTGGTGAGAAAAAAATGAAAAAGATCAAATGATAGAGATGGTATGGTAGCAAAACAAGGCGGCAGATGTTGAGATTTGCGATGGATGTGGGGAAAATGTTTGTGATTATCAACATGATGGGTTATTGAAGATTAATAGGTAAAAGGAAGTGGGAATGTTTTTTATACAATGTAAAAGTTTAGAAAGGAAAGCTTTTAAGATTTTCGCCAGAAAAAAGGGTTTCCTTTCTACCTCATGTTTCTCAAGACCTCAAAGTCATAAAAAATCGATAGCGCCGAAACCAAATAAGAGACGCGGCGTCTAGAGTCAAATTTGAGGGATGAAAGAGACACAGCGAGACTTCGAAGTACACGAAAATGCATTTAAACTGTACAACAGTATTGCAATTTTATCACTTGAAAAACCCTTTTTGTAAATTTAACATATAAATATGTGCAATTTTGTAAGTATGTACGTCTTTTCATGTAAGGTTACCATATTCTCTGACAATTTTTGGCAACATTACGAATTTTCAAGAAAATATGGCAACATTTGCAGTAAGAAATATGCTGAGAGAAGAAAACATTGAGAGCGACGCTGTAAAAATAGAATAGAGTATATTTCAGCGTCATGTCGCTAGACTCTGATTCTACCCGCGGCGGTTTTTTTATTTCCCATAGAAAATGCATGTAAAACAACTCGACGCTGACTCTTGACTCTTTGATTGGATTTAGACTCTAAAGTAAGTGAACGACTTCCAATAACAATTTGTGCTAATTTGTACACATTTTTAAGTACGCGAACACACAGATTCATTGCAAAGTATTTGAACTTCGTGTAATATGCCTGAATTCTAAACAGCTGTCTTAAGTGTTGCCAATTATTCATTTGATATCTTACAAAATATTCAAAGGCTTAGGGCAATCATAATTAAATCTCTCTCTCCTTCCTTTCTCCTTCTCATTGTATTATGGGATTTTAAGAATCTGTTAGTTTTCAACAGCTCATGTTAAAAGAAACTAATTGAACGTTCATTGATCTTCATATCAATGGACATTAGCAAAAGTACTTTTAAAATAGAAGTGTGTAAAGTGTAGCGTAGCGATGGTGAAAATAAAGTGTAAAGTGTAGACAAACACATTGTTGTTGTTAAATAGCATGGAAAATATAGCGCCCCCTTATGACCCTCTCATGGCATTGCATACATATACAGCTGCGCTCAAAAAAATAACACAACATGTCTACGAATATTCAGGTTCAGTCCTATAGAGAAGTAATCATGTTTTCATGCACTATTTGTGCAATAATATTCTTAGTTACTGTTGTCCCTATTTTTTTTCCCACCACTGTATATTCTTGATCGTCTTGACATTCTAAGTCGATTTAGCTCTGTCCGTCCGTCTGTTAAAAGTAGGCCAACTTTCGAAGGAATAAAAGGTGCTAATGTAGGTCGGTTGGGATTGTAAATGAGCTATATCGGTCCACGTTTTGATATAGCTTCCACATAAACCGATACCGGATATTGACTTCGAGAGCCTCTAGAGGGCGCGATTATTATCCGATTTAGCCAAAATTTTGCATAAAGTGTTTTGTCTTCCAACAACTGTGCAAATTATGGCCCGATCTCGCATCTTGACTTCTCGAGCCACTAGAGGGCGCAATAATCATCCAATTTGTCAGAAATTTTGAAAATAGAGTTTTGTTTGGAGTTACAAAAATTGTGCTACGTTTGGTCCAAATCGGTTCGTAAACTGATATAGCTCCCATATAAAGCGATCTCGGATCTTGAATTCTTGGGCCGCTAGAGGGCGCAATAATTAACCGATTTGGCTGAAATTTTGCACGAAGTGTTTTGTTTTGGCTTCCAACAACTATTCTTAGTATGGTCCAAATCAGTTCGTAAACTGATACAGCTCCCATATAAACCGATCTCCTGATTTTATCTTTTGAGCCTCTAGAGGGCGTTATTCATATCCGATTTGGATAAAATCTTGAACAACGACTTCATCTACCACCTTAAACATATTGTCTGGATTGGTCTATAACCTGATATAAAAAGATATCCCGATTTTACTTCTTGAGCCACTATAGGGCGGCAATTCTTAACAACTGTGCCAAGTAAAGTCCAAATCGGTCAAGAACCTGATATAGCTCCCATATAAATCCCAATTTGACTTCTTGAACCCCTGGAAGCCTAAATGTTCATACGATTTTTTGCACATAGTGTTCTGTTAAGACTTCCAACAACTGTGCCTAGTGTTGTCCAAATCGGTATATAACCTGATATAGCTCCCATATCTCCCGATTTAACTTCTTGAGCCCCTGGAAGCCTCAATTTTCATCCAATTTGTTTAAAATTTTGCATGTGGTGTTTCGTTAAAACTTCCAACAACTGTGCCAAGAATAGTCCGAATCGGTCTTTAACCTGATATAGCTCCCATATAAACTAATATCCCGATTTGACTTCTTAAGCCCTTTCAAGTCGCATTTTTTTCCGATTTGGCTGAAATTGAGCATGTAGTGTTTTGTTATGACTTTAAACAACAACACTAAATCGGTCTATTACCTGATATAGCTTCCATATAAATCTATCTCCCGATTTGACTTCTTGAATCCTTACAAGCCGCAATTTTAGTCCGATTTGGCTGAAATTGAGCATGTAGTGTTTTGTTATGTTTTTCAATAACTATGCCAATTACGGTCTAAATCGGCCTACAATCTGATATAGCTCCCATATAAACCGATCTCCCGATTTGACTTCATGAGTCCTTACAAGCCGCAATTTTTGTCCGATTTAAAAAAATATATGTAACATTATTATTAACCAAAAATAACTCTCGAAGTGTTCGCTTACTGGTTTAATTCAGTTTCAATAAAAAATTTTGAAACGTCAACCATATTTCCTTAATTGTATTGTTCATTGCTATTATTTTGACTGCCTCAATAAGGCTACTTTTTTGAAATAGGCATTATTATTATTTTTTTGTTTTGTACTGACATACAATAACGGTAAATAAGACAATCGGATTGCAAGAAAGTCTGCTTGAAGGAATAAAATCAATTGTACTTATATTTTGCTGCCCTGCTATTGTTTTGACCACAACTGTATGTATATACACACTCTTGCAACAAATCGCAGGCAGCCAGTCATCAGCCAGTATGCAGCAATTACATCTTATAATAAAAATAGTTGAAGAGTCGAGTCGTCGTAACAAAATGCATAGCATCAAAATAGACATTAAAATAAATACATACTATAAGAAAAAATCGAAAAAGTGATTTCTTTCTTAGCATTGTCGGAAATTACAGTTAACACCACAACAAGGAGCTCTGGCGAGAGAGAGAAAGAGAGGGAGAAAAAAAGGATGGTAGAGCTATAATGTTGATGACAATGATGGGAGCCAGACAACACAAACACTAAAGAACTCATTTACACTGGGGGCTATGGTGTTGCCGCATTTATTGTTAGTTGCAGTTATTCGATTGGGGGATGTTGATGTTGATGATTTCTATGGTGTGGGGAACTCTAGCCATGGTAATGTTAGTGTTTTTGGCAGAGTATTTATCAGAATGGGTGAGTGTGTGTTTAAGTGCAATGACGAATGCATAGTTGTTGCACAGCATGTTTTAATGGTTTGCTGCATAGAGCAAATCGAATGGTGAGACCCCACTGACAGTTTCAAAAACTCTACTTCACCATCAAGGAAAATTTTATAAATAATAATTGAGGGAGATATGGAAATGCTTTATACCGGGTTTCCATAAAGGACTTGACAACTTAAAAAAAAGAGGAAACAAAAACTTTATTTTCGGCTTGAAGTAAAACATAAAACATTTATAAAAGGGGCTCGACTTCGTTCATATGGCCACCGTGGGCATGTTTGCATGTCAATACGTGGGACCCAGTTTTCGATGACTCGGCCGCACATTCAGCTGACAAGGCCCCTATTTCCCCTTAAAACTTGGCTTGACCAATGACTTCATGTAGCTCTAAAGAAAAAAGTGTAGAGCCGTCAAATCGCACGAACCAGGGGCAAATTTCTTAAGATAACACGCTCATCAAACTTATCCTTTGGTAAATCGATTTAATGTGGGCTTTTTGAACCGTCCGGTTGAAACCACGTGTCTTTCAGGTCTATATCTTCTTAATCAGGCATAAAATAATCTGTGAGCATGATGACGATTGGCATCATGGGCGTAGAAGTATGATCCAATGTCGCCGCCGGCATGCAAACCGCACCAAAAAGTTATTTTTTGTGAATGAAGCGTTGATTCGTGAAGCACATGTAGATTTTCATCCATTAGACCAAAAATGAGTTTCGTCACTGAAGATGATTTTGCTCTTAATGTAGCGGTCGATGGAAGTGGCGATCCTCGTCAAGCTCCTGTAGGTGAGCAAGCTCGTTCCGGTCCAAAGGACCGATCGCCGCGGTAACAGGGTGGCCATTGGTTATTTAAAGGCGCCAATAACTCGCCTTGTCATATCGAGCATCACAGACACTAGGTATTTGTGCAAGAGCCGGTGCCGCCCGGCCTCTCTGAGACTCTCCGCCCGATACCGCTGAATCTCCACGACTGCCGTTGCAGCTACTCCGTATGGAGCATTCCACTGGACGCGCCCGGTATCTCGCAGCTAAGCTTCTCGTGATAGCAATGAACAACACACAGATCGGACCTCAACGTTCCAGCCTGTATGGTGCTCACAGCCAACCCGTGCCGAGATGTTCGTGTACTTTACCATGGTGGAAAGGTGGAGTTTACTGAATAAATTGACCGTGACTGTTGGATAATTAGCGTAAGAGCGCGTTCACAAATTAAATTCCAAGCTGTCAAGTTCCTATAGGGAAATCCTTTGTATGAGAGTCAAAGTGTTGCGCTTTATTTTGTATGTTTTTTTTTCATCTGTTCCGTATAAACTGAAGAACGGATGAAACGACTTTCCTGAAATTTTCTCAGAATGTTAAGATTTGCAACACTGTGAAAAAAGTTATTTCATATTTTGATAGAATTCCGGCGGACCCTCCCCCTACCTCAGTCTTCCAAAAATGACAAATCTTGGAGATTCTATGCCAAATGTTGTTAGAGAAAAAAAAAATCGGAACTGTAAAAACAAAATTTAGGGTCAAGGAACCATGGGGGAATGCCCCATCCCAAAGTCTCTTTCAACAGATATGCGACAGATTGACAGACAATATGAACGATAGTATCAGGGAGGTCTCCCATCTCTTAAACAATAGAGGAACGCCCCATCCCACAATCTCTTCAAAGGAGAATGCTGACCGTCTGAAAAAATATGGATATCACATGTAAAAAATTTCTGAGTAGAGCACGAATCGGAAAAAATAAATTGGCCAGCACTACCAAAAACCCCCTTAGCGGACATGTAGAGTGGGAGAAAATGGGACTAAAATGATGACTAGACCGACTCAGAACGGCTAGACGATAAAGAATATATGAATATAAATTAGTATACCCCCTTTTATGGTGGTGGGTAAAAACCATGTAAACTCGAATACACTTCACTTCCTTTGCATAAGACGAGCCATTGCCTTTAATTGAAAATCTATTCAATATTCCCACATTTATTAATTCCCTTAAACTCATTAAAGATTAGAAATCGACTCTTCACCTAATGATCTTCAATATTTGATGGGGAACAAAAAAAATCAATGTACCTACCTACACTGAAAACACATTTTAGGGGGGAAAATATAAATGACGGCAATACTCTTTAGATACTGTGGCTGTAGAAACTTTCATCTGATAATGCCATCTAATTACAAGAACCGTGTCGTTGAACAGACTTAAGTATCTGACACAAAACAATCCAAGATAGCATCTGAAGACAAAACAACAACGAATAGAAAATCAACCCCATCATCAGCATCAGTTTTTTTAATACGTCAAGCGCATTGCACGCAGTACGGCAATCAAGCCCTCAACGCGCTCGACTTTACCATCAAACTGACAAACTGTAAATGCGCTGCTTCATTATTGTGAAGTGCTACCATGTACTTACATAATGTGCGATCTTCGAAAAGTGTAACATGAGATGTTTTTGTTTTGTTTTCATTTCATGAGTACGAATACCCATCCCAAGCCAGTATTAATACGCGCATGCTTCCAACCGTATAGTCAGTCAGTCAGTTAGCTTCTTGAGTCTTAGATACTTTCATTGAGGTAGGCAACAGCTTCATGCTTGTTTCATGCTCCACATATAATTTCGAAAAATAATCTTCAAAGCATGACTAAGAATTTCTTGGATACATTATATCAGATGTGTATGTGTGTAAGTACATCTTAGCTATATGATGAATGATAAAGCCGTTAACTAGTGGTGATTTTAAGTGTTAGAGCCCCAAATAGAATTCATCAACATCATCATCGTTGATGGTTTTAATAAGCCGTAAACATGATGGATTATAATTGCATGCCCTGAAGAGAGGCGTTTTTAAAATAATGTTTTTAAATTAACAGCTTAAAATTATTTAATTTATGGAAAGATTTAAGACAATATCACAGATAATTACATTATTAAAACAAGCAGAGTAGAGTTTGTAAGGGAGTAACGTAACGGTCTGAGGTCAAGGCCTTGGTATTTTTGACTTTTATTACTCTCAAGCACACGATTTTAATTCTGTACATAACCCCTGCTCTACGCTCGCATTTGGCATCCTTCTCCCCTTTTATATTTTGTTTGCCCATGCTCTGCTATTTAATTACATAAGAGCAGAAGTAAATATGAAGTGGTGAATTTTATACCATGGACTGCTCATTTGATTTGAAAGAGTGGCAACCATATATAACTATATAACTTAGTGAATTAGTTTGTAACACCCAAAAGGAAGAGAGATAGACCATTGATAAGTATACCGATTGGCTCAGAATCACTTTCTGATTCGATTTAGCTATGTCCGTCGGCCTATCTGTCTGCTTGGCTGTCTGTCCGTCTGTCCATGTTAATTTGTGTACAAACTACAGGTCGCATTTTTCATCCGATCTTCTTCAAAATTGGTATGGGCGTGTTTTTCGGCCTAGAGACAAAACTGAAACTGGAAAAATCGGTTCAGATTTGAATATAACTCTCTGTTTATTGGTAATTATTTTTGTTTTATTTTTATTTACTTTTAATGAAGATTCATGGCAGCAGCTAGTGTTCAGGTACCGAAAACTCAACAAATGATTTGTTATTTAACCTCAAGTCGATTGTTCTATAATATTGGGTTGCCCAAAAAGTAATTGCGGATTTTTTAAAAGAAAGTAAATGCATTTTTAATAAAACTTAGAATGAACTTTAATCAAATGTACTTTTTTACACTTTTTTTCTAAAGCAAGCTAAAAGTAACAGCTGATAACTGACAGAAGAAAGAATTCAATTACAGAGTCACAAGCTGTGAAAAAATTTGTCAACGCCGACTATATGAAAAATCCGCAATTACTTTTTGGACAACCCAATAGAAGGTAAGTGCAAAACTTGCAGAATTATTTGGAAAATCTTGAAAAATTCAAACATTGTGTCCTTCCAGACACCAAGAAAAGAGCAATTATCGGTTTCTTAAGTGTTTTGATGGAAGCATCCTCCTTTTCCTTTTTGATTGAAGCATCCTATGCAGCCTTCGAAATGCATGCTGATGCTCGGAAAATGCAAATTTTCCAATGAGAGGAGCGGGAGGAGTAGTCCCTCCCCCATGCGACTTTGCTACCGATCAGAGAAGGGAGATCGGTCTGTACGACTCCTCCTTGCTCGTGTCCTTTCCAGGTTTCAGCAGCGGGATCAGACTACCCATTTTCCAAACATCGGTTACTATAATAGTGTTCGGATAGGCTGAGGACAGTTGTTGTTAGGTACTCGACTACAGACAGATTCAGATTCTTCAGCATCAGTGAAGATTCTTCAGCATTCAGATTCTTCAGCATCAGTGATTTTGTCTGGGACCAGCGTCTTGGCGCCACGTATGACATTCGTAGCTTCGTGCATGGTTGTTGTAACAGTGTGTTGTACACTGAGGCGGCAGCCCTTGCCGATGAGAAACTCCATCGGGTCAATGCGGTACGTACAACCTGCTGCTATGGGATTGCACTGTAATTTGTGATGGCTGTCCAGCGGCACGGATACGACGAATGGCTCCCCCTTCTAGTATTTTCATTCTCGTTTCAATAAATTGACGTTTATCTAGGGAAAATACCTCAAAAGTATCGCCAACATTTTTTATTTAAAAAAAATGTTTTCCAAGCAAGCAAACAAAAAACCAACCAAAACAAAAATCAGCTGTTTTTGTTCAAATTTTCGGTGGAAGTCGTTCACGAACTTTTGCTTGCAAATTTTTTAAAGAGTCAAATGGCTCTTACTCTCCATGAAATTTTTACTGGAAAAGTACGCGAACAGACGTTATGTATTGATTGGTGAGTTTCACGTTCATAACTGCTCATTTGAATTGCAGAGTGGCAATTCGCTGCCATTTAAATGTAACGTTATGTGTTAGAAACTCACCAATCCATTATTGGACTGCTTGTATTTTTTTGTTGATCAAATTTAATGCTCGATTAAACTAGAGACGAAGGAGTACTAATTTGATGTGCTTCGTTTCCTCTATAGAACAAATACGATATCCGACTAAATCAAATACTTAGCAGTGATCTTGGACAGGAAACTGAGCAAAATAGCCTCACATTCAGGAGCGTATGGAGAAGAATGCAAATGAAGAGATTTCGGATCGCATAACTGAGACGATACTTGAGGTCGAATGCAAGACTCTGATGCCAGCGACACAATCTTGGAATGACGGAACTCCATCATTCCAAGTTTACTCCATCATCAACTTCCATCTTGAAGTTCATGCTACACGGATGGTTCCAAGCTTGAGAACAGAGTGGTCTAAATTTAAGACCAAGGACGGTTGAAGTACGTTTACATTAGCCACTAAATGCGAAGTGCTAAATCCTGTGTTGTTTTGCAGGATTTACCATACAAAAATCAATCCCACTTTTGCAGGATTTATTTTTAAATCCCAAATAAACCCGATTTCATGGCTGAATAATTGATAAAAGTACCAAAATATGCAACTGTTTTCACGCAATGTGTATGAAAGTGTGCTATATGCACATTCATGCATTCGCATGTATGCTTGTGTATGTCACTTAAATCTCCAAAAACGCAATGTAAACTGACAGGATTTCTGGGGATGGCACAATCTGCATCGTTAAGGTTGCGGGCCACGACGGAGTAAAGGGAAACGAAAGGGCGGGAATAAAAGCTTTCGGACAAAGCTGTTCAAGATAAGGGCGTGGGCGCATTGAGCACTGTGGAATAGTGAAAAAGTCGGTAGAACGACGAAAGCCTAATGGAGGGAATCTTTCTCTCCGGTTCAGGATGGAGTGCAATAAAGCCTTCGGTGTAATTACAGTTCTCATAGAGATCACCTTTTTAAATCCGCCTTGGATTTACACATGCAAAAATGCTACAGTACATTTTGTTTAATGACATGTGGCAACACTGTGTATTTCTCCATAACGGCATGTTCAAGTAATTTCCTAAGTTGTTAGGTTAGTTTTTTTACTCCGACCGACCTTAGCATACGCACCAGGACGCTGCCAAAATTAAATTGAAATAAATCTTAAAAAATTAAAATCATTGAAATGCTGGCTGACTGACTATTACAACAGACCCCAATGACAAAAGAACAACGACTCGAAAATACAAAACACAACGACATCATCCAAAATCACCAAAACTCTTCAGAGTTGCATAAAACAGCGGTATAAAGGCGAGGGTGGTGGGGTCGCAAGAGCGGTAGAGAGAGAATAGTGCATGAGACCAACAAACAAAGGAAAGTTTTCATGCAGTTAAACAAAAGATTTATGAAGAAGATGACACCACACAATTTCCAAAAAAAAGTCTTCATTTAAGGCGAATGGATGTCGGTTGGATGGATGCTATAACGGGCGGTAGATGCTGCTACTAACTAATGCTGACATTATTGGATTATTTGACGTTTGGGGGAAAAGATTTTCAAGCATAATGGCAGCAAATGTTGGCGTTGAAGTTGATGACTGCGGCCTCTATGGTGGTAATGTTGATTTTCAAGCTGTTCTCGCTGCTGCTGTCGTACGCCTTTGTAGGAGTTGAAGATGGAGCCCACCATTACATGATGTTCAGCATTAAAATGCAATAAATTATAATATTAAAAAGACAAAGAAGCAGTTTATTCATATCACACACACACACACACTTGCATATTTCCATTGCTGGGTAGAGCCAAAATCGAACTACACAATGCAATGAAGGCTCATATATGATGATAGTGATGATGCGATGAGGAAAGTTCAATGTCAATTTGACAAAATTTAACATTTGCCGTTAGAACCAGAGTTGCCAATGTTGTGAAGTTAATGATGAAAATTTGTGCTAATAGAAAAATAGTCAAGAACGGAGCTGTCTTAGAATAATTCCAGCTCGAGTTAGGAAAGAGGTATCCTTACGAAATTTGTATTGGCGTAAAGTAGACAAAACTTGTTAAAAAAGAAACGCGCCCCATAGTGGTTGGTGTGTTTTGCGATCTCCGGCTTTCCTTTTCTATTTGCAAAGAAATTCTCCGATCATTGAGCTTGTCTCGAAAAAGGAACAAAGGAAAATTGTGAAATGTAATGATATTCGCCTTAGCAGGCAAAAAATCTTGAAAAAAAAATGTTCATGCCAATTATCCTCCAAAACATGACCTTTTGTTTTGGAGAACAATTGGGGACTGTCGAAAGTCAGCAATTTTTTATATCACAAAAAAATTGCTCAGTATTTTAGAAGTGTGATTTCTGTTTAAGTGTTTTAGTTCCGTTTAATGTCTTGTTGCATTGGATAGTTTCTATATTAAAAAATAAATTTATGAATATAAGCTTACTACTTTTGACAGCATTATGCCAAAGTCATCAAAATCGATCCGGTTAATGGCCTTAAAATTTACGAAAATGATTTTTGTTTTTGTAAAAACATAGTGTCTTAGCAAATAAAAAGAAATTAGATTTAATTTTTTTTTCAAAAATTTTAAAACATTTTTTTTAATTAAAAGAAAAAAAACTGTTTGCGCCTTCTTTTTTTGGACTTAAAATCTTATTGAGATTCTATTGTAGGATATTGTCAGAAATCGCGATATGGGTATCTGGTCAAATGGTTTTTAGCAACATAACACAGTTTGCCCTACTTGTTAGAGTTTTTTGCTGTGTTATTCTTTGAAAGGAAAGCATTGAACGTAATGCTCTATATCTGGTCAATATCCTGCAATGGAATCTAAAAAAAAAAAAAAAGAATGACAACATCAATACATATGCTCCAAATAATGTATACATATATGAAATTTTACCGAAATCGGACAAGGGAATCGAGGTTCAGGCGTTAATGAACGCCTGAGTTCGAATCTTGGCGGTGAATCCTGACATGCTAAACTCTTCGCTACGGTGGCCACTGTATATATTGTGGTCAACAATTAAATTGGTGAAAAAAATTTTTTTAATTTGACAATAAAATTTTATAATATAAGATGTTGAGAAAAGTAATGCCCACAAATACCGATAATAATCGGTATTCAATACAAACGCAGTGTTGCATTTGAATTTTGAAGGAGATTTGATGCAAATCTCCTCAAATAAATAAATTTGCTCACACTGAAAATGTATGAGAAACTTCGGTGCAAAACACGAGATTTCCGAAATCTCTTCGCAAATCAAGATTTGCTCCAAGTGTAAACATAGTTTAACGTCCCGATAAATGCAGTTGTGTTTTGTTTACCGATTGCTGCATAATATAACGGTATGCTCGCGTACTTATCCAGTAACAATTTGCCAATAAAAATTTGCAAAAGAATAAGAAACTTCTGTAGGGGGAAAAAACAACGTTTCATTTACAAAACTCTTCAAATGTTTTTCGCTCTCACACTCTCTTTTACTAAAAAACGAACAAAAAGTTTGTGCAAAATTTTGATTACGCGAAAATTTTAATTGCTGATTGCTTCATAATGTTGCCATATCTTCTAAATTACGTTAAAAGTGTACGAGAAACCCAAATTTGTCAACAGGAGAATTATCCCCACTTTAAATTAATGTTCTGGTTAGCTAACACGAACTTAATTTTTTCTACCAGAAACTCGCTCTTACAACTGTTAGCAAATGAATCTCAAAATAAATGCTGGTGGTAAAACATATGATGGGGTTGCCAATATTTTTTTTTATTGTAGAAAAAACGCTTTTTGTGTATTTCTACAATAAGGGAACCAATATTTGGTGAAAACTATCCACAGTGAACGAACTTAATACCTACCTATAGGAATAAAATAAAGAAAAAAGCATAAAATAAATCGAAAATTCTCTCATATTCAATTTAGCGGCCATTCAAACCCAAAAGCCCAGCAGCATTGGCGATGTTCCATTAAGAAACAGTGCACATCAATGGGTGTTATACCATTCAAGTATAGGCGAGTCCGAAGGGCGTGCGACTAGGTGACACCTTTTCATAGAGAAGTTTCAAATGGCTGAATAACTCATAAATATCGCCAGCATTAGTGGGGGAACAAGCACCGATTGATGTTCTCATCTGGATTCGAACCCAGCCATAAGCGCCTATCTTTACTACAGCACTACTGGTAAACACTGTTTATTAGAGTTTGTAAATAAATGTATTTACATCAGCCATCTTAAAAATCAAAGAATGCCTCAACACTCGTGGACATTATCTTGTTTATGGAACCTTAAGTGGGAAGGGCAACTAAAATGTGCATAGTCTAATAATGACGATGATAAATGACGAACATCAAAATGTGTAGGTAACGAATTTTGAACTACAGAAAGGCCCATACGGATCTCATGATACTTGACCTAGTAATATCAAAGAGATTGCAATTGGAATCGCCTACAATAAACACGTTAAAATATTTCGCAAATATATTATAATGACGGTCTTTGAAAGCCTAGATATACAACACCCAATTAAAGTTCTACCGGAACCAAATCCAATCTCAACAAACAAAGAATCACAAACGCCGTGGGTCGAAGAACGATGGACTATCTTAAAATAAAAAAAAAACCTTAACAAATAAAAAGACATTAAGTTCGGCCGGGCCGAACTTCGGATACCCACCACCTCGGGTATATATGTAAACCCCCTTTCGTCACAATCCGGTGAAAATTAGACAACTCCCAAATTCGGCACGGACACTGAGTGGTCTAATACATATGTCATTTTTCAAGTTTGTAGACAAAATATTGGTCTTTTTGGCAGATATATCTAATTATAAATCGATCTGAACCATATCAAGGTCGTATATCGGAAGGTTGAGAAACTCACTGTTTCAAAATTCAGCGTAATCGGATTATATATAAAGCTTTTATGAGCTTCAGTCCCCTTATCGGCAAATCGGTCTATAAGGCAGCTATATCTAAATATAGTCCGATCAGAACCATATTTAGGTGGGGTGTCAGGAGGCTTAAAATAACCCTCTGTTTTAAATTTAAGCGAAATCGGGTAATAAATAAAGCCTTTATTGGCTTCAGATCCTTGATCGTCAGATCGGTCTATACAGTAGCTATATCTAAATATAGTCCGATCTAAACCTTGTTTAAGTTGGGTGTCAGGAGACTAAAAATAACTCACTGTTTAAAATTTTAACGAAATCTGCTCAAAAATAAAACTTTTAAGGTCTTCAGACCCTTTTTTTTGGCAGATCGATCCATATGACAGCTATATCTAAATATTGTCTGATATGAACCACATTTAGGTTAGATGTCGGGAGGCTTAAAATAACCCTCGGTTTTAAATTTCAGCGAAATCGGGTAATAAATAAAGCTTTTATGGGTTTCAGACCCTTTATCGGGAGATTGGTCTATATGGCAGCTACATCTAAATATGGACCAATCTAATTCATATTTAGGCCAGAAGTCGGGAGCCTTAGAATAACCCAGTATTGCAAATTTCAGCGAAATCGGGTAATAAATAAAGCTTTTATGGTCTTCAGACCCTTTATCGGAAGATCGGTCAGCTACATCTAAATATAGCCCGATTTGAACCATATTTGGGTCAGTTGTCGGGGAGCCTTAAACTACTCACAGTTTTAAATTTCAGTGAAATCGGACAAAAAATAAAGCATTTATGGGCATCAGACCCTTTATTGGCAGATCAGTCTATATAGCAGCTATATCCAAATATGGCCCAATTTGGCCCGTTCAAAAACTTAACCAGCGTGCATCAAAAAGACGCATCTATGACAAATTTCAACTCAATATCTCAACTTTTGAAGGCTCTAGAGTGATAACAACAGACACACGGACATCGTTAAATCGTCTTAGAATTTTACGACGATCCGAAATGGAATAACTAAATGAATATACCCCTATCCTATGGTGTTGGGTATACAAATTCAAGTATTATTCGAAATAGATTTTCTTTACAATTAAAAAAATAAAAACGAAATACGGCAACCCTGGAAATCAAAACAAACGAAGAGAAGTGATCGATCCCTCTAGTAGTAAATAGTAAATAGAGTAAGCACATAACATGTGGGACACCAGGAAATGTAAGATATACATAACTTTAAAGTTTAATTATAACATAGAAACAGACAAGGGCTCATTAAATTAGGAACAACTGTTCTTAATTGGCATATAAGCGATTGACATTGATAAAAATAGCACACCGGCAAATCGGCAGGCAGTCAGCAACGCCAATAACACACAAACTTTTAATCTACGCAATAATGTTTCATTCTTGGATATTCGACAGGAATATGGAGAAACAATTTAATGGATGACGATGGCTGCTATCCACCATGGGGAGCATCACAATTAATTGAATACCATAAACACAAAATAGTAATTATTTAACAATTAATATATAAACAACATAAAAATAAACAAAAACACAGATTAAATGGAATATTTACCATCATCAGTTGTGATGTCAGAAAGATGATGTCCAAGGGAGATTTAAAAAGGTTTTCTATAAATTTAACTTAATATCACATTCTTTTAAAACAATGTCTTTAAAAATAAATATTAAAAAAAAACTGTTTTAAACTAAATTTCTACGCATCTTTCCAAAATTTATTGAGATTTTACGTCTTGCCAATGCAGCTCCTTTCGCCACTGTGACAGGCTAATCAATGCAATATAGCGGTAAAAATTCGATTACAAAAGACTGTTATCGAAAATAAATGTCGTTAAAATAAACATGTGGCAAGATTAATCCACCTTGTAATACATGCTGTATGAAGCCGGTAACAAAGCAATAAATAATATGCCAGTTGGCCTTAAAAATACGTATTTAAAATGTAAACTTTATTTTCTTATAAGTAAAATCTTGTTTTTTGTTCAACAAAACTAAATATATTTCGCAATTCGGCTTAACTGCAGTGCATAAGAAAGTAGCAAAACAATTCATACAATGTTGCCATATTCTTGTTTAACATAAAAATCTCCATTTTGCACGTAGAGCATGAAAAATTACCGTAGTTTTCTTGACTTTTGTATGGCTATCAGTGTGTCGTAAAAATATTTATTATGGCTACAAAAATGGGCATGAAGGAGCACAGTAACTCATAATCATCATCACTTTGACGTCGAAACTGTTACATCAGAGATTCCTGCATTATTTTTTTTATTTATTTTCATCTTTCTTCTTCGACGCTAGCTAGTAACGTTATTTGCCCTGCGTTTTTGTTTTCTTTTGTTTTTATGTTTCAATAAGTCATTTTGTTAATCAGTCATATAAAACACACAACGACGAGCTAAGAAATGCTGCCAGGAGAGAGCGAAAGACAGAAAAATGGAGAGAATACAATAAATTTGTTATGACGTAGTGAAGACAGTTCAATAGATGGTTAATATATAAATCGAATCTTAACAAGTAAAAATCTACTAAGTTAATCTGGGCAGAATCTTGGGAACTCACTATTATGGATTCCGCCAATTTTTTTTACAAATAAAAGTAGCTAAAGGGCATATGTGTACTTCATGCACAAAATTTCTGACGAATCAGCAAAAAATTAAAGCTTCTTGGGGCCGTAGAAGATTAATCGGGAGATCAGTTTATATGGTAACTATATCAGGTTATGGACTGATTTTGAACCATATTTGCCACCGATGTTGAGTCATGAAAAAACACTAAGTGCAAAATTTTAGTCAAATCGGATAATAATAGGGGACCATTAAGTCAATTCGAAGGACCATTTTATATGAGAGTAAGATCCAAATGTTAACTGTTATATACAACTTGCTACTCCCAACAACCTACATCCATAAAAAGTAGTAGACAATGGATGAATTTACAGACACACTAAGACAATTTTAGGTCCATTGTGATACCGCAGTAGCGACAGACCAAGGCTTTTGGCTGGAATCGAACCCACGACCCCTGCACTTGTAATCCAAGCACGCTACCAACTCGACTACCGGGGCGCCCTAGTAACATGGTTAGATCGACTTAAAATGTCATGACGATCGGTCCACTTTTGGGTTTGGGTTGTGTTTTTGGCATAAAGGGGAAGGGTCCGTCCCCCATCCGATATCGAAAAATTATATAGCCTATGTTTCCTTCCAAACTTACCTACACAATATGCGAAAATTTCGAGAAAATCTGTTCTGCTGTTTTTTATTCTATACGGAACAAACAAACCGAGTTCCATTTATCCGTGATTCCCCCCTCCCGATATCAAAAAATTATATAGCCTATGTTTCCTTCCAGACCAACCTACATAACCTGTGAAAATTTCATGGTAATTGGTTCAGCCGTTTTTGAGCCCATATGGAACAAACAAACACAAATTTAATTTTTTATATAAAGATTATTCTGTAAGAGTTGCACGTTATTCGCTTGTAAGTGTTGCACGTTACTCGCTTGGAAGATCTTAAGATGCATTAATTTGAAAAAACTTAAAAAAACCATGTACCAATCGTCATATAAGCCAAGTGAAAATTCTGTTTGGTGTTGGGAAAAATCCTAAACACACCACATATGGAAATAAAAACAATCGTGAAAAGTTAACTCAGATGATTTATGAGCAAATCTTTTGGACGATTATAAAGCAATGAGTTGCGTAACAATCGTCGCGAAGAGTCATTAAAACTTTCGCTCACGCAATAGATTGTCATATGGTATTCTAGAAGAGTGTATCACGACTCATACGGACGACTATAAAGCAATGATTTGTAAAAGAATAGCCTCGAAGAGTTGCTAAAACGTAAAAGGATTGTCTAATGATATCCCAGAAGAATGTTTCGCGGCCCATACGGACGATTAAAACTCAATGAGTTGTAAGAGAATCGTCGCGAAGAGTTGCTTAAACTTCCACGCACCCAATGGACTGCCCAATGATATCCCAGAAGTTTGTTTCGCGACTCACACGGAAAAACAATTACGTAAAAATCTTCAAGAAGATTGTTTTATTCATCTCGGGGACGAATGCTCCTCCATAATTACGAAAAATGTTTGCAGGGCTCTTAAAAGGTTCATACATTAAAATTTGGTTCATTTAAATATTATTATTTAATAAAAAAATTAAGTTCGATAAATACAATCTATGGAAGTATATCACCATCACCATCTTCATCACGTTATTCAAGTGACTTGTTTTAGCCTATGTCCAATGTTTAGTGGTTAAGCAAAACAAACCACTTAATAAAATAAAATATTCATCATGATTTGTTTGATTGTTTTGTTAATAATGGGCAATAGATGCTGATGGCGATGGCGATAATGATGGCACTGAGGTTAATGATTAAAATCATTAAAGTTTAGATAGATAGACCTCAAATGGTTTGGAAATATTTGATAGTATTTGTAGTTCGTTGGCTGATAGGCCACTCTTGACTATCTGTGTTAAAGCGGTTTATTTTTAGACCAACGGCACACACCAAAACGACGACGAGTGTGTTGGCTATAGTGTTCTATAAACGTAAAAAAACAAAACAAATGTCATGACTCACACTGAATTAATAATAGTTTTAAGTTGTTTGATAGCTAGAGGCAAATAAGTGGTCCTGTGGCGCAATGGATAACGCGTCTGACTACGGATCAGAAGATTCCAGGTTCGACTCCTGGCAGGATCGAAATTTGTTTTATTTTATTTATAGTTTTCAAGCAAGCTCCAGACTTTTAAACATTGTTTTTTACTTTATTTACTGCTATTTACATACATATATGTATATAAAATAACGTATTTACAATGATATAAAAAATGTTTATTGTCTTGCATAGAATATTGAGATACGCAGCGCATTTGAATAAAATTAGAGGGTGCAATGAAATAAGTTGTTTTGTTTAAAAGACTTTTTTGCTTGTGACCCATTTCGTAAGCAATTAATTGAAGTAAAATTTATACTGACGCAGCGACTTGTCGCTACTATTTTGCTCAGAGAACTCAGTATCAGAGGTTAAGCATCTCGAAAGTGGCTCAGAGTGTCAGGTTATGAACCGATTTGGACTATACTTGGCGCAGTTGTTGGAAGTCATACCAAAACCACATTTGCAAAATTTCAACCAAATTGGATAAGAATTGCGCTCTTTAGAAGTTCAAGGATTCTAATCGGGTTTTATATGGCGGCTGTAACAGGTTACGGACTGATTTAGACCATACTTGGCACAGACCATACAATGGCACAAAGCGACACGCAGTGGAATAACATTAAGATCTGTCAGAACGCAAACCTACGTACTGCGAAGGACTGTCTCCTCAGTTCTCATGTGGATCACCTCTATCACACGATTTACATGTCTTTAATCGTGTAAATATCCGATTGAAGGCATAACTACATGCTGTCTAACAGAGAACATCCCAATTACCACCGAGCTACCAAGTGAACACAATAATTGGAGATCGCCCACTACCCATTGCGCTTGAAAAAGTTAGCCAGACTTGTTCTGGTTCCTGTGGCTTCGAGTGCAAATGCGTTGCTGCAGATGCTGCTGCTTCAACTTCTCAAGAGCTAGGATTGATGCCAGCGTATTGAATGTGTACCCGTCAGTAAACTGGGGCTACCGGTTCCAATGTCCAATCCTACACGACTTAAAACCAGATCGCTCTGGACGCAACCTATTTTAGTCGCTGAGTTCCTGGATCTGGAAATTTAGAACTTAGTAGACGAAGGCATGAAACACTGCTACAGAAACAAAAACAGCAAATACAAATGGCTTTCATGGGATTGCCTCAAAAATGTAATGTGATATTGCTCTTGAGCTTTTTATACGCTCCACCATAGGATGGGGGTATATTAACAACAAGGTATATATTCTTGATCGTCTTGACATTCTATGTCTATGTCTAAGTCTGCAAATGAGCCAGATCGGTCCATGTTTTGATATAGCTGCTAGCTGCAATATAAACCGATCTGCCGATTTTACTTCTTGAGCCTCTAGAGGGCGAAATTTTTTTCCGATTTCATCAAAATTACTATTACCATGTCGCTTTCCATGAAATTTAACAGATGTGCAAAATATGGTTTGGAGTGATCCAAAAGCTGATATAGCTTCCATATAAACGGAACTCCCGATTATACTTCTTATGTCTACAGAGGTCGCCTTTCTTATCCGTTTTGGCTGAAGTTTAGCAATATGACTTCCAGCACAGGTGCCAAGTATGGCCTGAATCGGTTTAAAACCTGATATAGCTCCCATTGCAATACTTGAGGCTCTAAAGGTTCCAATTTTTATCCGATTTGGTTGAAATTTTGCACAATAACCTTTTTTTTAATTCAAGCATACGGGCGGAATCGATCATTAAGCTGATATAGCTTCCATATAAACCGATATATCGACATTACTTCTTGAGGCCCTATAAGGATACCCTGAAATTTTGCACAATGCCTTCTACTATGGTCCCCATTATCCAAACCAGGTGTGTCCCGAATCTAATATAACTGCAATAGCATAAGAGTTCTTATCCATTATCCCTTGTTTGCTAATAAAGAGATACTGGGGAAAGAACTTGTTATCCATGGTGGAGGGTACATAAGATTCGGCCCGGACGAACTTAGCACACTTTGCCTGTTCTTATCCCTTGTTTGCTTATAAAGAGATACTGGGAAAAGAACTTGACAAATGTTATCCATGGTGGAGGGTACATAAGTTTCGGCTCGGCCGAACTTAGCACACTTTGCCTGTTCTTTCTTATGTTTCAACAAATTTCTATAAAAGTCACATTAGCATTACTGACTTTTATTCGGCTAATATAAGCTTCCATTATAAAGTGTAAACTTTATAGCGCTCATTTCTCCTTACTTTACTCAAGGAACATGGAAACAAACATGTTCATTTTAGTATTTTTGACACTCGTGGGAGACTTTTAATAAAGTAAACATTTCTCTTCTAATTAATACTTTACCTCTTTTAAGCAAAACAACAACAAAACTACAGCAGCAATGTTTATTTTGGTTATACCACACCTAAATATCTGCGGCAGCAGAAGCAGTAGCCTGACGAAAAACAAAGGTAAACAAATTTTGGTGTTATTAATCCAAACGAACCTACGAACAAACACAAAACCCGGGGGAGATAGAACAAATACCAAGTTAACACATTTGTGGAGGCCAACAGAGAGAGAGAGAGAGAGAGAGGCTGGTAAAAAAAAAATACTGGACAAAACAACAACACAAAAAATGATAGATATTAACAAAAAAAAAACACGCCTTACCTTACAGCAGAAAAAACGATAACTTTGATGGTGGTAAAAGGGCCAAACCGTGTGGGAAGGGTGTTCACCACCAAACCGAAGAAAATCCTTACAGTAGCATGGAGCTTAGCGCGAGAGATAATAAAAAATGACTGAGAGAGAAACAGCCATATGGCATGTTCTTCATGCACAAGAAATTTAGGCTAAAGAGATTAAAAACGCATTGCAAACATGAATATTTGGCAACACTTGCCTTAGGGCGCTAGGGGGACACAACAGATGTTTGCAAATGAAACTTACCTTTGACATAGAATAGATAACCAAGTCCTGGCAAAAGTAGTGATATAGTTAATCCATTAAAAATTTTCTTCTTTAAATTCACAAAATTATTTTTAATTCACAAATTCACTTCAATTTTCTTTATTAATTGTCTGCAATTTGTCAATAAGCTAGATTTGACAACTGTATGTAAATATTTCTTTATTCTCACTTTGGCACCATTGTTGGAGCCATACACATGCACTCTCTCACTCGTTGCTCTCCAAATTGCGGATACACTACACCACCTCCAACACTTTATTAGGCAGCAAAACAGTTTTCTTTTATGGCCTTTGATTTGTATGTAATAGGTTTTTTATGTTGCAGATGGAGCTCCCACTAGCCCCTGAAAAAGGAGGGGCATTTAAATTTTTGAAGGATGCTTTTAGGTTTATATTTTAGCATCAAATACATTACTGCCGAGAGAAGGAAAACATTTGTTTTTTCACTTTACTATTATTTTTACAATTTAGCTTTTGGTTAAGTGCTTTGGTTTTCTTTGTCAATGAAATGTTGTGTATATTTTGTTTGCTGGCATTAACTTCAATCAATAAATACTCCACGACGACATTAGTATTTACAAGCTACTATGTATTTTAAATTTTTTTCATTTTCATATTCACAAAGATTGCACATTTCTGGCCCTATTTTAAAATTTGGTATCTATTTAATTGAGATTTTCAATTGTTGTTGTTGAAAAAACCAAAACAAAGTACATTTGCAAAAATATAAAACAATTGCTTTTTTATGCTGCTGCTGCCGCTATTGCTGCATTTGGAGCCCCACTACACACTAACACTTTTACACTTTCGAGACACAATCAAATTTTCTCTTATCATTATTGTTGATGGGATGCACTTGGCTTTTGTTTAATTTCATTAAAATGATACAAAAACATTTTGTTTTGCGGAAATAAAATTCGAGTATATTATAGCGAATAATATTAAAATGTACCGAAAACCACGAAAAAACGAACACGGATTATGCGTGCTTCTCGCATCAAAAAATTTTCCAGATTGAAGAAAATCTGGTAATTTTTGTTTATGTGGTGACTGGGAAACAGGGATGAGAAATTTGATAATTGTACTTTCTCAAATGTAAAGGTACTTTGGTATCCATATGGCACATTTGGTACTATTTAATTAAATTTGTAGCGGACTTTCTTGAAAAATTGCAAAATAATTTGTGGAAAAACACTTAAAAAAAAAAACTAAAGCCACAAGTCTTGAAACAATTTCTAATACTAAACAAAATGTTAGTGTATGAAATAGTTTTTCATATAGATAATTTATCAAAAAAACAAACTGTAGAACCGGTTTACTAAAACCATACTTTGTAGCATATACCTATTATTTTACTAAATAAGACAATTTTAATGATATGATTAAACATAACACTTTTACGTATTCTTTACACATTATTACACTACGGTAATACGTATTCAATGCCATGGCTGCCGGTTGTACGTACCGGATTGACCCGATGGAATCCTTCATCGGCAAGGGCTGCCGCCTCAGGGTACGACACACTGTTACAACAATAACAACAACGTACTCAATCCCATGGCAGCCGGGTTGACCCTATGGTGTCCTTCGTCGGTAAGGGCTTCCGCCAACGTATTGTCTTAAAATACTTATATTATTTATTTATTTCTTAGTACTACATAGTAGTAGAAAAATAAAGAGATTGGCCTAGTTACAGAAAAATAAACTTAATTCCGTACCATTGCGAGTTACACTTTTATCATCACTGCTGGAAAATGAGTCCATTTTAAAATCTGAGCACAATGAAAGCGTCTACAGTCATCGTTGGAAAAGAAACATCGCTGCCAGTGAAAGCCAATGGTAGAAGAAGTGTGGCATTAAAATTTCTGTAAGTTTTTTCTTTATTCCTTCATCGATTTGGAGCTGCGATCAGTCATCCCAGATCCAACGTATATGCATAAATTTGAATGAAATTTTGCCGTTGTTCAAAGAGTGACGCTAACTCCAAGTCGTTTTGATTTTGTTAAGACTTTTTGTTTATACATCGATTTTTCATTCGTTATCGATTATTTTAAAGAGCAATAGGTCAATGACGCATAGTCTTGTAAACAACGGCGTCAATTCAAAGCGTCAGAGTTGCCATTACCCAAAAAAAAGAAAGAAAAATTCATTTAGTTTTTTTGCCAATTAAAAAATTTTTATCGTAACAGAACTGTATAAAAATGTCATAGCAAATTTGCACATGGACATTCCATTAAAGAAAAGGGACAAGCTTCTGACATGGCGATGCGTGCTGTTCGACTCATGTTTGAACTCAATGATAAGGGACCGGCTTTTAATAGCCGGGTCCGAACGGCGTGCGTTAGAGCGACACCTCTTTTGGGGGACGTTTTTAAACTCCATAGTACTTCACAAATATCGCCAGCATTAGGGGAGGACAGCCACCGCCAAAAATTTTCCGTATATCGTATGGTCCCGGTTATAATCGGAACATACATCCAACACGAAGGCATCAACCCCACCTTTGTAGGAGTTGAGGCGACTGCATCTGCCGAAGCGTAATTGAGCCAGAACTACTCTGGTTTGCCAAGGGAGGCTAACTTCTTTAGGAGCAATGGATGGCGGTCGATCTCCAAAGATTGCATTCACTCGGTAGCTTTTCGCCGCTTTTGCTACCGTGTCGGCATGAATGCTATCTGTGCTCACTTGAAACGCCGCCGAATCAAGGGGTTTTCTTTTGTAGAGCCGAACCTCACAATCTCACAATCTCGATGCTGTACAACAACACTAAGAAAATTAAAAATCGCTTTTTTATTTTAAAACTTACTTTAAAATTGTAATTGTTTTTTCAATTTAAATAACTATTTTTTTTTCAAAAGGCTTATATAAAAAGTCTCTAAGATAATAACTACTGCCTAATAATAATCTCCAGGGAGAGAGTCATAGTATTCGTCAATGTACGACGCTTCTGATGATGTATCGCCATAATTGCTTCTTTCGGATTCGGAATTGCCATCATCGTCTTCTTCTTCCTCATCTTCTAATTTGGGCTTTAACTTTTTTAGAACTCTTGCCTTATAACGGGCATAGGCCATGCCATAGCGGTCCACATCGCAACTGTCCACGTCCTCACAAAAATTGTCCTCTTCGGGATCAATGGAATGGACATAAGGATCTCGATAGGCATTATAATAATTGCCATCATCATCGCTGGAGGAAGAGCCTAATTCATCCTCTTCATCGTCTTCGCCTAAAAATTAAAAAGAAGACAAAATCTCAATTTCAAGCTTCTAAGTGAAATAAAGGCACTGTCAACCTCTTAAAAAAAATTAATTTTTCACAAGTTTTTTTAATTACCAAAGACGAATTTGTCCAATCCCCTTGCCAAATGAACCGCATCATCGTTTTCTTCTTCATCATCATCGTCACGATCGCTATTCATGGCCTTGTCCTCATCCTCGTCTGGGTATTCATTTCCAAAATAATTTTCTTGATTAGAATCATCCGAATCGTATTCATCGTCCTGATCATCATTATTGTAACGATCTTCGTATATTAAATCATCGAAGGGTCGTACACTGAAATGATAAAAAAAATCATTTTAATTGATGGGATGATTACTACTATGTACCATATGCTGATAATGGTAAAGCCGACGGCTATACAAATTTCACTTTCAGTCAATTCAGGCCTCGACAGAACTCCAGAATGACAAGACTTGACTTGATAGAATACAGGCATGCAAAGAGTCGTTGACTTATTACCCTGTGTATCCTTCTTGCAATTGCGGGACAGTAACATAAAAGGTGTTCAAACGTCCCGGCGCGAGATGAGCACTACATAGTTTGGAACTCTGAGCTTTGACTTGTGTGGGGTTCTTCGCCAATACGAGAAGCTCAACTGAGAGCTGCCAGACGCTTTCATAGGTTGCGGATAGTGGAATGATGCGTATACTGAGTAGCTGCAACTACAGTCGCGTATATTCAGCGGTATCGAGCAGAGAGTCTCAGTGAGAGGCCGGGCGGCACCGACTATTTCTTAAATACTAAATTCCTGTGATACTCGTCAGTCTTACCGACTCTTTCTTAAATACATAGTTCCTATCATACTCGATATGACAAGACGAGTTATTGGCGCTCCCTATGTACCGGAACAAGCTGAATCACCTATGGAGCTTGATGAGGATCACTAACTCAACATACATATATGTGGCTACAACAATAATACTGTGTCCAACTCATTCTCATCATAGCACATCCTTTCCCTGCGTCCAGCAATGACCAATGAGGACACCCATCAACAATCCAAAGTCATCCTTCCTTAGACGAAGTCATGCTTCCAGTGCCTTTGCCACCTTGCAACCTACAGCCCCAGATCACGCCTCATTAACGCAATATACATAAAATGACAGCGTGGGCCACAATAGCGTAGAGATTAGCATGTCTGTCTATGTCGCTGAACGCTGGGGTTCGAATCCTGGCGAGACCATCAGGAAATTTTTTTTAGCGGTGATTTTCCCTCTCCTAATGCTGGCAACATTTGAGTGGTACTATGCCATGTAAAAACTTCTCCCCAAAGAGGTATTGCACTGCGGCACGGCGTTCGGACACGTTTATAAAAGAAGGCCCCCTGGTCATTGAGCTTAAACTTGAATCGGACTGCATTCATGAATATTTATTTATTTATTTGTAACAAATCCAATTATACTACGCCTTCTCGCCCTAAAATTCGCATTATGTGAGAAGTTTGCCCCTGTTAGCGAAATGTTCATGGGCAAAATTTGCAATGCCAGTTTTGATCTCACATGGCCCGACCCCAAAAACTTCAGCGCAGCCTGACTGACGCGTCAGTCTGGTCGGAAAGACTATCCCACATCAACATCGTCTCCAGTGTCTTCAGAACCGCGAAGACCAGAAAGACCGAAGGCCTGAAAATCGCTGCACCTGTCCAGGAACCCTAAATTATTCCCTGATTCCAAGCAATTCAATAAAGACCCCTGCGCAGTATCCCATCTAATTTAGACTTATTTGTGTATTTGAAAATCTGGGAAGGGTTTGTTACCCCAGCTTAAATATCGCTTTTAGGGAAAGTAACTTCCTACCTGTCAACCAGGTAGGGCTCCTTTGGTATATAATCAGTCCCGTCGCACAAAGCATGCCGCAGCGCCGCGTTCCCAACGCCCAGCAGAACAGAAGAATGTATAAATGTGTACCTGACTCTCTCAGTCTTACGGCGATCTTCGTTGTTACTGACCTGGCATACAGGTGCAAAGGCCCAAAATGCAGCATGGTATTCAGCGCCTCGCGGGGCTCTCCTCCTAGCCCCAGAGATCAGCACTGCTGCGGACTCTGTACCTTCTCGATCATTTTGGGCAGGACACAGTTTTCCAAAGCTCTATGTCACACCAGACATCCATAGGTGAGAATCGGCCGAACAACTGCCGTTAAGAATCAGTACACCGTCCCCGTCACCACCAGCCGAAACTCCATCGTATAGAGTTGCGACAGATACTCTGGCAGTCGTCGAGGAAAGCGTTTTGCAAAATTTTGGCAAGATGGGTCAATAAATGCGCTTGCTGTGACTCCAGTAGTATAAATCAGGCGATATATATACAATATATGAGAGCTGTATATAAATCTGAACCGTTTTCCATGAAATTCACCAGTAATGTCGAGAGTCAAGAGAAAATCCATCCTTCCAAATTTTGAGAGAATCGGTTTACACAAGACCATTTTATTGCAATATTACTGCAAATCGGACGAACATATATATGGGAGCTATATCTAAATCTGAACTGATTTCGAGCATACTTCTCACATACTGTGACAGTCGTCGAGAAAAGCGATTTATACATATGAGAGCTATATCTAAATCTGAACCGATTTCCATGAAATTCACCAGTAATTTCGAGAGTCATAAAAAAATCCTTTATCAATGGGTCTATCTCTCTCTTCCTTTTGGGTGTTATACAAACAAATTCACTAATTTATAATACCCTGTACCACAGAAGTGGTGTAGGGTAAAAAAGGGAAATATAGGCGGGAATGTGGAAACTTTTGAAATTTTGTAAAAATATTAGCCATATTGGCCTCAAGATGGCGGGGTGGTTTGATATAAAAATGATAATTTCTTGATGGCAGAATTTTGATATCAGAATCGTGCTCTACTTCAAAGGCTTTTCATTTGAGCCCTACATTGCTTTGTTCGCAAATTTGTTCTCTTTGGGGGGTGTTTTTGGGAGGGGTGGCCCCCCAAACACTTGGCCCAACATTAGGATATCAGATTCGTATTCTACACTCAAATACCTTTTATTTAAGCCCCATATTTGCATGGACAGTAAATAAGTCTTGTTTGGGGGGTGTTTTGGGGAAGGGATGGACCTCCAGAAACTTTGTCCCAAATTTGGATATTCGAATTTGCAGATTCGTATTCTACTCGCAAATACCTTTCATTAAAGCCTCATTATTTAGAAAATTTTCGTATCAACCCAATTTACCAAGAGAATAGGACGGAGTTGAGTTCAGCAAAACGCAGCTCCTAAAAATCATCTCAAAGAGTGCTATTGCTCACTGTCCTGCCTATCCAACATATACGATAAAACACCACTTGTTTCCATAGTCGGTCATATAGTGTTCTAGTCAAAACCTAGACCAGTGAATCGGCACAATTAAGTACCGTAACTGCGGTTCAACTATAGGTATTATGTGGATACTCTCAAAGACCGGCGCAATGAATAATAAGACCTTTGTCAATCTTAGCGTCGTAGCACTGACTGAGCGAGAAGTGGAGCCATTGGTTGCATTTGTGGTCTCCGAACTGATGACTAACCACTACAAATTCCTTTGGAAGAAGTTACCGCCAAGACATCTGGGGCTTTTATAAATCTTTATTTTGATGGAAAACTAAAAAACTTGGTTTAAAAAACAAAACAAAAAACGAATGACAATTAAAACCACTTTTTTCTCAATTTTTTATTGCATTTGATTGTATTTTATTTTCCAAAAAAAAAAAAAATATTATTTTGCCTTGGCTTAAAAACAAAGTTTTACATGTTTGATTTTTTTTTAAGATTTTCTTAACAGATTTTTGGTTTTTAAACCAAGTTATTTTTTATTATATATTATAATTATAATATAAATTTATAGTTATAGATAAGTAGAAAAAAGTAATACAAAAAAGTTAAAACTAACTCATACTTTACGCTCTGTAATCACAAAATATGTTTACTTTTAAACTAAGAAAAAAGTATTATTATCGAAATATTTGTTTTTTCTTTGTTTTGTAATTTTTTTTTTTTAAATAGGAAATTCTTCATTTGTCTGTGGATAATAAAAAAAACGTGTAGAAAGTTTGATAGGAACAAACATAAGGACCATGGAGGCTTTCATTCATAAGCTACAGCATGTGTGTGTGTGTGGACTTGCATAAAAAACAACGAGAAAAACAAAAACGCACCCAAAAATATAAAGGGACACATAAGGACGAATTGTGTACGACATAAAAAAGGAGAAAATTAAGGGTTTCTAAACAAAAAAAGTAATATTGCTAATTCAAAATTCAACCCAAAAATAAAATAAAAATCATATGGCATGACATGAATCAACAGAAAACTTAACAATGCTACAATGATGTTCGGAAACCATGAGAACATAAAACACCCACAAACCACAAAGTTGCTGCTTCTAAGTATTACTTGCTAAAATGATAATAATACTAAAAATGGTTTCGAAAAATTATATAAAAATTGAACTTTTGTGTATTACAACATCACCTTGAAGGAACTGGCGTTTGGCAGACAATACTATACAGACATTGTCCATTTTGTGATCATAAATCTCAGTTGGTGCATTGTAATTGGTGTTCTTCTTCAGTTTTATGCTACAAAAGATTTGTGGATTTGTGCCTTTCTTATGTTTCCACTCTTAGTGTTTTTGGGTACCTTTTAGTCTTTAGCTCGATGATTTTCGCTTGTAGCTTGTTGCTCATAGAGCAAATTGCGTTAAAGGATCGTTTAACAAACTACCAGTAGTTGTTAATGTTGTTATGGTTATTGTTGTTGTTGTTGATGTTGTTAGTGTAGTATATCTCGTTGTAATAATTAAATGGATATTGTAGCCTTATGTTGTGAAGAAATCGGGAATGATGAAAGGGTGGGGTAAATGGGACCCAAAAATATATAGAAAAAAACACACACAAAAAACAGGGTTTAGAGTTTGCTTTCGATTGTGACACAACAAAAAAATTGAAAAAAAAAACAAAACTGAAGTAACTAAAATCATAAACTGACATTAAAGTAAACTCTAGTTTTAGTTGTGCTCCTATATTTAAAAATGCCTATCTTGAACAGATTACTTGTACATGTAAGGAATCATTAACATTGAGCACTTTGTCTCTCCCTCTCTTTCTCGCAGCAAAATGCTAATAACCTTATGCACTACAAAAGGAAACATTGCAACTTTTCTAAAAGTCGGTACTAAAATCCAATTACAAAAAATCTTCTGCTGAGTTTAAGAGCAGCATAATTTTTTGGAAAAACAACAAAAATTAATAAAAATAAAATCAAAATTATTCCGGACATGTTTTGAAATTTGTATTTTACAAAAAGAAAAACGTCACTGCCATTTGTGCTGTCACTTTCCTTAAGGCCCGTTAATGTAGGAAAACGTGTCAGCTGTTTTGTTTTGCTTTATGAAAACTCGTGCAAACGATTACCGAACGTCTGTCGAACGCAAACGGAAAGAATTCAATAAAAAAAAAATTTTACGTTCCGTTTTTGTGTTATTTCAAAAAATTCGAAGTTTGAAGAAATTTCAAAACCATTACAATTGTGTGGCATTTATTACAATCATGACCGGAACGAGCTTGAAGAGAATCGCTTACTCCTCATACAAATGTGGCTACAACATCACCAACAACAAACTGATTACGAAAACTGTAAATCCCTTCCCAGAATTTCTTTTGCGTCTATTGTTATGACACATAGCTCTCCCTGAAATGTTGTGTTGTCACAGTATAGTCCCAATCCAGTTCCTGTCTCCTGAAATCCTCCTCAGTCTACCCACCGCGGCTCAGGGCGGTGATTGCCGACCCCTCTCCTCGTTGTTAAATGCCCCCTCAATATTCGAGAAGGCCGCCATTGCGTACTCCTTCAGTTGGAGAGACATCTCAACTTCAAGCATCACTGCGTGGAGTGCCGTCTTCTCCAAACTGCTCTTGAGTTATACCGGAAGTTCGTCGATGTCAGATCTCTCCCACCTTCCATGTCTTTTTTTGTTAAAAAAAAAATTATTTTGTTTGAAATGTCAAATGCTACGTTTGGTAATAAGCATAATTGCCTCTTTACATTTACGATAGCATAACCGGGCCTTAACTCATATGTTATTTCGTATGTCCATCGTATGAGATTAAAGCACTTTAATCGAAATGGTTTTGTCATGTATGCTATACTATTTTTATTCATGTTTCCGCATGCACAGCATTCAGAGATGCTTTATTTGACAGGGCATTGTATTTCGTGTGATGGTCCTGTTACAAATTACTCAATATTACTTGCGCCAATGCTCAGTTTGTTGAAGAGAGAGAGAGAGATAATGCTCTCTCTCACTCTCTCCTGCAAATTAGCCCATGCACATTCTATTAAAGAATAGCGGCAATCTTCTACACATCAATGAGGGCGTTTTAGGCTCTATAATACGATAACTCCTTTTTATAGGCGAGTCCGAACAGCGTGGCGTAGTGAGAGAGCAAAAAAACACACACACAAAACTTATTGCAGCAATAAAATAGGAAAAAAAAACTAAAGTGAGATTTGAGAATTTTGAATTTGTATTTACCACATGAGCTCCGAGCCAAACCCAAAGAAGTTTTCAGACACAAGCAATTTATTTTGAAACTTTTTTTTAGGTGATAATATCAATTTTTTTACGCCAAAAAGGAAAGTGAAGCCAATAATGGCATCCGTTGTTGTTGTAGCTAAATACTAGCACGGGACCAATCTCATGGCAGCCGGTTATATGTGCCGGTTTGAACCGATGAAATCCTTCATCGCCAAGGGCTGCCGCTTCAGTGCACAACACACTGCTACAAAAAGAACGGCTCTCTTATATTCGTGACCGGGGGCCTTTGTATGCAAACAACTTTTGCATATCCACATCCTACCAGGTAAACTAAACTTTTGTCACACTAACTGCCTGTACCACTAACTTTGAGTCACAGAAAGTTAGTCATGGCTGAATTATTTTAAAGGTTGTCCCATTTGTAAAAAAAACATGTGTGGTCTCAAAAATGTTTGCAAATTTGTACAAATTGTTAGTGGAAGTCGTTAGCGTACTTTAATTGCCAGCAGAAGAAAACGGGTGGGTGCGTGAGAGCGAGCACAGTTTTGAATGTTTGGTAATTGAGAGCTTACAAATTTCTATTGGAGGTATTTTCCCAGTAGAAATTTCCAACACCGAGCAGCTTTTTTTTATGAAATTCAGCTGTTTAATTCAAATAAAAAGCTAAATAAAGTAAAGGCTGTTCTTACACTCCTGCAAATTTTTACTGGAAAAGTACGCGAATAGATCTAACATAAAAGCCATATGGTGAAATGACCATCTTCATGGGGGAAAAACAGATATTTGAGTGACTCAAGTCACTCACTTGAGCGACTCAAAGTTAGTGAAACAGACAGTTAGTTATATGAAACCGAGAAAGTGGTCGAATTGACCAGACGATCGATAATTCGATAAAAATATGTGTGATATATATCGATCTTTCGATAAAACTTCTTGAGTTCGTAGAATCTAAGGTTTTTTTTTTTGTCAATTTCCCTGCAATTCGCAACGATTAGTTATATTGGACCACCTCTCTGAGTTGTTCGATATTTAGTGTATGGGTACATTTTTCTGGTGTCAACTGATTATTTGAGTATACTAAAAGCTTGCACTTATTTGAAAACGGCCAGACTTAGAAAGAAAGGCGCCACTCATATTTGCATGTTGTATATATTTTAAAGGAGTTATATGTCAATGAAGACACAGTGGAATGGAGAAACATGGGAAAGCAGAAACATGGCAATGGAGAGACATGTCTATGGAGACACGGGAGTGATTCTATTCCACAAGGAGCCAAACCGTACTAGTTTAAAAAAATATATTTTCATTTTCTCTACTAACTAAATACTAAGTTTCCCGTTTCTCTGCGCCACGGAGACCATTGTGTATACAATAATATCACTTCTTGAAAGGGTAGGTATCTTTAACCATTTAAAACCAATGTCAATCATGAGGGACTGAAACCCTAAGCTTTGTGGTCATTTCAAAAAATCGCAAAAACTTTTCAATCAAAAAATTAATTGATTCAATTATTTTCTACTTCAATATGAATTTTTTTCAATTACAGTCGTGATTAAAATTTTTGTAAGATTCGATTAAAAAATTAATTGATTCAATCGAATCTTAAATTTTTTTTTAATTATGGTGCTTTAATTAATTTAATTATTTCCAGATTTCAAAGACCCTAGCGTCCAACATTTCGACAAATCTATAGGAATACCATGGCAGCCGGATTAACCCGATGGAGTCCTTCATAGGTCAAGGCCTGTCGCCTCATTGCGCAACACACTGCTACGACAAAAACAACTAATCTATAGAGCAACCCTACACGAAATTTTTTTGGAGAATCCCCGCGGAGAATTTTTTTATACGGGTGCTCAAGGGCCTTTGGCCAAACAACGCACCTCAAGTCCATGGTTCAGGACGTAAACATCTGTGTACCAAATATTCTAAATAATTGGAATTTTCAAAAAATTTCAATAATTTTTTATTTGGATCAATTTAAAAATGAATTGAAAATTTCGATCACTTTTTAATTGATTTATGATATGAACATAAATATGATATAATATTGATATAACTATTTTCATAATTGGGCCGTTTCAATTAAAACAATAATTGGATCAATTAATTTCTTGATTGTAACAGATTTTTCTTTTGTCATTGACATCCGAAATAAGGGAGATAATCTTAACAATAATGGGCATAAATATCTTTGCAGAGAGCCAGGGCCATTGAGGCTCCTAAAAAAAGTATTTCTGAGTTCTTAAACCAGCATAAACTATCGCAGACATTTCAATGACATGACTGTGCAATTTTATCGGCGAATTGAGCAGACTATCTTACAAGGTAAGCTATTACCATGCAAAACTAGGAACCTGGTGTGATATGTCTCTAGCGACCTGTAAGCTATATTTTTCTGGGGCACACTTTTCGGACTCGGCAATAAAAAGGAGGTTCTTAATACTTAAGCTTATACTTGAATCACGCACCATTCGTTGGTATGAGAGAAGTATTCCCGATGTTATTTGAATGTTAATGGACAAATTGGCATATGTAATTGCTAAGTAGATATTCAAACACTATACTACTCTCTTCTCAAGATGTTGGGAAGAGCCAAATGGCAGAAATTTAAGGATTTGAACTGCAATTCATACAGAATTTTTACTGTTTATGCTAAGAGTTGAGTTAAGGTTGGCATTTCATTGGATAGCATTGCCTAGAAAGTGCATCTATAAACCAACTGTTCATCTGAGATTATTGTAAATGAAAACTTCCGTGTTTTCAAGGCCCACGGATTAGGGAATGATATAAAAAATTCAATTAAAAAAGGATTTAGAAATGGCGATTATTTACAAAAAGGAAAGGAAAAAAAACTAAAAATTATTGTACTCTTATTCAGTGATGTGACTTCATTTAAATGCCATACATGTGAGTTTTTGATGAATGATAAAAGGAAGGAAAAAAGCGTATATAAATTTGCCTTGGGAATCAAGATAAAAATATTAAAGGAATTTCATAAGAAATGCCGAAATTTTATATGCCTTTATAAATCAAATGATATAATAATTTAAAAACGAGAGTTTTTAAACTATTACTGAAGTTCACGAGGCTATGATAAAATAAATTAAAAAAACATTTCAATGCAAATAAAAAAAAGAAACAGAAAAAAATGAATATAATTCATTAAATTTGTAAAATTTTCTATGTTAAGCGCTTACTTTCCCCAGATTATTTAAAATTTTTTCAAATGAAGTGAATATTTTGGAAATATTTTAAAGAAATTTTAGAATATTTTTTTTGTCTTTCCTTACTAACATCATACACAGAAGCAATGCCATTGCATTTTCTTTCCTCCCTAGCCGTATGGATTAGAAACTTTTGCTATTTGAAACTATTTCCTAAGATTTTCTAAGACAACAGACAGATAGTGAAATATTTTTAACACAACTCCTTGCCTTAGTATTCGAAACTTTCTGCTGAGTAGATGCATAAAGTTAAGCAAATAGCATGCAATTATCCTTAGAACAAAAAAAAACAGCTTTAGCTCAAAGCTTTTGATTTAAAACATGAATTCTTATACATATTCTTAGAACAAAAAATTTCCTTAATTTCAGAACTGATAACTGAATCGATTTAAATTTCTTATATTGACTCTTATAAACCACTGTTAAGCGCAGGTTTGGTCCATTTTTTATATTACTACCCATCACAAACTTAGAATAAAGAATTCAATTTTGGTTTTATAAAAACTAGATAAAAGATCCTACAACTAATTCTCTCTAAAGTCTAACAAAAAAATAATAATGATGCATGTGTTTGAAATGTAAAAAAATATTTATCAATATAAAGGGAAATAAAAATGATGACATACATATATATATAAAGATAGATATAATCTCTCCCAGACTTGGTTCAAGACTATAAACGGGGTCAGAAATTAGAGTTACTTATAAACTATATTAGGATTGTTGCTAAACTATTCTCATTATTTATATATAACGATTTGTAACCGTAAACATATCGATATGTAACACCAACCTGAGATAATTCTCATCCAATAGATCTACATAATCAGCATGTTGTTCATTATCCGGTATATATAAATCGTAAACATAACCTGTATCTGAATCAGAGGGCATGGACATTGTGGTGCCTGTTGTTAAGGTAAGGGCAGCAGCGGCAGCGGCGGCAGACGTAGAGGCTTGTTCCAAACCACTGGCATTTTGTGGTAAAGACGTCGATGTAACCCCCAAGGGCATCATTGACGTTGGCTTGTCATTCGCTTCATTAGTCTTTTCATTGGTGTTGTGTTTTTCTATATCTACAATGGTAATCTCTTTGGAGGTTTCATTGGCATTATTTTCATTCGACTCCAATGTGGTTCTCAGGCAATTGACCACACGAAAACGCTGCTCTTGTAGATTTTTGCGCATTTCCTGGCGAGCTTTTTCAGTGGCGTTAATGGGTTTTCGTGTTTTGCGTAAAACCAACTCTTTTGCCTCTTCTTTGGTGAGGCGAGCATATTGTGTGGTCGCCGAATCGTCCTATAACAAAAAGAGGAGGTTTCATTAATGGTATCTCTTCAATACTATTTCTTACCAGAAATATGAGAGTCAATGGCAATAAGGGTTAAGCTTTGCTTCACACCCCCAAACCAACTCTTACCGGGAAGTACAAGTAGATGGGAAATGTCAGGTTTAAGGAGGTTTTTATTTCTATATTGCTATGGTATAGGCGCAAAATAAAATTTGGTTATCATTAAGGCTTCTAGGAGCCCCAATGCAAATCGTAGGATAGGTTTATATGATGACTTTAATCTATTTCTGGACCAGCCAGCTGAGCGACATTTAATATGGATATTGGTGGGCTTAACGTCAATTAGAACGATTGGAAAGGAATTCAGTGTGAGTGTTCTTAAATTAAAAAATTGAGTCGAACATAGACGCTGCTATCTATGTTCGCAAAGCACCTTGCAACATATTTAGTCTTACTATGTTCCCGAAGTGACGTTAGGCCAGAGCAAGATCGGAAATGTACCCACTTAATGCACCGGTTACTCCTCACCGACAGCGACCGATGACGGAGACGGTTCTGGCAAACCGAACATAAGCAGGGTCCGGTGTTCTTTTCAATCCCGGTAAGGATCAGAAGCGTGCAAATAAGACACTCCCGGATGTGCCTCTCCCATGACGAAAGCAGGACGAACACGTACACGGAAGCGGTTCTGGCAAACCGAACATAACCAGATTCCAGGGTTCTTTTCAATCCCGGTACGGACCAGAAGCTTGCGCATAAGGCACTCCGGAATGTGCCTCTCCCATGAGGAATACAGGACGGAAACGTACACTGAGGCGACAGCCCTTGCCGATGGGGATTCCATGGGGTCAATCCGGTGCGTACAACCGGCTGCCATGGCAAGGCGATTTATAAGCGCTTTTGGATAACTAATGGCCATTACGTTCCTGCAGGAATCCGTCACAGGTGCCGGAGCGACCTTGCTCAACTTTAGCAACTTCACGAGTATCTCTGTGTCCCCATGCAAATATGTGGTTAGGTTAGAGTGGTAGTCCATTTTCTAAACAAACTTAATTAAGACTCTTTTGGCATTGTGATACCACAGTACCTATCCCATTGAAGCTGGTTGTACATACCACATTGACCTGATGGATTCCTTCATCGGCCAGTCCTCCGCAATGGTAATCCGAGCAAACGATTAACTCGGCTACCGAGGCGTCTGATAATAATAGCTCCCAACAGACCAAGGCCCCGGCATGGGATAACTATGAGCATTACACAGGCTGGAACTCTGAGCTCCAATCTGTGTCTTCTTTTTATCACAAAAAGCTTAGCTGAGAGCTACCGGGCGCGTCCACAGGTTGCGGATAGTGGAATGCGGAGTAGCTGCAACTGCAGTCGCGGACAATCAGCGGTATCGAGTGGAAAGTCTCAGTGAGAGGACAGGTGGCACCGGCTCTTGCTTAAATACTGAGTGCCAATGATGCTCAATGCGACAAGGCGAGATATTGGCGCCTTTAAATAACCAATGGCCATCATGTTCCCGCGGCGATAAGTCATATAGACCGGAAAAAGCTTGCTCGCCTATAAGAGCTTGACGAGGATCGCCACCTCCACAAGGTGGAGTCCACATGCAAATGTGGCTACAACAACAACTACGGAAGAAGGCAGAAAATTTCTATTAGACAGTTTGCTCCCATCATCACCAAAGGCCTAACATGTGCTTGAGAAGCAAATGAGTCTGTAAAAATGGCACCAACCCATTCCATGGACTTGAGATAATACACAGTTATTAGGCAATCATAGGACAGAATGTAGTATAGGAAGCTAGTGAGCTAAATGAGATCACCCAAAAACACGACTTTTTTATCAGAAGATAATTGGCAATCATAAAAATCACGCCTAACTCATCTTAAACCGCCTAATAAATTGAGCGTTTATTTTTCCAGCAATTCCCCAAAAAAATACAGGCAAAAAACACTAGGAAATGTAGGATTAATAAAATTTGTTGACTTAATAAAGGCCAGAAATGGTCTACTTCGGCCGCAATCTGTTCAAACATTTTTACACTTACCTGTTCATTGATTGTTCCAGCAAATTTCAGCAATGTGGACAACTCCTCTTTATTAGCAGCTGCACCGTCATTTTCATCCAAGCGCCTTCGCTTGCTATTCAAGACAAAGGCTGACAAGGGTTCTTCGTCAACGCGTCTTTTAACTCTCACTACAGCAGGCATCCTTTTCGCTGATCTTATAATGAGCTTGGGAAAACTTAAACTTTCTTGCAGAGTATTTCCACTTTTAGACCCAAGCCGATTTATTGTCTGAGAATTCCAAGCCAAGAAATATAAAGATTGCAATTTGCTTGCTTGATTTTGCAAAAACGCCGTTCCCTTTTCTTTTCTTTTCTCAGAAAGCAATGCTAGGAATCTTTTCGAGTCTAAACCCAATCAAAGAGAGAGCGTCAAGCTGTTTTACATCCATTTTAGGGCTGGTACTTTATTCGACTTTTCACATGAACAACTGTCAAACTCTTCACAAAGCATAGTATTCTATTCAGCTTTCGGAATTATTGCAAAAAACTTTAACAAAATATCATAATATTTTTTAACATAATTACTTCAACCTTTTTTCACTAAAGCTGAGTATTCTGTTCAGTTTTTCAAGCGGAATGCTGTCAAACTCCATAAAAAAACGTATGCGAAACGTTGGCTGAAAATCGGCGGAAAAGTAGTACTCTGTTTATGGTGAGGCAAAAGACTATTATAGTGGCAATACTTGAAACTATTGCCGGGATCAGTTTACAATAGTTTGTTTCATTGATTCCAATGGTTCGTATTTCTTGGTTTATTTAAGAAAAGTATATAAAATAGAGAAAACAATAAATGCAGATATAGACACATAATTTGGTATGGAAACAAAAACATTTGGTTGCTGTCAAAATTCGCTCGAGAAGCAATTACTAATTTCATCGGCTATTCCGAAAGCGGAATAGAATACCAACCCTTATTCGTTTGTATATATGGATCTTGACAGCTGTTCACGTGAAAAGCCGAATGGAGCACCAACCCTAAAAAACTTATAAGGGTTGGTACTCTATTCGGCTTTTCACGTGAACAACTATTAAACTCTATAAAAAAAAACAGTTTAAGCTAAAAACATGTGAAATAAATAAAATCTTTTTTCAGCAAAGGAACACTTGAAAACAATTAATCCTAGTATAATGTGAATGTAAGATTGAGTTGGTAATTCAATCCATGTAATTATGTTTAAAAAAAATTATCATATTTTGTAAATGTTTTTCGCAACTATTCCGAAAACGGAACAGAAAACTTTGCTTTATTTAGTTTCATCGCGAGCGAATTTTTACGACTTTGACTCCTTGGTTGGGTTTAGACTTTATAATGTCGATTTAGCTCAACTTATCGATGATTAAGTTTTCTTAAAATTTTAAAAAATTACCGACTATCGATAAATGGCTATCGCCGATAAATATTGGAGTCTTGACACTGTAAGATTTATTGTGTAACAAAGGCTTAATTCTTTTCATCAAATATACTGCAAGCGTTAAAAAATTAAACAATTTTAAAAATAAAACAAAATAAATAAGGAAAACCCATAAAACATAACATTAAAAAAAATTGTTTTCATTAAATTTTCTATATACATTAATAAATCCCCAGTATCCATTTTATTCCTACTGCAGACGGTCTCAAGTCTGACACCAAGTATATTGGAAAAAATGGTGGTCGGAGTATAGCGCCGCAGAAGACAATCCCACACAGGATAACTATGAACACCATCCCTCCCGGCACAGGATGACTATAAGAATCACACGGGTTCGAAGTCTCAGTTCCGATTTGTGTGATGTTCATTGTCATTATGAGAATCTCAGCAGACAACTACCGGTCGTTGTAGCATTGTATTGTGCACTGAGGCGGATGCCCTTGTCGATAAAGGACTTCATCGGGTCAGTCCGGTACGTACAACCGGCTGCCTTGCGAGAGTCTGCCGGTATCGATTGAAGAGTCTCAGTGAGAGGTCGGCCGGCAACGGCTCTTACTTCAAAAGTGACACCGGTATTTACAAAACTGTATGTATATTTAAAATGGGTTTATTTGACAGAATTGTGAAATAAACCTATTTCAAATTTACATTAAGTTTTGTAAATACGGCCGTGAATCCCAAAACAGCATGAGCGCTGAGCTTTGTTTTTGAGCGTTGCGTTGAAAAATCCAACTCTGCAAACAAATACCAAAAAACCAACGTGCAAAATTAAACAATTCTTTAACATTTGCGTGTTGCTTTTGTGGGATTTGTTTGCAGGGTTGCGTTTTTCAACGCAACGCTCAACGCTTTCAACGGCCACCTCCGCATACAAATGTGGTTACAACACGTGAGCACCACACCAGCTGGAACTTAGAACTCTATTTGCCTTCCAAAGTTGGAAAAATTTGGCGGCATTCGGCTGGGTTCAAGATTTTCTTCTCCTCCATATTTTCAACAGTGGGAAATAGCCAAAAGTATTTTAAATAAAACTATTTGCCTTGGAAAGTTGGACAAATTTGTCGGGCTGTTTAAAGTTTTTCTCCTCCTCTATATGTTTAACAGTGGGAAATTGCCAAAAGTATTTTAAATAAAACTCTATTTGCCTTCCAAAGTTGGACAAATTTGCCAACAATAACAATTCGTAAATTTTCCAAACAGAGGTCAAAATTTTCAAGATTCAATAAGTCCTTCCCGGGTCCTTCACTAGGTCTAGTAATTCTGTAACTACTTCGCCTATATTCCACAATATTTAAAATTAAAACTCAGCAAAGTTTGAAATGTCATGATCGTATTTGTTTTTGTTTATTTTTAAATGTCGTCAAGCACATTTAAAGCAAATAGTATATCTTCTTCGGGGGAAAAATGGAAATCCACAAGTCATTGCTTAAAATCTATATAGTTGCTATATTAGCACGAATAGTATACATTTATAATGTATCACCAATTGTGTCTGGGCATGTGTGTGTGTATGTTTGTGTTTTTGTATATAAATGTACATACATAAATATAAGGAATCTTGTTCTTTCATACATAGTATGTGTTTGAAACACATTCTAATCTGGATACAAATAGTCTTGAAGTATATTTTGAAAAGCAATTTTAATTTTGCCACGATCTCGTCCATTCAACTTTTGTATATCGGGCAAAAGACTCATTAGAAACATGGCATCGGGGTCAGTTTTACAATCACATAATTCTGGGGTGCCAGCAGAAGGATTTGGTATTGCTGCTGCCGCTGAACTAGTCGGAGTATTAGACATTTGGTGACTTGCGGCATTAGTTGAAAGACTAGGCTGTGGGTTTAGATTAGAGATCTCGAAACGTGTATGGTGATGAGTATGAGTCAACGATGATGTATAGGGATGATGGGAAGAACGGGGCGTAGAGTTGCTTACAGGCTCCATATCATTTTGCATAGATGATGGTGTGTTGGAACTTGAATTACCAGCATTGTTGCTATTGCTATTATTAGTATTGCGTCCACCACTATTAATATGATTTTGGTTTGTGGTGGTGCTAACCACGTCCAAGGGCTTGGCAAAGGTGGGTCTTACAAACGACACATTATTAATGGGTGGTGTTGCAAATGTCTGCGAACTACTAATGTTATCCTGTGATCGGGCACGTTTATTGCGAAATTCGTCATAAAATGCTCGTGTCTGAAATCTTTGCAAATTTTGCATGCGTTGCTGATGTTGCTGTCGCTTTTCCATGGAAAAATCAAAATTTCTCATTTCAGGATCATCTGTGTCATGGATGTCGTCTTCATCGACTACAGGTCGTTCGACATTGTCATAGTCATCAGGGTTATCCTCACACTCTGACTTGATATCGCTGGCCAGTGTTGAGTGGGCAAATTGGGATGAGTTGGGAGGTTCATCGTCAATCATATCATCCAATTCGGAAGGATTATTCTCGGGATCATCAAAGTATTCTAAATAATTGTCCAATTGGGGTTGTGTGGGTGACGATGATGCATGTGCACTGCCGCCTTGTGCCATAGAGTTTGCAGCTGCTGCAGCAACTGCTCTTTCTCTTTGCAAACGATTGGATAAAGAACTGATTTGGACCAGAGCATCCTGTACTTGAGAGTCCAGAGATTTGGATTGTTGATGTTTTCTATATTGATAAACAGAGAGAAAAAAGGAAAACACAAATATTCTTAGTTTAATTGTCCTGATATGTAAGCCAACACTCACTTCCTTAAATAGGGATGCAGGAAAAACATGCGATCAAAATATGTCCAGCAGGGAGGAACTTTCTCCTCTAAATAATTCGTATACTCGCGGCGAAAGGAAATCCTTAAATTGGTCCACTTGGCCAAGCTGGCCCCAGCTATAAAAGGAAAGTCAAGGCATAAGAATCATTTCCAACCCCTAATCTACAATATATTAGACTTACGATTCTTCTCTAGCTTCAAATCAACTTCTCGCCAAAAATTTTCCACATATGGGCGACAAAAGTAGTATTTATGACGTGGATTGTATATAGCTTCGTTTCTTTGGACCAAATCTATTAAGGCAAAAACCTCCTCCGTCAGCCAACGAGTCGAAGTACATTGCTGATTATTGCTGGCCGCTGTTGAGGAGGCAGAGCTCTGAGGCAATGACGAACCCGCCAACGAGCTGTAGTAATCACTCGACATTTTCTTTTACCAGATTTTCATTGTTTTAGGGACAACTTTTTCTTTTTACGAGGAATTTTTTATTGGTTTTGCCAATTTTTATGAGTGCAAAATTTTATTTTCTCCATTCAAAAGCCATGAACAGCTGACATGCGACTAATCGATTAATCGACTTCTTATGTAAAAAATCGAAATATCGAATAGGGTAAGTTAAACAAGGTAAAGTCCTTATGGCCCTTTTAGACGGCACATCAGGATCGTACTAATCGTGTGGGAAAATGGCAAAAAAAAAACTATTTACTATAGTGGCAACACTTAAAACTTTTGCCGGCATCATTTTTGTTTGTTTTATTTTTTTGTTTTGTTTCGGTGGTTCGTTTTTCTTTATTTATGTGAGAAAAAATATATAATATAGAGAAGAAAAAAAAACGATAACGAAACGCGTTTTGTTATGGAAACAAAAATATTGGATTGCTGTCAAATTTCGCTCGCGAAACAATTGCAAATTGCAGCGGCTATTCTAAAAGCAGAATAGAATAATAACCCTTATGGATAACCTTGTTAAAAGAGCGTCTTCGCTCATGTACTTGAAGAGTGATATACAAAGCTCAAAAAATAATATTTTTGAGTTAATGATTTATAAAAATTAAAATTTTGAAACCTTAAAATTCGATTTTTGCAAAATACATTTTTTTGAGTTATATCCCTCTTCAAGTACAGGAGCGTTATTTATGTTTCTTTAGAAACAAACTCACCTTATTAGAGCAAAATAATATAATAGTTTTTGTGCGTTCAAGTAAAACTTTCGCAGATTGTCGTTGATATGAAAGAAGACTTCAGAGCAAAATCATCATTTTTATCCTGGCGCTCGGGCGTAGTCACTTTAGTCACTTGGTATTCACAATGTGTACAACTAACTGATCTCTCATATTTGAAAAATTATGAGAATACATATCGTGTAGTAATACCTCTAAAAAAATTTCTCCTTCAAAAAATTCATTTGCCAACCTTTGAAATTCTTAGCAACACACTCTTTTGGCTAGTAGTTGTACTAACATCACAGCTGTTATAACTAAACATATTTTCGCGCCCAATAAGCCGTCAAACAAATGCCAGAAATTATTCTAAGATTTCCTTGAAGAGTAAAGCAATAGGGTTTTAAGATTTAAAGAGAAAATGGCGAGATCAAATATGTTAAACCAGTTGGTGATTTGGAATCGCCAGATCGTTGCAATTTGGAATTCAGTTTTAAATGGTTTCCATATTTTCCATTTGGTTATTTTGACAGCCAAAGACATAAAGCGTCAAATAACATGCTAATTGGAATAAGGTTCATGAGATGTCCAAGGATCCCTATCTAATATAACCAGTTTGTTCCCCTGGTGCAGCTATTTAGAGGTGTGGGCAAAACGACACATGAAAGTGAGTAATTAAGCCATCAAGTTATAAACCAATTTTCTTTTTCTCTGACCTAGAAACTTCATTGCGTTGTCTGCATTGTGGGCGATCCCAAGTACTGCCAAATCTCGATTTCTTTAACAAGTTGCAGATTTCTCCCCCCTGTGCCGTTTATACTTCGGGTAAAGTTTCTTCGGATGCTGTTGTAAGTGATGATGGGAGCTCAGTGTACAACACACTGCTACAACAACAACAACATGAGAGCTATGATTTCGTTATAGAAGCCGGTGCACTTATGTTTTCCGCCCCCATTATGTGTCGTTTCGATTTGTTTTTCATTTTGGTTGATGAATGCAATGAAGTTGTGGACTATGCCATTGCCGTTAAATTTTGGATCTACACTCGAGCATTGAGGTCGATGTGGAGAGAGCCTATTCGCGTGAGGAGGTTTTATGTTACATTACCTTTGCCCGCCAGTTCAAGCCGATCATGAGCAAAGAAGCTGGTGCCTTGATGGTGGAGAACTTTGGATATTTAAGGCAAAGTGCGCTGCTGGCTGCAGCACTTAGCGTATAATAGTGCGCCAGCTGCAGTCCATGATTCGCTTGATTGAGGCCATGGCTAAACTGGAATGTATGAATGAATTGCAGGAGTGTCATCTAGGAGAGGCCTTCCTCCGACGGTTGAGTCATCCGTTGCCCTTGTACGAAGTACAAGATCCTTGTAATTTTTGTATGAAATTTTATCTGAAAAATCATTTTTTTCTTTTGATTAATTGTTATTATTATATACATGTAAAATTAATGTTAGAATAATGGAATGTATTGAGTTAGACATACATAGCCATTTTTATTGATCCAAATATTCTTAGTCTAATACAAAAAGGCCCTACTTTCTTAGTCATAAATACTTATACTATTGCATAGTACTAAAGTTCCTTTGTCCGCTACATCGTTTTACTATTCAGGAGTCGGTACCTATGTCCACTCCAACTTCCTCCGTCATTAAGAATGAAAATCTTAGCATAAAGGGGTTTCTACTATCATTAAACTAAATGTGGGGTTTAATTCTAAATAAAAACATAATATTAAAACAAATTTAATTATAACTAACTTAATCTTAAATATTGGGTTGCCCAAAAAGTAATTGCGGATTTTTCATATAGCGGCGTTGACAAATTTTTTCACAGCTTGTGACTCTGTAATTGCATTCTTTCTTCTGTCAGTTATCAGCTGTTACTTTTAGCTTGCTTTAGAAAAAAAGTGTAAAAAAGTATATTTGATTAAAGTTCATTCTAATTTTTATCAAAAATGCATTTACTTTCTTTTTAAAAATCCGCAATTACTTTTTGGGCAACCCAATATATACAATATGCAGGGGACTACTGTGTCGTATTGTAGACCGTGTCCTCTATGTCATAGGTGTTGTGCCTCCTGTGATAGAACCGAAGGGCTTCATTATCTCCAAGAAGTTGTTCTTCATTAAGCCTTACAATCGCGGCGGGAGGAAGGTAAGACCTATTTAACAGAACCTTCCGAACATTGTCACAAGAAAGGAGATGGGACACTAACCCGTTGTCCAAGTCTCCACATCGCTCAAGAAACCTAATAGCGCTCTGTATCATCCAAACATCAATTCGATGAATCCCCTCATAAATCGCCCTACGCGAGGCCTACGAATAGAGCCATCTGCCTCAACAGTGCTGCGCAATCCCAGACAGGAGCGCAAAACACGTCTTTTCCAGATCCTGATCCTTTCCATTTGGTTTGAAGAGATTCCAAACCAGATGGGAAAGGCGTACGAAACAACAGGCCTAAGTATCTACCGATAGATCAAGAGCCTGACAGCGGGCGTTAAGCCCCCTTCCATATTGAACAAGTGATGGTAACCATAGTATGCCTTCCTAGCTTTGGTCAGAGCATAATCAACGTAGCGGAAAAACTCAAACCTCACAAGCCCTGGGACCGGAGAATGCCAACATCACATTATCTGCATAAACCAGCAACATACCACCAGCAGGGTGCAGCCTTTATATGTTAGACTGCAACAGTCGGTGGTGCATTTTTAGCCCATTTGGTGCCATCTTTGAAAATGAAGTAATTGTCACTTGTTTGCTGAGCATCAGTTTCTTCCCTTCATCATCACCAATATCTTCATTGATGTCTATATGTGGTTCAGTTTCCGCATCCGAATCATCAGTACGAAACACCTTCATCGCCATCACTGTAAATCTATCATCCTCATTCATTTGCTGGTACTGTGTACTACGACGTACCACAATATCGGGTCAATCCGTTGCGTATAACCGGCTGCCATTGGATTGCCAGTATGCGTAAAAAGTAAGGATAAATAGAAACAACACAAAAGGGTGTTACAAACCAGAGGTATGTACACGTACCGGACCTGACTAGCGCCAAGAACAGGCGTGATGGGTTTATACTGCATGGAATGGTTGTTGTAACCCCATTTTTATGTGGAGATGGCGATTCTCGTTAATCTCCTGAAGGTGAGCAAGTTCGTTCCGGCCCAAAGGACCGATGGCCTCGGCAACAGGGGCGGGCCATTGGTTATTCAAGAGCGACATTAACTCACCTTAGCATCATAGACACTCAGTATTTGTGCCAGAGCCCGTTCCGACCGGCTGATCACTTAGACTCTCCGCTCGATATCGCTGATTGGCCGCGACTGCCGTTGCAGTTTCTTCGTATGGAGCATTTCACTGTCCTCAACCTGTGGACGCCCGGTAGCTTGAAGTTAAGCTTCTCCTGACAACAATGAACACTACACAGATCGAACCCCAATGCTATAGCCTGCATGGTGCTTGCAGGTATCCCGTACAGGGCCGCGGGAACATGATGACCAATGGTTATTTAAAGGCGCCAATATCTCGCCTTTGTCGTATCGAGCATCATAGGCACTCAGTATTTAAGCAAGAGTCTGTGCCACCCGGCCTCTCACTGAGATTCTCCACTCGATATCGGTCATTGTCCGCGACTGCAGTTGCTGCTACTTCGAATAGAGCATTCCATTATCCATAACCTGTGGACACGATAACAAAGAACAACAAACAGATTGCAGCTCAAAGTTCCAGCTTGTGTGATACTCATAGTCTTCCGTGTGTTGCCGCCAGTCATTTGTGGAATTTGGGGATAATAAATCGGAACCCCGTAAATTCCCGAGGCGGGGTGTTATCTCCTGCACTGTTTAACCTCTACCTATCCTCCATTCCACCCTTCCATACGTCATTGAGATCGTTTCATATGATATCAAATGGGTCTAGACAATATTCATGCAGTCTCGGTATCAGATGCGGTGAATAGCTATCGGGTGAATGTTGTTCATGGAGAGCGATCGCCTCTTATTAGAAGTTTTAACCTTTTGGCTTGTGTTTTTTTTCTAGCAACTACGGGTAAATGACACAAAGGTTCTAGACCGTCTCCAACCCGGCACGGGACAGCTGTGAGCACCACACAGGCTGGAACTTTGGGAACCAATCTGTGTGGTATTCATCGTTGTCACCAGAAAGTTATCTGCGAGCTACCGGGCGCGTTTACAGGTAGCGTATAGTAGAATGCTCCATACGGAGTAGTTGAAACGGCAGCCGCGGACAAAAAGCGCTATCGAGCGGAGAGTTTCAGCGGCACCGGCCCTTGCATAAATGAGGGCGAGTTACTGGCGCCCTTAAACAACCAAAGACCACCCTGATCCCGCGGCGAGCTTGATCACCTGCACGATCCACATACAACAACAACTGTCTCCAACACGGTGCAATGACCGTCTTCACACAGCCAATTCAGGTTCCTACAGAACTCCAAAATGATAAGAGGAATAAGTGCCTGGTGGGAATCCAGAAGGCACGTTAAAAGGGTTTCACCCATTATTTTGTTGTCTTCACCACGCAATTGCGAGGCAGTGACACAAGAATTTTCAGATCATCCCTAAATCCTACTTTTCATCAAACACCCTGCTCAATCCGCTCAATCACCAGCGCGACGTCAAAAGATCCGACTTTGCAATGGCCCTTCAGCACTCCTATGAGAAATCCGAGGCAGTGCTTCTTCTTCACCCACAGAGCAAGTGCTAATGCAAATTTGGCCATGAATCTTCTCACATTACAATGAGTGCTGTCGGATTGATATTTTTAGCTCAATGAAAAGAGGCCTCCTTTTTATAGCCGAGTCCGAACTGCTTGCCGCAAAGCGACACCTCTTTGGGGAAAAGTTAGTGCCTTGAGAATTTTTTCTGATGTTCTCGCCAGAATTCGAACTCAGGCGTTCAGTGTCATAGGAGGCCTCTGCAGTGGCCTCCAAGCAAGTATGTTAGGTTAAAAGACGGGTCTAGCAATCGTTCCATTGAGTTCGTCCTAGAAAGGAAAGTAAGAGAGGGAGAACTTTGACACATGGGCAAAGCACATCGTGATGAAAAAGAGGAAGAAACGAAATGCCGGTTCAAACGACACAAAACTTAAAAACCTCATCCCCCCGTTTACCATCCGAAGCCCTTACAGAAGTCTAGAGTAACAAGAGGATCGAATACCTGTAGAGAGTTTGGAGAAGAAAAGAGGTGTTTAAACTTGACCTGTTCGTTCTCCACCACACCGGGGACCAGCACAATCAGAAAAAAGCTTCAAACGTCCGATACTCTCCTTGCAATTCCCGAGAAGTCTCGGCCCCACTTGACCCACAACCATGGTCTTCAGCGCTGCCTGATCCAGGATTACATCCAAGGCCCTGAGGATCGCAAAAACCTAAGCCTGAGCGTTACTGCACCTGGCGAGAAGTCCATGTTACTCCCTAACTCCTAGGAACTCAACAAATACCCCTACTCCGGTGCACACATCCAACTTGGACCCATCAGTGTAAAAAGTGGGACCCGAGAAGGGAGGAATGCCTCCAGCCCAAGCTTCTTCTCTGGTAGGACGGTCTCCAGGTCGCCATCGATGAAGTAACACTCCGACACATAGTCCGTCCCGTCGCTCTATGCCACTTAGTTGTTCCACGCCAGCGGCATTTGGCAGAACAGACGAATGCTATAGAAGTGGAACGTTTATATTCTCCTTTCTATGGAATACAGAAGAATATCCCCTGTTCCCTAATAGCATGTTCATTTGAATTTTTATTTTATATCTGAGCCTTTTCCCGACGTTTCTTCTCCAGTTTGGTCTGTCATCAAGAATCAGGTCCAGATACTTGGCCTTCAGAGCAACAGCTCTACTCCATTCAGAAGAGGTCATTCGGTCCTATGGAGCTTGGCGTGGATCGCTACCTCCACATGCAAATATGTGGCTACTACAACAACCAATAGAGGACAAAAACTTCACGTTATTAAAAGCGACAGTCCCTTTCGGGGGTTGGAAACTGCTGACAACATGGCTACATCAACAACGAAGAAGCGGCCAGCACAAATGGGGGTAATTTGGCATTGTCAAGGGAAGGTTAATTGAACATTAATCATGTGTTTGCTCATCAAACTGTTGGTCTTATACAATGTCCTCGATAAACTGTGGACATTGGGCGGATTGATTTGTTGGGATGCTTACTAAAAATGATAAAAGGCCTTGCATAACTATCGGCACAGGGCGAGTATTTGAGGCATGTCACAGGTTCGTAAATACCCATGGTGAAACTGTTATACGACAAGGGATTGCTATATTCAATGAGTTGGATGTTATTTGTATAGCATAAAAGTATGTACTGTTTTCACGATCGATCCTCTGGACCAGAACGAGCTTGCTCACCTATAGGAGCTAGACGAGGATCGCAACCTATACATAGAGACACGTGCGTACAACAATGGCATTATTCACTTACCATCCAATCTCTTCTACATAGTACGCCAGAGACATGTGAAGGATCTTTTCGTTTGGCACCCAGCCCACTAGAGGTAGAGGTGGAACATCAAACTTTGAAATTGTTTTAAAACCATCGAAATGTTTCTTTTGGAAAGTTTTTTTTTGTTTTATTTTCTTCGGACATAAAAAAAAAATAAGAAATTTTTCAAACTTTCGTAAAACTGCCTTCAATGTTTGTTTTTCTGCAGTAGAATCTTAAAGTGTGAAATAATGGAAAAGGTTAACTTATATGTAACACATAAAATTATAATCGACTTCATATATTGAAAGCCTTAGATTAGATATACATAACAAATATACGATTTTGGATGTTCTATTTTTCAGTATAGTGGTGGTGCATGAATTTCCCAGGCTATGGGCTTAGTGAATATAAAATATAAGCTGTGATTCAAGTTTAATTGATTGAAGTTCGCTTGCAATACCCAAGACTCAAGCGAGTTTAGTGCATATTTAGCTTTCATCGTCTTCAATTTTAGGCGCCAAATAATAACGTATATGACCCAAATCCTGTATACGATATTCAACCACCAAAGGTACATCTGCTGACATGGACAATTGTACTTGTCCCGACAAAGGGCTGGCCTTTGTGAAGGCATTCAGGTAACGACAGGCAAAGGTAAGGGTTACGGGTTCCTGCATTTCAATACTAACTGCCTCTTCTTCCTTATCCACACTGGAGGTTTGGGCCAATTTAACATTGGCAGAGCCCACATCACCGGAAGCAGAAAACTTTACACCTTCCTTGGTGCAACAGATGAGCATGGATTCACTGAATTGAGCCAAATCACGGCAGATGCGTGCAAACTCCATCGAAGGCATGCGTACCACACACGAATAATCAGTTTCTGGAATACCCAAATGTTCCTGATCGAGATTCATCAATTTCATTTCATAGTCCGAGACTTTTTCATGGTTGGGTGACTCAAACATAAAGGTTACCGTATCGGCATTATCTTGGGCTTTTATGGTAACTGTATCATCATTGTTGGCACACTTCAAAATTTTGGCCATGCTACCCAAATTCATGCCCATGGAAATGTTGCGATCACAGCGGAATTTATCGAAACCATCGGAGCGTAAGGTAAGCGAGACCAGGGATACATGGGAGTTGTCCATAGCTTGTAGCTGTGGAAAACAAAGTAATGTGTATAATGTATGCCTAAATGTTCAATGTTTCCATATATTTACCTGTATACCCGAGTCGCTGCAATCAAATGTGCCCTCATTTAGCAGATCTTTGATGGCATCCAAGATTTTCTTGAGAATGGTGGCACTGATCAAACGAGCCTCAAACATTTTGTGTTATTTTATACTGTTGATATTTACACTTAAGAAATATTGAAATATACAAATCGGTGGAATATCTTTTCCTTAACCGCTTCTTATGACTTTTACTTTTTGAATGAGCTCGAAGTTCCTTTGGTATGAATGTATTTCGCGTTTGTGAATTTCTCTGCAACATGCAATTGACAGCAGAACGCTTGTTTTGGCGCCAACTGTCAAAGGTGTGGAGTTTCGCAATTAATTCCTTTGTTGTATGACCTCTTGCGGTGAAGGGAGGTGTTTGCAAATTGACAGCTTGGTTGTTGCCATATGATAAAGGGTCATTTACACAAATTAATAAATCGTTCTAAATTGAAAGAAATGCTGAAGAACCACGCAAATAATTAAGGACAAAAATACCATTTAAACCCCGTTTACACTGCTCTTTAAATCCGTATTTAATTTATTTATTTATTTATTAACAAAAGTAATACCAAAGCCTTCGCGGCCAAAAACGTATTACCAAGATTACATTCCCAAATAGAAAAACTTATATATACATACTTAATTAACAAACTCGATAATCTACAACGATTATTTGCAATAATTCAATTCAATTCAATTGGCTCCCCAGCCATTACTATGTACTTAATTAAAAATTAATAAGTTAAAAGTTAAAACATGTCCTTGTTATGTTAGCAGCGAAAGAAAAAAAAACAAGAATAATATACCCAAAGCAAACAATTATGTGGAATCAGAAGCGAAAAAGGCAATAAGTTTAAGGCGAAAAACATTATTAGAATGTGAAAAAATCCGTAACTCAGCCGGTAATAAATTCCAACATCTAGCCACACGGACTGTAAATGATCTCTCAAATATAGACCGGAATATACGGGGCAAAATGATATGCGTGCTTCTACTCGAGCGTGAAAAATTGAAATATCCGCATAAGGGCACGGGCACTCCACTTTTAACAACCTTGTAAAAAAAAATGGTATTACGTAGATCAACATAACGGCGAAAAGATGTTCCCAAAAAGTCTCTGACAAACCTCGAAATATGATCACGAACACGAACATTGTACACGAATCTCACCACAGTATTCATAATCCTATTCAGTTTCTGGAGATTGTAGTCAAATGTTCCTGACACAACTTCTAACCCGTATAAAATCTGTGGCATTAAAAGGGCATGAGCAAGTCTGGCTTTAACTCTTAATGGAAGATAAATACCTGCAGAATACAACCTCCGTAAAATACCATAAACGCGAGAATGAACAATGTCTATATGGATACCAAAATTCAAGTCCCTGTCAATAGTAACTCCCAAGCATCTAAGCCTATCAACAAAGGCCAGCCGCGAATTCTGAACAAAAATTTCAAACCCAGATTGCACCTGTGAACCGAACAGAATAGCTTTAGTTTTCGAGGGATTTATGGAAAGCGAGTTGAGACTAGACCACAATAAGATCCGATTAATGCAAGTATTAATGTTAGACTCTAAAAGACTGCCAGAATCGCGATCTGCACTAAAAAGAAGATATATATCATCAGCAAAAAGAAAAGTGTTACACAGGCTAGGTCCAAGGAACTCAGAAAAGTCATTAATGTATAGTATAAAAAGTAGAGGCCCCAAAACCGAGCCCTGAGGCACACCGGAAGATAGAGAAATAACTTCAGATCTAATCCCGTTTAAATCAACAAATTGAGTCCTCCCAAACATGTACGACATCACAAGTTTGCAAGCAGACCTTGAGAACCCGAAATTACGTCTCAACTTGTCTATCATAGTCCCAAAACAAATAGAATTAAAAGCCTTCGTCAAGTCAAGAGACAGAAGAGCACTCACTTTACCATTATTAATATCATTCCTTATCGATTCAGTTAGGTGAAGCAGCAAGGAAGTGGTATTATGACCTGAACGGAACGCATACTGAGAGTCAAATATCTTGCGCCTGGTACTCATCATTAACTGCTCCTTAAGAACATGTTCGAAAACCTTAGAAAGAACCGGAAGAATCGAGATAGGCCTTAAGTCCTCTGGACTATGAATAACAGAAGTTTTAGGTATAGGAACCACACGCGCAGTCTTCCATGAAGAAGGAAACTCAGAAGTCATTAAAATAGAATTAAATAAATGTTGAATTATATCGGATGTATAGGGAAACAGAAGCTTTAAAAATTTGATAGGAATACCATCAACACCAACCGACCTTGCCGTAATCCTTGCTAAAGCCGCCGAAATATCGTCCACATGAACACATCTAAATGAAAATGAATTTTCAAAATCTTGAAATGATTGAAAATCAACATTAAAACCCTGGCCAGATTGAACACTGGTAGCAAAAAAATTGTTAAGTGTGTTCACATCACCATCATAATTAAAGGTATCATCATTAAAGCATCCCGAGCCCTTAATAAAACGCCAAAAACCCTTAGCATCTAAATTTCCAAAATGCTTTGAATAATGCTTTCGCCTTTCCCTACGTATGATGGATTTAGCCTTATTCCTATATCTACAAAATATTCTCCAGTTCTCAGGTGTATTTTCTTGGCGGAATGCTGTGAAAGACAAGTCCCTCAGGAACTGAGCATCTAAAACATCTCTAGATTTCATCCATTCCTCACCATACCTACGAATCCTTCTCCTGACGACAGGTACAAAAGTGAAAAGACTTCCAAAGAGCAAAGCAACACGCTCACTCAAATCATTGGCATCAGAACTATAGAAAAAGGATGCACTGTCAAATACAGATAGGCATTGTAACAAACCATCCCAGTCAATATTCTCATAATCACGAAACTCTATCATCTCTTCACACGAAGCAAAATCAAAATCAAATGAACAAAAAATTAGCGCATGATGAGAGATAGATGGACATTGTACCTGATTGGAGTGATAAGTCATAGAATTCTCACCCACCAGCATGAAATCAATCAGAGATGTCGTCCTATGACCAACACTGTAATGGGTGGGCCTGGAATTGTGCACAATAGACAGGTTAAGTCTGGTACATAAGGAACGCAATAAGGCAGATCTTGATAAATTGAACAAATCACAATTGAAATCACCAACAATAATAACTTTTGTATAATTCAAAAGCAAGTTGTAGTGCAGTTCCTCAAAGGACTCAGGATCTCCAACTGGAGGCAAATAAACTACTCCAAATAGAAGCTTTGTACTCCCTGAACACAACTCAAGGAAAAGAGATTCGCATTTACCCAAAGCAAAAGCACGAAAAATAACCTTATGTCTGATCGTATTAGATACATAAACTCCTACTCCACCGCCCCTCATATTCTCGCGGTCGTTTCGATAAAATTTGTAGCCAGGGATACTGACAGCCTTACTGGAAACAACTGGTTTAAGCCACGTTTCAGATATAGCAAAAATATCAAATCGGGAACCGGATAATATCGATTTCAGTTCATCAAACTTTACGGAATTGGGGGAAGGTCTAATACTCTGACAGTTAAGGTGGCCGACATAAAATTTACCAACAGACGCGCCCAAAAAAGAGTTAATATTTGCGTGACTGCTAACTACAGGACCCATGTTTATATCAAAAGACATCAAAAATTATAAAAGTTAATGCAAACAAGGTGGGGAACCAAACAGGAAAAATTAAAAATCTAAAAAAATTTAATATGAAGCTAAAAATCATACTAAAAACCACTCATACAATCAGCTAATCATTATTATTATTATGAGATCATATATAATACTTTAGTTATAAGAAAATTAATTATGAAATTGCAGGAAGAAAATCAAATGAAAACAATGAAGAGAACCAAGATTTAACGAAATGCATAAATAAATAAAAAAATGGGTAACGTAGATATTTTAGTTAAAAAAAAAATCTGTTAAATCGAGGTTTACAAAAATAAATCTTTAGAAGTAAAAAAAATAAAATACTATTAATATACTGAGGTCCCATTTTGAAGGAGCGAAGAACATTCGTTTAGGTCACGGATGACTTCAGTACCATCCAAATTGTCGATCATCTGTTTTTCCTTTATAAAAGAGCTGACTTTGTAAAGGAAAAACAGATGGTTGAGCCATTAAAATCGGGTTTAATGATTAGTGTAAACAAGGTTAAGGATTTGCACCTGGTATAAAACCATGGAGCATATGTAGTATTCTGCGAGGTTTTGGAAATCTCGCGTAATGTGGTTTTTCATACACTTTTAGTGTGAGCAAATCTACTTATTTGAGGAGATTTTCAGCAAATCTCCTTGGAAATTATGTTGTTGTAGCCACATTGCGTGTGGAAGTAGCGTCAAGCTCCTTTAGGTGAGCCGGCTCGTTCCGGTCCAAAGGACCGATCGCCGCAGTAACAGGGTGGCCATTGGTAATTCAAAGGCGCCAACAACTCGCCTTGTCATATCGAGCATCGTAGGCTCAGTATTTGTCCAAGAGCCGGAGCCACCCGACCTCTCAGTGAGAGGTGCTTACACTGATGCTCACAGCTATCCCACGGCGGGGTAATCGTTGGTGGTTATCGTTTGTAACTTCACGCAGGTAAAAGGCAAAGTCATTAGCCAAACAACAATAATATCAACTACACAACCCTTTGGGAATGGTAGCGCAAATTCCCCGTAGGCTGTCAAATTTCCTGTACTTCCAAACTAACATTCTATTTTTATTTGCATTTTCATGCGTAGCAGCCACAAGATCAAAAGATGTATGACTTTCTAGTGGTATTTGCAAACAACTCTGGAATTAGAAAATTTCATCTGCTGGTCTAACGACTTTACCTTGTATAAATTTGTCTAGCAAAAGACATTGGTTTAAGAGTTGGTATTCTATTCTGCATACCAAAACACGTTTCTTTATTTGCATTTATTGCTTTCTCTATTTTATATACTTTTTCTCAAATAAATAAGGAAAAACGAACCACTGAAGCCAATAAACCGAACAAAAATGATGCCGGCAATAGTTTCAAATGTTGCCACTATGATAGTTTTTCTACTTTTCCGCCTATTTTTAGCCAATGTTCCGCCGACGTTTTTTTATATGGAGTTTGACAGCATTCCGTCTGAATAGCTGAAGAGAATACTCAACATAATGCGTCAAATACGAATAGAGCACCCTCTAATCGCGTATGTATATGCATTGTACTTGTGTCTACATATATGTGTGATTTAATAAGAGTTCGCCCTATTCGAAAGAATATATTCCAAAATCCATTATTCATACTAAGTATCACACGATGTGTACAACTTTTTGAGTTTTCATATTTGAATAAACATAAGAATTCATATCGTGTAGTAACGACTTCAAAAAATTTTCATCTGGCAACCTTTGAAATTCTTAATATTACCCTACACACTCTTTTGGCCAATAGCGGTACTAACGTTACAGCTGTTATAGGTAAACAAATTTTCGCGCTCAAAAAGCCGTCAAACAAAGGCAGATGTCATTCGAATTTGGCGTGTGTTTCCTAAGGTCCAGCACAAAACATTCTCCTCGAAGTCGTTAAATCTTTGTTATTCTATTATCATAGCTGAATCCTTGAGTGATAAGAGCACTATTGGTTTGATTGTTGGAACGCCTATTGCTAGTTAAATTCTTTTTGTTGTGTGCTTTGACGAATTTGTGTTACAATTATGGATATAGCAGATGCCCAAGTTGGTCAATTGCGTGTCAAAGATGAAGTGGGGATTAGATGTCAGAAATTATTCCAAGATTTCCTTGAAGAGTAAGTAAAAGTAAAGCAATGAGGGATTCTAAGAGGTTGACTTTTTTGCTGCTTGGATTTAAGGTTTAAAGAGGATGGAGAGATCAAATATGTTAAACCTGCTGCTGATTTGGAATCGCCAGATCGTTGCACCTTGGAAGTCAGCTTTGATGATGTGGAAAAATACAATCAAAATTTGGCTACCACCATTATTGAGGAGTACTATCGGTAAGCTTGCTATCGTATTTTAAATACTTTCCTTTATTTATTCCATCTCCACCATTTTCAGCATCTTCCCTTTTTTGTGTCAATCCGTTTCGAATTTCGTTAAGGATCGCATTGGTTTGAAAACTGAAAAGGATTGTTATGTTTCCTTTACCGAAGTGCCTACGCGTCATAAAGTACGTGATATGACCACTTCTAAAATTGGCACTTTGATACGCATCTCAGGCCAAGTGGTGCGCACACATCCCGTACATCCAGAACTTGTTTTCGGCACCTTCATGTGTTTGGATTGTCAAACTGAGATAAGAAATGTTGAACAGCAATTCAAATTTACTAATCCAACAATTTGTCGCAATCCTGTGTGCTCCAATCGTCGCCGTTTCATGTTGGATGTGGAAAAATCATTGTTTGTGGATTTCCAAAAGATTCGTGTACAAGAGACACAAGCTGAGTTGCCCAGGGGTTGCATACCACGTTCCGTGGAAATTATTCTGCGTTCAGAATTGGTAGAAACTGTACAGGCCGGAGATCGTTATGATTTTACCGGCACCTTGATTGTGGTACCCGATGTGGGTGTATTGAATATGCCTGGAGCCAAGGCTGATCCAGGTTCACGTCACAAGGCGGGTGAGGGACCCGAAGGTCTTACTGGCCTGAAGGCTTTGGGCATGCGTGAGTTAAACTATCGCATGGCATTTTTGGCTTGTAGTGTGCAGGCTACAAATGCTCGATTTGGAGGCACTGATTTGCCCATGTCAGAAGTGACAGCCGAAGATATGAAGCGGCAAATGACAGATGCTGAATGGAATAAGGTTTATGAGATGTCCAAGGATCGCAATCTTTACAATAATTTAATAACCAGTTTGTTCCCCTCAATTTATGGCAATGATGAAGTGAAGCGTGGTATACTGCTGCAGCTATTTGGAGGAGTGGGCAAAACCACACATGAAAGTGAGTTAGTCTAATGAAGCCATAAAATCATAAACTAATTTTCCTTTTCTCTGCCCTAGAAACTTCCTTGCGTGGTGATGTAAATGTCTGCATTGTGGGCGATCCCAGTACTGCCAAATCGCAATTTCTTAAACAAGTGGCGGATTTCTCCCCTCGTGCCGTTTATACTTCGGGTAAAGCTTCTTCGGCCGCTGGTCTTACGGCTGCTGTTGTAAGGGATGAGGAAAGCTTTGATTTCGTTATAGAAGCCGGTGCCCTTATGTTGGCCGACAACGGCATTTGTTGCATTGATGAATTCGACAAAATGGATCCCAGAGATCAGGTGGCCATTCACGAGGCCATGGAACAGCAAACCATCTCCTTGGCCAAGGCTGGTGTACGGGCCACACTCAATGCCCGCACCTCCATATTGGCTGCTGCCAATCCCATTAATGGTCGCTATGATCGCTCCAAGAGTCTGCAACAGAATATTCAACTTTCCGCCCCCATTATGTCTCGTTTCGATTTGTTTTTCATTTTGGTCGATGAATGCAATGAGGTTGTGGACTACGCCATTGCCCGTAAAATTGTGGATCTGCACTCGAACATTGAGGACAATGTGGAGAGAGCCTATTCGCGTGAGGAGGTTTTGCGCTACATTACCTTTGCCCGCCAGTTCAAGCCGATCATAAGCAAAGAGGCTGGTGCCTTGTTGGTGGAGAACTATGGACATTTAAGGCAACGTGACACGGGCACTGCTGGCCGCAGCACTTGGCGTATAACAGTGCGCCAGCTGGAGTCCATGATTCGCTTGAGTGAGGCCATGGCTAAGCTGGAATGTATGAATGAAGTGCAGGAGCGCCATGTTAAGGAGGCCTTCCGTTTGTTAAATAAATCCATCATACGTGTTGAGCAGCCCGACATTCATTTGGATGATGATGATGTGGATGAGGCCTTTACCGGTGATGTTGACATGGATCACAATAATGGGGCAAATGGTGATGGCGAGGCGCCTGAGCAGGCCGCAGACGCTGACGGCGAAGGTGCTCAAGTTGGTGTACAAAAGAAAAAACTCACCTTGTCCTTTGAGGATTATAAAAATCTATCCACCATGTTGGTTTTACACATGCGTAATGAGGAAGCTCGCTGTGAAGTGGAAGGCACCGATTCCGGCATGAAGCGCAGTGATGTGGTCACTTGGTATTTGGAGCAAGTAGCCGACCAAATTGAGTCGGAAGATGAATTGATTTCGCGCAAGAACTTAATTGAAAAGGTCATCGATCGTCTGATCTATCATGATCAGGTTATTATTCCCCTAAAGACCACAGAGCTTAGACAGCCCGGCAAAAGTCCTAAACGCACTGACGATGATGAGGATCAGGATGATCCGCTATTGGTCGTACATCCCAACTACATAATAGAATAGGCACCATAAACGGCTTACATATTGTGTATGTCAGCAAGTAAGAGCCCTGCTTAGTTAGTGTATAACCGATTCCATTTGTTAATTTTTTAAAGAAAATTTTTTTTTTTAATTTCATTGAATGACATTTTAGCATTTAAGTTGAGTTTTAGTTTTGTAGCTGGTAAGGAAACACGTTTTGCATAATAAGCCCATTTTTTGCTAAATAAACTGGCCAAAAAAATTTCTTGAAAATAAATTGCAAGGGGTTTAATAAATGTGATAGATGGTTGTGGGAGTTGTTATGGTTGTGATTCTATGAATGAGCTGTGTAGGAGGGTTCTACTTACAACACATGCCACATACAAATGAGACTACAACAACATCCTTCTCCAACGTCTTCCTTGTTACAGGTACAGCGCGACGTCGATAGACATCTATCAATAAACCGAGGTTTTGCTGCCTTAGCCGCAGGGGAAGTGACTCCTCCCCGTCATCACACAGCCAATTCAGGTCTCTACATAACTTCAATGAGGAATAAATGCAGTGGCAAAAAATTTTTCATCACACTCTGCAAAACTCCGTCTTTTAGCTCTCACCAGCGTGATGTCAAAAGACCCGACTTTTGCAATAACCCGTCAGCACTCCTAGGAGCAATGTGAGGTAGCCCCCTTTAGCCCCAGAACAGGCAAATGCAAATTTGGCCATGAACATTTCATTAGGAACAGGGAAAATTTCTCACATATCAATGAGTGGTGTCGAATTCAAGTTTTTAGCTCAATGACAAGGGGCCTCCTTTTTGTACCCGAGTCCAAACGGCGTGCCGCAAGCATAGTACCTCACAAATATTACCAACATTAGGAGCGGATAACCACAATTTGTTCTGATGCTTTTGCCAGGATTCGAAACCAAGTGATCAGCGTCATAGTCGGCCATGATAACCTCTGCGCTAAAATGGTCTCATGTAAGTAGGTTAGGTTAAAGGACGAGCGCCTAACAACAGCTCCATTGTGTTCGTCCAAAATAGAGATGAAATAAGAGACAGAATGAGAGAGAGAGAGAGTAAAACAAAAGTAACAGAGGGAGTACGTTGACACATGGACATTAATATGAAAAAGAGAAAGAAACGAAATGCGGGCGTACACGGCACATAAACCAGACCCTTTCAGAAGTCTAGAGTGACAAGAACATCGAATATCTGTAAAGAGCTTAGAGTAGAACACTAGTGTTCACCTAAAATTCGACCGTCTCCCAATCCTTACCCTACCCACATGGTGATTCACCATCGGCCGTAGCACTCGCATAATCTAACCGCGAACCAAAATTGGCCTGTTTGTCAGCCGCCTCGTTCTCCGCCACATCTTGGTGGGCCGGGATGCAGCACAATCTGAAAGCAGCCTCAAACATCCGAAATACTCCTTCTCTCGGTCTAACACGACCCGCAACCAGAATCTTCAGCGCCACCTATCTCATATATTGCGACAGTCTAACAGGGCCTCAGCCACTGACCAAGAATCACATCCATCAATTCAGAAATCTATGTTACTCCCTATCTCTTAGGAATACAACAAACACTCCCTCCCCGGAGCACCCATTTGTATAAACAGAGAGACCCGAGAAGGGTGGGCCCAAGCTCCCTCTCCGAAAAGACAATCTCTAGGTCGCATTCGATGAAGTAACTGTCCGGTACATAGCCCGTCGCGTCGTCTATGCCACATAGTCATTCTACGCCAGTGGCCTTTCGCAGAACAGACGGATGCTCGAAATCCGATGAGCATGCGATCGAAGTAGAGTGTATTTATTCCCCCTTTGACCCTTTCCAGGGGAATATCCCCTGCTTCTAAAGAAAATGTACATGGGGAAATTTTATTTTATATTTGAGCCTTTACCCGATGTTTCTTCTCCAGCTTGGTTTCTGGTCAAGAATCAGGTTCATGTACTTGACCTCCAGAGAAGATCGTTCGGCCCTATGGATCTTGGCGAGGATCGCTGGGTTCATTGTTTTTACGAGAAGCTTAGCTGCGAGCTACCGGGCGTCTACAGGTTGCGTATAGTGGAATGCTGCCCACGGAGTAGCTGCAATTGCATTAATTTGTGAGAAGTTTGCTCCAGTTTCTTAATGGAACGTTCATGGGCAATTTTGCCTTTGCACTTCTCTGCAACATGCAATTGATAGCAGATTTGGTGCCAACTGTCAAATATTTATTTTATTTATTTATTTATTTCATTTCATGCAATGCGAAGCCATCAGGCCTATAAATAATCACACTATGCATAAAACGTACTTTTTCTAACATAAGTTAAAAAACTACTCAATTAAATTAATATTAATATGCGGAGTTTCGCAAATAATTTCTTTGTTGTACGACCTCTAGCGGTGTAGGGGGGATGTTTGTAAACTGGCAGCTTGGTTGTTGCCATATGACAAAGGGTCGTTTACACAAATCGATAAATCGTTCTAATTCATAAGAAGTACTACCTCTATTGCATTGCTCGATGATCCCAAAAATCATGGATAAGCAACGAAACTGTAGAGGAAATAAAACACCGGAAACTCTACGCAACGCTCTGCCTTGTGCAAATTTTGATGTCATATTCATAGTCTACTTCCAAATTGCTTTCATTTGCGTCCCATATAGCCATCTTTTGCTAATATGCCCATTTGGTGGGTTTTGGGGGGTGGGGACACCACCCATTACATCGACTTAATTTTTTGTTTGCCATATTCATAATCTACTCCTGAATACCTTTCATTTGATTCCCATAATATCATGAACATCCAATATGTCTGTTTGGGGTTGGGGCGGCACGCTGAGTACTTCCACTCAAATTTTAATATCATATTCCTATTCTAATCTCCAATATCTTTCATCTGATGCCCATATTGTTCCGATCGGTCCACTTTTGATTTTGGGTGGTGTTTTTGGGGTAGCGGGGAAGGGTTCGCTCCTTCCGATATCAACAAAATATAAAGCCTACTCATTCTTCCTGACTAAATTCGTAATCTACTCCTGAAAACCTTTCATTTGAGTCACATATTGTCATGATCGTTCAATAAATCTATTTTAGGGGGTTTTGGGGTTGGGGCGGTCCCTCAGTTACTTGGACCCACTTTTAATTTGAAATTCATACTCTTCTCCTGAATACCTTTCATTTGAGTCCCATATTGTTCCGATCGGTACATTTTGGGTAGAACTTTTGGGGTACGGGAGAGGATCCGCCCCCTTTTGCATAAGGTGTTTTGTTATGATTTCCAAAAACTATGTTAAGTGTTGTTCAAATCGGTCCATAACCTAATATAGCTGTCATATAAACCGATCTGATGTCTTGACTTCTTCAGCCTCTATACGGCGCAATTCTAATCCGATTTGGCTGAAATTTTGCATGAGGTGTTTTGTTATGACTTCCAAAAACTATGCTAAGTACGGTTCAAATCGGTCCATAACCTAATATAGCTTCAATATCAACCGATCTTAAATCTTGACTTCTTGAGCCTCTAGAGAGCGCGAGTGAAATTTAGCAAGAAATGTTTTGTTATGATTTCCAACAATTGTGCAAAATATGGTTCTAATCGGTCCATAGCCTGATATAGCTGTCGTATAAACCGATCTGGGATCTTAATTCTTGAGCCTCTAGAGGGCGCAATTATTATTATGACCTTTAACATACCCGTCAAATATGGTCTGAAACGGTCTATAGCCTGATACAGCTCCCTTATAAACCGATCTCCCTTGAGCCCCTAAAGTGCGCAATTCTTATTCGATTTGGCTGAAATTTTACACAATGACTTTTACTGTGGTCCCCAATATTCAATTCAATTAGTATAGTTATTTTTTTTCTTTTATTCTTTATTTACATAAAAAGAGATACCGGGAAAAGAGCTCGGCAAATGCGATCCATAGTGGAGGGTATATAAGATTCGGCCCAGCCGAACTTGGCACCCTTTCACTTGTTAATATTAAGTTTGTACTCTACTCCTGAATACCTTTCATTTGAGTCCCATATTGTCCCGATAGAGGGGAGTGGTAAAGGGGAGTGTCCGCTCCCCCTTCAGATATCAAACTATAAAATACTCAATTTTCCCCACGGATCCATGATCCATGCACCATCTATGAAAATTTCAAGAAAATCTGTTCAGCCTTTTTTGAGTCTATACGGTACAAATAAATATAAATTGATTTTTATATCCCCCACCATAGGATATGGGTATATTCATTTAGTCATTCCGTAAGCAACATATCGAAATATCCGTTTTCGACCCTATAAACTATATATATTTCGGATCGTCGAAAAATTCTATTTTGATTTAACGATACCCGTGTCTGTTCGTCTGTCCATTAGTTTGTTGTCTGTCCATCAGCTTTCAAAAATTGAGATATTGAGCTGAAATTTGGCACAGATACGTATTTTTGCTTCACGCAAAACGCGCCAAATCGGACCATATTTGGATATAGCTGCTATATAGATTAATCTGCAGATAAAGGGTCTAAAGTCCATACAAGATTTATTTATTACCCGATTTAGCTGAAATTTGAAATAATGAGTTGTTTTAAGCCTCCCGATATCCAATCCAAATATGGTTTAGAACGGACTATATTTAGATGTACCTGCCATATAGACCGATATGCCGGTTAAGGGTCTGAGACCATAAAAACTTTACTTATTACCCTAATTCGCTGAAACTTAAAACATTGAGTTATTTTAAGCCTCGCAACATTCGATCCAGATCGGCTCAGATCGGACTACATTTAGATGTACCTGCCATTTGGACATATCTGCCGGTTAAGGGTCTGAGCCCATAAAAGCTGCATTTATTATCCGATTTCTCTGAAATTGGAAATAGTGAATTGTTTTAAAGCTCCTGACATCAGACTCAAATATGTTTCAGATCGGACCATATTTGGATAAAGCTGCTGTATAAAGCAATCGGCCGATAAAGGGTCTAAAGCCCATAAAAGATTTATTTATTACCCGATTTAGCTGAAATTTGAAATAATGAGTTGATTTAAGCCTCCCGATATCCGATCCAAATATGGTTCAGAACGGACTATATTTAGATGTACCTCCCATATAGACTAATCTACGGGTTAAGGGTCTGAGCCCATAAAAGCTTTATTTATTACCCGATTTCACTGAAACTTAAAACATTGAGTTATTTTAAGCATCGCAACATCCGATCCAAATATGGTTCAGATGGGACTATATTGAGTATAGCTGCCATATAGACCGATCAGCCGATAAAGGGTCTAAAGCCCATAAAAGCTGTAATTATTACCCGATTTCGTAATTATTACCCGAAATTTGAAGCAGTCAGTTGTTTAAAGCCCCCCGATATCCGATCCAAATATGGTTCAGATCGGGCTATATTTAGATACAGCTACCATATAGACCGATCTACCGTTTAAGGGTCTGAAGCCCATAAAAGTTACATTTATTATACGATTTCGCAGAAAATTTGAATCAATGAGTTATTTTAAGCCAACCACCATCTAACGCAAATATGATTAAGATCGGACTGTATTTAGATATAGCCGCCATATAAACCGATCCGCAGATAAAGGGTCTAAAGCCCATAAAAGCTTTATTTATTACCCGATTTCGCTGAAATTTGAAACAGTGAGTTGTTTTAAGCCTACCGACATGTGACCCAAATGTGAGTCAGATCAGACTATAAAGATATAGTTTTCATATAGACCGATCTTCCAATTTAGGGTCTTATTCCCATAAAAAGCAGATTCATTGTCTGAAAATGTTACTTGTATGTGAGTTCTCGGGACCTGACTTAAATATGATCAAGACCAGCATCTATTAAGATGTAACTACGGATATAGTAGTGGAGTTATAATAAAATAGGATGATTATTATATGCTTTTTAATTTGGTCCAGATCGGTCCAGATTTGGTTATAGGTGCCATATAGAACGATCTCTCGATTTAAAGTCTTAAAGCGCATTTAGTATCTGATTTCGTTGAAATTTGACGTAGTTACGTATGTTTTTTCGACATCCGCGTACTATATGGTACAGATCGGTTTATATTTAGATATAGCTACCAAAAAGACCAATACATTGTTCTACAAAATTGAACAGTGACATATATTTATTAGACCACTTAATGTTCGTGGCGAATTTAGGTGCGAATTTAGTTATCCAATTTTCACCGGATTGTGACGAATGGGGGTTTACATATATACCCGAGTTGGTGGGTATCCAAAGTTCGGCCCGGCCGAACTTAATGCCTTTTTACTTGTTATATATAAGAAAGATTTTTTCCAATGTGTTACTTAAAAAAAACAAAATTGTGAATTTATTTGTTGTTGTTGTAATTTCAAGGCAAGATACCAAGTATAGGGCTCTCTTTGCCTTGAAATTAATACCTTTGCATTTTGGTGCTGAAAGAACATACATTTTAAAGGGTGGGTAAGACAATAGATTCCCTTGATTGTCAAGAACACTGTTGGTATTTAATTTAAAGTGTTTTTTTTTTCATTGTTTACTATGAAGAGATTTATGAGTCCATTTGTTAGAAAATTCCATCATTTTTGTCATATCGAATAACTTTTTAAGTGATTTTTAATGTGGTGGTAATATGACATTGAGCGTTGGAGGATTTCAATCTACGCATCAGTGTTCCATTTATTGTGGCCATTTATTTATTTATGGATTTAGATGATATTCAACGAATTGATTGATATGACTTAATGCGGTCATAATGTGTGAAACACAGAGTTTGTAGATGGTAGGTAACTTGAGAATGCATTCATATGAGGGTGGCAGGAGAAGGTTAAGAAATTTTGGGAACGTATGAATGTGACCGCAAATTAAAAGAAATCATATGGCAGGCAGACAGATGAACTGTCGTACTCAGGAAAAAATTGCTGTGAGTTGCAACGAATAGAATTCTGACGTTTTATTTTGCTCTTTCTTTAGAGAAGTGAGAAGAAGGAAATGAGAGAACACAAAAACGTTGAAAAACCACAAGTAAATTACCAAAAATAAGTAAAAGCATGCTAAGTGCGGTTGGGCCGAACGAATCTTGGGAACCCACCACCATGGATTCTGCTAAAAATGTATACAAATTAAATTTAGTTGAAGTGCATAATTTTATTCTATTGGGTTGCCAAAAAGTAATTGCGGATTTTACATATAGTCGGCGTTGACAAATTTTTTCACAGCTTGTGACTCTGTTATTGCATTCTTTCTTCTGTCAGTTATCAGCTGTTACTCTTAGCTTGTTTTAGAAAAAAAGTGTAAAAAAAGTATATTTGATTAAAGTTCATTCTAAGTTTTATTAAAAATGCATTTACTTTCTTTTAAAAAATCCGCAATTACTTTTTGGGCAACTAATACATACCCAACTTCTGTCAAACCAGCAAAAATTAAAGCTTCTAGGAAGCTAACATCGATCATCGTTCGAGAGACCGGTTAACATGGGAGCTATATCACGTTATAGACCGATTTGGACCGTATTTGAAAGTCGTAAAGGAACACCACATGCAAAATTTCAGCCTAATCTGACATAAATTGCGGCTTCCAGGGGCTCAAGAAGTAAAATCGGGAGATCGGTTTATATGGGAGCTATATCAGGTTATAAACCGATTTGAACCATACTTGACAGAAATGTTCCAAGCTACAACAGAACACTATTTACAAAATTTCAGCCAAATCGGACAAAAATTGCGGCTTCCATTGGCTCAAAAAGTCAAATCGGGAGATCGGTTTATATGGGAGCTATATCAGGTTCTTGACCGTTTAGGACCGTAATTGATACAGTTGTTGGAAGCCAAAATAAAATTCTATGTGCAAAATCTCAGCCAAATTAGATAAAAATTGTGGCTTTTGGGGGCTTAGGAATTCAAATCGGGGGATCGGTTTATATGGGAGCTATATCAGATTCTTGACCGATTTAGACCGGCACAATTGTTGAAAGTCATAACAGAACACTTTATGCGAAATTTCAGCCAAATCGGACAAAAACTGTGGCTTCCACCGGCTCAAGAAGTCAAATCGGGAGATCGGTTTATATGGGAGCTATATCAGGTTCTTGACCGTTTAGGACCGTAATTGATACAGTTGTTGGAAGCCAAAATAAAATTCTATGTGCAAAATCTCAGCCAAATTAGATAAAAATTGCGGCTTTTGGGGGCTTAGGAATTCAAATCGGGGGATCGGTTTATATGGGAGCTATATCAGATTCTTGACCGATTTAGACCGGCACAATTGTTGAAAGTCATAACAGAACACTTTATGCGAAATTTCAGCCAAATCGGACAAAAACTGTGGCTTCCACCGGCTCAAGAAGTCAAATCGGGAGATCGGTTTATGTGGGAGCAGTAACCAAATCTGAACCGGTATGGCCCATTGGCAATCCCAAACAACGATCTTGCCCAACAACCTGAACGGACGAACATGGCGAGATCGACTCAGGACGTCGAGACGATCAAAAATATATATACTTCATGGAGTCATAGACGAATATTTCGAGGTGTTACAAACGGAATGACTAGATAATTATAACCCCATCCTATGGTGGTGGGTATAAAATATGTTTTGTAAATGTAATTTGTAATTCTTATTTTCTCTTCAATCATATCACCTTCTTTGTCCATTCACAATTATTCTGTTGCTCAAATTTTCTCGTTTATTTCTATTCGTTGCAACTGACAGTTTTGCAAATTACCGCATACGTGATCGAGTGCTCTTTTGTATCGAATGAAATTTCTTATCGTATATAATGAATGCTTTACCTCTATTATACACATTTTAATGTTTAATTTTTTATAAATTATCATCGATGTGAACATTCTCGTTCATTCATTGCAAAAATTCTCGTTCAATAAAGAAATGTATAATTCACAATAGACAGATATCCATCGATTTAACTCGTTCTCGTTCAGCAGGCATACAATTTTTTGAATTTTTGTCATTGTAAGTCTTCTATTAGTGAGTATAAAACTTTACATTCTTGCTCCATTGACACTTATAATTTTTGTTGACGCTCCACTAGCATACTCCAAATCGATACACCTTTATACTCCAAATCGGGAATTATTTGAACATAGTTGCCACGAAGATCCATCTTTAGACTTCTTGAGTTCATCTGGCATGTACGAGTATTTATGCCTTAATTTGCGAAATTTGGTATATAGAGTGGTTTAGTCCCCTAATAATCACACCAAATCAGGTCTAAATCGGATCATATATCGATATATCTATCATTTACACATATCTGCTGCATGATCTCATGAATGACGCATTTTATTTGATTTCGAAAAAAATGTGGAAGATTGGACTGCATTGGACTTTTCTATGTCCGTGATAAATATGGTCATACTTAGAGATCACATAAGGTGTATTTTTACCCGGTTTAAAATATATTCAGCCAAATTTAAGACGTCCTTACTTATTTTTATACCCACCACCGAAGGAGGGGCGTACATTCATTTTATCTTTCCGTTTGCAACACATCGAAATATCCATTTCCGACCCTATAAAGTACATATATTCTTGATCGTTGTAAAACTATAAGACGATCTAGCCATGTCCGTCTGTCTGACCGTCTGTCTGTTGAAATCACGCCACAGTCTTTAAAAATAGAGATATTAAGCTGAAACTTTGCACAGATTCTTTTTTTTTGTCCATAAGCAGGTAAAGTTTGAAGATGGGCTATATCGGACTACATCCTGATTATCCGATTTACTATCCGATTTTGCTGAAATTTGGGACAGTAAGTTGTGTTAGGCCAGTCGACATCCTTCTTTAATTTGGCCTAGATCGGTCCAGGTTTGGATATATATAGACCGATCTTTCGATTTAAGGCATTTATTATCCGATCTCGCCGAAATGTGGGACAGCAAGTTTTGTTAGGGCCTTTGACATCCCTCTTCAATTTGGCTGAGATCGGTTCAAAATATAGCTGCGATATAGACCGATCTCTCTCGATTTAAGGTCTTGGGCCCAAAAAAGGCGCATTTATTGTGTGATTTCGCCGAAATTTGGGAAAGTGAGTTGTGTTAGCCCCTTTGACATCCCTCTTCAATTTGGCCCAGATCGGTCCAGATTTGAATATAGCTGCCATATAGACCGATCTCTTGATTTAAGGTCTAGGGCCCATAAAAGGCGCATTTATTGTGTGATTTCGCCGAAATTTGACACAGTGACTTATGTTAGGCTTTTCGACATCCGTGTCGTATATGATTCAGATCGGTCTATATTTGGATATGGCTACCAAAAAGATCAATATTTTGTTCTACAAAATTAAACAATGACTTATACTTATTAGACCTCTCAATATACGTTTCGAGCCACATTTCAATAAAGCTGCTATGTGGGCATAAATTATGCATTTTTCACCGGATTATGAAGAAAGGCGTTGTACAAATCCAAAGTTTGGCCTGGCCGAATGTTCCGACTTTTTGCTAATTTCCAAAACTACCGATTTTTTCTTGATTGCCGATTTTCACATTTAACTGACACCATTGCGAATAGCCAATCTTTCTTTTTTTAGCTTGTTGATCAATTGTGAATACAAAGTGAATATTATTGTGAATGATGAATGCATTAAAATAACTGTAAATGATCGTAATTGTAATTTCGCTTGTGGCCGTAGCATTTATCTTCAGTAAAGAATTTTTAGTGGTGTTTATATGTGAAAAATGCATTGTACTTTAAATTTGGAATTATTAAACACAAAAATTTCTAATAATCTTTCCTTCGTGCCTTAGCATACCACTTTCGATGGATTGTAAAATGCTTATTGTTGTTACTATTTTCCAGAAATCAAATCAAATCGCTCCATTTGAGGCATGATGTCATTGCAATATGGTCCATACAACAGAAGCTGTACATGCAGACAATATGTAGGAGCAACTAGGACAATAAATCATGCATGACCTAAGAGGATGGAGAGAAAAAAAACAAAGAAAAAATTAAAACACAAAGACATTTTTACAAGGTACATATCTGAAAAAAGTAAAAATCTTAAAAAAAAGAAAATTTAAAATTCATAAAGAAAAAAACTCAAGCAGTAGCCACTTCTTTTTATTCATTATTTTTGTACCAATGCAGCTTGAAAAGAAATCTCCAAAGGTTGTTACACCAATTCTTATTTTTTTTTTTTTTCATAATACATAAAAGAAAAATGCAATAACAACAATAACAGCAAAAACAACACCTAAAAAATCAACCCTAAGACATTAATGAAATCACCAAAAGGAAAGGCCAGGATGTTTAGAAGAAACGTCGCGGCTATTGCTACTCCTAAGCTTACCTCAATGAAATGAATAAGAAGAAGAAAAAGCTAAAAAACACCAACAACAATACTAAAAGACAAACAACAACACATGGCCGCATGTATTCATTCATGTGAACATGAACAGCTTAAGCACCGCCTTCTGAAGGCTAGCACACACATCGCAACATAGACATACCCGTACACACACTCACATGGCTGTCGCACCCAAGACAGATAAATGGATGGACGGACATGTGGAAGGACTTTATGCCAATTATATGAGAGTATGAGTGTTAACAGTAGATTCGAACAGAGGGGGAGGAGTACTCCTTTGCAAGGAGTATGTGTACTCTTAAAAGCTTTGGCGTAGGTGTTGCAAATAATAACCGTTACAGTAGCAACAACAAGACCAAAAACATTGCCAACAATGTGGGCAACAACAATAATGGGCTTAGGTAAACTTTGACGAACATGTAGAAAATACAGAGTTGCCGTTTATTTAAAAACGGAGAAAAAAAGTTATAGAAGTAGATTTTTGAAAATTTTTTCTACAAAAATCAACATTTAACATAATTTACTATGGGAATAACAAAAAAATTCTATATAATTTTAACACCAAACAAAGTTTCTATATATAAAAAATTCTCAATAGAAAAAACTATTTTAACAAAAATTTCTATAGCAATGAGTTGTCTTGCAAAATTTATTTTGACAAAAATTAATATAATTAACAGAATAATTAAAATAATTAACAGAAATAAAATTTTGACAATATTTTCTATAGGTATAAAATTCTGAAAAAATTCTCTAGAGATATTTTTTTGTGGCATTGACATATAATAAATACAATTTTGAGCTAATTTTGAAAAACAATTTGAAAATTAACAAAAAAATTTATGCCCCCACAACAGCTATATCGAAATATGGTACGATTTTGACCAAATTCGGCACAGACATAAGTACAAGTCATTGTTCAATTTTGTAGAAAAAAATTGGTATTTTTGGTAGCTATATCCAAATATAGACCGATCTGAACCATATACGACACAGATGTCGAAAAGCCTAATATCACTGTGTCAAATTTCAGCGACTTTAAATCGAGAGATCGGTGCATATGGCAGCTATATCCTAATCTGGACCGATCTCGGCCAAATTGCTGAAAGACGTCGAGGGCTCTAACACAACTCACTCTCCCAAATTTCGTCGACATCGGATAATAAATGCGCCTTTTATGGGCCCAAAACCTTACAGCGAGAGATCGGTCTATATGGCAGATATAGCCAAATCAGGACCGATCTGGGCCACATTAATGAATAATATCGAATGGCCTAACACAACTCACTGTGCCAAATTTCAGCAAAATCGGATAACAAATGTGTCTTTCATGGGCCTAAGACCTTAAATCGGCAGATCGGTATATACGGCAGCTATATCCAAATCTGAACCGATCAGGGCCAAATTGCCGAAAAACGTGGATGGGCCTAACACAACTCACTGTCCCAAATTTCGGCGACATCGGACAATAAATGCGAATTTTATTCGCCCAAAACCTTAAATCGAGAGATGGGTCTATATGGCAGCTATATCCAAATCTGGACCGATCGGGGACAAATTGAAGAAGAATATCAAGTGGAATAACACAACTCACTGTCCCAAATATCAGAAAAATCGGATAGCAAATGTGTCTTTTATGGGCCTAAGACCTTAAAACGGCGTATTGGTCTGCATGGGGGCTCTATCAAGATATAGTAAGTTCGGCCGAATCTTGGGTACCCATCACCATGGATTCCGCTAAAATGTGCTCTTATTACCTGAGTTTATATAATAATTATTTTGGTCTCAAGAAGTCATATCGGGATATCGGTACTTAGGGGTTTTAAGTCATAGGTTAGGTTTTTCGGCCAAATTTTAGCCGAATCAGGTAAAAATTTAGGCTCCCAAGGGCTGAAAAAGTCAAATCCGGGGATCGGTTAATATAGGTGCTATATCTGTTTATTGACCGATTTGGATCATACTTAGCATGGATGTTGGAAGTCATAACTCAAGTCTTTATTTAAAATTTCAGTTAAATCGGTTGAAAATGGAGGCTTCTATGGGCTCAAGAAGTCAAATCGGAGGTTTGGTTTATATGGGGGCTATATCTGTTTATAGACTGATTCGGATCATACTTGGCTTAGATGTTGGAAGTGGTATTTTAAATCTTTGCTCCAAATTTCAGCCAAATCGGATGAAAATTGAAGTTTCTATGGGTTCAAGAAGTCAAATCATGGGATCGGTGTATATGGGGGCTATATCTGTTTTTAGACCGATTCGGATCATACTTGGCATGAATGTAGAAAGTAATAACTCAAGTCTTTGTTTCAAATTTCAGCCAAATCGGACAAAAGTTGTGGCTTGTAAGAGCTAAAGAATTCAAATCGGGAGATCGGTTTTTATGGGAGCTATTGGGTTGCCTAAAAAGTAATTGCGGATTTTTTAAAAGAAAGTAAATGCACTTTTAATAAAACCTAGAATGAACTTTAATCAAATATCCTTTTTTTACACTTTTTTTCTGAAGCAAGCTAAAAGTAACAGCTGATAACTGACAGAAGAAAGAAAGCAATTACAGAGTCACAAGCTGTGAAAAAATTTGTCAACGCCGACTATATGAAAAATCCGCAATTACTTTTTGGGCAACCCAATATAAATGGAGCTATATCTAAATCTGAACCGATTTGGAGCAAAATTCCCAGATATTGTCGTAGTTGTCGAGGAAAGCGTTGTACAAAGCTTTGGCATGATTGGTCAATAAATGCGCTTGCAGTGGCTGTAGAATGAAATGAAATTCACCAGTAATATTAAGAGTCATAAGAAAATCCTTCCTGCTAAATTTCGAGAGAATGGGTTAACAAACGACCATTTTATTGCATTATTACTGCAAATCGGACGAACATATATATGGGAGCTATATCCAAATCTGAAGCGATTTTCATGAAATTCACCAGTAGTATTAAGAGTCAAGACAAAATCCTTCCTGCCAAATTACGTTTGAATCGGTTAACAATTGAGCACTTTATTGCATTATTTCTCAAAATCGGACGAACATATATTGTGGAAGTTGTTGAGTAAAGCGTTGTGCAAAGTTTTGGCAAGATTGGTAAATAAATGCTATGGCAGTGGCTCTAAAAGTGAAAATCAGGCGATATATGTAAATGGCAGCTATATCTAAATCTGAACCGATTTCTATAAAACTCGTCTGTAATGTAAATAGTCATAAGAAAATCCCTCCTGCCAAATTATTAGAGAATCGGTTAACAAATGAGCATTTTATTGCAATATTTCCCAAAATCGGACGAGCATATATATGGGAGCAATATCTAAATCTGAACAAATTTTTTCCAATTTTAATAGGCTTTGTCTCTAGGCCGAAAAACATGTCTGTATCAAATTTGAAAACGATCGGATGAAAACTGCGACCTGTAGTTTGAACACAAATTAACATGGAAAGACGCACAGACAGACAGGCGGACAGACAGACATAGCTTAATCGAATCAGAAAGTGACTTTGAGTCGATCGGTATACTTATCAATGGCTCTATCTCTCTTCCTTCTGGGTGTTACAAACACATGCACTGAGTTACAATACTCTGTACCACAGTAGTGGAGTAGGGTATAAATATCTAATAATAATAATAATTTACGATCTTTTAATATTTATTTCCTTCAATGGCATCCCTCTTTGCACACACACACACACGGAAAATCAAATAATAACACCCATATATCAATGACGTCACTAAAGAAAGGAAAACATTAACAACACCCCACACACATTTTTCTGCCAACCTCTAAACATAACATATTTGTTGTCATAAAAGTTTTCAAACCTTTAGCCAAGACCACAACCTTTTCAATAAGAAAGCTCCAATGTACCTTATGGTGTTTTAATCAATGAATCACAGATATATTCATACACACACACATACTACAGCACAGCACATTCCACCAGCAACAGGATGTTGTTACGATGGCCGAATGTTATGCCGAATCTGCCGAGTGGTCACGACGGTAACAAAACTAACTTCGTCATTGTCGTATATAAAAGTACAGCGATTCAATGGCCAGTTGAACATTCGTTGATAACGCGTTGCCGCTAACGTTTGTTTTTCGTCGCAAGAGAAAATTTTTTGGAATATCAAACACAACACACACAAACACACCCACACAAACAGAGCACTCAATTCCCTTATCTCTTTGGTGTAAAGTGAATTGGAGCTCTCTTCACTCTCTGTGTTGATTTGAAATTGGAAACTGTAACGTTTATTTGAAATATTAAAGAAAACATAAGAGAAATTGAATTAAAAAAGAAAAATAACAAAAAAAAAGAAATATTTGTGTTAAAGTGACAGAAAAATTGAAAAGCCATTTCTGTGAAAAATTGCATTAAAAATCTGTATGTTGTGCATTTGAAGAAAAATCTTACTTTGGTAACAATTGTAAAAGCAATAATCGAAAGTGTAACATTTATTTGGAATTTTTCTTCAACAAATTTCATTGTGCTGAACAAGAGGTAAGTTTAAGAAATAGTTGGAAGAGTTCTTAAAAAAGTATATACCAAAATCTAAAGTGTTAACAACTAACATGCACAAATGAACGAAAAATAATTTTTTCATGCAAATGGGATAACTTTAAACGATTATGTATAAAAAATCGAATAATTATTTTTTAATAAAAGTTAGGTAAAAAAGTACAAAAATTGTAGGAAAGTTGCATTTCTGGACAAAAAACTTAGAATTGTGTTCAAGCCCAATAACATTTTTTATACCCTACACCACTACTGTGGTACGGGGTATTATAACTTAGTGAATATGTTTGTAACAGCCAGAAGGAAGATAGATAGACTCATTAATAAGCATACCGATCGACTCAGAATCACTTTTTGATTCGATTTAGCTATGTCCGTGTGTCTTTCTGTTTTTCTGTCCATATTAATTTGTGTACAAACTACAGGTCGCAATTTTCATCCGATCGCCTTAAAATTTGGTACAGGTATATTTTTTGGCCTAGAGACGAAGCCAATTGAAATTGGAAAAAATCGGTTCATATTGGGATATAGCTCCCATATATATGTTCTTCCGATTTGCAGTAATAATGCAATAAAATTGTCATATGTTAACCGATTCTGACGAATTTTAGCAGAAAGGGTTTTCTTCTGACTCTCGACATTGCTGGTGAATTTCATTGAAATCGGTTTAGGTTTGGATATAGCTCCCATATATATGTTCGTCCGATTTTGAGAAATATTTCAATAAAGTGCTCATTTATTAACTGATTCTCTCGAAATTTGGCAGGAGGGTTATTCTTATGACTTATAATAGTACTGGTGAATTTCATAGAAATCGGTTCAGATTTAAATATAGCTGCTATTTATATATATCGCCTGATTTTTACTTCTAGAGCTACTGCAAGTGTATTTATTGATAAATCTTGCCAAAACTCTCACAACACTTTCCTCGGCGACTAACAGAATATCTGAGAAGTTTGTTTGAAATCGGTTCAGATTTAGATATAGCTTCTATATGTATGTTCATCCGATTTTGAGAAATATTGCAATAAAATGCTCATTTATTAACCGATTCTCTCGAAATTTGACAGAAGCGATTTTCTTATGACTCTGGACATTGCTGCGAATTTCATAGAAATCGGTTCAGATTTAGATATATGTGCCTTATATGTATATCGCCCGATTTTCGCCCCAAAAGCTACTGCAAGCTCTCTTATTGAGCAATATTGCCAAAATTTTGCACTACATTTTCTGCTACTACCACAATATCTGAGAAGTTTGCTCTGAATCGTTTTAGATTTAGATATAGCTCCATTTCTATATGTTAGTCAGATTTAAGGTAATTTGCAATAATGTTGTCATTTGTGAGCAGTAGTTATTACAGTTTGAACATATTTGCTTGAAATGTGATGCGGATTGTTTAATACCCATTTGAAACAACCGCCGAGGTCCATCAAAATAGGTTCAGAATGGGATATAGCTCCCACATTGTTCTGCTGTGGTAGCTGTAGGGTATTATACAGTCGGCCCGGCCCGACTTTTGCCCTTCCTTACTGGTTTAATCGCTTTTTTGAACACACACTTCAAAGGAATCACATTTTAGAAGTTTGAAAATATTTTATGTTTCCATGGGTCAATTTGTCCGTCTATTTTTATCGTGTTACAAACTCAAAGGAAACTCATATTGGACTACATACTTACATACTGCTGTAGATAACACAGCGGCGCATAATACAGGATAATTCTTCAACTCATACTCAGTTTTCCTAACACTGAGCTAAAACTTAATGTTATTGAAAAAATGTGCAATTTATGTTAAAATTCAAAGATATAGCGGCTAAACTGCCAGATTTTGCTAAAATGTATACTCGGCTACTCAAATCCAATTTGGAGAATATTTTAAAGTTATTTTTCCTTAGAGAAAATATTATTGAAATTGTTTCTTCGGGAAAAATTTCACAGATGTTTACACTTAAAGAAAAATTACATTAGAATGCTGCATTTAGAGAATTTTTCTGCAAAAATTTTTATTTTAAGAACATTTCATTGAAATTTTATTTGAAGAGATATCTGTATTGAAATTTTGTTTTCAAGGAAATTTTATCGGTATTTTATCTGGAAAATTTGTTTGAAAAGAAAATTTAAGGTGAATTTTGTTGTAAGCTTATTTTATTGAGAGAAAATTTTTTCTTTAGAGAAAATTTCATTGAAATTTTTTTCGTTTCTAGTTTTTCGTTTCTATCCCACTGTGCATCGGAACCATCCCGTTCCGTACACAAATCTCGGGAGACATCCCAGTGGTACGTTCTCAAGATCATCTAGATCGCAGTTGAACTGCCTAGAGCAAGTGCTTGATAATCTTCCTCTCTTGCTCATTATGACAACTCTTGCATATATCATTATGTGGTATTCCCAAGTGCGCCGCCATGCGGTCTATGGCACAGTGTGAGGTTTTGACTCCTGTCAATGTGCTCAGCGACCTCTTATCAAACGTCAGTAAATTCTTCGTGCGCCTTAGCGGCCCGGCAATCAGCCGTTGAGCCTCATATCGCCACCGACCCCGATTTGACCATCTCTTCTACTATTTTTAGTGGATGGTCAAATAGCACGTCCAGCAAGACCAGTGACTGATTCGCTCAATGCAGACGAACCCCTACTGGGGCATTCGTTCGAACCTTCATTTCTCGAAATCCCTTCATGTCCAGGAACACATATCAGATCCACATCGTTGACCTGGAGCCTATCTAGGGACTCCAAACAATCACACATCTTGACCTCACCGTGCGAGAACTCAAGGCTTTGAGCACCGAAATGCTGTCCACATAAATCCTGTTTTTTGAGGGCGGCAGATCCTTCACCAGAATTTCTCTTTTTTTTCTTCCAACCAATACGCAAGGATGTCCCCTATGAATGCAGTGCATTGCGTTGGCGAAAGGAAATTAGAAATTGGAGGGGCCAAAAGGATGTAGTGTTTATTGACATTTGTCTTAAATCTCTGGATGCCGGATAGCCGGAAATCGATTCCACATACGAACGGTTCGGGCGAAAAAAGAACTCTCTCTATAATGCTTTTTGCGGTCCGCTGGCCAATCAATTACAAATGGGTGTCTGAAATGTCTGGTATCCCTGAAAGAACATACTAACTTCAGGAATCAGAAGACGAATATCAGCCGAACACACGCCATGAAAATACAGATATAACAGCGCCAAATAACCCACATAGCGACGATATTTTAGGGGGGCAATATCAATCAACGCCATCGCTCTCCTCTGTACATGGTCTAGCAGCTCCAGCGATGATTTTGAAGCTCCAGTCCTCACATGTGAGTTGTACTTCATTTTCGGCCAAACCTCTACCTGAAAGGCACGTACACACGTTTGATAGTCTCAGAGAAATATCAAACCAATCCAACGCCTGACTCCAACGTTGTGCCATCAGTGAAGATGGTACAACCGATTTTTTAATTTTTTGCGCCCCCTCTCCTCTCAGCCTAGTTTTGACCTCAGGAACACGAATCTGAAGTCCGAAACCAAAAACCCCGCCCTTGGGGGGAAGTGGTCCAACCTAGGCATAATCAATTTATCGAGTAGATTACGAATATGCAAAAACATGAATATGTAAAAATTGGACCCGGAAAGGACGGGGGTCTTCCCCCTACAGGGTCTTGAGAACCTTGAAAAGCTGAATTTTTTTGAAAATTTTTTCTTTGTTTTCTGTGGAGATTTTTAAGAATTTAATCTATTAAACCCTCCACCATAGGATGGGGGGTATACTAATTTCGTCATTTCGTTTGTAACACCTCGAAATATGCTCTTAGACGCATATTTCGAGGATAAAGAATATATATTCTTGATCGTGATGACATTTTAAGTCGATCTAGCCAAGTCCGTCCGTCTGTCCGTCCGTCCGTCCGTCTGTATGTCTGTCCGTCCATCTGTCCGTCCGTCCGTCTGTTGCAAGTATTGTCTAAATAGGTATATAACCTGATGTAGATGCCATATGAACCGATCTCCCAGTTTGACTTTTTAAGCCTATGGAGGGCAATTATTACTCGATTTGCCTGAAATTTTGCAAATGCGATTTATGGTGGAGGGTATATAAGATTCGGCCCAGCCGAACTTAGCACGGTTTTACTTGTTTTTATCGTAATCTACTCCTTCGTACCTTTCATTTGATACCCATATTGCCTAAGTTAACAGGGTTAAAATTTCTCAAGACCCCCCTAGGTCCTTCCCGGGTCAAATTTTTAGACATGTTTTTGAATATCCGTAATATACTCGACAACGCCGTTCATTAGATATCCATATTGCTTAGGTTTGGACCACTTCCCCCCAAGGGGTGGAATTTAGGCCATAGGAGGTCGCAGGGGCCTTTGCCTAAAAACATATTCGTAATTTACTCGAAAATACCCTTCATTTTATTTCCATATTGCATAGGTTGGGCAACTTCCCCCCAAAGGGTTAAATTTGGCGCCAAGGGGGGCCCAGGGCTCTTTGCCCAAAAACGTACTTCTGACTCGTATTCCTGGGGTCAAGCCACATCTACATACTAAATTTCAGCGAAACTGGAGGTGCACCCCATAAAGTGCATATTATCATTTAAGTGCATATGGAAAACGAATTCAGAATGTTCTAATCCCAAACGGTACCGATATCAGATAGTCGGAGATTCTTCTCAGTCTACTTGTGCGCCAGTTAGGGGCTACCGCCAACTTCCTACCGAAGTTCCTCCTGCCAGAGTAAAAAGCGCACAGTGCTCTACGACCCCTTTGCTCCATATTCCTCTTCCAGGATATCTTCAAATTATACCCTACATCACTACATTACTACTGTGGTACAGTGAATTTGTTTGTAACACCAAGAAGAAAGAGAGCTTGACCCATTGAAAAGTATACCGATAGACTGATAATCAGTTTCTGAGTCGATTTAGCTATGTCCGTCTGTCTGTCGGTGTGCCTATGTTCATTTGTGAACAAATGTCGCAATTTTCATTCGACTGTTTTCAAATTTGGCACAGGCATCTTTTTTGGCCTAGATACGAAGCTCATTGAAATTGGAAGAAATCGGTTTAGATTTGGATATAACTCCCATATGTATGTTCGACCGATTTGTACCAATACTGCAATAGTATTGTCATTTATTAACCGATTCTCAAGAAATTTGGCACAAGGGAGTCTCTTATGGGTCTCGACATTACGGGTGAATTTGATTTAATTCATAATCATTTAGATGATGACTGTGTATATCGATTTTGGTTAAAATCTGTTAAAATAGTTCTCATATATATTTTCGTCCGATTTTGACTAATATTTCAATGGTTTGGTCATTTGTTTACCGAACCTCGCAAAGTTTGTCACTTAGGTTTCTTTTATGACTTTTCTTATTACTGGTAAATTTCATAGAAATCTTGTCCGATGTAGATATAGCTCCATATATACGTATTTCCTGATTTTTACTTTTAATGTCTTTGCTAACGCATTTATCAAACTATCTTCTCAATATTTTGTACAAGAATTTTTCTTATAATTCCCTTACAAGGTCTGCATTTTGGACGAAATTCTACATTTAAAATTTTGATGACTTAGTTTCGATGACATAACCTGCATAGCCAATGTGGTGTAGGGTATCAAAAGGACTCTAGGCCGTTCTGACTTATTTTTAGGTATGAATACAAATAAACCCAAGTATATAGTTTTTCGATTTTTTCAAATTTTTTTCGATTTTCACCAAATTTTTGAAAATGCCTATTTTTGAATAGTTTGCGAGACACGGTGTATTAAAAAGTTTGCTTGTTTGTTCTATTGATAGCAATATGCCTCCCAAAGCATATAAAATTCGTACTGGCCAAACTTTTGATACCCACCACCTTGGTTATGTACGAGGGCGGTCCTAAAGTTAAGGTTTAGAGATAAGGGAAAGTTCTCTTATTTGCTGAACATAGTCTCCTTTCAGCTCGATACCCTTTTTCCAGCGATTTTTAATAACTTCGACACACTTTTTGTAGTAAGAACTATCTAGCTCCTCAAAATAGCCTTCAACTGTAACTTTCCAGCTTCCATATCTGCATTACTGTCATTTTCTTAACTTTGGAAACAAACAATAGTCCGGTTGACCAAAATCTGGCAAATAAGGCGGTTGCTAAAGCAATTCGAACTTAACTTCGTGGATCTTTTATGTGATCTCCTTGGCCCTTTTTTACGTTTAATGAATTAGTTCTCTTTGCAATATTTTTAATATTTACCATTTTTTTCCATATTTAGAAACAAGGTGGCGTATGATGTATGGATCATTATCAAAAAGTAATCATACGCAGACTGGGCCAATAAATGTTGTAAAGAAATTATTTTAAAAGGTGAGGTAAATTATTTTAAAAGACAAAGGCTGCCGTAGCGCATAGTTTAGCATGTCTGCCAATGACACTGAGCGCCTGACTTCGAATCCTGGAGAGAACATCAGAAAAAATTGTCGCTGTAGTCATCCCCTCCTAATGCTGGCGACATTTGTGAGGTGCTATGCCATGTAGAAACTTCTTCCCAAAGAGGTGTAACACAGCGGCACACGGTTCGGACTCGACTACAAAAAGGCGACCCTTTATTATTTAACTTAAACTTGAATCGGTCAGCACTCGGCGATATATGAGAAGTTTGCCCCTGTTCTTTATTGGAATGTTCAGGGGCAAATTGTCATTTGTATTACCACCATTTTGCAGTGTTATGAGTGTTAAGAACTTTTTAAATAGTGAGTTGATTATTTTTCAATATCTAAGTAGTTTGAAGCAGAGGACTTTAGCCTTCAGAAAAATGACGCCTAAGGCATACTATTGGGTTGCCCAAAAAGTAATTGCGGATTTTTCGTATAGTCGGCGTTGACAAATTTTTTCAACGGCTTGTGACTCTGTAATTGCATTTTTTCTTCTGTCAGTTATCAGCTGTTACTTTTAGCTTGCTTTAGAAAAAAAGTGTAAAAAAAGTATATTTGATTAAAGTTTATTCTAAGTTTTATTAAAAATGCATTTACTTTCTTTTAAAAAATCCGCAATTAGTTTTTGGGCAACCCAATATTACTGCACACGGTATGATGTTACAAAGTATGAAATGATGAGTATACAAAACAAATGAAAAGGAGTTATGTTCGGCCCGTCCTAACTTTGGATATCCATCAACCCGGAGGTTTATATATAGATCACATATCGCCAAAATTTGGGAAAAAATTCACTATTTTGGGAAATCCATTGCAGTTTTATCAAAAAATTTTGCGATTTGGACAAAACTTTGCACATACATCAAGGGGTCTAACCCAACTCGACGTTCGAAATTTCAGGAAAAACGGAAAATAAATGGGCGATATTTTGGGAAACCTATGGCAGCTCTATTGAAATATGGTTCGATTTGTATAAAACTCTGCACGTATGTCAAGGGGTCTAACACAACTCGAAGTACGAAATTTCAGCAAAAACGGGAAATAAATGTACCTTTTATGCTGATTCAAGAACGTGTATTTGGAGAATGCTCTATATGGCAAATCGGGTAACTGATACACCATTTATGAATGAAAGACATTCAATCGCTAGATCCGTATTTATGGGTGCTTGGTATATAGGTCGCACAACAAGCCGATTAGCGGCTTCGGTGTTGGCCTTAGTGGAATGGGGGGGATTAAAGACCGCACTCTTTTTAACCTATCCCAACGATATATAATTTATTACAAGTAAAAAGGCATTGAGTTGGGCCGGGCTGAACTTTGGATACCCACCAACTCAGGTATATAAGTTAACCACCACTGCAATATCATTTGGTCTGCCCATGCTCTGCGTTTCAAAGTATGAGATCAGTGCAAATACCGAATGGTGAGTTTAAGTTTCACAATTCAAATTGCAAATGCAAATTTTGCCCATGAACATTCCACTTAGGAACAGGGGGAAAACTTCTCACATATCAATGAGTGCAGTCAGAATGAAGCTTAAGCTCAATGATAAGGGTCCTTTTTTTATAGCTGAGTCCGAAGGGCGTGCCGCAGTGCGACACCTCTTTGGAGAGAAGTTTTACAAGGCATAGTACCTCACAAATGTCGCCAGCATTAGGAGGGAAAAATCACCTATGAAAATTTTTTCTGATGGTCTCGTCAGGATTCGAACCCAGGCGTTCAGCGTCATAGGCGGACATGCTAACCTCTGCGCTACGATGGCCTCCAGTTTAACACTGGCTTATTAAAGGGTGATTTTTTTGAGGTTTGGATTTTCATGCATTAGTATTTGACAGATCACGTGGGATTTCAGACATGGTGTCAAAGAGAAAGATGCTCAGTATGCTTTGACATTTCATCATGAATAGACTTACTAACGAGCAACGCTTGCAAATCATTGAATTTTATTACCAAAATCAGTGTTCGGTTCGAAATGTGTTCAAATTTTGACAAATTTTGTTCAGCGATGAGGCTCATTTCTGGTTGAATGGCTACGTAAATAAGCAAAATTGCCGCATTTGGAGTGAAGAGCAACCAGAAGCCGTTCAAGAACTGCCCATGCATCCCGAAAAATGCACTGTTTGGTGTGGTTTGTACGCTGGTGGAATCATTGGACCGTATTTTTTCAAAGATGCTGTTGGACGCAACGTTACGGTGAATGAACACATTTCGAACCGAACATTGATTTTGGTAATAAAATTCAATGATTTGCAAGCGTTGCTCGTTAGTAAGTCTATTCATGATGAAATGTCAAAGCATACTGAGCATCTTTCTCTTTGACACCATGTCTGAAATCCTACGTGATCTGTCAAATACTAATGCATGAAAATCCTAACCTCAAAAAAATCACCCTTTACAATTGCAGAACGACTGCTGGCTGATGGTTGATCTGTTATAGCTTGATATAGCTTTTTTATAAACCGATTTCGAATCTTGACTTCTTGCGGCTCTAGAGGGCGCAATTATTATCCGTTTAGGCTGAACATTTGAACCAACAACAGCGTGAAGTATGGCTCAAATCGGTTCATAATCTGATATAGCTCCCATTTAAACGAATTTTTGATCTTAACTTCTTGAGCCTCTAGAGGGCGCAATTAATATTCGGATTTGCTGAAATTTTGCAAGAAGTGTTTTGGTTTGCCCTTAAAACAACTGTGCCTAGTTCGGTCCAAATCGGTTTATCAGCTGATTTGGCTCCCACATAAAACGATTTCGGATTTTTACCTCTTGACCCTCTAGAGGGCGCAATAGTTATCCGATTAGGCTGAAAATTTGCATCAGGTGTTTTATTTTGACTTATGTAAACCGATCTCGGATCTTCATTCTTTAGCCGCTAGAGGGCGCAATTATTAACTGATTTGGCTGAAATTTCGCATGAAGGGTTTTTTTGGTTTGATCATCAACAACTGTGCCAAGTATAGTCTAAATCGGTTCATTACCTGATTTAGCTCCCATGTAAAACGATTTCGGATTTTAACCTCTTGAACCTCTAGAGGGCGCAATAGTTATCCGATTAGGCTGAAATTTTGCATGAAGTGTTTTGTTTTAACTTCTAAGGTCTGTGTTAAGTATGGTCCAAATCGGTTCATAACCTGATATAACTTCAATGTAAACCGATTAAGGATCTTGACTTCTGGAGCCGCTAGATGGTGCAATTATTACCCTATTTGGCTGAAATTTCGCATAAAGTTTTTTGGTTTGGTCACCAAGTATTGTTCAAATCGGTTCATAACCTGATGTAGCTCCCATATAAACCGACTTCGGATCTTGACTTCTTGAGCCTCTAGAGGACGCAATTGTTTATGGTTTGGCTGAAGTTTTGCACAATTACTTCGACTATGAATTTTTACAGGCTCGGCTGAACTTAGCAAGGTTTTTACTTGTTTCAAATTTTTCGGGTAATGGGCTACTAATCCGATGCCCCAAACTATCTTTTTATCGTTCTACAGATGAACTCGTGACACATTTTAGCTCACTACCTTTAACGAAAGTTTAAGGTAGCTACCCAGGTGACACAGCGAGATGAAGTAAGACCAAGATAAGCATGGATTTTCCCAATTACGTTGCTCCAATCAGTACTGTTGCTTGGTTTCCAATATCCCCAAATCACCATCTATCTCTCCCTCAATTTCACTCCCAAAATAATAAAAAACACTCCAAAAAATACTTAAAAATAGTTTGTGGACAAAATAAACAAAAATAGTTTGAAGAGAAAAAAATTAGCTAGGAAAATAATTTGTGTTATGGGTGTTTAACCACATTTAATTGGTGTTTACAGAAAATTGTTCTGTTATGGTGACAACAAGACCGAAACTTTCCCTTTTTAAATACCCCAATAACACCAAAATTGACCCTTGAGTGCCATTTTTACAGAACCTTCGCCCAGCGAATCCTTTTTTTCTGTGGGCAGTTAATGAAGTGTTTGCCATTTTTTGACATTCACAATCTCTCTCCATCTATCTCTCTCTCCCTACGTTACTTAGATTTAATTGGCATTTTGTGTGCAATACACGTTGGCAAAATAAAATCCTTAAAACGGGAAAATAAATCCCCTTCTGCTGCTGCTTCTGCTGGTGCTGCCAGCCAAAACAAAAACATAGTCTATGTTAAAAGTTTTGGGACATGGGATTCAACAAATCGTTAGGCCGGGATAAACGCTATTGTGCAGATGGAGAACTAAGCCAATTTAATAAAGGATGGCCCAAAAAAAGCACCTTTAAAAAACAAGAAAAACTCCTTGTTTATTTTGCAAGGAACAACAAATAAAATAACAAAAACTGTTTTGTAAATACCAAGGGAAAAGTTTAGAAAAAAAAAATCGTCAACTACCAAAATTAACCCAAAAAACAAAAAAAAAAAATGCAAAAAGTTAAAAAAGGACTTTTTGTGTTGGTGTAAGCAATTGCTTGCAATTAAACTTTTTATGACAAAAAATTAAATCAAATAAATGTAACTATGTGATGTAAATGTCAATGTCAATTTAAATGTTTGTTACTTTTTTTAGTTTTTTATCCAACATGTAACAATATTTTCCTTGCTCTCTATCTCTCTAACACATACACACTTTTGTTCTTAACTTAATTTACATCTTAGATAAGAATTTGTTTGAAATCCTTTCAATTTCCTTGACAATTTTAATATCCTGTTTTAATTGCCCACAATTTGATGTCTTATGATGTGATTACCATGGGACCATAGTTTTTATTGCTGCCACTGCCGACATATTCTTCTTCTTCTTCCCCATTTGGAGATGATTCTGGGCATTTTGAGCAATTTGAAATGGTTTCATGCCTTTACCTACCTGAAATGAGGTGGCAGTGCCTTAGGATAACATCAAGAATGACAATCAATCCTCCTGTGAGATTTATTTTCTTTAATTGATGTTATTTCGTAATTTAGTCAAATGGCAGGATGTGCTCAAGAATATTTCGTTGCCTTTCTAGTTGGTTTAAAATTGTTTTATTAGCCTTGTAAGATTTATGTAAAACAAGCAAAATCGCTTTAAGTTCGGCCAGGCCGAATCTTATATACTCTTCACCGTGGATCAAATATGCAGGAGGTAGACCTACACCGGACCGGCACCACTGGACCGTGCTTGTTAGATGTCATAAAAAATACATTTAAAATTTCAGCCAAATGATTGCACCCCCTAGAGGCTGTACAAGTCAAATCTGGCGATCGGTGTATATGGCAGCTATATCAGGTAATACCACACACAAAATTTCAGATAAATGGGATAAGAATTGCGCCCTCTAGAGGCTCAAAAAGGCATGATCCGAGATGTGTTCATATGGCAGCTATATCCGATTATGAGCCGTTTTGAATCATTCTAAGTACAGTTATTGAAAGCCAGAACAGGATACCTCAGACGAATCGGATAAGAATTGCGCCCTCTAGAGGCTCAAGACATCATAATCCGAGATCTGTTTATATGGCAGCTATGACAGGCTATGAACCGATTTGAACCATTCTTAATCCAGTTATTGGAAGTCTGAACGAAACACCTCAAGCGAAATTTCAGCATAGTCGGATAAGAATTACGCCCTCTAGAGGCTCAAAAAGTCAAGATCCGAGATCGGTATATATGGCAGCAATATCCGATTATGAGCCGATTTGGACCATTTTAAGTACAGTTATTGAAAGTCAGAACAGAACAGAACAGAAATCACACGAAATTTCAGACGAGTCGGATAAGAATTGGGCCCTCTAGGGGCCCAAGAAGTCATGATCCGAGAACGGTTTATATGGCAACTTCGACAGGCTGTGAACCTATTTGAACCATTCTTAATTCAGTTATTGGAAGTCTGAACGAAACACTTCATGCCAAATTTCGGCATAGTTGGATAAGAATTACGCCCTCTAGAGGCTCAAAAAGTCAAGATCCGAGATCGGTTTATATGGCAGCAATATCCGATTATGAGCCGATTTGGACCATCCTCAGTAAAGTTATTAAAAGCTAAAACAGAATACCTCACACTAAATTTCACACAAATCAAATAAGAATTGCGCCCTCTAGAGGCTCAAGAAATCAAGATCTGAGATCGGTTTATACGGCAGCTATATAAGGTTATGAACCGATTTGAACAATTTTTGGTATAGTTATTGCAGGTCAGAACAGAATACTTTATGCGAAATTTCAGCCAAATCGGATAAGAATTGGGCCCTCTAGGGGCTCAAGAAGTCAAAATCCGAGATCCGGTTTATATGGCAGCTCTGTCATAATATGGACTGATATGGCCCATTTACAATCCCAACGAAGCTAAACTAATAAGAAGCATTTGTGCAAAATTTCAAGCGCCTAGCTTTATTTCTTTGAAAGTTAGGACAGACAGACAGATAGACAGACCGATAAGCATACCGACAGACAGAAAGGCGGACAGGCAGACCGACAAACAGAAAGACAGACGGACAGACAGATGGACGGACAGACAGACGGATTGACAGACGGACAGACAGACAGATAGACAGACGGACAGACAGACAGACAGGTAGACAGATAGACAGAGAGGTAGACAGACAGGCATACAGATAGACAGACGGAGAAACAGACAGACAGACGGACAAACCGACAGACAGACAGACGGACAGACAGGTGGACAGACAGACGGACAGACAGACGGACAGATGGACAGATAGACAGACAGACAGACAGACAGACAGACAGACAGACAGACATACGGACAGACAGACGGACAGACATACGGACAGATAGACGGACAGACAGATGGACAGACAGATGGACAGAAAGACGGACAGACAGACGGACAGACCGATGGACAGATAGACAAAATGACTCAGCACAAGTCTGAGCTAAAACAGCAGTACACCGAACTTTCAAAACATCAGAATTCCACACACATCCACCCGACCAGCTCCAAGACTACATGGTCCAGCCATATTCAGCTCACCGAACTTTTCGATGCAGCCCACTAATTGCTCATCCATATATCGTCATATCGCTTCATCCGTCCATCACCACATCTATCTCCTCACAACCTGCTCCGAAACTTCATGGTCCAGCCGACCTCAGCTCACCGACCTTTTCGATGCAACCTACTAACTGCTCACCCATCCGTCGTCCCATCGCTTCATCCATCCTTCTTGCCTTCCTTCCTACCAACCCCATCATACTCCACATAAACATACGTTTATCAGCTTTTGTACCACGTTGTGTCGTACCCAGGAAGTCAATTGCTAAGGAAATCTCAAAACAACACGATACCTGGGTAACTTTAATATTCCACTTCAGACCGTGGTGAAGAGCTATTTTATACTTTTTACCTAAATGGTCCCCTGCGGGGGGACAGACGTACGGATGGAGGATCAAGAATATATATTAACGGTGATTTTTTAGCTATTATCTTTTTGTCAACACTTAGTTTAAAAAGCGCACACACGTTTCGTGTTTTCTTTCACCGTCAAACATCTTCAGTTTCGTCTATAATTTAACCATGAATTCTAAAACCTAAAATCTATCAACATCGTGCTCTACTCTCTTTGAGCCCTAAATTGTCATAGTGAGCAAATACGTCCTATTTGGGGGTTGTTATGGGGGTGGGGCGTCCGCTAGACAGTAAGTCCGAATGTTGATATCAGATTCGTGCTCTACTCCCAAATATCTTTCATTTAAGCCCCATTTTTCTATAGTCCGGTTTGGGGGTTGTTTTGGAAGATGGAGGGGCCACTGAGTGACTTGGCCCTGAAAATATTTATATATATCAGATTCGTGTTCTACTCAAAAATACCTCTAATTTTAGCCCCATGTTGGTCAGAAAATACGTTTTGTTAGAAAATAAAACAACAAAAACCCTTTAACGAGTCTCGTCATATATAATTAATTTTATTTTAATTCTATTTTTTTTTCTCAATTTTTTTTTATTTTAATAGTTTTTATTAATTTTAGTTTTATAAATAGCTTTCTTATTCAGGAAAATACAAATTTTCACTTCGTAGAAATTAGAAATCTATAAAAACTCAATTTCAAAACTTTATTTTAAAAAAAATCTAACTCTATGCCCACATGAGAGCGAACCTTTGGTATTTTGTTCATGACAAAACGAACGTACTGACTTTTTCCTAATCCCTGGCCTTTTCAAAGCGGAAGGTGTGAAAGTAAAAGGGGATAGCAATTGCAAGAAAAAAAAACTTGTTTTTCATTTCTTGGCAAGAAAAGGTTATGACAACAAGTGACCAAAGGAAATATCCTTTCAGAACTGCTGCTGCTGCCACTGCTACTTTTGCTTCTCTTCTGGCCACGACCATTTTAACAATATACAGTAAATTGGCTTATTATGTGGTTGTTTATTAGCAATTGTGTGACAAAATTAACCACTTTGTTTGTTCGTTCGTTTGTGTCGGTTGGTGGTCGTAGACTAAAGTCCCTTAAGGAAGCTGTTAAGCAAACAAATTGCCATACTAACATACACACATAGCTACTAAATAGAAAATAGGCCCATCATCAGCCCCATGTAATGGTTGTTACGGAAAAAGTGAAAGAAAGGATGTTGTTGGCAAAGTAGTTAAGTGCCTCAGTGTTTCATATTTTTTTATATTTTGCTTTTTTCTCTTTAGTTTTTAAAGTTTTGAGATTTTTTTACGTTGTGCCTTTTTGCGTTATTTAATCATGGTAGCAAAAAAAATGGCTTTTATATCTTAATATAGCACCTTGGTATGCATGTCTTTCCTGTATAACGAATCAAATTGTTTCATCCTGAAAGTATGCTACACAATTTAAGCTTTAGTTGCTAAATATATGGTGGAAACGGAAAGACCTTATTGTAATTTTATATTTAAATTGAATTTATTGCATTATCAGAATTTGTATGTTAAACAATAGTCACAAAAGCAAATGCTCACCACGTGTTAGATGTAAACGGAAAGATTTCTTGCCTTACAAAAACAAAATATATATCGTTTGCATTAACATTTGGTAATTTAATATAATAAATATCACTTTGTGTGTGTGTGTGCGGTATTAAATAAAAATAAAATATAATGGTTTGTATTTTTTGTTTTCCATTCATCCATTGGAATTTCATCCCAAGAAAATGACAAAAAACCAGAAAGGGACTTATGGCGGGCCTAATTTGTGGAAATTTTTATTATGAGTCCTTTGTCTGTTTTTCCCGGCAAATGTGAAAATAAATGAATTAATGGTGTTATGATGATTAAAGACAATCCATAGGGATCGATATGACAGCCGCTAGTCATTAATGGCTTAGGAAGGCAAAGAGAAATTTGAAAATGTATTCTTTAATATGATGACTTTCAACAAGTAGGTAAGGGGCATGTAGTTCGATCAAGACGAATGTTTCCGCCATGTCTTGCTTTACCATGTCAGATCAACCAACAGAGTAGGGCGATATATTCATGTTGTCATTCCATTTGCCACATACGAGTTAGTAGAAGGTGAGACGGTTAGTATGAAACGATGGCCCATAATGTCTAATCTGATTGGTGTAAGTTAAACTATTTTAGGCGCCATGCAAATTTTTTTCATTTTTCACATTCTTCATGAAATACTATGCCTTTTTGTAGCTCCATGGTATGCGCCTATTGTTTTTTTTTGTAAGAAACTATTTTAAGTAAAAAAAGTATGCTCATATCTTTCTAGGGCTTCCATTTTGCATTATACCTGGAAGAGCTTACATTTTTCTATTTCTAAAACATACTCTGTAATTCTTCTAAATACATAATAAGATTTTATTTAAGTCTTTAACCTTTAAACAGTTGTTGAGTCTTTCTTTAGAAAAAAATATATATCAATATGTTGCCCATGTTTACAAAATTGGCTGTAATATGTAAGTACTTATTACAATATCTAAACGTAGGCAAAATACGTGTGAGTATTCCCCTCGACATAAAGAAAAAAGAGAAAAAGAATCACAACATGACTTTGCTTTTCATGTTCATATGTTTTCATAAACATGTAAATATCATAAGCGATAAAAATACAATGCCTTTCAAGCGTGTTGTCAACTCCTCGATTTCCTTAGCCTTCTTGTTAAACAATAAAATGCTTGTTTACATGTCTTATGCAGATATCATTCTGAAATCTGTCTTGCATGCATGAATTCATGACGGATTAAGAATCTAAGAGTATATTTTTATTATATCTCTGTTGCTTGAATGCTTGGCTAATTATGAAGATTTTAAACAGTAACATATTGGATAATGTGATCCATGGTGGCGTATACGTTTTAGGTGAATTTAAAATATAATGTAAATCATACGCCACAAGGGCTGATGAAAAATAACAAAAATAAAATAAAATAAAGCAAAATAAAACAAAATAAAATAAAGTAAAATAAAATAAAATAAAATAAAATAAAATAAAATAAAATAAATAAAATAAAATAAAATAAAATAAAATAAAATAAAATAAAATAAAATAAAATAAAATAAAATAAAATAAAGTAAAATAAAATAAAATAAAATAAAATAAAATAAAATAAAAAAAAATTAAATAAAATAAAATAAAATAAAATAGAATAAAACAAAATAAAATAAAATAAAATAAAATAAAATAAAATAAAATAAAATAAAATAAGATAAAATAAAATAAGATAAAATAAAATAAAATAAAATAAAATAAAATAAAATAAAATAAAATAAAATAAAATAAAATAAAATAAAATAAAATAAAATAAAATAAAATAAAATAAAATAAAATAAAATAAAATAAAATAAAATAAAATAAAATAAAATAAAATAAAATAAAAAAATAAAATAAAATAAAAAAAAAATAAAATAAAATTTTTAGGCAAACAAAGAATATTGAATAAGAACTTTTATGCTATTGGAGCTATATCAAGTTATAGTCCGATTCAGACCATAAATGAATGCCGAACATTGTAGAAGTCATTGTGTAATATTTCAGTTCATTCGGATAAGAATTGCGCCTTGTGGGGGCTCAAGGAGCAAAATCGGTAGATCGGTTTATATGGGAGCTGTATCAAGCTATTGATCAATTCCGACCATATAAGATAGGTAAGTTGAAGGTCATGAGAGAAGATGAGAATTGAGCCTCTAGTGTTTATATGACAGCCAAAATCGGTTTATATGAGAGCTATACCAGATTATGAACCGATTTGAATCATACTTAGAACAGTTGTTGAAAATGAAACCAAAACACTACAAGCAAAATTTCAGTCAAATCGGAGTAGAATTTCGCCTTCTACAGGCTCAAGAAGTCAAGATCCAAGATCGGTTTATATGAGAGCTATACCAGATTATGAACCGATTTGAAGCATACTTAGCACAGTTGTTGGAAGTGACATCGAAACACTACGTTCAAAATTTCAGTCAAATCGGAAGAGAATTGCGCCCTCTAGAGGCTCAAGAAGTCAAGACCTAACATCGGTTTATATGGCAGCTATATCTAAACATGGACCGATTCGGCCTATTTACAATCCCAACCGACCTACACTAATAAAAAGTATTTGTCCAAAATTTCAAGCGGCTAGCTTTACTCCTTCGAAAGTTAGAGTGCTTTCGACAGACAGACGGACATGGCTAAATCGACTTAAAATGACATGACGATCAAGAATATATACTTTATGGAGTCTCAGACGCATATTTCGAGATGTTACAAACAGAATGACGAAATTAGTATATATCCTATGGTGGAGGGTATACACATATTTTTTTTAACAACCATTAAAAATTCTTCTTTTAACAAATATTTTCATGAAGATAATTTCCTCCCCTATACTCCTATACCATGAATATTCTCCCCTTTAAAAATATTTTATTTTCCACTATAGCATTTCACAATCTATTTATCAAAATATAAGATACTTCAATTAAAAAATTACCATGCACTTAGTTTATATACTAGAGGGTCATAATTTAAATATAAATGAAGTAAATAGCGGGTATATTTATTATTTGTTATTTGCATTTCATCAAATGGAATGTTGCACCATTAGTGGCAATATTTATTTATCCAATCAAGGTTTGCATATATTTTACCCGGGCATTTCAATGTTTTCCCATTTGCAAGCAAATTAGTGGAAATTGATATTGAATAATAGAATTCCCAAGGGACAAATCTTAGCTAAAGTAAAAAACCAAAAACAAAAGAATCCAAAAGTTTGTTTAAACTGTTAACAGTAAAATACAGGTCATTCATTCATTTCTTAGTATCAGAAAAGGCTCTTAACAGATTTAAAAATTTCCTAGAATTATTTTGCTGTAATCGTTTTTTTTCGAAACCAACATGAGCAAAAGCTATTTAAACTGAAGAATAGTATGTTTAGAGTAGAAACTTTCTTAGAATGAGAAAAGTCTGTGAAAAAAATTTTAAAAATTTCCTAGTACTATTACTTTTAACATAATTAACACTAGCAACAATGGCCTATGTGGGTGCCAAGACATAACTCATACTCTGGGAATCTTAAACTTAGTTATTATATGGTTAGGTTAGGAAGGACATCTACAAACTGTGTTGGCTGTACTTCCCATATATTATGAAAGACTTCCGCCAAGTATGTTGGTTTTTCTTCTTACTGTACAATGACTCTTAAACATAATATAAGACTTGTTTATTCAAAAATGAAGAGAATAAAAGCGAATTGTTAACAAAAAACCACCAGGTCTTATGATTAATATTAATTTTCTGGACACACAGTGTCGTATAAGTTACCCTGATATGAAACTAAGAAATTGCTCATACGTCACATGTTTTTAACACTCAATACAACTACAGGGAAAAATTATTGTAGGAATATTAGAAAGAAAGCATACCAAAATGTTGTTTACACCAGAGTAGTTGTAAATATGTGAAAATGCTTCAAGCAAAACGTTGTTAAAATTGCTTACCATAAAAACTTTTTTTTTAATTGTTGACTATAATCCTTTGGCATTGTGATAAACTATAAAATATTTTAATTAATGCAACTCATACTTCAAAAATTTTAACTTAAATGTTAAAAAATCATTTAACCCATTTAAAGCACTTACTCATAGCAAACATTTGTTATGCACACACACACATACACACATATTGTGTTTGTACAAGAAAACCTTTTGAATTTTTTATTTGCATTTGAAAACATTTAATAGCATTTAATTTGAATTGCCTCATATCACTTGTAATCGCATGAGATACATACTGACATATGAGATAAATAAATAAATATAATTAATAAGCTGGCATTAAATATTAACATAACTCATATGACCCAATTTACTAAGAAAGTTTTAGTACTCATACGCCATGCTGTATCAACTTTGTAATTTAGTTTATATGTCGTTGTGAGCTTGGAGTCCACCGTGGTGCAGATATTAGCATGTCCGACTATCAAATTTAGTAATAGTAGTATGAGCTTACAGCACAAACAAGTTCTTTGAATGACTTTTTCAAATAGAACAAGTAAAAGCGTGCTAAGTTCGTCCGGGCCGAATCTTATATACCCTCCATCAAGGATCGCATTTGTCGAGTTCTTTTACCGGCATCTCTTCTTAGGCAAAAAAAAAGGATATAAGAAAAGACATTTGACACAGTTGTTGAAAGTAAGAATAAAATATGTCTTGCAAAATTTCCGCTAAATCGGATAGGAATTGCGCCCTCTAGAAGCTCAAGAAGTCAAGTCCCCAAATCTGTTTATATGACAACAATATCAGGTTATGAACTGATTTGAACCATACTTGGCACAGAAGTTGGATATCATAACAAAATACTTCGTGCAAAATTTCATTCCAATCGGATAAGAATTGCGCACTCTAGAGGCTCAAGAAGTCAAGACCCAAGATCGGTTTATATGACAGCTATATCAGATGTTTAAATCATAACAAAACCCCTGATGCAAAATTTCAACCAAATGGGATGAGAATTGTACAATGTACAATGTCTTCTCGCGTGACCCTCAACATACGTGTCCAATATGGCCTGAATCGATCTATAACTTGTTACAGCTACCATATAAACCGATCTCCTGATTTGGCTTCTTGAGCCCCTACAAGGCGCAATTCTTATCGGAATGAACTGAAATATTACACAATGGCTTCTACAATGTTCAGCATTCAATTCATTAATGGTCCGAATAGGACTATAACTTGATACTGCTCCAATAGCATAACAGTTCTTACTCATTATTCTTTGTTTGCCTAAAAAGAGATACCGCGCAAAGAACTCGACAAATGCGATCCATGGTGGAGGGTATATAAGATTCGGTCAGGCCGAACTTGTTTTGACTATTGTGTTGCCCAATAAGTAATTGCGGATTTTTCATATAGTCGGCGTTGACAAATTTTTTCACACTTGTGACTCTGTAATTGCATTCTTTCTTCTGTCAGTTATCAGCTGTTACTTTTAGCTTGCTTTAGAAAAAAGTGTAAAAAAAGTATATTTGAATAAAGTTCATTCTAAGTTTTATCAAAAATGCATTTACTTTCTTTTAAAAAATCCGCAATTACTTTTTGGGCAACCCAAAAGTTTCCTTCATCTACTTTAAACTAAACCAAATTTCATAAGGAAATCTCTTTCCTAACTCGAGCTGGAACTTTTCTAAGACAGCTCTATTTCCGTTCTTTTTTTTCTACCTCCTTTCTTCCTCCATCCTTAATGGGTTCATTCATTGCCATACTTCTACGATTGCTGTGTCTGACTTTTTACTCTTAATTTTAAATGTCATATTAGAATTCTACTTATTAACAAACAGTGAATGCTGTTCGATTCATGTTTTAGCTAAATGATAGGAGTGACCTATTCTGAGCGTCACTTGTGTGAGGAGACGTTTTACTCGTTTTTAGATTTCCTGCCATATCGCACCTTTTTTTAAATTAAAAATATTTTCCTATTTTTTATTGCTTTCTTATTCAAACAATATCCCTTAGTTATTTTTATCTCAATCAGACAATTTTCAAATCAATACAAAAAAGAAAAATCCTTAACACTTCAAAAAATTATCTAAAAGACAAATATAAACACAAGCACCACTTGCACAAACCTCTCTTTCTCCTGTTTGCTTATTCGCCCCAGACTTTGCACAAAAAAAACCATCTAAGCCCCTTAATTATATAAATTGCCATAATAAAAACTCATGGAAATTTATTAAATTTACATCTAGAGACACTTGTCGTAGAAGAGAGCACAAAAAAGAAATCCCTTATTTGCTTACACTTGTAGAGCGCGGAGGTGATGGAGAATAGGAGCCAAATAGCGTGTCATGATTTACTTGTAAAAACATAATCCAGCCAGAAGATATTCTGCGATTTCGTTTTGTAATTTCTCCCCCGCTCTTGTTAGGGCAAGGAAGCTTACAAATGCTTATGTATGACTGTTGAAGTGATAATGACACTTGGAAGAAGGACATGAATGAATGACGGAATGAATCTGTGAGCGAATGAATGAAGGAATGTTCATTGATGCCAGGCAATCATATCATTTACAATTATATATTAATTCTTGTTATGGTAATGTGCCAAAATAGAAAAAGATGAGATATGTATAAAAAAAATTATGTTGTTTAACATGTTTTGCATGACAAGGGACCTTGGAAATAAGGTGTTAAATAAATAAAAGCAAATAAATCTATAAGAGTGAAAGGAATTATGGAAAAGAAAATGTACAACTGAGACTTATGAACTTCATGTGTCTGTCATTTGTAACAGACAAATTAATGATTTAGAAAATAAAATGCCAATAATGTATTGCCTATTAAGGCATATGTTATAAGGTATGTTGTACTTTTGCATATTTATGGTGCAAATTCTTGATATTTAGTTGTCATCACTTTATTACAACATTTCAATGTGCAAAATAATTGATTTTATTATTTTTTTGTACAATAGGGCGTATACGTATTTTAAATACCAATTTAACACGGTGCCATAGAGCGTATGATTACTTTTAATGTGTCTCATGATGCGTTGCCATTGAGAAAATTTCAAAAAATGACAAAACAAGCGATTTAAAACAAGTAAAAAACTGCTAAATTCGGTCGGGCCGAATCTTGGGAAAGCATTACCAGGAATTCTGCTAAAAACATACCTCAAATAAATTCAGTTCAAGGCCATAATTTTACTCTTAGTAGCAAATTTCTACCCAATCAGGCAGGATAACCCAGAGATCGGTTAATATGGGAGCTAAATCATGTTAAAGACCGATTTGTAATAGTTGTTGGAAGTCGAAAAAAGACATTACTTTCAAACTTTTAGTCAAAATTGGGGTTCCATACGTAAAATCGAGAGATCGGTTAACATAGGAGCTATATCAGATTATAGACCGCTTTGAACAGTTCTTGGCATAGTTGCTGAAAGTCATAACAGAACGCTACATGGTGAGAGTAAGGTCTTGGCTCTGGATATCTCCAAAGCATTTGATAGGGTCTGGCACGGTGCAAATTGCAAATTTTGCCCATGAACATTCCATTTAGGAACAGGAGCAAACCTCTCACATACCAATGAGTGCAGTCCGATTCAAATTTAAGCTCAATGATAAGGGTCCTCCTTTTTATAGCCGAGTCCGAACGGCGTGTCGCAGTGCGACACCTCTTTGAATAGCAGTTTTACATGGCATAGTACCTTACAAATGTTGTCAGCATTAGGAGGGGAAAACCACCACTGAATTTTTTTTTCTGATGGTCTCGCCAGGATTCGAACCCAGGCGTTCAGCGTCATAGGCGGACATGCCACTTCCGAGTGGGGTAGAATGAACAGAGTAGACTTTAACGCACAGAAGACGCAGTGCTGTTTCTTGTCTCACAAGCGATTCACTGATCCACTTCAATCAATATAGAAATTGAATAGTCAGATGATCTTGATGTTCTGGGCATGAAGATACAATGTGATGTCCGTTGGTCAAAACACGTATTCGAAGTGTCGAAAGGAGCATTCAAGTGTTTGGGCTTTCTTAAGCGGTGCAAGAAATATTTCACTTCTTTTGATCTTTTCAATATCTATACTACCTACCTATCAGGCCGAGGATGGAATATAACTCTCATATATGGGCAGGAGCAACAAAATCATCCTTGGAGCTACTTGACCGGATTCAACGGACAACGATGGTGTTGATTGGGAACAGTAGGGTATCCAACTCGATTGCCTTTCTTGAACATCGTCGGAATGTGGGTAGCTTTGTATTGCTCTATCGTTATTGTCATGACGCGTGTTCCAGGGATATTTGTCTTCTTATCCCTGACGTTAGGATGTTAACCAGGAATACAAGACTTGCCAGGAACTCACACCCGTTTGTAATTGATTGGCCAGTTGACCGAACCATGTACTACCAAGAAAATTCATTTTTCGCCCGAACTATTCGTATGTGGAATCGACTTCCTGCTAATGTCTTTCCCAGCGACATTGACGTTCAGAAATTTAAGACTTATATCAATAAACACTACTACATCTTTCCCCCCCTCCAACCTTTAACTCTCCTAATTGCCAACGCAATGCACTGCATATATAGGGGATATCCACTGCGTGTTGGTTACGTGAAAAAAAAATCTAAGACGATCTAGCCATGTCCGTCCGTCTGTCCGTCTGTCTGTCTGTTGAAATCATGCTGCAGTCTTTAAAAATGGAGATATTGAGCTGAAACTTTACACAGATTCTTTTTTTTTGTCCATAAGGAGGTTAAATTCGAAAATGAGCTATATCGGACTATATCTTGATATTGCCCCATATAGACCGATCCGCCGATTTAGGATCTTAGGCCCATAAAGCCACATAAATAATCCGATTTTGCTAAAATTTGGGACAGCGGCTTGTGTTAGACCAGTCGACATCCCACTTCAATTTAGACCCGATCGGTCTAGATTTGGATATAGCTGCCATATAGACCGATCTCTAGTTTTAAGGTTTTGGGCCCATAAAAAGCGCATTTATTATCCGATTTTGCTGAAATTTAGGACAGTGAGTTGTATTAGGCCAGTCGACATCCCTCTTCAATTTGGCCCAATCGGCCCAGATTTGGCTATAGCTGCCATATAGACCGATTTCTCGATTTAAGGTTTTGGGTCCATAGAAGGCGCATTTATTGTCCGATTTCGCCGAAATTTGGGACAGTGAGTTGCATTAGGCTCTTCTACAACTTTCTGCAATTTGGCCCAGATCGATCCAGATTTGAATATAGCTGTCACATAGACCGATCGCTCGATTTAAGGATTGGGACCCATAAAAGGGGCATTTATTATCTGATTTCGCCGAAATTGGGAACGTGAGTTGTGTTAGGCCCATCAACATCTTTCTGAGATATGGCTCAGGCTACCAAAAATCATGGCTACCAAAAAGACCAACAGTTTGTTTAAAAAATTTGAACAATGACTTGTACTTATTAGACCATTCAATGTCCATGCCAAATTTGGTCCAAATCGCTATAGCTGTTATGGGGGCATAAATTATAAATTATTTTATATTTTTATTTTTTATTTTATTTTATTTTATTTTGCTTTTATTTTATTTTATTCTATTTTATTTTGCTTTGTTTTGTTTTATTTTTTTTTTATTTTATTTTATTTTATTTTATTTTATTTTATTTTTTTTATGTTATTTTATTTTTTTATTTTATTTTTTTTTATTTTATTTTTTTATTTTATTTTATTGTTTTTTGCTTTTATTTTATTCTATTTTATTTTATTTAATTTTATTTTATTTCATTCCAGCCCTTGTGGCGTATGACTTACATTACATTTTAAATTCACCGAAAACGTATACGCCACCATGGGTCAGATTATTTAATATGTAACTGTCCATGTCCATATGTCCATAACTAGCCGACATTCAAGCAGCAAAGATTAAATAAAAATATATTTTATTTAATTTTACATAATTTAATTTTCCAATTAACTTTTATTAAATATTTTCTATTTTTCTTTCCAGTTACATTTCTAACCCCGACAAGACCAAGGTATGTATTTTTAATTTGTAAAAATTTTCAAAAATTATTTTTAACATCTCAAATATATCTGTAATGTAATTGATTTGGGTACTCTTCTATAACTTTTTTAATGTTAACCAAATATTTAAACAAAAAATGTTCGCTTTGCAAATGACTTCAAAATATTTAGAAACCAAAACAGATTTTATATATTTCTAATATACTTTTGTTTTTGTAAAAAATAAAAGCACATCTCCCCATTTATCCGCAATGTTGAATGTTGATCAATATTCAACAGAACAAATATTTGTGTGTTGTGAGCACACAACACTTCATGGAGCGCACATGCATAAATAGTAAAAGCAAACTAAAGTACATACGCACTCACACATTCCCGACCAGATATTCATGTAAATTGGATAAGCATACATATGCAAGCATACTCAAACTGTGGTGCTATGTGAGTGCTTCTGCATGTATTACAAATTGAAGTTATCAAATTTGTAAACAAATGTTTTATAGACATAACATTTGCCAAAAACATTTTCAACACTCATACTCAAACACACACACACACACACACAATACACAAGCCCACACATCATCCAGAAACCAAAGTGGTAATGGCTATAGGGGAGAGAGCAAGAGTCACAGAGTTGGAGAGAGTGTGAAGAAGCTGTAAAATGCATTTTACTTATAAAAACAAACGCAATTTGAACATACAATTAACTTTTACCTGAGCTTATGGCAACTCATAAGGGCATAAAATATGAGAGTGAGAAAAATGGATGGATATTTTCGGAATATGAAAAAAGAATTTGAAATTTATTTTAGTCGCAAAAAAAATTTTTTTTGGGAAAATATACTATTTGACGAAATTTAAAAACCAAAAATATTAAAAAAAAATTAACAAAATTGTATAGACAAATTTGTCTATAAAAATTAAATTTTCTGTAAAAATGAAATTAAAAAAATGCATAAACATTTGACATTTTTAATAAATAAAATTTTTTACAAAATTTTTTATAAAAATAAAAATTTGACTACATTTTCACAGTTTTGATAACATTTTTTAAATAAAATTTTGAAAAAATTTTCCATCGAAATAAAATTTTTAAAAATTCTTCTTTAAAAATAAAATTTTCTTTAAAAATAAAATTTTGAAAAAATTTTGACAAAAATTTCTATAAAATCAAAATTTTCCATAAAAATAAAATTTTGACAAAAATTTCTATAAAAATAAAATTTTGATTTTTTAAATAAAATTAAAAAAAAAAATTTCCATCAAAATGAAATTTTGGAAAAATTTTCTTTAAAAATAAAGTTTTTACAAATTTTACTTGGAAATTAAAATTTTGACAAAAATTTCTATAAAATCAGAATTTTGATAAAATTTTCCATAAAGTAAAATTTTGACAAAAATTTTTATAAAAGTAAAATTTTGATAAAATTTTTGTAAAAGTAAAATTTTGATAAAATTTTCAATAACTGTAAAATTTAAACAAAATGTTCCCTAAACGTAAAATTTTGACAAAATTTGACAAAATTTAAAATTTAAATTTTTTCAAAATATTAAAATTTTGACAAGATTTTCTGTAAAATTAAAATTTTGACAAAATTTTCTAATATTTAAAATTTTGTCGAAATAAAATTTATTTTGTATATTAAAATAAATTTTTGACACAATTTTCTACAGAAACAAAGTTCTGACAAAATTCTCTATAAAAACAAAATTTTGACAAAATTTTCTATAAAAAAAATTTTGAAAATTTTTTTAAAAAATTTTATCCATATTTTCTTTAAAATTAAATTTTGATATCTTCGTTCCGTATAGACTCAAAATCGGCTTAAAATTTTCACAGATTGTATAGGTTGCTCTGAAAGGAAACATAGGCTATATAGTTTTTTAACATCGGAAGGGGGGCGGACCCTCCTCCTTACTCCAAAAGTACCACCCAAAAATAAATGTATACCGATCGGGACAATATGGGATTCAAATGAAACTTTTTATTAAAAATTGGGTCCAAGTAACTGGGGGGGCCCCCCCAATCCCAAAACTTCCTAAACTAGGTTTATTGAACTAGCATGGCAATATCGGACTCAAATGAATGGTATTCGGGAGTAGATTGCGAATATGGGCTGGAGGGAGGAACAGGCTTTATAATTTGTTGATATCGGAAGGGACCGATAATGACAATACGGGTCACAAATAAAAGGTATTGAAGAGTAGAATTCGAATATGGTGTTAAAGATTGGGTCCTAGTACCCAGGAAGTCGCCCTTACCCCAAAACTCGTCTAAGCAGACAAAGTGAACGTCCATATCAATATGGGGCACAATGAAAGCTATTTGGGAGTAGATTACGAATCTGGCATGCAAAGTCAGATTGAAGTATAGCGGGTCACACCAACCCCCCAAAAACGCCGCAAATGGGCATATTACCCATCATGAATATATGGGACTCGGTTTGTTTGTTTCGTTTCGTCGAATTAAAAACGGCTGAACTGATTTTTCTCATAGATTATGTAGGTTGGCCTGGAAGGAAACATAGGCTATATAATTTTTTGATATCGGATGGGGGCGGACCCTTCCCTATACCCCACGAACACCACCCAAAATCAAAAGTTGGCCGATAGGCACAATATGGATATCAAATGAAAGGTATTAGAGACTAGAAAACATATATCGTATAAAAATTTTGAGTCCAAGTACCAAACGGGCTGCCACAACCCCATAACTCCTCTAAACAGATATATTCAACGTTCATGTCAATATGGGATTCAAAAAAAAAGTATTTGGCAGTGGAATTAAATATGGCATACAAAATAGGCCAAAGTATTGGGACCCATGTCTATATAGGACTCAAATTAAAGGTATTTGGGAGTTGATTACGAATATGACATTAAAATTTGCGTTTAGGTCTGGGTGGCGTTTTTTCTCCTAAAAATGCCAAATTTTAGAGACAAACACTAAACAGAACTTTATTTCCGACTATGGCATTATGGAGCTCAAATCAACGGTATTTCGGAGTAAAGAACGAATTTGATATTTATTTTTAGGGCAAAGTTCCGGTGGGCGCCCCAGCCTCAAAACACCCTCCAAACGGTTCAAATGTAATAAGGGCCTAAATGAAATTTTGGGCCTAAAATTAAAGGGATTTGGGAGTGGAGCACGAATTTGATATCCATATTTGATTCGAAATGTCTGAGGTACCATTCCTCCCTTAAAAGCACTTCTCATTACCCTAATTTAAAATGCGATATCGTTTGAAGTTTTTTTGCACTCTCACAGTCAAAACCAAACATTTGGTTTTGGGTGCCTCGGGAACCGCCCAAAACCCGCCAAATGGATATGTAGACCAATTACGACAATAAAGAGCTCAAACGAAAGGTGCTTGAGAGGAAAAAACGAATTTGATATCCAATTGAAGAAACACGTGTTTGGGGAGCCGTCCAGCCCCGAAGTACCTGCTTATTGATTGATTTTCGGTAAATCGGGACAAAAACCCTGGGGTCCACCCCACCCTCAAACTGCACTTATTTACCGATCATGCCAATACGAGGCTCACATAAAATGTATTTGAAGGTAAAGCACGAAGCTTATATTTACTTTAAGGGCCAAGTGTCTGGTTGGCCATGCCACCCCCGAAGTACCCCCTAATCTGGAAATATTTACCAATACGGTAATAAAGGACTCAAAAGAACTGTATTTGGAAGTAGAAAAAAAATTTGAAAAAATTTTGCCCATGAACCCAGCAGGGGCAAACTTTTCACACATCAATGGGTGCTTTCCGATTCCGAATTCTATATCAATAAAATTTTGACAAAATTTTCTACAGAAATTAAATGTTGTCTATTTGCGGTATTTTCGTGCTTTTTCGAACATACTCCAGAGAGCATGGTAAAAAACTTATAAAAGTTTGGCAAGTGCGCAAACACTTTGGCTGGCATGGTGGATAACGATTTCTGGTATGACATGTATCTTTGTAAAATTGATTAGGGTGCCCTACATAACTATTGAGTACAATATAGACAAGCTTTTGTATTAAAACAGGGCTCAATAAGTCCTCTAACTCTCCTTTCATGACAAAATATTCTATAAAATAAATATGTTGAGATTAAATATTTAAAAAATTAAAAAACAAAAAATTTAAGTATACTTAAGTATGTTACATTTCCCTCATAGTTACCTTAAAATTTCGCCAAAAAGATATTTTGATTCACTTCACTTACCATAATTGCCACAGAAATTCAATTTTCCAAAAATTGCAAATCTAAATCTAGGCTAATACACCCACACGCAAATACACATACACAAATGCATATATTAAAGATGACATCACTAGGCAAAAGTATTTAGGCATTTGAATTTCATTTGAAACGTGTTAAACTGGATTATGTGATATATATGCCATATGAAATTAATTAACTTTGATTATAAGCCTTTTGGGCAAATGCGTATGAGAATCCAAACAGGTGTTGATTTTCTTGAGCATGAGGCGAAAAATCCCATAAAAATAATTGAGAATTGAAATTAGAGCATTTCCAAACATACACACCCAAAGCTAAGCCATTGCACACGCTTATACCTAGCTTGCATATAACACCAGTAAAGGACAGTAAAGGACCTTATGGTGAATATTGTCATAGGAGAAAAGCACAATTTCGTGTTTCCCAAAGAGAGCGAAAAAGAGGGAGAGGCAGACCAAAAATAATTACAAAATATTCTGCAATCAATTTAAAATGTAAAATAAACCATTTTGTGTAATTTTAGTCTTTATAATCGTCATTAATAATATTTACACAAGGTATGGGCATTAAATTAATCCAAAAACAGCAGCATAACACTCACACACACGCACACCTAGATTTAGCATTACATGAAGCCAACCTCATCTCATCTCACCTCAAACGAATGAACTTTATACAAAATTTACCATAAGCTGCCAACATACCACAGGGACAGACACCATAAAGAATGCAAGAGTAATAACAGTAATATCACACTAACAAGCTCACACCTCTTAACAATTATTGACGATGATGTTGTTGCTGCTGATGCAATGACAATGTATAAAATTACTTTGTAGCATATTTTTAGGTGTTGATTTACCAGAGCATAACCATTGAATGGCTGTGGGTGCTGTCTCATGGAAGGAGTGATGATAGAAATTGAGGGTTGAGAAAATGAGGGTTTAAAATTTCAAGCTATAAAAACAAGTAAAAACGCATTAAGTTCTGCCGTGCCGAACTTTTGATACCCACAAAATTTATTATAACACTTCTTTATCCATATAAATATCCAAATATAGACCGATCTCAATCATATTTAGTTCAGTTGCCGAGGAGCTCTATACAAGTAACAGTTCGAAATTTCAACTAAATAGGGTAATAAGTCCCCCGTTCACTTTTATAAAGAGTTTTTATTTGTTCGCAGAATTTCCTATCAAAATTAAAATTTTCTAGAACATTTTGTCAAATTTTTTATGATTGTCAAATTTTATTTTAATAGAAATTTTTTCAAAACTTAAAATTTTTAGAGAACATTTTGTGCAAATTTCATTTTTACAGAATTTTCGGTAAAAATTGTATTTTGAAAGAAAATTTTGTGAAAGTCTTATTTGCACAAAAATTTTGTTCAAGATTTTATTTTCATACAAACTTTTGTCAAAATCTTGATTTTATAAAAAATACTTTCTAATACCTTTGTTTGTTTGTTTATTGAGTGTAACACCAGCACAACAAGATTATATCTTATATGTTAATGTGCTGATTCGCAATAGAGTATATAAAATAATGATTATTCTTTTTAAAAGGATATTAACTAATCTTAACATTTTAAATTATAGTAGTAAATATTAAGGACATTTAAAGAAAAATAATTCGTAGTTCATTTAAAAAATTTAAATAGCTCATTTTTGAATGAAGTTGCATTGCTTATGCTCTGTATGTTGGGAGGTAGGTTGTTCCAGAGACGCGTACTATGTACAATGTACTGTCGTTCAGAGGTTTGTGTGGCAAATCGTGGTTGAATGAGTTTTAGGCCACGGTTGGATCTGGCGAATTTCAGATGTTTGTGTAGGTATTCAGGTTCTTTTGTGTAGATTACCTTGTGCAGAAGAAGTAGACATCTGACATTCAGTAAGTTTGAAAAAGTTAAGTTAAATATTTGGTATGTAAATTGTGATATACGAGCTTGTCGACTTTTGTTAAACACATATCTTGCAATATCATTGTAAGCAACATTAAGCTTTCTACTTTCATATCTGTCCACTTTAATTTTGGTTGGTGTAACGGGGAGGGTAAGCCCCCACACTCCTCCCTTCCGATATCAACCAAGTAAAAGTGTGCTAAGTTCGGTCGAGCCGAATCTTGGGAACCACCACCATGGAGTCTGCTAAAATACGGGACCCATACTTGGCGAATTTGTTGAGAGTCACAACAGAACACTATGAGCAAAATTTCAGCCAAATCGGATAAAAATTGCGTCTTGTAAGGGGTCAAGAAATCAAATTGAGAAATCGTTTTGTATGGGAGCTATATCAGGTTATTGGAGCTATATCAGGTCAAATCTGGAGATCGGTTTATTGACCAATCTTCCATGACAACTACCACAATATCTGAAAAATTTGTTTTAGAATTAGATATAGGTCCCACTTTGTACTTATAGGTCAGGTGTAGGGTACTAAAAAGTGGACACCGCTCAAATTTCGCCTTTCTTTGCTGGGTACATATAAGATTTTTATAAAAAATTTTGTCAAAATAGGATTTTTATCGCTTGGTGTATGTCCATTGTGGCAGAATATTATATGCTCCTTCTTTTCAAACTAGCCTTACTTTACCTATTAGTTCTTTGCCCTCAAACTTTTGTATTTTATTTTTATGTTTTTCTTTCCTTCTTGAGCTGTGGTAGACAAAGATTAGCCATTGTTGTCAGCCCACATTAAAAGATCATTCATTATTGAAACTGTTTGCCATGGGACATATTTTTAGAAAATACCCAAAGGCCATGGCCATGGATGATGGTCATTAGCTTAGAATATAAGAAATTCATAGTCACGTTATAATTCATAAAATATGAAAAACGATAAAAAAAGAGGCCGGAGAACCTAAAACAATGCCTCCAACCTTCAAAGATGTGGGTAAAATTGAAATTTTTGAAATCGTCCTAAAAATTCTAATTAAACACACAGCCACTGGTGAGATTTGAAATGATATGGGACAGGGCAATCACACCATACATTTTGAGTAATTATGGTATCACTAAATCGGGGACACTTTCAATGGCCTAATTATGCTGAAAAAGGGTGTATGGCAACAAAGAGCAAACTTTTTTTTGTTGTGGCTTTAAAATGACAATTTGAATTTTTTAGTTGTTGTGTTAAGCTGCATTTTAAAATCTCATTTGCCTGTAAATAGCATTTAACAAAGATAATTATTATGGCGCTAATTCTCCATCTCTGTTGTATTTTCTCGGTAGCTGTAGTAAATTATCCATTTAGCAGCACAAGTGTTGGTGGTCTTTCTCTTTCATCTCTCTCTTTCTCTTTCTCGCTCCCTTCGTGGACATTTGACAACATAAAACATTAGCATTTTTTTCGTTTCATATAATTACAAACATTTTTGTGTAAATCCTCCCAAATGCTATTAAGAGAAGAATTTTAGCTTTATATCACATACACAAACACACACACCTACACTTTCCAACAAAAACCATGCTCAGTTGTTGGACACGTGTTTGCCAATAATTGCCTTTATTAAATTTGCCAGCAAGTCATATCAAAAAATGTTTTTGAAATTAACATAAACCCAATGGACTTTGTTTTTGAGTGGCAATGTGTGTGTGCATGAACATGATTTGTTCAAGTTGAGCTTCTTCTATCCCATTGATAGCAGGTGCATATTTACATGCTAATGGACCATAAGGCGATAATTCAAAAATTAATTATGGGACAGAGAAAAAAATGCAATAGTTTATAAAAACCAGTATCCACAAAGCGATCTTAGGATTTTTGAGATAAAGCAAATGTTAACAACTTTTTTTTGTTTTACTAAAAGCCAAAGTATTAAACTAATGGTATGGAAGGCAGTGAGGTAGAAAGAGAGAGAGAGTGAAAAAGTGTATTGTGTTTGCAAGTGGTAAGCTAGTAGTCCAACAATGCTATATTGCTATTGAGCAAGGTGGTGAATAGGCAGAGAGAGAGAGAGAGAGAGAGTGAGAGAGAGAGGCCAGCCAATCTGATAATCAAAAACAAACATCGACTAAGATCAAAACATTGCTGAAAGGGAGTAAGGGGTTTGAACACAAAGAGATTAATGTGCAGATGAAGGTACATAAATAAAATAAAATAAAATAAAATAAAATAAAATAAAATAAAATAAAATAAAATAAAATAAAATAAAATAAAATAAAATAAAATAAAATAAAATAAAATAAAATAAAATAAAATAAAATAAAATAAAATAAAATAAAATAAAATAAAATAAAATAAAATAAAATAAAAATGAAATATAATGAAATAAGATAGAAAAATGATAAGAAAAATCAAACTTGTAAAAAGGCATTAATTTCTGCCGGGCCGAACTTTGGACACCCACCACCTATTATTAACCACCTTTCATCATAAAACGGTGAGAAATGCTAAATTTATTCCGATTTCCATTCTCAAATCTGTACCGATCTGGGCCGCTATACCAAATTTCAACGAAATCGGACAATAAATACGCCTGCTATTGGCCCAAAGCCCTAAATTGAGAGATCGGTATATATGGCAGTAATATCGAAATATAGACGGATCTTAGCCATTCTCAATAAGAATGCCGAAGGGTCTAACGCAACTCATTATGCCTAATTTCAGCGAAATATGTGAATAAATTCACTTTTTTATGGGCCTTAAACCTTAAATCGCCCGATCGGTATAAATGGCAGCTATATTCAAATCTGAACCGATCCAAACCGTATTGAACAGGATTGTCACAACTTGCTGTACAAATTTTCTGCGAAATCGGAAATAAAAAATCGAATAAATCGAATAAATCGAAATAAATGCGACTTTTATGGGCACCAGAACTTAAACTGAGAGATCGGACTTTATGGCAGCTATATGCAAATCTGGACCGATCTAGGTAAAATAAAACAAAGATGTCGAGGGCTTAAGCACAATTGACTTATCTATATTTCAGCGAAATCGGACAATAAAAACGCCTTTTATGGGTCTAAAACCCCACATCCAGAGATCGGTCTATATGGCAGCTATATCTATATCTGAACCGATCTCAGACAAATTAAACAAACATGTCGAGGGGCTCAACATAATTCGCTGTCCCAACTTTCTGCGAAATCGGATAATAATTGCGGCTTTTATGGCCTTAAGACCGTAAATCGGCAGATCGGTCAGTATGACAGCTATATCGTAAATAGTCTGATCTCAGCCATATTTAGGTCTGGTGTAGGCACACTTTCATCAACTCACTTTTTCAAGTTTCAACGAAATCGGGTAATAAATGAAACTTTTATGGGCTGCATACCCTAAATCGGCGAATCGGTCAATATGGCAGCTATATCTTAATATAGTCCGATCTGAACCATACTTGGATTGGATGTTGGGAGATCTAAAACAACTCAGTGTTAAAAATTTCAGCTAAATCGGGTATAAAATCGGCAGATCGGTCTATAATATAAACAAGTAAAAGCGTGCTAAGTTCGGCCGGGTCGAATCTTATATACCCTCCACCATGGATCGCATTTGTCGAGATCTTTTTCCGGTATCTCTTTTTAGGCTAACAAAGGATAAAAGAAAATACTTGCTATGCTATTGGATTCGGAACATAATCGAATTGAATGTTGGAGATTATAGTAGAAGTGATTGTGTGAAATTTCAGCCCAATCAAATAAGAATTCCGCCCTTTAGGGGCTAAAGAAGTAAAAAAGGGAGATCGGTTTAAAGGGGAGCTGTATCAGGCTATAGACCGATTCAGAACACATTTAACACGTGTGTTGCAGGTCCTGGGAGAAGTTGTTACAAAATTTCTGCCAAATCGGATAATAATAGCGCCCTCTAGAGGCTCAACAAATCAAGATCCGATATTGGTTTATATGGCAGCTATATCAGGTTATGGACCGATTTGATCCATATTTGGTACAGTTATTGGAAATCGTAACATAACACCACATGCAAAATTTCAGCCAAATCGAATAGAAATTGCGCCCTCTAGAGGCTCAAGAAGTCATGATTCAATATCGGTTTAAATGGCAGTTGTATTAGGTTATGAACCTATTTCAACCATAATTAACGCAGTTGTTGGAAGTCATAACAGAACACCGCATGCCAAATTTCAACCAAATCGGATAAGAATTGCGACCTCTAGAGGCTCAAGAAGTTAAGATCCTAGATCGGTTTATATTGCAGCTATATCTGGTTATGAACCGATTTGGACCCTACTAAGCAAAGTAGTTGGAAGTCATAACATAACACCACATGCAAAATTTCAGCCAATTCGGATAGGAATTGCGCCCTCTAGAGGCTCAAGAAGTCAAGACCCCAGATCAGATTATATGACAGCTATATCAGGTTATACACCGATTTCAACCATACTTATCATAGTTGTTGGAAGTAATAGCAAAACACTTCATGCAAAATTTTAGCCAAATCGGATAAGATTTGCGCCCTCTAATGGCTCAAAAAGTCAAGACCCAAGATCGGTTTATATGGCAACTATATCAGGCTATGGACCGATTTGAACCATGCTGAGCACAGTTATTGGAAGTCATAACAGAACACCACATGCAAAATTTCAGCCAAATCGAATAAGAATTGCGCCCTCTAGAGGCTCAAGGATTCAAGATCCTAGATCGGTTTATATTGCAGCTTTATCAAAACATGGACCGATATGGGCCATTTACAATCCCAACTGACCTACATAAATAAGAAGTATCTGTGCAAAATTTCAAGCTGCTAGCTTTACTCCTTCGAAAGTTAACGAGCTTTCGACCGACAGACGGATGGACCGACGGATGGACAGACAGACAGACGGACGGACAGACTGACAGACATGACTAGATAAACTTAAAATCTCTTGACGATCAAGAATATATACTTTATGGGATCTTAGACAAATATTTCGAGGAGTTACAAACAGAATGACGAAATTAGTATACCTCCATCCTATGGTGGAGGGTATAATAAATGCAGCTGTTATGGTTTTCAGACCCTAAACCGGCAGATCGGTCTATATCACAGCTATATTCAAATATGGATCCGACAAGAACTTAATCTGCGTGTAGCAAAGAGACGTATCTGTGCCAAATTTCAGCTCAAATTTTGAAGACGGTAGAGTGATTACAACAGACGGGCGGAAGGACGGACCGACAGACGGTAGGACGGACAGACGGACACACGGACATCGTTAAATCTCCTTAGAATTTTTCGACGATCCCAAATATATACATCTTGTTGGGTCGAAAATGAATATTTCGATGTGTTGCAAACGGAGTAACTAAATGGTTGTGGGTATAATAATACAAATTTCTCTGCTATTTTTATACCCACCACCATAGATTGGCGGATTACTATACATCTTGCCATTCCGTTTGTAACAACTCGTAATATTGATCTGGGACCCCATAAAGAATATATATAGTATATATATTCTGGATTGCCTCGACATTCTGATTCGATCTAATCATGTCCGTCCGTTCGTCTGTCGAAATTACGATAGCGGTCGAACGCGTAAAGCTAGCCACTTGAGATTTTGCACAGATACTTAATATTGGTGTAGGTCTATGGGGATTGCAAATGGGCCATATCGGTTCAGATTTAGATACACAATAGCTCCCATACAAATCGATTTCCCGATTTGACTTCTTGAGATCCTGGATGCGACAATTTTTTGTCCAATTCGGCTGAGATTTTGCATATAGTGTTCTCTTATGACTTCCACTAACTGTGCTAAGTGCCGTCCAAATCGGTCAAGAACCCATATAAACCGATTTCCCGATTTGACTTCTTGACCCCTTAAAAGCCGCAATTTTTTTTCCATTTGGCTGAAATTTTCCATGTAGTGTTCTGTTATGACTCTCAACAACTGTTCTTAGTACGATTCAAATTGGTTTATAACCTGATATAGCTCCCATATAAACCGATTTCCCGATTTGCCTTCTTGAGCCCTTACAAGCCGCAATTTTTGTCCGTTTTGGCTGAAATTTTGCATGCGGTATTCTGTTATGACTCCCAAAAACTGTGGCGAGTACGGTTCAAACCATATATAGTTCCCATATTTTAGCAGAAATCACTGTGGCGGCCGAATTTAGCACGCTTTTACTTGTGAAATAGTAAATTTCTTATAATTTTATCTCTTTCATATTTTGTATGTCTTGTTATAAATTTTGTCTTTTTCCCCTTAATTTCGCTTAGACAGTTCAAATCAAGTAGTTTACAATTTAATTATCTTTAATTCACACCAGGCTTATTTCCAAGACTGATAATTGAGGTTCTTATAAATTGTATGTTTTCTTTCATTTCATTATGGCACACATAATTATATTTCCTTACTGCTTTTGGCGGTCAACCAAAAGCTGGGTGAAGATCTTCTGAAGTGAAGTGTTACCAAAAATTTGAATATGAGCAAAGCTGTAAAAGATGAAAATTTAACTTCCTTTAAATCCTATAGCATAAAAGACTCCAAACATTACATGAAGGTTTGCTGGTATTTTGTGTTGCAAAATGTGTATTGGATTTATAAGGAGTTGCTTCTACTACGGTTGTCGTTGTGGATGACATGGTGTTTTAATTTAATTAACAAGTATTTTGATATTAACATTAAACAAATAACAAAAATTCATGGCCATATGTATACACTCTTCCCCTACTACTCTCTCGCACTTTCACTCATTCTCCCTACCTGCTATCAGACTCCCACCAAAAAGGCAATGTGACATCTATGTGAGAAGCCTTGGTGTGAATTAACAACAAAAACAACAGCAACTCAGCTGTAAGTGAATGTTTGCATTGTACCAACAATGTAACTAACAACAGCTATATAACAACAAAAACAATACACTGGGGAGTTTTAAACACAGAACAGTAGCAACAACAGCAGTGCTGGGACAAGAATGCAAGAAAAACAGAAACAAAAACACAACGACAATAACAACATTGCAATGTTCTTTGCATAACCACAGAATAATGTAACATCATCTCATAACACTGCAAAAAGAGAAAGTAGAAAAAATGGGAAGAGACGAACAAAAGAAATGCTCTCACTCTCATAGAGGGGTTTAGGGTTATTGTGGTTGTGATTAAAAGTATGGTAAGAGGGGAATTTGTTGAAATATTTGTTGTGTTTTACATCTACAACAAACTTCTTGGGAGGAGGCCAAACAAATAAATAAACAAGTAGTCTATTCACAATAACAAAATATGATTTGCGAAAATTTTTATAAAACATTTAAAATATTTAAAAGTATATTTTTTTTACGAAATTTTGATAGAATCTTTTTCGGAAATAAATTAGTATCAAATATAATATTAAAATTTAAGAAGTAAAAACGTCGGTCGGGACGAATCTTGAGATCCCACCACCATGGATTCTGATAAAATTAAGTGAGTTGAAGGGCATAATCGTATCCTACATACCAAACTTCTGTCAAACCAGCAAATATTAAAGATTTTAGGAAACAAACTCAGATGGTCGAGAGACTGTTTTACTTTGGAGCACAGTTGTTGGAATTCGTAACAGAACACCGCATGCAAAATTTCAGCTAAATCGAACATAAATTGCGACTTCCGGGGGCTCAAGAAGTAAATTCGGAAGATCGGTTTATATGGGAGATATAGCAGGTTGTAGACCGATTATAACCATACTTAACACAGTTGTTGGAAGTCATTACGGAACGCCCCGTGCAAAATTTCAGCCAGTTCGGACAAAAATTGCGGGTTGTAAGGACTCAAGAAGTCAAATCGGGAGATCGGTTTATATAGGAGCTATATAAGGTTATTGTCCGATTTGAACCGTACTTAACACAGTTGTTGGATGTCATAACGGAGCGCTCCATGCAAAATTTCAGCCAAATCGGTCAAAAATTACGGCTTGTAAAGGCTCAAAAAGTCAAATCGGGAGATCGGTTTATATGGGCGCTATATCAGGTTATTGGCCGATTAGAACCGTACTTAACACAGTTGTTGGAAGATATAACGGAACGCCCTGTGCAAAATTTCAGCCAAATCGTTCAAAAATTACGGCTTGTAAGGGCTCAAGAATTCAAATCGGGAGATCGGTTTATATGGGAGCTATAACTAAATCTGAACCGATGTGGCCCATATGCGATCCCTAATGACCTACATCAAAATTACGTATTTGTGCAAAATTTGAAGCAGCTAGCTTTATGCGTCCGACCGCTATCGTGATTTCGACAGACGGACGGACGGACATAGCTAGATCGACTTGAACGCCGAGACGATCAAGAATTTATATACTTTATGTGTCTTGGATGAATATTTCGAGGTGTTACAAACGAAATGACTAGATTAGTATACCCCAATCCTATGGTGGTGGGTATAAAAAAATTTCCTATGAAAAATCATATAAAAACGCATTAAGTACGGCCGTGATGAATTTTGAATACTCACCACCGCGGTACTCACCACCACCTTATTTTGCCAAAATACGATGAAAAAGTAACATTTTATGAACCCACAGCAGATTTATCTAAATGGTCGATATAGAATATATGACAGCTACATCCGAATATGGAACGATCTGGACTATATTGGACAAGGATATCGAAGGGTCAAATAAAACTCGCTTTGCCAAATTTTAGCGAAATTGAGAATAAATGTGGCTTGAATATAAAATATATAGTCCGATCCTATCTTTGAACTTAACCTATGGATGTAAGAGATTGTGTGCAAAGTTTCAACTCAACATTTCTATTTTGAAAGACTGTGCAGTGATTTCAACAGGCAGATGGATAATGGACCTACGTACGGACGGACAGACGGACGGACTTACGGACGAACAGACGGACGGACAAGCAAACAGACAGATGGACTGAAGGACAGACAAGGCAATATTGTCTTGGATTTTTACGACGATAAAAAAATATGTATACTGTGCAGAGTCGGAAATTGTCTATACAAATAAAATTTAGACAAAATTGTCTTAAAAATAACATTTTGACAAAATTTTCTATAGAAATAAAATTTTAACAAGATTTTCTAGACATACAAAATTTTGAGAATAATAAATCTACTCTAGTTGGTTTGGTAAGTAAAGCCATGATCCATTTGGAAAATTTCCCAAACACTTGACCTCAAAATTGGACATGAAATTCGTTTTCTAATCTCAAACACCATTTATTTGAGTGCCTTATTGCAAAAGTCAGCAAATATGTCCGGTCTGGCGAGTGAGTTCTACTATCAACATCGAGCTCCACTCTCTTTGCGCCCCAAATTGTCATAGTGAGCAAATACATTCTTTTTGGGGGTTGTTATGGCGGTGGCACATTCTGTAGACAGTTCGTGCCGTTCATAGCAGATTCGTGATCTACTTCCAAATATCTTTATTTGAGCCCCATATTTCCATAGTCGGCAAACATGTCCGGTTTGGGGGATGGACGGCCACTCAGTGACTTGACATATATCAGATTCGTGTTCTATTCTAAAATATAACCTTTTGTTTGAACCCCATGTTAAAATATAACCTTTTGTTTGAACCCCATGTTGCAATGGTCAGCTAATACGTCCTATTTGGGGGGTGTTATGGCGTAGGATGGACCCATAGACACTTTTCCCGAATATTGTTATCAGATTGAGGCTCTACTCCCATAGACCTTATTTGAACATGGGGCTCATGCTACGATCGTAAATTTAGCCTTTTTGGGGGTGTTTTGGAGGGGTGGGGGCGGACACCCAAATACTTGGTCCCACATTTTGATATCAGATTCGTATTCAACACTGAAATACATTTTATTTGAGCCCCATTTTGCCATGATCAGTAAATAAGTCCTATTTGGGGGGTGTTTTGCGAAAAGGGTGCACCCCCAGAAACTCGGTCCCACATTTGGATAACAAATTCGTATTCTACTCGCAAATACCTCTCATTTGAGTCCCATATTGCCAAGGTCGCTAAATATGTCCGATTTATGGGTGTTTGGGGGTTGAGTGGTCCCCCAAACTCTTAGTCCGACAAATGGACAGCAGATACGTGTTCTACTTTTAAATAACTTTTATTTGAGTCCCATATTGTCATGATTGGTCTATATATATATTTGGTAGGTTTTGGGAGTGGGGCTGCCCCCCCTACCCCATCCGAAGTTTGGATACTAAATTTTTAGGTTACTTTGAAAGAGCACACAAAATTTCGCTTAAATCGCAATACCCATCATCGATATCTGGCGTTTCTGAAAATTTGGTAAGAGGGAGGGTCCGCCCCCCCTTCAGATATCAAAAAATGTAGTACCCTATTTTCACAACGGGATCATTATGCAATCGGTTCAGCCGTTTTTGAGTTTATAAGGAACACATAAAGAAGATAATATTTTTTATATTATTTAAGAAGATATATTTTTAATATATAATATTATAGACTGGCATGGTGGATCGCGATTTCTGATACGCCATGTATCTTCATGAACCCTTATGTCAACGACTATTGAGTACTGTGTAAATCACGCTTTTGTTTTGAAACAGGGCTTAGTATTCTTTATGTGTTGATGAAGATACATGGTGTATCAGAAATAGCGATCCACCATGCCATTCAAAGTATGTCTCACAATAGCACACTCTTGCAAAACTTTTATAAAGTCTTTGCTATGCTATTCTTTAAGTAGAAAGCATTGAATTTAAATAATCTTAAGCTGGAAAAAATTCAAAAAATCACTAAAGGTTTTTAAAGTTCAAAATAAAAGACCGCACACAGACGAAATAAAATTTTAACAATATTTCTGTTAAAGTAAAATGTTGACATTTTTTATAAAAATAATATTTTCAATAGACTGGCAACTCTTTTTTTTAACAAGTCTTATCTTTCTGACATTTCATCTTTGGCAACTTCATAAAATACAAAAGACAAGTTTATGTGGCTTTGGTATTATAATTCACCAAGCAATAAGCTGTCCTATATGTGTGGACTTGTGTGTGTGGGTTTGTCAATTTGTGTATACATATGTATATGGCTAAATGTATTTAATTGAAAAAAGGCGTTAAGCCTTAAACAGGCAGTTAATTGTCAAAATGATAAAGGTCTGTTAATTTTTGGCTTTCACATCATATGTTTGGCTAAAATGGCTTAAACGGCTAGCTCGTAGCTTATAGCTTAAGGCTCTTCGCATGGGTACGAAATTTGTGTGTGCGTGGGTTTTTGTATATGAATGTGTCTATTTAGGCTTAAGTAACCCTTTCATGTTATGCCATCATACTTAAATGAAATTTAATGTAAAATTATTCATAGCTGACAGATTTTATGGTTGACTTAGTCAGTCAGTCACTAAGCTTCCGCATTGGTGTCTGGGAAAAAACGGTGATGAGAGGGAGGGTGTTTGCGGTTAAACCGTTTTTAATTTTTATGAAATTAACTTGGGAACATGCATATTAAAAATATTTTTTAAGAGGAATGGGGCATTCTAGGAAATTTACGCAATATTTGGTACAATAAATCGTTTGGATTTTGTAACCATGACCTTTGAAGGGAATGAAACTGCGACATTCAAAATAATTAAAAAACACTAAGAAAGAGTTTTTCTATACAAATAAAATTTTGTATGCAAAGACAATGTATACTTAAATTTGTTTGTTAGGAATTCGTTTTTTTAAATAATTTTTATAAAATCTAAAAAAATGTAAAAGGAAATTAATTTGCAAAATGTTTAAATTTGAATGTAAGGAATTAATTTTACCATGTAAAAAATCATTTAAAAAATATAAATTTGCAAAATGTTAACGGGTTCTTTTTTAAGGATTGCATTTATCAAGAAGAAAAGGATCTAAAAAAAGCAGAATATCTTCAAAAAGTATTGAATTTTTCCAATAGTAGTCCAATCACCTAATTTCGCCTAAAAACATGCTACAATTTACTATTTTTGTTTATTACCATGACTTATTACTTTTGAAAGGATATATACAATAAGTAAAAACGTGCTTAGTCTCGCCCTGCCCAATCCTGTAATCATGAATCACGAAGCCGCCACCATGGATACTACTACAAATGTACACAAAAGAAATTTAGTTGAAGGACACATTTGTACATAACTTACAAAATATCTACAAAATCAGCCAAAAATTTAAGTTTCTTGGGGCCATAGAAGACTAATCGGGAGACCGGTTTATACGGGAGCTATATCTATATATATATAAGAGTAAAGTGACTGACTGATCATTACCCAAACGGTTAAAGCTGGCATCACGAAATTTTGCATGAATGTTGGTCTTGGGTCATAGGCACGGGGTAAGGCTGAATTTGATGATATTCGTACGTTTAGGTACTAAAAAGTATGAAATGGTACATATTTTCCCAGCTTGGGAAAATTATAGAGCGTCTCGAAAAAATAAGATACGGTAAAAAAATTTTTGGAAAATCGTACCGGAAGTGGGAGAGATAGTACATTTAGTACCGAGGTCCGAGACCTCCAGGATCATATGGGGACATGCTAACCTCTGAATTACGGTGGCCTCCTAATCAGGAATGTTGAAAGTCAGAATAGAAGCCAAATCGGGCAATAATTGAGACATCGAGGGGCTTAAAATTTCAAATCGGGAGGTCAGTTTGTATGGGATCTATGCTAGGTTATATAAAGATTCCGATTATACTTCGCACTATCTTCGGGAGTCATAAGAGAACAAAGTGTGTAAAAATTGAGTCTGATCGAAAAATAATTGCAGTTTCTAGGGGCTGAAGAAGTCAATTCGAAGGGGCACTTTATATGGGAGCTGTATCCAAATCTGAAATGATATGTCCCATTTCCAATCACCAACGACCTACATCGATATAAAGTATCTGTGCAAAATTTCAAATGGCTAGCCTTAGGCGTTCGACTGCTATAATAATTTTAACAGACGGACGGATGGACGGACGGACATGGCTGGATCGACTTGAAAAGTCTAGACGTTCCGGAACATACAAACTTTTTGGGGCCGCAGATCAATATTTTGAGTAGTTAGAAACCGAATGACTAGAGTAGTATACCCCCCGTCTATAGTGATGACAATACAATTAAAAAGCATTTAAAAAAATTCTAAAATATTTCCAAAGAAATAACATTTTTGCAAAATTTTCTGTAGAAAGAGAATGTTAATAATTTTTTTTTGCTTTTTATGAAATTTTTTAAAAATGTTTAAGGAAGAAGAAAAAAAAATGTGCATTATTTCAAAGAATGTCAAATTGTGCCTTTATGGTTCAGCTAGCAAGTGTGCGCCTAAAAGTATGCTTCATTTCACTCTTTTTCCTTAATACCACGAAATGGTAAAGGAAATTGGCTTTAAATACAAACTATTTTTAACTCTGACCATTTCGAACATGTGTTGCATTTTATCCCCCAGTTAACACTTAAAGTTCCCAAGAAATGACTATGGAAATTTATTTTCCATAGTTCAATTGATGTTTATTTTTGATATTGATACATAAAATACGAGTTTTCATAAAAGGCAGTTCATTAAGACTACATGATTTTGCCATGGCAATAATAAACACATATACGAGTATAAATAAATATTTTTATAGACTTTATTACACATATCATGAAACCCACTTCACAAGAGTATGCATATGTGATGGCTGGTCTTCCAGCAAACAGTGCTTCCCAAGTACCAAGGACATCCAAACATACGTATGCCAAAAAACCACTTTGGAGCTTTGGAACAAGCAATGGAACATAAAGCCACTTGTATTGGATAATCTAGCTTGCCGACTAGAATTTCCCCCTCTAGCCTTGCACCACTAAATGAACATCTCTGGGTATGGAAAATCTTCTAAACATGTTTGTTTTTTTTTTTTAATTTTTTATAGAAAACTCTAAAAATAAATACAACATCATAATCAAACGTAAAAAAGCCATGAACATAAACAAGGGCTTTAAGACTAAGCAAAAGCGCCATGGGGAATGAATATAAGCAAAATTGTGATGTAGTATTGTTTGTTTTTAAAATAATCTGCGATTTTTATGATGACCTTTATGGTGTAAAAAAATTGATGGAAAAAACAATGTCGCGGAATTTTTTTGTCTGTTTTTTATCATCAATTCCAAATCGAATATGCTTAAAAATAAAGTTATTTGACAGCTTTGCGAAAATCTTTGTTTAAATTGAATTCCATAACTTTTAAAATCCATTGCTTGCTATATATAAGCTATCAAAAATTTATTTATGTTGAATAATGCACTTGTCCGCCATCATGTTTTTTTATGGCTTATTGAAGTGAGGTCACGTAAAAAATAATCAAAACGTCTGTATGCTGCTTTTACCTTTTTTATGGCAATGAAAAAACAAAATGTTTCCGCAGCAATAACAGAGAAATAATTGAAAGTGTTAATGGATTGTTAAAAAAAAAAAACAAATGAAAACCAAATATCAAAAAATAAAAAGAGACAAATTTAGAATTCTCTAGAATTTGAGCCACCAATATTTCAATTTCATTGCACCATAGCAGAAGTTAAATTATTAAAAAAAAACCCAATTAAATATTTAAAACATGTCAGATAATAATTTCGTTTGTATTTAACCACTATTTTATGGCAATTGATTTTGCTTTTGCAAATTCTAATGAAATATTTGGTGTAATTTGGGGTTTTGTTCATAAATTTTATAGTAAGGGAGTTTGAAAAAATTATTTAAGCGTAGGCATATCTTATCCTTTGGTTATGGCTTTGTTAATAAATCAAAATTTTTGTCCAATGGAGCGTATAATCATTGGAAATTAGGAAAAATTAATTAATATTAAGTATACAACATGTAGGATGCTTTATTAAATTTGCCAACCGATATCCGAAGCGATTATGTTCCACATAAGGCTTTATTTCGATGTAGTTACCGTCTAGTCTGATCTAACTTTTTAGGGTCTTACACTCATAAAAGCCTTATTAATTACCGTTTTCTCTGGAATTTGAATCCATCCGTGCGCCCTTCCGTTTATCTGTTGATATAGCTGCCATATAAACCGATCTTGGATCTTGACTTCTTGAGTCACTAGAGGGCGCAATTCTCATCCGATTTGGCTGAAATTTTACATAAAGTGTTTTTCAACTACTGTTCTAAGTATGGTTCGTGTCGATCAATAACCTGACGTAGCTGCCATATAAACCGATCTTGGATCTTGACTTCTTGAGCCACCAGAGGGCGCAATTCCCATCCGATTTGGCTGAAATTTTGCACGAAGTATTAAGTTATGACTTCCAATAACTGTGCTTAGTATGGTTTATGGTTTAAATCTGTCAATAACCTGATGTAGCTGCCATATAAACCGATCTTGGATCTTGACTTCTTTAGCCACCAGAGGTCGCAATTCTCATCCGATTTGGCTGAAATTTTGCACGAAGTGTTTTGTTATGACTTCCGACAACTGTGCTCAGTATTGTTGAAATCGGTCCATAACCTGGTATAGCTGAGATATAAACCGATTTTGAAAATTGACTTCTTGAGCCACTAGAGTGCGCAGTTCTCACCCGACTTGCCTAAAATTTAGCACGAGATCTTTTGTTATAACTTCCAATAACTGTATTAAATGTGGTTAAAATCGGTTCATAACCTGACTTAGCTGCCTTATAAACCGATCTGGGATCTTGAATTCTTAAGCCTCTAGAGGGCGCAAATCTTATCTGATTTGCCTGAAATTTTGTACAATGGATTCTCCCATGACCTTCCGCATATGTGTTCAATATGATCCAAAAAGGTGTATATTCTGATACAGCTCCCATATAGGCCCATTCTGGATCTTGACTTCTTAAACCCCTATAGGGAGCAATTCTCAACCGATTTGGCTAAAATTTGACATGAAGTGTTTAGTTAGGACTTTCAACAACCGTGCTAAGTATGGTTTAAATCGGTCCATAACCTGATATAGCTGCTATATAAGCCGATCTGGAATCTTGAATTCTTAGCCTCTAGAAGGCGCAATTCTTATCAGATTTGGCTAAAATTTTGCCCGAAGTATTTTGTTATGACTTCCAACAACTGTGCTTAGTATGGTTGAAATCAGTCCGTCTTTCGAAATCAGGATAGCGGTCGAACAAATAAGGGCCACGCATGGAGGGCACCGTAGCGCAGAGGTTAGCATGTCTGCCTATGACGCTGAACGCTTGGGTTTGAATCCTTTCAAGATCATCAGAAAAAATTTTCAGCGGTGGTTTTCCCTTCCTACATTTGTGAAGTAGTATGCCAAAGAGGTGTCGCACTGCGGCATGCCGTTTGAACTCGACTATAAAAAGGAGGCCCCTTGTCATTGAGCTTAAACTTGAATCGCACTGCACTCAGTGATATGTGAGAAGTTTGCCCCTGTTCCTTAGTGGAATGTTCATGGGCAAAATTTGCATTTGATCGAATGCATAAAGGTAGCTGCTTGATATTTTGCACAGATACATATTATAGATATGAATCTTTGGGATTTGCAAATGGGCCATATCGGTTCAGATTTGGATGTAGCTCCCGTACAAACCGATCTCCCAATATGAATTCTTGAGCCCCTAGGAGCTGCAATTGTTATTCGCTTGGGCTGAAATTTGGAATGTAGTGTTCTTTTACGATGTCCAATAACCGTGCCAAGTACCGTTGAAATCGGTTTAGAATCAGGTATAGCTTCCATAGAGAAAGATCTCCTGATTTGACTTCTTGAAACCATACAAGCCTCAATTTTTGTGGCTGAAATTTTGCATATAGTGTTCTGTTATGACTTCCAACAACTATGCTAAGTACGGTCTAAATCGGTCAAGAACCTGATGTAGCTGCCATATAAACCGATCTTCCGATCTGACTCCTGGATCCTTTACAAGCGGCAATTTTTTCCCCGTTTGGCTGAAATTGGGCATGTAGTGTTCTCTTAAGGCTTTCAACAACAGTGCTTAGTACGGTCCGAATCAGTCTATAACCTGATATAGCTCCCATGCTAACTGGTTTCTCGATCATCGTTGTTTTTTTTTTTTTAAATTTAATGTTTAAATTTTTTTCTAACAATTTGCTATTTTTGGCCAATCAAATGTAAATATTTTGTTTATTTTAATATTCCAAGCATCGGAAATACGTGTAATCACTACCTTTCCATTAATGCTCCCATCACGAATTTTGCTATGATATTTCCTCTCATAATCAATGCTTCTCATTAACATAATATTAGCAAACATTAACAGCAATTAATGCCAAACAGACATTTACACCAAAACTTTTTTTCTACCTTGTTTCTGATATTCCTACCTTTTTGCTCTCTTGTGTGTGGGTCTTAATTTTCCTAGTCTACTTTTGGGCTTAATAAAAAACACTTAGCCATTCGTTTGATTTCTGAGCACGCTTTCACATAAAAAAAAGAGAAACATGATTGAAGAAAACCGCAGACCATATTATTGCCCTCATCATCATGAACCATAGGCGTGCTGAGAACATTTAGGAAAGAAAACCAAAGAAATGTTTTTCTTTAAGGAGGGGGTGTTTATTTTCTCGTGGATTTTTTTGTTATTCCCCTTTGGAAACCAACTAAGTAATATCTGGGTGAATATTAATGCCTTGGCTGGCTGGTGAGTCTTAATAAAGATTCCTTTAATTTGCTAATAATAGGGGTATCGAACAAAAGGATAATTAGCTGAAACAAGGGGTAATTAAAGCTAACAGCTGGCTGGAGTTTGAATAGGATATAATGATGGGTAAAGAAATTTTTAATGGAAAAAAAAAGAAATTTATACAAAAAAAAAAAAAGAAATACAATGTAGTAAGCGGAGGCCACTGTGGCGCAGAAGTTAGCATGTCCGACTATGACGTCGAGCGACTGGTTTCAAATCCCGGCGCGTACATCGGAGAAAAAATTTTCAGAGGTGGTTATCTGGTTATGCTGGCGACATTTGTGAGGTATCCTGCCATGTTAAAGCTTCTCCACCAAGTGCTGTCGCTATGCGGCAAGCCGTTCGGACTCGGCATAAAAAAGGATGCCCTTTATAGTTGAGCTTAAACCTTAATCGGACTGCACTCATTGATATGAGAGAAGTATCCCCTAATCCTAAATGGAATGTTCATGGAAAATATAGTACAATGATGTACGAATTTGATTTGTTACCTACTTAAAAAATTTTGACATAAAAATTTATTTTTTTAAAAAATACTTAATATTCTTTAAATTATTTTTTTTTCTTAATTTTTTTAGTATTTAAAATAAGTTAGAAAATAAATAATATTTTTTTTATATCATTTTTAATTTTTTTGATATTAAAAAAATTTTTAATATTTTTTAAAAAATTTTTAATGAGTTTTTTCTTCTCTTTTTTTGCTCCTGGGACAATTTCTTATTTGTACAATATTATTTTATTTTTAGTTTTTCTTTTGAAACGTTTCGTCATTCTCTTTTATTTTATTAATATTATAAAAAAATATTTATATTTTTAAAATATTTCTTTTCATGATTCTCCTCTTTTTGTTTTAATTTTTCTATCCATCGCGCTCTCTCTCTCTCTCTCTTTCTATCTCACACCAACTTAATTCCCAACGCATGGAAAATTTTTCTTGCCATTTATGTTTTCATTTAATTATTATGACCTTAAAATATTAAAATTCTATGCCATAAGGCTTCTTAAACTCAAGGCCATCAATGTTAGTCTATAGTAAATGCTTGCCTATAGGCCGTATAAGTGATTTTATCATGTTTGAGCATGGTATTATTGTTAAGTATACGCAACGCTGGATAAATTTCAAAGATACATTTCTAGACAATTGTTCACCTAGGCGCATGAATAATTTTAATTAGAATTGTAGGTATTTTAGTTAAGCATACGCAATGATGGGCTTTTGTAATTGAATATTCGAGGCAAACTCAAAGAAAAATCAAAGTGAAAAAATACACCTGGGAAAAAAAGAAATAAAATATAAGAGTAAAGGTAAAAACAATTTAAAGGATGCTAAGTTCGGCCGGGCCGAATCTTTTATACTCTCCACCATGGATCGCATTTGTCAAGTTCTTTAAATGAATTTTTCGAATAGAAAAACACCAGTTATAGAAAAACTCCATCTCGAGTAATAATTGCGTCCTGCAGATACTCAAAGAGTCAAACTGGGAGATCATTTTTTATCAACACACATGAACCGATTTGTCCCAATCCCAACCAATCTACTTTAATAAGAAGTATTTGTGCAAAATTTCAAGCGCCTAGTTTTACTCCTTCGAAAGTTAGCGTGCTTTCGACAGACGGACGGACGGACATGGATAGATAGACTTAAAATGTCATGACGATCAACAATATACAATATATACTTTATGGGGTCTTAGATGCATATTTCGAGGTGTTACAAACGAAATGACGAAATTAGTATAACCCCCCACCTATGGGGAGGGTATAAAAAAGTATTCTTTGCTAGCAATTTGTTGAAGGGTGTTCACTTCCACCTCCACCTACTCCCAAATCCCTCGACTGGACATTTAGACAACAAAAGGCAAAAGGGACCCCAAAAGGAAGGAATTAAAGGGAAAATGGATGAAAATATGGCCCATATCCCAAAACCCTACAAGTGGACATAGAAATTCGACATTAGAACGACATGACTGCGGGATACGATGGGTTACTAGTATTGTAGTTAGCTCTCATTTAAAGCTTTGAGTACAATATGGGGCTCTAATGAGAAAGCTAATCTGACTAGAAAAGAAGTTTCGGCAAGATGAGAGAACAGGTCTAGGCTTCCACCTTTAGGACCCAGAGACAGAGTATCGCTTCCGGCTTTCTGATCAAAAGACGGTCCTGAAGGTGGGAGTACGGGCGATCAAAGAATTCGAGAAAAAAGTACAGAGTTAACGGCAGAGCTTCGGGTGTAGAGATCTTTAAGGACAGTAAAAGGGTATGAGTGGGGAGTTGATATGGCTATGAGGACCATAAGACTTCAGTGTAATAAACTTGTTAAGCTTTTCAATTAAACGTTTTCCGGGTCATGTCCGTGTTGGCACTCGTGCATGTGTCTGTCTTTTTGTCCGTCTGTCTATATGTGTGTCTTTCTGTCCGTTCCTCCGTCGGTCCATTCGTCTGTTTGTACGCCTGTTTGTTTGTTCGTCTCTTTGTTTTTTTTATCTGTTTCTCCGTTCCTCCGTCTGTCCATTAGCCTGTATGACCATATGTCCGTCCGTCTGCTTTCCCACCTGTCCGTCCGCACACCTATTCGATCATGTGTCCATCTCTCTGCCCGCCGGTCTGTCTGTATGTTCATCTGTCTGTCTGTTAGTTTGTTTGTCTGTCCGTTCCTCCGTCAGTCCAATCGTCTGTATGTCCATGTATCTGTGCGTATTTCTGTCGATCTCTCTGTCCACCTGTCAGTATGACTGTCCATTCTTCTGTCCGTTTGTTTACCCGTCTTTCTATCCGTCTGCCTGTCAGTTTGTTTTTTTGTCTGTCTGTCTGTTTTTCCATCTGCCCATGCGTCTGCTTGTCCTTGTTCCTATTCGTCCATGTGACCGTGTGTCATCAGTCTGTTCATCTCTCTGTCTGTCTATCCATCTGTCTTTCCGTCCGTTTGTCCATATTTTTATCTGTCTGTTTGTCTGTCCGTTTGTCTATCTGTCAGTCTGTTCGTCTCTTTGTCTGTCCATCTGGCTGTTCGCTATCTATCCTTCTGTTTGTCTTCCCGTTTGTCTTTTTGAATTTTTGTCCACCTGTCTATCCATTGTTCTGTCCGTTTGTCTATCCGTCTGTATGTCTATCCATCTGACTGTTCGCTACTTATTCGTTTGTTTTTCCGTTTGTGTGTCTATTTGTTTGTCCGTCTGTCTGCCCATCTTTCCTTCCGTCTGTCCGTCCATCTGCCGCCCGTGTGTGGGTCCATGCCATTTATGGTTCAGATAGGACTATACTTAGCCTTATAGGCGATTTTAATGATATTTAGCTCAGTGTGTTGTGTTTAACATCCGCACCGAGTATGGTTCAGATCGGATCGTATTTAGACATATCCCTAATATGCATCGATCGCCCGACAAAAGGTTTCTCATGGATAAATGCTTTATTTATTACCCTTTTGGCTGAAATTCGGTACACATATTTGCATTAGGCCCTACAAAACCTTCCCGTTAAAGATCATACAATATTTGGATATACTAGCTATCATATAGAATGATCTGCCGATTTACATGTTTTTGTTTAAAATTTTTCTTGATTCATAGACTTTGGGTTGAAATTTGGATTTTGGCGCAGAGATTTGTAGAGTTTAATGGCAAATATTTAAAAAAAAATTAACTTGAAACAGCCCAGCTTAAAAAAAAAAGTTTTTTTGAAATTTTTTGAGTAGGGATCAAAAACCCATTCAATAAGTCGTTGAAGGGTTACAAGGATTCACATATTTTCATATTTCAAGCTTTATTGCAAATAATATACTTCTTAAGCCAGTGTGTATCTAAAGTATAAGGACTACGAGTAATTTTATGCCTAGTGTATAGTTGCACAAATGTCTAATAGATATAAAAATTTCCCTTCAAGAAAACGCCGATGCATTTTCAAAACGCTGATAAATTTTTAAAACGCCTATAAAAACAGTTTTCTACTTATTACCTTCACTTTGTTTTTTTTTTATTTAAATTTGTGTATTACAGCGTAATTTTAACAATTTTCTGCAGCAGTCATCAAGGTTAAAGTTCTTAGTTGTACACTGTTGTGTACTTGATTGCGTATGATTGTTGTTAATATAAAGACTTTGTGCTATTGTTAAGTATACGCAATGGTGTACTTCTAAAATTATTAAGTTAGAGGCAAATATTTTTGAATTTCGAGTTTATATTAAATAAAATAGTACAAAATAAAATAAAATAAAATAAAATAAAATAATACAAAATAAAATAAAATAAAATAAAATAAAATAAATTAAATTAAAATAAATTATATTAAAATAAAATAAAATAAAATAAAATAAAATAAAATAAAATAAAATAAAATAAAATAAAATAAAATAAAATAAAATAAAATAAAATGAAATAAAATGAAATAAAATAAAATAAAATAAAATAAAATAAAATTAATTAAATTAAAATAAAATAAAACTAAAAAAAATAAAATAAAATAAAATAATATAAAATGAAATAAAATATATTAGAATAAAATAAAATAAAAAGAAATAAAATAAAATAATATAAAATAAAATAAAATAAAATAAAATAAAATAAAATAAAATGAAATAAAATAAAATAAAATAAAATAAAATAAAATAAAATAAAATAAAATAAAATAAAATAAAATAAAATAAAATAAAATAAAATAAAATAAAATAAAATAAATTAAAATAAAATAAATTAAAATAAAATGAAATAAAATAAAATGAAATAAAATAAAATAAAATAAAATAAAATAAAATAAAATAAAATAAAATAAAATAAAATAAAACAAAATAAAATTAAATAAAATAAAATAAAATAAAATAAAATGAAATAAAATAAAATAAAATAAAATAAAATAAAATAAAATAAAATAAAATAAAATAAAATAAAATAAAATAAAATAAAATAAAATAAAATAAAATAAAATAAAATAAAATAAAATAAAATAAAATAAAATAAAATAAAATAAAATAAAGTAAAATAAAATAAAATAAAATAAAATAAAATAAAATAAAATAAAATAAAACAAAATAAAACAAAATTAAAAAATATTAAATAAAAATAAAATAATTTAAAATTAAATAAACTTTAGTAAAATAAAATAAAACAAGTAACACCGTGCTAAATGTAGTTGAAAAGCATAATTTTATTCTTAATGCCATACTACTGTCAAACCAGCAAAAATTAAAGCTTCTACGAACCGAAAAAAGATAATCGAGAAACCGGTTTATATGGCGGTTATAAGTCGTATTGGAAGTCGTAACAGAAAACTGCATGCAAAATATCAGCCAAATCGAATAAAAATGGCGGCTTCCTGGTTTTCAAGAAGTCAAATCTGGAGATCGGTTTATATGGGAGCTATATCTAAATCTGAACTGATATAGCCCATTTGCAATCCCCAACGACCTATATCAATATTTAGTATCTGTGCAAAAGTTCAAGCGGCTAGCGTTACGTGTTCGAGCGCTATTGTGATTTCGACAGATGGACGGACGGACCTGGCTAGATCGACTCAGATCGTCGAGACGAACAAGAATATATATACCTTATGGGATTTTAGACGAATATTTCGAGTTGTTACAAACGGGTTGACTAGAATAGTATACCCCCATCGTATGGCGGTTGGTATAAAAAAATCCTTCCTTCTATTTGTGCCTTACTTCAAATCTATTCGGCAATATGTTCTTCCACACAACCTAATCCATTATAATCTTCAAAACATTGTTTTTCTTCAATCCTACAAAAACAATTGTGGGGCAAAGTTACTATCTGGCCTCATTTGTTTCCTTTTATTCGGTATGCCAGTATTTGACAATTTTTTAATCTATATTTCCTTCGTATGCAGACTACAGCAGAATATCGTTCACTGTTGCAGATTTTTAATGCAGTCTATTTTGCATGGCTGTCATTGTACTTGAAATACAATAGACTCAGAGATTCTATTCAATAACTGTTGTAAGAGACAGAAAGAGAGAGAGAGAGCGAGGATTTATTTGTGCCTGTAAAGTAAAGGTTGAGGTTGTGAAAGGCGAGCGGGCAAGAGGGGAATATGCAACAGGATATATGTACTGTGTGACATTGGCATAAATAATTGTGACTTTAGGTGGCATAGAGCTTTTGGAAATGCCACCATGAATGCTTCATAAGGATGAGATGCAATATGGTTAAGCTGACAAATGAGCAAGTAAATCATCCACACATGTAAGTATACAATTACACAAAGGGCAGTGTATGTGTCTGTGTGTTGTTAATGCTTTAGAATTTCCTTGCATGATTTTGTGGTAAATTAGTTGAGAGTTTTGTCTCCTCTTATTAGGACAGCAGAGCACGAAACATATTCAAAAGAATGGGGGGATAACAAAACTGGGCAACATATGTGTAATATAATGTCAGTATAAGGTAAGGTAAGGTAGAAATTTGTCTATTTCATCATGTCATATTTTCTATTGCTTGTTGTTGGCTGTTATTTCTGCTCAGATTTATGAGTGCATTTTGTGTGTTCAGCTACATGAAAAGGAACTTTCTATTAAATGATGCCAAGGAAAGTATTTTAAAACAGACATGGAAAAAAGAAACAGGGGGAAAAAGGCACAGTGGTTGTAGTAATAGACAAAAAGTATATGGGAGTAAGGCTTAGAAGGGCGGCATACACATACACACATAAATTCCCATGCTCGCAGGGAACGAAAGGAAGCATATGGACAGCGTAAACCGTAAATTATTTTAGAGCAATTTCATTAAGATGATGTGGTAGTGTGCTCATCACTTGAGTAAAGTTTAAAGTTGAGCTTAGTGTTTGCTTGTTATACCCACCATCACGGACGGACGTCCGTCTGTCTGACGAAATCACGATAGCGGTCAAACGCGTGAGGCTAGCCGCTTGAAATTTTGCATAGTTACTTAATATTGATGTAGGTCGTTGAAGGTTGCAAATGGGCCATATCGGTGAAGATTTATATATAGCTCCCATATAAATCGATCTCCTGATTTGACTTCTTGAGCCCCTGGAAGCCGCAATTTTTGTTCGATTTGGCTGAAATTTTGCATGTAGTGTTCTATTATGACTTTCAACAACTGTGTCTAGTACGGTCCAAATAGGTCTATAACCTGATACAGCTCCCATATAAACCAATCTCATGATTTGACTTCTTGAGACCTTACAGGCCGCAAGTTTGTCCGATTTGGCTGAAATTTTGCATGCAGTATTCTGTTATGACTTCTAATAAAAGTGGCAAACGGTCGAAATCGGTCTATAACCTGATATAGTTCCCATATAAATCGTTCACCCGATTTGACTTCTTGAGCCCTTACAAGCCGCAATTTTTGTCCGTTTTGGCTGAAATTTTGCACATGGTGTTCTGTTATAAATTCCAACAATTGTGCTAAGTACGGTTCAAATCGGTCTATAACCAGATATATCTCCCATATAAACCGATCTCCTGATTTGATTTCTAACAAGCCGCAAGTTTTGTGCGATTTGGCTGAAATTTTGCATGCGGTGTTCTGTTATGACTTCTAAGCAAAATGCCAAACGGTCGAAATCGGTCTAGAACCTAAATATCTCCCATATAAACCGTTCATCCGATTTGACTTCTTGTACCCTTACAAGCCGCAATATTTGTCCGTTTTGGCTAAAATTTTCCACATGGTGTTCTGTTATGACTTCCAACAACTGTGTTAAGTACGGTTCAAATCGGTTTATAACCTTATATAGCTCCCATATAAACCGATCTCCCGATTTGACTTCTTGAGCCCTTACTAACCGTAATTTTTGTCGGATTTGGTTGACATCCGACACGGATGTCATAAAGCCTAACACAACTCACTGTCCCAAAATCGGATAATAAATGCGCTTTTTATGGCACCAAAACCTTAAATCGAAAGATCAGTCTATATGGCATATATACAAATCTAAGCCGATTTGAGCCAAATTGAAGAAGAATGTCGAAGGACCTAAGACAACTCACTGTTCCGAATTCCGGCGACATTGGGCAATATATGCGCCTTTTATGGACCTAAAACATTAAATCGAGAGACCGGTCTATATGGGCAGCTATATCTAAATCTGCACCGATCTAGACCAAATAGAAGAGGGTTATTAAAGGGCCTAACACAACTCACTGTCTTAAATTTTGGCGAAATCGGACAATAAATGCGCATTTTATGGGCCCAAAACCTTAAATCGAAATATCAGTCTTTATGACAGCTATATCCAAATCTGGACCGATCTGTGCCATATTGGAGAAGTATATCCAGGGGCTTAATTTAACTCACTGTCCCAAATTCGGCGACATCGGACAATAAATGCGCCTTTAATAGGCCCAAAACCTTAAATCGAATAATAGGTCTATATGACAGCTATATCCAAATCTGGACCGATCTGTGCCATATTGCAGAAGTATATACAGGGGCTTAATTTAACTCACTGTCCCAAATTTCGGCGACATCGGACAATAAATGCGCCTTTAATAGGCCCAAAACCTTAAATCGAGAGATCGGTCCATATGGCAGCCAAATCCAAATCCAAATCTGGACAGATCTGTGCCAAATGGAAGAAGTGTGTCTAAGGTCCTACCACAACTCATTGTCCCTAATTTTGGTAAAGCCAGACAATAAATGGGCTATTTATGGGCGCAAGACCCTAAATCAACGGATCGGTCTATATGGGAGCTATATTCAAATCTGGACTGATCTGAGCCAAATTAAAGGAGGATATTGAGAGGCCCAACACAACTCGCTGTCCCAAATTTCAGCAAAATCGGATAATAAATCTGGGTTTTATGGGCCTAAGACCCTAAATTGGGAGATCGGTCTATATGGAGGCTATATCAAGATATAGTCCGATATAGCTCATCTTCGAACTTAAACTGCTTATGGATAAGAAAAGAATCTGTGCAAAGTTTAAGCTCAATGTCTCTATTTTTAAAGACTGTAGCGTGATTTCAACAGACAGACGGACGGATATGGCAAGATCGTCTTAGATTTTTACCCTGATCAAGAATATATATACTTTATAGGGCGGGAGAAGGATATTTCGATGTGTTGCAAACGTAATGACAAAATGAACATACCCCAATCCTTCGGTGGTGGGTATAAAAATAAGAATCCATGGTGGTGGGTTTTTAAGATTCGGCCCGGCAGAACTTAACACGCTTTTACTTATTTTTATTACGCTTGAACCACTGTACCAATCTCATCCGTTACTGTTGCAATGGCTTCTGTGGTCTATTAAATGTTAACTTACATGTGTAGCTCAGAGTAATTGTATGCGTATGCAAGGGCATATCATATGACAAATCTCATACACGTACAGCAACAACAACCCAGCTTGGCACACACACTCACACCTAACACATTCATAAATATTTTTGTAAAAAGAAAAACAGTTCCGCCAGCAGTTATGGGTAACGACAGATTTTGGTTATGCTTGGCCTAACACACAACAACTGTTGCTCTTGGTTCTTCTCCACATTCTAGCATTGCACTCAACAGAGCACCTAGTGTTGAGTACTGTGTATGGTGATAGAGAGTAAACAAGAGAATGTAGGGAGTGTGGTGGCTGGAGGGCTTAAGTTTGCGACAAACTGAAAATACGACAAAGAAATCACTCTTTCACATATGAGTGGGGGCGGCAATGTGAAATCATTCACATATGAGTGGGTGAATCGGTGTGTATGTGTGTGTGTATGTGAGTATTTGCGTATGCGATCGCCTGCCTTTGGTCATGGCCTGCTGTTAATCTTCTTGTAAGCCCTAACAGCAGCAGTTTTTAAAAGTGGTTTGTAAGAATAATGACAGCAGCAGGCAGCATGCTTGAGCTTCTATGTGTGTGTTGCTGTGTACACGAGGTTGTTAGAGAGTTAATGTTTCTTTTTTATTGGCATTGCCTGGGTTGGAATTCTTGCTGACACACATGTTCATAATGCATCTCACACCCTGTTGAGTGTGTGCCCTGTTGACAATTCACATCATAATTATTAGGGATGCTAATCACAATCACGGGTTGTTGATGTTGTTGACAAAGTTTGTGAAAAAAAACGTAATGACGGAAAAACTCAAATTGGACGAGGAAAGTTTTACCATTCATTCGTGCATGACAAAGGAGTCATCATAAGCCACCTTATGTTGGGAATGGTTGATGGCTACATGGTGAGTTTGGGTATGACAGTCAATGTATGTGTGTGAGTGCTTGCCTGTGAGTGGCTACGAGTATATGTGTTTATTTAATAGGGAAATTATAATTGATGTGAGAACTTTAAATGCGTTATTCATTTTCCAAGTGTAACAGATGTTAGTTTTTGAGCAGAGTTGCCATTTATTAAGGATTTTCCAACAAATGCAGGCTTTCGTACAAGAGTGTGCTTATCAAAAATTGACTTCCAGTGAAGATTTAGCACATAGAGACTAGAATAGTAGCAGTAAACAAGCTAGAATATTTTTCCCAGCGGCAACTCTAGCCTCTAGCATGACAGTAGAGAAGAGAAGGAACGGTTTCCTTGTTTCTAAAATTTTTCAATAATATGAATTTTGTGTTTTGTAAAAACTGTTCATTCCACAGCATGAGTGACTTGTAAGGGAAACAATTCCTTGTGGCAACTGTGGCCTCTACCACCACAGACGGTTTCTTTGCTTCAAAAATTAGCCAATAATATGAATTTTGAGTTTTGTAAGAACTTTTCATTCCACATCATGAGTGAATGACTTGTTAAGAAAACAATTCCTTGTCATTGAGAGAGCATTTCATTGCTTCATTCAAAGTTCTACGTATTTGTCTACGCTTCTGTGTGAGAGTGTGCGTATGTGGTGTAATATAATTGAAGGTAATATTGACACAGCTGTTGCTATTAATTAAATTAATTTAAGCTGTGTGTAAAACTCCCTCTAGACATTGACAGCTTGTCAATGATATCGATTTTAATAAATGTTAAATATATGAAAAACAGATGACACATTATTCTTGAGTGCTTAAATATGATATGCTTTCAACATATTTCATTATGAATGGGTGCAAATATATGTCTGTGGTAAGAAGCAATTGTGACATTACCGAAATTCAAGGAAATAGATGATGGAATGAAATTTAAAGAATTTCTTATTGAGTTGGCTCAAGCAGAATCTATGCATCCAAGGTCCAATGAAGTAAACACCTCTAAATAATTTATTTGCATGTGCTTTATCCATAAAGAGGAAGAAATGTCATAGGTACTTTTAGTTATGGTTGTAACCATATTTGCATTTGAAGATGGCAATCCTCGTCATGCCTCTCTAGATGAGCAAGCTCTTTTTGGTCCAACGGACCGGTCATCGTGGGAACAGGATGGCCATTGGTTATTTAAAAGCGCCAATAACTCGCCTTGTCATATCGAGCATTATAGGCACTCAGTATTTGTGCAAGAGACGGTACCGCCCGGCCTCTCACTGAGACTCTCCGCTCGATCACGCAAAGTGTCCGCGATTGCCGTTGCAGCATTCCACTATTCACAACCTGTTGATCCGGCCAGTAGCTCGTAGCTAAGCTTTTCATAACAGCAATGGACATCACACAGATTGGACCTAAATTTTCCAGCTTGTGTGGAGCTCACAGCCGTTCTGATGGTAGTTTTAGTAGAAGGGCACCGTAGGCCACCACTTGATACCACTGATTGTCCGCGACTGTTGTTGCAGCTGCTATGTATGGAGCATTCCACTATCCACAACCTGTGGACACGCCCGGTAGCTCGCAGCTAAGCTTTTCGTAACAGCAATGAACACCACACAGATTGCACCTCAATATTCCAGCTTGTGTGGAGCTCACAGCTATTCCGTTCCGGGGGTAGTCTTAGTAGGAACCACCGTAGTGCAGAAGCTAGCATGTCCGCCTATTACCCTGAGCGTTATTGACCGATATGATATGACTGATATAAAGTTATTGACTGATATGGACCGTACTTGTCATGGCTGTTAGAAGTCATAGAAATTTTTTTTTTCAAAATTTCAGGTAAATCGAGCGACTGAGCTTCTCGTAACGGCAATGAACACCACACAGATTGGACCTCAATGTTCCAGCTTGTGTGGTTCTCATAGCTATCCCGTTCCGGGGGGAGTTTTATTAGAAGGCCCCAGTAGGCCACCACTTGATACCACTGATTGTCCGCGATTGCCATTGCAGCTACTCCGTTTGGAGCATTCCACTATCCACAACCTGTGGACGATCCCGGTAGCTCGCAGTTGAGCTTCTCGTATCAGCAATGAACACTACACAGATCGGACCTCAATGTTCCAGCCTGTGTGGTGCTCACCAAAAAAATTGGCTTTCGTCCTTGAGATAAAAAATTATATGTGCAAAATTTCGTGACGATTGGAAAACAAATACGGCCTGTACCTTGACGGACATGGCTAAATCGAATCAGAGAGTGATTCTGAGTCGATCGATATACTTATCAATGGGTCTAGTTCTTCTTCTTTTTCTTAGCGTTGCAAGCAAATGCATAAACTTATAACACCCTGTACCACAGTGTTGGTGTAGGGTATAAAAATGCACCTTTTATCGGCCTAAGGACAGTGATATCCAAATATAGACCTATCTGAACTATTGGGTTGCCCAAAAAGTAATTGCGGATTTTTTAAAAGAAAGTAAATGCATTTTTACTTAATCTTAGAATGAACTTTAATCAAATATACTTTTTTTACACTTTTTTTCTAAAACAAGTTTAAAGTAACAGCTGATAACTGACAAAAGAATGAATGCAATTACAGAGTCACAAGCTGTAAAAAAATTTGTCAACGCCGACTATATGAAAAATCCGCAATTACTTTTTGGGCAACCCAATATATTGAACACGAATATCGAAGAGCCTAACACAGCCCACTGTGACAAATTTTAGCGAAATCGAATTATAAACGGGCTCTTATAGTCCTAAGCCACCGTAGCGCAGAGGTTAGCATGCCCGCCTATTACGCTGAACGCCTGGGTTCGAATCGTGGCGAAAACATCAAAAACAAGTAAGAAGGCGTTAAGTTCGGCCGGGCCGAACTTTGGATACCCACCACCTCGGGTATATATGTGAACCACATTTCGTCAAAATCCAGTGAAAAATGCATACCTTATGCCCCATAGCAGCTCTATAGACATCATCTGATTTAGACCAAATGTCATTGTTCAACCGAGAGATCGGTCTATATGGCAGCTATATCCAAATCTGGACCGATCTGAGCCAAATTGAAGACAAATATCGAAGGGCCTAACACAAGTCATTGTCCCAAATTTCGGCGACATCGGACAATAAATGCGCTTTTTATGGGCCCAAAACCTTAAATCGAGAGATCGGTCTATATGGCAGCTATGTCCAAATCTGAACCGATCAGGGCCAAATAGAAGATAGATGTCGAAGGGCCTAAGGCAAATCACTGTCCCAAATTTCAGCAAAATCGGATAATAAATGTGGCTTTTATGGGCCTAAGACCATAAATCGGAGGATCGCTCTATATGGCAGCTATATCCAAATTTGGACGGATCTGGGCCAAATTGACGAAGGATGTTGAAGGGCTCAACGCAACTCACTGTCCCAAATTTCAGCAAAATCGGATAATAAATGTGGCTTTTATGGGCCTAAGACCATAAATCGGAGGATTGGTCTATATGGCAGCTATATCCAAATTTGGACCGATCGGAGCCAAATTGACGAAGGATGTCGAAGGGCCCAACGCAACTCACTGTCCCAAATTTCAGCAAAATCGGATAATATATGTGGCTTTTATGGGCCTAAGACCATAAATCGGAGGATCGGTCTATATGGCAGCTATATCCAAATCTGGACCGATCTGGGCCATATTGACGAAGAATGTTGAAGGGCCTAACACAACTCACTATGCCAAATTTCATCCAAATCGGATATGAAATGTGACTTTTATTGGCTTAAGACCCTAAATCTGAGGATCGGTCTATATGGCAGCTATATCCAAATGTGGACCGATCTGAACCAAATTGACGAAGGATGTCGAAGGGCCTAACGCAACTCACTGTCCCAAATTTCAGCAAAATCGGATAATAAATGTGGCTTTTATGGGCCTAAGACCCTAAATCGGCGGATCGGACTATATGGGGGCTATATCAAGATATAGTCCGATATAGCCCATCTTCAAACTTAACCTGCTTATGGACAAAAAAAGAATCTGTGCAAAATTTTAGCTCAATATCTCAATTTTTAAAGACTGTAGCGTGATTTCAACAGACAGACGGACAGACGGACGGACATGTCTAGATCGTCTTAGATTTTTACGCTGATCAAGAATATATATACTTTATAGGGTCGGAAATCGATATTTCGATGTGTTGCAAACGGAATGACAAAATGAATATACCCCCATCCTTCGGTGGTGGGTATAAAAATTTTCAGCGGTAGTTAACTCCTTCTAGTGCTGACGACATTTATGAGGTACTATGTCATGTAAAACTTTTTCCCAAAGAGGTATCGCACTGGGGCACGCTGTTCGGACTCGGCTATAAAAAGCAGGCCCCTTATCATTGAGCTTAAAGTTTGAATCGGACAGCACTCAGTGATATGTAAGAAGTTTGCTCCAGTTCCTTAGTGGAATGTTCATGGACAATTTGCATTTATTGTCCTAAGAAATTTTATGGGCCTAAAACCTTAAATCAGGAGATCGGTATATATGTCAGCTATATTCCTTATAAACCGATCTCCCGATTTGACTTTTTAAACCGAAATTTTTGTCCGATTTGACTGAAATTTTCCATGTACTGTTCTGTAGAGATTATATCCAATTCTGGACCCGATATCCAAAACCGGGCCGTATTGAACAGAGATATTGAGGAGCCTAACACAACACGCTATACCAAATTTCTGTGTAGCAATAAATGTGGCGATTTCTCGATTTAAGATCTTGGGCCCAAGATCTTAAATGGAGAGATCGGTCTATATGGCAGCTATATCCAAATCTGAGCTGATCTGGGCCGTATTGAACAAGGAAATTAACACAGCTCACAGTCTCAATTTTCAGCGAAATCGGGTAATAAATGTGGCTTTAATGGGCCCAAGACCTTAAATCAAGATTTCCGTCTATATGGCAGTTATATCTAAATATGGACCGATCTGGGCTGGGATAATAAATGTGGCTTTGATGGGCCTAAGACCTTAAATCAGGTCTAACACAACTCATTATACCAAAATTCCGGGAAATCAAGTAATGAATGTGTCTTTAATGGGTTTAAGATCAAAAATCAGCAGATCGGTCTATATGAGGGCTACATCAAGATATAGTTCGATATAGCCCATCTTCGAACTTAACCTGCCTATGGACAAAAAAAGAATCTGTTCAAAGTTTCGGCAGCGCGACTTCAGCAGACAGACAGACTAACTCCCAAAAGCCCCCCAAATTGGCATATATTTATTGGATCCAAATAAAAGCAATTTGGGTATAGATTAGGAAAACGACATTAAAATTTGTGTTTAAGTATCTAAGTGGGGTTTAACCTCCTTAACCTAGTTGATTCATCATGACCAAATGTTATTCAAAATTTAGAGTAGAAAACGAATGCAGTTTTGGGGCCAAGTGCTTGTGGGTAAGCTCCAAAAACACCCCCTAAACTGAAATTATTTCCCGAACATATCAATATTGGGTTCAAATGAAAGGTTTTTGAGAGTAAAGAACGAATTTAGTACCTTTTTTTAGGGCATAGTAGCGGAGTGCCAGCAACAGCCCCAAAAAGCCCTTTACACCATCAGTGATGGCAATTTAAGCTTAAATGAAAGGCATTTGGGAGTAGAGCACGAATTTTAAATCTAAGAAATGTCATAGGTACCACCCCGGCAAATGGATATACAGTCCAATAACAGGACCTATTTATCGACTATAGTAATATGGGGCTCATATAAAAAGTATTTAAGAGTATAACAGGAAGCTTATATTTACTTTAACCTCACTTTTTTCCTCACTCCCAAAATACACACCAAACTGAACATATTTACCCACTACAAAATAGCAGTCCAAAGGAGTAGAGCAAAAATTTGACCATGAACATTTCATTAAAGAATGGAGGCAAACTTCTGACATATCAATGAATGCTGTCCGATTTAAGTTTAAGCTCAATGATAAAGTATCTCCTTTTTTAATAGTCGAGTCCCAACGGCGTACAGCTGTGCGACACCTTTATGGAGAGAAGTTTTTACATGACTTCTATGCATGGCATAGTACATCACAAATGTCGCCAACATTAGGAGGCAATAACCATCACTTAAAAAAAATTTTCAATGTTCTCGTCAGGATTTGAACCCACGCGTTTAGCATCATTGGAGTACTTGTTTACCTCTGCCCTTCTATGACACGAATTCGATATCCACATTCGGGATTCGGGACCAACTCTTAAAACTCTACCAATACAGGACTTATGTATCGACCTATACAATATGGCGCTCAAATAAATGGTATACGAGCTTTAAAGAAGGAGCTGCAGAGCGGGATGGGTAAATGTTTTTTTTTTTTTTATGGGAAGATATGATAAAATGTAAAAATTTTGTTCAAAATCAAAATTTTGGCAAAAATTTTAATTTTGTTAAAAATTTTAATTTTGTTAAAAATTAAAATTTTGTTAAAAATAAAAATTTTGATAAAAATTAAAATTTCTGTTAAAACTTATATTTGTGTTAGTATTTTTTTTTTTAAATTAAAATTTTGGTTATTTTTTTTTTTAAATTTAAAATTTTTTTCAAATTCAAAATTTTTTGAATTTTTAAAGTTTTTACTTAAATTTATATTTTTATATTGTAATTTTTTTTAAAACAATATTGAAAATTTTGAAATTTTTTTTTCATAAAATTTAAAATTTTTTATAAATTTTTATTTTTTATGGGTAGATATGGTGAAAAGTAAAAATTTTGTTAAAAATCAAAATTTTGCTTAAAAACTAAAATTTTGTTAAAAATTAAAATTTTTGTTGAAACTTAAATTTGTGTTTATAAATTTTTTTTAAAAATTTTTTTTAAATTTAAATTTTTGTTAAATTTTTTTTTTTAATTTCAATTTTTTGTTTGTGGCTATATTTTAATCTGGTATTACTTAAAATCATTGGGCAAGAATTACAATAAATCTTTATTAAAGCTTTTAGGCAATTTTACATGGAATTTTACAAATTCTTTTCTTCAATAGTAGAATGTTTCCCTTGGCTGTTTCATGGATTCTTTATATCATTTCTCTAAATTCAATCAATTCCTGCCATGCTTGCGTATGATTGTTATTAATTCCTTACAATTGCAATTAATAACAATCATACGCCTTATATAACCATCATAAGCATCATCAACTTCTTCTATACAGATGGATGATTGCATAAATGTAACTAATACTGCTAAGGATACTGCAACAAATGAAATTCATTGAATCTCTTTTTCAATAAATCGTTTTTAACCAACAGCTACTTATGTTACACAAAAACCTGAAGGGTATACCAGGAAAAAGGAAATGGCAAATCCACTATAAGTGAACAAAGAGACAGACCATCATAGAACTAACCAACAGCGTTAATGAAAATTGTCATGACAACGCACTTCCACACAAACACACTCACAATCCAATAAATCGGTTTTGTTTTGTTTGCCACAATGACAATATTATTGTGTTACTTAAGAGTAAGTAATCAACAACAAATGTTGTTATTAAGCCATGGCAGAGTAGTAAGCAAACGTGTCCATTATTGCCATTGGATCACCATCGGTTTCGCCGGAGCACCAAAGTGGCATGGCAAAATCACTGCTGCTACCAAGGCTAGAAGAAACATTGGCAATTTGTTCTACGCTGCAGGTTATGATTTGTGTTATTTGCGCTAGCTTGACTTCCTTGTGGCTATGGCTGACGGCGGTGAAACTTATCGCAAAAGGATATTAGGTCCTTATTGTGATTATGTGCCTTGAAATCTCCACTTGGCATTAGTTTGCCAATGCAGGGGGCCCCCTTTGTTGTTTGAGTGAATGCTATTGGTAGGTGGAGTCATTAAGGCTTCAATAATTGACCATTTAAAAGTCTGATGTGTGGCTAATCAAATGAATGAAGTTTTCCACAATCTTTTCAGCTAATTGGGTTGATTGTGTGTTGCTTTTCTACTTTCATTTAATTGTGTTTATAGTAACGTATTTTCATTTCGCCCCTCAAAGAAAAATATCTGGATCTCGGAATAGGTACTACCTATTACGCAAAAATTTTAAAGCCTTTCAGGAGTAGACGCAAAATGGACTCCAATAAATATAGGTATAGCTATTTTGGCACCTGTAGTCGAGAGTAGTGCTTCAAGCACATCATCAGTCGTCAGACTAACAAACGAGGAAGAGACGGATAAACCAGAGGGATGCGCAGTTCGCTCCCGGCCTTTAAGTAAAGGTGGCGTTTCTGATTCAGACAGCGACAGTGTCAATGAAATAGTCATCGCAGCCAAAGGGAGAGATGAGGATAGCGGAATGACGGCAGTATAGAGCGAAGGCTTTTCTAGGTTAGGTTAGGTAAGAGTGGCAGTCCTTTACAGACTCACTTAAACAGTTTTAAGTCCATTGTGATACCACAGTAGCGACAGACCAAGGCTTCTGGCGGGAATCGAACCCACGACCCCTGCACTGGTAATCCAAGCACGCTACCAACTCGGCTACCGGGGCGCCTGAAGCCTTCTCTAAGACAACGAAAGAGACTGAGGAGTATGCATTGGAAGTGCAATCGGTCGATGCTGTAAGGGAAGGAACTGTCATTCCAAGCACTTTTACGGAAGCTGGAAAGAGAACCAGATCTCCCAAAGAGCATAACACCGCTAAAACGCTAAAAAAGAAAAAAAACACCCCACATTCAAATACCAAGCCAACCCTTACACTATGGATACTCCAGGCTGTGTCCGGCGGTTGGAGATAAAATCGAAACAGGAACCAAGGAAGCGCGCATGGCCCCTTAGTCATCATGGACGACTGTGACTTCAAAAAAGTACGCCACATTCATCACAGAAGGCGAAGATGGACGCTGGAAAAGTTAAGGAGCCACTTTCTTACGCCAGAGTGGCAAGAAAGTACAAGAGGGATGAGTTGATTTAAGCAGTCGTGGATATCGGGAATCTTGTGATCAGATCAGATCATAGGTCCCAAGTGGAGCATCTAATAAACAAAAGAGTTTTCGAACATGTTTTGAATTCTGAAAGGGGGTCCACCCATACAAATTATGAGCTGCGAGTAAAGAGGGTATATCTTGACGTTGCGCTTTGCGTCACCAGTATGAATTGATACCGTCAACAAGATTGTTGTAGAAAGATGAAAGAAAGATGGACATTTCCCAGCTTACAAAGACGAAACTTTTTATCAAGGGATGGGATAGCAAATTAGTGACGGAACTCATGATTGAAGTTTTAAACAAGCAAATCGAAAGTTTGGTGGAGAAGAAATGGTAGGTCTTGCAAAGGAGGAGAAGACGGAGGAAAAGAAGAAAGGAACTCCCCTTGTGGTGGGCATTTATCAAATTTAGGTGACAAGTTTAGCAAGACTAAAGGCATGGCGTTTTATGGGATCCAATCCGGCATGGGATAGCTGTGATCGGACCTCAAGGTCCGATCTGTGTGATGTTCATTGCGAGAAGCTTAGCTGCGACAGGTTCCAGGTTGAGGGTAGTGGAGGTTGCGGATAGTGGAATGACCCATACAGAGTAGCTGCAACGGCAATCGAGGACACTCTGCGTTATCGAGCGGAGAGTCTCAGTAAGAAGACGGGCGGTACCGTCTCTTGCACAAATACTGAGTGCCCATGGTTCTCGATATGACAAGGCGAGTCATTTGCGCCTTTAAATAACCAATGGCCACCCTGTTCCTAGGGTGATCGGTCCTTTTTCAAGATTGGGAAGGCTACAACAGGCAAATATCCTCATATTAAGTCATCAGTCAGTGCAGTGGCAGGAGACTCAATACCTCCTTATAGGGAGCGTACAATGAGACCATCACAGACTTCCTTAATACTGGCAAGACTAGGATAAGCAAGGATCCACATATTAAAATATCAGGCAGTATACAGGGACGCGAGGCTCAATAGCCTTACACAAAGTTAGGATAGGCAAACATCCTAATATTCAAACATCATCAGCCTAAGAAAGAGATAGCCGACGATTAGCCAATCACTCTCTCAAAAGATGCCAAGTTACTAAAGATTGGAAGACTAGGATAGGCAAAAATCCTGATATTGAAAACTCTATTCAAATGCAAATGTAGATTTTGCCCATGAACATTCCACTAAGGAACTCAGGCAAACTTCTCACATATCAATGAGTGCAGTCTGATTCAAGTTTTAAGCTCAATGATAACGGGCCTCCTTTTTATAGCTGAGTCCGAACGGCGTGCCGCTGTGCGACATCTCTTTCGAGAGAAGTTTTACATGACATAGTACCTCACAATGTTTTCCTGAAGTTTTCCTATTGAAGTTTTCCTATAGAAAACTCTATTCAGCCAGGCTTAATTGATTTTTTCTTTAGAGAAAACTCTATTCAGCCAGGCTGAATTGAAGTTTTCTTTAGAGAAAACTCTATTTAACCAGGCTGAATTGAAGTTTTCTTTAAGGAAAACTTTATTAAGCCAGGCTGAATTGAAGTTTTCTTTAGAGAAAACTCTATTCAGCCTGGCTGAATTAAAGTTTTCTTTAGAGAAAACTCTATTCAGCCTGGCTGAATTGAAGTTTTCTTTAGAGAAAACTCTATTCAGCCTGGCTGAATTGAAGTTTTCCTATAGAAAACTCTATTCAGCCTGGCTGAATTGAAGTTTTCCTATAGAAAACTCTATTCAGCCAGGCTGAATTGAAGTTTTCCTATAGAAAACTCTAAAGAAAACTTCAATTCAGCCAGGCTGAATAGAGTTTTCTCTAAAGAAAACTTTAATTCAGCCAGGCTGAATAGAGTTTTCTCTAAAGAAAACTTCAATTCAGCCTGGCTTAATAAAGTTTTCCTTAAAGAAAACTATTCAGCCAGGCTGAATTGAAGTTTTCCTATAGAAAACTCTATTCAGCCAGGCTGAATTGAAGTTTTCCTATAGAAAACTCTATTCAGCCAGGCTGAATTGAAGTTTTCCTATAGAAAACTCTATTCAGCCAGGCTGAATTGAAGTTTTCCTATAGAAAACTCTATTCAGCCAGGCTGAATTGAAGTTTTCCTATAGAAAACTCTATTCAGCCAGGCTGAATTGAAGTTTTCCTATAGAAAACTCTATTCAGCCAGGCTGAATTGAAGTTTTCCTATAGAAAACTCTATTCAGCCAGGCTGAATTGAAGTTTTTCTATAGAAAACTCTATTCAGCCAGGCTGAATTGAAGTTTTTCTATAGAAAACTCTATTCAGCCAGGCTGAATTGAAGTTTTCCTATAGAAAACTCTATTCAGCCTGGCTGAATTGAAGTTTTCCTATAGAAAACTCTATTCAGCCAGGCTGAATTGAAGTTTTCCTATAGAAAACTCTATTCAGCCAGGCTGAATTGAAGTTTTCCTATAGAAAACTCTATTCAGCCAGGCTGAATTGAAGTTTTCCTATAGAAAACTCTATTCAGCCAGGCTGAATTGAAGTTTTCCTATAGAAAACTCTATTCAGCCAGGCTGAATTGAAGTTTCCTTATAGAAAACTCTATTCAGCCTGGCTGAATTACAGTTTTCCTTTGTTTTACCAAATTCATATGAAGTGTTTGGCTTAAAGCTCTGAGTATCAAAAAAATAGTGACCAAATTGCATTTTCTTTACCTTTAAACTTTGCGCATGGTGATTTAAAACACCAACTTGTCACAGTAACATGTACTTGAAATTCCTACCCAACAACACCTTTATAACTGTCAACAGGAACCTTGACTATTTTTCCGGAGAACATTTTGAACACGATGACATCGTTAAACATTGAATGCATTCATGGTCATCAACATCACCAATACCAACACCACCTTCAACACCATCATCATTGCTGTGGATCGAGGAGTGTAAAATAAGCGACAGCTAGGACTTTTATTTAATTAAATGCCAACAAACAAACAAACAAAAATACCCTTTTTTACTCAAATATATGTTGTTGGCTATTTCAAAGAACAGGGCAATATGGAAATTAATATGTTAATAAAATATTTCCTACGAGTATTTATAACTGTTGCATATTGCGGAAAAGTCGGAAAAATCTGCCTACTGATAGCAAAACATAGGACCATTTCAAGTATAGTAGCTTTCAGCTAGCCAAGCTGATTGCTCTCTTTACTTATTTCCAAAACTTTGTGGATACTTTTTAATATTCTTAAGCGCCATACAGGATACAGTACAGGATATTAATCCCGAAATAAGATAACAGCAAATTCCATTGAAGGAGTTTGCTATCCCCAAATAAAAAAAAAATCCACAGCATTACTGTTATTTTTAATGTAACTAATTTATTTGCATGCTTTGACCTAACAGCATTCTCGGAAAAGAAGTCAAATATTCCAATTTTGCCAAGGCAGCATGAGCTTTAGAGATTATTAAGTAGCATTTTAAGATTTCTAACCGGAAATTGCCAAAAGGAATACTTGATTAGTGTTTAAGAAGATCACTTTGCTGGCCTTGGTGGTGTATGAGTAATAATAATTGGTTTTTTCTTATCAATATTTCCTCATTATATCTAAAGGAAAATATATTTTATGTTTAAATTTATTATAAAGTTTTAAATCCCTTCCTTTATCTAAAACTAAACTCAATCATAGACGTTTTGCAAAGTTTGTTAATGTTTCTTCAATTTTTAACGTTTGTCTCCTAATTAATATAAATCATACGCTAAGGAGTACACGCAATAAACATGTTGTATCTTGTTTTGCCTTGTCTCATATATCTTAAAAATAATATCTGTCTTTAACTTTTCTTAAGCTTGGGGGTTGAAATGCCTTTGTTTTGGCAGACGAAATGTGTGAAGTTAAAAAAATCCCTTTAAGAATAATGCCATGTCAAGTTGAAGAAAAGTCAAAAGCATACAAACATTGAAGGGGTTTAAGAAAATTTTTTGGATTTACTATAAGAGAGCACTCCTCGGACCATAGATAAATTAGGTTTGGAATAGCATGGCCAACGCCAAATCCTATGGGCTTCCATAATAAGAGGAAGACACTTAAAGGAAGGCTTGGCCATGATACTTTGAATTCTCCAAGCATAGAAGACATTAATGACAATGTCAACAGGACTACGTCTGCAATAGTAGGACCTTTCGAAGATAGTTGTCCTCTTAGAGAAAGTAAATCAGCCTAAGAAAAACCAGGGCAGTTTCGCAACATTGGAAAAGAGGTCTGTGGGCTTTATAACAGGACATTTCGAAGATAGTTGTCCTCTAAGAGAAAGTAAATCAGCCAAAGAAAAACCAGGGCAGTTTCGAAACATTGGAGAAGAGGTCCGTAGGCTTTATAACAGAGCACGTAGTTGTTGTTGTTGTAGCAGTGTGTTGTGTTCTATCTTTCGTCTGCTTGATTCTGTTGAGGGTCCAGATCCAGGAATTCTGCTACTAAGCATTTTAGAGGGATCTAGAGGGATCTCGGTCTAACCTGTTAAACAGGTGACATGTGTTGTGCGGTCCCTGGTCACAATCGGGACATACATCTGTAGGAATTAAGGCGGCTGCATCTACCGGAGTTCGAAGGGCGGCATTCTAACAGATCTGTATATTATTCTACTGCCTGTCACAAAGCTGACGTGACCACATTGGCGCTGCATAACTTACCACAGACCGGCTTGTACGTAGTACGTGGAGGATAGGTAGTGGTGTTTAACCATCACCCCGCCATGGGGAACTCCTTGCTTCACTTTACGGTGTTTCAATTTTTTATCCATAATTTCCACAAATGACTGGCCACCATACAAATAATTCGCGACCCAGTTTTTCAGTTCTGGCTGGAGGAACATATTGGCGATGTCTTCAAAGAGTTTGGCATAGCTTACCGTGTCGAATGCCTTCGATAGGTCCAGTGCCACGAGGACTGTCCTATTACATGGCCTGAGCTGATTGAAGCGCACCCGCCTTGGGTAACTTCCTGTTTCACTCTAAGGTGTTTAATATTTTTTCCCTGAATTCCATAAATGACTGGCGACCGCACAGATAATTCGCGACCCAGCGTTTCAGGCCTGGCTGGGGGACGTGATGGCGATGTCCTTAAATAGTTCGGCATGGCTGACCGTGTCGAATGCCTTCGATAGGTCCAGTGCCACGAAGACCATCCTATCGTATGGCCTGGGCTGATTGAAGCCTCGGCAAATTTGTGCGGTGTGGCATGCAAAGCAGTAGTTGTGCTATGCAGTTTTCGGAATCCATGTTGGTGCTCGGCGAATGGAAATTCTCCAACGAGGCTCGGGAGGAAAGGATCGGTCTGTACGACTTCCCCTTACTCGCATCTTTTCCAGGCTTCAGTAGCGGGATAAAGATGAAAATTTTGCCCATGAACATTCCACTAAGGAACAGGGTCAAACCTCCCACATATCAATGTGTGCAGACCTTTTCAAGTTTAAGCTCGAAGATAAGGCGTCTTCTTTTTATAGCCGAGTCCGAACAGCGTGCCGCAGTGCGACACCCCTTTGGAGAGAAGCTTTACATGGCATATTACTTCACAAATGTTGTAAGCATTAGGAGGGGAAAACCATCGCTGAAAATTTGTTCTTATGGTCTCGCCAGGATTCGAACCCAGGCGTTCAGCGTCATAGGCGGAAATGCTAACCTCTGTGAAACGGTGGCCTCCAGAAGCGGGATCACTCTGCCCATCTTCCAGACATCGGGTAATATAAGTAAAATTGCTCAAAGTGTTCCAGCCACAAAATTCGCTTATGTACTACTGCCTGCGCCGGGAAATTGGGCCGCACATGGGGTATTCGACCGGCTGGTATAAAGCTAGCTGCTGCTGCGTTAACGATGTCTTGGATTTTCCTCTCGGCATCTATAGCACATTTGAGTGGGGTGTCGGTTCACTGAAGCGGCAATTGGTGTATACTTTAAAGCCCACCCAATCGGCTTTCGTATGGTTGGAAAATGCCATGAAAAGTGAGGCGCATTAATGTCTCCTAGAGCCAGATGATTATGGCCAGAGAGTAGCCCACTTATGTTGGGCTTATAAGCTTGACAATTGACTGGGTCACAACTACCAAACGGCGTTATGTAGTTCTATCTCGCCAGTATCGGACCTGCCTGCTATCTCCATGCACTAAACGTTGGGGTCACTTGCGCCAGGCACAGGCGAGATGGGTCTATACTGAATGGAATGGTGTATCACGAAGGCGAATCCCCCACCTCCATTCCTTAAGCGAACCTTACGTAGCACACTGTAGCAGTTCAGTGCTGTTGTTGCGTATATTGCCCAACAAGAATGGCCCGAGGTGTCACATAGGACGCAGTAGGTGTCTTCCTTGTTGTTGTTATTTGAGCCAAATTTGCATATGGAGGTGGCGATCCTCGTCAAGCTCTTAAAGGCGAGCATGCTTGTTCCGGTCTATACGACCGATAGCCGTGGGAACATTATGACCATATGTCATTTAAAGGCGCCAACATCTCGCCTTGTCGTATCGAGCATCATATGTACTCAGTATTTAAGCAAGAGGCGGTGCCACCTGTCCTCTGACTGAGACTCTCCACTGGATACCGCTGATTGTACGCTACTGCAGTTGCAGCTACTCTATATGGAGCATTCCACTATCCGCAATTTGTGGACACGACCAGTGCCTTCGTCGTCAAGAACTGAAATTTATCCACTCCATGCACCGGTTACACCTCACCGACACTGACCGATAATGGAGGCAATTTTGGCAAACCGAAATGAACCAGGGACCGGGGTTCTTTTTATTCCCGGTACGTACCAGAAGCGTGAAGAGAAGGCACTCCAGGATGTGCCTCTCACATGACGAAAAAAAAGGACGAACACGTACACTGAGGCGGCAGCCTTTGCCAATGAAGAACTCCATCGGGTCAAGCTGGTGCGTACGCACCGATGCTCTGCCATGGGAGAGCATGTGTTAAAAAAACGTCAGTTTATTGATATTTGTATTACACACGGACCAAGGAATACACTAAGATGACCAGAGCGGCAAAGCGATCCTCCTGGAAGGTTTTCTGCGAACTGGTCGATAGCGTTAATGATGACGTTAAGATGAAAAAGATTCTCTCAAAAACCCATGTTCAAACTTAAATGTAAGTATACGACATGGGAGTGAGAGCAGAGACAATGGAGGGCATTTTGAGGCTTTTGATGAAAACGAATTTTCCAGAGAATATGACGGATCAAATTTCAGCCAAATTGGATGAGAATTGCGCCGTGTATGGCAGCTATATCAAAACATAGACTTAGAAAAAAAATTCGGCAGAACCCGGACGGGATTCGAACCTGGGCACACGGAGCAACAGCGAGAGGCAATTTCCAACAGATGTACAGAATCATGTGTACCACGGAAGTCGTGTAATTGTCGCAGAAAAAAATATGTCATTATACAAAAACACATGCATTGGGAAAAAGTACAGCTAATAGACAGGGTTCTCGAGAGTGGTTATTGTGGTAATTGTATCATAGAGGCGTTTTCGCAATTAATACGATTCAAATACTACATACCAACGCACGGCGCTTATAGCCATCACACCCAAAATGGTATTCTAACCGAAGACGAAACGGGTCCCATAGTGGTTGGTGTGTGTTGCTCTCTCTGGGTTTCCATTTCCATTTGCAGAGAAAATCTCCGATCATTGAGCTCGTCTTGAAAGAGAAACAAACAAAAATTGTAAAATTTAATGATCGTCGACCTAACAGGCAAAAAAATTGAAAGTGAAAAAAGATCGATTCCGCCAATTTATAATCCCAACTGACCTACACTAATGGGAAGTATTTGTGAAAAATTTTAAGCACCTAGCACAGACAAATGGATGGATAGACAGATGGACGGAGAAGCGGATGGATGGATACGGCTAAATTTACATAGAATATCATGACGATTAATGTATGCTTTGTTGGGTCTCAGTTCAATATTTCGATGCGTTATAAACGGAATGAAAAAATTTGTATATCCCCCATCCTCTGTTGGATAAAATATATTTTAAAATTTCTTTCCGGCTCACGACTATAGGCCTGTCTCTTTGCATTAATTTCTTGTTGACATTGAAAACTTTATTTTACTTAAAGTACCATTGGGCGTATGATGTTTATTATTTGTTGAAATATGAAATCTCATTAATCATACGCACTGAAGTACTCATAAAGACGCAAATAAAGAAGAGTTTCAAGGTTTTTCTAACAGCACGAAATATGTCGATTAATTTCCTTGTTTGAGGAAGAGACACCAATGTGAATTTCTTCAACCTGTGGGTGGGAATTATTTTCGCAACAATAAAGGCTTTCATAAAGTTAACAATAAATTATGCTTAAACAAACGATTTGACTCTTTATACCTAATAATATCAGACTTTTGGCAAATAACAATAAGTGATGGATAATCTTAAGACAAATGATGATAGCATATAATTAAATAATAACCAATTCGTTTTCTCATTTCTCTTTGTAGTTTATTTCCTGTTGAAGTAAGGAGGTGAGTCCTACGAAAAAAATGTAAACAACTGGCTATAAAGATAATCGATTTGAAGTATGGTGTTGTAAGTTTTGTCTTGTGATTAAGAGAATATAAGATTATCTTATAAAACAAAATATACCATAGATTATCATACTAAATGCAAATTATTAAAGTCTCATTATATCTCTAAACGTCTTTAAATTTTGACGAAAAAATTAGCAAGTAACCAGCAAAAACGTGTTGAGTTGGTCGGGTTGAGTTTTAGGAACTCTGCTCTGCTGAAAAATTGCCACAATAAACTTAGTTGAGGATTATATATATTTTAACTGGCATATACATCTAAAATGATTTTGATTAAATTTTACAACCGTTTTCAGATGAGTTATGTAACATTCCGTATCAAATCTCATGCAAATTTGTTGAAAATTTAAGTAACAATGCCTTAATAAGTGTTAATCGGGCGATTCATGTGTATATGGGAGCTAGATCTAAATCTGAAAAAGTGATGTATGCTAATTTTCGAGATAATTGGATAGGAAATGCGAACTCCACCTTTATTACTAAAGGGTGATTTTTTTGAGGTTAGGATTTTCATGCATTAGTATTTGACAGATCACGTGGGATTTCAGACATGGTGTCAAAGAGAAAGATGCTCAGTATGCTTTGACATTTCATCATGAATAGACTTACTAACGAGCAACGCTTGCAAATCATTGAATTTTATTACCAAAATCAGTGTTCGGTTCGAAATGTGTTCATTCACCGTAACGTTGCGTCCAACAGCATCTTTGAAAAAATACGGTCCAATGATTCCACCAGCGTACAAACCACACCAAACAGTGCATTTTTCGGGATGCATGGGCAGTTCTTGAACGGCTTCTGGTTGCTCTTCACTCCAAATGCGGCAATTTTGCTTATTTACGTAGCCATTCAACCAGAAATGAGCCTCATCGCTGAACAAAATTTGTCAAAATTTGAACACATTTCGAACCGAACACTGATTTTGGTAATAAAATTCAATGATTTGCAAGCGTTGCTCGTTAGTAAGTCTATTCATGATGAAATGTCAAAGCATACTGAGCATCTTTCTCTTTGACACCATGTCTGAAATCCCACGTGATCTGTCAAATAATAATGCATGAAAATCCTTACCTCAAAAAAATCACCCTTTACAAGTAAAAACGTGATAGATTCGATCGGGTTGAATCTTATATACCCTCCACCATGGATCGCATTTCTCAAGTTCTTCTCTTTTCAAATATGTCAGCTAGTCAAGTTATTGACCGATGTGGACTGTACTTGTCATGCCGTACAAGTCATATAAAACCAGTAAGGAAGGGCAAAAGTCGGGCGGTGCCGACTGTATAATACCCTACACCTACCCCATAAGTACAATGTGAGACCCATATCCAATTCTGAACCAATTTTGATGGACCTCGGCGAGCAAATATGTTCAATCTATAAAAACTACGGTTGACAAATGAAAATCTCACGAACATATATATGGAAGCTATATCTAATTTTTAACGGATATCAAGTAAACTTCTCAGCTAACGTGTTAGTCGTCGAGGAAAGAGATGTCCAAAATTTTGGCAAGGTTGGTCAAACAATGCGCTTGCAGTGACTCTTGGTGAGAAAATCTACATTGGGTTGCCCAAAAAGTAATTGCGGATTTTTTTAAAAGAAAGTAAATGCATTTTTAATAAAACGTAGAATGAACTTTAATCAAATATAGTTTTTTTCTAAAGCACGCTAAAAGTAACAGCTGATAACTGACAGAAGAAAAAATGCAATTACAGAGTCACAAACTGTGAAAAACTTTGTCAACGCCGACTATATGAAAAATCAGCAATTACTTTTTGGCCAACCAATACTTTTTGAGCCTGTATACGGGACAATTACTATCCGATTTGGCAAAATCTGGGCCGTTTTCTATGAAATTCACCAGTAATATTGAGAGTCATAAGAAAATCCTTCCTGCAAAATTTCGACAGAATCAGTTAACAAATGAGCACTTTTTTGCAATATTTCTCAAAGTCGGACGAACTTATATATGAGAGCTATACCTAAATCTGAACCGATTTCGAGCAAACTCAGATACTGTGGCAGTCGTCGAGGAAAGCGTTTTGCAAAATTTTGGCAAGATGGGTCAATAAATGCGCTTGCTGTGACTCTAGGAGTTAAAATCAGGCGATATATATATATGAGAGCTATATCTAAATCTAAACCGATTTCCATGAAATCCACCAGTAATGTCGAAAGACAAAAGAACATCCTTCCTGCCAAATTTCGAGAGAATTGGTTTACAAATGACTATTTTATTGAATTATTACTGAAAATCGTACGAACATATATATGGGAGCTATATCCAGATCTGAACCGATTTTTTCCAACTTCCAATTTTCCAATAGGCTTCGTCTCTAGGCCAAAAAAACATGCCTGTGCCAAATTTGAAGACGATCGGATGAAAACTGCGATCTGTACTTTGTACACAAAATTCACATGGACAGACAGACGGACGGACAGACAGACAGACAGACAGACGGACATAGCTAAATCGAACCAGAAAGTGATTCTGAGTCGATCAGTATACTTATCAATGCGTATATCTCTCTTCATTTTGGGTGTTACAAACTAATTCACTAAGTTATAATACCCTGTACCACAGTAGTGGTGTAGGGTATAAATATTACCTCCAAAATATCAGGCAAACCGGGCAATAATTGCACCTTCAAGAGGCTCAGAAAGTCTAATTGGGAGATTGGTTTATATGACAGCTATGTCAGGTTATGTCCCCATTTAGACCATACTTGGCATATATATTGGAAGTCATACAAAAACGACATGTGCAAAATTTCACCCAAATTTGATAACAATCGCGCCCTCTAGAGGCTCAAGAAGTCTAGTCGGGAGATCGGTTTATATTGCAGCTATATAAGGATACTGAATGATTTAGACCATATTTAACACAGTTGTTGGATGTCATACCAAAACGATATTTGCAAATTTCAAACAAATCGGATAAGAATTGCATGCTCTTGAAGCTCAAAAAGACAAGACCTAAAATTGGTTTATATGGCAGCTTTACCAGGTTATGATCTGATTTAGACCATACTTAGCAGAGTTGTTGGAAGTCATACCAAAATGATATGTGCAAAATTTTAGCCAAATTGGATAAGAATGGCGCCCTTCAGAAGCTCAAGAATTCCAATCGGGAGATCGGTTTATATGGTAGCTATACCAGGTTATGGACTGATATGAACCATTAATAGCACAGTTGTTGAAAGTCATACCAAAACGATGTGTGCAAAAGTTCAGCCAAATCGGATAGGAATTGCGCCCTCTAGAAGCTCGAGACCCAAGGTCGTTTTATATGTCAGCTATATTAAAACATGGACCGATATAGCCCATTTACAATCTCAACTGGCCTACACTAATAAGAAGTATTTGTGACAAATGTTAAGCGCCTAGCTTTACTCCTACGAAAGTTAGGGTGCTTTCAACAGACGGACGGACGGACATTGTTAGATCTTCTTAAATATCATGACGAATATATATAAGCACCGAAATGATATGGGGCCAGACGGACATGGCTAAGACAAATCAGCAGAAAGTTTTGAGTCGAGCTACACATTTTATCACAGCCGCAGCAGTGGTGTGGGGCGCAGTAAATGTACGATTCGACCTTAAATACTCAACTAAATTCCTTAAAAAGCACTACATTCAACTTTCGGCGCCATGGCGGCATGGGTTATCGTTAACCGATCGTCATATTGGGATTAAAAGGAAAAAATAGAGGGTAAATAAGTTTTGACTTTGGGACACTCGAATATATTCTTGATAATGGCGATTTTTAGTTTGAAAGATGTACGTGTGTCTGTTCGTCTATCTGCTGTGCGCCCGTTTGCCCATCTGTCTGTTCCTCTGCCTGTCCCTGCGTCTGTCCTTCTGCCTGTCCATCTGTGTGACTGTCTGTTTCTCTCTGTGAACGTCTATTTTTCTCTGTGACCGTTTGTTTCTCTGTCCGCCAGTTTGTTTTTCGGTCTGTCCGTCGTCTATCGCTCCACCATAGGATGGTTGGTATACTAACCATAGGATGGTTGGTATACCAACCAATATTAATTTCACTTGGATCACCTTGAAATATTGATCTTCGACCCAATAAAGTATAAATTCTTGATCGTGTGGACATTTTGAGTCGATCTAGCCATGTCCATCCGTCTCTCCGTCAGTGCGTTTGTCGAAATCACGAATGCGGTCGAACACGTAAAACTAGTTGCTTGAAATTTTGCACACATACATCTTATTGATGTAAGTCATAGCGAATTGCAAATGGGCCACATCGGTTCAGATTTAGATATGGCTCCCATAAAAACCGATCTGCCAATTTGGCATATTTAGCCCCTAGAAGCCGCAATTGTTATCCTATCGGGCTGAAATTTTGCATGTAGTGTTCTGTTACGACATCCAACAACTGTGCCAAGTACGGCTTTAATAGGTCTTTAACCTGACATAGCTTCCATATTAGCCGGTCTCCCGATTTGTCATCTTGAGCCGCTGCAGTCCGTAATTTTTGTCCATTTTGCATAAAATTTTGCATATGGTGTTCAGTTACGACGTCCAATAAACCCGATCTTCCGATTTGACTTCTTGAGCCCCTGCAGTCTGTAATTTAATCCGATTTGGCTAAAACTTGGAGTGTACTATTTTGTTATGACATCCAACAACTGTGCCAAGTACGGTCCAAATCGATGTATAACCTTATATAGCTCCCATATATACACCGATCTCCCGATTTGCCATCTTGAGCCCCCGGAAAACGCAATTTTTGTACGATTTGGCTAAAATTTTGCATGAAGTGTTTTGTTGCGACTTCCAATAATTGGGTTAAGTATGGTTGAAATTGGTCTATAATCTGACATAGCTCCCATATAACCCGATCTTCCGATTTGTCACCTTGAGCTCCTGCAGTCTGTAATTTTTATACGATTTGGCTAAAATTTTGCACATGGTGTTCTGTTATGATAACCTACAACTGTTCCAAGTAGGGTTGAAATCGGTCTATAACCTGATATAGCTCCCATATAACGCAATCTCCCGATTTGCCATTTTGAGCCCCCGGAAGCCGCAATTTTTGTCCGATAAATTTTGCATGAATGTTTTGCTACGACTTCCAATAACTGTGCTAAGTACGGTTGAAATCGGTCTATAACCTGACATAGCTCCCATATAACCCGATCCCCCGATTTGTCACCTTGAGCTCCTGCAGTCCGTAATTTTTGTACGATTTGGTTAAAATTTTGCACACGGCGTTCTGTCACGACTACCTAAAACTGTGCCGAATAGAGTTGAAATCGGTCTTTAACCTGACATAGCTCCCATATAACCCGATCTTCTGATTTGTCATTTGAGCCCCCGGAAGCCGCAATTTTTGTCCGATAAATTTTGCATGAATGTTTTGTTACGGCTTCCAATAACTGTACTAAATACAGTTGAAATCGGTCTATAACCTGACGTAGCTCGCATATAACCCCATTTACCCATTTGTCATTTTGAGCTCCTGCAGTCCGTAATTTTTTTACGATTTGGCAAACATTTTGCACGCAGTGTTCTGTTACGACTTCCAATAAATGTGCCTAGTACGGTACAAATCGGTATTTAACCTTATGTAACTCCCATATAAACCGATCTCTACATTATCCTTGTTCGGTTCTTAGAAGCTTTAATTTTTGCTTGGTTTGACAGAAATTTGGTACGTAGAGTAAAATGGTGGTGAGTTTCGAAAATTCGGGCCGCTGAACTTAGCACGTTTTTACTTGTTCTGTCTGTCTGACAGTCTGTTCCTTTGTCTGTCCCTCTGTCTGTTCGTCTGTTCCTCTGTCTGTCCGTCTATTCCTCTTTCTGACCGTCAGATCCTCTGTATGTCCGTCTGCCCGTCTTTCTCTCTGCCGTCTGTTCCTCTATTTGTCCGTTTTTTCTTCTCCCTGTCTGTCTGTCCGCCCGTTCATCGGTCTGTTCTTCTGTCCATCCTACTGTTTGGCCATCTCTACATCCGTCTTGTCATCTGCGGACTGTTATTCTTTCTACTCCATTTTCTGTCCGTCTATTCATCCGTCTTGCCATCTGCTTGTCTTTATTTTAGTTAACCCATTTACAGCTTGTTTTTTTGAATATAGACCGTAGGTATGTGGTATCCTCTAGCTTTTCCTTTTCCAAAAATCTACGATTAACCTCAACTCAAAAGAGACGACAAACTGAATGGTTTTTTAAGCCACAAATCATTAAACCTGCAGTCACACCTTGTCTACATTTCATAACAAATCTGCCTACGCATTCGTCCTTTAGTGATCTGAACTTTCTTTCAAAACGTTTGGTACTCAAAAGCCAACTCGCCAGTATACAACTCATGTTTAGTTACATTCGTTTCTGTACGTGAAACCTTTCCTTTTTTTTTCTTCTTTACAACTTTCAGCCTTTCTTAAACAAAAAACCTACAGTCTTGCCAAAGGATATATTGGGTTGCCCAAAAAGTAATTGCGGATTTTTTAAAAGAAAGTAAATGCATTTTTAATAAAACTTAGAATGAACTTTAATCAAATATACTTTTTATACACTTTTTTTCTAAAGCAAGCTAAAAGTAACAGCTGATAACTGACAGACGAGAGATTGCAATTACAGAGTCACAAGCTGTGAAAAAATTTGTCAACGCCGACTATATGAAAAATCCGCAATTACTTTTTGGGCAACCATAGTAACAAAGAATTGTTGTTTTTTGACTTAAAATCTACTATTATTAAGCTCAACTCAAAAGAAAGGACAGGCAGGAATATATTTTAAGCCACATATCATAAAACTTGCAGTCATACCTTGTCGACTTTAATCCAATAGTCAAAAAATTTCATAATAAATCTGCCTACGCATTTGTCGTTTAGTGATCTGAACTTTCTTTCATAACCTTTGGTACCAAAGAGCCAACTCGCCAGTATTCAAGTCATGTTTTTTTCTTTTGTTTCTCTGCTTGAGACCTTTTCCGTTTTTCTTCTTTAATCCTTCCACCCCTTCTTAAATTAAAACCCACAGTCTTGCCAAAGGATATAGTAACAAAGAATTATTGTTTTTTTTTTTTTTTTTTTTTTTTTTTTTTGACTTAAGCACTCAGGCAAATTGAGAACTTGTTGCTACGATGATGATGATGATGAGTAACATTTTCATACATTTTTGTTTGGCGTTGCAAAGCACCTTTCAATCTAAAATACATCGAACACTGATACGAAGTGAGTTTAACGGAAGTACCCAAGCATGACAAACACTCCCAAAATACTTAAAGGCTTATGAAGTTTTCAAAAAAACAACAACAAACGCTGTTCAAGTAACAACAACAAAGGCGAATGCAAAGAGTTAGCAATATGAAGAAGTTATCAATAATGCCTTGAAAGCTTGGGAAAATATGCATCGTTAATTTCTGGCTTTCAGTAACAGCAAATGGAAGACCTTTTTTTCTTGTTGACTGTAAGGTGAAAATGTCAGACATGAAGCATTAATCATGCATTGGAAGCTTTTAATAATGAAAACAATCTTTAAAGCTTGTTATGCATGGAGTAAAGGGAAAAGGATTTCATATATATATTTGCTTTTAAGTAATTAAAAGTTGCTTTCGAGCGATGAAAGTTTGTTTGTATGACATTTTGCACCATATAGATTATTTAAAAGAAATCATTAATCATTTGAGCCAGTTACTGAATAAAGTAATAATGGACGTATACGTTATATTATTGTAAGGAAATGAAATAATATGCAGTATACGTACCCAAGTCCTTTGTGAAGCTGTAGACAAAATTAGAGAGTGGGTTTTGCTAGTCATCGAATATGAAGAAATCTACGTTTTGAGATTTTATACTCAAAATA